>NC_064645.1:438082547-439360047 GCF_023864345.2 Schistocerca serialis cubense | reverse complement strand
GTGCGTGACCGTAGCCCAGCTTCATGGAGACGGTTGCGAATGGTCCTCGCCGATACCCCAGGAGCAACAGTGTCCCTAATTTGCTGGGAAGTGGCGGTGCGGTCCCCTACGGCACTGCGTAGGATCCTACGGTCGTGGCGTGCATCCGTGCGTCGCTGCGGTCCGGTCCCAGGTCGACGGGCACGTGCACCTTCCGCCGGCCACTGGCGACAACATCGATGTACTGTGGAGACCCCACGCCCCACGTGTTGAGCAATTCGGCGGTACGTCCACCCGGCCTCCCGCATGCCCACTATACGCCCTCGCTCAAAGTCCGTCAACTGCACATACGGTTCACGTCCACGCTGTCGCGGCATGCTACCAGTGTTAAAGACTGCGATGGAGCTCCGTATGCCACGGCAAACTGGCTGACACTGACGGCGGCGGTGCACAAATGCTGCGCAGCTAGCGCCATTCGACGCCCAACACCGCGGTTCCTGGTGTGTCCGCTGTGCCGTGCGTGTGACCATTGCTTGTACAGCCCTCTCGCAGTGTCCGGAGCAAGTATGGTGGGTCTGACACACCGGTGTCAATGTGTTCTTTTTTCCATTTCCAGGAGTGTATGTGTACTTAAAGAGAGGAGAAATGAAACATTCTACGATTGTTGTTAACATTGCAGGGATTGATCATATCTCAAAGAAGTATGTGGTAGATGCAGCCCCTATGTGCTTACTGTACAAGATTTTCATTTTCTTAAAGTTTGCAGCCTAAGTTTGTGGAGCTCATTACAAGAGAACCTTGCTTGTGATAGTATGGCAGCGTGCTGGAATTTTAATAACGTCCCATACCTGCGAATATCCAGTGCGGAAACCATCCAGTTATAAAATTAGAGCATGTTTAAGTGTAAGACTGGTGGCTGCTTCACCCTAGGGTAGCATTGTAGTCTAACAGTGTGTTTGCACTCGCTGGCCTCTGTGAATGTTTTTATAAAGACAGCGTAGCTGTTTCATACAGTTGGAAGTCTACATTGATGAAAATGTCACTTGCACTGAAAAATACTAATAAAGATGTCCTGGCAGGACGGCTGCGTGGATTCTACGACAGCACACACACACACACAATGAAATTAATACGGAATAGTGAACAGAGAAATATATTACTTTGCTCTGGTAACGCTAGTTACAGTAATTGTAGAATGCAGGTTTAAACTATCTGTCCTGCGTTGACTTCAGTTCCGTGAACACAAACTAAATAATTTTCTCTGAACTAAAATCAGAAGAAAACTAATCGTCTGTCTTGATGTACTATTTGAAAAACAATTTCAAACTAACATAACTCAGTTAAATTTCTAGATAGGCGGTCTTTGTCTATTCATTGTCTGTCTGTATTGAAGACTAATCGCTGTCTGTAGCAAGAGTGTAGTTCGTTTAAAAAAATGAATGCCAAGTTCTCCACATTATAATTGGATAGATAGCAAGGGTATGCTAAATGAACCACAAAGTCCTACAGTGTAATTCCTACACAGCAAGCTTCAAAGATGAACCTGACGTAATTTTATATGACAGGTTCCTGATTTATGTTTAACAATGACAAAAAGTTATAAACGTTAAAATACATTAATAACTGTTTTTGACAAGCAAGCTAGCTCGCGATTTATCGAATTTCATGCCATTTTACACTTAGGGTGCTGCTGGTGATGCCTTGTGTGCGACTTGCAGCGTGTTCTCAACATAATACTGCTACATATATGTCTTGAGGGTCCCGAAGATATTCCTAAGTATACCATAGAATGTGTGAGCTACCTCACTTACATTTTTTTAAAATTTACTGCCATTTTCATACTGGGCTATGTCCATGATAACGCCATAATGGCGCACTTACCTGGGGAAACCATGCTGTGGTTGCGGCAGCCATATTTTGTGATAAATTATACTAATTAAGATAAGACTGTCTTGGAAAAACGCCTGTGAACCATACCTGGAAATAAATTGCAACGATAAAGTCAAAGGTGGTGTAAATATAGAGGCAGGCAGCCCACGACATAAATTATACCGACAAGGTTAATAAGTTGTAGTGATGAGGGTCTTAGCAATCATGCAAACTGTGCTCAATTCCATCAGCCAGTACGATAATAGTCAGCTATTTACACAGAAGGCAACTGACCTGGAAGGGAGAGGGAGGGGGAGAAGGGGGAAGGGAGAGAAGTAGGGGAAATGTGGGAGGAGGGGGAGATATGGCAACATTGCAGGCTGTGCTCGTACACCCACTGTTCTATTACTGTCGCCGACTGTCTTAACGTGGACATTGCCAAAAATTTATACTGTGCCTCAGATGTTTCATATTCACATTGATCGTTCTTTCCCGCCTAAAAGTTTTCAACATCGATGACATTAGGCTGCTTGTGACAATTAAGAGGAGCAACGTCGTGTTGTTGCTTTCGTAATGTGACAAGTAATACTCGCAGAACCTGCTGCTCTCCTTTCTACACCGATCACGGTGGTGCACTGGTGAGACAGTGGACTAATCTTCAGGAGTATAGCAATTCAAATCTCCATCTGCCCATCCAGATTTACGTTCTCTGTGAGTTCCAAAAATCGTTTAAGGTGGGTTTCTTTGCAAGCTCATGGCCAGTATTCTTGCGCTCCGTCTCTAATGAGCTGAGCATCAATGCACTATTAAAGCCCTCCTTTTCCTCCTTTCTTTTGTCTTTACTTTCCGACAACTAAGCCCACCACTATATTCACCTGATTGCTGCCAAGATCTCCCTCGGCGACAGGCAGATGCCTAATGTTTAAACAAAACCACAGACCTACCTCTCCCATGGAGCTTGCACATTTCTTACGTGACGTATACTTATAATAATGGCTTGGGATTCCGATTGCAGACAAGTTTTTCTCGCTTGGAAGAAAAGGACTGCACAATATTTAAGAAACTAGTAACCAATAATCCCCGACTCTTTACAGAATTGAACTTCTATGTATAAAACGTCTCATTACTTTACACATGAATTAATGTTCAAAATGTTCAAATGTGTGTGAAGTCCTAAGAGACCACACTTCTGAGGTCATAGGTCCCTGGACTTACACACATCTTAAAGTAACTTATGCTGAGAACAACACACACACCCATGCCTGAGGAGGACTCGAACCTCCGTCGGGAGGGGCCGCGCAATCCGTGACATGACGCCTCAAACCGTGCGGTCACTCCACGCGCCGTGAGTTAGTGTGTTAAATACACTACTGGCCATTAAAATTGCTACACCAAGAAGAAATGCAGATGATAAGCGGGTATTCATTGGACGAATATATTATACTAGAACTAACATGTGATTACATTTTAACGCAATTTGGGTTCATAGATCCTGAGAAATCAGTACCCAGAACAACCACCTCTGGCCGTAATAACGGCCTTGATACGCCTGGGCATTGAGTCAAACAGAGCTTGGATGGCGTGTACAGGTACAGCAGCCCATGCAGCTTAAACACGATACCACAGTTCATCAAGAGTAGTGACTCGAGTATTGTGACGAGCCAGTTGCTCGGCTACCATTGACCAGACGTTTTCAGTTGGTGAGAGATCTGGAGAATGTGCTGGCCACGGCAGCGTTCGAACATTTTCTGTATCCAGAAAGGCCCGTACAGAACCTGCAACATGCGGTCGTGCATTAACCTGCTGAAATGTAGGGTTTCGCAGGGATCGAATGAAGGGTAGAGCCACGGGTCGTAACACGTCTGAAATGTAACATCCACTGTTCAAAGTGCCGTCAATGCGAACAAGAGGTGATCGAGACGTGTAACCAATGACACCCCATACCATCACACCAGGTGATACGCCAGTATGACGATGACGAATACACGCTTCCAATGTGCGTTCACCGCGGTGTCGCCAAACACGGATGCAACCGTCATGATGCTGTAAACAGAACATGGATTCATCCGAAAAACTGAGGTTTTGCCATTCATGCACCCAGGTTCGTCGTTGAGAACACCATCGCAGGCGCTCCTGTCTGTGATGCAGCGTCAAGGGTAACCGCAGCCACGGTCTCCGACTAATAGTCCATGCTGCTGCAAACGTCGTCGAACTGTTCGTGCAAATTGTTGTTGTCCTGCAAACCTCCCCATCTGTTGACTCAGGAATCGAGACGTGGCTGCACGATCCGTTACAGCCATGCGGATAAGCGCCTGTCATCTCGACTGCTAGTGATACGAGGCCGTTGGTATCCAGCACGGCGTTCCGTATTACTCTCCTGAACCCAACGATTCCATATTCTGCTAACAGTCATTGGATTTCGACCAACGCGAGCAGCAATGTCGCGATACGATAAACCGCAATCACGATAGGCTACAATCCGACCTTTATCAAAGTCGGAAACGTGACGGTAGGCATTTCTCCTCCTTACACGAGGCATTACAACAACGTTTCACCAGGCAACGCCGGTCAACTGCTATTTTTGTGTGAGAAATCGATTGGAAACTTTCCTCATGTCAACGCGTTGTAGGTATCGCCACCGGCGCCAACCATGTGTGAAGGCACTGAAAAGCTAACCACTTGCATATCACAGCATCTCCTTCCTGTCGGTTAAATTTCGAGTCTGTAGCACGTCATCTTCGTGGTGTAGCAATTTTAATGGCCAGTAGTGCATAATTTTAAAGAAGTTTCCCACATTTGATTGTAATTGTTTTTTTGAGTCATCAGTCTTCTGTCTGGTTTGATGCGGCCCACCACGACTTCCTCTGCTGTGCCAGCCTCTTCGTTTCAGAATAGCACTTGCAACCTACATCTTCAATTATTTGCTATATGTATTCCAAACTCTGTCTCCCTCTACTATTTTTGCCCTCTGTAACTCCCTCTAGTACCATGGAAGTCATTCCCTGATGTCGTTGGTGTCGTAACAGATGTTCTAGCAACCTTTCCCTTCTCCTTATCAGCGTTTTCCACATATTACTTTCCTATTATGCGGAGAACGTCCTTATTCCTTACCTTATCAGACCCCTAATTTTCAACATCACGTCTCAAATGCTTCGATTCTGTTCTGTTCCGGTTTTCCCATAGTCCATGTTTCACTACCATACAGTCCTGTGGTCCAGACATACATTCTCAAAAATTTCTTCCACAAATTAATGCCTATGTTTGATACTTGCAGACTTCTCTTGGCCGGGAATGCCCCTTTTGCCAGTGGTACTCTGCTTCTTTATGTCCTCCTTGTTTTATCCGTCATTGGTCATTATGCTGCCTAGGTAGTAGAATTCCTTAACTTCATTTACTTCGTGACCCAAAATACTGATGTTAAGTTTCTCGATATTCTCATTTCTGCTACTTCTCCTTACTTTCATCTTTCTTCGATTTGCTATCAATCGATATTCTGAACTCATTCCATTCAGCAGATCATTTAATTCTTTCTCACTTTCACTCAGGATAGCAATGTCATCAGCGAATCGTATCATTGATGTCCTTTCACTGTAAATTTTAATCCCACACCTGAATCTTTCTTTTATTTTCATCATTTCTTCTTCGATGTATAGATTGAAAAGGTATTACACCGTCTTTAATCCGAGCAATTCGCTCTTAGTCGTCCATTCTTATTATTCCCTCTCGGTTCTTGTACACGTTGTACATTACCCGTCTTTCCATTTTTCTCATAATTTCGAATCTTGCACCATTTTACATCGTCCATCGTTTTTTACAGGTAGCCATATTCTACAAATGTGTGTTGATTTTTCTTTAGTCTAAAATTTCTGACGGAATTGAAATTCCGATATTAATCGCAATCGGGCATTGAAATAAAGTCAATGGCGAAAGTGGAAATTCGTGCCTGACCAGGAATCAAAACCGGATTTCCCGCTATACGCTAGCGGTGGCATTAACTGTTTCTGCTATTCCAGCACGGTACACGTCCAGCCCAAATGCCCAACTTGTTGCGCACTACGTACGTAGCGCACCCTGTCCTTTGCCATCACTACTCGCACCCACACTTTGATTCCCACAAGAGGACGGACGACGAGTACATCTGCAGTGAATGATTTTTAATTGCCTTTAAGGCGCATATACACTGACGGTACAAAATCACAGCCCAAATAACTAATTAATGTAGAGTAATGAATTTCAGGAATACATTTGTCTAGGTAACATATTTAAGTGACTAACTTTGTAAGATCACAGGTTAATGCAAGCGCGAGATAAGCCGTTTGCAAATATGAAATGCTTGTACATTAATAATCGGTGCAAACGGCAGAATGTTGAAGGCAAACGTCCAAACGAGCATGAATTGTGTTGCACGGGTGCTGGATGTGATTTAGTGGCATGGAGTTCCGTATCTGTTGCACTTGGTTGGTCAATACAGAGACGGTTAATGCTGGTTGTGGATGACGCTGGAGTTTTCGTCCGATATGCCCCTTAAGTGCTCGACTGGAGACAGATCTGGTGATAGGGTAGACCAAGATAACTTTTCGACACTCTATAGAGAATGTTGGGTTACAACAGCGTTATATGGTCGAGCGTTATCCAATTGGAAAACAGCCCCTGGATTACTGTTCATGAATGGCAGCAGAATAGATCGAATCACCAGATTGACGTAAAATTTTGCATCATGCTGCGTGGTATAATCACGCAGAGCACAGCTCCAGGTTGGGATCCAGTGTGTCTACCAAGCGGACAGGTTGGTTGCAGGCCCTCAACTGGCTTTATTCTAAGCAATACACGGCCGTTACTGGCTCCGACTGAGAACCAGCGTACATCAGAACACACGACAGATATCCACCCTTCCCTCCAATGGGCTCTCGCTTGGAAGCACTGCAAGTCGTAAATGGCGGTGGTTTTGGGTCAGTGTAATGCGCGCTACAGGGCGTCTGGCTCGGAGCTGTCCTTGACCGATTTGTAACAGTACGTTGGGTCACTGTGGTGCCAACTGCTGATCAAATTACTGCTACAGATGCAGTACGATGAGGCAGAACCGTAAGCCGAACACGAAGGTCTCTGTATTGCGACCATACATTCTCGTGACCACTACAGCAGTCATGTACATTGGCTGCAATCTTGCCCAGTATTTCTGCAGTATGGCAGAAAGAACATCCAGCTTCTCGTACCCTTATTACATGATCTCGTTCCAACTTAGTGAGGTGTTGATAATGGCGTCTTTGTCACCTTAAAGACGTACTTGACTGACATCAACTCACCACGTCCAATCCCAAAGGCAAGGCTCATGTCCGTTACGGTGTGTGTTTAAAGTAAACCTGATTTGAGCCGGCCGCTGTGGCCGAGATGTTCTAGGCACTTCAGTCCGGAACCGCCCTGCTGCTACGGTTGCAGGTCTGAATCCTGCCTCGAGCATGGATGTGTGTGATGTCCTTAAACTAGTTAGGTTTAAGTAGTTCTAAGCCTAGGGGACTGATGACTAGATGTTATGTACCATAGTGCTCAGGGCCATTTGAACCAAACCTGATTTGCATCCTCATAGTGGCGCTGCTAGCACCACTCTTATGCGAATTCCGAACAGACATCATCTTTGGTTCAAATGGGTCTGAGTACTATGGGACTTAACATCTGAGGTCATCAGTCCCCTTGAACTTAGAACTACTTAAACCTAACCAGCCTAATGGCATTACACACGTCCATGCCCGAGGCAGGATTCGAACCCGCGACCGTAGCGGTCGCGCGGTTCCAGACTGAAGCTCCTAGAACCTCTCGGCCACTCCGGCCGGCGACATCATCTTTCAGATATAAGAAAGGCACCTGCCAACTTTCATTTATGTCTCACAACTCCATCCCGGTGTTGCGATTTTTCTCCGTCTGTGTATTTATACGTGTGGTTTCTGTTCTTTCGGACATGTCCGGAGGAACAGACACTACAGGTATAATTGATCGTGACCGGGCCAAATATCTCACGAAATAAGCGTCAAACGAAAAAACTACAAAGAACGAAATTTGTCTAGCTTGAAGGGGGAAACCAGATGGTGCTTTGGTCGGCCCGCTAGATGGCGCTACCATAGGTCAAACGGATATCTACTGTTTTTTTTTTTCAAAAAATAGGAACTCCCATTTTTATTACATATTCGTGTAGTACGTAAGGAAATACGAATGTTTTAGTTGGACCGCTTTTTCGGTTATTGATAGATGGCGCTGTAATGGTCACAAACATATGGCTCACAATTTTAGACGAACAGTTGGTAACAGGTAGGTTTTTTAAATTAAAATACAGAACGTAGGTACGTTTGAACATTATATTTCGGTTGGTCCAATGTGATACATGTACCTTTGTTATCTTATCACTTCTGAGAACGCATGCTGTTACAGCGTGATTACCTGTAAATACCACATTAATGCAATAAATGCTCAAAATGATGTCCGTCAACCTAAATGCATTTGGCAATACGTGTAACGACATTCCTCTCAACAGCGGTTAGTTCGCCTTCCGTAACGTTCGCAGGTGCATTGACAATGCGCTGACGCATCCGGGGAAAGTGTGGGCCATGGTTATGGTGCTTCGACGACCAATCCACCTGTCATGCAATATGCTATTCAATACCGCTTCAACCGCTATGTGCTGGACATCGATCATGTTGGAAGTACATCGCCATTCTGCGATGCAGTGAAACATCTTGTAGTAACTTAGGTAGAACATTACGTAGGAAGTCAGCATACATTGCAACACTTAGATTGCCATCGATAAAATGGGAGCCAATTATCCTTCCTCCCATAGTGCCGCACCATACATTAACCCGCCAAGGTCGCTGATGTTCCACTTGTTGCAGCCATCGTGGATTTTCCGTTGCCCAATAGTGCATATTATGCCAGTTTACGTTACCGCTGTTGCTGAATGACGCTTCGTCGCTAAGTATAACGCGTGCAAAAAATGTGTCATCGTCCCGTAATTTCTCTTGTGCCCAGTGGCGGAACTGTACACGACGTTCAAAGTCGTCGCCATGCAATTCCTGGTGCTTAGAAATATGGTATGGGTGCAGTCGATGCTGATGTAGGGTTCTCAACACCACGTTTTTGAGATTCCCGATTCTCGCGCAATTTGTCTGCTACTGATGCGCGGATTAGCCGCGACAGCAGCTAAAACACCTACTTAGGCATCATTATTTCTTGCAGGTCGTGGTTGACGGTTCAGATGTGGCTGAACACTTCCTGTTTCCTTAAATAACGTAACCATCCGGCGAACGGTCCGGACACTTGGATGATGTCGTCCAGGATAGCGAGCAGCATACATAGCACCCGCCGGTTGGGCATTTTGGTCACAATAGCCATACATCAACACGATATCGACCTTTTCCGCATTTGGGAAACGGTCCATTTTAACACGGGTTATGTATCACGAAGCAAATACCGTCCGCACTGGCAGAATGTTACGTGATACCACATATATATACGTTAGTGACTATTACAGCGCCACCTATCACAAAGCGAAAAAAGTTGTCCAACTAAAACATTCATATTTCCTTACGTACTACACTAATATGTAATAAAAATGGGAGTTCCTATTTTAAAAAAAACACAGTAGATATTCGTTTGACCTATGGCTGCGCCATCTAGCGGGTTAACCATATCGCCATCTGATTTCCCCCTTCAAGCTAGACAAGTTTCGTTCTTTGTAGTTTTTTCGTTTGACGCTTATTTCGTGAGATATTTGGCCCGGTCACGATCAATGGACCACCCTGTATATTATATGCCGTATCAGTGTTGTACAGGGCTTATACTACGTCCATCATTATCACTGACCGGTGCCTCTTTCGTTTATTGTGCTTGTCTGAGAACGGTTTTTATTATTGCGAAAACACATTTTGTGTGATTCTGACTACCGACGTCCTTCTACAGGAGGCGTGTGCTTATTCCTGGCCCCCTGCGGCCGTTCATTATGCTTGTCTTTGCTGTTTGACGTTGATTTTACTTTTCTACATTGTGACCAACCGAAGTGCCTATCGATGAGGAAGCACGGCGCCCTGTTATGAAAGAATGAGGTGCTCCGTTTGCGGAGCAAATGGAAAATGAAACAGGAACAATGACCTTTCACAGTCGGTATTATTCGCGTGCGGAACAAAGTCGTCTTAGGAATACTGAAGACAATAGTTTCTTGACAAAAAGATAGAGCTATATGCAGCAATACTGAAACGAACCTGCTTCATTCCTTTTGCTGCGTGCGTTGTTCCTCTGGTTGCACAGAGTTATTATTATTATTATTCAGCAGAAATTGTTGTACTGGTTTGGAGGATTGACACATCATTGAGCTGTGAAATGTGCCACTTCCGGTCCAAGCAAGTACTCCGTATATTGAATGGTCTCTTTATATAGGCTGCTTATAATTAATCTTTCGCTAATTGAGAGATCCCCATGTCAAACGAGTGACCGTAAGGCAATGATACTTTGTGAGAACATTTGTGAGAGAAATAACGAATAAATCACTGAAAGAACACCTTTTACCTTTTAATTTCCGCATAAAAGGATAACATTTGGTAATTGCGTACCATCTTTACTATCCACGTTCCCAACGTTGCTCGATGTGACTAGCATCTGCAAACACGACAGCCGGAAACTGTGCTAGAGATTTATCTACTGGTTTCGGAAACATCTCTGCAGTGATCTTGGCTGCCTCCCTCTCCATGTTAATCTTCAACGTCCGATGAGTGTTAGTGTCCCGTTGATAAATCCTGTCCTCCAGGTAACCTCTCATCCAGTTATCATACGGGTTCAAATCTGGTATTCTTGGTAGCCACACAATTTGGAAGGATCGGCTAATGATTGAGTTTTCACCAAATGTGTTAGGGAGTAACCTCACAAGCAATGTGATGTGGAGCTACATCACGCAGCAAAACACTTCTCTCCCGCTGAGCAGGGGTCACATATTGTCGAAGCACAGAAACGTTTGTCGTCTATGCTGCATGTCCTTAGTCCCTGGGGTCCGGCGCCAGTACCGGCATGTCACGACACTAACACTACTCGTACAGAATGTGAAGGACAACAAAAAAATTTAAAATTAGAGATGGGTAAATAGTCTATATAATACTGAACGAATCTCCAAATCCCCGATAACAGTTAATTGTGTTTTCACTGTTCCACACCCTGCAGGTATATCTTCACGTCATGTAAATTGTTAGGTTGCCCTTCACATTACGTACGAGGATTTTTTGCTGTGCTTGCCCGACCTATAAGTGTATTTGTACTAATACTACTCTTCAATCTGTACATCGAAGAGACAATGCTGGAAATAAAAGAAAGGTTCAGTTGTGTACTTAAATTGAAGCTTAAAGAACATCAGTTGTACGATTAGCTGATGACGTTGCTATCCTGAGTGAAAGTGAAGAAGAATTACACTAATGGCTATTAAAATTGCTACACCACGAAGATGACGTGCTACAGACGCGAAATTTAACCGACAGGAAGAAGATGCTCTGATATGCAAATGATTAGCTTTTGAGAGCATTCGCACAAGGTTGGCGCCGGTGGCGACACCTACAACGTGCTGACATGAGGAAAGTTTCCAACCGATTTCTCATACACAAACAGCTGTTGACCGGCGTTGCCTGGTGAAACGTTGTTGTGATGCCTCGTGTAAGGAGGAGAAATGCGTACCATCACGTTTCCGACTTTGATAAAAGTCGGATTGTAGCCTATCGTGATTGCAGTTTATCGTATCGCGACATTGCTGCTCGCGTTGGTCGAGAACCAATGACTGTTAGCAGAATATGGAATCGTTGGGTTCAGGAGAGTAATACGGAACGCTGTGCTGGATACCAACGGCCTCGTATCACTAGCAGTCGAGATGACAGGCGCTTATCCGCATGGCTGTAACGGATCGTGCAGCCACGTCGCGATTCCTGAGTCAACAGATGGGGACGTTTGTAGGACAACAACCATTTGCAAGAACAGTTCGACGACGTTTGCAGCAGCATGGACTATTAGTCGGAGACCGTGGCTGCGGTTACCCTTGACGCTGCATCACAGACAGGAGCGCCTGCGATGGTGTTCTCAACGACGGACCTTGGTGCACGAATGGCAAAACGTCATTTTTTTCGGATGAATCCAGGTTCTGTTTACAGCATCATGATGGTCGCATCCGTGTTTGTCCACATCGCGGTAAACACACATTGGAAGCGTGTATCTGTCATCGTCGTACTGGCGTATCACCCGGTGTGATGGTATGGGGTGCCACTGGTCACACGTCTCGGTCACCTCTTGTTCGCATTGACGGCACTTTGAACAGTGGACGTTACATTTCAGATGTGTTACGACCCGTGGCTCTACCCTTCATTCGATCCCTGCGAAACCCTACATTTCAGCATGATAATGCACGACCGCATGTTGCGGGTCCTGTACGAGCCTTTGTGAATACAGAAAATGTTCGAACGCTGCCCTGGCCAGCAGATTCTCCAGATCTCTCACCAACTGAAAACGTCTGGTCAATGGTGGCCGAGCGACTGGCTCGTCACAATACTCGAGTTACTACTCTTGATGAACTGTGGTATCGTGTTTAAGCTCTGTTTGACTCAATGCCCAGGCGTATCAAGGCCGTTATTATGGCCAGAGGTGGTTGTTCTGGGTACTGATTTCTCAGGATCTATGCACCCAAATTGCGTGAAAATGGAATCACATGTCAGTTCTAGTACAATATATTTGTCCAATGAATACCCGTTTATCATCTGCATTTCTTCTTCGTGTTGCAATTTTAATGGCCAGTAGTGTACATAATGTGTTGGATGGAATGAACAATCTAATGAGTACAGAATATGTATTGAGATTAAATTGCAGGAAGATGGAAGTAATGAGAAATAGCAGAAATGAGAACAGCGAAAAACTTAAAACGATGATTGATGGTCACGAAGTAGACGAAGTTAAAGAATTCTGCTAGCTTGACAGCAAAATAACCAATGACGGAAGGAGCAAGGAGGACATCAAAAGCAGAGTAGAACCGGCAACAGGGGCTTTCCTAGCCAATAGAAGTCTACTAATATCAAATACCGGCCTTAATTTCAGGAAGAAATTTGTGAGAATGCGCGTTTGGTGCACGGAATTCTATGGTAGTGAAACGTGGACTCTGGGATAACCGGAACAGAAGAGGGTCGAAGCATTTGAGACGTGGTGCTAGAGACGAATGTTGAAAATTAGTTGGACTGATAAGCTAAGGAATGGGGAGATTCTGCACAGAATCGGATAGGAAAGAAATATGTGGAAAATACTGACAAGGAGAAGGGACAGGATCATAGGACATCTGTTATGACACAAGTGAATGACTTCCATGATACTAGAGGGAGCTGTAGAGGGCAAAAACTGTAGAGGAAGGCAGAGATTGAAATTCATCCAGCAAATAATTGAGAACGCAGGTTGCAAGTGATACTCGGTAATGGCAAGGTTGACATAGGAGAGGAATTAGTGGTGGGCCACATCAAACCTCTCAGAAGACTGATAATTACCCCCCCCCCCCCCTTACCCAAAAAAGACCAGCTAACAACTAAATCCTTCAGCGCACAGTCTGAGCATCAACCCGACAAAGTTGGGTCCCCGTTGTATTGATTTCCCTTATGTTTACAATATACGGGCGTGTGATATGGAAAGCCATCCGTTGGCAGCCACTGGAGGCGCGCTTCGGATAACGCAGCCAGCAACTACTGCGGAAGTTTAGTTAGACAAACGCGATGTACGTGAATGGTTATTGTACGAGTTTAGTGATCATCTTGAGGGAAGTGGCGCATTTAGTTTTAAGGACGGCATTATGATTGTCTTTGCTACTAGTTTCACTAGAGACTAACTCATTGCGATTTCTTAAACCTACTTGGAAACAGTTGGAATGCATTTTTATCATGCATTTCTTTTGGAAATATTCTGTGAATATTACCATATTAAACGTTTATACTCTGCGTCCTTTGGACTGGTTTAGCTATAAGCCACAAACAACTGTTCGAAGCCTGCCGTCAATATTTAAATACGAAGGTCAGAGACTTACACGTAACAAAAACAAAAATGACACTTCATATATTTTAAATCTCAAATCACCTCTGTCCACCCATTGTCGTCGACTGTTGTCTATTATTAGTTGATTTAAAAGTTTGTCCTCATCTAAATAAACTCAAATGAATGTAGTGTAAACTGGAAACAACATTTCTTCGTTATGGACCTTTGCTTTGAAACCTACGGAAAAGTTTCTCATGAACCCGTTTTATAACAAATGAAGGTTAACTATACCAATTACATACCCATCGAAAAAAGTGAATACCCGTAAAAACAAGACGCTTAGCGGCTGTGAGTAGAGAGGGCCCTGCTGAAGACAAAGTGGTAACCACGTATAGCGTCGCGGGTGAATCAGCGACAGCGGTTTCTGCAGCAAGTTTTGTTACTCTATGACAAACTGTACTGGAAGCCTGCAGTATTGTAGCATTCAGCGGCGGCCGACTTGTGCCTGCCAAATGCGTCATCAGCCACCTGCCCTTCTGGCCGAGCGTGGTAATGCTTTTGTATGCCACGTATAGAGTCCACTTATTCACCTCACCTAAGAAACTAAATAACTGTGTTTAAGTATTATCTGTTTTATTCCAAATGTGGTACAGGACCTTCTGTTATTCAGATGAACAGTGCGTCAAAATTTGATGCTGATTCCTACAATAGTTTCGGAGATATGAAAAACTCATTAAAAAAGTACTTGACTGAAACTTAAGAAAGTAAATTCAGGAAGGAACTATAACAGTTTATATTTCTTTTCTTATTTGAAAACAGTATTAGCATTCTCAGTGTGCCGATTAATTTTATAAAGATTTTCAGTTCTACACTTTCAATAATTTTTCTTTCGTAATGAGAATAACAGTTTCAAAGTTAATATTTATATTTTGTGTTAGGGTGAGAGTAAATGAGAGTGAATGTGTGTGCTTATGGGAGACATATGTCAAATTTCAAATTTATATTGTAATACACCTTACGTTAATAGCAAGTGTTAGGCTACCAGGATGCGATGAAAATTTTAAGTCCCCCTAACTGGCGGTTGACGTATGTCCATGAGTGGTTGCTTATGTAATAAAGCAGCCATAAAGTCGTTAACGATATAATCAGTTTTCTAAAGTTATCTCAAGATTAATTTTCGTTCAGTTTCAATTAATAAACATTATATTTGACGGAAAGTCATCGAGTAAACATTACAGTTGACGGAAAGTCAACGAGTAAAACGGAAGTGATCTCTGGCGTTTCCCAAGGAAGTGTTATAGGCCCTTTGCGGTTCCTTATCTATATAAACGATTTTGGAGACAATCTGAGCAGCCGTCTTCGGTTGTTTGCAAATGACGCTGTCGTTTATCGACTAATAAAGTCATCAGAAGACCAAAACAAACAGCAAAACGATTTAGAAAAGATATCTGAATGGTGTGAAAAGTGGCAGTTGACCCTAAATAACGAAAAATGTGAGGTCATCCACATGAGTGCTAAAAGGAACTCGTTAAAATTCGGTTACACGATAAATCAGTCCAATTTAAAGCCATAAATTCAACTAAATACCTAGGTATTATAATAACGAATAACCTATATTGGAAGGAACACATATAAAATGTTGTGGGGAAGGCTAACCAAAGACTGCGTTTGACTCGCAGGACACTTAGAAAATGTAACAGAACTACCAAGGAGACTGCCTACACTATGCTTATCCGTCCTCTTTTAGAATACTGCTGCGCGCTGTGGGATCCTTACCAGACAGGACTGACCGCGTACTTCGAAAAAGTTCAAAGAAAGTCAGCACGTTTTGTATTATCGCGAAATACGGGAGAGAGTGTCACAGAAATGATACAGGATTTGGGCTGGACATCATTAAAGGAAAGGCGTTTTTCGTTGCGACGGAATCTTCTCACGAAATTCCAATCACCAACTTTCTCCTCCGAATCGAAAATATTTTGTTGACACCGATTTACATAGGGAGGAACGATCACCAATATAAAATATGGGAAATCAGACCTCGTACGGAAAGATACAGGTGTTCATTCTTTCCGCGTGCTATACGAGATTGGAATAATAGAGAATTGTCAAGGTGCTTCGATGAACCCTCTGCCAGGCACTTAAATGTGATTTGCAGAGTATCCATGTAGATGTAGATGTAGATAGTAATAATTTGACTGTCGAATGAATCTGATGTAGTGATTAGCTCAGAACAGTTTTGGCGCGATTAAGATCTAGAGGGGGAGATCGGTTTGGCTGGCCTTTCGAACAGCCAATTGGAAGTCAGTATGGTTCCCTCACATTGCGAGATACTTAGGTTGCATCGGCAGCTGGAGGGGAAGGAGTCGTGGACTAGCTTTTCAGACGCGAAGGTCATGTTAAATGCGACCGTCTGTAAAATGTGAAGATGAACTGTTCGGTCTTTCGCGTTCAGGTGCATTTGAAATGGTAGCTCTTGTAATATCAACAGCAGCAGAAAATGGTATAACAGGTGCAGGATTCGTTATGAATAGGAAGGTAGGGCAGAGGGTGTGTTACTGTGAACAGTTCAGTGACCGGGTTGTTCTAATCAGAATCGACAGCAGACCAACACCGACAACGATAATTCAGGTATACATGCCGACGTCGCAAGCTGAAGATGAACAGATAGAGTAAGTGTATGAGGATATTGAAAGGGTACTGCAGTATGTAAAGGGGGGACGAAAATCTAATATGGGCGACTGGAATGCAGTTGTAGGGGAAGGAGTAGAAGAAAAGGTTACAGGAGAATATGAGCTTGGGACAAGGAATAAAAGAGGAGAAAGACTAATTGAGTTCTGTAACAAGTTTCAGCTAGTAATAGCGAATACCCTGTTCAAGAATCACAAGAGGAGGAGGTATACTTGGAAAAGGCCCGGAGATACGGGAAGATTTCAATTAGATTACATCATGGTCAGACAGAGATTCCGAAATTAGATACTGGATTGTAAGGCGTACCCAGGGGCAGATATAGACTCAGATCACAATATAGTAGTGATGAAGAGTAGGCTGAAGTTCAAGACATTAGTCAGGAAGAATCAATACGCAAAGAAGTGGGATACGGAAGTACTAAGGAATGACGAGATACGTTTGAAGTTCTCTAACGCTATAGATACAGCAATAAGGAATAGCGCAGTAGGCAGTACAGTTGAAGAGGAATGGAAGGGCCATCACAGAAGTTGGGAAGGAAAACAAAGGTACAAAGAAGGTAGCTGAAAAAAAACCATAGGTAACAGAAGAAATACTTCAGTTGATTGATAAAAGGAGGAAGTACAAACATGTTCCGGGAAAATCAGGAATACAGAAATACATGTCGCTGAGGAATGAAATAAATAGGAAGTGCAGGGAAGTTAAGACGAAATGGCTGCAGGAAAAATGTGAAGACATCGAAAAAGATATGATTGTCGGAAGGACAGACTCAGCATACAGGAAAGTGAAAACAACCTTTGATGACATTAAAAGTAACGGTGGTAACATTAAGAGTGCAACGGGAATTCCACTGTTAAATGTAGAGGAGACAGCAGATAGGTGGAAAGAATACATTGAAAGCCTCTATGAGGGTGAAGATTTGTCTGATGTGATAGAAGAAGAAACAGGAGTCGATTTAGAAGAGATTGGGGATCCAGTATTAGAATCGGAATTTAAAAGAGCTTTGGAGGACTTACGGTCAAATAAGGCAAAAGGGATAGATAACACTCCATCAGAATTTCTAAAATCATTGGGGGAAGTGGCAACAAAACGACTATTCACGTTGGTGTGTAGAATATATGAGTCTGGCGACATACCATCTGACTTTCGGAAAAGCATCATCCACACAATTCCGAAGACGGCAAGAGCTGACAAGTGCGAGAATTATCGCACAATCAGCTTAACAGCTCATGCATCGAAGCTGCTTACAAGAATAATATACAGAAGAATGGAAAAGAAAATTGAGAATGCGCTAGGTGACGATCAGTTTGGCTTTAGGAAAAGTAAAGGGACGAGAGAGGCAATTCTGACGTTACAGCTAACAATGGAAACAAGGCTAAAGAAAAATCAGGACACTTTCATAGGATTTGTCGACCTGGAAAAAGCGTTCGACAATATAAAATGATACTAGCTGTTCGAGATTCTGAAAAAAGTAGGGGTAAGCTATAGGGAGAGACGGGTCATATACAATATGTACAACAACCAAGAGGGAATAATAAGAGTGGACGATCAAGAACGAAGTGCTCGTATTAAGTGGGGTGTAAGACAAGGCTGTAGCCTTTCGCCCCTACTCTTCAATCTGTACATCGAGGAAGCAATGATGGAAATAAAAGAAAGGTTCAGGAGTGGAATTAAAATACAAGGTGAAAGGATATCAATGATACGATTCGCTGATGACATTGCTATCCTGAGTGAAAGTGAAGAAGAATTAAATGATCTGCTGAACGGAATGAACAGTCTAATGAGTACACAGTATGGTTTGAGAGTAAATCGGAGAAAGACGAAGGTAATGAGAAGTAGTAGAAATGAGAACAGCGAGAAACTTAACATCAGGATTGATGGTCACGAAGTCAATGAAGTTAAGGAATTCTGCTACCTAGGCAGTAAAATAACCAATGACGGACGGAGCAAGGAGGACATCAAAAGCAGACTCGCTATGGCAAAAAAGGCATTTCTGGCCAAGAGAAGTCTACTAATATCAAATACCGGCCTTAATTTGAGGAAGAAATTTCTGAGGATGTACGTCTGGAGTACAGCATTGTATGGTAGTGAAACATGGACTGTGGGAAAACCGGAAGAGAAGAGAATCGAAGCATTTGAGATGTGGTGCTATAGACGAATGTTGAAAATTAGGTGGACTGATAAGGTAAGGAATGAGGAGGTTCTACGCAGAATCGGAGAGGAAAGAATATGTGGAAAACACTGATAAGGAGCAGGGACAGGATGATACGACATCTGCTAAGACATGAGGGAATGACTTCCATGGTACTAGAGGGAGCTGTAGAGGGCAAAAACTGTAGAGGAAGACAGAGATTGGAATACGTCAAGCAAATAATTGAGGACGTAGGTTGCAAGTGCTACTCTGAGATTAAGAGGTTAGCACAGGAAAGGAATTCGTGGCGGGCCGCATCAAACCAGTCAGTAGACTGATGACCAAAAAAAAAAAAAAAAAAGTTTGAGTGTCGTGGGATATTTTGTTCGGGAGATATATGCGTGTGTATTGTTGGACTTAGAAAATTCCGCGTGGTGATGTTCTGTGTTCTGCTACAGAATATATTCGGCGAGCAATCTTTGTGAATGAAACCCACTGAATGACTTATGTAAGAAATCAACCTTATGTATAGAAAGTGACTGTATATTCACGTGATTGTTTTCAGAATGGACTTAGGAGAATGCTGGCTGCTTTACGTGTGACATAAACTGGGAACTTATAATAGCAGTTTTGCATATTAAATGTGGGCTTATTACACATGTTTAAATAAAGAAAATAAAACCTACTTTTACTAGATTTCTGAACTTTCAATGAAGATTAGGACTTCGTTTTTGCACCCGAAATTTTATTTTAAATATTTACAGGAACAATCATAACGAGATTTACGCGGCTCAGTAATTGTAGATATTAGGTGCTGTTTTCATCAACGCTGCTTTTTCATCACCTTGTATCTACGTTGCAGCGTGAAGGGACACTGAGCAGACGTCGATGTAAGGTAGGTGAATATCAATTTGCAGCTTTCTTCAGTGACAGTGGACTAACACACAGTTCCTTCGCACACTTACTGAGGATAAAAGAGCTGCCAACAGCAGTACTGGACTTGTTGAAAGAGTGGTCCGTTATTTCTCAGGATTTTATGGAGTTTTCAAACATTGTGAACACATTAGAACGGAGTTGTCGAGCTGGAGTATGTGCGTTTCTGTTAGCTACCGTGCTTAAGATCTACTCTACATGTTGGACGCCGCGAGTCAGCTGTGTACCGACGACCTTTTTATTCCATTCTAGATAGAAACAGAAACTGACGACATAGTATATATTTTTCAAGTTTCTCCTCTTCAACGACTTTATTAACTCGTTATTTATAGACGACGAATCCCACTTCGGCTGTTAAGCAATTTTCAAGTAATGCTTCAATTTTAATGGCGGTGACATTCGTATACAACACTACAAAAGTATGTCTTGTATGTTTTATGCCTATGTTGGTTTTATTTGCCTTACATTTTAGATGTTACAATATAGCATCGTGCTCGTCCCTGGCTGCTGAGCGGTCAGCGCGACGAAAAGTCATACTTAACGGCACGGGTTCGATTCCCAGCTGGGTCGAAGATTCTCTCCACTCAGGGACTGGGTGTTGTGTTGTCCTTATCATCATCCTTTCATCCCTATCGACACGCAAGTCGCCGAAGTGGCGTCAACTTGAAAGACTTGCACCACGCGAACGGTCTACCAGGCGGCAGGCCCCAGCCACAGGGAATTTCCATTTATATAAATGGAATATATATATATAGCTGATATATATATATAGCTGATTATACACTCCTGGAAATGGAAAAAAGAACACATTGACACCGGTGTGTCAGACCCACCATACTTGCTCCGGACACTGTGAGAAGGCTGTACAAGCAATGATCACACGCACGGCACAGCGGACACACCAGGAACCGCGGTGTTGGCCGTCGAATCGCGCTAGCTGCGCAGCATTTGTGCACGGCCGCCGTCAGTGTCAGCCAGTTTGCCGTGGCATACGGAGCTCCATCGAAGTCTTTAACACTGGTAGCATGCCGCGACAGCGTGGACGTGAACCGTATGTGCAGTTGAAGGACTTTGAGCGAGGGCGTATAGTGGGCATGCGGGAGGCCGGGTGGACGTACCGCCGAATTGCTCAACACGTGGGGCGTGAGGTCTCCACAGTACATCGATGTTGTCGCCAGTGGTCGGCGGAAGGTGCACGTGCCCGTCGACCTGGGACCGGACCGCAGCGACGCACGGATGCACGCCACGACCGTAGGATCCTACGCAGTGCCGTAGGGGACCGCACCGCCACTTCCCAGCAAATTAGGGACACTGTTGCTCCTGGGGTATCGGCGAGGACCATTCGCAACCGTCTCCATGAAGCTGGGCTACGGTCCCGCACACCGTTAGGCCGTCTTCCGCTCACGCCCCAACATCGTGCAGCCCGCCTCCAGTGGTGTCGCGACAGGCGTGAATGGAGGGACGAATGGAGACGTGTCGTCTTCAGCGATGAGAGTCGCTTCTGCCTTGGTGCCAATGATTGTCGTATGCGTGTTTGGCGCCGTGCAGGTGAGCGCCACAATCAGGACTGCATACGACCGAGGCACACAGGGCCAACACCCGGCATCATGGTGTGGGGAGCGATCTCCTACACTGGCCGTACACCGCTGGTGATCGTCGAGGGGACACTGAATAGTGCACGGTACATCCAAACCTTCATCGAACCCATCGTTCTACCATTCCTAGACCGGCAAGGGAACTTGCTGTTCCAACAGGACAATGCACGTCCGCATGTATCCCGTGCCACCCAACGTGCTCTAGAAGGTGTAAGTCAACTACCCTGGCCAGCGAGATCTCCGGATCTGTCCCCCATTGAGCATGTTTGGGACTGGATGAAGCGTCGTCTCACGCGGTCTGCACGTCCAGCACGAACGCTGGTCCAACTGAGGCGCCAGGTGGAAATGGCATGGCAAGCCGTTCCACAGGACTACATCCAGCATCTCTACGATCGTCTCCATGGGAGAATAGCAGCCTGCATTGCTGCGAAAGGTGGATATACACTGTACTAGTGCCGACATTGTGCATGCTCTGTTGCCTGTGTGTATGTGCCTGTGGTTCTGTCAGTGTGATCATGTGATGTATCTGACCCCAGGAATGTGTCAATAAAGTTTCCCCTTCCTGGGACAATGAATTCACGGTGTTCTTATTTCAATTTCCAGGAGTGTAGGTGGCGCAGTAGCCAGTTTCACACTTTTGAGCCCCATGTTAGAAACGCTAATATTATTTTTCTCTTTCTTTTATATATCCATGTCTCTGGAAAATCATTATACGAAAATTTTCCAATGTGAACTGAAATAACATTGTTCTTATTCGCCTTCTAATAATATGCCAGTGAATGAATTAGAAAAAAAATTAAATGAATGACAAAATTATCTGAAACTGCTTTTGGTGAAATTCCTGTAGCGTGTCTCGATTTACACTCCTGGAAATTGAAATAAGAACACCGTGAATTCATTGTCCCAGGAAGGGGAAACTTTATTGACACATTCCTGGGGTCAGATACATCACATGATCACACTGACAGAACCACAGGCACATAGACACAGGCAACAGAGCATGCACAATGTCGGCACTAGTACAGTGTATATCCACCTTTCGCAGCAATGCAGGCTGCTATTCTCCCATGGAGACGATCGTAGAGATGCTGGATGTAGTCCTGTGGAACGGCTTGCCATGCCATTTCCACCTGGCGCCTCAGTTGGACCAGCGTTCGTGCTGGACGTGCAGACCGCGTGAGACGACGCTTCATCCAGTCCCAAACATGCTCAATGGGGGACAGATCCGGAGATCTTGCTGGCCAGGGTAGTTGACTTACACCTTCTAGAGCACGTTGGGTGGCACGGGATACATGCGGACGTGCATTGTCCTGTTGGAACAGCAAGTTCCCTTGCCGGTCTAGGAATGGTAGAACGATGGGTTCGATGAAGGTTTGGATGTACCGTGCACTATTCAGTGTCCCCTCGACGATCGCCAGTGGTGTACGGCCAGTGTAGGAGATCGCTCCCCACACCATGATGCCGGGTGTTGGCCCTGTGTGCCTCGGTCGTACGCAGTCCTGATTGTGGCGCTCACCTGCACGGCGCCAAACACGCATACGACCATCATTGGCACCAAGGCAGAAGCGACTCTCATCGCTGAAGACGACACGTCTCCATTCGTCCCTCCATTCACGCCTGTCGCGACGCCACTGGAGGCGGGCTGCACGATGTTGGGGCGTGAGCGGAAGACGGCCTAACGGTGTGCGGGACCGTAGCCCAGCTTCATGGAGACGGTTGCGAATGGTCCTCACCGATACCCCAGGAGCAACAGTGTCCCTAATTTGCTGGGAAGTGGCGGTGCGGTCCCCTACGGCACTGCGTAGGATCCTACGGTCTTGGCGTGCATCCGTGCGTCGCTGCGGTCCGGTCCCAGGTCGACGGGCACGTGCACCTTCCGCCGACCACTGGCGACAACATCGATGTACTGTGGAGACCTCACGCCCCACGTGTTGAGCAATTCGGCGGTACGTCCACCCGGCCTCCCGCATGCCCACTATACGCCCTCGCTCAAAGTCCGTCAACTGCACATACGGTTCACGTCCACGCTGTCGCGGCATGCTACCAGTGTTAAAGACTGCGATGGAGCTCCGTATGCCACGGCAAACTGGCTGACACTGACGGCGGCGGTGCACAAATGCTGCGCAGCTAGCGCCATTCGACGCCCAACACCGCGGTTCCTGGTGTGTCCGCTGTGCCGTGCGTGTGATCATTGCTTGTACAGCCCTCTCGCAGAGTCCGGAGCAAGTATGGTGGGTCTGACACACCGGTGTCAATGTGTTCTTTTTTCCATTTCCAGGAGTGTATAATCAGCTACAAGCGCTACTTTCAGGAAAAAAGTTTTGACACAAAATTTTTAACAACGCCCGAAATGTTCAGCAGTGTTAATGAAGTTTCTTTTCCGAGTGATATGCATACGAAGAAATGTCACTGTGTCGAGCCATGCTTGTGGTGTTCGGAATTTCTATGTTTCGAATGTTTCTACGATCGGCATCATCCAAGGCAAAGCACCAAATCCTCCTGATGAATTAACATCATAATAAAATATAAGAATTAATATAAGAATTATCACAAGTACGAAATACAAGAATACGGAAATTTAACAACATTGTAATTCCTGAAAATACTATACAAACATATATATTATATAATAAATGTATGACATTCTGAAACCCAATTTTAATTTTACGGCTAGTATAACGACCTCTTATCCCCTAACTTTGTAAGAAACATTCGTGTGGTAATCTACAACGGACATATGTAGATAACTGAAAACAATGATAATAAAATAAATAAAAAAGGAATGGTAGGGTTTCGAACACGGGACACAAAACCGAGAGGCCACGACGCCGGCCACTGTGCCACCATTTCGGTTGAGACTAGCGCACACTAAAAGGCATCTACATTGTACCGAAAGCTTTGACCACCGTTTTCTCAGAAGCGGTCTAGCATCCACAGATAAGCCGAGACTCGTGTTCACTTATTTTGACTCCTCTTCCACTGAGCGAAGATTCTCGGAAATCAGGTTATGGCATATCCTGTGTTCTCCTCGTCAGATACACGTCTAAATTCTTGAAGTACAATTTTGGGTGGATGCTATACGTTCGACCGAGACTAGGCAGTTCACCATCCGCGTCGGAAGCACAGCGTACAAACCAGTTCGCATGACCTGCTTCATAAGGACATTTCCTTGTGAACCGTGAGGGAGTCGCTAGCTCCAGTGATTATCTTATCTAGTAGGGGCAGTAATCCCGTTCGTCCAGGCATGCGCGTTTCCTCTTTGGTTTTCCTCTTCTGGCCGCTATTTAAGCGCGGCACTTCCGGCTATGCTCTCTTGGTTTTCCTCACCGGGGCTCCAGTGGTCGTGCTCGCCCGTTGCTTGGGCATATGCTGTGTGGGCGATTCTTGGAGTGATAGTTACGGAGAAGCGTTGGTTGCTCGCAGCGCTGTGTCATGATTTGAGGAGTGTGTCGGCCGCAGGCTGGTGGTGATGGCCTCCAGTGCTGTAGCAAGTGTGTATATGGTACTGCCTGATACTGGATGCCTAGATACATGCTATGTGGATTCTCGTCGTTTGCTGCTACAAACGTTGGTCATCTGCTATTTCTCTGAAGTTGTGTTTTGGATCAATCTGATCGTAATTCGTGTTCACAGCCGGAAACACTGATTTTTATGTGATTATCCCTGCCGTGGCGGGAATAACGAATTCACTCTTGTTCAAATGTTCAAATGTGTGTGAATTACTAAAGGACCAAATTGCTGAGGTCATCGGTCCCTAGACTTACACACTACTTAAGCTAACTTAAACTCTCTTATGCTAAGAACAACACACACACACACACACACACACACACACACACACACACACACACACACCCATGCTCGAGGGAGGACTCGAACCTCCGGCGGGAGGGGCCGCGCAATCAGAAATTCACTCTTGGTTTCGGTATATCTTGAGTAGTGGTGTTCAAGAGTGTAAAACACTGCTCAGTGTCGGGAGCACTAAGCATGAGTAGTGTGAAGGCTGCATGAGTGCATGAGTCGTTCTAAGCTAGTGCGCAGGCCATGTTTAGTGTTAAGACAGCGTGCTTGTAATGTTACATGGGTACCTTATGATTTATTCTGAGGTCTCCGTTCGAAGGGGCCGAGACTTTGCTGCCTTGTGTTATGGGTTTTCATGCTCTTGGTTTGGCAGGTCGCTAACTTTTCTAGGCTTTATGCTTGTTATTGGGGTCTGCGTGTAAGAGTAAAGAATTATGAGCTGTAAGAAGATAATAATTTGAGGTCTTGCATGTGTTAAGGGTATTAAATTTAAAGGGGTGGAGGAGAATCATAAATCTGAAATAAGAGCGTTTATGTTGTGTCCTTTGGTTGGTTGTCTGTGCTTTTTTTTATGTTACAATGTACTACGAGCGGCGGGTACAATCAGTTCGGGATTGACCAATACAGAGGGCGGCGTCTTGACCGAAATATGTTCGGACGCCGTTAGCTCGGCCAGCTACGTCTTGATGACGATTCAGCGCTACTTGGCTGTCCTGCCAGAGTCGCTGCTCTCCACAGTATTCGACAGGAGTTGAGTGTTCTCTCTTGTAATTGTTTGGACATTCCTCTCGTTAATGTGTTCGGGCTGCGCCAAGGTGCGTCCCCTGTTCCTAGTAGTTTGCTCACTCTTGTATTAGGGTGGGTCATCCGCTGCTGCGTGCAACTTAAACTGACTGTTAAGATAACTGCCTTTTCTGGCTAAATACTCTTGTTATACTTGAAAGGGGGTTTCACGAGTGATGTCAGTGGAATGAGTCACTATATAGTTGGTGGAATTCCGGTGTTTTATATGATCTGTTTATTGGTATAAGGTTCCCGTTTGGCAATTTGCTCTTTTACATAAAATTTGTTAGTTAATATTCTGTACTGTTGATTGTTTTGCCAGTGGGGATTTAGTCACGGCAAATTCCTGTTAAATTTGTGGGCAATTGTGCTTGTCATCTATGTTTATCTGGGGCTATTTGTTTTTTATTTAAAAGGAAGTATCTTTGCTTAACTTGTTTCATTCCATATACTCTTGTAAATGATACTTGTTTTTGGTGCCCATTGGAAGGCCGGTTTTGTAAAAGATTTTGTAAAACTGTTTTTGGGGATATGTGTAATAAATCTTTGTGAACTAAAAGCCTGAGTTTCCGTTTTCTTGTGATTGCTCTTTGTGACTCGCTTGAGGACTGTCAATTTCACGACACATCTTGACACATTGCAGGCACCATCTGCCTGAGAGCACACTCCCTTATTTGTGTGTCTCTAAGTCGACGACTGGTTTCTTGCTGTACGTGCTTGAACGATTCCTTTTCATTATCCACACGTATAGCAACCTCCGCCGTATTTGCGGTAACCTCGGTTTTCACACTGGCATCTCTCTCTTAACACGCTGTTTTAACCTTTCCCAGACTGTCGGTGACCTTAGTCCGATCCTTTTCAGTCTCTACCGTCCATTCAAGCTCTAAGTGATAATCAGTCTTTTGGCTACACAGTTTCAGCTCATGGCTAAAATTCACGCAAATTACGTTACATTACATTATATTACATTCATCGTTTTCCATGGGTCGGATCCCTTGGAGAGGAGTCTCTGGGATACGGAAAGAATAGAAGTTTTTTTTTAATAGATACTTTTTTTTTACTCAGATACATGGCTATTGTACAATTATAATGCAGACAGAGTTATGAGCTACAATCCTTGTGAAGATATTCATCGAGTAGAAGGAGTTGGCCAACAGGAAGTTCTTTAATTCACTCTGAAACCGATCTTTATCACTTACAAGACCTTTGATATGCTCTGGTAAGTTACTGAATATACGAGTACCCAAGAATCATACTCCTTTTTGTACTAATGTTAAGCTTTTGTAGTCCTCATCTGGACGTTCCCCTTTCTCTGTATTCCCCTGTTTTATTTTAGGTAGTTGTTTCTTGTTTTAGTTTAGCTAACTGTCCTGCGGTCGTGGGATCCCCTGTTTCAGTTCGGGTAACAGAGCTGTTATGTTTTCTAACATCGCGAGATCACGAATGTGTGATTCTGCCCAACAAGGCTTTGTACACCGTCCACACAAGTGCCTTGTGCTTCCCCATTCATTCTCAAACTTCCCTCGATTGACCTGTCGGCTGCCACATCCATCAACTTTCCATACATCAGCTGCGTGGAAAACGCTGACACGAATCAGAAGTGCTCCTCAGAATGTAGTGACAGAAACAAAACAACGCTGATTCAAATGACGGTAGCAGCATACAGAACAAAAGAGAAAAAAGTACATATTCTTACGGTAATTACAAAGCTATATCATAATAATCAGGGGATCTTGGGGCGGGAGATACTAAAAACTCTAACTGCTTGGACATCTACTTCGTGTAGTTCCTTCACAACAGACTCAGTATAGTCGCTCACACCAACGGCGTGCGTGACATCCCAAACAAAATGTTTGGCGTTTTCTGTGTATTTGTGGGGGGATAACATCTCCCGTGTTGAGTCTGATTATTTCGAGCTCCTCACGCTGACAATGAAATCGAATCAGGCCCCACACTGGGCGCCAAAAATGTAATTCTTTAAATTGCTGGAGGGACTGACGTACAAGTAAGGTAGCCGCACATTGGACGCCACAAATATGGTAAAATGATAATGAATTAAAGATGTGGTCGCCTTTTTCCAAGTACACAAATTAATGTTTTGCTTTAACTTTACTAGACTTGCCTACGCAGATGCTGTAGCATTAATAAGTAGTCGCAAAACAAAATTAATCAAAATGATGCAAAATTATTACAAAACTGCTGAGAAAGTAGGATTACATGTTACATGTTAACGAGGAAAAGACAGAATATCTGGTTATAAGTAAGAAAAAACAAATTGATGTACCTATGGCTGCAGAGAGATTCACTTTTAAAACAGTTGACCGCTTCAAGCACTTAAGGAGTCTGTGAAATAACGATAATGGAATGGATATAGAAATGGATGCCCGCCCAGCAACAACGAACAAAGCACTGTTTAGATTTATCAAAATCTTACAAAGAAGAATACTTAGTACTAATTTCAAAACCCGCTTGTACCAGTCGCCCATTATACCAGTAACATTATACGGATGTGAGGCATTAATATTTAGAAAAAAAGATGAAGAAAAAATGTTAATATTTGAAAGAAAAGTACTAAGAAAAATTTTGGTCCAGCATATGATGAAGATAACATGGAATGGAGAATAAGAAAAAAATGAAGAATTAAGAGAGCTGTACAATCACCGTAACAGTATAGATGTGCTAAAGAAGACTAGGTTGAACTGAGCAGACCACATAGCAAGAATGGCAGAAACCAGACTACCTAAAATAGCATTCGGAAGGACAACAGATGGAACGAGAGGAAGAGGAAGACCCAAAAGTAGGTGAAGAGATAACATCCAGGAGGACACAACTAGAATGAACACGATCACTGAATGGACAAACGTGCATTCAACAGAAGGAAATGGAAGGGACTTGTAGAGCAGGCATATGGTCGATAAGGCCATTGCCACTTGTAAATAAAATAAATAAATACATAAACAAATAAAATTTAACACTTGAACACCTATCACTAGAGTTGCGGCATTCTTAGTGGTTTTCTTTTTTTAGTTTTGTGAAATACGTACATGTAGATTGTTTAAGTAAGGAAATATGTTGCATGGGATTCTGTTGTTATTTCAGTTATATACATAAACGTAAGTATTGTTTGAGAACATTTCTCTTGGAATACAGTGGTTTTGTTATTTACTTAAAAATGAACAGGAAGGGTCACAACCACAAGAAACTTCTTTTTATGAGGTTACTGGTTTCGCTCTGTTCACGACCATTTTCAGACCTCACATAATGATTGTAGACGGTGGCTGTGAACGGAGCAGCTGAGCACTCAGCGTTCGATGGGTCGTAGCGCCTGCTCCATTCACAGTCACAGTCTACCGTCACCGTGTGAGCTGTGAAGATGTTCTTGAAACAGACCGAAACCGGTAACCTCATAAAAAAGAAGTTTCTTGCGGTTATGACTGTCCATGCCCTTAAAAAAAATGAACATTAACTTTTATTTTACATTGTCTGTTCTTTGGTTGCCAACAGAAATCAGCCGCATGTCGAAAATTAGTAGACCATGTCACCTGCAAACATGAGAGATTTTAGGATATAGTGTGCACTGAATCATTGTTTATAATCCTATGTTTAAAAAAGTATTTTCAGGTAAAAATTGTGGCATATGCCCTTTTGTGGCCTTAGAATTGTAGTATTCGGCTAGTCCTGGGCGGTGACAGGTTTGGTTTGTCTACCAGTCGTGTTTTTATGTAGTTGGACTGACTGGTGGACATCGGCAGACGTCTTGTGAAACTGTCTACCGATATCTAAGGCCACTACAATTCTAAGGCCAGAAAAGGACATATGCCACGATTTTTACCTGACCAGAGTTTTAATAATTGGATTATAAATCCAGTCCACACTGTATCCTAACGTCCCTCATGCTTGCAGATGACATGGTGTAGTAAAATGAAGCGCCAAAGAAACTGGTGCAGGCATGCGTATTCAAATAAAGAGATATGTAAACAGGCAGAATACAGGGCTGCGGTCGACAACGCCTATACAGGGCGGTCCATTGATAGTGACCAGGCCAAATATCTCACGAAATATGCATCAAACGAAAAAACGTACAAAGAACGAAAATCGTCTAGCTTGAAGGGGGAATCCAGATGGCGCTATGGTTGGCCCGCTGGATGGTGTTCCCATAGGTAAAACGGATATCAACTGCGTTTTTAAAATAGGAACCCACATTTTGTGTTACATATTTGTGTAGTACATAAACAAATATGAATTTTTCAGTTCGACCACTTTTTTCGCTTTGTGACAGATGACGCTGTAATGGTCACAAACGTATAAGTACGTGGTATCACGTAATATTCCCCCCGTGCGGAAAAGGTCGATATCGCGGCTATTGTGATCAAAATGCCCAACGGGCGTGTGCCATGTATGCTGCTCGGTATCCTGGACGACATCATCCAAGTGTCTGGACCGTTCGCCGGATAGTTACGTTATTTAAGGAAATAGGAAGTGTTCAGCCACATGTGAAACGTCAACCACGACCTGCAACAAATGATGATGCCCAAGTAGGTATTTTAGCTGCTGTCGCGGCTAATCCGCACATCAGTAGCAGACAAATTGCGCGATAATCGGGAATCTCAAAAACGTCGGTTTCGAGAATGCTACATCAATATCGATTGCAACCGTACCATATTTCTATGCACCAGGAATTGCATGGCGACGGCTTGTACATGTATGTCACTGAGCATAAGAGAAATTACGGGACGATGACAGATTTTTTGCACGCGTTCTATGTTCTATTTAGCGTCATTCGCCAACAGTGTAACGCACACCGGCATAATATGCACTCTTGGGCAACTGAAAATCCACGATGGCTGCGACAAGTGGAACATCAGCGACCGTGGCGGGGATAAAGTATGGTGCGGCATTATGGGAGGAAGGATAATTGGCCCCCATTTTATCGATGGCAATCTGAATGGTGCAATGTATTCTTATTTCCTACGTAATGTTCTACCGAGGTTACTACAAGATGTTTCACTGCATGACAGAACGGCGATGTACTTCCAACATGATGGATGTCCGGCACATAAGCTTGCGTGCGGTTGAAACGGTATTGAATAGCATATTTCATGATAGGTAGATTGGTCGTCGAAGCACCATACAATGGCCCGCACGTTCACCGGATCTGACGTCCCCGGATTTCTTTCCGTGGGGAACGTTGAAGGATATTTGCTATCGTGATCCACCGACAACGGCTGACAACATGCTTCAGTGCATTGTCATTGCATGTGCGAACATTACGGAAGGCGAACTACTCGCTCTTGAGAGGAATGTCGTTACACGTATTGCCAAATGCATTGAGGTTGACGGACATCATTTTGAGCATTTATTGCATTAATGTGGTATTTACAGGTAATCACGCTGTAACAGCATGCGTTCTCAGAAATGATAGGTTCACAAAGGTACATGTATCACATTGGAACAACCAAAATGAAATTTTCAAACGTACCTACGCTCTGTATATTAATTTAAAATAAACCTGCCTGTTACCAACTGTTCGTCTAAAATTGTGAGCCATATGTTTGTGACTATTACAGCGCCATCTATCAATAACCGAAAAAAGTGGTCCACCTAATATATTCATATTTCTTTACGTACTACACGAATATGTAATAAAAAATGGGGGTTCCTATTTTAAAAAAACGCAGTTGATATCCGTTTGACCTATGGAAGCGCCATCTAGCGGGCCAACCATATCGCCATCTGGTTTCCCCCTTCAAGCTAGACAAGTTTCGTTCTTTGTAGTTTTTTCGATTAACGTTTTTTTCGTGAGATATTTGGCCCGGTCACGATCAATGTACCACCCTGTATAGGACACCAATTCCCTGGCGCTGTCGTTAGATCGGTTACTGGTGCTACAACGGCAGGTTATCAAGGTTTAAGTGAGTTTAAACGTGGCGTTATAGTCGGCGCGTGAGTGATGGGACACAACATCTCCAACGTGGCAATGAAGTGGGGATTTTCCCGTATGACCATTTCACGAGTGCACCGTGAGTATCAGGAATCCGGTAAAACATCAAATCTCTGACATTGCTTTGGCCAGAAAAAGATCCTGCAAGAACGGGACCAACGAGGACTGAAAAGAATCGTTCAAACTGACAGAAGTGCAACCCTTCCGCAAATTGCTGTAGATTTCAATGCTGGGCCATCAAGAAGTGTCAGCGTGCGATCCATTCAACGAAACATCATCATATGGGCTTTCGGAGCAGAAGGCCCACTCACATACCTTTCATGATTGCACAATCCCTGACGTCTCCCCTGGGCCCGTCAACACCGACATTCGACTGGTGATGACTGGAAACATGTTGCCTGGTCGGATGAGTCTCTTTTCAAATTGTGTCGAGCGAATGGACGAGTACGGGTATAGAGACAGAGTCATGAATCCATGGACCTTGCAAGTCAGCAGGGGACTATTCATGCTGGTGGAGACTCTGCAGTTGTGTGGGGCATGTGCAATTGGAGTGATATGAGACCCCTGACACATCTAGATACCACTCTAACAGGTGACACGTACGTATGCATCCTGTCTTATCATCTGCATCCACTGATGTCCATTATGGGAGGAGGAGGATGTTAGTGTTTAACGTCCCGTCGACAACGAGGTCATTATAGACGGAGCGCAAGCTCGGGTTAGGGAAGGATGGGGAAGGAAATCGGCCGTGCCCTTTCAAAGTAACCATCACGGCATTTGCCTGAAACGATTTAGGGAAATCACGGAAAACCTAAATCAGGATGGCTGGAGGCGGGATTGAACCGTCGTCCTCCCGAATGCGAGTCCAGTGTGCTAACCACTGCGCCACCTCGCTCGGTGTGTCCATTATGCATTCCGACGGACTTGGGCAAATCCAGCAAGAAAATGCGACACCCTACACGTCCAGAACTGCTACAGGGTGTCTCTAGAAACACTCTTCCGAGTTTAAAGACTTCCACTGACCACCAAACTCCCCAGACATTGACATTACTGAGCATATCTGGGATGGCTTGCAACGTGCTGCTCAGAAGAGATCTCCACCCCCTCGTACTCTTACGGATTTACGGACAGCCCTGCAGGATTCACGGTGTCAATTCCCTCCAGCACTACTTCAAACGTTAGGCGTGTCCATGCCACATCTAGTTGCAGCACTTCTGCGTACTCGCGGGGGCCCTACACTGTATTAGTCAGGTGTACCGGTTTCTTTGGCTCTTCAGTGTAATTTATGCTTGTGGGTGATTCCGGACACACAGAACGCAAAATAAAAGGTGAAGTGCGTATATAATTTAAATAACAACAAAATCCGATGTAACATATTTCCTAAACTAAACATAATCTGCCTTTTTTTCAGAAAACTGAAATAAAAAACCCACTAAGAATGCCATAACTCTGGGGAAACATGTTTGTGTGTTACAATAAAACAATAACTTGTGTACTTGCAAATACGTCGTCCCACCGTTAAGACGTTAATATTTTCTTCAAGCAGGGGGACTGAATTTTTGAATCCAATATGATAATATGGTAAAATAAACTGCTTCAGAGATTTATAAGCAAACGGTGGGCGCCAAAAACTGTAATGAGATAAATTTATTGAGGGTTTGATATGCATATAAGGTCACCCTACACTGCACGCCAAAATACAGTAAATAAAATACATGCAAACATTTATTTTTATTATTATCACTGACACATCTCTGCACAAACGTAATCTCAGAGCCAATTTGGCTGGGCATACATACGGCTCAGTAGTTGGATAAGATTGTGGGGAGGGCTGTCTGGAGGGGGATTATATTAACTACTTCGGCTCAGTATCTGCCAGAGTCGGTGTTACTTGCCAGCATATTTAGACTGTGCGATGCCAACATGATGTGTCCATCTCTTTTCGTGTTGTGGGCTTTGATTGATAGCCAGCAGCCTTCACCTTTGGGTCGCCGCGGCTCTGAAGCATTGATCTGTGCCAGATCAACTTCTTTCCTTCTTCCGCTGGTTGGCTGACAGATTAATCTCTCCATGTAGAGGCTGTCTGGTGGCTGACGTAGTGCCATTGTCTGTGCACAGAGTGTGTACTGTCTGCAGTGATAGCTCATAGGGGCAGAGTCAGTGTAATATTTGGAGCTCACACAAGGGGTACACAATCGGACGTTTATAGATTCAAGCACCAGACCACAAGAAAGTCCATCCTATAGGTAATGGAAAATGAGGACGTCTCAAATGATAGACTGAGCCGTGCGTGACTCACGATTGTGACCTGCCCTTCCTGCTACTCTGAAACGGAGAGAATATTTTTTTAATTTTCTGTTAATTTCTTCTGGCGCCACTATCGCTGCTCACCTTCGCTGTCCGTGACTGGCAGCAGCAGCATTATCGATAGTAGGTTCGTGTTACTATCTGTGCAGCGACCGCGAGTATTTCCGGGTCCGCTCTGACAGGAACGAGGCGGTGTGACGGAGTCGGTGGAATGAGTCGGTGCATTGAGTCGGCAGAGTCACTCCAGAGCCACTCGGAAGGCAAACAGTCTCATGTTAGTCAGTTGGCTCTGAGTCTCAGTCCCCTTCGGGTTGTGGACTGAGTCGGCTGTTGGACGAGTTGGCAGTCAGTAGCAGGCACGTCCGCACGGTGCAAGCACGCGCCGGGACCGTGGTCGACGCAGACGGAGGGCCGTTGGTCGGTCTGTCGGCTGGTCGTCGGATGGCAACATGTGGTCTGCTCAGTACTGGCACCAGTATCAGTCGGGGAAGAGTTGGCAGCCAGCAACAGTCGGGTCGGTGTGGTGTTAGTATTCGACGGGACCGCTGTTTGGCGAGAATGGGCTGCCGTTGGTCGTTTTCTCGGCCGGTCGTCTCTCTCGACGACGTCTTGTATCCTCAGGACGAACACCATTTTCCGAGTCAGGATGTGGTTGGTTCTTGTTGGTTCGTTGGAACTGAGGAGCGACGCAGTCTCCACAGCGCGAAGCCAGGCCAGGGCTTCTGGCGGCGGGCACGCGCTGTTGCATTTGGAGGCACTAGCTGCGAGAGCGACTTTTCGCCTTCCTCCGAAGCAGGATCCTCAAGTTGAGTAATTTGTTGCCTCTTCTTAAAACTCGACTGTTACGATTTCTTCGCTTTTATAGATTGTTCTTTCCTCAGCCGTTGACGCATGTGATAACAAGTGGTGTGTGTTGTTGCCTAGAACCCCCAGCCTTCTTCCGTAGTGATTTGACAGTTGTGACTTGTGTTTTCTGTATTCTTTTAAACTTGTCTTGAGTGGTGGTTGATGCCTTGATGTTGGTGAAGCCGTGTCCGAAGTTATGGGTATCTTGGTTTACTCGTCATCGGCCGATATTTTCTATTGTTTGTGCAGTTGGATCTGTCTGTAGGAAATCGGTCAGATTGTCGGTCGGTCGTGAACCGTCCCTATGTTGTGTTGCCTTCTCTTATCTGCTTTGGCTGCCTGTCCCACTTCACTACACCCGTAAGAGACCTTCTCAAGCCCATCCAGTAGTATTTTCTGAACACCACTTGTCATTCTTGTAATCTGTGTTTTCCTCTTTTTTCTAAATTTTCTAAGAATTTTGCCTGGCCTTCTCTAGTGTATTAATGCTGCTTTAATTGATTGAAATTAGGCCTTAAGCCGTATTTTCTTTAAATTTCTTGTTTGCTCTATGTTTAAGCCTTCAGCTGCGTTTGTTTCAAAATTTGTGGCTTTCAGCCGTAATGTGTAAATTCCTGTCTGTAAGATTTCTCTTTAATTATCTTGAATTCTTAAAATGGCCGTCAGCCATACTGTGTAAATCTTATCTTAAGGTTTGTTTTTAATTATTTTGAATAATTGTTTGGACCTTCAGCCGTCAAGATATTTCAAGTTTCTTAAGATGGTTTTCTGTTGTACTGTGTAAATGCTTGTCTTTAAAGTAGCCTTTTATTATGCTGAAATGTTATTGGGCTTTCAGCCGAGGAATTAATTTAAATTTTCCTTAATATGGCTTTAAGCCGAAATTGGTAAACGCTTGCCCTTTAAAGAATTTCCTTATCTGATTTGAAATATTATTTGGTCCTTTAGCCGAGAAGATATTTTAATTTTACTTAAGTTCTACAGCCGTTTGTCTAAATCCTTGTGTTTTAAAAGGAATTATTTAAACATTATTATTAAGAAGTTACTTGGACCCTCAGCCGTGAATTGATCCTTATAGTTTTAAAGAGGAAACTGTGCATTTGGTTTTGAGGAATAAAGTTGTGTGTTCTCGTGTAACTAACAGTAACTGATCTTGGCCCCTATCCACAACCTGATCCTCTCTGCCCTGCGATATCAGATTTCATAGACATTGGATCGAATGCAACGCTCAGGCTCTAACGGCAGAAAACTGAGTCGACTTTAGGCTGAAATGCCTCTAGAAGGCAAAGTTAGAATGCTCCGTGAGATGCAGCAAGCAAATAGCATCTGTTAGGCATCTCTGGGTCTTCCTCTCACTGATTGATCGTTAAAAATGATCCCTCCACCCTTCCTGTACAGGGCCTGATTTCTCTTATTTTCTTACGATGATCACTTCTCCCTATGTTGTTAGGAGACAATAAAATATTTCACATTTAGAGGAGAAGGTTTGTAACTGAAAGCTCATGAGAAGATCTCGCTGCAACGAAAACCGCCTTTGTTTTAAAGATTACCATCACAACTTTGGACTTTTTCGATGTTCTTCGTCAATCTTATATAATAAGGATCCCACAATACAATACAATACAATACAATACTCTATCAGGTGACGGACTAGCGTAGTGTAGGCGGTCTCTTTAGTAGACCTGTTGGATCTTGTATGTGTTCTCCCAATAAAACGCAGCTTCGGTTTGCCTTCCCCGCAACGTTATCTGTGTGATAGTTCAAAGCTAAGTTGTTCGTAATTGTAGTTCCTGGGTATTTAGTTGAATTGACGGCGCCGGCCGGGGTGGCCGAGCGTTCTAGGCGCTACGGTCTGGAACCGCGCGACACCTACGGTCGCAGGTCGAATCCTGCCTCGGGCATGGATGTGTGTGATGTTCTTAGGTTAGTTAGGATTAAGTAGTTCTAAGTTCTAGGGGACTGATGACCTCAGAAGTTAAGTCCCATAGTGCTCAGAGCCATTTGAACCAACTATAACTGCATGAGTGGGGTGCCTATTTGTGATGAGACTCAAGTTTTCTTTGAACAGTTCAGCAACTGTATCATCTGAGTCATGTGGTCAGTAAAATGAACCAATTATTAATTTATTCCGGTTGTAAGGTGACAGATTAAATGAAGGTCAATTTCCTACCTTACATGAGAGATTTTATACATCGTAACGGGAAGGTGAATATGACACCTAACTTATTTTGGCGAAAATGAGCAGATTTTCCTATAAATATGTAATGCAAAGGGATGACACTCAATCGGCAGTATTAACACACCGATCCTATATACTCCATGTCAATGAGCAAGAGGTGAAACAAGCAGCTAGAGGAAACATTTGTTTGGAAGCACATGTGAGCAGACATGGGGGGCACACCACGAGCAGTACAACGGAGAGCTCTTAGGGGGCATGAATGGGCGCCAGTTGAGGAAGTAAAGGCCACCGAAGTGGGATGGAAAGAGGCTTTAGAGAACTGCGTTTCGGAATTTCCAAATGGATACGAACAAACCAGTGATGTAGTTGATCATGTGAACAGCACGTAATATGCTCATGCTGGACACATGTAACTTTTAGGCTTCTGGAGCGGGTACTAGGAAGGAGTAAAGTGCCGAGGTTTTGACACAGTTTAATGGTAGGGCCTTTGCGATTGGGAGATAGAGATTCCACAAAATAAGACGAACGCTCCTATTGGTCGGAAAATGTCGTGATGTGGAGCATGAAAGGACCCAGGTGGGGGACAGTTCTGCTATGAGAAAGACAAGACCGAAATTTTCGAGGATTCTCTCCTCTGAATTGGCGTCAATTGCAGAATGGGGCGCATGATGCTCTGTATGACGCAGAGGAGAAATTTGTGTGAACACTGCGTTCACTGCAGCTGACATTCATCTAGATATTAGTTGTAGCGTCCTTGAGCTCCAACTGTGGAGAAACGAACCAGCCACTTACTTAATTGTTCTTGCGAGAACTGAGAGGGCATTGTATTATGCACACTGCTCCAGACATGAGCGTGCATATCGCCATATTCCAAGACTAGAGATGTGTGCATGTTTTCTCGGCTCATGGGAAACATAGGCGAGTTTCTGCTGATAAAATCAGCAAAAGTTTTGATTGGCTTTTATAGGAATTTCAGGGAATGAGAGCAGCCATGCAGATGACAGCTCATCGCACCTAAGGAAAGTACCGTGAGCAAAGGCATAACTTGCTGGTTCACCAACTTGCGACCACTGTGAACTCGAGCAACCTTGGGTAATCTTTTGCTCAGCTTGTCACAAAAACTAACCATCCTCTGTAGACTTGGTTGTCATCCTAAATAGTACCGAACTTAGAATCAGAATTGGATGATTTATCGTAATATTGGCCACCTTCATGATGTAGTAGTAAGAATAATGATGTAAAGAAACTTCTAGTTAAACTTTGATATTGTTGTGTTTTTAGTTATTTCACTTACTCAGGACGAGATGCGTCATGGTTCAAATGGCTCTGAGCACTGTGGGTCTTAAATCTGAAGTCATCAGTCCCCTAGAACTTAGAACTGCTTAAACCTAACTAACCTAAGGACATCACACACATCCATGCCCGAGGCAGGATTCGAAGCTGCGACCATAGCGGTCGCGCGGTTCCAGACTGAAGCGCCTAGAGCCGCTCGGCCACGACGGCTGGCAGATGCGTTATCTTGACAATTATCCTAACATTGTCACATTGCAAACTGTGTAAATTCGTGTACCTCTGTGAAAAAATTACAACATTAAAAGTCAATTTGTTTCCAACTTAAACACTGTTATGCTCTGTCGTAGAATAAGGGTAAACTCCTTACCCCAGTCATTTATTCTATAGACGTTAACGCACTCAAAGAGTGTTTATGTTGACCTCTGACGAATGAGAAAAGAAGTGTAGTGTCAGACGGTTATCAAGTATAACGCCTAACTATACCAACTCACAGAAACAACGTACTTCAGTTTCGATAAGAGATAAAACTACTTCTAACAGCAACAATGACGGTGCCATCAACTGTATTGAATCTATCTTTTCTAAACACTTCCTGGCCCTCTGTACAAATTTTAGCTGAACTTATGTCTGGCTTTAGCCAGCTTTTGGTACCTGAAACTATTTAAGCTTCTATGTTTTGTTTTAGCACTTAGTGCTCTGGTTCTTTTAGAGCAGACTACGACAGTTCACATCTACAATACTGACTGTTGTACCGTCTTCCTACGTTCATCTGTACCCTTTGAATCTGACGCCCTTTCTGCATTTTCCTGACGCCCTCTAACCCAAAAAACCACCCTCTCCATTCCACACAGGGCCCACTACTAGTATGCCCACCTCTTCATATAACGTACACCTGACTCGTTAAGAGGAACCCAAAACCGCTGCCCCCTATGACGCACGTCGAGAAATCTTTAACCCACACGGTCGCAGAACTGGCTGAACCCATTCACTCGCCTCTGTATCGAAGGACCTCACACAGTACTGTTGGCGATACTATAGATGGTAAGCTCTGCCTTCATCTCGCAAGCAAGAGTGGCAGCCTTTACCACTTCAGCTCGCCACCCGAAACCAGAGAGCATCTCTTCTAATCCAAAGCGATAAACGTCTTTAATGCCGATATGAGCTATGGGCGCACCTGTACTCTTCATTGAATCTGAAAGCACTCGCTCCACATCTGAAATGACTCGTTTCAGTATGCACACAGAGAACACACTGGATTTCTTTCCCTCCTTGGCAGCTATATCCCTAAGGGGCCCCATTACACGCCTAACACACGAGCTCCCAACTACCAGTAAGCCCACCCACTGTGAATGCCCAGATCTTGAGGGCCGAGAGGCTTCCTGTGGTACAGGGTGAGCGATTGCATCTGATTTGGGATCTTAGTCAGCCACAGTTAGCGCCCGAAACCTGCTTGCCGGATGAACCTGGGAGGCCATTCTATCAGGTCACTGGGAAGTGTTTCACTGCCTGTCATACCTTGAAACCACCTCCCATTCAACAGGTGAGGGTTAGTGCAGCCACTGCAGTGGACTGGTCGGGGCAGTTGAGGGACGTGCTGGACTTACCTTGCATCGCCACGTCCAGCCCCCCTCCCTCCACCATAGCGTTGACCATTGGTAACAGCCCCTTCTGCGTGAACAAAGCAGTACCTGGATCAGCGAGCGAATGGTTACGAACTCAGCTCGCATCTGAATGCATCAATCACAGACACCATACACACTAAAATCAGAAGAACTATCGAATTAACTGTGATTAAGACGCGGAACTCACAAACGAAACGCTGCGCTTTGAAGTAGCGTTGCCTAGACGGAAATGCTGACCAACTAACGAGCTATGCTGTTGTAACCGGCTACTCACACAAAAACAAACGCCTGAAGCAAAACAAACGGCGGGTATATACATTACACCGTAATTAAAACGGAAAACTGCGTTTACTTGAAACACAAATACGCAAGAAATCTGAGATTTCTAATTAAAATGCACCCAATAAATGAAAATGTACGTCGCTGCTTTTTATTAGAGCCTCGTTGCCACTCACATATGAAATGCAGTGCTCTGCAGTGCTGCTAGCTGGGTGGAAGCCCTTGACCAAATTGATATATATTTATTTGCAATAAATAAGGATGGAAAAATTTAAAAACATTTAAAGCGATTTATTTTGTAAATGAAATTAATTACACCAATTTACAAGGCGTAACACTTAAAACAGTCAAACAAACACAAGGTGTTCGTAAAATAAGTAAATTATATGGGAACTCATATGAAACATGTATATAAGCTAGCGTTAACGTTCAGATCGAAGCTGGCTGACAGAAAGTTTGTTAAATTACATCTACATTATAAATATTTACTGAACGTTCTTATGTTTACGTTGTTAAGTGTATAAAACATCTGATAATATAACTGACACTCAGAAGTATAGTTACTGGTAGGATGCATTCTCTTGTGATTATCCTTTTGGAGGGAACTCAAGAGAATGGGGAGTATGTATATTCGAACAACCATTGTGATCACATTAAATAATAAATGTTTCAAAATAATTTTAGATGCAACTGTCAGTCGACTAATATTGATACGTGTATGTTAGAAATGTCGATATCTTTCTGCCTTTATGAATTATTTTATATGTGTATTACGTAGAAAAGACAAAAATACGTACAAGTTCTTTTCGTTCTTGTAAACGACTGCACTACTCCAAGGGTGTAAATCTAGAATGAATTAAAATTAATATGTCGCTGTAAAAGTCAAGGATTTTGATTGGATAACTGGCTTGGTGCATTCTGTGGTGACAGATGGAGAATGCGGGGAGGCTACAGACGTCAAAATTAATATTGTAATAAATTGTGTGTCGAAATATTATGAAAGTGGTGTGGCATTCATTTGCATACAACTATTAAGTTGGTTCTGAAATTCTGAAGTCTCGGACGCAAGAATTTTCGGACTTACGACACTGCGATGTTTTGTGAACCATGGCTGCTGCAACAATGGGTCTGGAAAGCGTCATACTGGTCGATGTTTAAATACTTTGTCAGAGATGTGAAGAAGTTGTATGAGATTATTGGTCACCACTTTTTCGTCGACGACACTGCGATAATTTGTATAATACACTTATAAATGCAAGGAGCAACAGTCATAATAGTGCAAGTGTGAAGTTGAAAATAGTTGGAATATTACACTTCCTAATTAACACTGAATTGACTTAAATCTTTTTTCTTTTTGGTGATCTGTCTTCTGACTGGTGTGATGCAGCCCGCCACGAATTCCTCTCCTGGGACAACCTCTTCATGCCAGAGTAGCACTTGCAACATGCGTCCTCAATTATTTGCTGGATGTATTCCAATCTCTGTCTTCCTCTACAGTTTTTGCCCTCTATAGCTCCCTCTAGTACCGTGAAAGTCATTCCCTCACGTCTTAACAGATGTCCTATCGTACTGTCCCTTCTCCTTATCAGTGTTTTCTACGTATTCCTTTCCTCTCCGATTCTGCGCAGAACCTCCTCATTTCTTACCTTATCAGTCCACCTAATTTTCAACATTCGTGTGTAGCACCACATCTCAAATGCTTCGATTCTCTTCTGTTCCGGTTTTCCCACAGTCCATGTTTCACTACCATACAATGCTGTACTCCAGACGTATATTCTCAGAAATTGCTTCCTCAAATTAAGGCCGATGTTTGATACTAGAAGACTTCTCTTGGCCAGGAATGCCCTTTTTGCCATTGATAGTCTGCTTTTGATGTCATCTTTGCTCCTTCTGTCAATAGTTATTTTACTGCATAGTTAGCAGAAAACCTTTACGTCATCTATTTCGTGACCATCAAGCTTGATATATAGTTTCTCGCTGTTCTCATTTCTGCTACTTCGTATTACCTTCGTCTTTCTCCGATTAACTCTCAATCCATACTCTGTACTCATTAGACCATTCCGTTCAGCAGATCATGTAATTCTTCTTCACTTTCACTCAGGTTAGCAATGTCATCAGCGAATCGCATCATTGATATCCTTTCACCTTGAATTTTAATTCCACTTCTGAACCTTACTTTTATTTCCATCATTGCTTCCTCGATGTACAGATTGAACAGTAGGGGCGAAAGGCTACATTCTTGTCTTACATCCTTTTCAATACGAGCACTTCGTTCTTGGTCGTCCACTCTTATTATTCCCTCTTAGCTGTTGTACATATTGTATATGACCCGTCTCTCCGTATAACTTTTTTCAGAATTTCGAACATCTTGTACCATTTTACATTGTCGAACGCTTTTTCCTGGTTGAAAAATCCTATAGACGTGTCTTGATTTTTCTTTAGTCTTGCTTTCATTATTAACCGCAATGTCAGAATGCCCCTATCGTGCCTTTACCTTTCCTAAAGCCAAACTGATCGTCATGTAGCTCACTCTCAATTTTCTTTTCCATTCTTCTGTATATTATTTTTGTAAGCAACTTGGATGCATAAGCTGTTAAGCCGATTGTGTGATAATTCTCGCACTTGTCAGCTCTTGCCGTCTTCGGAATTGTGTCGCTACTGCTTTTCAGAAAGTCAGATGGAATGTCGCCAGACTCATACATTCTATACACCAGCGTGACTAGTCGGTTTGTTGCCAATTCTCCCAAAGATATTAGAAATTCTAGTGGAATGTTATTTGTCCCTTCTGCCTTATTTGATCTTGTTGTTGTTGTTGTTGTTGTTGTTGTCTTCAGTCGTGAGACTGGTTTGATGCAGCTCTCCATGCTACTCTATCCTGTGCAAGCTTCTTCATCTCCCAGTACTTACTGCAACCTACATTCTTCTGAATCTGCTTAGTGTATTCATCTCTTGTTTTGCTTTTGTTGATGTTCATCTTATACCCTCCTTTCAAGACACTGTCTATTCCGTTCAACTGCTCTTCCAAGTTCTTTGCTGTCTCTGACAGAATTACAGTGTCATCGGCGAACCTCAAAATTTTTATTTCTTCTCCATGGATTTTAATTCCTACTCCGAACTTTTCTTTTGTTTCCTTTATTGCTTGCTCAATATACAGATTGAATAACATCTGGGATAGGCTACAACCCTGTCTCATTCCCTTCCCAACCACTGCTTCCCTTTCATGTTCCTCGATTCTTATAACTGCCATATGGTTTCTGTACAAATTGTAAATAGCCTTTCGCTCCCTGAATTTTACCCCTGCCACCTTCAGAATTTGAAAGAGAGTAATCCAACCAACATTGTCAAAAGCTAAGTCTACAAATGCTAGAAATGTAGTGTTGTGTTTAGACAAGGCAGCCTAGACAGAATGAGAGGAAGCCGAAAGGCACGCGCTAAGCCAAAGCAGGGTGCGTGAGGTCTGAAACAGTATACGTAATGAATGCTATAAAGAAAAGTACGTAGCTTCTGGAATACTTAACTTTAATCCATCCTTTTGGTACATCTGGAGATTGTGGCGATACAAGTGAGACTCCATAGATACATGCAATGTTACTAATGGCGCCTTGCTAGGTCGTAGCCATTGACTTAGCTGAAGGCTATTCTAACTATTGGCTCGGCTAATGAGCAATGCTTCATCCATGTAGTCGCTAGCAAAGTCGTCCGTACAACTGGGGCGAGTGCTATTCCGTATCTCGAGACCTACCTTGTGGTGGCGCTCGGTCTGCGATCCCTGACAGTGGCGACACGCGGGTCCGACATGTACTAATGGACCGCGGCCGATTTAAAGCTACCACCTAGCAAGTGTGGTGTCTGGCTGTGACACCACATGTAGGTTTGCCTTTCCTTAATCTTTCTTCTAAGATAAGTCGTAGGGTCAGTATTTCCTTACGTGTTCCAACATTTCTACGGAATCCAAACTGATCTTCCCCGAGGTCGGCTCCTTTCAGTTTTTCCATTCGTCTATAAAGGATTCGCGTTAGTATTTTGCAGCTGTAACTTATTAAACTGATTGTGCGGTAATTTTCACATCTGTCAGCACCTGCTTTCTTTGGGATTGGAATTATTATATTCTTCTAGAAGGGTATTTCGCCTGTCTCATACATCTTGCTCACTAGATGGTAGAGTTTTGTCAGGACTGGCTCTCTCAAGGCTGTCAGTAGTTCTAATGGAATGTTGTCTACTCCCGGGGCCTTATTGCGACTCAGGTCTTTCAGTGCTCTGTCAAACTCTTCACGCAGTATCACATCTCCCATTTCATCTTCATCTACATCCTCCTCTATTACCATAATATTATCCTCAAGTACATCGCCCTTGTATAGACCCTCTATATACTCCTTCCACCTTTGTGCTTTCCCTTCTTTGCTTAGAACTGGGTTTCCATCAAAGCTCTTGATATTCATGCAAGTGGTTCTCTTCTCTCCAAAGGTCTCTTTAATTTTCCTGTAGGCAGTATCTATCTTACCCCTAGTGAGATAAGCCTCTACATCCTTACATTTGTCCTCTAGCCATCCCTGCTTACCCATTTTGCACTTCCTGTCGATATCATTTTTGAGACGTTTGTACTCCTTTTTGCCTGCTTCACTTACTGCATTTTTATATTTTCTCCTTTCATCAATTAAATTCAATATCTCTTCTGTTACCCAAGGATTTCTACTAGCCCTCGTCTTTTTACCTACTTGATCCTCTGCTGCCTTCACTACTTCATCCCTCAAAGCTACCCATTCATCTTCTACTGTATTTCTTTCCCCCATTCCTGTCAATTGTTCCCTTATGCTCTCCCTGAACCTGTGTACAACTTCTGGTTTAGTCAGTTTATCTAGGTCCCATCTCCTCAAATTCCCACCTTTTTGCAGTTTCTTCAGTTTTAATCTACAGTTCATAACCAATAGATTGTGGCCAGAGTCCACATCTGCCCCTGGAAATGTCTTACAATTTAAAACTTGGTTCCTAAATCTCTTTCTTACCATTATATAATCTATCTGATACCTTTTAGTATCTCCAGGCTTCTTCCATGTATACAACCTTCTTTCATGATTCTTGAGCCAATTGTTACCTATGATTAAGTTACGCTCTGTGCAAAATTCAACCAGGCGGCTCTCTCTTTCATTTGTGAGGCCCAATCCATATTCACCTACTATGTTTTCTTCTCTTCCTTTTCCTACTATTAAATTTTCGTCTCCCTTCATTACCTGAATAATTTCTTTTATCTCATCATACATTTCATCAATTTCTTCATCATCTGCAGAGCTAGTTGGCATATTAACTTGTACGACTGTAGTAGGCGTGGGCTTCGTGTCTATCTTGGCCACAATAATGCGTTCACTATGCTGTTTGTAGTGGCTTAACCGCACTCCTATTTTTTATTCATTATTAAACCTACTCCTGCATTACCGCTATTTGATTTTGTATTTATAACCCTGTATTCGCCTGACAAAAAGTCTTGTTCCTCCTGCCACCGAACTTCACTAATTCCCACTATATCTAACTTTAACCTATCCATTTCCCTTTTTAAATTTTCTAACCTACCTGCCCGATTAAGGGATCTGACATTCCACGCTCCGATCTGTAGAACGCCAGTTTCTTTCTCCTGATAACGACGTCCTCTTGAGTAATCCCCGCCCGGAGATCCGAAGGGGGGACTATTTTACCTCCGAAATATTTTACCCAAGAGGACATCATCATCATTTAATCATACAGTAAAGGCGGTAGGTGTAGCGTTCGATTCTGTGTGCGGAACAGTACCTTTCATAGTCTGTTTACATGTTCTGGCTGCACTTGACGTACTTAAACGTATCAAACAAAATTAAGACCAACTGGTTACGAAGTATCAGTATGTTAGTAACTGATACAGAAGAAACTTGAGTAAGTACAAATAGAAATATCGTAGAATCTTGAGGGTCTGGTAACAAAGTCCATGGTTACAGTGCTGTGTGTCTGATTGTTGTGCGTTTTTTTTTCTAAGAACGGTGTTTTCTCTAAGAACGAGAGCAGCACCAAGTTTGTTATTTATACATCATGGTGGCTGGTTTTGTATGTGACATTGAGCGAAAAATATCTTGTTATTTTCGCCTGTAAAAGTAATCTATTTTATACGTCATACTGAACAGAAATCCGTATCGAGAAATTTACATAGATAGGCCTGTAGATGGTTGGTAACAGCTTTGGATTAGAGGCTAGTTGATAATAGGAGTAGTCGCAGATCCTTATTTAGGTAAGTGCTGAAGCGTGTAGCCGTAATAAGGGCAGAGAGTCGTCTTCTAGTTTCTTACCCTGTGCTTAACTGCTGCAGCGAATTTTATTGACCTTTTTCTGCCTGTGGTCGAATTTTCTTTTCATTGTGTTGATGTTATTTTACATTGTTTCTCTTTGAGCTCTGTCTTCATGAACTGTAATGGGATGTAAATTAATTTCTTTTTATAAAAAAATAAATTCCTTGTAAAATAGTTGCGCCCTCCCTTTCTCTCTCCCTCTCCTCCCGCCGAGCAACTCCCTGGTCCCAGTTTGTCCCCACTCCACCCAAATTCTATGCTACACGCATGTCTTAAACGAGTGTCATAACCCTATTCTATTGCTGCTTGGATACGAGTTTTCATTTCTTCATGTTTGTTTATATGGTTTAATGGGTCGGGATAAAATTAGTCCTACGCACTGCATTTACAAAAATATAGTTTTATGTTTGTGGGAGTGACACGAATTCTTTACAGTTGCAGGATCTGTGTAGCAGATTTCCTATAAATTCTTATATCTGGCTCCGTGTTCTTGTTCCTGATCGACAAAATCTGCAAATAGAGGTACTAGGGGCGTTAGATATGTAATGCAACAATTTTTTTCCTGAAAGAAGGTTGATTTTATGCCATATTACTCCCCACGCTTTTGCCTACAAAGCCCATTTCCAACACCATCTCTGTTCAATGCTACGGCCTTACTGCACCTTACTGGAGAGGCCTATATATCCGCATGGTACCGCTTTACTGGTCGACGTCGGAACCATCGTTTAGCTGCATCAACATGGTCCCCATCACCCACTTACTTTTTCCGGCGGAGTGCATCCTTCATTATCCTTCATTGGTCCTAACAGGTAACAGGTAACGAATTCGAACATAAAACATTGGCAAACAATCTAAACAAGAACCCTAAAAAGTTTTGATCATATGTAAAATCGGTAAGCGGATCTAAATCCCCTATTCAGTCACTCGTTGACCACGATGGCACCGAAACAGAGGACGACCGAAGAAAGGCAGAAATACTGAATTCAGTGTTCCGAAACTGTTTCACTGCGGAAAATCGTAACACGGTCCCTGACTTCAGCCGTCGCACGGACGCCAAAATGGAAAATATTGAAATAAACGATATCGGAATTGAAAAACAACTGCTATCACTCAGTAGCGGAAAAGCATCCGGACCAGACGAGATACCCTTAAGATTCTACAGTGATTATGCTAAAGAACTTGCCCCCTTACTATCAGCAATTTATCGTAGATCGCTGGAAGAACGTAAAGTACCTAGCGACTGGAAGAAAGCGCAGGTCGTTCCCATTTTCAAGAAGGGTCATAAATCAGATGCGAATAATTATAGGCCTATTTCGCTTACGTCAATCTGTTGTAGAATAATGGAACATGTTTTGTGTTCTCGTATTACGACGTTCTTAGATAATACAAATCTCCTTCATCATAACCAACATGGATTCCGCAAACAGAGATCATGTGAAACTCAGCTCGCCCTATTTGCCCAAGAAATTCACAGTGCCGTAGACACTGGCGAGCAGATTGATGCCGTATTCCTGGACTTCAGGAAGGCATTTGATACGGTTCCGCACTTACGTTTAGTGAAAAAAATACGAGCTTACGGAATATCGGACCAGGTTTGTGATTGGATTCAGGATTTCCTAGAAGAAAGAACACAACATGTCATTCTTAACGGTTCAAAATCTGCAGATGTAGAGGTAATTTCGGGAGTACCGCAGGGAAGCGTGATAGGACCTTTATTGTTTACAATATACATAAATGACTTAGTTGAAAACATCGGTAGCTCCGTGAGGCTATTTGCAGATGACACGGTTGTCTACAAGAAAGTAGCAACATCAGAAGACTCGTACGTACTCCAGGAGGACCTGCAGAGGATTAATGCATGGTGCGACAGCTGGCAGCTTTCCCTAAACGTAGATAAATGTAATATAATGCGCATACATAGGGGCAGAAATCCATTCCAGTACGATTATGCCATAGGTGGTAAATCATTGGAAGCGGTAACGACCGTAAAATACTTAGGAGTTACTATCCGGAGCGATCTGAAGTGGAATGATCACATAAAACAAATAGTGGGAAAAGCAGGCGCCAGGTTGAGATTCATAGGAAGAATTCTAAGAAAATGTGACTCATCGACGAAAGAAGTAGCTTACAAAACGCTTGTTCGTCCGATTCTTGAGTATTGCTCATCAGTATGGGACCCTTACCAGGTTGGATTAATAGAAGAGATAGACATGATCCAGCGAAAAGCAGCGCGATTCGTCATGGGGACATTTAGTCAGCGCGAGAGCGTTACGGAGATGCTGAACAAGCTCCAGTGGCGGACACTTCAAGAAAGGCGTTACGCAATACGGAGAGGTTTATTATCGAAATTACGAGAGAGCACATTCCGGGAAGAGATGGGCAACATATTACTACCGCCCACATATATCTCGCGTAATGATCACAACGAAAAGATCCGAGAAATTAGAGCAAATACGGAGACTTACAAGCAGTCGTTCTTCCCACGCACAATTCGTGAATGGAACAGAGAAGGGGGGATCAGACAATGGTACAATAAGTACCCTCCGCCACACACCGTAAGGTGGCTCGCGGAGTATAGATGTAGATGTAGATGTAGATGTAGAAGTCGAAAGGTGCGAGATTCGCCCTTTGGATGAGAAAGAAGAGTTCATCGAAGTTTTGTGAGCTCGTATTGGGCGCGCAGACTTCTGTGAGGCGTTCAGGTTAGCAGCGAAATGTCTGATTGTGATCTGTATATCATCTCTTATGAGAGTGTCCGCACGTTTCACCATTGCAGGAGTCACGAATATATGAGGCAGGCCGTGGAAGACCGTGGCTCCAAGCACTATGGGACTTAACATCTGAGGGTATCAGTACCGTAGGCTTAGAACTACTTAAACCTAACTAACCTAAGGACATCACACACATCCATTCCCGAGGCAGAATTCGAACCTGCGACTGTAGCAGCAGCGCGGACCCGGACTGAAGCGCCTAGAACCGCTCGGCCACAGCGGCCGGCGCGGAAGGTGGAACCGATATGCGCGATTTTGTTGTGGTGATGACAGACGGTTCGTCCAAAGACTCACAGTGCTTTTATTCACTGCCAGGTCTCCGTAGACATTCTGCAAGTGAGTAATAATATTTGCGATGCTCTAATTTTCCGCCAAATGAAACACAATGACTGCTCTCTGCCTCAAATGCACCTCCCTTGTAGAAGCCATTTTAAAGGCTACGTGAGGTGCTGCCACCTATCGAAACGTCATGAACCTATAGAGGATGAAGCGAGAATATTCTGCGATGTCACACAACAAATTCCGCATATTTTCAATCGAAATTGGCCCCTCCTAATACAAAATTTCCTATTGTTCAGGTTGTAATGTAAATACGATATTATTGCACATCTTGTTAAAGACACTCACCAATTCATTAATTTCATCATCAGATGCTTGAAAAATTGTATGTCGTCAACATATATCCTGTAAACGTATGCTAGTAAGTGAAATAACGCGAAGTAATAATTTGTGTTTTCCTTGTTAATAGTTCATAATGGGACCATGTTTCCCAGAAACATGTTGTGTTTTTAAATTAAATAAATCACACATCTGGAAAACTAGTGCATCTTATTCTCCAAATTCATTCTGTGATGCAGTTGTAATTTGTCTTCACACCAACTAAGATGCAGAGAACCTTCGTTCCATTATTATTTAGGACTGTGAAATCATAGGAAAATACTCACGGGAGGCATCAACGCATCCGAAATTCAATGTGACGATGAGACGTTGCCAAAGGAGGAAATTTGAACTGTTCGTGCAAGAGTATCAAGTACTGTGCTGATTGATTCTCGTAATGGTTCTTCCCAGAGTGAATGTGCTGTGAAGAGCAGTATAAAACGAGTTCTAACATGTGAGTAACGAGAATGAGATTTTCACTCTGCAGTGAAGTGTGCGGTGATATGAAACTTCCTGGCAGAATAAAACTGTGTGCTAGACCGAGACTCGAACTCAGGGCCTTTGCCTTTCGCGGGCAAGTGCTCTACCGTCTGAGCTACCCAAGTACTACTCCCGGCCCGACCTCACAGCTTTATTTCTGCCAGTACGTCGTCTACCTTCCAAACTTCACAGAACCTCTCCTGCGAATCTTGCAGAACAAGAAGTCGTTTCTTCCAGAAGTGCTAGTTCTGCAAAGCTGGGGAGACTGGTAAAACAGGACAGGTGGCGAACTGTGGCGACTGACATCAGACTTTAATGCTGGGGAGAATACAAGTGTGTCTGAACACACAGTGCACCCAACACTCTTAACAATGGGCTTCCACAGACAACCACCCATGCATGTGCCAATATCAACGTCATGAAATCACAACTGTGACTGAAATGGGCACATGACCGTCGGCACTGGACGTTGGCGCAGTGGCAGAGTGTTGCATGGTCTTCATCGTGCCGATGGAAGGGCATGAATCCGTTGTCTTCCAGGAGAACAGCTCCTTGACACCTGTACTGTGAGATGGAGACAAGCTGGAGGCGGTTCCATTATGCTCTGGGGAACAATCACATGGGCATGCATGAGTCCAGAAGAGCTTGCGCAAGGCACCATGACGGCCGAGGAGTATCTTACACTGGTTGCAGACCACGTACACCCCTTCAGGACGATCATGTTTCCCGACGGCAGTGGCATTTTTCAACACGATAATGCGCCATGTCACGAGGACAGGAGAGTGATGAAGTGGTTCGAGCAACTGATGTGCTGCCCTCCCCCCACCCCAGATCTGAACCGGATCGAATACATCTGGGATGGTTTCAGAGCTCATCGCTTTCCTCCCCGAAATCAGGTGACTTTGGTTTGTGCATATGTGGTGCCAAATCACTCCAGCGACCTACCAAGACTTCATTGCTTCCCTACCACGACGCGTCGCCGCTCTTATCCGCGTCAAAGGAGAATAAGGGTATAAGGGACCTCCGTTAGTGTATCACACACCCTTAAGAGTCTCCCAGTAAAACTGAATTTGGCATGTTTCGCCCATGGCTATTTGGTTGGGATCGTTCTCACTCGAGATACTACCACAAGACCACAAGTAGATGTAATTAAACTTTGGTTATTTGAACAAGCATATTTCGATTAGGAATAGCCTGCTGTTTCTGATGCAGCACAACAAAAGAAAAAAAAATCTTCTCCAGAAATTAGTCTTAGTAATGTGAAGGAACAGTTACAATAATCGTTCTTCAACGAAACGAAAATAGATTCTTCTAACAGCAGATTACGTTCACTTGACCAATGAAAATTGTACAGTGTTGGGCAAATAAAAGTGGCCCGGACGAGTCGCCGACTTTAGCGAGTTACACTGCCAACATTCTGAAACCATTTTTGGCAGCGTTAAAGGGGAAGAAAAGATCTACAGTTACTTCCAGAAGGATGGGGCAACTGCCCATACAGCCGGCCGACCCTTGAAGCACATTTACGCAATTTTCACACCTGACAGAGTTGTTAGAAGAGGCCAGTCTGGCTATCCAAGTCACATGAACTGCCAGTATGCGATTACTTTGTATGGGGAGCCCTGAAGTCCAAGGTGTATCGCAACAACCCTCATAACCTTGAAGAAGTGAAGCAGAACATTTCGGATGAGACTGCAGTAATTCCAGCAGTCCAGCTTCGATCCGCCTTCAGCAGCTTGCTGAGCAGGGGCCAAAAGTTGCAAGAGGTGAATGGTGGTCAAATGGTTCTAATGGCTCTGGGCAATATGTGACCTAACATCTGAGGTCATCAGTCCCCTAGAACTTAGGACTACTTAAACCTAACTAACCTAAGGACATCACACACATCCATGCCCGAGGCAGGATTCGTACCTGCGACCGTAGCGGTCGCGCGGTTCCAGACTGAAGCGCCTAGAACCGCTCGGTCACAGCTGCCGGCGAATGGTGGTCACTTTCAACATCTGTTATATTCGAGTTAGTACAGCACTTCCTTTTCTCTGCTGTGTTTCTTTGTACTCTGGAACTGCGTTCACCGCATCACCTTTCTCCGCCCCACCCTGTTTCTTCGAAACAATGTACGTATTTAAAGTTCTATTTCACGAAGAGCACGCCTTGTTCACGGCGCAGACCATCAAGCCTCGGGGCACAGGTCGCGGTAGTGAAGCTCTCCGGGTGCTGAAAGCGACGTCCGATACGAGGTGGTGTCCAAACAGTCAAGGTGCGTCAGTCACTGGCTGGGGATGATGGAACTGACTCTCGGCGGCTCCGCACGAGCAGAAATGCTCCTGCGGCGGAAGGTTACAATTTTCCTAATAGCTGTCGAAGTAGTGGCGGATGCAGCAAGAGGTGTACGTCTGGAGCGACCCTGTTGGTGTCATCAGCGTCGTCTGGCTGGTTACTGGGAGGCCCTCTGGGAGTTGAGACGGATGCTGCGGAAACCATCGTGAACGCACGGGTCGAGCTGATGATAACCCGCTAAGTATAGAAGCGTTGCGGGTTGATGGCGTCGAAGGCGAATCCGAGAGACATACCACGTTCCAACGTACTTCCCTCCTGGTCAGGAAGTACAAGGTACTTTCAAGTTGTCACTCGTTCCAGGGAATCATAGCTGATAAGGTAGTCCAATGAAATTCGATATTTTCATCTATTAAAGAGTGTTATATTTATTTTCACCAGGAGCAGATCATCTGTAACTCTCTACAATGGATAACAATGGATAACCATTTTTAGGCACCGGCTAAAATTCGACAGCTAATGAGGGCTGTGAAAGGCGATGTTGGGCTCAGAACGCCAGGAGTATATAACATCCCGTGTGGGTGTGGACAGTTCTATATCGGACAGACTGTACGTACTATTGAACAACGCCATGTGGAACACGAGAGATGTTTTCGCCTAGGGCATCCTGAGAAATCAGCGGTGGCGGAACTTGCTTTAGAGAACGGACACCGTATTGCGTTTGCCGAGACATTTGTTATTACGCGGACTACTAGTTTTTGGGACAGTGTTAGAAAAGGAGCGATCAAGTTAAAAATTTCCGACAACACCCTCAAGAAAGACGGCGGTTCTGCAGCTAAGGACAGCTTGGAACCCGGAGCGCAATGAAAACATTACCATATATGGCGCTGGAAGAGCACCAGTGACGTCACTGAAGACAGCACGGCTATATAAGGACGGCTGCAGCAATCATTCGAAAAATCACCAGTTGACAATGGCCGAGGAGAATTCGGCCGAAAGTTGGTGGATTTTAAAACTCTAGACGCGACCGGAAGCACGAGAAAATTTTATCATTATACTTCGCCGCGAAACTAGGCATTCGTATACAACGGATAACAAGTTTCTCTTTCACCTGAAAAGATGTGTAGTTCCATTTTTGACTCCTTTCATTGCCTCACATGTCTTTACTATAGCTGTATCCATGTATAAATGTCCGTCGGGTATCCTCATCACTAATAAAGGACTGCACAACAGTCGAAGTTTTGTAATTTTTATATTTATGTAACGTGAAGTTCAGAACTAAAAGATCAATAAATTTCTTTTATTTCCGTCAGAGATCACAAAACATTTAATCTTTAGAATATCCGAAGGTGGTCATTACTCATCAAAACCGACAGTCTAAGGAGCAAGTGTTTCGTAATCATTGACGGAATTAAAAGAAATTTCTTCTACACTTCCTGTGAGCCGAGGCTTCATTAAGTTAGTAGGCTGTTCTGTCTGGCGCCACTAGCTCAAGGGTAGTATCGACTATCCCTCTTGCGGCCCCGTTGTCAATATCTACGAGGAGGAGTTGGTATCTGTGTCTTGCGTTTTCAGAAGCTCTTTGCTTGCCGATATATACAGTATACGGGTTCGCTGGCCCGAGAAAGGAGACGCCAAGTTTGGGGATTGGCTGTAGCGTCGCGACAAGAGGCGGTCAAGATGTCAGAGCGGCCGAAGCCACGAGCTACGCAAGGGGGGCCTGGGCAGAAGAAGGATACCGGAGTACTTCACCGGGATCAGCGTCGACTACAAGCAGCAGGCCGACATCCCGTCGGTTAGTTGGCAACATCTGTGTGGGACGACTGCCCGTGGCCTGGCTGCCCCCTTCTTCCTGGCTTTCATCGGCATCACTCAGTAACCACCGCGACACACCGCGGATCCATGGAACTGCTTGCTGATAAAGGGGAGTAACATTATGTAATCCTTGTGGTGATTGGTGTCATTGTCTACCCGATCTCCTAATGATTGTCTGGTTTGTACCCGGCCGTCAGAGTTTTACTCGGTCGTCTCTTTCGTCACAAATATAGACCGTAGTATTGTACTCAAATACTGGCTGTCGTTTAAAAATTTGCCCCGTTACTATATTGTCTTTCTTTATTTTTTCTGGTTTCTACCCAGCCCTCAGAGTTTTACTCGGTCGGCTACTTGGGCGTAAATATAGTCCGTAGTATTATACTAGATACTAGCTGTCGTTTGAAAATTTGTTCTGATATTATATTGCCCTTCCTTTCTAGTTCATACCCGATCATTAATGTTTCAATGAATCGGCTCCTGGTCGAAAATACAATCGAAACAATTGTACCAAGGCACAGATTGCCGTTAAACTAACAGGGTTCTTGTGGTTAGTTTTAGATGTTAATCGGTTCAATTCCTTGATTGTAATTGTACTTGAGATAATCGGAACTACCTGTTGTACTAAGCTGTGCGTTCCTGTCTTTGTAAGACCGGGTCATTGTAGGTGTATTTTTAACTGGATCGTGTGGTTCCGCCGAGTGAGTTCTCTTGTAATAAGTGCTCGTACGTAACGTTTTAGAACGTTCCTTCAGAGCTGCCTTCATAGCTGAGAAACAATTTAACTTTTCCGGAATGAGATTTTCACTCTGCAGCGGAGTATGCGCTGATATGAAACTTCCTGGCAGATTAAAACTGTGTGCCGGACCGAGACTCGAACTCGGGACCTTTGCCTTTCGCGGGCAAGTGCTCTACCAACTGAGCAACTTGGGTAGCTCAGTTGGTAGAGCACTTGCCCGCGAAAGGCAAAGGTCCCGAGTTCGAGTCTCGGTCCGGCACACAGTTTTAAACTGCCAGGAAGTTTCAATTTAACTTTTGACATATTAACAGCCAACTGTCACCAGGGCCTTAGCCAAAATAAGATTGTCAAAAGGGACGGGTTGGGATCCAGTCGTACCTTGTTGCTGATTGAAATGATAATTGTTTCCGAATTTCTTTAACCTTTAAGCATAGGCGCGCATCTTAACTCTGAACCTTTTGACATTCAGCTTCCAAATAAAAAAAATCTTTTCGTCATTTGTTTGAGTAACTGAAGCACTCTTGTCAACGATGTTACTTTTACGTTTTCATGTGTTGCAGAATGGCATTTAATAAGAGAAACTATGTCAAGCGCGGTAGTAAACACCGCTGTTTCATCCGATAACGGGCGGACTACAGTTGCGGGCCCTTGTAATTGGTTCAAATGGCTCTGAGCACTATGGGACTTAATATCTGAGGTCATCAGTCCCCTAGAACTTAGAACTACTTAAACCTAACTAACCTAAGGACATTACACACGTCCATGCCCGAGGCAGGATTCGAACCTGCGACCGTAGCAGTCGAGCGGTTCCGGACTGAAGCGCCTAGAACCACTCGGCCACCGCGGCCGCCCCCTTGTAATTATTGTCATGTTGTTCTTGTTTTGATTTCTCTTGTAAAAGCTTATCCATTTCAGAAATTTGTTAATTTGTAAAGAAAACAAACTTATGATTCTGTATTGTTGTGAACAGGAAGTTGCATTGGTGGCTCCTCCCTTCTACGGTTTTCTTAATACCAGTAAATACCACGTCTCATCCTGCGTCACTGTTTTATTACGCGGCTGTGATGCAGCTAGTCAGATATCAATCTCTATAACAGTTCGATCCAACTTTCAAAAATTCTCGATAAAATCGACTTTGGAGTTCCCCAAACGATTATAATTCGCTGAAGCTATGATGATATTTCTTTGGGACATGTGGTTTTAAAGGCAGAGCTAAATTAACATAAAATTTTCATTGTTCATGTCAGTTTCATGTGAACTGAGGGATAATGCGATATTAGAGAGCGCCTCTATAAGGTCAGAGCTAACAGAATCCGTTATCTGCGGATATCTGTAAACTTTACAGTACGCATTCCAAGCAGCTGTGGGATGCTCCACGGGTAATTCTATTAGCATGAGAGTCAGATCAGTGGCATGGGATCTCGCTTGAGGCAACCGTCATCACAATATATAAGTAATAGTCAAGCGTATACTGTAAAGTTGTAAACAGACACAGATAACAAACACTGTTAACTCTCTCCGTATAGAGGCGTTTTACCTCAAATCACAGCCAATTTTCACAAAAAATGATGTTACGTATGTGGATATTAGCATTATATTTGATGGATTTTATATCTAAATGACGAAGGTATTTGAAGTAATGAGAAGAAATTAGTGTCTGGAACGAAACTGGAACCAGCGATTCTATGATTACCAAACTGCAGCGCTAGCAAAAGTGCCACATGGGCCTTTGGAAAATCGTTTCAACTTTAGTGAATTGAAGTCGTTCGGAGAGTTTAAAAGTCGATTTTCTCGAGAATTTACGAGGGTTTCATGGGACCGCTTTGAGACACTAATATTTCATTCTGAACTTCACGTACCATACATAACTTGCAGAAGAATTAGGGGAACACGTTTATCGACGTACGATATATTAAACTTATTTTCATACCTGTGGCATTATTGCGTGGCTTGAAATCTTCGCTTTCAGTGTAGGCAACAGTTCAAATCATTCGCTATCTATTGACTGTGTTATGCATTACAGCGTCAGGTGATCCTTCAGAAGGAAGTGCATTCCTGTGTCCACTGTTTTCTAATCAGGTACACGGATGGCAGTTGTCATTTGTGGACATACTACTCAACCAAGAGCGTGCAACGTGACACGTTAATGCAGTGCAAGTTGTAAGGCGGTCTGTTTGATAAAAAAAGTATGGACTTCGTGTCGTGTTGCTGCAGATGTCAGTACCTCTTCATGTATCATCCTTATACTGTGGACACGCTAGAAAGGTCAGAATACAAGGCGAGGGACGAGGTCGCCGACGCATTACAACCGCACGTGAAGACCGATATCTGCCCATCTCTGCGTTGCGGCGTTATACGGATACCACCAGAGCACTGCAAAACGATCTCAGAAGGGCTACTGGAGCCGCTGCGTTCGATCGGACTGTAATGAGCAGGCTACGAGAAAGGACCATACAACCCAGACGACCTGTTCGAGTACCCCTCTTGACAAGACAACATCTTGCAGCTCTCCCTCAGTTTTTCCGTTCCCATGCCAATTGGCAGCTTCGTCACTGTGCGGCGGCGCGGTTCCTTGCGTCCTTACTAACTGTACCTACCTCTGAACTCGTTTCAGCGGATCGCCGTTAGTAAAGTGGAGCAGAAACCTACCGTACTGCAACTCGCACCAGGCTGCGTACAATGTAACTATTCCAAGAATCGGGAAAAAGTCTTAATTTTGAATGGAAGGTGGAAATACTGGAGAAACTTCGGTATATTCTGAACTTTGATAATGTACGCGTTCACTGCCAAGCCCGTGCTAATCTTAACACAGTCATGCACAAACCCTTTCATTCACGTTAATAAGTTTATGGTAACGTATTTCCTGAAATCTGAACAGCTGTTAAGCACGGATTGTTCTCATATGAAAATGCTCGCCATACTATTTAGTTTATCGGTGTCTGATGCACTCAAGTTTTTAGCCTCCGATCTGCTCAATAGGCCATCTGAAAAAAAAAAAAAACGTACATAAAATTACTTTAAAAATCCGTCGTTTGTAAAAAAACACACCGGAATAAATATGCCTTCTCTTTAAAACACTTTTGAAACATGTAGCTTTACTGAAACAGGCAAATTATAACTCCCTTCGGAGCCCATACTACAGACGACCGTACCATTGAAACGCTGGGCTCCGACCCCTTTAGACTGCTGTAGGCGTTCTATATCTTCAGGAGAAAAGGCGCGCGAGAATAGTCAGTTCTGATAGGTCAATTTTCTTTAACGCCAGTAGGAAAACATTACTCTCGCGCGTTAGTCCGCGCTTTTCATGACTAACCAATCAACAAATAACACACTTTCGAACCGTACTTTTTCCCGAAATAAATATTTCACATTCTGATATCTTCTTTATACTTTACGTTATTAACTATTTTCATTTGCACTCGAATCAGCTTTCCTTTTACCATGAACGTACTTAACTTATTACGATACAAAATTCCCCGTAGTCTGCATTCAGAATGTCTTAAAACTTTCTCATACTAGCTCGTACAGCGTTCATCAGTAGAACAATGATCTACATATTTAGATCACATTCAAACCTCATTGACATTACTAAAAGCATATACAAATCCGAACAAACATAAATAAACAAAAATGCCTTCAAAAATAAACAGAACAGTTCACAAAAACACTCTCTTGATACGTTTCTTGAATGTCTCTGTCCGCTACTGTCCTCCAGTAGATGAAAATTAGAACTACATGCTCGACTGAACCCGCTTCAGATCATCTGTCACTGTGCACACATTTTCTCGATACACAGGCTCTAGACAGGAGCGATATAAAGCGCCACGCTTCAACTGGAGGAATGTGTTGTTTGCAAACGAGTCCAGATGTCCTCTGACGCAAGGTGATGGCCTTGTTCGTTTGTAGAGACGCCGTGGTGAGCCGTGCTTGTCAAATGTTGTCCAGGAAATCGACAGATTTGCAAGGTTCCATGACATTGTTTGGAGGCTCCAGTGTTGACAGCCAAACCGATCTCGTCGTTGTACATGGTCACCTTACTGCCAGGCAGTTCACTAAACATATCGTGTTGGACCATGTGGTGGCTGTTGCATACAGTGGTGCCCCTGAATTCCTTCTAACGCCGGGGCACATGTGGCGTGCGTCAGCAGAGGTGTCTTGCGAAGCCTGGGCGTTGAAGTATTGGAATGGCCGATGGGCAGTTGCGACCTAAAACCCCATGGTGCATATGAGGGATATGCTTGACAGACGTGTTTGTGGTCGCCTCGTTCCACAACAGACATTCCAAAAATTCTCATGGGTTCTAATACCACAGGGTAACCTCCGTAGACTTATGCGGAGCGTGCCACATAGGTGTCAGGCGCTGATAAACACTCACGGAGGGCATATATGTTACTGAAGCTCTCAAAGTCTAATGAAAGGCTCCTAGGATGAAGGGATGAATGATTGTTTTCACTCTGTTTTCGACACATGTCGGACATTCCAGTTATTTTTATGTAAACGATAAAGAATGAAACGATTTTTTGTTGTCTGCTTAATTTGTGAAAGATAAAAATATAATTTGGAAATATGCCCAGCCCTCAATTATTGTTCAATTGAATATGGCAGACGCCCAAAGTCATGTTTCCCGAATTCTTTTGAACAGCATAGGCATAAAAAATTAATCTGATTCCCATGTGTTCGCCATGAAAGCTATGTGGCAAATAAGTCATTGGTCACTCCTGTCTATAGTTTGTTACATCGAAAATGGAGATAAAATACCTTCTGCACCATAAAAAATTTTCGCGGTTTAACATTCGTTGATAACTTGCACTGTAATTTGGACCCTGAAGCTGTAACCTGTATTACACAAACTGTTTTTAATACGTGATCGATGTACTAGTATACTTATTTTTGACTGTATGTAATTGATTGTAGTAATAATGAAATTACTGTAAATTGCTGGGTAATAGCCAAGGCAACTTTACTGAAATATATCGATAGCAACGAAAAAATGATAGTAGCTGCGCCGTTGTTTATCTTTGCGAATGGAGAGTCTCTAAAAATAGCTCTGAGCACTATGGGACTTAACACCTGAGGTCAGCAGTCCCCTAGAACTTAGAACTACTTAAACCTAACTAATCTAAGGACATCACACACATCCATGCCCGAGGCAGGATTCGAACCTGCGACCGTAGCGGTCGCAAGGTTCCAGACTGTAGCGCCTAGAACCGCTCGGCCACTCCGACCGGCCATGGAGAGTCTCCGTCGCGTTGCGAGCAGAGAGGAGGCAGAGCAGCTTGAGTTATAAAAGAGTGCGGAAGTTTTTGTTGGGCGTTGCCGCCGACGCGGTGTCCAGCCATGCACGTGCCGGTGTAGACGCACCTGATTCGTTAACCTGCGAGTATCGAGAGCACAGTACGAGTGAACAAGAGGAGGAAGCTACAATTTTAACTATTGCCTGTCTGTCCCATAATTATCCGTGGCTCTGGAGACGACTCGGAGTGCTCTAACAGCAGCAGCAGCAACAACAGCAGCCCAGCATTCTTGTCGACTACATTCTTCGTCGTCCGCACAGCTACAACATCGTAAGACTGTTAGCTGTGTGTAAACTTATGTGGGCATTGCCCAGTAACATTTCTTTCACAAAGTATGAATAACTTGAATAATAACCTACAGTATTTAAAACTTGTAGGGCACCTTTGTTGTCATTGTCCTCTGACATTATTACCAAGCAGGGTCCCTTTCCATGCAATCACCGAGTGTTGTAAGAATATGAAAATTGATAGTTTTGTATGTTTACTAATGACTACTTTCAGTCTAAACACTCTGCCTCATTCTTGTACTGCGTGACAGACGCTAAATATCACTGGCAAAACTATCAACTAAAGATAAAGGACAAATTAATAGTGCGCAATTTCATTTACTCCGTATTTAGCTTAGCGAGTGACTACTTCTGGCTTGATATGTAATATATTGTAGTTATTTTAAAAGTAAAACAATTGCTCATTTTCTTAAAGTAAATTCAGTTCAGTCTTACAATAACCAAAAGTAAATTGCTTGCCTTTTTCTAAATTTCGCATTACGTTACATTGAGGTTGCTGAAAATATTTTTTTTACGTAACAGAGCTTAAGTCATTCATATAACCAGTAACTCCATTTAAATTTACTTTACATTTTTTTTGCAGAATATGTATCTGCAAACTGAGTGCTTTCTGATTCATTTATTTTCTCGGGAACTGTTGTGCTGTGGAGAAGCGTGACAACCTTCTGTTGCCACGCCAGTGATTATTTCCTTAAATTTCTTTGCCATCACCTGTCTCAAGATGCTGAAGATTCATTGCTGACCACCGTTTAATTATCCCCTTTTTAGTTAGTCAGTGTTTTATTTGTGTTAACAGTGATTTTTATAGTAAATATTACGTGGTACCTTGCCCCCCCCCCCCCCCGTGCCGTTTATGAGCGATGGCACTATACTCCACCCATTTCAAAATTATCGTCAGTATTTAGCTGAAGTTGAGAATAGATTCTTCTTTCAGAAGAGTCTGTTGTACACTTTCCTCCAACAAACCGGCGATATTTTCCTTCAGTAACGACAGCGTTACTCACTGGAAAATTTCATTAGGCATATGCGATCACGGTCAGTTACATCGCAATCCAGTACGCCGATCTGAAGGGTGTGGTTATAACTTCAGGTGAGATTATACTACGCCGTGACTCAGCAACCATTACAACTGACGCACTCTTGTATCGAGCTGAAGTACCTTAGAAAGACTTACCTGTATCTCTCATCCAAGATGTGTCGAGCCAGATTAGCGCCAGTATTGCAGATAGAGGTGGCAGATCTGTGTACTAAATTTCGCACCCTGTACAAACCGCAAATGACAAACAAATGTTCAATTTATTGATGTCCATCCTACAGCATGGACGAGGGACTACAGCTGATGATGCATATGAGAAAAAGTACCACCACAGCTGCATCTAGAGAATGTCTTTATACACTACTGGCCATTAAAATTGCTGCACCAAGAAGAAATGCAGATGATAAACGGGTATTCATTGAACAAATATATTATACTAGAATTGACATGTGATTACATTTTTACGCAATTTGGGTGCACAGATTCTGAGAAATCAGTACCCAGAACAATCACCTCTGGGCGTAATAACGGCCTTGATACGCCTGGGCATTGAGTCAAACAGAGCTTGGAGGGCGTGTACAGGTACAGCTGCCCATGCAGCTTCAACACGATACCACAGTTCATCAAGAGTAGTGACTGGCGTATTGTGACGAGCCAGTTGCTCGGCCATCATTGACCAGACGATTTCATTTGGTGAGAGATCTGGAGAATGTGCTGTCCAGGACAGCAGTCGAAAATTTTCTGTATCCAGAAAGGCCCGTAGAAGACCAGCAACATGCGGTCGTGCATTATCCTGCTGAAATGTAGGGTTTTGCAGGGGTCGAATGAAGGGTAGAGCCACGGGACGTAACACAACTGAAATGTAACGTCCAATGTTCAAAGTGCCGTCAATGCGAACAAGAGGTGGCCGAGACGTGTAACCAATGGCACCCCATACCATCACACAGGGTAATACACCAGTATGGCGATGACGAATACACACTTCCAATGTGCGGTCACCGCGATGTCACCAAACACGGATGCGACCATCATGATGTTGTAAACAGAACCTGGATTCATCCGAAAAAATGACGTTTTGTTATTCGTGTACTCAGGTTCGTCGTTGAGTACACCATCGCAGGCGCTCCTGTCTGTGATGCAGCGTCACGATGAAACCGCAGCCATGGTCTCCGAGCTGATAGTCCATGCTGCTGCAAATGTCGTCAAACTGTTCGTGCAGATGGTTGTTGTCTTGCAAACGTCCCCACACTTTGACTCAGGGATCGAGACATTGCTGCACGATCCGTTACAGCCATGCGGATAAGATGCCTGTCATCTCGACTGCTAGTGATACGAGGCCGTTGGGATCCAGCACGGCGTTCCTTATTACCCTCGTGAACCCACCTATTCCATATTCTGCTAACAGTCATTGGATCTTGACCAACGCGAGCAGCAATGTCGCGATACGATAAACCGCAATCGCGATAGGCTACAATCCGACCATTATCAGAGTCGGAAGCGTGATGGTACGCATTTCTCCTCCTTACACGATGCATGACAACAACGTTTCACCAGGCAACGCCGGTCAACTGCTGTTTGTGTACGAGAAATCGGTTGTAAACTTTCCTCATGTCAGCACGTTGTAGGTGTCGCCACCGGCGCCAACCTTGTGTGAATGCTCTGAAAAGCTAATCATTTACATATCACAGCATCTTCTTCGTGTCGGTGAAATTTCGCGTCTGTAGCAATCCGCCTTCGTGGTGTAGCAGTTTTAATGGCCAGTAGTGTAGTATCACACGACTAATTTCGGTATTAGAATTCCTTGGCGCACTTATCGTGGAGGCAACACGGTGTCGAGTACACACTCATGAGGGAAGGTAGCCCACGTGTACTTATAACACGGAGTTCACAATAAATGCGCCCATCTCCGGCGGTACACCGCAAGGTTACCGCCCTTCGATTGTGCCTTTTTCGCGCTAATCGAAGTGTTAGGGGTTCTAGGTGCCAGCCAGCCAGCCAGCCAGCCAGCCAGCCAGCCAGCCAGCAGTTCCCGGTCCCGGCCTGCAGCAGTGGTCCCGCAGCCAGCCAGCCAGCCAGCCAGCCAGCCAGCCAGCCAGCCAGCCAGCCAGCCAGCCCTCCGGTGGCAGCAGCAGTCCAGCCAGCAGCAGTCCAGCCAGCAGCAGCAGCAGCAGCAGCAGCAGCCGCAGCCGCCGCCGCCCCGGCCCCGTCCGCGGCAGCAGCGTCCCTGCCTCTCGCCGTCGCCGTCGCCGTCGCCGTCGCCGTCGCCGTCGCCGTCGCCGTCGCCGTCGCCGTCGCCGTCGCCGTCGCCGTCGCCGTCGCCGTCCGTCGTCCCCCAGTGTGTGTCCTGTCCTTTTAGTGCTGTGTTTTTCTTTCTTCTTCTTGTCGTCATGTCCGCCCCCACCACCACCGTCACTACTACCACCACCGCCATCGTGTATACGTCCCCTTCCGCCGCCTCCACCACTATCACTTGGTGTGCCCAATCCCACCCCCCTCCTTCCATCCCTCCCCTCCTCTCTATCCCTTCGCCCTCGCTCTTTGTCTCCCCATCTCCCGCCTCTTCCTCTCGTTCTGATCCTTTCCCCCCACTCCCCCAGCCTGTCACTGCAGCTCCGGCTAGGGTGGTGGCCCGTCGGGCCACTGCCCACGCCCAGCTCTCCCCATCGCCATCGCCATCGCCATCACCGCCACCACCGTCATCATCGTCACCATCACCATCACTGCCACATTCGCCTGCACCGTCACAGTCACTATCTCCGGCGCCGCCTGCTGCGTCCGTGCCGGGACCTGTCCCTTCCCACCACCTCCCCATCGTTCCCGTCCCTCCTGTCACCACCCGCCCATCTGCCGCTGTCAAACGCCCTAGTGGCGCCTCCACTTCCTCTGCTCCTAAAAAGGCTCCACCCCGCCCGCCATCCCCACCCCAAAATGCCATGGACGTCTCCCCACCAGGCCCCGCTCCCTCCTCCTCCTCCTCCTCCTCCTCCCCACCCGGTCTCTACAAATATCTCCTGTCCCGTCCCGATCCTTCCTTCCTCGAGGCCCGGAATCTCTCCCTCCTCCTCCGCCAACATTTCCCTGGCGTCCCCATCTCTCTCCTTACTCCCAGACGGGATTCTGTTCTTATCTCCTCCCCCAGCCCAACCCTCCATACTGACATCCTCTCCCGCCTCCCCATCACCCGTTTTGGTCCTCACGCCTCCCTCACCCCTGCTCCCTCCCCATCTCCTACCCGCCAACCCCAACCCCCGCGTCGCCCGCCGACCCTCACCGCCATGATCACTCGGCTTAGCCCGTCGATCACGGAGGAGGAGGTGCTGGCGGAGCTGAAGGCCCATCCCACCCTGGAGGTGCGGGCGGTCCGCCGCATTTTCAACGCGACCGGCCCCACCCGCCTTATGCGGGTTTTCTCTGAGGACGCCCCCTCCATTGACCGTCTCCTGAAGGAGGGTGCCCTCCTCTTCAATCAGCGGTACAAGGTCGACCCCTCCCGTTCCCCCCCTCAATCCCTGCGCTGCCAGAGATGTCTGCGCTACAATGCACATCCAACAGCAGAGTGCCGCGAGGCCCCCACCTGCCCACATTGTCGGCAAGCGCACTTCCTCCGGCAGTGCCCCAACCTCCAATCCCCTCCCTCCTGTAATACCTGCAGCCTCCCCCACCCCACCTACTCCCAAAAGTGCAAAGCCCGACCCCCTCCCACCACTCCTGAACTCACCGTACCTGTCCGTCCCCTGGACGCCCCCACCCCTCCTGGCAATTCCCTTCGTCCCCCCCCCCACTGCTGAGGACATCATCAGGTTCCTCACCATTGTCCTTCAAAACGTCCATCCCTTTCAGCGCCCCCACACCTTACAACAGATCTCCCTCGCCGCCCGTTCCATATTCCACCTTAAAATGTACGCCACCTTTTCCAATAACCAGGCCCATTTCACCTTCTCCCGCCTTGACACCCTCGTCTAAGTCCTTATCATGGCGCGACAGCATCGTATCCTTTTCAACAATATCCGCTCCCTTCCCGCCAACAAGAACCTCTTCCTGCACACCCTTGCTACCCACCGTGTGGATGCCTTCCTCCTCAATGAAACCTTCCTCCAACCCCACCACTCCATCCACACCTCCCCCTATCTCCTCCACCGCTCCGATAATCCCCTCCCAGTTGCGCGTGGCGGAGTTGCCATTGGCCACCACCGCCAGATCCCCGTTCGGCTCCAGCCTCTCCTTCCCGACCCCACCGAACACCTGATCCTTAGTCTCTTCTTCCCCGGCCTTACCGTTACCTGTGCCACCATCTATGTCCGCCCCAACGCCCCTCTTCCTTTCGACTTCCTCTCCCACATCGACCGTACCTTCTCCTCCTATGTGATCGCCGCCGACCTCAACATCCATAGTCGCTCCGCTGCCCAGTTACGGCGGTGGCATCGGTTCCTCTCCTCCCTTCAAGGCGACCTCATCCCCATCCCCCAGCATACTCGTCCCGAATCCAACTCCACTCCCGATGTTATCCTCTCCTCCCCCAACCTCCTTGGTCGCATTACGGTGGATGTCCTGGAGCCTATTGGTAGCGACCATCTCCCTGTCCTCCTCACCGTTTCAGACGGCCGTCGCCCCCGCCCCGGCCCTCGTCATGACCCTCCCCCTAAGTACATCCATGACTATTCCCGTGCCAACTGGAATGCCTACCGGGATACCCTCTCCACTCAGGTCGATAGCCACCCTCTCGCCTACCGCCGTCCTGATGATGTCACCCATGCCGCCTCCTTTCTCCAGCAGACCTTGTCTGAGGCCGTGGAGGCCCACGTCCCTACTGTTGCCATCCACCCCCACCGTCCTACCTTACCACCACAGGCCGTCCTCCTCCTCCGTGAATCCCGTCGTCTCTACCGTGCCTTCCTCCGCACGCGTGACCCGGACACCCTACGACGCCACCGGCAACTACAGCGACACATTCGAAATTTGCTCGCGGCCAAGAAACGCCGGGACTGGCGACAGACATGCACCCGTTTAACTGCTACCCTCCCTATAAACTCGTCCAAGTTCTGGACCGCCTTCCGTCGCCTTACCGGAACTAAACCCTCCCCCTACTATCCTCTTCTCCACGATGATCGCCCCTTTCCTGACGCCCTTAGTAAGGCCAATCACTTTGCCTCCTACCTGTCCGATGTGTTTTCCATCCCTGATGATCCCCAGTTCGATTACTCCCTCTTCCCAGATATCCGCGATCGAACTGATACCTCTGTCCCTCCCCTCGCTCCTGGTTTCCAGTACTTGGACAACATTCCACACACGGACCTTAATGCCCCCATCACCACACAGGATCTCATCAATACACTCCGCACCAAACGCAACACCGCTCCTGGTCACGACCGTGTCACCTACCGTCACCTTCGTGAAGCTCCTGTCTCTTTTCTCTCCACCCTGGCCAGGCTCTACAATGTAGTCCTGTCCACCGGTTACTACCCCGACCTGTGGAAAACCTCCCGTATCCTCATGTTCCTCAAACCTGGCAAACCGCCGTCCGCCGTCTCCTCCTACCGTCCCATCAGCCTTACCTCGGTCTTCAGCAAGGTCCTGGAATCTATCCTCACCCGCCGCATCCACCAGCATCTCCGCCAGCACCGCCTCCTCCCCGTTACCCAGTGTGGCTTTCGGCCGTCCTTCTCTTCCGACGATCTTCTCCTTCACCTCACTCATCTCCTTTCCGAACAGCTCAATTCCCGTCGCTCCGCAATCTTCCTCTCTCTTGACCTCGAACGCGCATATGACCGCGTATGGCATTCCGGTCTCCTCTTCAAGCTCCAAACCTTCGCCCTTCCCATTAACTACGTTCGTCTGATCGGTTCCTTTCTCTCCCGCCGTCCTTCCTATGTCACCATCCATAACACCGATTCCTACACCTTTTTCCCCTCCGCCGGTGTGCCCCAAGGCTCCGTCCTCTCCCCCCTTCTGTACTTGTTGTACACGGCGGACATGCCGCCGCCGTCACCCCCCATCCACCTTCTCCAGTTTGCCGATGACACCGCCTTCCTTGCCCTTGCCCCCACCCTGCGACGCTCCCAACACCTTCTCCAATCCCATCTTGACCGGTTCACCGCTTGGTGCAACCAGTGGTTGCTCAAGGTCAATCCTTCCAAAACCCAGGCGATCATTGTAGGCAAAACCACTCCCTCCTTCCGCCTCCTTGATTTCTATCTCACCGTTTATGGCCGTCCCATCGCTCTCACCCCCACCCTTAAGTACCTTGGCGTCACCCTCGACCGTCGCCTCTCCTGGACTCCCCATCTCCAGACAATCCAAGCCAAGGCACGTTCCCGACTCCGTCTCCTCAAGCTCCTTTCCGGCCGAACGTGGGGTCTGGACCCCTCCACCATCCTCCACACCTATAAGTCCCTCATCCGCCCTATCCTCTGTTACGCCCATCCCGCCTGGATCTCCGCCCCCCCTTCCTTTTATAAATCCCTCCAAATCCTTGAACGCCATGCTCTCCGCCTTGCCTATCGCATCCGTCTCCCTTCCCCCACGCGGATCCTGTATGACCTTATCCCCTTCCCCCACCTCCTCCTCTTCCTCGAAAGGATACGCATCCTATACACCTCCCGTAAACTCGATCCTCCTCACCCGCTCGTCTCCCCGATCCTCTCCCACCCCCGCCCGCTGCCACGCCTGTACTCCCACGTCCCACCCGGTCTCCATCTCTCCACCCTCCTTACCCTCTCCCAAGGTGGCTTCCGCCAGCTCCCCCTCCCTGATGATGCCCTCCTCCCCTCCATCTACCCCTCCTACCAACTTTGATCCTCCCACCCTCCTCCTGTGCTTGCTCCTCGGGGCACCCTCCCTCCCTTCTCTCCCCTTTCCCTCCCTCCTCCTTTTCTCGTCCCTCGTCCCCCGGGCCCCCCCCTCCCCTGTCCCTATCCTCCTGTCCCCGTCTCCTAAGCCATGGCATCCTCTTTTCCTCCCCTCTCCCCCTCCTCATCCCTGTTGCCCTCTTGGCAGGTCCCCGGACTCGCACACGCTCAGTGGACATTCGCGCGCCGGAGATCACCGCCATCAGTGTATCGTGTGTGCCGTCATGTTTAGTGTTCAGTGTTTACCGTCACACTCCATCGTTCACCAGTGCCATCGTCTCCTTCAGTGTTTGTGCGTCGTCTCAACAGTTTGCAGTGTGGCTTATCGTCGAGTGTGAACGGCTCCGTGTTTGTTTCTCTGTGTCTCCTGTTTATTGCCCACCGTTTTGTAACTTTTATGTTTTTCTCCTGTTTTTGCTGATTGTACCTTCTATGGCTGAAGAGCAGCGTAGTATGCTGCTGACAGCCTGCCTGCTGTTCAGGCTTTAAAATAACAATAAAGTAAAAAAAAAAAAAAAAAAAAAAATAAATGCGCCAAGGAACTGTTATACTCTTTCGGCAGTGGAGGGAGGGGGGGGGGGTCTGAGAATGGCTGTAATGTGCCACCGAAACTAATCATTTGAGACAATAAACACATTCTCAAGATACGGCTGTGGTGGTGCTTTTTCTCATAGAAACAAATGTAATTGTTTATTGCTGCTGCTATACTGTATATTCGGAATAAGTAAACTCTCGTTATTTGCTTTCTTCCTGGTATTGCAATTTTGACAGTTATCAAAAATGGAGCTATGCTTTTTGTGCTTATTTGCACTCTCGGCATAGTTTTTCCACTAAAAATTGTCAAGGGTAGGAAGCAAGGTAGAGGTTATTTCGGTGAGCACATTTTATCCAATAGAAATACTTTATTGCTCTAAAATCTGGAACAGCATTTCAAATACTGCTATGTACAACATCGATAGAGAGCTATGGCGAACATTCATGAGAGGCGCGTAACGCTATAACAGACAGGAAGGTAACGGAGAATAACGGCTCTTCAACGGCGGGGACGGCGCGCTTGCCTCACGTGAGAGCGGCGGCGAGCAGCAGCAACAGCTGTACGGAGGCCGCCAGCAGGGGCCACCAGCTGCCCGCACACCGCTGACCGGCCGCCGCTCCGGTAGACTCACCTGCAACACACCAAGGCAGAGGTTGCCTGGGCAAATGGCTCTGAGCACTATGGGACTCAACTGCTGTGGTCATCAGTCCCCTAGAACTTAGAACTAATTAAACCTAACTAACCTAAGGACATCACACACATCCATGCCCGAGGCAGGATTCGAACCTGCGACCGTAGCAGCAGCGCGGCGCCGGACTGGAGCGCCTAGAACCGCACGACCACCGCGGCCGGCCGACAGAGGTTGCCTAGTCCCGTGGCCGTATGGAGTTTATTACACAAGAAAATGCGAGGACATATGTGAAACTTATTACGTAATGAAATATGCACATTTAAGGTTAAGGCCTTAACCCTTTAACTATCAAAGTGCCTAGCTAATACAACAGTGAAATACACGTCAGTATGTACGCCTCTCCCCGATGTTATTCAATCTGTATTTTGAGCAAGCAGTAAAGGAAGCAAAAGAAAAATTCGGAGAACGTATTAAAATCCATGGAGAAGAAATTTGAGGTTTGCCGATGACATTGTAATTCTGTCTGAGACAGCAAAGGACTTGGAAGAGCAGTTGAACGGAATGGACAGTGTCTTGAAAAGAGGATATAAGATGAACATCACCAAAAGCAAAACGAGGATGATGGAATGTAGTCGAATTAAGTCGGGTAATGCTGAGGGAATTAGATTAGGAAATGAGACACTTAAGGTGGTAAAGGACTTTTGCTATTTGGGGAGCAAAATAACTGATGATGGTCGTAGTAGAAAGGATATAAAATGTAGACTGGCAATGGCAAGGAAAGCGTTTCTGAAGAAGAGAAATTTGTTAACATCGAGTACAGACTTAAGTGTCAGGAAGTCGTTTCTGAAAGTATTCGTATGGAGTGTAGCCATGTATGGAAGTGAAACATGAACGATAAATAGTTTAGACAAGAAGAGAATAGATGCTTTCGAAAAGTGGTGCTACAGAAGAATGCTGAAGATTAGATGGGTAGATCACATAACTGATGAGGAGGTATTGAATAGAATTGAGGAGAAGAGGAGTTTGTGGCACAATTTGACTAGAAGAAGGGATCGGTTGGTAGGACATGTTCTGAGGCATTAAGGGGTCACCAATATAGTATTGGAGGGCAGCGTGGAGGGCAAAAATCGTAAAGGTAGACCAAGAGATGAATACACTAAGCAGATTCAGAAGGATGTAGGTTGCGGTAGGTACTGGGAGATGAAGAAGCTTGCACAGGATAGAGTAGCATGGAGCTGCATCAAACCAGTCTCAGGACTGAAGACCACAACTACAACAATGTACGCTTTGGGAATAATCGTTCGCAATTTGTTTGAAGAACAAATTGTCGCCAACTTGAGTGAGTGGTTTGGCCACCTAGATCACCTGACATGAATCACACAGAACATTACGGGTCATAGTCGAAAGGTCAGTTCGTGCACAAAATCCTGCACCGGCAACACTGTCGCAACTATGGACGGCTACAGAGGCAGTATGGCGCAGTATTTCTGCAGGGGACTTGTTAAGTCCATGCCACGTCGAGTTACTACATTGCGTTGGGCAAAAGGAGGTCTGACACGTTATTTGGTGGTATTCTATGGCGTCTGTTACCTCAGTGTATGCCCTCAGGCGAAAGAAATATTCATAGGACCAGGGCCCTCAAAAAACTTTAGACCATGCAAATAAATTAACATTTTCAGTCACTTCAGAATCTGTCAGTTTCACGACTTCCGTAAAATGCTTCTTCAAGCACAGGCGAACAGTCTGCTCTGCCTGCTGCATCAGTATTAGAAGTTTCACTCACTGGTCCACCTGAGACTGCGTTACCCAGACTAAGAGTGGTTACTGTAACGGTGTTTGAAGTGGTAGAGACAGTAGCTATATCATCTGCATCAGAGTCGCTTCCAAAAACTCTTCTGCGTGCTCTTCTGTAGCGTCTTCGCAGCAGCTCATTACAGGACCGGCTAGAACTTAATCTGCCATGGAACTACGCTACTTCCATTACGTCATTCTCATAGATCTAAAAGATATATTGACTTGTGTCAGTGTAATCTCTCTAACTGTACAAAACAACCAAAAATGGGTAAATAAGATGTCTATTACAATCAAGCAGGTGCACAAAATGTGTTCGTCATGTTATGTATTTTCAGTAACCATCCTACACGTGCACCGTTAGTGGAAGTAATTTATATTACCTTAGTGGCTACTCTTTTCGAGATAATTTGTGAAACAATATTATCTGCAATGTTCAGTCTTCATTAGAAGCAACATTTCACAGCATATAATCTGTAAAATTAGATATAACTATTTGGTTGCATGAATGGCACGGGAGAAAACTTGCTGTAAATATGTTTACACACGAGTCCCTTGGGATTTTATAGTTTGTAATGTAGGAAATCTTACTGTGAATTATGTATATCGTCGTTTATATCTAAAGACCTAGAAGTCCTCAGCCGACAGTCCAGGAAGTTTCAGGCCAGGGCAACCTCAGCTGCTCTTTGTGGAACACATCTGCAGGATGCGAAGATGCCTCCCTGTGGATATTCCCTTGACATGAGACCCTGCTGAGTGACTTTTAACTGTGGTATAATGTCATTCAGGAAGAATGGGACCATATTGTTAAATCAATAGGAGTACTGCACAATTGCTGTATTGATCACTTATCAAGAAGCCACCAGGTGATAAACCACTGACTTCCCTCGATACGTTTCGGGTAGAGCCCATACCCAGATTCTCATGAACATCTTGGCTATCTTATATATAAGGATAGTATGTAACAAACAAAGCCATGACAGCTTTGTTTATTACATGTTGTTATTGTTGTTGTTGTCTTCAGTCCGGAGACTTGTTTGGTGCAGCTGTGTATGCTACTCTATCCCCAAATAACTGTTACAATCTACGTTCTTCTGAATCTGATTACTGTATTCCTCTCTTGGTCTCCCCCTACGATTCTTACTCCTCCCCACTCCCCAATGCCATCCAATACTAAATTGATGATCCGTTGATGTCGTCTGCCTCAACTATCTGAATAATTTCTTTTATCTCATCACACATTTTCTCAGTTTCTTCAATATCTGCAGAGGTAGTTGGCTTATAAACATGCTCTGGTAGATGTGGACTTCGATTCTATCTTGGCTGCGACAACGCGTTTGCTATGCTGGTCATTGTAGCTTACCTGCATTCCATGTTCTTATTCATTATTAAACCCACACCTGCTTTACTCCTACCTGACCATAAGTCCTGATCTTCCTCTCACTTAATTTCACTAATTCCCACTATATCTAACTTCACCCTATCCATTTCCCTTTTTAAATTTTCTAACATACCTGCCCAATTAAGGGAGCTAACATTCCACACTGCAATCTGTAGAATCCCTGTTTTGTTTGTGCTGATGACATCGTCCTGAGCAGGCCACATCTTGAGATCTGAATGGGGAACTATTTTACCGATGAGGATGCCATCTCCATCCAACCATACAATACAGCTGCATGCCCTCAGGAAAAATTACAGCTGTTGTTTCCCCCTGTTTTCAGCTGTTCGCAGTACCAGCACAGTAAGGCAGTTTTAACTGATATTATAAGGGCAGATCAGTCAATCGTTCAGCCCGTTGCCCCTGAAATTACTGAAAAGGCTATTGCCCCTCTTCAGGAACCACAGTTTTGTCTGCCCTTCCAACAGATAGCCTTCCATTGAGAGGGCGCCTTTGGTACAGCTATCTGTGACACTGAGGCACTCAAGCCACTCAATCGATGGCAAGGTTCATGGTTCGGGTGGAAGGTTGTTACTTGTTGTACTGGTCAGTAAATAAGATGCCACCAGCTGATGAACCATCGACTTTATTCGGTGCATTTCAAGTACAATAAAATGGTTCAAATGGCTCTGAGCACTATGGGACTTAACTTCTAAGCTCATCAGTCCCCTAGAACTTAGAACTACTTAAAGCTAACTAACCTAAGGACATCACACACATCCATGCCCGAGGCAGGATTCGAAACTGCGACTGTAGCGGTCGCGCGGTTCCAGACTGTAGCGCCTAGAACAGCTCTTCCACCCCGGCCGGCTCAAATAGAATGCATCCTCAGATTGTAAATAACCTCTTGGTGATCAGCTATATAAAGGAAGACCGTTACGTGCTGTCTTTATATAGGGTGTTTCAGAAGTGATTGTCAATAATTCACACATGGAAAGTATAGGCCAAAAATAGCTAAAAAGCTCCAGTAAACATGTGTCCACAAATCAGCCGTTGTCGAGATACAACACATTTTTTGCTACAGTTCATCAATGTCTAGGAGCACACGGCATCTCTAAACGTTAAAGTTGTTGTTCGAATTGTTGTCGATGCACCTGAATGCAACACTGAATTGCGAATCGTCTCAGGTAGTACTGAGAAATTCTGTAATTGCTGGAAGGCTTCTGAATCCTCAAGCGTAACTCCTTAAGAGAGTTGACCTCCGTAGCATAGACCAGGCTTTCAGCATGACCCCCCCCCAGAAATCCATGGCATTTAAATCCAGAGACCTTGGAGACCCTAGTCTACATATCCAGTGTTAACCATACGTCCGAGTTAGAAGCCAGCGCACTCGTCAGTGAAAATGTGCTGGAGGACCGTCGTTCATGAACCGCATGTCCAGGTGTTGGGTCAGTTGGACATCATCACGTACATATGAAAGTACAGTCCAGAGAATCAGCATATACTGCTGCCTGGTTCGTCTCTGCGAAAGAAAGTGTGGTCCAATTATGCGGTCTCCGTGTAGTTCTCCACAGACGTTCAACGAATAACGCTGCTGATGTCGTCATACGTGTGTTGCATTAGGATTGAAATTGAAGCATATGGGACAGTTATGGTAGTTAAAAATAACATCATGGGTAAATCTAGTCATACTGTTTACAAACAGAGGATTCAGGGTACACTGTTGTTGCACCAATTAACAGAAGTACTCTCTAGGTTCAAATGGTTCAAATGGCTCTGAGCACTATGGGACTTAATATCTGTGGTCATCAGTCCCCTAGAACTTAGAGCTACTTAAACCTAACTAACCTAAGGACATTACACACATCTAAGCCCGAGGCAGGAATCGAACCTGCGACCTTAGCGGTCACGCGGTTCCAGACTGAAGCGCCTAGAACCGCTCGGCTACCCTGGCCGGCTTCTCTCTAGGAGTGAAGTCTTCATTGTGGAGGGCTTGCACTCGCTGGAGATGACGTGAATAGAGTACCTGCCGATGTAAACTCCGCCACACACTGGCATGACTCAGGACACGCAATCCCCCTTTTTGAAGCACTCGTACGTTCATGTTCAATGCGCAAAATCCTTTCCTCAACTTTGGATGTTATGGATCTGGATCGATATTCTTGTACATGGTGTGCGAAATGCCTGGTTTCTCTAAAGCGCTGATATAGCCCGGTAAATGTGCGTCAGTCAGGTTGCCTGCAGAGAGGAAAAGCTTCTTCGTACAATAGTGCAGCCTCAAGCGCACTGCCATTCGTTTTGGCTTACACGAAGTGCATGTCAGCGTACTCTTCATTGGTGCAACCTCTGTCCGTGGTACCTTCACGTTCGTAACTGATTTTGAGGACGGCACGACTGTGCACGGAGGTGGAAAGGGAAGTAGTTGCACGTGGGTAAACAAGGAGACAGTCAATACCAAACGTTGTTATATCAACCTTAATTCCACGGTATCCAGTTGGTTGCCAACTTGAATTAATGCAATACCTCGGCAACGGTTGATTTGCAGACCTACGTTCATTTGAGCTTTTGAGCTACTTTCCGCATGTACATATACATCTACATCTATATTTATACTCCGCAAGCCACCCAACGGTGTGTAGCGGAGGGCAGTTTACGTGCCACTGTCTTTACCTCCTTCTCCTGTTCCAGTCGCGAATGGTTCGCGGGAAAAACGATTGGCGGAAAGCCTCCGTGCGCGCTCGAATCTCTCTAATTTTACATTCGTGATCTCCTCGGGAGGTATAAATATATAATGTATTCAATACCTCATCCAGAAACGCACCCTCTCGAAACCTGGACAGCAAGCTACACCGCGATGCAGAGGGCCTCTCTTGCAGAGTCTCCCACTTGACTTTGCTAAACATCTCCGTAACGCAATCACACTTACCAAATAACCCTGTGACAAAACGCACCGCTCTTCTTTGGATCTTCTCTATCTCCTCTGTCAACCCGATCTGGTACGGATCCCACACTGATGAGCAATACTCAAGTATAGGTCGAACGAGTGTTTTTTAAGCCACCTCCTTTGTTGATGGACTACATTTTCTAAGGACTCTCCCAATGAAACTCAACCTGGCACCCGCCTTACCAACAATTAATTTTATATGACCATTCCACTTCAAATCGTTCCGTACGCATACTCCCAGATATTTTACAGAAGTAACTGCTATCAGTGTTTGTTCCGGTATAATATAAACATACAATAAAGGATCCTTCTTTCTATGTATTCGCAATACATTACATTCGTCTATATTAAGGGTCAGTTGCCACTCCCTGCACCAAGTGCCTATCCGCTGCAGATCTTCCTGCATTTCGCTGCAATTTTCTAATGCTGCACCTTTCTGTATACTACAGCATCATCCGCTAAAAGCCGTATGGAACTTCCGACACTTCCGACATTATTTACTAGGTCATTTATATACAGGGTGATCAAAAAGTCAGTATAAATTTGAAAACTTAATAAACCACGGAATAATATAGATAGAGAGGTAAAAATCGACACTCGTGCTTGGAATGACATGGGGTTTTATTAGAACAAAAGAAAAAAAAAGTTCACAAAATGTCCGACAGATGGCACGTGAAAGATCTCTTGAGCGCGTCGTTTGGTGATGATCGTGTGCTCATCCGCCACATTCGTCACGCTTGGCCTCCCAGGTCCACAGACCTCAGTCCATGCGATTATTGGCTTTGGGGTTACCTGAAGTCACAAGTGCATCGTGATCGACCGACGTCTCTAGGGATGCTGAAAGACAACATCCGACGCCAATGCCTGACCATAACTCCGGACATGCTTTACAGTGCTGTTCACAACATTACTCCTCGACTAGAGCTATTGTTGAGGAATGATGGTGGACATATTGAGCATTTCCTATAAAGAACATCATCTTTGCTTTGTCTTACTTTGTTATTCTAATTATTGCTATTCTGATCAGATGAAGCGCGAACTGTCAGACATTTTTTGAACTTTTGTATTTTTTTTTTGGTTCTAATAAATCCCCATGTCATTCCAAGCATGTGTGTCACTTTGTACCTCTCTATCTACATTATTCCGTGATTTAGTCAGTTTTCAAATTTATACTGGCTTTTTGATCGACCGGTATATTGTGAAAAGCAATGGTCCCATAACATTCCTCTGTGGCACGCCAGAGATTACTTTAACGTCTGTAGACGTCTCTCCATTGAGAACAACATGCTGTGTTCTGTTTGCTAAAAACTCTTCAATCCAGCCACACAGCTGGTCTCATATCCCGTAGGCTCTTACTTTGTTTATCCGGCGACAGTGCGGAACTCTAATGAACGCCTTCCGGAAGTCAAGGAAAATAGCATCTACCTGGGAGCCTGTATGTAATATTTTCTGGGTCTCACGAACAAATAAAGCAAGTTGGGTGTCACACGATCGCTGTTTCCGGAATCCATGTCGATTCCTACAGAGTAGACTCTGGGTTTCCAGAAATGACATGATACGCGAGTAAAAAACATGTTCTAAAATTCTACAACAGATTGGCGTCAGAGATATAGGTCTATAGTTTTGCGCATCTGCTCGACGACCCTTCTTCAAGACTGGGACTACCTGTGGTCTTTTCCAATCATTTGGAACCTTCTGTTCCTCTAGAGACTTGCGGTACACGGCTGTTATAAGGGGAGCAAGTTCTTTCGCGTACTCTGTGTAGAATCGAATTGGTATCCCATCAGGTCCAGTGGACTTTCCTCTGCTGATTGATTCCAGTTGCTTTTCTATTCCTTGGACACTTATTTCGATGTCAGCCATTTTTCCGTTTGTGCGAGGATTTAGAGAAGGAACTGCAGTGCGGTCTTCCTCTGTGAAACAGCTTTGGAAAAAGGTGTTTAGTATTTCAGCTTTAGCGTGTCATCCTCTGTTTCAATGCCATCATCATCCCGGAGTGTCTGAATATGCTGTTTCGAGCCATTTACTGATTTAAAGTAAGACCACAACTTCCTAGGATTTTCTGTCAAGTCGGTACATAGGGTTTTACTATCGAATTCACTGAACGCTTCACGCGTAGCCCTCCTTACGCTAACTTTGACATCGTTTACACTCCTGGAAATGGAAAAAAGAACACATTGACACCGATGTGTCAGACCCACCATACTTGCTCCGGACACTGCGAGAGGGCTGTACAAGCAATGATCACACGCACGGCACAGCGGACACACCAGGAACCGCGGTGTTGGCCGTCGAATGGCGCTAGCTGCGCAGCATTTGTGCACCGCCGCCGTCAGTGTCAGCCAGTTTGCCGTGGCATACGGAGTTCCATCGCAGTCTTTAACACTGGTAGCATGCCGCGACAGCGTGGACGTGAACCGTATGTGCAGTTGACGGACTTTGAGCGAGGGCGTATAGTGGGCATGCGGGAGGCCGGGTGGACGTACCGCCGAATTGCTCAACACGTGGGGCGTGAGGTCTCCACAGTACATCGATGTTGTCGCCAGTGGTCGGCGGAAGGTGCACGTGCCCGTCGACCTGGGACCGGACCGCAGCGACACACGGATGCACGCCAAGACCGTAGGATCCTACCCAGTGCCGTAGGGGACCGCACCGCCACTTCCCAGCAAATTAGGGACACTGTTGCTCCTGGGGTATCGGCGAGGACCATTCGCAACCGTCTCCATGAAGCTGGGCTACGGTCCCGCACACCGTTAGGCCGTCTTCCGCTCACGCCCCAACATCGTGCAGCCCGCCTCCAGTGGTGTCGCGACAGGCGTGAATCGAGGGACGAATGGAGACGTGTCGTCTTCAGCGATGAGAGTCGCTTCTGCCTTGGTGCCAATGATGGTCGTATGCGTGTTTGGCGCCGTGCAGGTGAGCGCCACAATCAGGACTGCATACGACCGAGGCACACAGGGCCAACACCCGGCATCATGGTGTGGGGAGCGATCTCCTACACTGGCCGTACACCACTGGTGATCGTCGAGGGGACACTGAATAGTGCACGGTACATCCAAACCGTCATCGAACCCATCGTTCTACCATTCCTAGACCGGCAAGGGAACTTGCTGTTCCAACAGGACAATGCACGTCTGCATGTATCCCGTGCCACCCAACGTGCTCTAGAAGGTGTAAGTCAACTACCCTGGCCAGCAAGATCTCCGGATCTGTCCCCCATTGAGCATGTTTGGGACTGGATGAAGCGTCGTCTCACGCGGTCTGCACGTCCAGCACGAACGCTGGTCCAACTGAGGCGCCAGGTGGAAATGGCATGGCAAGCCGTTCCACAGGACTACATCCAGCATCTCTACGATCGTCTCCATGGGAGAATAGCAGCCTGCATTGCTGCGAAAGGTGGATATACACTGTACTAGTGCCGACATTGTGCATGCTCTGTTGCCTGTGTCTATGTGTCTGTGGTTCTGTCAGTGTGATCATGTGATGTATCTGACCCCAGGAATGTGTCAATAAAGTTTCCCCTTCCTGGGACAATGAATTCACGGTGTTCTTATTTCAATTTCCAGGAGTGTAGCTTCTGTTTGTCTGAGAGGTTTTGGCTGCGTTTAAACTTGTCAAAGTTTTATCAGCTGGCGACCCCGTATTCGGCGGCCAGTGCAGCAGCTGGACCTGTATTGTGGGCAGCTCACCGGCGTGGCGGACGTCGGCGGGGGCGGCGGTGGCGGCGGCGGCGACCACGCTGTGCTGGTGGTGGCCCCTGCCGTGCAGCAGGTGCTGGCGCTCCTCGGACTGCTCCTCGAGCTCGGCGTCGGCGTCCGCGTCGTCGGAGCCGGAGGCGAGGCCGGTCCAGTCGCCGGAGCCCGCGGACTCGTGCGGCGGCTGCTGGCGGTGCTGGCCCGGCGCGACGACGGCGGCGCTCTTCTCGGCGCTCTGCCAGTAGACGGCGCCGATGCTGGCCACGCAGCGCACGCGCACGCGCGGCGCCAGCGACGCCGTCACCGGCAGCAGCAGCGCCAGCCGCGACCGGTTCAGCCCGGAGAGGCCCTCCTCCAGCGCCGGCAGCGGCCGCACGCTGCGCTCGTCCTGCTGCGGGCACAGACGCAGGCCGCGGCGCTGCTGCAACGAGCTGATAGCCACAGTAGGCGCCCGCGTATATTTAAATAAAACTGTAGATGTCCGTCTGTTCCAAACCGTCAGCGTGCAAAAGTTATGGACCGATAACTTCGAAATTTGACACAACGTTCAATTCTAATAAACCATTTTTCCAGGTACCAACTTCTTTAACGTGGAAACCCAGTTCTAAGCAAAGAAGGGAAAGTAGAAAGGTGGAAGGAGTATATAGATTGTCTACACAAGGGCGATGTACTTGAGGACAATATTATGGAAATGGAAGAGGATATCGATGAAGACCAAAGGGGAGATATGATACTGCGTGTAGAGTTCGAGATAAGGCCCCGGGATTAGACAAGAGCTTTGATGGAAACCCAGTTCTGAGCAAAGAAGGGAAAGCACAAAGGTGGAAGGAGTATATAGAGGGTCTATACAAGTGCGATGTACTTGAAGACAATATTATGGAAATAGAAGAGGATGTAGATGAAGACGAAATGGGAGATACGATACTGTGTGAAGAGTTTGACAGAGCACTAAAAGACCTGTCGAAACAAGACCCCGGGAGCAGACAACATTTCATTAGAACTACTGACAGCCTTGGGAGAGCCAGGCCTGACAAAACTCTACCATCTGGTGGGCAAGATGTATGAGACAGGTGAAATACCCTCAGACTTCAAGAAGAATACCATAATTCCAATTCCAAAGAAAGCAGGTAGTGGCAGATGTGAAAATTACCGAACTATTATTTTAATAAATCAAGGCTGCAAAATACTAACCCGAATTCTTTACAGACGAATGGAAAAACTGGTAGAAGCCGAACTTGGGGAAGACCAGTTTGGATTCCGAAGAAACGTTATAAATCGTCAGGCAATACTGACGCTATGACTTATCTCACAAAATAGATTAAGGAAAGGCAAACCTACGTTTCTAGCATTTGTAGACTTAGAGAAAGCTTTTGATAATCTTGACTGGAATACTCTCTTTCAAATTCTGAAGGTGGCACTGGTAAAATGCAGGGAGCGAAAGGCTATTCACAATTTGTTCAGTAAACCAGATGTCAGTTATAAGAGTCGAGGGGCATGAAAGGGAAGCAGTGTTGGGAAGGGAATGAGACAGGGTTGTAGCCTCTCCACGATGTTATTCAATCTGTAAATTGAGCAAGCAGTGAAGGAAACAAAAGAAAAATTCGGATTGGGTACTAAATTCCACGCAGAGGAAATAAAAACCTTGAGGTTGGCCGATGACATCGTAATTCTGTCAGAGACAGCAAAGGACTTGGAAGCGCAGTTGAACGGAATGGACAGAGTCTTGAAAGGAGGGTATAAGATGAACATTAAAAAAAGCAAAAAGAGGATAATGGAATGTAGTCGAGTTAAGTCGGGTGATGCTGAGGGAATTAGATTAGGAAATGAGACACTTAAAGTACTAAACGAGTTTTGCTATTTGGAGAGCAAAATACACTACTGGCCTATTTAAATTGCTCATTACGAAGATGACATGTTACAGACGTGAAATTTAACCGACAGGAAGAAGATGCTATGATTTGGAAATGATTAGCTTTTCAGAGCATTCACACAAGGTTGGCGCCGTTGGCGACACCTACAACATGCTGACATGAGGAAAGTTTCCAACCGATTCCTCATACACAAACAGCAGTTGACCGGCGTTGCCTGGTGAAACGTTGTTGTCATGCATCGTGTAAGGAGGAGAAATGCGTACCATCACGTTTCCGACTTTGATAAAGGTCGGATTGTAGCCTATTGGGATTGCGGTTTATCGTATCGCGACATTGCTGCTCGCGTTGGTCGAGATCCAATGACTGTTAGCAGAATATGGAATAGGTGGGTTCAGGAGCGTAATACGGACCGCCATGCTGGATCCCAACGGCCTCGTATCACTAGCAGTCGAGATGACAGGCATCTTCTCCGCATGGCTGTAATGGATCGTGCAGCCACGTCTCGATCCCTGAGTCAACAGATGAGGACGTTTGCAAGACAACAACCATCTGCACGAACAGTTCGACGACGTTCCCAACAGTATGGATTATCAGCTCGCAGACCGTGGCTGCGGTTACCCCTGACGCTGCATCACAGACGGGAGCACCTGCGATGGTGTACTCGACGACGAACCTGGGTGCACGAATGGCAAAACGTCATTTTTCGGATCAATCCAGGTTCAGTTTACAGCATCATGATGGTCGCATCCGTGTTTGGTGACATCGCGGTGACCGCACATTGGGAGCGTGTATTCGTCATCGCCATACTGGCGTATCACCCGGCGTGATGGTATGGGGTGCCATTGGTTACACGTCTCGGTCACTTCTTGTTCGCATTGACGGCGCTTTGAACAGTGAACGTTACATTTAAAATGTACTCGTATTAATACCCGTGGCTCTACCCTTTATTGCGGGCGAGGGTGGCCATGCGGTTGTAAGCGCTACAGTCTGGAACCGTGCGACCACTACGGTCGCAGGTTCGAATCCTGTCTCGGGCATGGATGTGTGTGCTGTCCTTAGTTAAAATAATGCACGACCGCATGCTGCAGGTACTGCACGGGCTTTCTGGCTACAGAAAATGTTCGACTGCTGCCCTGTCCATCACATTCTCCAGATCTCACACCAACTGAAAACGTCTAGTCAATGTGGCCAAGCAACCGGCTCGTCACAATACGCCGGTCACAACTCTTGATTAAGTGTGGCATCGTGTTGAAGCTGCATGGGCAGCTGTACCTTTGCACGCCATCCAAGCTCTGTTTGACTCAATGCCCAGGCGTATCAGGGCCGTTATTACTGCCAGAGATGGTTGTTCTGGGTACTGCTTTCTCAAGATCTATGCACCCAAATTCCGTGAAAATGTAATCACATGTCAGTACTAGTAAATACATTCGTCCAATGAATACCCGTTTATCATCTGAATTTCTTTCTTCCAGGTGGTCCACTGATAGTGACTGGGCCAAATATCTCACGAAATAACCATCAAACAAAAAAAACTACAAAGAACGAAACTCGTCTACCTTGAAGGGGGAATCCATATGGTGGTATGGTTGGCCCGCTAGATGGCACTACCATAGGTCAAACGGATATCAACTGCGTTTTTTTTCTTTTTTTTTCTTTTTGTATGCTGCTCGGTGTCCTGGACGACATCAGCCAAGCGTCCGGACCGTTCGCCGGATATTTACGTTATTTAAGGAAACAGGACGTGTTCAGCCACATGTGAAATGTCAACCAGGACCTGCAACAAATGGTGATGCCCAAGTAGGTGTTTTAGCTACTGTCGCGGCTAATCCGCACATTAGTAGCAGACAAATTACGCGAGAATCGGGAATCTCAAAAACGTAGGTGTTGAGAATGCTACATCAACATCGATTGCACCCGTACCATATTTCTATACACAAGGAATTGCATGGCGACGACTTTGAACGTCGTGTACAGTTCTGCCACTGGGCACAGATTTTTTTCACGCGTTCCATTTAGCGACGAAGCGTCATTTACCAACAGCAGGTGTCAGGATGCTTTTGATCACATAGTATATATATATATATATATATATATATATATATATATATATATATATATGTGTGTGTGTGTGTGTGTGTGTGTGTGTGTGTGTGTGAAAGTGTACGTTAAAGAAGTAGGTACCCATAAAGGCGCCCATATTAGAATTCACCCTTGCGGCAGCAACCGGATGCTAGTTTCAACACAGGATCATACTGTAAATTACCGTTTGGTACATTGACCTTGGTTTCGACACGTGCTACGAGTACCTTCATATGTATGAAATTATGATAAATCGTAAAATGACATTGCGAAAAATCAATGGTCCTAATTTAGAGCAGCTATGCTCAAGTCAAAAATAAAGTAAAGCGTTCCACTCAGTGCCATGTGTGTCTACCTAGAATCGACATCAAACTGTCTGATATTGATCCTAGCTAGGCACATATGGCAAAGGCTGGAACGATTTATTTTATTTTTGACTTGGGCATAGGTGCTCTAAACTCGGACCATTGCTGTTTCCCAAATTTAGTTTTACGGTTTATCATAATTTCATTGTGATGAAGACACTCATAGCACGTTTCGAAACCTAGTTCAATGTAACAAACAGTAATTTGCAACCGGTTCACTGCATTGTCCTATGTTAAAAACATATATACCTATGTGAAACATTTTTAGATTTTTGTAATATTTCCCTATTATTAAATTTGTAAAAATTATATATTACATGTATTACAAATATGTATATAAAACACGCACGTATTCTAAAGCAACGCTACCTCAAAATTTCAAAGCATTCGGAGAAAAACTTTAGGAGATTTTTGATTAAGAACATCAACAGTTCCAACGCAAGTATAAACGTAGATGTTCGTTCTCGTCAGACTCTCAAATCTCCGGAAGCTCTTCACGGACTGCTTCGAAATTCTGGTGCTACATTGAATTACAATACCCACGAGGTTTTATATACCTCCTGCAAAGCCATCTTGCATATATGCAATACGCATCTAACAAAAGGGGAAACGTCATATAATGTAAATAATTGCTTTGCTCAAAATCCTTAATATTCGAAATTTCTTGACCGATTGATTCGAACTTTTGACGCAAAGGTGAATTATAATATGGCCGTTTTTTAGGTTCCTACTTCTTTAAAACAGACACACACACACACACACACACACAGTACATATATACAGGGTGGTCCATTAATAGTGGCAGGGCCAAATATCTCACGGAATAAACATCAAACGAAAAAACTGCAAAGAACGAAACTCGTGCAGCTTGAAGGGGGAAACCAGACAGCGCTATGGTTGGCCCGCTAGAAGGCGCTGCCATAGCTCAAACGGAAATCAACCGCGTTTCTTTTTAAATAGGAACTCCCATTTTTTATTACATATTCGGGTAGTACGTAAAGAAATATGAATGTTATAGTTCGACCAGTTCTTTCGCTATGTGATAGATGGCGCTGTAATAGTCACAAACGTGTAAGTACGTGGTATCACGTAACATTCCGCCAGTGCGGACGGTATTTGCTTCGTGATACATTACCCGTGTTAAAATGGACCATTTACCAATTGCGGAGAAGGTCGATATCGTGCTTATGTATGGCTATTGTGATCAAAATGCCCTACGGGCGTGTGCTATATATGCTGCTCGGCATCCTGGACGACATCATCCAAGTGTCCGGACCGTTCGCCGGACAGTTACGTTATCTAAGGAAACAGGAAGTGTTCAGCCACATGTGAAACATCAACCACGACCCGCAACAAATGATGATGCCCAAGTAGGTGTTTTAGCTGCTCTAGCGGCTAATCCGCAAATCAGTAGCAGACAAATTGCACTAGAATCGGGAATCTCAAAAACGTCGGTGTTGAGAATGCTACATTTTTATATTTCTATGTACCAGGAATTGCATGGCGACCACTTTGAACGTCGTGTACAGTTCTGCCACTGGGCACAAGAGAAATTACGGGACGATGACAGATTTTTTTTGCATGCGTTCTATTTAGCGACGAAGCGTCATTCATCAACAGCGGTAAAGTAAACCGGCATAATATGCTCTATTGGGCAACGGAAAATCCACCATGGCTGCGACAAGTGGAACATCAGCGGCCTTGGCGGGTTAATGTATGGTGCGGCATTATGGGAGGAAGGATAATTGGCCCCCATTTTATCGATGGCAATCTGAATGGTGCAATGTATGCTGATTTCATACGTAATGTTCTACCGATGTTACTACAAGATGTTTCACTGCATGACAGAATGGCGATGTACTTCCAACATGATGGATGTCCGGCACATAAGCTTGCGTGCGGTTGAAACGGTATTGAATAGCATATTTCATGACAGGTAGATTGGTCGTCGAAGCACGATATCATGGCCCGCACGTTCACTGGATGTGACGTCCCCGGATTTCTTTCTGTGGGGACAGTTGGAGGATATTTGCTATCGTGATCCATCGACAACGCCTGACAATATGCGTCAGCGCACTGTCAATGCATGTGCGCTGTTGGGAGGAATGTCGTTACACGTATGCCAAATACAATGAGGTTGACGGAAACATTTTGAGCGTTTATTGCATTAATGTGGTATTTACAGGTAATTACGCTGTAACAGCCTGCTTTTTCAGAAATGGTAAGTTCACAAAGGTACATGTATCACATTGGAACAACCGAAATAAAATGTTCAAACGTTCCTACGTTCTGTATTTTAATTTAAAAAACCGTATGTTTGTGACTATTACAGCGCCATCTATCACAAAGCGAAAAAAGTGGTCCAACTAAAACATTCATATTTCTTTACGTACTACACGAATATGTAATAAAAAATGGAGGTTCCTATTTAAAAAAACGCAATTGATATCCGTTGGACCTATGTAGCGGGCCAACCATAGCGCCATCTGGATTCCCTCTTCAAGCTAGACAAATTTCGTTCTTTGTAGTTTTTTCGTTTGACGCTTATTTCGTGAGATATTTGGCCCGGTCACGATCAATGGACCACCCGGTGACATGGGACGGGCGGTGTCACTCTGTTTTCGGAACATGACGGAGTTGGATCAAGATTGAATGTGGCAGAGGTTGTACAGCACGACAGTGTCATCAAGGTCTTCAAGAGGCGTGCGGGGAATCGGCATTGCCGTACAGAACAGTAGCACATTGGCTAAAGCCTTCAACGAAGGTCGGCAAGCTGTGGCAGACATGCATAGGGCTGGTCGTCCTAGCGTCTCTGAGGAAGAAGTGCATGCTGTTGCCGCATTAGTGGACAGTGATTGGCGCCATACGATTCGTGAGCTCGCCCACGAAACCAGATTAGCGCATATGGTTGTGCTTCGCACCCTGAAGGAACGCCTGGGCATGCGAAAAATTGCATCACGACGGGTTCCGCATGATTTGACGGAAATGTAGAAATGGATACGTTACGACGCTGGTCACACGTACTTGGAGAGCTATGAGCGCGAAGGAGAGGCTTTCTTACGCCGTATCGTAACACTTAATGAGACGTGGGCCACATCATACGAGCCGAAACTGAAACGCCAATCCAATGAATGGCGTCACTATAGGTCGCCGCAAAAGTCGAATGTGCGTCAGAGCCCCAGTATGGTGAAAGTTATGGTGATTCCCGCGTACGACTGTGACGGTGTTACCCTAACGCACTACGTTTCTCAACGAGAGACCGTCAATTCACAGACTTACTGTTCGTTTTTGGAGCAACACCTGCGACCAGCTTTGCGAAAAAAGTGGCGACACTTTCTGCGCAGCCCACTCATCATTTTGCACGACAGCGCGCGGGCGCATACAGCGCAAGCTGTGGCTGCTCTGTTCGGTCGATGGGACTGGGAAGTACTATACCATTCACCCTACTCCCCGGACTTAAAAAGTCCTTGTGACTTTGATTTGATTTCAAAGATGAAGGAACCACTTCGAGGGATTCGCTTCAGAACTGATCCAGAGATTCGACAGGCGGTAGACCGCTTCATTCGCACCATCAACAGAACAGGCTCTGCTAACGGTATACTACTCCTTCCGCATTGCTGGCAACGGGTTCTACACAACGCCGGTGACTACTTTGAAAGACAGTAACATCGCTGTTACTCAGCGACGGTATGTCAGTTTCAACACAGGATCATACAGTCAACCGCTTGCAAATTACTGTTCTACATCTACATCTACACTCCTGGAAATTGAAATAAGAACACCGTGAATTCATTGTCCCATGAAGGGGAAATCTTATTGACACATTCCTGGGGTCAGATACATCACATGATCACACTGACAGAACCACAGGCACATAGACACAGGCAACAGAGCATGCACAATGTCGGCACTAGTACAGTGTATATCCACCTTTCGCAGCAATGCAGGCTGCTATTCTCCCATGGAGACGGTCGTAGAGATGCTGGATGTAGTCCTGTGGAACGGCTTGCCATGCCATTTCCACCTGGCGCCTCAGTTGGACCAGCGTTCGTGCTGGACGTGCAGACCGCGTGAGACGACGCTTCATCCAGTCCCAAACATGCTCAATGGGGGACAGATCCGGAGATCTTGCTGGCCAGGGTAGTTGACTTACACCTTCTAGAGCACGTTGGGTGGCACGGGATACATGCGGACGTGCATTGTCCTGTTGGAACAGCAAGTTCCCTTGCCGGTCTAGGAATGGTAGAACGATGGGTTCGATGACGGTTTGGATGTACCGTGCACTATTCAGTGTCCCCTCGACGATCACCAGTGGTGTACGGCCAGTGTAGGAGATCGCTCCCCACACCATGATGCCGGGTGTTGGCCCTGTGTGCCTCGGTCGTATGCAGTCCTGATTGTGGCGCTCACCTGCACGGCGCCAAACACGCATACGACCATCATTGGCACCAAGGCAGAAGCGACTCTCATCGCTGAAGACGACACGTCTCCATTCGTCCCTCGATTCACGCCTGTCGCGACACCACTGGAGGCGGGCTGCACGATGTTGGGGCGTGAGCGGAAGACGGCCTAACGGTGTGCGGGACCGTAGCCCAGCTTCATGGAGACGGTTGCGAATGGTCCTCGCCGATACCCCAGGAGCAACAGTGTCCCTAATTTGCTGGGAAGTAGCGGTGCGGTCCCCTACGGCACTGCGTAGGATCCTACGGTCTTGGCGTACATCCGTGCGTCGCTGCGGTCCGGTCCCAGGTCGACGGGCACGCGCACCTTCCGCCGACCACTGGCGACAACATCGATGTACTGTGGAGACCTCACGCCCCACGTGTTGAGCAATTCGGCGGTACGTCCACCCGGCCTCCCGCATGCCCACTATACGCCCTCGCTCAAAGTCCGTCAACTGCACATACGGTTCACGTCCACGCTGTCGCGGCATGCTACCAGTGTTAAAGACTGCGATGGAGCTCCGTATGCCACGGCAAACTGGCTGACACTGAAGGCGGCGGTGCACAAATGCTGCGCAGCTAGCGCCATTCGACGGCCAACACCGCGGTTCCTGGTGTGTCCGCTGTGCCGTGCGTGTGATCATTGCTTGTACAGCCCTCTCGCAGTGTCCGGAGCAAGTATGGTGGGTCTGACACACCGGTGTCAATGTGTTCTTTTTTCCATTTCCAGGAGTGTACATCCATACTCCGCAAGCCACCTGACGGTGTGTGGCGGAGGGTACCCTGAGTACCTCTATCGGTTCTCCCTTCTATTCCAGTCTCGTATTGTTCGTGGAAAGAAGAATTGTCGGTGTGCTTCTGTGTGGGCTCTAATCTCTCTGATTTTATCCTCATGGTCTCTTCGTGAGATATACGTAGGAGGGAGCAATATACTGCTTGACTCCTCGGTGAAGGTATGTTCTCGAAACTTTAACAAAAGCTCGTACCGAGCTACTGAGCGTCTCTCCTGCAGAGTCTTCCACTGGAGTTTATCTATCATCTCCGTAACGCTTTCGCGATTACTAAATGATCCTGTAACGAAGCGTGCTGCTCTCCGTTGGATCCTCTCTATCTCTTCTATCAACCCTATCTGTTTGGTACATTGACCTTGGTTTAGACCCATGCTACGAATACCTTCATCTGAATGAAATTATGATAAATCGTAAAATTAAATTTCAAAAAAGCAATGGTCCGAATTTAGAGCAGCTATGCTCAGGTCAAAAATAAAATAAAGCGTTCCACTCTTTGCCATGTGCGTCGAGCTAGAATCGACACCAAACTGTCTGATATTGATCCTAGCTAGACACATGTGGCAAAGGCTGGAACGATTTATTTTATTTTTGACTTGGGTATAGCTGCTCTAAATTCGGACCACTGCTTTTTTTTTCATTCTGATAAAGACACTCATAACACGTGTCGAAACCTAGGTCAATGTACCAAACAGTTATTTGCAACCGTTTGGCTGTATGGTCCTAAGTTGAAAACATGTATACCTTTATGAAAAATTTTTAGATTTTTGTAATATTTCCGTATTATTAAATTTATAAAAATTATATACAACATAAATTAAAAATAGGTATATAAAACGCACGTATCCTAATGCAACGCTACCTTAAAATTTCAAGGCTTTCGGTGAAAAACTTTCGGAGATTTTTGATTAGGAACATCAACAGTTCCAACGCAAGTATAAACGTAGATGTTCGTTCTCTTCACAATCTGAAATCTCTGGAAGCTGTTCACGGATTGCTGCGAAATTTTGGCGCAACATTTAATTACATTACCCACGTGGTTTTATGTCCCTTTTGCAAAGCCATCTTGTTATATGCAATATCTAATAAAAGGGCAAACGTCATAAAATGTAAATATTGCTTTGCTCAAAACCCTTAATATTCGAAATTTCTGTACCGATTGCTTCGAAGTTTTGACCGAATTTTACTGTTGGCACTACGCACGTTGGCAGATGACGTTCACCGGGCATTCGCCATCCCCACACCCTGCCATCGGATCGCCACATTGTGTACCGTGATTCGTCACTCCACACAACGCTTTTCCGCTATTCAATCATACAATGTTTACTCTCCTTACACCAAGCGAGGCGTCGTTTGGCATTTACCGGTGTGATGTGTGGCTTACGAGCAGCCTCTCGACCACGAAATCCAAGTTTTCTCACCTCTCGCCTCACTATCATAGTACTTGCAGTGGATCCTGATATAGTTTGGAATTCCTGTGTGATGGTCTGAATAGATGTCTGCCTATTACACATTAGGACCCTCTTCATTGTCGACAGTCTCCGTCAGTCAACAGACGAGGTCGGCCTGTATGCTTTTGTGCTGTACGTGTCCCATCAAGTTTCCATTTCACTATCACATGGGAAACAGTGGACCTAGGGATGTTTAGGAGTGTGGAAATCTCGCGTACAGACTTATGAAACAAGTGACACCCCATCACCTGACCGCATTCGAAGTCCGTGAGTTCCACAGACGCCCCATTCTGCTCTCTCACGATGTCTAATGACTACTGCGGTCGCTGAAATTGAGAACCTGGCAGTAGGTGGCAGTACAATGCACCTAATATGAAAAACGTATGTTTTGGGGGGGGGGGGGGTGTCCGGATGATTTGATCATATATATATACACTCCTGGAAATGGAAAAAAGAACACATTGACACCGGTGTGTCAGACCCACCATACTTGCTCCGGACACTGCGAGAGGGCTGTACAAGCAATGATCACACGCACGGCACAGCGGACACACCAGGAACCGCGGTGTTGGCCGTCGAATGGCGCTAGCTGCGCAGCATTTGTGCACCGCCGCCGTCAGTGTCAGCCAGTTTGCCGTGGCATACGGAGCTCCATCGCAGTCTTTAACACTGGTAGCATGCCGCGACAGCGTGGACGTGAACCGTATGTGCAGTTGACGGACTTTGAGCGAGGGCGTATAGTGGGCATGCGGGAGGCCGGGTGGACGTACCGCCGAATTCCTCAACACATGGGGCGTGAGGTCTCCACAGTACATCGATGTTGTCGCCAGTGGTCGGCGGAAGGTGCACGTGCCCGTCGACCTGGGACCGGACCGCAGCGACGCACGGATGCACGCCAAGACCGTAGGATCCTACGCAGTGCCGTAGGGGACCGCACCGCCACTTGCCAGCAAATTAGGGACACTGTTGCTCCTGGGGTATCGGCGAGGACCATTCGTAACCGTCTCCATGAAGCTGGGCTACGGTCCCGCACACCGTTAGGCCGTCTTCCGCTCACGCCCCAACATCGTGCAGCCCGTCTCCAGTGGTGTCGCGACAGGCGTGAATGGAGGGACGAATGGAGACGTGTCGTCTTCAGCTTTGAGAGTCGCTTCTGCCTTGGTGCCAATGATGGTCGTATGCGTGTTTGGCGCCGTGCAGGTAAGCGCCACAATCAGGACTGCATACGACCGAGGCACACAGGGCCAACACCCGGTATCATGGTGTGGGAAACGATCTCCTACACTGGCCTTACACCACTGGTGATCGTCGACGGGACACTGAATAGTGCACGGTACATCCAAACCGTCATCGAACCCATCGTTCTACCATTCCTAGACCGGCAAGGGAACTTGCTGTTCCAACAGGACAATGCACGTCCGCATGTATCCCGTGCCACCCAACGTGCTCTAGAAGGTGTAAGTCAACTACCCTGGCCAGCAAGATCTCCGTATCTGTCCCCCATTGAGCATGTTTGGGACTGGATGAAGCGTCGTCTCACGCGGTCTGCACGTCCAGCACGAACGCTGGTCCAACTGAGGCGCCAGGTGGAAATGGCATGGCAAGCCGTTCCACAGGACTACATCCAGCATCTCTACGATCGTTTCCATGGGAGAATAGCAGCCTGCATTGCTGCGAAAGGTGGATATACACTGTACTAGTGCCGACATTGTGCATGCTCTGTTGCCTGTGTCTATGTGCCTGTGGTTCTGTCAGTGTGATCATGTGATGTATCTGACCCCAGGAATGTGTCAATAAAGTTTCCCCTTCCTGGGACAATGAATTCACGGTGTTCTTATTTCAATTTCCAGGAGTATATATATATATATATATATATATATATATATATATATATATATATATATATATATATATGTGTGTGTGTGTGTGAGTGTGTGTGTGAAAACATTGTTACCAAAAATCTCAAGATGTACCTTTCCTATTTACTTCAGACCTTAACATGTTACTGTACTAAACGTTAACGTTGTTGTTGTTGTGGTCTTCAGTCCTGAGACTGGTTTGATGCAACTCTCCATGATACTCTATCCTGTGCAAGCTTCTTCATCTCCCAGTACCTACTGCAACCTACATCCTTCTGAATCTGCTTAGTGTATTCATCTCTTGGTCTCCCTCTACGATTTTTACCTTCCACGCTGCCCTCCAATGCTAAATTTGTGATTCCTTGATGCCTCAGAACATGTCTTCCAAACCGGTCCCTTCTTCTTGTCAAGTTGTGCCACAAACTCCTCTTCTCCCCAATTCTATTCAATACCTCCTCATTAGTTATGTGATCTACCCATCTAATCTTCAGCATTCTTCTGTCGCACCACATTTCGAAAGCCTCTATTCTCTTCTTTTCCAAACTATTTATCGTCCATATTTCACTTCCATACATGGCTACACTCCATACAAATACGTTCAGAAACGACATCCTGACACTTAAATCTATAGTCGATGTTAAAAAATTTCTCTTCTTCAGAAACGCTTTGCTTGCCATTGCCAATCTACATTTTATATCCTCTCTACTTCGACCATCATCAGTTATTTTGCTCCCCAAATAGCAAAACTCCTTTACTACTTTAAGTGTCTCATTTCCTAATTTAATTCCCTCAGCATCACCCGACTTAACTCGACTACATTCCATTATCCTCTTTTTGCTTTTTTTAATGTTCATCTTATACCCTCCTTTCAAGACTCTGACCATTCCGTTCAACTGCGCTTCCAAGTTCTTTGCTGTCTCTGACAGAATTACGATGTCATCGGCCAACCTCAAGGTTTTTATTTCCTCTGCGTGGAATTTAGTACCCAATCCGAATTTTTCTTTTGTTTCCTTCACTGCTTGCTCAATATACAGATTGAATAACATCGGGGACAGGCTACAGCCCTGTCTCACTCCCTTCCCAACCGCTGCTTCCCTTTCATGCCTCTCGACTCTTTTAGCTGCCATCTGGTTTCTGTACAAATTGTAAATAGCCTTTCGCTCCCTGTATTTTACCCCTGCCACCTTTAGAATTTGAAAGAGAGTATTCCAGTCAACATTGTCAAAATCTTTCTCTAAGTCTACAAATGCTAGAAATGTTGGTTTGCCTTTCCTTAATCTATTTTCTAAGATAAGTCGTTGGATCAGTATTGCCTCAAGTGTTCCAACATTTCTGCGGAATCCAAACTGATCTTCCCCGAGGTCGGCTTCTACCAGTGTTTCATTCGTCTGTAAGGAATTCGCGTTATTATTTTGCAGCTGTGACTTATTAAACTGATAGTTCGGTAATTTTGACATCTGTCAACACCTACTTTCTTTGGGATTGGAATTATTGTATGCTTCTTGAAGTCTGAGGGTATTTCGCCTGTCTCATACATCTTGCTCACCAGATGGTAGAGTTTTGTCAGGACTGGCTCTCCCAAGGCCGTCAGTAGTTCTAATGGAATGTTGTCTACTCCCGGGGCCTTGTTTCGACTCAGGTTAACGTTGTTAGCAAACAGGAAACCTGTATTTATGGCTTACTGGTGGTATGATTAGAAATTTACTACAAATCCAAATCTGCAGTAACAATAAACAAGGGTCATGGTCACAGATAGTGAAGAAACGATGCTCTGAGGGATGGGGGAAGTGGACACGAGAAAATGGGACGGAGGAGATCGACATAGAGAGGGGACAGGAAGAGGTGGAGAGAGAGAGAGTGAGAGAGAGAGAGAGAGAGAGAGAGAGAGAGAGAGTGATGGGGTGGATAGAGAGGACGAGGAGGTGACTGACAGAGAGAGGCGAAAGGAAGAGGAGTTGGGCAAATAAAGGGGGAAGAGGAGATGGACAGAGGGATGGAGAGAACGAGATTAGGACTTGTATCCAATTCCTAGTCATATCACAAACTTCTTCTTTCTCTATTCTTTTTCTTCTATTCAATTAGACAGAGCCACAGCAAAATGTATCCGGATACTATAAAAAGACAGGCACAATAACATTATGTGAAGTGGAATGTACAGAAGTTAGATTTCCTACAACGAAACGTCATTTTTGACCTAAAATCTTAATAACCTGCATTAAACCTACTGAAGTTTAGGAGGAATGGGCAGTATTCAGGGATGTGACAGTGACGACCATTACAAGTAACAAAATCTAGTGGACATGAATTCAAAAGTCCATACAATGAGCACTCGTTCGTCTCCACTATTGTGAAACAAATCAATTCTACTGATAAAGTGCTCGTAGGTCTTCGATCTGGAAAAGCGTTCGACAATGTAAAATGATGCCGGATGTACGAAATTCTGAGAAAAATAGAGGTCAGTTATAGGAAAGACGGATAATACACAGTATCTACAAGATCCAAGAGGAAAAGTAATAATGGAAAACCGAGAACGAAGTGCTCGGATTAAAAAGGGTTTAAGACAGGGATGTAGTCTTTAGACCCTATTGTTCAGCCGCTACATCGCAGAAGCAATGACGGCAACAAAGAAAGCTTCCGCACTAGCATTAAAGTCCATGGTGAAATGATAACAATGATAAGATTTGCTGGTGACATTTCTGTCTTGAGTGAATGTGAAGAACAGTTACAGGATGTGTTGAATGAAATGAACAGTTTAATGAGTACAGAATATGAATTGAGAGTAAACTGAAGAAGAGAGTAATGTGAAGTAACAGAAACGAGAATACCGAGAAACGTAACATCGGAATTGGTGGTCGGAAGCAGCTGAAGCTAAAGAATTCTGCTACTTAGGCAGTAAAATAACCCATAACGGACGGAGCAAGGAGAACGTAAAAAGCAGATTAGCACAGCCAAAAAGGGCATTCCTAAAAGCAGACTAGCACAGCCAAAAAGGGCATTCCTGGCTAAGAGAAGTCTACTTGTATCGAACATACGCTGTAATATGAACAAGAAATTTATGACGATGTATGTTTGCAACACAGCTCGTATGACAGTGAAGCATGTTTTGTGGAAAAACCGGATCAGGAAGAATCGGTGAGGAAAGGAATATAAGGAAAACACTGACAAGAAGAAGGGACAAGATGAAAGGACATCTGTTAAGACATCAGGCAATAACATCCATGGTACTAGAAGGAGCTGTAGAGGGTAAAAACTGTAGAGGAAGACAGAGATTGGAATACATCCAGCAAATAATTAAGGACGTAGGTTTCAAGTACTATCCTGAGACGAAAAGGTTGGCACAGAAGAGTAAGTCGTAGCGGATCACATCAAAACAAGTCAGAAGAGTGAAAAAACGTGCAGTAGAAGAAGTTTGTTTCACAGTAGCGAAGATGAACAAGTACTTTTAGCTCTGAAGGTATCTATTTTAGAGCCTATGATTACTAGACTTTTTGTTTCGGATGGTTGATCCCGTCATATCCCTGAATACTGAGTATTCCTTCTGGAACACACCGTAAACGATTCCTTAACAAACTCACGCTATAAAACAAAGACTAAATAACAGATTGTTGCTGTATGTCTTCCGCTACTTGCATGAAAGAAGAAGCGGTAGGTACAGTTCACATGAACATGAAAGGTGAGCCAAAACGTGAAGACAGACTGCGAAGATGTGAAACAGAGCTTAGTCAACAGATATTGCAATGGCTTTGAATTCATTTAACTGATCCGAGGAACTACTCTTCAGGTGACTGTGACTCACATCTTGCTTCCATACAGTAGTAGTGTCACAGTCACAGTCTGACAAAATGTATGTTGTGCCTCTTCTCTAACTTACCCTTCAATGTTCGCCGTATTGTTCCACACATATACTGAAGTCGATCTAGCTTTATCTTCCCTTCATCATAGACGTTAAAAGATAACTCAAAACCAAAATAAGCGAATCTTGGAACTTGTCCTGTTGGTTGATCGTCAATTACCAGCTTGGCTCTAGTGGGTATTTTCCTTGCAGTGCAATAACACTTGTTTTCCTCATACCGTACTTAAAAATTACAACTTTTACAAATGATATTTAGCAAGTTTAATAATTTCTGAAGCTTATCTTGGTCGTCCTGTAGGACGAATTGATCGTCCCTGTAAAGCATAGTATTTATGTAAATTTTGTTATTCGGTTTTATTCCTGCATGCACATGTTACTTTCACTACCAAATTTCTTCGTACATATAGAAGTTTCTACAAAATCAACGAAGGTGATGTAAATTAAATTCTCTTCTCTTCTCCAATATCTGTTTAAAGCCAAATAAATTGTCTATGAAACATCTCTCTTTTCTGAATGCACATTGTTCTTCCTGTAAAAGAGAGTTTGTTATAATCTTATGCTTACTGTTTGCTGTTTAGCATATATTCCATTACCAACAATTCCACGGTAGTTAATACAAGAGCTGTCACCTTTCTTGAAAAGTGACGTTACATACCGTTTTCTCTATTCCTTGCGTATGATTTTCCTTTCCCAGCCAAGGTTAATTAAATGTAGGTACTTGAATTTAATAACCAAACCATCATATTAGAAGAACTCCACAATATTTTATCTAACACTGTGGATGTCCTTTTTTAAAAGGCTTTCATTGCTGTATTAAATCCCTCTATATCTACTGGGTTAATTCCTGCAGCACCACTATCTATGCTTTGATCTTCTTAACACGCCCTTTGAATGTCATTGTACAATAATTTTTTATAATTCTCGATCAATGATTCTTTTGTGGTTACATTTACACTGGAAATTTCATCATCATTACTAAGAAGTTTTATTAAGTTATAAACTATCTCTTGGGTCCCACGGACCCCGACTTCAATTGACTTTATTGATCTATCCCGAGGTACTTGCTTCAGTTTCCCTGTTATTATTTCTACATCTATTATATTCTTCTTCATTTTCTGAGTTAAGATTCTGCACAATTTTTAAGTAAGTTACTCGTTTTTGCTTGACAGCTATTGAAATTCCTCCATTCTGTATTTTTAGGCCAGCCTCTCTCCTGAATTTCCTTCGTGATAGATTGTTTGGCTACTTTCTTTTTTGCTTAAGTTATATTTTCCCTTTCTTAATACTTATTAACGAAGAATGCTGTGACCAGACCTTCAAGTAAATACCATTCGTCAGGCGTCCACAGGACAGACATAGGCCTTCGTGCATCATGATATAATGTGCTCATCACTGCACGAAATATGTTCACTCACCCACAACCCGATGATTCCGTAGTCTGTTTCAGTCTGAGCGACATTGTGCATTTATCTATATGATCAGTGACTTAAGTACAGAAAAAGCACGCATACGACAACATAGTCCCATCGGCGCAACGCTCTGCCTGGGTTTGCTACAGCAGAAATCGTCTGCAGCAGAGATGAAGCCTGACAAGTGATCCACAACAGTAATTCCTTTGGTCCGCCACAACGGTGACGGAAGTTGTCCTTTACGTTCGCACTTCACCGATATAACGCTTATGAGAAACCTGGATGCCTGTAACTCAAGTGAAAGATATAATGAATTACACACGGCAGGATGGAAAATTTTTTTCTCTGAAAATACCTTATTCTTGTGTTTTTTAGGGTGGGAAGTCCAAATAGGATACTCAAAAAACTGTATCACCCACCATTTCTCCACATTTTACAGTCAAATTCATTAAATTTAGCAATTTCTTAAAGAATTTAACAGATTTATATAGTTAAAATAATTTAGAAAGAAGGTGTAATGAATGTAGATGACGTTGGTAACACTGCTGAAAAACATTTTCTGGCAAAAAGAGCGATTCTATATTTGTGTTAAGAGATGGTGTTTTGTTTACTGTCAACCTAACCTCACTTTCCCGTTTCCAGTACATGTGCTCAGTACAATGTCTAATCGTGATTGTAAAAACTCTGCTGACAGTTTTTGTTATATTTGTGGTGAATTTGCGATTAAAAAACACCAAAGAAACATTACAGACTTTGTGGAAAAGGTGATCAAGATAAATATTGGGCGCCATATAAGGTATGTTATGTGCGTGGTGAAGATCTGAGAAAATGGTTCTATGATAAGGGCCGGCCGGAGTGGCCGAGCGGTTAAAGGCGCTACAGTCTGGAACCGCACGACCGCTCCGGTCGCAGGTTCGAATCCTGCCTCGGGCATGGATGTGTGTGATGTCCTTAGGTTAGTTAGGTTTAAGTAGTTCTAAGTTCTAGGGGACTTATGACCACAGCAGTTGAGTCCCATAGTGCTCAGAGCCATTTGAACCATTTCTATGATAAGGAGGGAGCCAAGAAATCATTCTGATGATTGCTTCTTTTGCAGTGTTGATATTACTGATCATAATTCGAAAAACAAGAAGGTAATATAATGATTATAAATAATCCGCCTCGACTGCAAATAGAAACCGGATGTTGACCTAGGTTTCGGCAGGGATAACCACTCCTTCTTCACCTGAGAGCCTGCAGCCCACCGAACGTTGGCTGGGGTGAGGAAGTAAAGAAAACATAGAGAGACTCTGCAATACTCTAGAAAACTTTATTTTATGCTTACTTTGTAATTCTTTATTTTATACTTACTTTTATAAGGTTTAATACCTTTTTCTAATTTTGTTTAATGTTATTTTGACTATTTTTAGAAGAGGTCCGATTTTTGCAACTACTTTTCAAGCTCACTAAGTGTAAAGTTTTTGAAAATAAATTTTTTATAGTGACAGTTAATTACATTTTCTAAGAATAAAATGTAGATAGTGCACAGCATTAAATGGTTAATATTACACGCTTTTAAAATATACTTTAATTATTTTCTATTTTTTAAAATAAAAACACAATAGGGGTCCTGTTTTGGACACTTCCCTCTGTATTTCTAACATTCTCAGACTAGTCGCCAACCTTTGTGAAGATATCAGTTAGCTGTGGGATCAGCACGTTTTGCCGTTAAGTCGTTGTATGTGATAACGCACGAAACGTGCAAACGTAGTGCGACTCAGGCATGCTGGATTTATATAACGAATCAATAGAGAGTAATGCAACGAACCAAAATATTTTTAAAGTCAGCAAAAAACAAAATGCTGTTAGTCCTAGCGACAGCTGTCGCCCCTCTCCTCCTCCCCCACTTACAGTTGTATGACGTGTCAAAATATTATTTAGCCGTCGCCGTCTGTAGGTCCGTGTGTGTGTGTGTGTTAATCAATGCTTCACGTTGGAGGTAGTCTTTGTGATATCCATAACGAAGCCGTTAGCAATTCCCGCATTGAAAATGTGGTTTTCTGTGCGTCTACAGCGTGAAAGCAGCAAATCTGTCGGATTCCGATGCATAGTTAATAAAGATGGAAATGATGATAAATAACATGCAAATGAGACTTCCACGAACCGTTCGTGGTCCGCCCGGACAGTTGACTCGGGCTCCCGGAGCTGCGTTGTGTGCTGGTCGTCTGGATGCTGCAGAGGTACCTCTGTATTCCTGTTAGTCTCAAAAAATATCTAGTGTCATGTTATTTGCTCATTTATTTACGTTCTCCATTAATCAACTGAAAAAGTGAACAAACTATTTTATGATGTGTAATTAGAGCATTTCTATGCTAGAACCAGTGGATACGGGAGACTCTTCATATTCCCAGCATTACACTGTTGTTTTGATATGGCTGATCTTTTGTAAGCACAGCCATTTGTCAGCGTGAGACTTCTGGCCGCATGCGAGACGTTCACTGCTTACAGTATATTTTCCTGCAGTGTGTACCTGACGTGTCGCGCGACCCACGAGTACCATCTCAGTAAAGTACACAAAGCAAAGTAATTTTTACGTGATTTCAATAAACAAGGCCGGAACGACTGTTAGAACTCTTTATTGGCGAACACGACGGGTTTCGCAAATTAAATTTGCATCTTCAGGTGCTTCAAGTCAAAAGATTAAAGTTTTGAACGAGGATTGGAACTTAAATAGTAGCAACTACTTATTCACAACCGATACAAAAGAGTTACATGTTTGCACCTCTTACTGTCCTTCAAAGTAGTCACCAGCGTTGTGTAGAACCTGTTGCCAGCGATGTGGAAGGCGTAGTATACCGTTAGCAGAGCCTGTTCTGTTGATGGTGCGAATGGAGCAGTCGAATCTCTGGAACAGTTCTGAAACGAATGCCACGAAGTGGTTCCTTCATCTTTGGAATAAAATCAAAGTCGGGGACTTAAGTCCGGAGAGTATGGTAGATGGTACAGTACTTCCCAGTCCCATCGACCGAACAGAGCAGCCACAGCTCGCGCTGTATGCGCCCGCGCATTATAGTGCAAAGCGATGGGTGGGTTGCGCAGAAAGCTTCTTTCGCAGAGATGGTCGCAGGCGATGCTCCAAAAACGAACGGTAATACTGTGCATTGACGATGGCATTCGCTTCAGAACTGTTCCAGAGATTCGACAGGCAGTAGACCGCTCCAATCGTATAATCAACAGAACAGCTTCTGTTACCGGTATACTACGCCTTCCACATCGGTGGCAACGGGTTCTATACAACAGGTCATTACTCTGAAGGACAGCAACAGGTGCAAACATGTAACTCCTTTGTATCGGTTGTGAATAAATAGTTGCCACTATTTAAGTTCCAACCCTTTATTCAAACGGATAAAGCTACTTCCAACATTTATATCGAGGCATTTAAAACTTTTGACACACGAAAGTGGGAGAGTCTATGACTAAGTGTATTGAGGGCTAAGGCCATCCCCAACCTCCATTGTAGATGCCTAGCACGGCTACGTATAAAGTAGGGCAATTTTTTACACTTTTCTCACCAAGACTGGCTATCAAACGCAGATCAAAAGTTACACTGATGAAGCTTGTAAGATGACTTATAAAACGTAGTTTGCGTTTGAAGCTCTTATCAATTTACCCATTCCGAAATCCTGAGTACTAATCAGCAAATTAATTTTAATTATGTTGTTTATGTTGCATCCTGCCCTTTAGATAAATGCAAGATACGTGAACTCGAATGCTATACCAGCATCTTCCACAAAAAGAATTATTTGCGCTTTATATTAATGAAAGATGAGAAGTCATCACAAGAAAGGACACATCACATACCATAACGACTGCATATAAATTATATATTTATCATTTGTCAATGTTTTCATTGTATCTTAGTAATTCGGAAAACTCGAAAAATAAATTATCAGCATGTTGCAACAACTCTATGAAAGATACAGCAATGTTGAAGACAATCGAAAGGCAACGACATTTGTCGTTAGTTGCATATATGTCGTCTTACGGTCACCACTACACGAAAGTGCGCTATCTCCTACGTAAAAAGCAAGTTTCCTTAATGTCGGGGGGAACACATTTCTCTCTTGTTACGGACACCTATTTACATTCGTCCTCTTGCAGTGCTCATCTCAGAGGAGACGTTTCGTCTCGCCTAAACAAGTCTCTCTTTCCATGTGGTATAGTACCATTTACTGGCCCGTCCGGCTAGCCGAGCGGTCTAACGCACGGCTTTCCGGAGTGGACAGGGGCGCCTGGTCCCCGGCACGAATCTGCCCGGCGGACTTGTGTCGAGGTCCGGTGAGCCGGCCAGTCTGTGGATGGCTTTTAGGCGGTTTTCCGCCTGTCTCGGCGAATGCGAGCTGGTTCCCCTTATTCCGCCTCAGCTACACTATGTCGGTGATTGATGCGCAAACACGTTCTCCACGTACGTGTACACCACCATTACTCTACCACGCAAACATGGTGGTTACACTCGTCTGGTGTGAGACGTTCCCTGGGGGGGGGGGGGGGGAGAGGTGGGGGGGGGTGGGGGAGGCGGGTCCACAGGGCAGGGGGCCGAAGGCCGAACCACACAATAACCCTGGATTCGGTGTGGGGCGGCGGAAGGGTGAAGTGGACTGCGGTAGTAGTCGTGTGGTTGTGGACCACTGCGGCTGCGGCGGGGACGGAGCCTCTCCGTCGTTTCTAGGCCCCCAGTTAACATACAATACAATACAATACCATTTACTGGGTGACAGTTATTGAACTGCATGAAATAAAGTAGTTATAACTTCTGAACGGTTTGCGTTAGGACGTTCAAACTGCACGGTTGGCCGCGGGGCATGATGGAAATTAGTATGCACACGCTCACTGGCCTTGTTGGCCATTTGGAAGTGAAAATGTCACGATACAGCATGCCTGAGAGTATAGCGCTTGTGAAGACCTACTATGCGACCAGTAAAACCCCTGCTACGGCTCAAAGGATGTTTGCAATCGAGTTCAAGCTGCAGATACCGGTTCAAGTGTCTCTAACAATCTACAATTTGATCCGCAAGTTTGAGAAAATGGGAGTGTTCGTGATGACAGTGTTGGCAATGTCGGTTTTCCAAAAAGGGTGAAAACGCCTGAAAACATCGAGAAGACACGCGTCGGATTTCAAACCAGCCACAGGAAATCGATCATACGAGTTGCGCAACAGGTGGGACTCAATCGGGAGACACTGCGACAAACTGTTGTTGAAGACCTGCATGTCTTCTCAGACAAAATTCAAACCCATCAGCCACTAAGCGCCAGGACCACAGAACAGCTGTTGTGTTTCGCCAACACTATTGTCCACAGAATTGGCGAAAAGGACTTTGATGTGAATATGGTTTGGTTTAGCGACGAAGCCCATTTTCATTTGGATGGGATCGCCAATAAGAAAAATTGGCGCATTTGAGGAACTGAGAATCCGCATCTCGCTATCGAGAAGTCTCTTCACCCTCAACGGATGACAGCTCGGTTAAGGAATAATCGATGCAATATTCCTTGATGGCACGGTGACTACCAAGCAGTGCGTGAAGGTTCTGGAAGATGGTTTCATTCCTATTATCCAAAGTGTCCCCGATTTCGACAAGATGTGGTTCATGCAAGACGGAGCTCGACGCGTCGAAGCAGAAGTGTGATGTCCTGGAGAAGCACTTTGGGGACTGCATTCTGGCTCTGGAGGACCTAGAGGCCACTGGCATGGGCCTCGGTTGGCCGCCATATTCTCCAGATCTCAACACATGTGACTGCTGTTTGTGGAGCTATATTAAAGACAAGGTTAGAGCAATAACCCCAACACCATTTCTGAGCTGAAAACAGCCATTCAGGAGGTCAACATGTGGATCGATGTTCCGTCACTTTAGCGGGTCATGCAGAATTTCGCTATTTATCTGCGCCACATCATCATCAATGATGGCGGGCACATCGAACATATCATAACCTAAATCTGCATATCTGTAGTGACTTTTATATAATCAATAAAGTGTGTGTACTCCGTAATTTGTAACAAATTTAGGCTTTTTCATATAGTTCAGTAAATGTAACCCTGTAGCGTGACTCATACCGTAGGTGCCACTGCTTCTCCTCCAAATATCCATTTCCATTGAGACTAATATTTCACGTCGCCTCTTAGTCACCACTCACCTTTATGAAATTTAAGCATCAAAATAATTAAAATGGTGCATATTACCATATTAATCAAAGAGGCAGAGTAGATTTACTCAAATAAATGAATGTATCACGATACCACTTGCGAAATTCTGATGGCTGCGCCAGCGTTTGCTCTGAGTCCAGCAATTGTTCTCGAGAACCTTTAGAAATATTGAAACTGAACACGACTGGTTTAAATTCACATGTCATCAGAACAGCTTGAAGGCACGCAGACTGAAATCGCATTCGTCCACGACCCTCGCCGATCCGTTTCTTCAAAACGCCAAACTCTAACAAACTCATTCGTGAGCTAAGTACTTTGAGGCCATCCCCAGCACTTTGAACTGAATGACTGTTGATCTACCTCCAGTGGCAGACACTGCAAGAGAGGCGTTGTAGATTGCTGTTAATTTTCCGAGAGCGAACGTTCCTATAGGAGTCAATGAACATAGCGCTTGCTCCTGCATTTATCTGGCGGAAAGACCATCAAGGTAAATGAGAGAGTGTTAGCGATGCACATATCATCCTCCACCACATACCTAGGAAAGCTTACTATACAGATATAGACTTAGAAGCTGCTGTAACGCTAAACATTTGTCTTGAATATTACTCTGTCTTTCATAGCGTTATTCTAACATGATAGTAATTTATTTTACGACTTTTCGGATATACTCAAATACAATGAAAACATTGACAAATAATAAACATACAACTGTGATGTGACATTTCAGGTGGTGTAACTATAAATGACATATATACGAGATACAGGCCTAACTAATTTAATTACCTATAACATGTAAACGTCTAATTACAATACACCGCGTGTCCCACCCAACCGTGGCATCTGCAAAAACTGCACTGATGAGCCAAAACATGATGACCACCCACTTATAATCGTGTTGGTCCACTTCTGCAACGCAATTAAGCAGTGATTCTGGGTGCCAGTGATTCGACAAGTATTTGAAAGGTTTCCGGAGGTTTGTGGCACCAGATGCCCACGCTCAGATCACACATTTACTGTAATTTACCTGCTGCTGGTTTGTGGGCGCGGAGCCTGCGCCCGTTAGCGTCCCGGTTGGGTTTCGTCGGATTCAGATAAGCCGAAACTGATGGCCAAGAAATCAATGTGAGTTCACCGTCATGCTCCTCAAATCATTGCATAACGATTCTGGCCTTGTGAGGTAGACAGTTATCCTGATGGAACAAGCCACAGCTGTTGAAAAAGACATCAAGGATAAGGGGTTACAGGCGATACCTATTAGTGTTCACGTAGTTCACAGCTGTAGTGGTACGTTCTATTACTACCGCTGGTCCCTGGAAGCCCAGATAAACGACCCCCATAACATAATACTACTGCCTCCCCAAGGCTGTGTCGCTGCCTGTTTCGAGCAGCCGTTTGTGTGAATGACGGCGTATCTGTACACCACCATCGACCTGGTTTAACAATAAGCGGGGTTCATCTGACCAGGTGAGACGATTACACTGATCCGCTATCCAATATCGGTGATCCTGTGCCCATTGTAATTGTAACTGACGATGATGTTGGGCCAACATGGAACGAATAGGCGTTCTCTGCTGCAGAACACCATGTTCAACACTTTCCGCTGAACGGTGTGCCCCAAAGCAATTGTGTCTGCGCCAGCACTGTACTCTGTAGTCAGATCTGACACAGGGATCGCCACCTATCCTGCTTTAGGGACCAGCCAAACCTCCGATCCCTGTGTTCTGTGATGAGATATGGACATCCAACTTCTGGTCGCCTACACGTGGTTTCAGCAATAGTCAACCACTTTCCACAAAATCAAATGATAACTAAATCAAGACCCTATGCTGACGACAGGCGTTGATATACATCAACGGGGACAGCTGAAAATGTGTGCCCCGACCGGGATTCGAAACCGGGATCTCCTGCTTACATGGCAGACGCTCTATCCATCTGAGCCACCGGGGGCACAGGGGGTAGTGCGACTGCAGGGATTCATCCCTTGAGACCAATATTCCCAACTTGATGTCCACACACTACATTCGTAGTGCCCCTGCCCATTACACTCATTACTCGCGGCAGACGATCTTACCGACTGCCGTAAGAGTTCAGGCAATACGTGTGCATCCGCACAGAAGAAGAAGGTAAATGGCCGGTTAGCTTTAACTATATGAAGATGGTATCTGTCCTTTAGGACATGTGCTAAAGAACAGATACCATCGTCATACTTTCCACAGACGGTAGCACGCAACCAGCCGACGAGCTTCGCCGTTTCCGAGGTGCTCGTTCCCAGGCACTGGGCCACAACAATCTGGCTTTTGACAAAGTCACTTAAGTCAGGGTATTTCCGCAATTGCGCCGCTTATTGTCGCTCTAATGATTCCCCATTCGTCTCTGCTCCGCTCATATACTTCCCTTACCTCATCACATGCCCTCAGCGTCACCAGGCAACATACAACCTCGCGGTGGGCACTGGTCATAATGTTTTGGCTCATCGGTGTGTGTTAACTTTGGTGCGCCAAAAAAAGGTGCTTCCGAAAGTCCTGCCCGTTTACGCTACTGAAAACCAATTGACGAGTACTTGAGGATACAACAGCCAGTAGCAGTTAAAAAAATGGGACTATGATATTTTTTACAAATAAATACATGTGTATGTGGTAAATTCAGTAATGTAACTGTTCTGTAGAAGAAATATTTCAAAGTAAAAATACATAGAATATGGGAATTTTGTTATTGATGTCGTGGCAGCCGTTTGAATGAGTGTCGCACAGAGGTTTACTCTGTTCTCCATCGACAGTGACGTGAAAGTCGGTTATCGCTTGCTTCGGTGACGTTACTTTCCATGGAGGGAGGCTTGAACTATACAGTATGTGTCAGAATTACATCGATAGACTTTCTGGGAATGTGGAAGGTGACTTGAGGGAGAAAAGGTGCACAGGAACCGTTGGCCGGAAACATCGTCTAGCGGTGCTACAGACCGTCGAAGTTATAGGAGCCGGCGCCTGCCTGCTGGGCATATTGGAGTAGCAGCGATCCGATAAATTAATGTAAACAAATGAAGAAAGCAATGTCGACCACAAGGGAACATATAGTTTTTAACGTTTGTTCTTTACTTTGCACAAGGTATTTCATTTCGTGTACGAACAGAATAAATCGAACTGTACATTTCTTGGGTCCTGTTGTCTCTTGCCTGCCACAATACCCCCGTTCCTTGTGTTCATGGTTCCTATCCTTTAACTTCAGTAAGTCCGCCGATGTCGCAGAGTGTTTGCCGTTATTCACACAATGCGACCGCGGCCGCGATGGCTGCTGCGTAGGCCGGAGTTCGCCACTGTAATTTCGACGCTGTCGCTCTCTGTCTCTTGCATTCTGTACACCATGCCACAGAACATGGGAGACTGTATAGCGGGAGACGATACACTGTGGACAGAAGTCCGCGTCCGACACCGTCAGCGACCACGGCAACAGAGCATCGCATTCATCAGAGAAATGGCCTGTGTACGCAGCAGCTAACTCCGTCTGCTCCACTGGCGATCCTGGCACTCGATCCTGATCACCAAATATCAAAAACCACACGTCTCGACTTACCTGCGGTCTGTTCGTGTACAACGCCTCGTCTGCTGCTGGAGGGGAGGCCTACAGGGAGGCGCCGGCGCTTTTAATTTCGATGTTTTGCAGCATGATGAAGTTTCCAGACACAGATTTTGTGCCTCAAGACAACTTCTACATCCCCTTGAAGTTCGTCTATGTGATTTGAAACAACCTGTTTATAATTATACAGTGTGACTCAGCTGCCCCTACCTATTGGTTTTATGCAACCTGCACTGCCTTCAAATACCACTACCAAGATTTTCACATTATTTCCCTCACTACTTCCAAACTGTTAATCCTACAGAAAAAATTAGCAGGAACTTTTTGTAGGACATTTAATGTAGTTGAGTTTTGTGTTGGCATATGTTCTCGCTAGATGTCGTAGTTTAATAATTAATGGAGAAAAACTTACAAACGTGATCTTCAAACACACCTCCACCCCCAAACTCATCCTTCGCCAGTCAGGATTTCTAGAATATTGTTTGTGGCACTCGCTCCTACCACTGTACGAAAAAGTCCGACTACACGAACTATTCCCAATATTTGGTCATTTCTGTTCTCTATTGATAGGCTATCACACCAGCAGCATAGTCAACCATTCATTAACATTATTAATGTAGGTTTTTTATTTTAGATTTTCTCACTTGTTCTACACCCACAAGAATCATCTCATTTTTGAGTCTATGGGACGAAAACTGGATCTAGCCTAATATAATCTTAATCGTACCTGTGAGCATAATGGCCGGCCGGAGTGGCCGTGCGGTTCTAGGCACTGCAGTCTGGAGCCGAGCGACCGCTACGGTCGCAGGTTCGAATCCTGCCTCGGGCATGGATGTGTGTGATGTCCTTAGGTTAGTTAGGTTTAATTAGTTCTAAGTTCTAGGCGACTGATGACCTCAGAAGTTAAGTCGCATAGTACTCAGAGCCATTTGAACCATTTTTGTGAGCATAATGAAAGAAAACGACTTTTGTAAACATTACACAATAACTAATTATGTTGACATTCAGCTCCGAACTTAACCTTTACAAAGCACAGTAGTTTTGCAGTTGAAAGACCTGACAAATACAACGATGTAATTGTTTGTTTTATGCTGTTAAAATTCATAAAATTGTTATGGCAGTTTTACAGTCTGTAAGTGCTTGGCTATGGCTGTGACGTAATAACGCCAGTCAATTACGACCAAAACAGGTAGAATGCGGGAAGTAATTCGTGCAGTAGCAAATTACATACTAAAAATGTTGACTGGTGAGGGATGAGTTTGGGGATGGAGATGTGTTTGAAGGTCACTTTAGTACGTTTCTCTTCACTAACTTGAAAATCGTGGCCTCCAGCGAAATGTGTCCTAGTAAAAGATTTAACTGCATTGAATTTCCTGCAATAAGGCCCTGATCATTTTTTTCTGTAGGACTAATAATCTGCACATAGTGGGCGAGAGAATATGAAAACCTTGCGTGGGGTTTTTGAGGGCGTCGCGGTTTGCATAAAACCCATTCGTAGGGGCAGCTGAATCACGCTGTGTATTCAGTGCGTATAGTGGATGTACAGTTTATCGATAATCTGTCTCGTTACTCTTCAGATATTACCGTGTGAGACAGTGCGCACAGTGCGGGAACTGCACTCACCTGGGCGTCGTTGACTATGAAGGTAAGTGAAGCCGGCGGCCTGCTGGCGCCGGCGGTGCAGTTGACGTTGAGGAGGTCCCCGGGCCGGTAGCGAGTGCGCAGACCGCTCAGGTGGGGCCGCTGCCGCGGAGCGTCTGCAATACAGCCACGAGTGTAAACACACACACACACACACAAGTATACTGCACAAGTTCACTCGCGCCCTCAGGTGACTGGGAACAATCTATATTGCTTACTGCACAAATACCATTGCAACTGTTGTGATTCGACTCGTGGTAACGCTAAAGATGTGACAAATTTGTGTCTCTTTCGATTTCATTATAACTTTAATATTGCAAGTATAATGTAAATCTAAAAATATAGTGTAAGCTACTTCTCTTCAAATGAGTTTTGTATGTTTGAATGCTTACATAACTGATATGGGTGCAGGCCATATTGTTTCTGCAGCTGCTCTCTAACAAAGCAGCCCATTAGTCATAGCCAATAGTGAAAAAAGACATGATCGTCATTATTATACGTACATGTAAGACTTCCACAGCTTAGTTAATTGCATTGAGTATAAATTGACAAAGGCCTGTATTTCAAAAATTATGAACAACAAAAGAAATCCACCTGTCTGCAAACTATATGATACACTCGAAGAATTTAACAGTTTCAAAACTTTCTCCATTTCCTAACAGGCTTGATACAGCAATCAATATATGTGACATGAAGAAGGAAGACAGCTTGTTTCTTCTTAACAGCTTCAATTCCAAATGAAGGCAGGTGCTGACAGCTGTGAATATTAACAAAATATCAGCTTAAAAAACATAGTTGCAGAGTAATGACACTAATTATTTACAGAAGAATGGAAAAAACCGGTAGAAGCCGACATTCGAGAAGATGAATTTAAGTTTCGGAGAAATGTAGGAATACTGTCCCAACGACGTATATTAGAAGATACGTCAGAGAAATCTAAGTTTATAGCATTTGCATATGTGGAAAAAGCTTATGAAATTGTTTGCCAGCATACACTTGTTGAAATTCTTGACGTATCAGAATGAAATACAGGGACCGGAAGGGTATTTACGACTCGTACAAAAACCAGACGGCAGTTATAAAAGTTGAAGGTCAAGAAAGGGAAGCAGTGATGGAGAAGGGAGTGAGATGGAATTCTAACCTATTCCTGAAGTTATTCAGCATCTAAATTGTGCAATCTGCGGAGAAAAACCAAGGAAAAATTTTGAAAAGAAATTGAAGTACACGGAGAAGAAATTAAAACTTTGTGGTTTGCCGATGATATTGTACGAGTAATTCTATCAGAGAGGGCTAAAGAGCCGGAAGAGTATTTGAACCGAATGGGTGATGTTTTGAAAATGGCTTATAAGACGAGCATCAATAAATGCAAAACAACGGTAATGGACTGTAATCGAATTAAATCGGGCGATGCTGAGGGAATCAGATTAGGAAATGAGACTCTACAAGTGGTTAGATGTGTTTTACTAACTGGACAGTAAAACAAGGCCGTAGTAAAGAGAATATAGGGTAATGTCGAATAAGCACTGTCTATGTAAGCACTAGAAAATAAAATTGTTTGCTAAAATAATCACCGTTCTGTGAGGAGCAAACCACGGCACGGCAAACAGCGGAACCAAGAGGAGACTGTCATTTGTGATATTTTTTGACTTGTGTTATGCACTAGTTAAGAGTACGTTGTAAGATAACGGAAAAGACTATGAGCGTGCTCTTAACTTCTTACCCCCTCCACCCCCCCACCTTCCTCCTCTCTCCATCTTTGTTTCTAATGGTTACTAATCCACGGAGACCCATTACGCAGATAGATGTGAGTGCTTTGTTTCTAGCTGCATATTCTAGAGTAGCCACAATCCAAACAATTGAGAAATCCTTCAACGGAATATTCCCGTTGAATCCAGATATGTTAACGGCAGAATACGTTGCTCATCATAAATCACTAAGCCGAATTTCCAACAACTGAAGAAGGCAGAGGAGTTCAACAGGAGCCCACGGACAAATGCTGCTCCTCAGTGACAGATGATCTGTCTGTGCAGTCACCAGGAAAAAAAAAACCTAGAACGTAACACAAATGAACTTCAGAGTGCTGTTGTACGAGTAGATGTAGGCCTATCCAGTATTTATCCACTATCAAAATACGATCGACCCACAAAAAAGAAGAAAATGGCAAAAAAATCCGAGATTTTGTTTGAGTCTATCCACAAAAATGCATTGTTCGAAAAACAAGTGTAACTAGACAAAACCAAGAATACAAAAAATACCAGTAACGAACAACGTAGAATCTCTAGGGCTAATCTGAACTTAACCATGCCATCATCTTCAGAAACAACCAGATCCGAATCCTAGGAGGGATCTGTTGCTTCGAACTTCGCAGGGTGCGGTGAAGTCTACAAGGACTCTCTCGCGGAAGATTGAATCAGGTGTACTAGTTGTTCCGAATGGTGGCATGAAGAATGCACAGTTTATGAAGGACATGGTGAATTTTTTTTGTGACTTACGTTAGTGCGTACTCTTTGACTACATGTCACGTGCTCTTACCAGACGATGTGGCTAAGAGTAGTATCTTACATATTTTGATATTTTAGGTCTGTGTTAAAAATTAGGCAGCTTTAACTGATATATTTTGTTCCTACATAAACCATCAATAATTTGTGGTAAGAAAAATTTGTTTTAACCTCCTCATCTACTAGATAGGAGCGGTTAAATAATAAGTGCGCACTCTTTGCCGACATCCCCCTAAAATTCAAACTGGTTATACCTCGAAAAGCATTTCTGAATAAGAGGAATTTGTTAACATGTAATACACATTGAAGTATTATAAATTATTTTCTGAAATGATTTAGCTAAAGTGTAGAACGGAACGAAAAGTGAACGATAAGCAGTTCAGATGAGAAGAGAATAGAAGCTTTTAAAAATGTGATGCTGCAGAAGATTTGATGAGTAGATCAAGTAACTAATAGCGAGGTACTGAATCAAAATGTTTAAAAATTTACGGCACAATGTGAGTAAATTTTGGAGTTAATTGGTAGAACACACCCCGAAATGTGAAGGGATCGTAAGTTTGGTGATGAAGGGAAGTACGAGGAGTGGGGGCAGGTGGGGTAAGAATTGTTGATGGAGATTAAAGAATGAATACAGCAAGAAGGTTTAAACGGATGTAGGCTGCAGTAGGTATTCGGGGATGAGGAAGCTTGCATAGGATAGAGTAGCTTGGAGATCTGTATCAAAGCATTTTTCGGACTGGAGACCCAAAAACAACAAGGAAAAAAGATTAAAAACTGCTGAATGATTGAATAATGAAGCCCAAATACAACATTAAATTACTCCAGAAGTGACGGAAAAGTGCTCGAGTAAATAGTTTGTGTCCGACCCATTACTAAACAACGGCTTAGCTTGTTGACACATATTTGTGGCGATACAAAGTTCAGTACACGTGAGTTTGCCCTGTGTCAGCTGATACACTGTCACACTGGGGACCCAAACAAATCTCTTCAAGGAAAGCCAAATTCTCCGTACTCTCGAAAACTATCACACATAATCTCTCCCGAGAGTCAAGTTTTGTTTACGAGTTTTCGGTTGTCAGACCGCACGGAAGGCTTTATAAACTGAAATCGACAGCCTGTTTAGGCCGGAGCGGCTGGATGTATAGGCGCCGTTGACCGACAGTTTAGACACGATATCCACTTGACGTGGCTCCATTGTGAACGCGCTGAACGAGGGAATACGCTGACAGCATCTATGCCAGTCCTCTCAGAGTACATATCAACGTCGCTATTTGGTGGGGATGGAAACAAAGAACAGTCTAAAAAAAATTGAAGGAGCTGAAGAGCACATCTGCGTAACCAGTAAGAAATTTAGATGATTGGTACAAGCTTGAGGTATCAGATGTTGCAAAGTAGCTGAAAATAATATCTACGTTTACCAAATGAAACACTTTAAGCATAATTTGATCAATAAAATTCAGTTTGCCCTGGTGTACCCGCATCAATTAGTGGAAACGATATCGAAATCCCCTTGACCATTTAACCATTACAACACAGGAAAATCGTCGGTTAATTAGGGTGCAAGGTGATTAGATTGTAAGATTGTGCCATTGCCGTTCTCTACATATACTAACAATATTGGAAGATTTTTATCGAGTTATATGGAGTCCAAGCCCATTTCGTTATTTTATTTCAGTGTATTTTGTGACCCAATGTTGTTCCTGTCATCACAGTCGCCAAGGCCGTTGGCAGAACAAGAGTGACTCCTTATGGCGAAAGTCTTCGTCCGACATTGGTGAAGATTTTTATACAGATTTTTGGAATGCTGTGTTCGAACCTGGGACCCAGAACGTGTTGATTACTAGTCAAAGACACTATCTCTAGACCACATCGCCTCTGTTCTTAATGGAGAGTAATCTTTAGGCACAAAAGCAAATGCAGCGTGTTTTATAAGATGGTTCATTAATGTTTATAATACATATAAATTACGTAGTGAGTAACTTCGAGACCTTCATGAAGACTTTTCTGGAGGATGCTGTTGTACGTAGAGAAGTCGCAATGACAGAAAACTGTAGGGGAATGCAGGAAGACGCTGCAGTCAGTGGACCCTCAACGTAAAAGCTAACGTGTCGCTCGTAAATATGCCCGAGATCTATGCCCGAAGCGCTACCGCTCACTTCACCCTTCCCTCCCCGACTGCCGCTTTGTTCACTGAGTATCCCATATTAATTATAATTATTACAGTCCCATGCGTAGGGTGCCTCTAACACCGCAATACAAATGGCTGTCTGAAGTGGTGCTATGACCGGAAAGCATGGACCACTGACGCATAGCATTGCACTGTGTTCTGTGGTTCTGCTCTACCCCAGGCGACCATCCTCAGCGAGTATGGCGCCAACCTGGGTAGAGTTCCTGCTCCTTATAATGTTTCGGAGACGCCCTGCGTTCTTATTCGTAGTGTCATGTTGTCGTAGCCATCGTGGATGACTTCGGGTCACGGCTAGTAGCGACTGAGAGAACTCTTGATGGCACATCAGAACGTCACGGACATCCCGTGTTTTCAAGCGCTCTCCTATGACTGTATCAAGGTGGCGAATTTTCAACAGGATGATGCTCGTCCACACACGGAACGTTTCTCTGTGAACTAAGTTCCGGCGTGGTGCTGAGGTATCCCCTGGAAAACATCAACTCCATTCCAGTGACAGCATCGAGGGAACCAAAGAACAGATATAAGAGTTATGGGACAACTCGCCTTAGTAGAGGACACAATGGCTTTTTGATCCTTCCCAACTTAATCAGTACATGCATCCAGGCCAAAGAGGGCGCATGTCATACCACTAAGTGGTCCCATACTCCCAAGTTCTTTGTAAATTCAATGCGACATTGTAATCCTTAGGTAACCCATGAGGTGTCATTTCGTTTCATTCTCCCCTTCTGAGGACTTCATTTTTGTTTTCAGGAACTGCATCATCATTGGAAGTAACGTGACTGGTTCTAGGTGGATTAAAAATAACATATAATATTGTGCATTTTTAACTTTAAATTTCGGGCATGCAGCAGCGTAAATAGTACTTCTTCCATTGATATTTCGGCCGCGTACGGTAGCTTCCAGCCATCCACAGTGCGAGTAGCAAGGATGACGACAAGGAGCCAAGCGGTGTCTTATATACTCCACCGCGGCTGTACTGCGAATGCGGGTCACAGATGCTGGTCGGCGGCAAGGAGGTACGCTTACAAAGGTTCAGATATTCGATTCACTTATCGATGTATGTTCGGCGGTGTGTTAACACTTTGACGACTTCTACGCAAGTTAATTACACCAAGAGCTGGATTCTATATCTCATCTAAATTTAAATTAAATGTTGGAACACGTGAGGCAATACTGACCCTACGACGTATCTTAGAAGAAAGATTAAGGAAAGGCAAACCTACGTTTCTGGCATTTGTAGACAGAGAAAGCTTTTGATAATGTTGACTGGAATACTCTCTTTCAAATTCTAAAGGTGGCAGGGTAAAATACAGGGAGCGAAAGGCTATTTACAATTTGTACAGAAACCAGATGGCAGTTATAAGAGTCGAGGGACATGAAAGGGAAGCAGTGGTTGGGAAGCGAGTGAGACAGGGTTGTAGCCTCTCCCCGGAGCTATTCCATCTGTATATTGAGCAAGCAGTAAAGGAAACAAAAGAAAAGTTCGCAGTAGGTATTAAAATCCATGGAGAAGAAATAAAAACTTTGAGGTTCGCCGACGACATTGTAATTCTGTCAGAGACAGCAAAGGACTTGGAAGAGCAGTTGAACGGAATGGACAGTGTTTTGAAAGGAGGGTATAAGATGAACATCAACAAAAGCAAAACGAGGATAATGGAATGTAGTCGAATTAAATCGGGTGACGCTGAGGGAATTAGATTAGGAAATGAGACACTTAAAGTGGTAAAGGAGTTTTGGTACTTGGGGAGCAAAATAACTGATGATGGTCGAAGTAGAGAGGATATAAAATGTAGACTGGCAATGGCAAGGAAAGCGCTTCTGAACAAGAGAAATTTGTTAACATCGAGTATTGATTTAAGTGTCAGGAAGTCGTTTCTGAAAGTATTTGTATGGATTGTAGCCACGTATGGAAGTGAAACATGGACGATAAATAGTTTAGACAAGAAGAGAATAGAAGCTTTTGAAATGTGGTGCTACAGAAGAATGCTGAAGATTAGATGGGTAGATCACATAACTGATGAGGAGGTTTCCAGAATGAGATTTTCGCTCTGCAGCGGAGTGTGCGCTGATATGAAACTTCCTGGCAGATTAAAACTGTGTGCCCGACCGAGACTCGAACTCGGGACCTTTGCCTTTCGTGGGCGAGTGCTCTATGAGGAGGTGTTGAATAGGATTGGGGAGAAGAGGAGTTTGTGGCACAACGTGACTGGAAGAAGGGACCGGTTGGTAGGACATGTTCTGAGGCATCAAGGGATCACAAATTTAGCGCTGGAGGGCAGCGTGGAGGGTAGAAATAATAGAGGGAGACCAAGAGATGATTACACTATGCAGATTCGGAAGGATGTAGGCTGCAGTAGGTACTGGGAGATGAAGAAGCTTGCACAGGATAGAGTATCATGGAGAGCTGCATCAAACCAGTCTCTGGACTGAAGACCACAACAACAACAACATCTGTATTTATTGGTTCAAATGGCTCTGAGCACTATGGGACTTAACATCTGTGGTCATCAGTCCCCTAGAATTTAGAACTACTTAAACCTAACTAACCTAAGACATCACACACATCCATGCCCGAGGCAGGATTCGAACCTGCGACCGTAGCAGTCGCGCGGTTCCGGACTGAGCGCCTAGAACCGCTAGACCACCGCGGCCGTCTCTGTATTTATTGGTTGCCTCCATTTTATGGATGTTTTCGTTCGTCGTAAAGTTGATGGCACATTAGAATATGCCTTACATAGTCATCCAAAACAAACTAAACTTTATTTATGTACCAGTAGCTGAAATCACCCTGCAAAATCCGTAGGTGTCCCTAAGTCCTTAGTGCATAGAGCACATTGTATATCGGATAATGATAATTTGCAAGAGGAGCTCACACACGTCAAGAGCGTTTTTAAAGCGTGCGGGTATTCCCAGCAACAAATTCGCAGATCATTCAACGTGGATCCTAGAATGCAGGTACGTAATCTGGAAGAAGAAAGTAACAACCTTCTGGACAAGAGTGTTTTTGCCTTCTGTGGGTGCTCTTTCCTCGAAGATAAGCAGCATTCTCGAGAAACACCGTATTAAGGTGATCTTCCAGCGTCTTACGAAGATTGCAGCCTTGCTCGGTTCTGTGAAGTATGCTATTTCTTTGTAATGAGGGTGTGTGTATCAGGTTTCTTGCCGAAATTGTTATGTCATATATCGGTCAGGCAACGCACACCGTTCATGAGCGGTGCGTGTTACACTGAAGATGTTCAATCTTACTACAGACAGAGTACTCAGCTGTGGCAGAACATTGTATAGATAACGGGTGATTTGATGAACTACAATGACGTGAAGGTTTTAAGCATCACCTCCTCCTTTTGGGTTTATATTCTCATGGAAGCCATAGAAATTAGATTAATCAGTAACTTAATAACCATAGATAATGGTTATGGAAGTCTCAAGGTGTAGCAGCCGTCGAACTTATATCGATAAGTGAGTCAAGTATCTGAACGCTCTCACCACAGGCGGGGCGTGTGTAAGTGTACCTCTTTGCCGCCGTTCAGCATCTGCGACCCGCATGCGCAGTAGAGCTTATAACGCCGCACTTGGCTCCTTGTCGGAAACTTACATGGGGGGACCACATAGAATACGTTGCCAACAGAGCGCACGCGAGGGTCAATCTACTCTACCTAATGCTCAACAGGAAAAGCACACTCAATAGGAGGTTATCGAGGTCATTTACAGCTCCCATCTGGGAATATGCAGCTCCGACACGCCTGCGCCACTTGCAGATTACAGACCAAAGTGCTACGCATCATTAGCAACGCTCCACGCTACACTCACAATGAATACCGCCTAGTAACCCTCAAGGAAATATTTCACAAACTCGCCACAGAACTGTATAGGAACTCGAGCAATAATTTCATCCTTAGTCTGGAGAACTATGATTACAACCATGGATGTAAGTATAAACGACCAAAGACACTGCTAGCTGGAGCATTATCACGTACGGCGAGCTAACACATACTCGCAAGAGACAACATCGGCATGCCCCTACCATTAGCAATACTGACTGGATGTGCCAGTATAGATCTGAATGTCAGGAAGTCCTTTCTGAAAGAATTTGTATGGAGTGTAGCCATGTATGAAAGTGAAACATTGATGATAAACGGTTTAGACAAGAAGAGAATAGAACATTTTGAAATGTGGTGCTATAGAAGAACGCTGAAGATTAGATGGGTAGATCACGTAACTAATGAGGATGTACTGAACAGAACTGGGGAGAAGAGAAATTTGTGGTACAACCTGGCTAAAAGAAGGGATTGCTTGGTAGGACTCATTCTGAGGCATCAGGAGCTAACCAATTTAGTACTGGAGGGAAGCGTGGAGGGTAAAAATCGTAGAGGGAGACCAAGAGATGAATACAGTATGCAGGTTCAGAGGGATGTAGGTTGCAGTAGTTACTCGGAGATAAAGAGGCTTCCATACGATTGAGTAGCGTGGATAGCTGCATCAAACCAGTCTTTGGACTGAAGACAACAACAACAACAGGGCAGCTGTTATCACGACCGACCAACAGGGAACAGCAGGGAATCCGAGAAGCTCGCACTCTTAACGCACAAACAAACCACCAACGGTATCCTGCACTGTGAATCCGGTAGATGACCTATCAGACTCTAACTGATGATGAACCCAAATGTTACAGGTATGCTGGTGCTGGTCGAGAAGTCAACGCCGGCACCCAGGTGCAGCCGCCGAGTAACAGCGCCTCACAAAGTCAAAGGTATCCACCTGCATGATATCTACCACTGAGAAAGCCTACCCTTGCATGATCTGTCGCAGATAGCCAGCAATCCGCTACTGCTCTTAATACCCGACTCGACTATTGCCGAGGTTTTTTCCCCTTGGCTCAGGCCTTGGCACTTTTTTTCCCCTCTACACATCAAACCGCTACCCTTCGCTCTACTTTAGACCCAATCTGTCGCCAGATGAACGTGTATTAATGGTTAATCATAACCAGAAGTACCCACATCTTGCAACACCTCACTTAGGGAAAACTAACCAATAGGCAGAGATGGCAGTAAACCTTTCGTGCTGGCCTTCATGTCTGTGTGGGCGTGGAGGGGCTTTACCCCACCCTCCCATGCTTTTTTTAAAAAAAAGAAAAAGTTCTTGTCGTGAAAAATCAGCCAGTCAGTTGCAAAACGAAGTTTAGTAGCCATTCTCTATTTCTAAGAATATCTTCTTCAGAAGGAGTGCTCCTTGTTACATCACATGATGGTACATTAGATTAACTGAATCTACCATCATGGGATGTAACGAGGCCTACTCCTCCTGAAGGATATATTTTTAGGAATATAGAGATCTAGGTCAAGAGCTATTAAACCTTTGTTTTGCAACTGGTTTGCTGATTTCTTCAACCTCTTTAGTTTTATACAGTTGCTGATTCGCAGCCATGTTTAAGATCTTGGAAGAAGTAATATTTCCGCCGCTACTTGCCCGAAGTTTAATGGATTAACATACGAGGTGCGACAATAAAGTAATGAGACTGATTTTCTTTAAAAGATGTGGCAACCCTGCAGGCTTCCGTAGGCACAATATTTTTGACCTTGATCTATAAGCTGCTTCTAGTTCAAGCGGCACATCGATGCAACTGCTCAGTCGTGAGTTGTGTTGTAATAAGTTAACACGTGTTTGGTTCAAATGGTTTAAATGGCTCTGAGCACTATGGGACTTAACGACTATGGTCATCAGTCCCCTAGAACTTAGAACTACTTAAACCTAACTAACCTAAGGACATCACACACATCCATGCCCGAGGCAGGATTCGAACCTGCGACTGCAGCGGTCACGCGGTTCTAGACTGAAGCGCCTAGAACCGCACGGCCACACCGACCGGCTTAATAATTGGATTCTGCATCACGATAATGCGCCATCCCATACTGCTCTGTGAGTACAGCAATTTTGAACCTAAAAACAAATTTCAGTACAACTACAGCCACCTTATTCACCAGATATCGCTCCGTGCGACTTTTTCCTATTTCCAAGACTCAAAACAGCGGTCAAGGGATACCATTTTCAGACAACACAAGATGTCCAAGAAGCTGTGACGAGGATCTTGGAGGATATTACAGGAGTTCCATAAATGTTACCATCAATGGCAGAAGCGCTGGAAAAAGTGTGTGCTATCAGAAGGGAACTACTTTGAAGGAGACAACACTAAACATGAATAAAGCGGTAAGCAACATTTTTTCACATCAGTCTAATTACTTTATTGTCGCACCTCGTATAAATATTTTCCTAGGGGAGTAGCAATCACGAAGAGGCAAACAATGCATGAAAGTATTTTTTTTTTTTTGTAAGAATCTGCTGCATATCAAGACGACAGCCCAGAAGAGGGGGTGACCTGTGCAGGAGAGTAAGGAGTGTGAGGTGGTGTCAGCAGAGCAGGGCAGGGCAGAGCAGAAAGCGCGCCTCTGCCTGTGGGCGGCTGAGTGACGGAGACCGCAGACCGCAGACCGCCGACCACTTAGCCGCCGGACCACAGCCCCTCCCGCTTGGCTTGATATGCCGCCGCGCATAACGGCGTTATCCAGCCCTCGCGCTGGCGATGTTGTCGCAAGCGAACCGCTCACAGTAACCACCGTGTAGGCGCAATGGTGGCCACGCTTCCTAATGCCGTGAAGCTTAGATCAGACTCATCTGTTACGAAGAGAATATTTCAATGTAGGTTGTTTCCTACAAAGAAGAAGACAGCAACCAGCCACTATTAATACTGCTATTTATTTAAGTAAATAGCGCTGTAACCGGTTTCGAACTGACAAGCTCGTCATCAGACAGCTGTTCACAAGATTTACAAGATGTACTTTAAATAATCGTCAGTTTTCCATTTTTATTCTTCCACTGTGGCGAAATGTTCTTGCTGTGTTGGTACCATCGAAAATTCCGCGCAATTTTGTTGTGAAGTTGCAGGACCGTATTTTTTAAATATCCCAAAATATATGCAGCACTTATATGATTTGCACGACACTATATTGTGCAAAGCACCGCACACACACACCAAAACGTTTTTGGCACATGTGAAGTTGACACAAAGGTTGTCAGTTCGAAACCGGTTACGGTGCTATTTACTTAAATAAATTGCGGTAACATTAATTGTACACAGCCACCGTCTTACCATGTCAGGTTCAGACAAAATAGCATGAGAATATTTCATATTGTGAGGGTTACAGATGGCACTGCAGGTCGCCGACATTGAGAAGGATATGGCTAGAGAGACAGAACTCACTTTCACCAGAGGAAAGTGGAGGTTCTTTTTTTCTTATCGCGCGTCTTCCAATTCAAATCAGCGCGCGTGTGTGCTCCTGGATTTCGTCAAGACGATAGGGTAGCTTTTATGTAGTGCCGCGCCAGGTGACGAAATGGTTTAACTACTGCAATCACATTCGAGAGTAGCGTGATTCAAATTCCCGTCTCACTTTCAGGTTTTCCGTTGTCGCTCTAATTCTTGAAAAGTAAAAGCAAGAGTGCTTTCTGAGATACCTCGAGCTTGTGCACGGTCTCTGGCACGTTAAACCAGCGTCACTTCGGTTTACTGCCTCCTCGTAAATTCATTGTTACATCTCATTACAAAATGGAAGAGTAATGAAAATGATCTGCCCCCAAAACCGTAACTGCCACAGTTTCAGATCTTCACTGAACTTGCTGTATGAATAACAAATGCAGGTTCAAATGGCCCTGAGCACTATGGGACTTTACTTCTAAGGTCATCAGTCCCCTAGAACCTAGAACTACTTAAACCTAACTAACCTAAGGACATCACACACATCCATGCCCGAGGCAGGATTCGAACCTGCGACCAGACTGTAGCGCCTACAACCGCTCGGCCACACCGGCCGGCACAAATGCAGGTCTCTCGTCATGTGCTACAAATATAACGTAAGGGGGTGGGGGGGGGGGGGGGTGGGGGGGAAGGAAGTCAAACGCGTCGACTTGGAGCAGGAGAAGCACCTCAGCACATTTTAATTTTCACTGTCTGTACTTTTACAAATAAATTCATAAAACTTTATCAGCATGAGCAGGAAGGATTCAGGATTCACACTCATGGCAATGGAAGTTCAAAAAACATAACAAAATAATTTTTTACATGTCAAATTTCATCATCTTTTTCACTTACTATTGGCTGCATTTGTTGCTATAGGTAAACTTTTCTTCATAAGTAAGAGAGAGTCTTCGGTGAATTTTGCACAGCATACAAATCATATTTACAGGTGTATGAAACTCTAGAATTTATTAATTTGTGAAAAAATAATGAGCCTGTTACATTTTAAACTTCATGTTTAGAAAAAACTCAAATTATATAGTTAATTATCTCAATTTTTACCACAGTTTTCATTAGATTTGGAAAATTCCAGAGTTTTACAGTAAGTAGTTTGTGTTTAATAAGCGTACCAAGTCTGAAAGTAATGGGATATTTATTTCGGATGTTACATGTACCTAAGTACAGAAATATGTGTCTTGCGGAAAATGGCAGTTGAAGTTTCTGCTTGTATTTGGCATTCCTTTAGAACTGTCCAGCATTATAAGCAGGTTCCTTTTCATTTTCGAAATCAGTTTTCTTACTTTCCACATTCCTATGATGCTCTCTTCTTCATTTTGTCACCTCCAGAAATGATTCATCTGCTTTCACTATACGCTCTCTGTCTATAGCACACAAAGCTTTGATGCAGCTCACTCCGGGCTTAATTCACATTTTCTCTAAAACGTATTTCCTGCTTTGCACACCATCATTGAAACATTAAACTGCATCATAAACACGAATAGCAAGTGCGTTTCTTCCCACATAAATGGTTTTTGGCAATCTTTCCCATACACATTGGTTAAAACTTTCATTTGTGTTTTGGGTACCACCATGAAGACATTTCTTCAAAAGTTTCCATTTCCAATTTCCGTGAATATAGGTTTGATGGCTTCCATTACAACAATTGGTAAAGATTCCTGTGATGATATTCTTCACCACCAGCAATTGACCTTTATCTAGCCACACGGTGATTCACCTCCATTTGGGCACAGGTTGTGAATAGGGTTATTGTCTATGGACATTTTGTGGAAGTGTAACGGCCAAACTACTTGCATCATATTTTTCAAGTCCCCTGTGTTCCTTCTTATTGCCAAATGAAAATCGTTTGTAAATTCACAACGCCACGCTGCAAGTCTCTCTAAACAGAGAACAAACAATATCAGCGATCAAAGCAATTCACGACGATAGCATCATAGAAAGTATCGATATCAATGGTCCTCTGTTTCACTTACGACAATCTCTGACGCAAATATAAACATTCGAATCCTACAGAGCGAAATACGCTTACGTATGACGGAAGAACGCTGTGTAAAGGGGTGTGGTGCTGCATCTTGGCACTCTTAAGTCAAATAACGTGCCTTATTATCTCTCAAATATGTATGTTTCATACATCAAACTATTCAGGAAGATGTGCTCTACAAAATAGCCATAATTTTGAAAAATCGAATTTTTTAAATTTTTGACGTCCCACTACCATTAAGTAACTACTGAAATTTTCCTGGCGCATTCCTTCTTCTAATAATATTCTGGTGCTCAGAAGGATCCCGTCGACATTCTACCACGATATTTCGACCCAGAGGCGTCCGGCCATCATCAGGTGACAACTGCTGAAGAGCCGCCCGCATCTCGTGGTCGTGCGGTAGCGTTCTCGCTTCCCACGCCCGGGTTCCCGGGTTCGATTCCCGGCGGGGTCAGGGATTTTCTCTGCCTCGTGATGGCTGGGTGTTGTGTGCTGTCCTTAGGTTAGTTAGGTTTAAGTAGTTCTAAGTTCTAGGGGACTGATGACCATAGATGTTAAGTCCCATAGTGCTCAGAGCCATTTGCTGAGGAGCCCAGGTGCATTCACGGTATTTAGGCTGAATATCGTGCATGTCAGATGTGCTGGCGTCTTTCGGCGCATGCGTCAAGTGATGACATACGTGGGACACCCGAGCTGTGTGTCCTGCCTTCGGTGGTGGAAGGGAGAGATGCTCTACTAATTGACTTTCGAGTGACCCCGTCTATTCCGCTGTGGCTGGGCGATTTTAATTGCAGGATTCCAGTTTTTATCGTTGAAATCCGTTGCCACGATTTATAAGATTATTTGCAAGATGTATTCCCACCGATTCTTTGATTGCTGAATCCCAAAAAGTGGAAACTGGAGCTAAATTTTTGTTAAAAAATGGATCTGAGCACTATGCTGCCCGAGGCAGGATTCGAACACGCCACCGTAGCGGTCACGCGGTTCCAGACTGAAGTGCCTAGAACCGCTCAACACTGCGGCCGGCGAAATTTTTGTTCTGTTGTTTTTTAACGAGTGTGCTATGGAAATACAGTGTTCTGCTACAGCTGATTTTGAAGACTGCCGAAGACGGGTGTATGTTTCGTGTTCTGTACAACGCTCCTGGACAGTTCGTGTCGACTGGCCTATGTATGCAGCACCGCACTCACAGGGCATTTTTCACTTGTGAGTCGTTTTTAACGGTCCAGCTAGGGCCAAACTTTTCGGTGGTGGATAGTGTGCAAATTTACGTACATATACATATAAATAGCAATAATAATAAGGGTCACATAAAAAAAGAGATTAACAGAAATCAATTATCTTCAATTAATGCCCCAAATTTCGGATTTTTATAGTTTCTTTCCTTTGAGACGGTTTTAACGTGAACTTACTTCTGATGTCCTTGGTTATATTCATCTTCTTCCGCCACGAATATTTATCTGCTGACGGTGTCTGCAACAGTTCTTAATCGGGATTCTTCTTCAGAATGCAGGCCGCTTGTGGACTTGACTTTGAGATGATGAGCGGAAGAAAAGAAAACTTTCGTGGTTTTGCACAAATAATAATTATATTCAAACAACACAAATGGCTACCACACACATCTTACAAAAATACGTCTTCTCCACTCCAGAACTAAAGACAGAATCTCTAAAAAAAATTGAATGAAATTTATCTTTATCGGCGTTTACAGCGGCCGCGCAAATGATTATTATCATTGGTTTTACATTTTTGTCTTAGCTTGTTGGGGCTTCTCCTTACGTACCAACACAATGGAACATAACCTTGATTTTATCTTTCCTAAGCAACCTGCCTATTTATAAAATCAGTCTGAAAGCAAACATCCTGCAACAGTCGAACAATTATGGTCTGGGGAATATTTTCGTGACATTCCCTGGGTGATATCGTCTTTGTGCAACGTACAATGTATCAACAAAATATGTGTCTTCATACAATTCACAGAGCTCCTACGTGGTTCTAAGACCATCAGGATGAATTTACTGTACTCCACTGGCCACCAAACTCCCCGAATTGAAACCTCATCGAGAGTCTGTGGGGACTCAATCTGGCTGTTCGCACCAATTGAGAAATCTAGCGCAGGTGGCCACGGCAGTGGGTTCAGCAGGGCTCCACGTCTTCGTCGGTGCCATTTGACTTCCTGTACGTCTACATCTACATCTACATCTACATCCATACTCCGAAAACCACCTGACGGTGTATGGCGGAGGTTACCTTGAGTATCTCTATCGGTTCTCCCTTCTATTCCAGTCTCGTATTGTTCGTGGAAAGAAAGATTGTCGGTATGCCTCTGTGTGGGCTCTAATCTCTCTGATTTTATCCTCATGGTCTCTTCGCGAGATATACGTAGGAGGGAGCGATATACTGCCTGACTCCTCGGTGAAGGTATGTTCTCGAAACTTCAACAAATGCCCGTACCGAGCTACTGAGCGTCTCTCTTGCAGAGTATTCCACTGGAGTTTATCTATCATCTCCGTAACGCTTTCGCGGTTACTAAATGTTCCTGTAACGAAGCGCGCTGCTCTCCGTTGGATCTTATCTATCTCTTCTACCAACCCTATCTGGTACGGATCCCACACCGGTGAGCAGTATTCAAGCAGTGGGCTAACAAGTGTACTGTAAGCTACTTTCTTTGTTTTCGGACCGCATTTCCTTAGGATTCTTCCAATGAATCTCGGTCTGGCATCTGCTTTACCGACGATTAATTTTATATGGTCATTCCGTTTTAAATCACTCCTAATGCCTAATCCCAGATAATTTTTAAAATTAACTGCTTCCAGTTGCTGATCTGCTATATTGTAGCTAAATGATAAAGGATCGTTCTTTCTATGTATTCGCAGCACATTACACTTGTCTACATTGAGATTCAATTGCCATTCCCTGCACCAGGCGTCAATTCGTTGCAGATTCTCCTTCATTTCAGTACACTTTTCCATTGTTACAACCTCTCGATATACTACAGAATCATCTGCAAAAAGCCTCAGTGAACTTCCGATGTTATCCACAAGGTTATTTATATATATTGTGAATAGCAACGGTCCTACGACACTCCCCTGCGGCACATCTGAGATCACTCTTACTTCGGAAGACTTCTCTCCATTGAAAATGACATGCTGCGTTCTGTTATCTAGGAACTCTTCAATCCAATCACACAATTGGTCTGATAGTCCATATGCTCTTACTTTGTTCATTAAACGACTCTAGGGAACTGTATCAAACGCCTTGCGGAAGTCAAGAAACACGGCATCTACCTGGGAACCCGTGTCTATGGCCCTCTAGTCTCGTGGACGAATAGCGCGAGCTGGATTTCACACGATCGTCTTTTCCGAGAGCCATGCTGATACCTATACAGTAGTCTCCAGAAAAGTCATTATACTCGAAAATAATACGTGTTCCAAAATTCTACAACTGTTCGACGTTAGAGCACCTGCCCTCGCTGCAAACGGTGGCTCTTCAGGCTCTTGACAGGCGGTCCATTAATATAACTGGACAGTGTATTAATGATATTTTGACCAGAGCGTAGCACCTGAGAAATGTGAAAATGCCAAGTTTAGTGGAATAACATGTGAAGTGTAATGTTTAAACGTTATTATACTAGATACACTTAATGTACCTTAACAGTTTTCGTGAGTATAAATAGTTCTCTGATTTCTTGAGTATCCACTAAGTGGAATAGCACACGATAATTAGTCAATACAAAGCGAGTTAAATGAACTTAACTTTCTCAAACTTTGGCGAGCGCAAAAATAAAGTAGAAACAGGTCATTTGATGGAAAAGAGTAGGGCAGTTAAGTAAAAACAATCGCGTATAAAAATATGCAAGAGAGAGGGCTGTTGTACGGACGTTCAACAATCTCAACCATGAACCCAAAAACAGACAGTAAGTTGAAATGATAACGAGTTGGCTCACTGCGGCAACCTTCACTACCTTCTAGCAGTTATTAGGTAACGTGTTGTAGTTGCTCATTCCGAAGAGAACCTATGAAGCTAGGGGCCGATTTTAGCAAGAGACCATCTTTGCACTTCTTAGTGAGGCTAAGGAATCGGTGTAGCATATTCTGTACTTCTCCATCGTCATTCCTGCATCACACACGGGGAATTATGGCCATGCAAGTACAACACATTTGAGGAGATCTTTCCTGTTTGTGTAATGGCTTGATATCTTCACGCGCAGGCAAAAGAAGTTGTAATGCAATGGATAAAATTTCTTGCGTCGTACACTGTTGTATTTCTTCCTCAATCAGGACAGAAGCAAAGTACGTAAGGTAGGGTTAAACGTCCAAGCGACGATGACGTGATTATTGACGAATTTCAAGCTTGTATGAGACAAGCAAATACGAAATTGATATTCCACTGTGGTCTTTTCACCTGATGTGATTCTGTGGAATCATAGTATAAATCAATGTTTTGATGTCTGGATGGGGATTTTATTTCCACTCAACTGAATGCGAGTTCAATGTCAGATGGAAGGCATAATTGTTTATATGAGTCTGTGTGAACTGCCTTCTTCTTTTTTAGCGGTATGAAGCTTGTAGTAATCGGGTGAGCCATGATAGCCCGTGGAACATTATATCTCAATGTGGATATCCATATCACCTAATAGAGGTAGTAAAAAACAGAACTACACGTATTGTGATAAACACAGGTAGGAATCGATTGGAAGGATTAATTATTGGCCAAGGCGTTAGACAAGGATGTGGACTATCAACTACCCTTTTTGATATCTACATTGACTTCTTCGCAAATTGAAATGTACAGTGCAGGAATTAAGATAACTAATGAGAAATACCTGAATGTACTTTTGTTTGCTGATGACATTGTTATTATACGGAACAATGAATATGACCCCAAGAATCAGTATACCAACTGAAAGAAATTCGCAGGAAGTATAACTTCAAAATTGCTAGTAACGAAGCAAAAATAATATCCAGTCAGATCAGAATTTGTTTTGGGTAATTCAGCTTCAGAACAAGTGTCTCAAAGCTCTTATTTATGCTGCGCTATAAGTTTTGATTTGGACACTGATATTTAAAATAAAATATACGAATTCCCAGCTGTCTGTGATACCATTAGCAGAACATAGGCCCATAAAGTACACAAAGAAACTATCATCAAATTCTATAAATCAATGGCGGTCCTGGTGTTAACCGACGGAACCGAAAGCTTGGTTACCATAAAAAGACAAGAAAGCAAAATTCAAACAGCAGACACGAGATTCCTAAGAAAGACGAAGGGCTGTGAAAGAAGAGATATGATTAGAAACGAAGATATTAGAACTGAATTAAATATTTTCAGCATGACTGAAAAAATTCAAAAATATCGAGAAGATTGCAAACAACACCTCATGAGAATGCCAGGTCACAGAATTCCTCAGAAGATCTTGAACTACAAGCCAAATGAGAAAAGAGATATTGGAAGGTCTAGAAAATGATGGGAACGATGTTGTTTGTGAATTCGGAACAGGCAACAGCATAATCCTTGAAGAAAATGATGATGAAGTTTGCTCGCAGCTTCTTTGATGGAAAACCCGATCTAGAATATGCGAGTGAGTAAATGCGAGGTGTTAGGTGCATTCTTTCCAGTGCCTACCAGTTCACACTTCGCAGTATCAGTAAGCATTGGGACTTTTGTGACTACTTGACTACTTCTTGACATATTCCCTGGAGACGTATGTTTTCGTTTCTTCCATCCGCGGCTGTTACGTTAACAATCTAACATCTCAGCAACATGAATGTCTACTATCGTCAAACATCTTCCATTATTCATAGCGAACTGAAGTAGAAATCGTGGGTGGAGATTGTCTCTCGCTGTGACGCTGTCCGAGGATGGTTAGTATTGACGTGGTATCCCAGCTGGAACGAGCAGGCGTCATTCTATGAAGACTTAAACCCAACATGCTCTTAGCTTGAAGCTTTCCTGTTTCATGGTAAAGCTTTTATCGTAGCTACAGATCTCACCATAAACGGGCGTACCTGCTCCTTTCCGTAGGAAGGGCCTACGTTGGAACCAGTTCCAGGCATAGTTTCGCATCACTCATCACGTGATCGGCCGAGGCCGGTTTCCGTCAGTCCCAGCCTGTAATTTCGTTTTCGTCCCGTGAGGCTGCTGTAAAAGGATCGTCACGTCATTCTAATATACCCTTCGTAGCAAGTATTTGGTAAGCCCCTGACGCCATGAGTATGTCAGCTTTGCTTCTGGCGAATTTGAGGCACTCATCCGTTTAATTAGTCGCTCTCCATACTGTATTTATGCCGGACATACTCTTACAGGAGATTCTGATCTGCCCCTTGCAGATATGTGGCAGAAAGGCAAGGAAATGACATAATTTCAGAGACTTTACTGGTCTTTTACAGATACGATTTTACGTGAGAACTTGGATTGAGTGAGGTGGCATACCAGGGTAATCTGTACAGTTGTGTGAACCACTGTGCCTGGGTGGATTAGTGGCTAGCGCACCTGCCTAGTAAGCAGGAGACCTGGGTTCAGTTCTCGGCCTTGGTGAAAATTTTCACTCGCCGCTTCAGTCTGTATACATAGAAAGACAGTGCTTGGGATTTCTTCTTTAAAGGTATCATACAGCTCGATATTTGATTTTGTCACACCTTTGATGTCCTTGTGAAATATTCGGTGTTACTGAGATCTCATGCCAAGTGTTGTATTCTCGTTCGAGCAGCATTTGTCACCCTCGCGCTCCCCTTCCACGTGTATGTTCGATCTTCTTGAGACACCAACTTGATATCCCTATTCCAGAACAATAGTACGAATGTTCTCAGTTCCAGCAATAATTCTGGTTACATATCCCGCCCACCCCCCCCCATGAACCATGGACCTTGCCGTTGGTGGGGAGGCTTGCGTGCCTCAGCGATACAGATAGCCGTACCGTAGGTGCAACCACAACGGAGGGGTATCTGTTGAGAGGCCAGACAAACGTGTGGTTCCTGAAGAGGGGCAGCAGCCTTTTCAGTAGTTGCAAGGGCAACAGTCTGGATGATTGACTGATCTGGCCTTGTAACAATAACCAAAACGGCTTTGCTGTGCTGGTACTGCGAACGGCTGAAAGCAAGGGGAAACTACAGCCGTAATTTTTCCCGAGGGCATGCAGCTTTACTGTATGATTACATGATGATGGCGTCCTCTTGGGTAAAATATTCCGGAGGTAAAATAGTCCCCCATTCGGATCTCCGGGCGGGGACTACTCAAGAGGATGTCGTTATCAGGAGAAAGAAAACTGGCGTTCTACGGATCGGAGCGTGGAATGTCAGATCCCTTAATCGGGCAGGTAGGTTAGAAAATTTAAAAAGGGAAATGGATAGGTTGAAGTTAGATATAGTGGGAATTAGTGAAGTTCGGTGGCAGGAGGAACAAGACTTCTGGTCAGGTGACTACAGGGTTATAAACACAAAATCAAATAGGGGTAATGCAGGAGTAGGTTTAATAATGAATAGGAAAATAGGAATGCGGGTAAGCTACTACAAACAGCATAGTGAACGCATTATTGTGGCCAAGATAGATACGAAGCCCACGCCTACTACAGTAGTACAAGTTTATATGCCAACTAGCTCTGCAGATGACGAAGAAATTGAAGAAATGTATGATGAAATAAAAGAAATTATTCAGATTGTGAAGGGAAACGAAAATTTAATAGTCATGGGTGACTGGAATTCGAGTGTAGGAAAAGGGAGAGAAGGAAACATAGTAGGTGAATATGGATTGGGGGACAGAAATGAAAGAGGAAGCCGCCTGGTCGAATTTTGCACAGAGCACAACATAATCTTAACAAACACTTGGTTTAAGAATCATGAAAGAAGGTTGTATACATGGAAGAACCCTGGAGATACTAAAAGGTATCAGATAGATTATATAATGGTAAGACAGAGATTTAGGAACCAGGTTTTAAATTGTAAGACATTTCCAGGGGCAGATGTGGACTCTGACCACAATCTATTGGTTATGACCTGTAGATTAAAACTGAAGAAACTGCAAAAAGGTGGGAATTTAAGGAGATGGGACCTGGGTAAACTAAAAGAACCAGAGGTTGTACAGAGATTCAGGGAGAGCATAAGGGAGCAATTGACAGGAATGGGGGAAATAAATACAGTAGAAGAAGAATGGGTAGCTTTGAGGGATGAAGTAGTGAAGGCAGCAGAGGATCAAGTAGGTAAAAAGACGAGGGCTAGTAGAAATCCTTGGGTAACAGAAGAAATATTGAATTTAATTGATGAAAGGAGAAAATATAAAAATGCAGTAAGTGAAACAGGCAAAAAGGAATACAAACGTCTCAAAAATGAGATCGACAGGAAGTGCAAAATGGCTAAGCAGGGATGGCTAGAGGACAAATGTAAGGATGTAGAGGCCTATCTCACTAGGGGTAAGATAGATACCGCCTACAGGAAAATTAAAGAGACCTTTGGAGATAAGAGAACGACTTGTATGAATATCAAGAGCTCAGATGGAAACCCAATTCTAAGCAAAGAAGGGAAAGCAGAAAGGTGGAAGGAGTATATAGAGGGTCTGTACATGGGCGATGTACTTGAGGACAATATTATGGAAATGGAAGAGGATGTAGATGAAGATGAAATGGGAGATATGATATTGCGTGAAGAGTTTGACAGAGCACTGAAAGACCTGAGTCGAAACAAGGCCCCCGGAGTAGACAATATTCCATTGGAACTACTGACGGCCGTGGGAGAGCCAGTCCTGACAAAACTCTACCATCTGGTGAGCAAGATGTATGAAACAGGCAAAATACCCTCAGACTTCAAGAAGAATATAATAATTGCAATCCCAAAGAAAGCAGGTGTTGACAGATGTGAAAATTACCGAACTATCAGCTTAATAAGTCACAGCTGCAAAATACTAACACGAATTCTTTACAGACGAATGGAAAAACTAGTAGAAGCCAACCTCGGGGAAGATCAGTTTGGATTCCGTAGAAACACTGGAACACGTGAGGCAGTACTGACCTTACGACTTATCTTAGAAGAAAGATTAAGGAAAGGCAAACCTACGTTTCTAGCATTTGTAGACTTAGAGAAAGCTTTTGACAATGTTGACTGGAATACTCTCTTTCAAATTCTAAAGGTGGCAGGGGTAAAATACAGGGAGCGAAAGGCTATTTACAATTTGTACAGAAACCAGATGGCAGTTATAAGAGTCGAGGGACATGAAAGGGAAGCAGTGGTTGGGAAGGGAGTAAGACAGGGTTGTAGCCTCTCCCCGATGTTGTTCAATCTGTATATTGAGCAAGCAGTAAAGGAAACAAAAGAAAAATTCGGAGTAGGTATTAAAATTCATGGAGAAGAAATAAAAACTTTGAGGTTCGCCGATGACATTGTAATTCTGTCAGAGACAGCAAAGGACTTGGAAGAGCAGTTGAATGGAATGGACAGTGTCTTGAAAGGAGGATATAAGATGAACATCAACAAAAGCAAAACAAGGATAATGGAATGTACTCTAATTAAGTCGGGTGATGCTGAGGGAATTAGATTAGGAAATGAGGCACTTAAAGTAGTAAAGGAGTTTTGCTATTTGGGGAGCAAAATAACTGATGATGGTCGAAGTAGAGAGGATATAAAATGTAGACTGGCAATGGCAAGGAAAGCGTTTCTGAAGAAGAGAAATTTGTTAACATCCAGTATTGATTTAAGTGTCAGGAAGTCATTTATGAAAGTATTCGTATGGAGTGTAGCCATGTATGGAAGTGAAACATGGACGATAAATAGTTTGGACAAGAAGAGAATAGAAGCTTTCGAAATGTGGTGCTACAGAAGAATGCTGAAGATTAGAAAGATTAGATGGGTAGATCACATAACTAATGAGGAAGTATTGAATAGGATTGGGGAGAAGAGAAGTTTGTGGCACAACTTGACCAGAAGAAGGGATCGGTTGGTAGGACATGTTCTGAGGCATCAAGGGATCACCAATTTAGTATTGGAGGGCAGCGTGGAGGGTAAAAATCGTAGAGGGAGACCAAGAGATGAATACACTAAGCAGATTCAGAAGGATGTAGGTTGCAGTAGGTACTGGGAGATGAAAAAGCTCGCACAGGATAGAGTAGCATGGAGAGCTGCATCAAACCAGTCTCAGGACTGAAGACCAGAACAACAACAACAACAATCCCGCCCACCTTTTCATTACAGTAACACTTAGGGTGTAGTGTCCTAAAACTGATACAGCCAAAACTTTCCAAAACATGATACACGTAGCCCATTCATAAGAAAACCAGGCCTATCAAACATTTTCCTACTGCTAGTTACGCTTCCATAGTTATTCATAATTTGTTACTCCATTAGAAACTTAATTTCGGAGGTAAATAGTACTTTCAGAGTGGAAATAAATGTGCATACAACTCTAGAACATTTGCCACATTTACAAAAGTATTGACCTTGCAGTTACCAAATTTTTGTTACATGCGCTGCAAACTGTGCACTGTCAGCTGAATTATTATTCTCACATTTATTATAAGGAGATAATTACTAAGCATCAATATAATCTTTAATATAATACACTCCAATTCAAAATATGACACAGTTAATTCCTAAAAGAGTTACACTGTCGCCTAGTGTCCGGCCACGAACCATACAGCGATGTCCTGCTGGTTACCTACCTTCTCATACGCTGCCGACTACTGCGGGAGGCCACACCTCCAGCAGTTAACTCACTGCTGAAAAAGTAAAGCCTGTAGACAAAAAAGGAGTAGGCCGAAAGCAGGAGAGAAAGAAAACTAGGCCTGTGACAAAAACTTTGACAAGAATACGAAAAAGAAGGTTGTTAAGAAGGTAGGACAGAGAGCATAAGTTCCACCAAGACTTTAAGGACTGCCGAAGGTTCACAAGGACGGGGGGTTTCTTTACGCGCCATTATCAGCAACATTAGTGCTCCGACATACTCACTCGCTAAATAACTATAGGATTTACTTAGCCCTTAAGTGGAGAAGTGCTCACATCACATTCGCAAAGCTGTGAATTTTGTGAGACGCCTTTATTACTTTAAGCGTGAAGATACCGACATCCTTGCGAGTTTCGACATTGTCTCTTTTCTCCCCAGAATGCCTTTACAAGAATCCTTAGAACTTATTGGGCAGAAATTTGACGCAGAGACCACCAAACTATTTAGGCACGTGTTGGCGCTGACATACCTTTTTTCCGACGGAGCAGAAGGAAGGGGTAGCCACGGGGAGCCCGCTTTCACCAGTTGTCGCCAATATATATATATATATATATATATACATATATATATATATATATATATATATATATATATATATATATATAATGAAATATTTCGAGGAGGAAGCCTTGGAATCTGCCCTGTAGAGACCTGCGTCTTTCTTTCGGTATGTAGGTTACACCTTCATCATATGGCCACATGGAAGAGACAAGCTGAATGACTTCCTTATACACCGCAATTCCATACACAAGAAGATAAGTTTTACCGTCAAAGTGGAAGTAGATGGAATGGTCCCCTCTCTGGATGTCCTGGCTAAAGAAGAACGGACGACATTTTGGTCCACAGCGTGAACCGGGAGAAGACCTATACTTACATGCAGACAGCTGCCGCCTCTCGGATAAGAGGAACGGCGTGCTAAGACTTTGGTACATAGGGGTCGCACCCTTTCTGACAACGAAAGTATCAACGAAGAACTTGAACATCTCAGAGCGGTTTTCCAAAAGAATGGCTACAAGGAGTGGAAAATTCAGAGAGCCATACGTCTTATACCTCTGTACAATTGGCGTAACCAGAAGACGATTTCAAGAAACAAGTAGTCTTGGTAGCAGCATTAAAATATACCGCGCTTAAAAATATCCAGCAGATAAATGTCCCTTGCCTAGCCTTTAAAACCACTAGGCGGTGTCTTCATTACGGTATGTGGCGCAGCCCAGTGCCAACCAAACAGGATGAGGCCTACAGTAAGTTTTTACATCAGTAACATGACGGAAGTATGTTGCATATCCTGGCTGCACACATGCATCTCCCCCGTGTTACTGATGTAAAGACTCATCATGTGTGCAAGACTGCTTGTTTCTTCATATCACACATACTGATTGCTGTGCCAACCGCAAATGAAATGGAAAAAGTTTTACAGAAGAAGATTATCAGGCAGACTCGTCCATTGCATTGATTCCCTCGTATGGTGCGTTGTCCTGGAAGATGGGGCGAATTTTCCGGAAACACCAAGTGAAGACGAACGTCTGCCCACCAGCCAAAACACGGGAAGTGCTTGGTGCTATGGAAATATGGTGTCTATCGGACAACCTGCCACCGTGGTGAGACATACATATGTCAGGAGGTGCGTACTGTTGAATATCGCTGCCGAGAACAACAACGGCACACCAGATTGCAGCATCCTAACAAGTCATCCTAATAAGTCGGCAGCCACAGAACACTGTATGATGGAATTATATAGAATGGATTATGACCACACCAAGGTTATGACACAGACGTCCAACTTCTGGGATTGCGTCATTAAGGAGTCTACTGAGATTCGAGTATGAGAACCGCAGGTAAATCATCATGGCGGGTACGTGCTTAGTGAGGAATGGGACTCCTCTTTTAGAATGGTAAAGGGAGGACCCGAACCTCCGGTGGGAGGGGCCGCGCAATCTGCGACATGGCGCCTCAAACCGAGTGGCCACTCCGCCCGGCGACGAATTTCATTACCAAATATTGTGACAGCGCAGTTAAACTCTCTTTAAAGAGTATACTTGACGTCTGTGGATCAGCACGACATATTATTCTTACTGCTCACTTTTGTGCAATCAATACTTTTTTGCTAAGTGATGAGTTACCCCAGACAGTGATTCCATAATATATTATTAACTGAAAATATGCAAAATACGCCAGGAAGTTGGCTCGTTTGTATCCAAGAGTAGCAACTATACGAACGGGAAAAGTAGCTGAACTTAATTGTTTGAGAAGCTCAGTAATATGCTTGTGCCAATTTCAGTTTACATCGATATGTAGACCCAAAAATCTGGAACATTCTACTCCTTTATAATTCTTTGGAAAATATCATTTATCATCTCCTCTCTTGATATCTTTCCAATGAGATTTATTATAACGCTACTAACGTCTGCAAAAAAGTATCAATTCTGCTTGCTGAGTGTTGAACAGTAGGTCATTCATGTACGTATGGAATAGGAGTGGAAACAAAATTGAACACTGTGGGACTCCATCTATGATTTCACCCCAGTGACTGAAATTTCCTAGCCTTCCGACATTGCATCTTTAGCATTTAATTTGTCAAGTATGATTCAGACTAGTTGTGCATAAAGCCATCAGTTCCAAAATCTGTTTATCTAAGAGGGTAACATGTTCTACGCAATCAAACGCTTTGGAGAGATCACAAAAAATACCAACTGGCGATGTACTAACTCCTTGTGCCACGGGCCATTCGTGCCTCCGAGGCTGCTCCCTGAGAGAAGCACTGGACTCTGGCTACGGGCCGCGAGGTCATTGCTGTTCTAAATATGGGAATAAACGTCTGCCAGACGTACGCTCTTGACTTGCTTCCTACCCACCACCACGCCTAATGTGGAGAGCTGAACGCCATCCTGTGCACTACAAGCGCGGCTCCACCACCCATTGTAGAGGTCGTCCGCTCCCGACCTCAACGCCTGTATGGTAATGGTCCGGATAGGAGGGATTTTGTAATTGTCGTACTCTGACAAATTCGTCTTCGTCATATCCAATTTAATATATCGGACGAAGAACAGATGCACTTTGAGCACTCTAGAGATTTCAAGCTCTAACAGATAGTGCATACTGCTCAGCGGTACTCACCCACTACGTCCATGCTGTCGGTGACGACGAATGTGTTGAAGGAGGGCGCATCTGCCGATACCTCGCAGATGTACTGGCCGGTCAGAGAATCGTCAGCGTTGATCAGCGTCACGTGAGTCGCAGTGCTCTGCTTCAGCTGCACACAAAGCCACCACACAACGGGTATGTGAGTTTATCTGTCGTCACTAAGTGGAGCATTTTTACCTAGCACAAGTTGCGACTGTCTGGTAAGCATTGTTGCCCAGGATATGCAAGTTCACAACGTAAAATAAACTACTAACGGAGGAAAACAAAAAAAACATGTTTTTTATTATTTTTTTGGTTCGGTACCTCAGTCTGTAAAAACGGTACGCTTATAGGATAGTTTTGTTGTCCGTCTGTCTCTATCTGTCCGTGTGTTACGAACTGTTTTCCTCAGGGACGAGTAGACCTAACAAATTCAAATTTATGTCACGTATTAAGGTCTCTGGTCCCTTGGCGTTTTAAAATTTTTAAATTAGTCCAATCAAATGATACGGTCATGATTGGTCAATTTGGGGGAAGGGACCAAACAGCGAGGCCATCTGTCCCATCGGCTCTGTGCACTATGGGACTTAACTTCTAAGGTCATCAGTCCCCTAGAACTTAGAACCACTTAAACCTAATTAACCTAAGGACATCGCACACATCCAAGCCCAAGGTAGGATTCGAACCTGCGACCGTAGCGGTCGCGCGGCTCCAGACTGTAGCGCCTTGAACCGCTCGGCCACAGGGGCCGGCGGTCCCATCGGATTAGGGAAGGTTGGGGAAGGAAGTCGGCTGTGCCCTGTCAAAGGAACCATCCCGGCATTTTCCCGAAGCGATTTACGTAAAGATAAGGTCATATATGTCACATATTTTGCTTAAATAATAGAATCCAGGGTGTTGTTCTCGACGGCGAGTGTTCATCAGAAACAAGGGTATCATCAGGAGTGCCGCAGGGAAGTTTGACAGGACCGCTGTTGTTCAATATACTTAAATGATTTGGAGGACAGGGTGGGTAGCAATCTGCAGTTGTTTGCTGATGATGCTGTGGAGCACGGTAAGTTGTCGTAGTTGAGTGACTGTAGGAGGATACGACTTAGAACAAATTTCTAGTTAGTGTGATGAATGACACCATGTAGAAAAATATAAGTTATTGCGAGTGAGCAGGAAAAATAAACTCGTAATGTTCGTATTATAGTATTAGTGGCGTCCTGTTTGACACAGTCGTGCCTCTTATGTAACTGGGCGTAACGTTGCAAAGCGATGCCAAATGCAACGAAGATCTGAGGCTTATAATTGGAAAGGCGAATGGTCGGCTTCGGTTTATTAGGAGAATTTTGGGAAACTGAGGTTCATCTGCAAAGGAGACCGCATACAGGACGCTACTGTGACCTATTCTAAAGTACAGCTCGAGTGTTTGGGATCCGTTCCAGGTCGGATTAAACGAAGACATCGATACAGTTCACAGCTGGGTTGCTAGATTTGTTACTGGTATGTTCGAATAACACGCAGGTGATACGGTCATGCTTCAGGAACTGAAATGGAGCCTCTGGAGGGAAGGCGACGTCATTTTTGAGGAGCACTACTCGGAAAATTTAGAGAACCGGCATCTGAAACTGACTGAAGGACCATTCTACTGCCTCCAACATACACTGCGCGTAAGCACCATCAGGTGCGAGAAATTAGGTCTCATACGCTGGCATACGGACACTTTCTTTTTTTTTTTCACTTGCCGCCCTGATTTTATGACCCACCACCTAAGTGCTTAAGGTGGGTCTATTTTGACCACTTAGCCGCTACGACCGGTGTACGGATGCTGATGTAGTTGATGAAACTCACACCAGTTCCCGCATCCGGCCGTACCATTGCCCGTGTCCCGCCACGTGGAGGCGGGTCTGTGCTTTTTTTTTTTTTTTTTTCTTTCTTTACTTTGGCAGCTTTCCCAAAACCGATTTAACAAAAATTTACAAAATTAAATTTTGGATTAGAAGAAGGAAATACATAGAATAGATTAGACTGAAGAGGAGAAAAGACGATAGGAAAGGAAGAGATGATAGTCCCACCACCGTAGGGGACTGAGGATGAGCGCCTTGGGATTTATCTTCAAGCCTCTGATCCTCAGTCTCCTAACCTTAGCCTAGAAGGTTCTATTCTATTCTATTTATGGCGATTGATATCTCTATTTATGTTCTATCTAGTTATTTATATACAGGTTTAGAGTGCCGTGGTAGCTGATGGCAAATGCGACGGTGCGCCGACACTGTTTATGCCTAATTTCATACATTAAACTATTGTCCGTTTCAGGTCTACTTATGTAAGTCTATTGCATGTCAGTTGTTTTATATTGAGACTTAGTTTAACTCTTCCACACTATGGTGTCTGTCTGGGTGCTGCATATAGGTTTATTGTGTGTGTGGCCTTCCATTCCTGTACTCTTTGTGGCATTCGTCAGAAATTTTGTCTGTTAGTGCGTTCAGTATGTCCCAAAGTGCCGGTGTTCTGATCGCATCGTATATGTGTTCCTCTGTCTGTAGGTGTTGTATCCCAGGTGTGTTCCTGTGCTGTCTGTATTTCCCGCAGGATTGTGTGTTCGGGGGTTCCCATACCTCCACATGTACACGTTGATGTGTCTCTAAGACTCACGCGATTTAAGTGCGTGGGATAAGGTCCGTGGCCAGTCGAGAAATGCACCATGCCGCGGCTAGGATCGGCATGTTTCATTCTTAACCTTTCCGTTATGTTCGGAAAAAATGTATAGACTCTCCGTCCCTTATCGCTTGTACCCCATTCCTGTTGCCATGTGTCGATTTTCCATTTTTTGAGGTCCCGCTTATTGTTCAGCGGGGAACCAGTCAATATGTTGACCTGGTCTAGTCTACCCATCTTTAACCAGTACAGAGCGGCCCGATATTTGATTGTGATATCTATCGGGAAGATTCCCAGCACGACACACAGTGCTTCAACTGATGTAGTGCCGAAGGCTCCCGATAGTCGCAGAAGGACGCTTCTCTGCCCTCGCCTAACCACTGTTCTGTTTGTGGCGAGGTTGAGTCTGTGCGCCCATGTACTTGCCGCAAAGCTTAGCACTGATTCGAAGAGTGCGCAGTGGTAGGTTCGTGTGACTGACAGAGGAAGTCTGTATTGTCCTGAATTAATCCTTGCCAGTTTATGTAGTAATTTTTCTGCCTTGTCTGTTGTTATACGGATGTGCTCATGGAAGTTCAGCTTCTCATCTATGTATACGCCCAAGTAGCGGGTTACCGTCATTCTCTTTATGTTGTTGTTCTGTATTTTAATTGATCGGTTGCGTCTGAGTTGTCCTTTCAGCAGTGTGTATGTTGTTTTGTTGCCCGCTATCTTGAGCTTGTTTGTCTTGTACCATTGTGTTATTGTTTGCAGTGTGCCACTCGCCTTCTCCTCTAGCTGGGCTCTTGTATTTGCTGAGATAACCACCAGTAGGTCATCTGCATAGGTGACAGCACCGTCTGTCCTCATATCCTCCTCCAGCAGTTGCAGGAGAGGTTCAAAAATTATGTCCCAGAAGATGGGTCCACAGATCGATCCCTGCGGACATCCTTTGGTAATTTTCCTTATTACCTTCCGGTTGCCCACACGCCATTCCACTATTCTATCTCTGCAGTAGTCTAATAGACTGTTGTAAAGGGCTGCGGGTACTTCCATCTGGCGTAACCTCAGAAACAGTGCTGGCCACCACAGGTTGTCAAATGCTCCTGCGATGTCTATCATGATTGCCAAAGAGTATGTTTTATCTGTGTTTCGTGTAATTTCTAAGGCTCTGTTTATTGCATCATCGATGCTTTTTCCTTTCCGAAATCCAAACTGGTGAGGATTCATTCCAAGTAGGGTTCTGTGAGCCTGCAAGCGGTCACACAGTAGCCTCTCTTGGATTTTTGCCATGGTGTTTATGAGGCATATAGGTCTGTAGGATTTCGGATCTGATTGGTCTCTGTCTGATTATTTCCGTATGATGACTGCATTTGAGGTCTTCCAGACTGTCGGTAGGCGGCCTAGCCTTAAGGCGTCATTCAGTAGTTCTGTTAAGTATGGGGTGATCTGTGGTGCTAGCCTCTTAAGTACTTCTGCCAGTCCAGGCAAAGGGACAGGTGACGGCGTCGGTGTCATACTGTTCATGAAGTTGTTGTCTGAGTGTGATCTGTTCCTGTGTGTCTGTCTCTGTGGCATCTTCCGGGAGAAGTTTGTTCAGCAGATATTGCGCTGTGTTTCTCCATCCCACTGTCATTGTGCCGTCATCCTGCCGTAGCGTGCTTAATACCAATGGGGTCTTTATTTTATCTGTCAGAATCTTGTATTGTTCCCCCCAGATATTCTGTTGTTTGTGTGTGGTCAAGTAGCTCTCCCAGTGTTGTTTCCTGGTCTGGAGTAATGTCTTTTTGAAGAGTTCTTTGGCTTCCCTATATGCAGCTAGTCTTAATAGTTTGTCTCTTTGTATCCATGTCCTCTGGTATAGTTTGCGTTTCCTTGTCATGTCACGTTTGAGTCTGGTTAATTCGTCTGACCAAGGTGTTTCCCGTCGTTTGCTGTGTGTGCGCGTAGGTATTGCTGTTTCTTGTGCTTTTTGGATGAATTGTGTCAGTTTGTGTGCTCTGTAGTCCACGCTTCCCTGTATGTTGTATATATTCTCATTTTGAACAATTTGTTGTAGTCTGTCCCAATTTGCTCGTTTAAAGTTGAAGTGTGTTGTGTTGTGTATGGTGCAATAATTGTTTGTTGCGAGTCTTATTTCTATTATGTTGTGATCACTTGTGGTCAGAGAGTCGTGTATGGTCCATCTTTGCAGTCGTCCTAGTGTCCTGTCATTCGCCAGAGTAATGTCGATTTTGGTGGCAGATCCGTCTGCACCTCTGTATGTAGGTGTAGGTCCGTCTTCGTTTATAATATGTAGTTGCGTCTCCTGTATGACGTCGTTGACTTTCCGTCCTCTGTCGTCCGTTCTGTCCGAGTGCCATAGTGTGGATTTAGCGTTGATATCTGCACATATAATTAGGTTCTTATTTCTAGAATACTCAGCAATGTCTTGTATCATATGTAGGTATGGCTCTACGTTGTCATTGTACTGTGCGTATAGTGATGAGACCACCCATGTGTCTCGGCCCTTGGTTATTTCTGCCGTGGCCAGATGGCTGTTACATAGCTGCGTAATCTTAGTGATATTTAAAGTTTTGTTGAGGACAACTATGGCTGCCTTGTAATTTCGACTGTCTGAGATTGTGACAGCGTCCCAGGGTACGTTAGTTAAGTTTCCCTGGGTTGTTACGTAGGGTTCTTGCAGGCAGAGAATATCCGCCTGCAAGTCCAGTGCTACTCGCGGCAGTTCTGCACTAACGAGTGTGCTTCTATTAGCATTAAGTTGTAATATTCTCATGGGTGTTTCACATGAAGGTAGAATTTGTGTCCGGTTTGCGAGTAGTCAAAGTCAGTTCTGCCGTGTGCCCTCACTTGGTCCTTGTACACCTGGTGTGGGTTATACGTTTCCCCCCTCCGACTACACGCTAGTATGACTACTTTTTCTAGCTCTGCTGGGTCTGTAGGTATGTTTGCGGTCTTTAAAGTCATTCTGTCAGATTGCTCGGTGGTCGGGAAGCATACATAGCTGCCCAGTGGGTGAAGGAGTCTGGTTAGTAGTCTTTGTGCAGTGATGAAGGTGTCCTTATGCTCTAGCCTACTTAGTCTTAAGTTTAGTTCTACATTGTTGTAGTCGGCATGCCATGGTGTTTGACCAACTTTTCCCTTCTGTTCTTTTTCTACATATGGGATGATTCCGTTATATTTATCTCGAAGTGCAGATGTCACCGGTGTGGCGTCTTGTTCCGTCTTCAGTGATGCTGAGGCTGATGAGCTGCTACCTGCGGCTCTTCTTCTTTCACCACTACTTTTTCTTATGCTTATACTACCTATTGCACTGTCGTCACCTTTCTTTTTGCTATCACTATCTGTACACTCATCATCACTATCGTGATCACCTGCAAGTAGGTTTGTGTCATGGACTACTACCTTTTTCTTATTTGTTTCGTTACCTCCGGTCATCTGTTGTGTTTCATTATGTTGTTGAGGTGTTATACATTGTTGTGTATGATCTGCAGGGTTAATTATCCCTCCAGACACAAACTTCACTGGTTTTATGTAACCTATACATCTTTTTGTGTTATACTTTTTTGGTGTGTTGTCGTTTGTTCTTTCTTCGCTGCTAGCTTTAGCATAGTCTGGTGTTGTGTGAGATTTATGTTTATTGTCTATTTGTTCGTTTTTCGTGTGTTTGTTTAGGTTTACAGACTTGTCTGTGTTCGTTTCTATTTGTGTGCTTTTGTTTTGTATTTGATCGGCGTTGCTGTGTGCATTGTATAGCAATTCAAATTCCAGCTCGTCAATTCTCGCCTGCAGTGATTGCTGGTAACTGACCCAGTAATGCATCTGTTTTTTCAGTTGTTTGGCTATGTTGTAATGTATAGCTCCATTAAATACCATGTCGTCGATGAAGTCCATGGTATTTATGTAACTGTCATGTAATACGTGCATGCCTTGAAGAGATGGGATATCGTCTGTGTGTGGGGGGTCAATCGGGAGCAGTCCCATCTGCCTGCGCCAGCTTATAGCTCTTTGGTGGTTTCGATGTATGGTCGATGGCGACTTATAGTTCGTTTTTTGCATTCTTGATTGGGGCAGTGTTGGGCTGTTTTCATTCTCCATAGTCGAAGCTCTGTAGCAGTCGATCTTGGAGAAATTTATGTGTTTGACAATCAAGACCTCTTCGTCTGGCACACAATTTGCCTCGGGTTCTGCAAGGGATGCAGATGTCTTGTCCTGCTAGTTTGCACTGACTTTTTATGTGGCCCTTCCCTTTGCAATTTGAGCACGTGATTTCAGTGTCTTTACACTGCTTAGTGGTGTGTCCAATATCACAGCACTTGTAGCAGGTAGGGACTTGAGCGAAATTTTTGACAGTTAGCGACTGGAAATCTATATAGACTCTGTCCCTTTTTGTCAAAATTTTGTGCAGATTGGGCGTGACCTCAACAACTTGATGGTTGTACCCCCGCCCTCTTGGTCCTGTACGAAATTTGATTTTTGTCTCTTTCAGGAAAGCCTCTTTTTTGAAAGAGACAAAAATCAAATTTCGTACAGGACCAAGAGGGCGGGGGTACAACCATCAAGTTATTGAGGTTACGCCGAATCTGCACAAAATTTTGACAAAAAGGGACAGAGTCTATATAGATTTCCAGTCTCTAACTGTCAAAAATTTCGCTCAAGTCCCTACCTGATACAAGTGCTGTGTAAAGCAGTGTAAAGACACTGAAATCACGTGCTCAAATTGCAAAGGGAAGGGCCACATACGGACAGTCACTTTTCCCTCGCTCTGTTTGCAAGTGGAACAGGAAGCGAAATGACTATGGCTCTGAGCACTATGGGACTTAACATTTATGGTCATCAGTCCCCTAGAACTTAGAACTACTTAAACCTAACTAACCTAAGGACATCACACAACACCCAGCCATCACGAGGCAGAGATAATCCCTGACCCCGCCGGGAATCGAACCCGGGAACCCGGGCGTGGGAAACGAGAACGCTACCGCACGACCACGAGATGCGGGCAAAATGACTAGTACTGAGTGGTACGCGGAACCCTCCACCACGGCGGATGGCGGAGTGTTTATGTACATGTATTTTGATACTCAAGAACTCACTCATTAAAACTTATAAGATACTTCCCGTTAACGTCGAATCAGGAAACTTGGCAAGAAGTAAGGTTTCACAAGAGAAGTAAAGGGAAAAATCCGAAACTTCTTTATTTGTAATTATATAACATGAAAAAATACTTTATCGTAATTTTTTATCGCTCTGCCTGTTTGTTTGTCCGTCTGTTAAGCCCCTTTTTCTCTGGGTTTGGCGTATCAGGTTCAAATTTATATCACATATTGAGGTGTATCATTCCTTGACGGTGTAAAAATTTTAAGCTTCTGAGTCAGTGCAATGAAAAGATAGAACCATTTATGTAATATATTTTGGTACTCGAAAACTTACTCATCATCACCTATAGCGTACTTACCGTTGACCTAGAATCATGAAATTTTGGCAAAAAGTAAGGTCTCACGCTACAAGTAAAGGGTAAAATCCGAAATTGTTTATTTGTAATTATAATATTTTTGTTGTTTGCTATCCGACTTCAAACTAGAAGTTAAAACATTCTCGAAAGTCTTGCATTCCCTGGGATCGATATCTTACCAACATGAAAATCGATAACAGACAAAAATCTTCGAAATTCTCGATTCCCCGAATGGATAAAATGTCTATGCATAGTTTGTACTCACATCTAGTCACTTTTTTTATTAGGTAACACCTCAACCTCAAGGTACTTGGGCGCTGAATCCGTATCTGACCAGTTTCGTTGAGCCACATACACTTTTGTCACAATGCGACTTCCTTATGAACTAGGAAATCAGCAGAACACATGAAATTGCAATGAAAAGTAGTTTAACTTTTAACTTAACTAAAGATTTTATTGTAACCACAGATACTGCAAATGAATACGTCCTACTTCTTTGTAAACGACCACTCGTACTTGTATTTCTCGTATTTCAACTTATTTCCTTTTCTTTGATTTCGATTGCAATATTCTTTTAACTCGCTGGACGTAAGCATTGAATATGATAGGAAAGAGAGCACAGTTTTGTTTCGCGCCCTTTTGTGTTCTTTGCTTCTTATTCTTTATGGAAATTCTTAATCACAGACACTTCGCTATTATACATGGTGATTCCATGACGATGCTGCAATCTTTCATGGATGATGGAGAAGGGTAAATGTATCATCTTGAGCCAAGGGACTGTAGTGCGGAAACTACCGAGTTGAAAGATTAGCCTTGCGCAGCTCTTAACGTAAATGCCCCAACTTCAGAGCCCGGATGGTGACGTACATATTTCCCGGTGAATACTCCCAAAAACCAACACATAATCTTCTCTGCTGACGGACTAGTAACGGCGCATGTAACTTGATGTCAAAGGGACCGAAAATCCTAAGAGTACGGTCCAGTACTCCATGGAAAACCTGAATCGGGTTGGCCCAACGAGTGTTTGAACCGTCGTCCTTCCGAATGAGAGTCCAGTGTGCTAACCACTGCACCACCTCACTCGGTTTGAATAGTGTCGCAGGTAGCGAGAGCTTTTCCTAGGAGATACTCTTTGTACTCGACAAGCGTCTCGTGCACAGTAACTTTCACGTGGCCCCACCAGAAGAAATCAAATGTTGTGTAATAAGGTGAACGTGCTGGTCACGAAACAGGACGCCCTCTGGCTATCAACTTTTCATGTATTGCCTGATGCAGGTGTTCGCAAACTCTCAGTCCAAAAAGGGGTGGGGCTCCATCATGTTGGAATAAACTCTGTATACACCCATCGCTTAAAACTTCCGGCTATTAGGCAGTGGTCGATGTATAAAACTTTCTTCTAAAGTTTCCTCTCCGACAGCGGGAGCCATCTGCAGAGGTAAAATGGCTAACTGCGACCACAACTCGAGGGAGCACAGTTTATATGGGCAGTGCAGAAGGCACCCCAGTCTGTCACCTGACGTTGGTTACGCGATTATCGCTGGTATTTCCAACATTCTCGATTGAAAGTGATCGCGCGTCATTCATACGTTGCAATGTTGACATCAAAATTTTGTTCAGTTTAACGCCTTCCTCTTTTCTGTTAAAAATATTGTGGTGTTTAAAGGTCTCAATAGCCTCTCTCTATATATACGCGCATGATAATACGATGTTTTCGATATGACACTCGTCTTAGTGAATTTTATTTCTTGATGACCTTCTTGGTAAAGATGTTCCGCTACGGACGACTTTTCCTGTGTTCTACGCGGCAATTCCTCTTCTGTTCAACGTGACGAATAATAACACTTCTTTTTGTGGTTCAAATTCAAATGGCTCTGAGCAATATGGGACTTAACAACTGAGGTCATCAGTCCCCTAGAACTTAGAACTACTTAAATCTAACGACATCACACACATCCATGCCCGAGGCATGATTCAAACCTGCGACCATAGCAGTCGCGTGGTTCCGGACTGAAGCGCCTAGAACCACTCGGCCACACTGGCCGGCCTTTTTGTGGTACCAATAGAAACCAGTCCACAATTACAAGAAATTTTGTATACACTCAATGTAGCCAAAGAACGCACAGGGTGATTGTAATTAAAGTTAAACTTTCAAAACGCCGTAGAAAAAACACCACTGGTCAGAATGGCGTCAAATTGCAACGGAATATTAGCGGAGAATGGGGAAAAAGTATGGCAGAAGAAAAAAAAAATATTGTGAAAATTGATCAATAGATGGTGCTGTATGTGTCAGAATACGTAAATGAAAACACCTGTCATGCGCACGACGCATTGAAGTTGGTATAAACACGCCGGGTACACGGCTTTTCCTCCTTTCGCGTCTGCGACGTTCGCCATGACAGTCTCGATGCACGAAAGTGCTCTGCTTGTAAAGCTGTACTGCAAGAATGATGAGTGTGTACACGTAGCTCTGCAGAAATTCCGGACACTGAAGGGTTTGAAAAAAGGCGTTGGTCCGATGACTGCCGCGGGTCGAGAGAAAATGATTCGGAAATTCGAAAAGACGGGTTCTTTTGGAGTGCAACCTGGTAGAGGGAGAAATGAATCGATTCGACGTCAGTGGAAGCAGTGGTCACAACAATGCAGGAGGAGACTAGTGGTGGTGTGCAAACGTGTAGCGCAGGAAGAACTATCCGAACATTGGACATACCTGTGAGCACGGTGCGTAAAATATCAAATGGCTCTGAGCGCTATGGGACTTAACTTCTGAGGTCATCAGTCCCCTAGAACTTAGAACTACTGAAGCCTAACTAACCTAAGGACATCACACACATCCATGCCCGAGGCAGGATTCGAACCTGCGACCGTAGCGATCGCGCGGTTCCAGACTGAAGCGCCTATAACCACTCGGCCTCACCGGCTGGCTGCGTAAAATCCTATGAAACATCGATCTTTGCTATCCATTCAAAATTACTCATGTGCAAGAGTTGCTTCCTGTTGACCTGCCAGCAAGAGACACCTTTGCTTTAGAATTTCATGCTCGCATGGAAGTGGACAATGGTTGGCCGTGGAAGATTTCGTGGATAGACGAAGCCCACTTCCATCTGGCAGAGTATGTCAATACACATAATTGTCGAATATGGGCAACGGAAAACCCACACGCAAATCAACCAGTACCACTTCATCCTTGAAATGCTCCTTGTGTGGTGCGGGTTTACGGCCTCATTTATCTAGGGCCATATTTTTTCGAGGAGACAGGTGCTTCAGGTCCTATTACCTCGTAAGCGCTATGAGTGTCTTTCGCGCAAACACGCCATTCCAGCTCTCCAACAGCGCGGATCATTGGATAGGATTATTTTTATGCAAGTTGTCGCACCTTAGCTCATTGCAGATCCAGTTAAGCAGCTGCTGAAGCGTCATTTCGAAAATGCTAGAATTATCAGCCGCCATTTCCCAACAGCCTGGCCGACCCGATCACCTGATCTTAACCCATGTGACTTATGGCTGTTGGACTACCTGAAAGATGCTGTTTTCAGTGTTCCCATTGCAAACTTTGTTGCGTTGAAGGCATGCACTGTGCAACACATTCTGAAAGTGACCGCGGAAACACTTCTGTTAGTTTTTGAACATGCTGTTTCTCGATTTCAGCTTGTTGCAGAAAACGGTGGACAGCATATTGAATATTTTTTGCGCCAGTCACACGGAAACTTATAATCCGATTTGATTTTGGTTGATGCTTGTTACGCAGGTTTTTTGCCAAAGGGATATTAAAAACCTATGGGAGTGATGCTTTTTGTGCGGTTTTTGGTCTCAGGACAATTAAAAACCGATTTTTCCCATCCGATGTGATGTGACCTTGCCGTGGTGGATGGGGTTACGTAACAAAGTAACGCACCTGTACACTCATGTGCACTGAGTTGTACAGTTTAACGACAAACGTTCTTCCAATGCATTGTTGTATGATTCATTTGTCATTTGTAGTCGACCACTATTAAATTATGATGCTTACACCGCCTATGGAAAATTGTACTGAAATGCAGGAAGATCTGCAGCGAATTGACGCATGGTGCAGGGAATGGCAATTGAATCTCAATGTAGACAAGTGTAATGTGCTGCGAATACATAGGAAGATAGATCCCTTATCATTTAGCTACAAAATAGCGGGTCAGCAACTGGAAGCAGTTAATTCCATAAATTATCTAGGAGTACGCATTAGGAGTGATTTAAAATGGAATGATCATATAAAGTTGATCGTCGGTAAGGCAGATACCAGACTGAGAGTCATTGAAAGAATCCTAAGGAAGTGTAATCCGAAAACGAAGGAAGTAGGTTACAGTACGCTTGTTCGCCCACTGCTTGAATACTGCTCAGCAGTGTGGGATCCGTACCAGATAGGGTTGATAGAAGAAAATGGTTCAAATGGCTCTGAGCACTATGGGACTTAACTACTGAGGTTATTAGTCCCCTAGAACTTAGAACTACTTAAACCTAACTAACCTAAGGACATCACACACATCCATGCCCGAGGCAGGATTCGAACCTGCGACCGTAGCGGTCACGCGGTTCCAAACTGACGCGCTTTAGAACCGCACGGCCACACCGGCCGGCGGTTGACAGAAGAGATAGAGAAGATCCAACGGAGAGCAGTGCGCTTCGTTACAGGATCATTTAGTAATCGCGAAAGCGTTACGGAGATGATAAACTCCAGTGGAAGACTCTGCAGGAGAGACGCTCAGTAGCTCGGTACGGGCTTTTGTTAAAGTTTCGAGAACATACCTTCACCGAAGAGTCAAGCAGTATATTGCTCCCTCCTCCATATACCTCGCGAAGAGACCATGAGGATAAAATTAGAGAGATTAGAGCCCACACAGAAGCATACCGACAATCCTTCTTTCCACGAACAATAAGGGACTGGAATAGAAGGGAGAACCGATAGAGGTACTCAGGTTACCCTCCGCCACACACCGTCAGGTGGCTTGCGGAGTATGGATGTAGATGTAGATGTAGATTTATTGCTACATTTTGTAACTATTTATTTTTATTCAGTCATAATTTTTCCCTCTTCTCCGATAATATATCTTTGCAATTTGACGTCATTCTGACCAATGGTGTTATTTCTACAGCGGTTTGAAAGTTTAATTACAATCACCCTGTATATCTTTTGTCCATCTTAAACATTTTTTTATCTACCTGAAGGGTGAGAAAGTAGTTTACACACCGTACTGGCTCCATACTGTCCCAATGTGATCTGTAATCGTACTGCCGGCCGAAGTGGCCGTGCGGTTAAAGGCGCTGCAGTCTGGAACCGCGAGGCCGCTACGGTCGCAGGTTCGAATCCTGCCTCGGGCATGGTTGTTTGTGATGTCCTTAGGTTAGTTAGGTTTAACTAGTTCTAAGGTATAGGGGACTAATGACCTCAGCAGTTGAGTCCCATAGTGCTCAGAGCCATTTGAACCATTTTTTGTAATCGTACTGATGTGTTGTTGTTGTTGTGGTCTTCAGTCCTGAGACTGGTTTGATGCAGCTCTCCATGCTACTCTATCCTGTGCAAGCTTCTTCATCTCCCAGTACCTACTGCAACCTACATCCTTCTGAATCTGCTTAGTGTATTCATCTCTTGGTCCCCCTCTACGATTTTTACCCTCCACGCTGCCCTCCAAAGCTAAATTTGTGATCCCTTGATGCCTCAAAACATGTCCCACCAACCGATCCCTTCTTCTAGTCAAGTTGTGCTACAAACTTCTCTTCTCCCCAATCCTATTCAATACCTCCTCATTAGTTAGGTGATCTACCCACCTTATCTTCAGCATTCTTCTGTAGCACCACATTTCGAAAGCTTCTATTCTCTTCTTGTCCAAACTGGTTATCGTCCATGTTTCACTTCCATACATGGCTACACTCCATACTAATACTTTCAGAAACGACTTCCTGACACTTAAATCTATACTCGATGTTAACAAATTTCTCTTCTTCACAAACGATTTCCGTGCCATTGCCAGTCTACATTTTATATCCTCTCTACTTCGACCATCATCAGTTATTTTACTCCCTAAATAGCAAAAATCCTGTACTACTTTAAGTGTCTCATTTCCTAATCTAATCCCCTCAGCATCACCCGATTTAATCTGACTACATTCCATTATCCTCGTTTTGCTTTTGTTGATGTTCATCTTATATCCTCCTTTCAAGACACTGTCCATTCCGTTCAACTGCTCTTCCGAGTCCTTTGCTGTCTCTGACAGAATTACAATGTCATCGGCGAACCTCAAAGTTTTTATTTCTTCTCCATGTATTTTAATACCTACTCCGAATTATTCTTTTGTTTCCTTTACTGCTTGCTCAATATACAGATTGAATAACATCGGTGAGAGGCTACAACCCTGTCTCACTCCTTTCCCAACCACTGCTTCTCTTTCATGCCCCTCGACTCTTATAAGTGCCACCTGGTTTCTGTACAAATTGTAAATAGCCTTTCGCTCCCTGTATTTTACCCCTGCCACCTTCAGAATTTGAAAGAGAGTATTCCAGTTAACGTTGTCAAAAGCTTTCTCTAAGTCTACAAATGCTAGAAACGTAGGTTTGCCCTTTCTTAATCTTTCTTCTAAGATAAGTCGTAAGGTTGGTATTGCCTCACGTGTTCCAACATTTCTACGGAATCCAAACTGATCCTCCCCGAGGTCCTCTTCTACCAGTTTTTCCATTCGTCTGTAAAGAATTCGCGTTAGTATTTTGCAGCTGTGACTTATTAAACTGATAGTTCTGTAATTTTCACATCTGTCAACATCTGCTTTCTTTGGGATTGAAATTATTATATTCTTCTTGAAGTCTGTGGGTATTTCGCCTGTCTCATACATATTGCTCACCAGATGGTAGAGTTTTGTCATGACTGGCTCTCCCAAGGCCATCAGTAGTTCTAATGGAATGTTGTCTACTGCCGTGGCCTTGTTTCGACTCAGGTCTTTCAGTGCTCTGTCAAACTCTTCACGCAGTATCTTATCTCCCATTTCATATTCATCTACATCCTCTTCCATTTCCATAACATTGTCCTCAAGTACATCGCCCTTGTATAAACCCTCTATATACTCCTTCCACCTTTCTGCCTTCCCTTCTTTGCTTAGAACTGGGTTGCCATCTGAGCTCTTGATATTCATACAAGTGGTTTCTTCTCTCCAAAGGTCTTTTTAATTTTCCTGTAGGCAGTGTCTATCTTACCCCTAGTGAGACAAGCCTCTACATCCTTACATTTGTCCTCTAGCCATTCCTGCTTAGCCATTTTGCACTTCCTGTCGATCTCATTTTTGAGACGTTTGTATTCCTTTTTGCCTGCTTCATTTACTGCATTTTTATATTTTCCCCTTTCATCAATTAAATTCAATATTTCTTTTGTTACCCAAGGATTTCTATTAGCCCTCGTCTTTTTACCTACTTGATCCTCTTCTGCCTTCACTACTTCATCCCTCAGAGCTACCCATTCTTCTTCTACTGTATTTCTTTCCCCCATTCCTGTCAATTGTTCCCTTATGCTCTCCCTGAAACTCTCTACAACCTCTGGTTCTTTCAGTTTATCCAGGTCCCATCTCCTTAAATTCCCGCCTTTTTTCAGTTTCTTCAGTTTCAATCTGCAGTTCATAACCAATAGATTGTGGTCAGAATCCACATCTGCCCCTGGAAATGTCTTACAATTTAAAACCTGGTTCCTAAATCTCTGTCTTAGCATTATGTAATCTATCTGATACCTTTTAGTATCTCCAGGATTCTTCCAGGTATACAACCTTCTTTCATGATTCTTGAACCAAGTGTTAGCTATGATTAAGTTATGCTCTGTGCAAAATTCTACAAGGCGGCTTCCTCTTTCATTTCTTAGCCCCAATCCATATCCATCTACTATGTTTCCTTCTCTCCCTTTTCCTACTGACGAATTCCAGTCACCCATGACTATTAAATTTTCGTCTCCCTTCACTACCTGAATAATTTCTTTTATCTACATCTACATCTACATCTACATTGATACTCCGCAAGCCACCCAACGGTGTGTGGCGGAGGGCACTTTACGTGCCACTGTCATTACCTCTCTTTCCTGTTCCAGTCGCGTATGGTTCGCGGGAAGAACGACTGTCTGAAAGTCTCCGTGCGCGCTCTAATCTCTCTAATTTTACATTCGTGATCTCCTCGTGAAGTATAAGTAGGGGGAAGCAATATATTCGATACCTCATCCAGAAACACACCCTCTCGAAACCTGGCGAGCAAGCTACACCGCGATGCAGAGCGCCTCTCTTGCAGAGTCTGCCACTTGAGTTTATTAAACATCTCCGTAACGCTATCACGATTACCAAATAACCCAGTGACGAAACGCGCCGCTCTTCTTTGGATCTTCTCTATCTCCTCCGTCAACCCGACCTGGTACGGATCCCACACTGATGAGCAATACTCAAGTATAGGTCGAACGAGTGTTTTGTAAGCCACCTCCTTTGTTGATGGACTACATTTTCTAAGGACTCTCCCAATGAATCTCAACCTGGTACCCGCCTTACCAACAATTAGTTTTATATGATCATTCCACTTCAAATCGTTCCTTACGCATACTCCCAGATATTTTACAGAAGTAACTGCTACCAGTGTTTGTTCCGCTATCATATAATCATACAATAAAGGATCATTCTTTCTATGTATTCGCAATACATTACATTTGTCTATGTTAAGGGTCAGTTGCCACTCCCTGCACCAAGTGCCTATCCGCTGCAGATCTTCCTGTATTTCGCTACAATTTTCTAATGCAGCAACTTCTCTGTATACTACAGCATCATCTGCGAAAAGCCGCATGGAACTTCCGACACTATCTACTAAGTCATTTATATATATTGTGAAAAGCAATGGTCCCATAACACTCCCCTGTGGGACGCCAGAGGTTACTTTAACGTCTGTAGACGTCTCTCCATTGATAACAACATGCTGTGTTCTGTTTGCCATACATTTCATCAATTTCTTCATCATCTGCAGAGCTAGTTGGCATATAAACTTGTACTACTGTAGTAGGCATGGGCTTTGTGTCTATCTTGGACACAATAATGCGTTCACTATGCTGTTTGTAGTAGCTAACCCGCACTCCTATTTTTTTATTCATTATTAAACCTACTCCTGCATTACCCCTATTTGATTTTGTATTTATAACCCTGTATTCACCTGACCAAAAGTCTTGTTCCTCCTGCCACCGAACTTCACTAATTCCCACTATATCTAACTTTAACCTATCCATTTCCCTTTTTAAATTTTCTAACCTACCTGCCCGATTAAGGGATCTGACATTCCACGCTCCGATCCGTAGAATGCCAGTTTTCTTCCTCCTGATAACGACTTCCTCTTGAGTAGTCCCCGCCCGGAGATCCGAATGGGGGACTATTTTACCTCCTGAATATTTTACCCAAGAGGACGCCATCATCATTTAATCGTACAGTAAAGCTGCATGTCCTCGGGAAAAATTACGGCTGTAGTTTCTCATTGCTTTCAGCCGTTCGCAGTACCAGCACAGCAAGGCCGTTTTGGTTAATGTTACAAGACCAGATCAGTCAATCATCCAGACTGTTTCTCCTGAACTACTGAAAAGGCTGGTGCCCCTCTTCAGGAACCACATGTTTGTCTGGCCTCTCAACAGATACCCCTCCGTTGTGGTTGCACCTACGGTACGGCCCTCTGTATCGCTGAGGCACGCAAGCCTCCCCACCAACGGCAAGGTTCATGGTTCATGGGTGGATGAATGGAAGGAAAACTTTCCGTTTGGGCCGCCGTCTTCCCTCATCGGTCCTGATTTTCTCCCTAGAGCGAAGTGCTCTGTCTATCTCCTTGTCAGAATAACCATTCTGTGTACGCTGGTGCATTTCAGCGGGTAGGAAAAAGAAACGGACCTAGTACGTAACTACTGACTATACCTGCCCGCTCGTTTACTGATAATGTGTTAATGGCTATTCAGAACTGTAGCGTAGAGTTTCCCATCGGTCCAAACTATGACCGTTGGCACTATTAGCATTACGTCTCTGATGAAACGGCCTTTGAACGTAGAAAGTAAATATGCAGGAAAGTGAGCATCGACTGTAAGGCGCTGCAAGAACTACTGGCTGAACACGACACGAGGTCCGAAGTCAGCAAGAGCAGCAGGTAGTTCCGGTGGGTGGTAGGGGTGTAGCTGCATTTTCAAGAATACTCGCCACATAGGACTCTGCGACCTATTCATTTCACGTGCAACCGATAGAGTGTTGATTGCAGACACTCATCCAATCGAGTAAGCACTGCATCTTCTAAGTCGCGAGCCCGTGTAGTTCGTCGTGTTGCTCGGTCGGTGTACTGCGGTACCAACTGCCCCGCTTCACTAACTCGCTGAAAGAGTCTTGGGAAAATACTGAGAGCCGGTTGTCTTCTACGCGATATTTGGTCGTGTACAACATTTCCGCTTCTCTGCTGCTTCCATTTGCTTGCTCATACAGGAATACCGTGTCTGCAAGTTCCATCTCCGGGTACAAGTGCACTTGGTTAGTGCTGATCGGCATTAGTACATCAACTTGTGAACAGAGACTGCAGTCTACTACAATACAGACACTGTACATCAGGTTTGCACATATCAGTACAAAGTTTGCCATATGCACTGGATTGCTTGAGTTACCCAGTATCTACGCTTTAGGCGCTCGTCTGAATTGCCAACCCTACCCATGTTCCACTGTCAGTGGTATCAGAACAATTTTTGCTTATAACTTTCGACTCATGTCGGACCAGTCTCCCTTACTTTAAATTGATTCATTACCCCTCTCCATAACACCTCAAAGTTTGTAACATCGTCACAGAATCGCCCTACAGAATTTGATTTCTATAGCACTCCGAATACCTATTGCCAGATAACATTACGAAATGATTTTCCAGGTCTACATTAACATAACTTGATTTATTTTTTTTGTAATTTCTTTTTGATAAGAAGTCTCAGTGCCATAATCGACTTTCTTGTTCCTATTTCCGTGCTGGAGCGAAACTGACCCTCAAACAGCATATCCTGCACCTTCTTTTCAACTCTCCTTCGAATTACTGAGGAGTGAGGGTGATATTAAGCTTAAGGTTCGGTACTGTTAACATTTTGTAGCTGCGACCTTTTTCGGTACGTGAACCATGATCTATTTCTGGAAGTTAGTTCGTATCTCCCTGTGTTATAAGCGGACCTAATCAGTTTCGGCAACTGGTACAAAAAAAACTACGTGCTTTTTTGCTAAACTGAACATGAAAGGAGTTGGAAAATAGAAAGGAAAGATTAAATCCTTTGCTGAACATGCTCTCAATGAATGAATATCATTTTCATAACTATTAATTTTGATGTTATCTCGAAATCCTCGAAATTCTGGCTGTAATTAAACATCCATCACATAAGACAGACTTAATCGTTAATGATTAAATACAAGGGTGTCCTAAAAAGTAAAGCCTCCGAATCTGTATGTGAAAAGTGTCAAAGGTTTTTGAATAAATAGACGTTATTAACATTCTACATTTTCATTCATCGTGTCTACATGTTTGCAGCCCTCTGCCAGTTGAGGGCACCGAATTGTAGCGTGTAACATGGCGCTGTGTAACGTAACTATGCCGGTGTGTGAGAAACAGCGGCCTGCAATCGGGCATTCAATTCGAAGAGTTCGTCCACGCATGAAACACGTTCTCCCTTAGCAAGACAATGCGCACTGTGTATCGCTACCTAGTGGTGATGTTCAACAAAGTAAACAAAGTCTTTGATAGAGTGTATGTAAAGAAAAAAGGAACTAAAATTAAGTTAAGAATAATGTCGATAAGTTCGAGATTGAAATTGCATAATAGTAAAGAAACGCTTTTGCTGTGTAATTATAATGAAAAGATTTAATTTGTCGATCATTGTACCAGGGGAAAAAGAATTCTCTGATAGCTTTCTCTTATTGTGCAATGCATGCAACGGTCGGCCATTTAACATTGTAGGCCTGTAGTAGTTTAATAACTGTTAAAATATTTTTTAGAAAGAGTTATGACTGGTTCATATAAGTAGACATCCATTTCTCATGTAGGAAGTAGTAACTTTCCTAATTTTCAGTGATTGCATCGACGCGGAAAGATAGCGACAATAAAACTTATTGTTGGCCGCCATTACCGACCGTAATATTTCTTTTAATATTTTCACAGTTTCTCTCAGGCGTAAATGCCTCAGTGTGTGTAAATAATTTCTCTTTGACATGCCTTATACGAATATATTAGTATCTTTATGCCACTTACAGTATTTATCGTAATTTGTGGACTATCAGTTTAGTGATACAAATAGGCTGCTTCACGGCGATCGACTATCATTTCAAAGACTATATTTTGATGTAAAAATAATAAATAATTTACGTTTCCTTACGAAGAGACAACAATATTTCGCCATGCGACACCCACGTATAATAACATTTTCTCATGCTTAAGTTATCAAAGATACCCTCAGATGTTTAGCTTTTCAACAGGTCACCATTTTACGTGTAACATTTTAAGGCACCTCAGCCACGCATCCGTAGCAAGGCTTTGAACCGTTATTTAAAACAAAATACACTCCTGGAAATGGAAAAAAGAACACATTGACACCGGTGTGTCAGACCCACCATACTTGCTCCGGACACTGCGAGAGGGCTGTACAAGCAATGATCACACGCACGGCACAGCGGACACACCAGGAACCGCGGTGTTGGCCGTCGAATGGCGCTAGCTGCGCAGCATTTGTGCACCGCCGCCGTCAGTGTCAGCCAGTTTGCCGTGGCATACGGAGCTCCATCGCAGTCTTTAACACTGGTAGCATGCCGCGACAGCGTGGACGTGAACCGTATGTGCAGTTGACGGACTTTGAGCGAGGGCGTATAGTGGGCATGCGGGAGGCCGGGTGGACGTACCGCCGAATTGCTCAACACGTGGGGCGTGAGGTCTCCACAGTACATCGATGTTGTCGCCAGTGGTCGGCGGAAGGTGCACGTGCCCGTCGACCTGGGACTGGACCGCAGCGACGCACGGATGGACGCCAAGACCGTAGGATCCTACGCAGTGCCGTAGGGGACCACACCGCCACTTCCCAGCAAATTAGGGACACTGTTGCTCCTGGGGTATCGGCGAGGACCATTCGCAACCGTCTCCATGAAGCTGGGCTACGGTCCCGCACACCGTTAGGCCGTCTTCCGCTCACGCCCCAACATCGTGCAGCCCGCCTCCAGTGGTGTCGCGACAGGCGTGAATGGAGGGACGAATGGAGACGTGTCGTCTTCAGCGATGAGAGTCGCTTCTGCCTTGGTGCCAATGATGATCGTATGCGTGTTTGGCGCCGTGCAGGTGAGCGCCCCAATCAGGACTGCATACGACCGAGGCACACAGGGCCAACACCTGGCATCATGGTGCGGGGAGCGATCTCCTACACTGGCCATACACCACTGGTGATCGTCGAGGGGACACTGAATAGTGCACGGTACATCCAAACCGTCATCGAACCCATCGTTCTACCATTCCTAGACCGGCAAGGGAACTTGCTGTTCCAACAGGACAATGCACGTCCGCATGTATCCCGTGCCACCCAACGTGCTCTAGAAGGTGTAAGTCAACTACCCTGGCCAGCAAGATCTCCGGATCTGTCCCCCATTGAGCATGTTTGGGACTGGATGAAGCGTCGTCTCACGCGGTCTGCACGTCCAGCACGAACGCTGGTCCAACTGAGGCGCCTGGTGGAAATGGCATGGCAAGCCGTTCCACAGGACTACATCCAGCATCTCTACGATCGTCTCCATGGGAGAATAGCAGCCTGCATTGCTGCGAAAGGTGGATATACACTGTACTAGTGCCGACATTGTGCATGCTCTGTTGCCTGTGTCTATGTGCCTGTGGTTCTGTCAGTGTGATCATGTGATGTATCTGACCCCAGGAATGTGTCAATGAAGTTTCCCCTTCCTGGGACAATGAATTCACGGTGTTCTTATTTCAATTTCCAGGAGTGTATATTGTAATTAAAGAATAAGACCGGATTTCAGTATATTGTCCTCGTTTGTAGCGGAATTCTGTCCTTTTCTGTAGTACACATTCACTACATTACTTTTCGGTATGATTTTTTTTCCCTTTACGATAGATGCCATAAAAACTAATACATTTAGGCGAACCACACACGATCGCATCGACATCTGCAACATTCCGACGTCTTGGGTTCACTGACATCCATCCGACCCAAAACTAACAAAACATATCCGAGGATTTCACTTTTATAGCGATGAGCGGTGCCAGTAGAGGTGAGGTCGGGGCTCCATCGACAGAGTCAAACACTCTACAGTGACGGTATCAACAAACTGATCTCTCGTTGGGACGCATACACTACTGGCCATTAAAATTGCTACACCAAGAAGAAATGCAGGTGATAAACGGGTATTCATTGGACAATTATATTATACTAGAACTGACAGGTGATTACATTTTCACGCAATTTGGGTGCATACAACCTAAGAAATCAGTACCCAGAATAACCACCTCTGGCCGTAATAACGGCGTTGATACGCCTTGGCATTGAGTCAAACAGACCTTGGATGGCGTGTACAGGTACAGCTGCCCATGCAGCTTCAACACGATACCACAGTTCATCAAGAGTAGTCGACGGCGGATTGTGACGAGCCAGTTGCTCGGCCATCATTGACCAGACGTTTTCAACTGTTAAGAGATCTCGAGAATGTGCTGGCCAGGGCAGCAGTCGAACATTTTCTCTATCCAGAAAGGCCCGTACAGTACCTGCAACACGCGGTCGCGCATTATCCTGCTGAAATGTAGGGTTTCGCAGGGAACGAATGAAGGGTAGAGCCACGGGTCGTAACACATCTGAAATGTAACGTCCACTGTTCAAAGTGCCGTCAATGCGAACAAGAGGTAACCGAGACGTGTAACCAGTGGCATCCCATACCATCACGCCGGGTGATTCATCAGTATGGCCATGACGAATACACGCTTCCAATGTGCGTTCACCGCGATGTCGCCAAACACGGATGCCACCATCATGATGTCGTAAACAGAACCTGGATTCATCCGAAAAGATGTTTTGCCATTCGTGCACCCAGGTTCGTCGTTGAGTACACCATCACAGGCGCTCCTGTCTGTGATGCAGCGTCAAGGGTAACCGCAGCCACGGTCTCCGAGCTGATGGTCCATGCTGCTGCAAACGTCGTCGAACTGTTCGTGAAGCTGGTTGTTGTCTTGTAAACGTCCCCATCTGTTGACTCAGGGATCGAGACGTGGCTGCATGATTCGTTACAGCCATGCGAATAAGATGCCTGTCATCTCGACTGCTAGTGGTACGAGGCAGTAGGGATCCAGCACGGCGTTCCGTATTACCCTCCTGAACCCACCGATTCCATATTCTGCTAACAGTCATTGGATCTCGACCAACGTGAGCAGCAATGTTGCGATACGATAAACCGCAATCGCGACAGGCTACAATCCGACCTTTATCAAAGTCGGAAATGTGATGGTACGCATTTCTCCTCCTTACACGAGGCATCACAACAACGTCTCACCAGGCAACGCCGGTCAACTGCTGTTTGTGTATGAGAAATTGGTTGGAAACTTTCCTCATGTCAGCACGTTTTAGGTGTCGCCACCGGCGCAAACCGTGTGTGAATGCTCTGAAAAGCTAATCATTTGCATATCTCAGCATCTTCTTCCTGTAGGTTAAATTTCGCGTCTGTTGCACGTCATCTTCGTGGTGTGGCAATTTTAATGGCCAGTAGTGTATGTTCGTTGCCAGGACGATTATGTTGAGAAATAAATATGTAAGCATGAAGAACAAAGATGTAAAATGTTAAAAACGTTTGTTTCGTTTAAAATGTTTTAAGAGGATTCTCATAAAACATTCGGTGGCAATACTTTTCAACACGCCCTCGGACAGTTACATTACTCTCCCTTGCTAAAGTAGCAGCAGCCAGTTAGTATTTTTCTCACTACAACGCAATTGATTGCTGTAAATTGTACAACTGTTTGCCAACCACATTCCATGGACTCCTTCCTTCCCTCTGGCCACATTTTTTGTGTGTTCATCACATTCACTAGTTATTTTGTCGATATAACGGAGTAGACTCTGCCATTGCTCAATTGTGTACTGTTTCAGCCTTCAGATTCTTATTCTTATAATCTTCCTGACAATGTAAATATTGGGTTTATGTGGTCATAGCTTCTTTGTGTATTTTAGTGTCCTTCTGTTTCTCATACGGGTATATTGTCGTACAGTATCAGGTATCTTTGGAAAAAAACAATCTTTGTACAGATTTAACTGATGTTGTGTGGGTTATATGTTTAATATTAAGTGGTCTGAGAATAGCCTAGAAATTGGGACTTCAATACACAACGATCTGTAAAATAATTAAAGAGCGGAAATGGAAAACATTCCGGCTGCCAAACCTGAAATTTGTCTGCAGAAGAAAACAATATAACTCTGACTGTACGTAACTGATTTGCATTTAAAAAATTGAAAAGGTATTGTGTTACCACAGAATTGTACTGCTCACACCCAAAAAAAATGTGACAAATTAAAAAATAAATATTTATAACGGATGTTCTAAGTGCCATAGCAGGAAAGTGACTGTTTCTAAGTGGCAATAAGAAAGTTTTTACTAGTTGATTCTTGCAGAGAAGAAAACACCAACGGGCCACTGCTGATGATGCTATTAGCTTTCACAAATAGCGCAGTTACCTCTTTCGATATGACAGATTCCCTTTTATATTATATTTGCTACTGTTTGCATTAATTGTTGCCTGTTTCGTTCAACAAATAATGTAAACAACAAACGTATGTAATGTACAGGGTGGTCAGAAACAGCCCGAAAAACTTGTAAAGGTGTTGCAGGATAGGTTTCGCTGCGAAATAATTATTAAAAAAATTCAAAACGTTGCACCATTTCCGAGTTAATTAGCATTGAAATTAGCTAATAGGTCGTCGTGTGCTTGAATTCAAACGGCCGGCGCCAAACGTGTTCTCCGTTTGGTTTCCTAAAACCGAACAAGAATGTTCAAATGTGTGTGAATTCCTAAGGGATCAAACTGCTGAGGTCATCGGTCCCTAGACTTAAACACTACTTGAACTAACTTATGCTATGAACAAGACACACACTCATGCCCGAGGGAGGACTCGACACTCCGGCGGAGGGGCCGCGCAGTCCGTGACATGGCGCCTCAAACCGCACGGCCACTCCGCGAGGCACCGAACAAGAGAGAGATACAAAAGTTGGATGTTAGTAAGGATCGAACACGAGGCAAAAGCGGAGGAGTCTCTTGCGCTGTCATCTCCGATTCTACAGCATGAGAACAACTGACACAAAGTGTATCTGGCTAGCCACGTGAATCTGCGCGCCCAACGGACTGATCAGCTAACTCTAACGATAATTACCTCGGAATCGGTCGCAACGTATAGAATTTCCTTAACAACTATTACCGAGTACAACCTAGCCTGTAACGCCCTAACAAGCTTTTCAGATTGCTTCTAACCACCTTGTGTACGTGAACAACTGTCTGGAGATGGACGTGTCAGTGTCTCGTTTCCAAAACATGTGAGGTAACGGGCGAGCTGTGGCGCCCTGGAAATATTATATTGGGGCGGCCTCACAGGACGCTCGTCAAAGCTGCGGCCCGGCAGCAACCACGTGGTGCCGGAGGTTGGCCGAAGCAAGAGGGATCCAGCCCGACCACGTGACTGTGAATTACATGGTGACGCTGTGCCAATGAAAGAGACTTGTATGCCGAGAGTGCCAAAGATGGGGGATTTCGTGTAACCATCATGGCAGACATTTCACAGTTCGTTTAGAAATTAATAGTAGCCAGATGAATCATATACTTCAAAAAGAAACATGTGTATTACTGTTATCTGCACGACGATTCTGATGGTGTAATCATATTTTCTGTATCTTTATTAGTTTAAAGTTTAGTATCTGACGGTAAATTATACAAGTAACAGGCATCAACGAATTTCCAAAATTTAAACGCTTCACCCGATTTCGTCGATCGACTTGTCTTTAGAAAGCTATTAGTACAAACCCAAATTGGTATAAATTACAGGCATATAACTTGAATAGTACATGAGTTATTGAGGTCAAAGCGGCCGATTACTATCGATTGCATCAGGCCATAAGTACTCCACAGTTACACGAAAAAACGGTAGCAGCATGCTTATAAATGTATTTTTTCATCTATGTGTTTGTTTATATCCGATATATGCTATTCATGAATAAATTAGTCAATTATGTACTGTGTTTTAGAAAGCACAGAGACATTAGGCTACTGGCCTACTTTTGCTTGCTATTCCTTTGATATATGTATATTTATTTTGTTTATGTATTTAATAATGTGTGTTAGAGCGTGTTTGTGGTCCAGCCGTGGAAATATTTACTTAATTCCAAGTTATTTAAATGTATATCCAGTATTTCTAAAGTGTTTTATGTTAGTGAGTGTGTATTGGCTTGACGACATGGCGGGAGCGCTCTAGCCAATCACAGAGCTCGTGAATGGGGAGACTGGATAGAAGGTAGTTCTGAAGAGTGCGGCGCGAGGGATAAAAAATGGCTCTGAGCTCTATGAAACTCAACTTCTGGCATCATCAGTCACCTAGAACTTAAAACTACTTAAACCTAACTAACCTAAGGACATCACACACATCCATGCCCGAGGCAGGATTCGATCCTGCGACCGTAGCGGTCTCGCGGTTCTAGACTGTAGCGCCTAGAACCGCTCGGCCACTTCGGCCGGTGCGAGGGATGTCGCACAGGACACGGACAGTATGGTGACGGACGCGGAGTCACGGGAGATGGAGAGTGTGGAGCGGTTTGCGCGTGGTCGTGGCAGATAGAAATATTTCGTAGTGCTGACATGTGCAATTGTTAGATTTCCGTGGCTTCTACAGTGAAGACGTAGTATGCGCTCAGAAGTGAATCTCTCGCGAGCTATGTTGTTGTTCATAACTAATTACGTGAAGTTGGGATCTATTGTTTCCCTATTATTCAACTTATATTTTATTTAACTGCTGGACCATCGACACAAATAAGTGTTTTGCAGGAATATACCGCATTCTCAAAAGGACGTATATTATCGTACTCATCATTTAAAGTCGTTTAGATAGTACCTGCAGAATTTATTTAATTGCAAATTTTCATTTATAAATTTATATGTTACTTTCATAATTCGCAATTGCCGAGTGATAGAAACCTTCGACCATTCGATTCATGTGTGTATTCTTATCGTATACTGTAGACTCAGCAGTATTTGGCCTGTAATGCGGCAACTACGTATCCCAGCCCCTAGTCAAAGAAACCAGCCAACTATTAATATTGCAACTCTGAGTCTGAGAGTACGTAGGTGGGGGGCCACACCACCACCACACGCCATTTCATCATTTGATATTGTTTTGAAAGCCCGCAAACATTTTAACGACTGAGATCAGAGCCGTCTGCGTAGAGTTGTCAGTGCTAACAGACAAACAACACTGCCTGAAGTAACAGCAGAAATCAATGTGAGACTTACGATGAATGTATCCGTTAGTGCGGCGAAATCTGGCGTTTATGGGCTATGGCGCAGGCGATCGGCCAGAGTGCCTTTGCTAACAGCACGACATCGCCTGCAGCGCTTTTCCTGGTCTCGTGACCATATCGGTTGGACCCTAGACGACTGGAAAACAGTGGCCTGGTCAGATTTCAGTTGGTAAGAGATAATGCTAGGGTTCGTATTTGGCGCAGACTCCACGTAACCATGGAACCAAGTTGCCAACAAGGCCCTGTGCAAGCTGGCAGTGGCTCCATAATGGTGTTGGATGTGTTTACATGGGGTAGACTGGATCCCCTGGTCCAACTGAACCCATCACTGACGGGAAATGCTTATGTTCGGCTGCTTGTAGACCATTTGCAGTCATTCATGGAGTTCATTTCGCAAATAACGATGGAATTTTTATGGATGGCAATGATGTCATGTCACCAGGCCACAACTGTTCGCTTTTAGGCTGAAGAACATTCTATACAATTCCAGCGGATGATTTGGCCACACAGATCGGCCAACATCAAACATTTATGATACATAATCGACAAAAACGAGGCTAATGGAATGTAGTCGGATTAAATCGCGTAATGCTGAGGGTATTAGATCAGAAAATGAGACGCTTAAACTAGTAAATGAGTTTTGCTATTTGGGGAGCAAAACAATTGATGATGGTCGAAGTAGAGAGGATATAAAATGTAGACTGGCAATGGCAAGGAAAGCGTTTCTGAAGAAGAGAAATTTGTTAACATCAAGTATAGATTTAAGTGTCAGGAAGTCGTTTCTGAAAGTATTTGTATGGAGTGTGGTCATGTATGGAAGTGAAATATGGACAATAAATAGTTTGGACAAGAAGAGAATAGAAGATTTCGGAACGTGATGCTACAGAAGTATGCTGAAGATCAGATGGGTAGATCACATAACTAATAAGGAGGTACTGAATAGAACTAGGGAGAAGATAAAATTTTTTGGCACACATTGACTAGAAGAAGGGATCGGTTGGTAGGACATGTTCTGAGGCATCAAGGGATCACCAATTTAGTATTGGATGGCAGCGTGGAGGCTAAAAATCGTAGAGGGAGACCAAGAGATGAGTACAATAAGCGGATTCAGAAGGATGTAGGTTGCAGTAGGTACTCGGAGATGAAGAAGCTTGCACAGGGTAGAGTAGCATGGAGCACTGCATCAAACCAGTCTCTGGACTGAAGACCACAACAACAACAACAATCGAGAAATCAGCTCGAGGACAAATTCCTGCTCCGGCAACACCTTCGCAATTATTGACAATTGTAGAAGCAGCATTGATCAGTATGTCTGCAGGGGACTTTGACTACTTGTTGAGTCCATTACCACGTCGAATTACTGCAATACACTGGTGATAAGGAGGTCCGACACGATATTAGGAGGTATACCATGGCTTTTGTCACCTAAGTATAAATAGTATTATTAACAACGGCTGGTTGTTGTTTTCTTCTTCGCAAGAATCAACTTGTATTTCGTACGTGGCCACAGTCTCAAAAACGTCTGTTTTCGGAAAATAGCTGAAAATAGTTTTTTTTTATACTGACGCACTACGTTTTATTGGTGATGTCATTAGTAGAGAAATACAGCATTAGGTTTTTAACTAGCAAAGTGTAGTAAAAAAAAAAAATCAGTTCCAATACCTTTTAAATTTTTGAACGATTCAGAGAGAAGCACATATTGATACAAAGACAGTATGTGTGTTTGAAAGATTTTCCCCATAGATCATTCCTTTGTTTCCCTATAGTTTGGCACCTGGATGAAGTATAAGAACAATGAAGTCTAAGAACATGCAACAGAGCACCAAGAACACAATGAAACTCAAAACTCGTTACCTGAAAAATATGATAATTACTACTTTTTCCATTTCTAGTCTTCAGTCACTTGGTTGGTGCGTAAGTTCGTAGCGTTTTTCTGTAACTTTAAAAAACATAAAAGATACACATAACAGAGACTTTAGACATCAAAAATACTTTCTCCTTCACTACTTACAATGGTCTGCGAACGCTGGGGAAACTTCAATATTCCACGACTGTGGAACTTGGAGAGCCATGTTCGGAACACATTTTCATCCGGAAAGGAAGTTCGTTGAAGGTTGTTCGATAAAGAGCGGAAAACGGGAAAGTCTGTGGGCGCAAGTTCAAGTGCATAAGATGGCTGTGGAATGACTTCCCAACCCAACCCCTGTATAGTGCTTTTTGTCAGTACAGCGGAATGCGGGTGAGCGTTATCGTGGAGTAACATCAATTCACGCAGGCTTCCAGGTCGTTTTTCTTCTACTGCATCTGCAAGATGTCTCAGTTGTTGACAATAAATGTCGTCAGTGATGGTTACACCTCGGGCAAGCAATTCGTAATACACCACACCGCGGCAGTTCCACCAGATGCATAAAATTATCTTTTGTGGGTGCGTGGAGGTCTTTGAACGGGGAGTTGCTGCTTTCTTTGTGCTCAGACATTCTTTTGTTTTCCTTGTGTTAGTATAAAGGCACCATTTCTATTCAGCAGTAATAATGTAGGATAGGAACGGTCGATATTGTTCACGAAGCAGTTGACGACGAGCAAGCAGAACTGCACATATGGCCGCCCGCTATTTTTATAGCTTTGGCTTAGAGCATGGGAAACCAAGACACGCAATTTTTGAACCTTTCACACTGAATGTAAATGTCGCACCATGGTGGAGCGATCACAGTTCATCACATCTGCCAGTTCTGTAGTACACTCACGTGGATCGTTGCGGATTAATGCGTTCGAACGATCTTCATCAAGCCCGGAAGGTATTCCTGATCTTACACCGAGCGAGGTGGCGCAGTGGTTAGATACTGGACTCGCATTCGAGAGAACGACGGTTCAATCCCGCGTCCGGCCATCCTGATTTAGGTTTTCCGTGATTTCCCTAAATCGCTCCAGGCAAATGCCGGGATGGTTCCTTCGAAAGGGCAGGCCGACTTCCTTCCCCATCCTTCCCTAATCCGATGAGACCGATGACCTCGCTGTCTGGTCTCCTTCCCCAAACAACCCAACCCCCCTGATCTTACGTCAAAACAAAATAAAATGAAACATTTGCATCCCTCGTTTCGATGTTATTTATTATATAGCAACCAGTTTCAGTGACTCAATAAACCACCTTCACGCCTTAACTGAGGCTGACGGGTTGAACTTCAGTAGTGTACACAAACCCATCCGTGGTCAAAATCTATGAACTGGCTTCGGTAGACTACTGTAACAGCGATGTCGTGCCTGTAACCATCAACTAGCAGTGTAACATTGTTTTTTCTGCAACCATTAACTAGGTAGAGTTGCCAGTTGATGGTTGCAGACACAATAATTTTACACTGTTGTAGGTACAACATCACTGTTACGTTGATAGTTGCAGGCCCAACATATTTGTGACAATAGTCTACAGAAACCAGTTCGTAAATGCTGGCACTGATGGCATCATACAGAGTTCACCTGTCAACGTCAGTTAAGGTCTGAAGATGGTGTATCGACTCGCGGAAACTGGTTGCTATATAATAAATAACATCGAAAGGACGGCTGCAGGTGTTCGAATTTATTGCGTAAATGAACGGCCGAAGTCCCACACACCACCAAAACACCACTGTCACACTGCATATGAAACACGATGGGTAATAACACGTAGGACACAGAACAATAAAGTATTAATATTATACTGCATAAAAACATGAAAATCAGTAATAACAGCAATCAGTCCACAAGAAAACATCCACAGCTTCTCAAGCTGATTTTATGGATTAAAGGGTTGTTCTAGGAAATGGCAATTTGGCAGTGGGCCTTTATCATACACCACTACAAAGATCTGAGGGAACAATTAACCGATTCACTGCATAGGCAGGGGACACAGTTTTGATATAGGCCTCTTAATCTGCCCATTAGCAGTTTTCACCATCACAGCATGCACATACTTATCAGGAACGCGAAACAGCTGGTCAGTGACACCCACCCTCCATACCAAGGGAGGCAAGTTATCCTCCTTGACCAGCACATGATCGCCGATCTGGAGATGCCATGCTGCCTCTGATGTCCAATTTCTGCGTTGCTGCAGATCATTTATGTATTCTGTGGGCCACCTCTTCCAAAAGGACTGATGCAACTGCTGTACAAGTTGCCATCTGTGCAACCTATTTACGGGAACCTCAAGGACAGAGGGTTCAGGATGAGCACAAAGGGGCTGACCAATTAGGAAATGACCAGGAGTGAGAGCAGCAGGAGAATCTAGGTCATCGGAGAGAAGACACAATCGCCTTGAATTCAAGCATGCTTCTATCTGTATTAACACAGTAGCCAGTTCTTCAAATGTCAGTACTGCATTGCCAATGGCGCGTTTGAGATGCGACTTCATGCATTTGATTCCTGCCTCACAGAGTCCACCAAAGTGAGGGGCATGAGGTGGAGTGAACCTCCAACTGATTCTCTTTGTGGTCAAAAAATTCACCACACCTTCAACAGTAGCATCATCAGAGAAAAAACGTTTAAGTTTATTGTCTGCACCTACAAATGTGGTGCCATTGTCACTGTACATGTGAGACGGTTCCCATCTTCTTGCAATGAATCTCCTGAGGGCAGCCAAAAATGAACTTGTTACCAAGTCAGTAACTAATTCTAAGTGGATGGCCTTGGTTGCCATGCAAGTGAATAAATCAATATAAGCCTTCGTGGTAACCTTACTCCGTCTTTCACCATGCTTTACAGCAATAGGGCCTGCATAGTCTACTCCACAGTGCTGGAATGGACGAGACTGGTATACTCTAGCTGCAGGTAGCTAACCAATGAGTTGAACTGCTGTCTTGGACTTAAGCCTAAAGCATTTTAAACATTTACCGATAACTCCTTTGATTGTGTTACACCCATTGGGGATCCAAAACCTCCTATGCAACATAACTAACAAAAGTTGTGACCCAGCATGCAACAAATTTTCATGTTCATCTGTTCTGAGAATTTTTGTCAGATGGTGCTTAGGCGGTACGATAATAGAATGGCGTTCATCATATGGTATATCAGCATTCATTAATCTCCCTCCCACTCGCAAAATACCTACGGCGTCAACAAATGAGTGCAAATCCCTTAATTTGCTATTATGTGGAATAGGGGAACTGGCCTTCGACAAAGCGATCTCATTACCATATTCACTATGTTGAGCTGTGCCAAAGGCCCTTTCCATAGCGTTTTGGCATTGCTGTGGAGTGAGTGGCCCAGTTATCCTTTCTGACTGCTGAAACCTAGTATTATTAGCAGTCCTCAGTGCACAGGCCAAAACTCTGTAAGTTTTCTTGAATGATGAATATTTACACAGCAGTTCATCATCAAGTTTAATGATCGACACCAAGGATACTTGCGTACACCTTCATTCAGGCGCATCTCCTACACTAAGTGGAGTGCAGGTGTTGCAGTCGGGTTGCAAGTGGATAGCCATGATGGGCCAGATCACCACTGTACAAGTGAACTCAGAGCAGCTGGATTAATACCACGTGAAAAGTGGTCAGCAGGATTATCCTCTGATTTGACATGTCTCCAGTTGGCAACTGAACTCAGTTCCTGGATTTCAGTTGCTCTGTTGGCAACAAAAGTTTTCCAATGACCAGGACTACACTGCAGCCAACAGGAAACTATTGTGGAGTCCATCCCCAAATGAATGCAAATGAATGTCGCCACCATCTATGATGTCTAATGCATTGGCCACCTTGTGAATGAGTCGAGCAAGAAGCAGAGCACCCCATAATTCCAGTCGTGAAAGAGATTTTTGTATTACAGGGGCAACCCGAGATTCGGCTGCAGCCAATGAGACCAACACACTGTTATTGGGAAGAACACATCTGATGTGTACACACACACTATATGCCAACTGTGAAGCGTCACTAATTTAACATACCGGGGGCAAGGAATGATCTTCTTGTTAATCAAAATTCCATTTAGGGAAGGCAGTTGCACACAAACAGCATTCCATTAATCAGTGAGGTTGGATAGAAGAATTTCATCCCAATCAAGGCTTAGTGGCCACAAGCGCTGCAAGAACAATTTACATCTTATGACTGCTGGACCTAGAATCCCCAGTGGGTCATAGATTCATGCTATTGTAGACAGGACTCTGCGTTTGGTAACCTTTGAGAGCCGATGACTCTTCAGCTGTACATGGCACTGTAATGTGTCAGAGCCAGGGTGCCATAATATCCCTAACGTTTTTATGACTTGTCCACCAGTAAGATGACAAGGCAAAGACGTTTCTCTGTCCTGCACAGGAATTTTTTCCATGACCTTGTGACTATTGGAACACCATTTCCTCAGTGGAAACCCCCCAGAAGCAAGTAGTTGAGTCAGCTGGGTTTGTAGTTCCTGAGCTTCAGCTTCTGTAGCTGATCCACTTAAGAAGTCGTTCACATAAAAGCTAGACATCAACGATTGAGATGCCATTGGAAACCTGTTTTGATTTTCCAAAGCCACCTGTTGAAGACATCTAGTAGCAAGAAAGGCAGCAGGAGCGGTTTCATAATTGAGTGTAAACAGTCTATATTCTTGCATCCGTTCAGATGGTGATTCTCGCCACAGAATTGTCTATCGTCAGGATGGAGAGACACTTGGCGACACGTTTTCGCTATCTCAGCTGACAGAGCAGCATTAAAGGAGGGAAATTTTATAATAATGGAAAATAAATATGGCTGGACAGTCGGACCACCTATCAAGATATCACTGAGAGATACTCTATTAGAAGTGGCAGCAGAGCCATCAAATACTATCTTCAACTTCGTAGTGAAGCTAAATTCTTTGAAGACAGCATGATGTGGAACATAACACTTCGGACCAATAATACCTTGAGAATTGGAGACCTCCATGTGTCCCTGTTCAACATATTCATGCATGAATGCAGAATATTCCTTCTGGAAATTCGATTGCCTTTTAAATCTCCTCTCAAGAAGCGCCAGTCTCCGAGAGGCTTGTTGTCATGATTCACCTAAGGTGTTACAGTCAGCTCACTGGCAGTCGAACCACAAATCTCTTTCATCTCGTGCAAAGTGGCGCATATTTTATCCTGCTTACTCATCGTTTTCGTAGACAGTTCCTCTAACTCCCAAAACGTTTGCAGTTTGGCGTCTAAATTCTCACCTCTAACAAAGCACGAGGTCACTGTAGAACGAGGCATGTTGTATGCAGCTGAAGGCTTCCTACCAGACAAAATCCAGCCAAATTTTGTTTCGATCAGTGAAGGATGACTTGGTTTCAAGAATTAAATCTACTGTGGTAGCCTTTATTAATTCTGGATCAGGGAGCGGAAGATTACATGGGACACTCCAGGACCTTGTGTCTATCTTGCTCACTGGTAAGTCGCTGGTGACATGGTCTATGATAGCACAAGTGGATCTAACATGAAAGTCGTTGAGCCTAGATTACAGTGCAACATTACAGGTGTAAGACACTGAGGCTGCGAAGGCATTGTTTATGCCTTTCACAGAAAACGAATGTTTACTTCGTTTCAGTTTTAACTTCTCTGTCATGCCCTTAGAAATAAAGGACAGCTGACTCGCACTATCTAGCAGAATGCAAAAACTGCTGTCTACCCAAGCTGTCCTTAATGCTAACAACAGCTGTGCCAACAAAATATTACAATGGATGTTTGCCTTCTCTTTCGTAGCTTGATGGGCCAAGGAATGGCCTGCTGATTCACTTTTCTGCCCATTCCTTGGTTCAGCAGGCTTATGGAGCAATATGTTGTGCCTTCCTTTACAGGTCTTAGAAGGAGAAATCTTGCATTTAGTCGAGAAATGACCAGAGCGGAGGCACAAAAAACAAAACTTATTTTTTGTCACATATGCCCGCCGCTCATCAACATTTAGTGATTGAAACCCCTTGCATTTAGTGATAGTATGAGGTTCACTACAAAAATTACATGACTCCTCAGTATCAGCATTATCCAAATGAGCCCTCCTCACATGTCTCGTTTGATTTAAATTATTGGCATTTCCTTACGGATCCCTTGAGGTGTTATCCCTGAACCTGATCAACTCAAGGGCCTGACATTTTTGTCTCTCAAATAATCTATCAGTTGATTTAATGTGGTGAATGCCGACCCAGACATCTTTACCTCCCACTCTTGACAATCCGTGGGTAGCATACTAGGCAGAATCTCTTCCGAAAGAATAACTTCATGAAGTGGTACATCAGGTTTGAGAGCTTCTAAGGCCTTCAAATGGCTACATACGTGATTAATTAGTTGATTATAATCGCTCGCTGTGCCATGGACGACCGTAGGTAAGCCCAACAAAGCCTGATCATGTCTGGCTGCAATTATTTTTGGGTTATTATACTTACTACGTAATAAGTGCCCAGGCTATCGATAAGTTTGCTGTTGTGTCAGGTATATGTTTCAATAGGTCTTTAACTTCACCTCGCAAAGACGAATTAAGGTAATGAAGTTTTTGAACATCATCAGTTGAATTGTTATTCATAATGAGTCTCAAAAGTTTATCCCTGTATGATGACCACTTAAGGTAGTCACCTTCAAAATTTGGCAGGTTAAGAGCGGATAGTTTCAAAGAACTGACACTGCCTGATGGATTCGAGCCCAAAGGCTGCGAAAGCTGGGTGTACCTCTTCATTCCTTGATAGTGGATTCAACGAAGTCCCACGAATCCCCGAATTCTGCCCTGTCTTTACTATAATCTGTTGATTCGTCTTCAGTTTCCAGCCGTGTTTGAGACGACTCAGAATCAGTCTGAATACCAGTCAAATGGTTCAAATAGCTCTAAGCCCCTAGACTTAGATCTGCTTAAACCTAACTAACCTAAGGACATCACACACACTATGCCCGAGGGAGGATTCGAACCTGCGACCATAGCAGGAGCGCGGTTCCGGACTGAAGCGCCTAGAACCGCTCGGTCACAGCGGCCGGCTTGAAGACGAGTCAATCGACTTAATTATGATTCTAGAATTTCGATGCTGGCACTACCTGCAGACTGCACAAAGCTCGGTAAGCGCGCGAGAGTGACCTTTCTTACATATCTCTGCTTGACTAATTTCGTTTTCTCTGAGAGATCTATTTTAGGACTGGGAAGATGATAGAAGGAAGCCAACAGTTGCATTTGCCGGGTTGCAGCGGCAATACGAGGCGGTACGGACTGGAACAGCAGCGGCGTCACGGGCACGGGAAGCTGGCGTGGCAGGCGTTGCAGTCTCTGACGGCGCGAAGTTTTGGCGGGAGAAGGAGGTGACGTCACTGATGATGCTGGCACCGACACGTTTCTGTGCTTCTCGCGTTTGAGCCTGAGACTCATTAAACGTTCGCAAATATGTCCTCGATCACCGTTGTTAAGGCAGTTATTGTCGAAGTCCCGAACAGGCCTCCGGAGACTCGATAGCGGTCACCAAAGAAACCGACAGCTTGCGCAGCTCACACGTGGTTTTTTAGAAGTACACAAATACCGGAAAATTAATCCGCGCGAACGTAAGTTTCACGTGGTCACTGTACCCGGTCCGGAGGATCAAGAAATGTACGCACGAGCTCTTCTTCTCGTGGTGGTACATTGGGTTTGAGTGTACAGTGTGAGAGGACTCACCGTCCTCCCCTTATTTCCACTCACAGTAATTGGACGGAACAAATTATATGGTATAAGTGTTTATTAGAGTAAACCTTACAACGTGCACAGGCAGCGTGCTAACTGCGGCTCCTGGCTTAGCTGGGAGACATACACGCCCGCCCGCTACAGGGTCTCGAAGCTACCTGCTCGGCCGTTACAATGACGGCTAACTTTACCTGCGGGCACAAAGGACCTGGGAGATCCACTTCCGCACGTAGGTTGCAAGATCTCACGACAGGGAGCAGACTATACTGGACAGTCGGACCTGCCCAGTTTGGAAGCCGGAACTTTGAATCAGTTGCAGTGTGCAAACAGTGAACAGTGAACTACAAATAAAAAGAACGATAATCGATAAATGAACTCGTAGCAACCTGCAGACCAACGTGCAAAACAAAAGTGCTACGAAGTTACACACCAGTCTAATATTATAGTGGAACGTCAGTACTGTGTACTTCACTTCTTGACATAGATGTTGCATGGGGGCTTAATTAAATTTATATTTGATTGAAAATAGTTTTTAGTGTTTTAGTATGTCCGATTACGCAAGTCTCGTAATCGGTTGGCCCTGACTAGAATTTTTACGCTATCTGACTGCAACAAACAATGTAAGAAAATTTCCGTAAACACAGTTAATTAATTAAGTCCCCAGCAACTATAAAATCTACAAATCCTGGCACAAATGTAACTGTTCTGTATGTGGGAGTGTGACTCAACGTCCACATCTGGCACGGTTCTTTTCCAACAAGACAAGAATTTTTTAAATACCAACTATACTGGCGTGACAAAAAAAAATTTAGAAAAACTATAATTACGCAAGAAAATCACAATTACACTCTAATCCAAGAACACAAGCCAGATGCTTTGTTGACTGAACCTGTAGTGACACATTATTTCAGATACACAACCAATAAATAAAAACATTGTAATTTTTACCTTCATATATATTGACGAAATGCACTCATTACAATAACATCTGCTATCTCTCCCATCAAATAACTGCATAAGACATGGAACTACACTCTTTACTACAACATCTTGCTCCAACTTCACAACAACCACGAGCTCTGCCCACGCACACACTGCTACGAGCTCTCGACAAAACTGACTCTATGAGTTCTCAACACGCACTGTCCTCTCCGAAGTCACAACAAGCACTGACTGCTACGAACTCTAAACAACCACTGACTTCTACAATCTCTTAACACGCACTGTGGAGGCGGCTTAATAGTACTCTTTGGCGCAATCTCTGGCGCAGTGGCACAGTGTAGCCACCTTTCATATGCCCCTCCTCCACAGGCCAGAATTTGATGGTATTTTTGCCAGCATTGGTGGTGAAAATACCACCAAATTCGTCCAGAAAAATATAGACAAAAATAAAAGATAATATTAATACCTAAACATCACATAATTAGTTAAAAATTTTGGCTTTGCACTGACCTTTTACTAACCTAACATATGAAATACAGAAGGCAATACAAATTATTTTCATACATGTGACTTTACATAATAGTTTACACAATATACAAAAAATCAGTTTATACAAATGTTCACATAAAATGCTTTCAATGATTAGTTTATACAAAAAAGAACACCAACAGGTAACATCTTTTCAGTAGAAGCAGTCCATCAGTTGCACCCAGTGAAGTTTAGCAGGTACACCCAGCAACAAGTCACATTAATTCAGTAGAAACAGTTCATCAGTGGCACCCAGCAATGTTAAGCAGGTGCAGACACCAACAAGTGACATCATTTCAGTAGAAGCAGTCCATCAGTTGCACCCAGCAATGTTGAGCAGGTGCAGACAGCAACAAGTGACATTATTTCAGTAGAAGCAGTCCATCAGAGGCACCCAGCAATGTTGAGCAGGTGCAGACACCAACAAGTGACCATCATTTCAGTAGAAGCAGTCCATCAGTTGCACTCAGTAAGGTTTAGCAGGTACACCCAGCACAAGTCACATTAGTTCAGTAGAGGCAATCCATCAGAGGTACCCAGCAATGTTGAGTAGGTGCAGACAGCAACAAGTGACTTCATTTCAGTAGAAACAGTTCATCAGTTGCACCCAGCAATGTTGAGCATGTGCAGACACCAACAAGTGACATCATTTCAGCAGAAACAGTCCATCAGTTGCACCCAGCAATGTTGAGCAGGTGCAAACACCAACAAGTGATATCATTTCAGTAGAAACAGTCCATCAGTTGCACCCAGCAATGTTGAGCAGGTGCAAACACCAACAAGTGATATCATTTCAGTAGAAACAGTCCATCAGTTGCACCCAGCAATGTTGAGTAGGTGCATACAGCAACAAGTGACTTCATTTCAGTGGAAACAGTTCATTAGATGCACCCAGCAATGTTAAGCAGGTGCAGACACCAACAAGTGACATCATTTCAGCAGAAACAGTCCATCAGTTGCACCCAGCAATGTTGAGCAGGTGCAAACACCAACAAGTGATATCATTTCAGTAGAAACAGTCCATCAGTTGCACCCAGCAATGTTGAGAGCAGGTGCAGACAGCAAAAGTCACATCTCTCAGCAGAAGCAGTTCGATAAAATTCACTAGCACTGATCACACTGTTCATCAGCAGAAATTAAACACGACCAAATGTCACACATCATATTGAAAAGTGCAGGTAACAGTTCAGAATATTTATCTTCACTAATCAGACAGTTCAGGCATGAACAATAGTTTGAATGCACATACAGTGCTTTTACACTAAACATACAAATCATAACAAACACATAAATGATATCAGATAATTGTCCTATTAACTATTACAATACACAAATACCAGTAAACCTATAATATTTATGGGTGTCAGTGCAAGCCACTACCAACAAATAAAATAATATTTAGGAGATAGGTGGGTAGGATTAGGAAAGGAAAACACACAAAACACACTCACTCATCTTTCATCCACATTAAGTACTACTGTGTAATTGAATAGTGTTAACTGTGTAAATGTAATTCTGTCAAAATCTGATGTTCATCATGTGTATCAACTAGTACTGGCAGCAATGTATAACAGTCAATAATAGTTAGTCAACGTCATAGTCATCATGTCAAGACCAATGTTTGCCAAGCCAGATCAAAATGTACTGTTGTTGAACAACTGTCAGTGAGCCAAGATATGCAATTACTTCCTCTCTCCAAAAAAAAGTATATACTGCTTAGTTATTTAACAAAGTGTGTGTATAGACTATCTTCCTTCTATTTTAGTGTTCTAGTCTGCTCTCTTCATCCTCCTTGTTCCATAAGACCAACAAAAAAAAAAATATGCTCCTCACTTACTTTACCTCTTATACACCAAAACTCCAATAATCATACCTCAATAATACCTCTTCAATACGTCTTATCATTAATATCATTTACCTTACCTCTTGTCCACAAAAACTCCAATAATCATACCTCAATAATACGTCGATAAATATAAACCTCAGCACCAATATCATTTCACTTCCATAACAACTCAACTTCATATAATCTCTATACCTCAATAATACGTCGATAAATATAAACCTCAGCACCAATATCATTTCACTTCCATAACAACTCAACTTCATATAATCTCTATACCTCAATAATACGTCGATAAATATAAACCTCAGCACCAATATCATCTCACTTCCATCACAACTCTTTCCTCTAGTCAGTCTCCTCGAACAAGTACAGATAAAATCCTAATGCAACTTCAAGTCAGCATCCCATACAATCCGAAGACACATTGTCAACACACAACCTCTGTGTAATCCATCTGACCCAAATTTTCTACTCATTATAAATTATAAGATACATTTTGGTTCCTTGTCCATCATTAAATAAAAGAAATGCATACCTGACCTCTAACAGACTTAGTTCGAATAACTCTCAGTAATTAAGTACGATTACGGAGTGTGAATGATCATAATATTTCACAGTGTGTACACCACTTCAAGAATCATAGCAGAAGCAAACATGTGGAGTATTTTTTGTGTCAAGTGTCACTTCCTATTTCAATTGCTTACGAAAAATGCAGTCTAATAATTGTTAATGGTCTAAACCTATTTTTGGTATGTCATGTCGTTAGCCTCCTTCCTATTAGCATAAATTTATACAGCTTCCATAAAACCTCAGCTCATGTGACTTCAATGACTTTCTTGTACTAATGTCGTTCGTCGAATTATAGCAGTGAATTTTCTTATCTTAAAAATATATGGCACTGAGCGTAAGCAAAACTTGCAATAGCGAGTAAATATACCAGTAGAGAACAAAATGTCAACAAGTGGATGCAGCACAATTCCTACAACGAGGCTCTGCCAACCGAACAATCTATAATTAATACCACAGTGTAACCTAAACTCTATGTTTATACAAAGTATATCAGCATTTCTACACACGAAATTAAAGAGCAGTTATGGCAACAAAACAGAAATGTGTAAATATGTAATCCATACGCATAGCAGTAAACATATATCTTACGTAATAAACAGGTCATTAGCATCATATCAGCATAAGCAAATAAATATTCATGTCATCTTAATAAGCAAACATGAAGGCACAAGCAGATAAATCACAAAGTATAACTTACATAACTAAACTCATCAGCACAATAAATCAGGTTACAATTATAATTCAAATAAATAAGCACAGCAGGCACATAATAAAAAAAAATGACATCAGTGAAAAAGCATAGCAGCCAAGCGATGCATAATATATACAAATAACAACCCTGTTCATTAATCAATAATTGTCAAAATCAGTAAATGTACGCAAGCACGTCGCTTCACAAGTAATTTCATAGAACATGAAATTAGCACAAAGTATGAATCACGTAATCGCGAGCAGCAAAATACGTCTAAAGTACGTACCTAAGTGGAAATATGTTACCTGAAAAATGAACTCAATTAACAGTTACCTTTTTTTAGTTAATTAGTTTCTTCTTCGAAATTACATTCTTCCTGAAATTTTCTCGATAGCAGGTCGTCTTAACGTCGGACACGCACAGAATTTACCTGAAGGTCTTAAATACTTTATACACCGTATCCTGCAAAATACTGAATGTTAATAACACAATTCAACAAGTCCTTATAGCTTTATACAGAATTTAGTCGGAGAAATTAGACTGTGTATTTGTTTACGGCTGTCAGTGCATTCGCACTGAGCGCTCGATCAGCTGTAGGCGCGTGACGTAGGAAGCAATTGTTTGCGGTCAACGACTGCCTTGTGCGGCGCGCAGACTTGACTGTTGCTTTGAGTATGTGCCGCCGCCAAAACACAGCGCGGTATCCTTGTACTCTCGGCATGTTTACTTCTAGCTGTTGGTTTCTCAAAAGTATGTCATTCCACAAAAATTTTTACGTTAGATATATGATGTATTCCTTTAGAGCGTCGAGATTTAAGAGTTTCTACTTCGACAGTGTTATCATGTATAATTTTGCGAATTCTATATGGACCGTTATAAAGCAGAAAAAATTTGCGACACAAGCCTTTTCCTTTGTGAGACAAACGGTGGGACTTAATTAATACCTTTTGACCAACTGACAAGAATTTTGAACGACCAGGACGTCTAGCTGATTTCTCTCTTCTAGCAGCCGCAGATGCAATATTTCGTAGAGCCAGGTTGACAACTTCAGAATGCCGCAGTTTCCGTGAAGGCGGAAAAGGAACGATTTCAGAAATGCGATTTGTTGGTACTTTATTTTTTAATATCAATAGCGGCGGTAAAGAAGTTGAGTCATTAGGAAGTTCATTCAGAATGTTTTGAAAAATATGAAGGTACTGATCCCAAGTTCTGTGATTCTGATGACAATAAAGTCGACACAATTTATTGATTTCCTTCATCCATCTCTCTGAAGCGTTAGATTGAGGGTGAAAAAGTGAAATGAAAATTGGTTTAATTTTACGACGCTGTAGAGTACGAAGCCAAATTTTAGAACGAAACTGTGATCCATTATCTGATATAACCTTATCAACGTGACCAACTTCTTTAAGAAAATGTTTGATGAAAGCGTTAGATACTGAACGAGCTGTTGCTTTGCGTAAAGGTGTAAAACACACATATTTTGACGTCAACTCCACTGCTACGAAAATGTACGCAAAACCATTAGTAGGACGAACCACTGGACCGAACAAATCGACTGCAGCCATCTCCTTTAATTTCGCTGGAATGATGGGAAACAACGGTGCTCTGTGAGAAATCGTTGGAGGCTCAGCCATTTGACATAATTTACATTTGGCAAGAACAGATCGAATACGTTTTTCCATATTATTGAAGTAACAATTTTCTCGTAATTTGTGAAAGCATTTTCTGGGACCAAAGTGTGCATAACTGAGATGCGTATACCAAATCAGTTTATTGACCCACTCATCAGGAATACAAACTAACCAAACAAAGTTGTCGACGGATTTTCGTTTAAAAAGAATGTCATTGCGAACTAAATAATGCTGTCTAATCGCCACGCTTTCCTTTCTCCTCCACTTCTCCTTAATGTCCTTCCAGATTGGATCCTTATTTTGCTCCTTAGCGATGTCCTGGAGCGAAGACGAAATAAAGTTCTCAAACGCAACACCTTGAATATACATCAAACAAAAATTGTTTTCCTTGCAGTCCTCTTCAGCACTTTGTTTCAAACCCATAGGTGCACGTGATAAAGCATCGGCAACAATATTAGAAGAACCCTGTATGTAAACAATACTAAAGTCAAATTCCTGTAGGTACAACGCCCATCGTGACAATCTGCTATGAGTTAATTTTGTTGACATAAGAAATTCCAGAGCTCGATGATCGGTGTAAACCTTAGTATGTCTGCCAAACAAAAATGTGCGAAATTTTGTGAAAGCCCAAACAACAGCCAAAGCTTCAAGTTCCGTAATCGAATAATTCTTTTCGGATTTAGAGAGAACGCGACTTCCAAATGCAATAGTCTTCTGTACTACAACGCCGTTTTCTTCTATCTCTTGAAATAAATGTGCTCCTAGGCCTTTGTATGATGAGTCCGTCGCCAAACAAAATTCTTTCGATAAATCCGGATGTGAAAGAAGTGGAGCAGCAACTAAAGCATCTCGAAGCTGTTCAAATTCTGACTGAGCTTCCTCATCCCAACACCAATTAGATTTCTTTCCGGATAGTTCACATAAACGAGGTGTGGCCAAATCGTCCAATCTAACAAAGCGTCGAAGAAAATTACAGACACCAAGAAAACTACGAACATCACGTTTTGTGGTAGGAACAGCATAATTACGAATAGCGTCTAATTTTTCTGGATCAGGAAGAATACCTTCTGTAGAAATAATGTGACCGAGAAATTTCACCTGAGAACGACCAAATTCAGATTTTTCCAAGTTCACTGTCATGCCAACTCGTGCAAAAATACGTAATAATGAGTCCAAAATTTTGTTGTGCTCACTCCAAGAACGTTTAGCAATAAGAATGTCGTCAACATAAGAAGTAATGTTGTCACGAAGATAAACAGGTAAAATTTCATTTAAGCTACGAATGAATGCTGCTGAAGATACAGTAAGTCCAAACGGTAATTTACGAAATTGGTAACAGTTACCAAAGGCTAAAAAGGCGGTGTATTTTCTACAATCAGGGTGGAGTTCTATTTGCCAAAAACTTGCGCGCATATCAATCGTGGATAAGACTTTAATTCCATGGAAATGTTGAAGAAGTTCATCTAAATTTTGTGGGCGGTCAGTTTCAGGAATGATGATGTTATTTATCTGTCTGGAATCCAGAACCAAACGAATTGATCCATCCTTTTTAAGAACAACGTGTAATGGGCTAGTATAAGGACTGACTGCAGGCTCAATAATGCCCTGATCTAACATGTACTGAAGTTCATTCTTAACCTTGTCTCTGTAAGCCAAAGGAATAGCGTACGTTTTCCCGCGAAATGGTGTGTGTTCTTTTACTTTAAATAAATATTGTAAGCCTTTTATAGTTCCTGTGTGATGACTAAACACTGTAGCATGTGAAGTCAAAATGTGGTGCAGCTCTTCTCTTGCAACGTCATCTGGCACTTCAGCTTTCTTAACCTTTTCATTAATTAATTCTTCGCTATTAATTATATCATCCATCGCGTCTCTGTATCTATTGTCATTATCATGAATAAACACATTGTCGTCATAATGCTCAACGAAAACATCAGAAGTAAGAAATCTTAAACATTTTGTATCTGACTCAGATCTTGTTAAACACTCGAAAAATTTTAAACATTTCGGCATTCCAGCAACAGTCAAATTTACACTTCCTTCTTTAAAATTCAAAATTGCCTTATGTGCGTTAAGAAACTCCATACCTAATATAATTTGTGTACTGAGTAATGGAACAATAATAAAATTAGCAGAAAATTCGTATCCTTGACAAATGAAATTTAAATTGGTCTGTTGTTTGACCTCCACACTTTTTCCAGAAATCGCACCTCGAATTGTAGTTTTAGAAATAGGTAACACAGGACAGGCAATAGTTCTTTCACATATACGAAAAACTGATTCACTAATGACATTCAATGGGCTCCCAGAATCTAAAACTGCAGTGAACTTATTCCTACCCACACATACTTCAATAACAGGATGTAAAAATGCGTCTACATTATTTTCCTTTTCATCTAACAAAATGTCTCTCATGTCTTCCAGGCGTACGTAGTGTAAAGCCGTAGTGTCATTACTTTCTAAACCGTCTATATTGCTGCCAGAAGCCGAAGCTGCAAGTCATTGTCGATTGTTTGCGTCACGTCTTTGAGTATTCGCGTCATTTCGCGGATCCATTTCTACAATTTGCACTTGTCTCTCTGAAATTCTGTCACGTGGAGGATGCCAATTAGGTCCCTCCTGTCTGTTAGATACAAATTCTTGGTTGTGTCTGTTATTAAAATTTCTGTTTTCCTGTCTGTCTGCATAACTACTTCTTGTGTAATTTCGACTGTCATTTCTGAAATTATTGTTGTATCTATTACCCTGATTATTTCTGTAGTAAGAATTTCTATTACTGTATGAATGATTTCTGTCCTGATGATACCGATTACTGTTTCCGTATGATTGATCATTCCGGTACGAATTACCGCTATTGTCTGTGTAATTTCTGTTAGAACGTCTGTTATTGTCATAGGGCTGGTATCTATTGTCGTGTCTGTTACGTCTGTCATTCTCAAAATTACCCATATAACGCCCGTTCCGATCACTGTCCCTTTTATCTGAAAATCTATCATAATTACTGTTACTGAAAAAATTACAGGTAGTCCCGTCGTCATTGTCGTACTCGAGTTCTTGTAGCAAAGTCTTAAAAGTCTCGATGTCGTCTTTACATCTTCCAGCTAAAGCAATTTGTCTTATGGATTGCGGCAACTTAGTTAAACAAATGCGAATTAATTCAGTCGGGCTATAAGGGTTGGACAGGAACTGATTCTTTCGAATCATGTCTTCAAAGTACTCTGCCGGCGTGCGGAACTCAGACTGTTTGAAATTACGCTGCATAATAAGACTGTGTTTGACTCTGTCTTGCGTGTTTTCGGACCAATATGCCGATAGAAATGCATGATAAAAATCATTTAGATTATTACAATCTCTAATGAGTGCGCGCATCCGCGTCGCCGGTTCGTTTTCTAAATATCCACACATAAATTCCAGTTTGTGACTTAGTGGCCAATTTGGTGGAAGTGCGTACATAAATTGATCTAACCATGCACATGGATGTATGTCATTCTTAGAGTTGCGGAAGATCTTAAATTTCCGAACAGTCAAAAAGTGTTTATAGTCAAAGTTTTCGCCTCGTGGCGACAAAGACCTACCGCGTCTGTCCCAGTCCGAATGTCGATTATTGTTAAGTTCGCGCGCCTGGCGCTCTCTTGTTGCATCCCGTAAATGAAACAAATTATTTTCTTCAAACCCCTCTGCTACCTGTGATTCTAAATTTCTTCTGCTATCTTTTCCTACAACTTCGCCTTCGATCTGCTTGACTTGCTTCCGTAATGCCTCAAATTCCTTTTTCACGCGTTCATTAAATTTTCCCTGATTTTCAACATGCTTATTTATGTTCTGGTATTCTTCGGTTTCTGCAAATGGTAATGGAGCTGTATCATCCGAATCTCTGTCCCCATGTAAACTAAGATTTGTCAATTTATCTGAAATTTCCTCAACTCTTTCCGATAAGTCACCTATTTTTTCTTTCTGTTTGTTTACATCTTCCGTAAGTGTCGCGACTCGGGTTTCAGTATTGACACATTTGGTAGTTAACTGTTCATATTGTCGTGTTAGATTATTTATTCTGTCATTTGGTACGGATTCCTCGATTCTTTCAAATATTTCTTCCTTATCCTTTGCACGTTGTAAATTTAACTCTGAAAAATTCTGTACTATCACGCGATCTCTTTCTTCCTGTTCTCTATCCTGTTCCCTTTGTCTGATTTCTACTGCAATTAATCTATTATTGTGAGAATTCAGAATCGGTTGTACTTCTTCCCTGATTTCTTTCTTTAATTCATCTTTCATATTTTTGAAACATGTCCCTATTCTTGAATCTAACCGTGTTTCCAAAGTTCCCATCTCTGTTTTAATTGTTCCTATATCAGTTTTAATTTCAGATCGCAAAGTTCCCATCTCTGTTTTAATTGTTTCCATTGTTTCCATTCGTGTTACCATTGTTCCCATTTGTGATCCCAGATTTAATATTGCACCCATCAACTGCTCCATTGTAGCCGGTTCGCAATTCTTTTCGCGCCTAACATTTCCCGCAATTCCAGTTTCCTTCGTCATAGCTGTAAAGCTATCTGTGTTCGATACTATTTCAGAATCTTCTATCGTTAATCTCATATTCTGTAAATTTTCTGATTGAGAAAAATTTTGAAATGGTTCTGGACTATTTTCCCGACTTATTACATTGTTTTCAACTCCATTATCCACCATACTGTTTTCCTGTGTTGGCGAGTTCGCCATGTCAACAATTTCGTTATTCTCACTATTCATCATTTTTGCCTTTTTCATTGATCGCGTAATCATTTAAAAAATATACGAAAGATTCGTCACTGTACGAAAATTACACCCAATGACTCTTTATCTCCAACAATACTATTCACATGCAATGTCTCCCTCAAACACGATCAATCGAACAATTGAAATAATTGCACTAATTTGTCAAACGCGTATACAAGACAATAAAAAAATTAAATTTTGAAAAATACCATTAGAAGAATGCCAATTACCAAATCTACACACTCAATACAGACTACAATCACTAGCTACAAATTACTACAACAATACTACAGTCTACAATTTTCACAATCAGAAAAATTCCAAGGGACGATCCTGGCAGGGTCGCCACGTGCATGGGGGCTTAATTAAATTTATATTTGATTGAAAATAGTTTTTAGTGTTTTAGTATGTCCGATTACGCAAGTCTCGTAATCGGTTGGCCCTGACTAGAATTTTTACGCTATCTGACTGCAACAAACAATGTAAGAAAATTTCCGTAAACACAGTTAATTAATTAAGTCCCCAGCAACTATAAAATCTACAAATCCTGGCACAAATGTAACTGTTCTGTATGTGGGAGTGTGACTCAACGTCCACATCTGGCACGGTTCTTTTCCAACAAGACAAGAATTTTTTAAATACCAACTATACTGGCGTGACAAAAAAAAATTTAGAAAAACTATAATTACGCAAGAAAATCACAATTACACTCTAATCCAAGAACACAAGCCAGATGCTTTGTTGACTGAACCTGTAGTGACACATTATTTCAGATACACAACCAATAAATAAAAACATTGTAATTTTTACCTTCATATATATTGACGAAATGCACTCATTACAATAACATCTGCTATCTCTCCCATCAAATAACTGCATAAGACATGGAACTACACTCTTTACTACAACATCTTGCTCCAACTTCACAACAACCACGAGCTCTGCCCACGCACACACTGCTACGAGCTCTCGACAAAACTGACTCTATGAGTTCTCAACACGCACTGTCCTCTCCGAAGTCACAACAAGCACTGACTGCTACGAACTCTAAACAACCACTGACTTCTACAATCTCTTAACACGCACTGTGGAGGCGGCTTAATAGTACTCTTTGGCGCAATCTCTGGCGCAGTGGCACAGTGTAGCCACCTTTCAATGTGCTTGTGCGATGATGACCATGTTTGGTTGGTGGGTGTAAGGTGCCTCTTACGTGGGGAAGACATTTTTACCAGTTTTAATAAATTATTGTCTCTTAGTGATGTGTTCACGATAGGAAGTGCTGTAGTCCGTGGTCGGCTATGAGTAGGAGAGCATTTCCCACGCTGGCTGGCTAGGAGACGAAGCGACCAGATGTCGCGCGTAGTGAGGTGGGGCTCGGTGCTGGACCGTAGCAACAAGCGTCAGCCTGGGAAATATACATGACAGGAAGTACCGCCATCTTGGCGCCAAAGTAATCGATTTCGTTTATTTATATTTAATAATTAAAGTCATTTTTGACAACATGAATACTAGGAGGGGCTTTTATATGTTTAACTATTAATCATAATTTTGCCTCGTTAAAATTCACACCCGTCCATTAACAAATGCATATCTTAGTAAGTACGAACTTAATCGGAAATCCACGAACTGTTACGAAACTAGTAAGAGATACGGACTGCGCGCCAAAGTCGGCAGTCGGCGTTAAGAGCTCTTTCTGTCTTGTTCGATGGTAGTCATGCTCTCGGTTACGAGTAGTTTGTGGCATGAGTGTTTCGTTATTGATCTAATAGGAATAAAAGTGATATTAAGGCATTCTGAATGTTAATTTCGAGTAAATAGATACCCCAAAGTCAATCGACAGCAATTTCAGATAGTTAGCTTCCACCGACAGAGACATCCAATGCGCCAACGAAGAATCTGCACGGGACGACATTTACGAGAGCTGCACCGCGCACAGGTAGGAGGAAATCCGACGACACGACCCGCGAAGGCGGATCAAGGAAGGTCCGACTTACACTCGCAAATTCTGGGTGGAAATGCTGACCAGTTATACAGTACGTCACATATACTACCCTCTACGGACTCGCGATTAAGCTGAGTAATAACAGTATCAGTTTAGAAGCGACGGGATCTTGCATGGGGCAGTGAACTGCGAGGTCATCACCACCCGTACAATGTCCCAAATTTTACACACTCCAATCTAGCCAGTTCTACGAGTGATGATGAAACGATGAGGACAACTCAGAGACTTAGTCCCCGGGCAGGGAAAAATCCCCAACCCGGCCGGGAATCTAGCTGCGGACGCGCTGGTGCGGTACTCACGTCGACGTGGTTGCCCAGCGGCGGGAAGGCCTTCTTGTTGGGCTGCTCGCTGGGCGTGTAGCGGTAGAACTCGTGCCGGCCCTTGTACCACTTGACGGCGTACAGCCGCTCCTCGCCCAGCTGGTAGTGGCAGGCGAGCCGCGCAGACCGCCCCCGCAGCACGTGGCGCGGCACCGAGATGCGCACGTCGTGCAGACAGTGACCGGGCGACCACACGCCTGCAACACCGCCACCACGGACGCACACGTCACCAGCTCGCCGGGCAATATACAATATACAGCGTGCGCCGGGAGTTATGCAACCCTAGATTCAAAAACTTCAAACACATTGAAGCGCCAAAATTAAATAAGAAAAACTCTTATAGCCATGCGTATTAAAATAGAGAGATATAACAGGCAAAAGACGGTGCTCCGGTTGGCAATGTCTATATAAGACAACAAGTGTACTAGTCTGTTGTTAGGTTACTGCTGCTACAATGACAATTAACAAGATTTAAGTGAGTCTGAACGTGGTGTTATGGTCGGCGCACGAGCGGTGGGACACACCATCTCCGAGGAAGCGATGAAGTGGGGATTTTCCCGTACGACCATTTCACGAGTGTACCGTCAATATCAGGAATCCGGTAAAACATCAAATCTCCGACATAGCTGCAGCGGGGAAAACATCCTGCAAGAAGGGGTCCAACGACGACTGAAGAGAAGCGTTCAGCGTGGCCGAAGTGCAACCATTACGCAAATTGCTGCAGATTTCGAAGCTGGGTCACCAACGAGTGTCACCGAAACATCTTCGATATGGACTTTCGGAGCCGAAGGCCCACTCGTGTACTCTTGATGACTGCACGACAAAAAGCTTTCTGCCTTGTCCATGCCAGTCAACACCGGCACTGGAGTGTTGATGACTGGAAACATGTTGCTCGGTCGGACGAGTCTCTTTTCAAATTGTACCGAGCGGATGCACATGTACGGGTATGGAGACAGCCTCATGAATCCATGGACCCGCCATGTCAGCAGGGGACTGTTCAAGCTGGTGGAGGCACCGAAATGGTGTGAGGCGTTCTGTTGGAGTGATATGGGACCCCTGATACGTCTAGATACGACTCTGATAGGTGACACATACGTAAGCATTCTGTCCGATCACATGCATCCATACATGTCCATTGTGCATTCCGACGGGCTTGGGCAATTCCAGCAGGACAATGCGACACTCCACACGTCCAGAATTGCGACAGATTGGCTGCAGGAACACTCTTCTCAGCTTGAACACTTCCGCTGGCCACCAAAATATATTTCCATGGACACCCCTGCATGATTCATAGTGTCAATTCCCTCCAGCACAACTTCAGACATTAGTCGAGTCCATGCCTCATTGTGTTGCGGCGCTTATGAGTACTCGCGACGGCCCTACACGATATTAGGCAGGTGTATTAGTTTCTTTGGTCTCTTCATAGTAATTAATAGTGAATCAGGTGGCAGGAGGGAACAGGACTTTTGGCCACGTGCAGGCTTAATAATGCACGCGGCTCACTAAAAAACATGAAGACACATTCATAGGATTTGTCGACCTGGAAAAAGCGTTCGACAATGTAAAATGGTGCAGGATGTTGGTAATTCTGAGAAAATAGGGGTAAGATGTAGGGACATATGGGTAACATACAATATGTACAAGCCCCCAGAGAGAATGATAAGAGTGGACGACAAAAAACGAAGTGCTCGCACTTAACAGGGTGTAAGACTGGTTCAAATGGCTCTGAGCACTATGGGACTTAACGTCTGAGGTCATCAGTCCCCTAGAACTTAGAACTACTTGAACCTAACTAACATAAGGACATCACACACATCCATGCCAGAGGCAGGATTCGAACCTGCGACCGTATCAGCCACGCAGTTCCAGACTGAAGCACCTAGAACCGCTCGGCCAACGCGGCCGGCTGTAAGAAAGGGATGTAGTCTTTTTCGATACTGCTCAGTCTGTACATCGAAGAAGCAAAGAACCAAATAAAAGGTTTAGGAATGGAATTAAATTTCAAGGTGAAATGATATCAATGATACGATTCGTTTATGACATTTCTATCCAGAGTGAAAGTTAAGAAGAATTACATGATCTGCTGAATGGAATGAACAATCTACTGAGAGTAAATCGAAGAAAGACGAAAGTGGTGAGAAGTAGAGGGAATGAGAATAGCGAGAAACTTAATACCAGGATTGATGGTCACGAAGTATATGAAGTTAAGGAATTCTGCTACCCAGGCAGCAATATAACCAATGTCGAACGGAGCAACGGCGACATCAAAGGCATTCCTGGCCAAGAGAAGTTTGCTAGTATTAAACATAGACCTTAATTTGAGGAAGAAATTTCTGAAAATGTACGTTTGGAGCACAGCATTGTATGGCAGTGAAACATGGACTGTGGGAAAACCGGAACAGAAGAGAATCGAAGCATTTGAGATGTGGTGCTATAGACGAATGTTAAAAATTAGGTGGACTGATAAGGTAGGGAACGAGGAGGTTCTGCCCAGAATCGGAGTGGAAAGGAATATATGGTAAACACTGACAAGAAGAGTGAACAGGATGATAGGACCTCTATTAAGGCATCAGGGAATGATTTCCATGGTACCAGAGGGAACTGCAGAGGGGAAAAACTATAGAGGAAGACAGAGATTGCAATGCATCCAGCGAATAACTGAAGACATAGGTTGCAAGTGCTACTCTGAGATGAAGAGGTTAGCACAGGAGAGGAATTCGTGGCGGGCCGCATCAAACCAGTCAGAAGATCGAAGACTTAAAAAAAAAATAGGAACGCGGGAAAGCTCTTATGAACAGCGTAGTGAACGCATTATCGTAGCCAAGATAGACACGAAGCCCATTATACTACTGCAAGTTCGTTTGCCAACTGTACATTGTGGTGATGAAAGTCATGGGATACCTCCGCATATAGTGTCGGATCTACTTTTGGCCGTCCTAGTGCATCATCAACTCGACGTGGGAAGGACTCTACTAGCTGTTGGAACTCCCTTGCAGAAATACTGATCAATGCTGCCTCTATAGCCGTCCATAATTGCGGAAGTGCTGCCGGAGCAGGAAGTGTTGCTCGAGCTGACCTTTCGACTATGTTCCATAAATGTTCCAAGGGGTTCATGACTCGCGATGTGGGTGAGCATGTTGTTCACTCTAATGGTCCAGAATGTTCTTCAAACCAATCGCGAACAATTGTGGCCCGCTGACATGGCAAACTTTCATCCATAAAAATTCCATTGTTGTTTGGGAATATGAAATCTATGAATGACTGATAATGGTCTACAAATATCCAAAACTAACGATTGATAGTCAATGATCGGTTCAGCTGGACCATGTAAACACAGCCCACATCATTATCGAGCCACCACCAGCTTGCACAGTGCCTTGTTGACAATTTGGATCCATGGCTTCGTGGAGTCTGCGCCAACCTCGAAGCATGTCATCAGCTCCTACTAACTGAAATCGCGACTCACCTGACGAGGCCACGGTTTTACAGTTGTCTGGTCACGGTTTTCCAGTAGTCTAGGGTTCAACCTATATGGTCACGAGCCCAGGGGAGGCTCGGCAGGCGATGTCGTGCTGTTAGCAAAAGCTCTCGAGTCGGTCGTCTGCTGCCGTAGCCCGTTAACAACGAATTTCACCGCACTCTCCTAATGGGTAAGTTCGCCCCGCATTGATTTCAGTGGCTATTTAGCGGTGTGTTCTTGTCTGTTAGCACTGCCAATTCTACGCATAAGACGCCTCTCTCGGTCGTTAACTGAAGGCCGTCGGGCACTGTATTGTCCGTGGTGAGAGGTAAGGTCTGAAACTTGGCATTCTCAGTAAACTGTCGATATAAAATTCCCTAACGCATTCCGTAATGGAATGTCCCCTGTGTCTTCCGCGTTCAAAGTCTAATCATTTGGACTCCTTTTCACATGAATCACCTAAGAACGAATGACAGCTCCACCAGTGCACTACCCTTTTGGACCTTGCATGCGCGATACTACTGCCATCTATATATGTGCATATCGATATCCCATGACTTTTGTCACCTCAGTTTGGTCCGATTAAAATAACTTGACAGTGGTTGTCTGTCACCGAGCGTTACAGTGAGTAAGGGGTTCATTATATGAGAGGTTTACTGTTCCCTACTGGAGCAAATGTAATTTCGATGTATTGCTCACGGGCTGCCTGCTATATAAAACATCTCTGCTGCAATAGAATCGCAGGTCAGAGCAGTGTCGGCAGCAGTAATAATCGCTCGCTCCTACAGAGCAGTCGCAATAGTTCGTTGTTATGGAGCAGTCGCAATAGCTCGCGGTTATGGAGAAGTGGTAGTAGCTCACCGCTACAGTACAATTGCTAGCCATGTAAGAGCAACAGCAGTCGCCGCTGGTGCAGCGCAGTTAATTGCCATGTAGTGTAAGGTAAACTTTATTATTCTTCATCGCCATGCGCTTACTTAAATCTGTTGTCTGAGATGTTAATATGAATTTGTTTCAATCGTTTTGTGATTTGTCAGCACTGATTAAGTCAGACCTGTAATGTTCAATTTTTTTGTGTAATGGCCTGCAGAAATGTTTTCAATAATAAGGTTTTTCAGAACATAACTTTTTACCAGTCATTTACCTGAATTTAAATATTTTACAAATTTTCCCAGATCATAGTCATGTGTTGTTTAATAATCAGAGGATCAGCTATGCAGCTGTGTCAACAAGCGAAGTCAGTTTTTTTTCTAATAATGAAAATCTCAGACAAATGTTGTTCAGTAGTACTAGATAGGCCAGCATTGCACTAATCTGTGCCATTCAGGAGCCGATATATAGACAGCGTTATCCGGCGACATCATTATGAGGTAAGAATTTTTTAGTTTATTCAGGTTGATTTCACAGGGCCATGACGTAGTGCTGCTTACGTCCAAAATTTATTAGTTTCAATTCTCAGTCAATTTTGTACCGGAAATTTTAATATACGGGAAGGTTACATGTGTTGCCACATTGGATGCCGCTCGATTAAAGGTGACACGCAAACACGGCGGGTCACTTCGCAAGTGTTGAAATGCAACTGATGTAACGAGGAACATTTTGGAAGCCGTCTTGTATGGTGGCAACCCGAGAATGTCCACAGCTCATTTTATGTGACCAATGACTGAACTGCGACGGACGAAGCGTTTTGTAGTCCTGAATTTACGCTCATGTCCTAACTTAAGCACAGCTTCGTGATGCGTACTGTACCAACAAAACAGCAGCCAACGACCTGTGTTAGAACTATTAACCACAATCACTTTGTTTATGGCAACAGCTTAAAACACACCTCTACAAGAAAACAAAAGACAGAAAAATTTCAGTTTCAGCACTAAAAGCATACTGCAGCTTCTCACATTCATTGGTTACTTCAAATTACTCTGTAATTGGCTATACGAGGTGACGCGACACCAACTGATGAGATTTTCTGGCTGGCACTTGATTACAGCTTGCAGTCGACACAGGCAGATACCAAGCGAAGAGAGAATTATAGGAAGAAGAAATAAGAGCAAATAAAAAGGTTATTCCGTTGATGAAAATGATGAGCAAAAGATGAAAAATAAGAAATTACAATTAGAACGATTATCTGAAAATAATAAGGATCAGAAATCAATTTGATAAAGATTTACAAATAATAAAAAATTATACCAGCTGACGAGATTCGAAATCACGACTTTCTGCACAGCAGAACTGTTACTTATCCACTGCGCTACGACACCACTGCCTGTTACGTTGTTATATAAATTTTGGTAAGTAAACAGTTACAACGATGAATTGCTGCCTTCAAAAGAATCGGCCTCGTGCAATGCCGTATGAAGCTTATGTAGTATAGGCCAATCTCTGTGATGATAATAATTCCATATACGACGCCGAATCGCGTCTTGTGCGAAAGGATCCAATAGTGTTTGGCTAATGCTATGTATGAAACATGCGTATTTCGTTCTCCTCGTTGTGTGTGTGTTTTGTTTTTGGGCTGGTTATCACGTCTGACGAAATGTGAAATAATATAGCCAGACCCAGAAGTGGCAAATCAAACAGACCAAGAACAAAAGCCAGACAAGGAATTCCAAGTGAGCTGACCACTTGTTGTGGCAGTTTGTCAATGGTGACCAGTTCGGGAGTGATTGAAGGAAGAGAGCTCGAGGGCGCGAAGAGTCAATTATCAAGTAATTTTAATCAGATAATAGCTCCACCGATGGAAACATTCAAGGAATGTATATTCAGATAAAACAAAATATGCACATAGTTAAGGGAGACGAGAGTATAATTGTGGTGGGGAATTGGAATTCGATAGTAGGAAAAGGAGAAGGAAAAAAATTATAGGTAAATATGGACTGGGGAATCGAATGGAAGAGGAAGCCGCCTGGTAGAATTTTGCACAGAGCAAAGACTTGGTTTAAGCATCGTGAAAGAGGGGTGTATAGTTTAAGGAGACCTGTAGACACCAGAAGGTTCCAGATTGATTACATAATGGTAAGACAGAGATTTCGGAACCAAATTTCAAATTGTAAGACATTTCCAAGGACAGAGCTGGACTCTGAGCAGAATGTATTGGTTCTGAACTGTAGATTAAAACTCAAGAAATTCTAGAAAGGTAGTAATTAAGGAGATGGTACCTGGATAAGTTGAAAGCACTAGAGCTTGTTGAGAGTTACAGAGGGAGCATTAGGCAACAATTGACTATAAAGGGAGTGAGAAATACATTTGAAGACAAATGGATAGCTTTGAGGAGTGCAAAACTGAAGGCAGCAGAGGATCAAATAGCTAAACAGACAAGGTGTAGTTGAAATACGTACTTGGATAAAACAGGAGATATTGAATTTAACTGATGAAATGAGAAAATATAAAAATGCAGAAAATAAAACAGTTGAATGGGAATACAAACGGCTAAAAACTGAGATTGACAAGAAGTTCAGAACGGCTAAGGAGGAATACTTAGACGACAAATGTAAGGAACTACAAGCACACTCACTAGGGGAAAGATAGGGATCGTCTACAGAAAAATTAGAGACCTATGGTGAAAAGAGATGCAACTGTATGAATATCAGATGGAAAACCAGTATTAAGCAAAGAAGGGAAAGCTGAAAGATGCAAGGAGTAAATAGGGGGTCTATACAAAGGAGATGAACTTGAAGGGTAATATTATAGACATGGAAGAGGACGTAGATGAAGTTGAGATGGGAGATATGATACTGTCAGAGGAATTTGACAGAGCCCTGAAAGACCTACGTCGAAAAAAGATATGATATTCCGTCAGAACTACTGATAGCCTTGGGAGAGCCAGCCATGACAGAACTCTTCTATTTGGTGTACAACGTATATCAGACATGCGAAATACTTCAGAAGAATACAATAATTCCAGTTAGAATGAAAGCAGATGATGACAAGCGTGAATATTACCGAACTATCATTTTAATAAATACTAACACGAATTCTCTTCAGAAATATGGAAAAACTAGTAGAAGTCGACCTCGGGGAAGATCAGTTTGGATTCCGGAGACATGGGAGAACATGCGAGGCAATACTGACCCAAAGATTTCTTTTCGAAGATAGATTAAGAAAAGGCAAACATACGTTTCCAGCATTTGTAGACTTAGAGAAACCTTTTGACAATGTCGACTGGAATACTCTCTTTGAAATTCTGAAGATATCAGGGGTAAGATACAGGGAGCGAAAGGCAATTTATCATTTGGTTAAAACACGAGTACACATCGAGTACTATTTTGTTACGGAAATTAATTTATGGGACCGACACTCGTTTCGAACAAATAATTTCGTTAACTCTAGTGGTAAAAGGGTTGTTAATGGTTTTTGAGAGCTAGGATTAGAAAGAATAACGTACACCGCATGCAGGATTCGAAACAGATACACTGTCGTGAACTGAAACTGCAGTTAATCTCAATATTAAAACGATAATTTTCTAAAAAAAATCTTGCGCTAGCTGTAGCATTGAATTCTAAAATTAGTAAAATGTAACACAGCATGGCTACAAATTACGATTTACTGCTGATCAAAAGTCTCGATAATCACCACTTTTTTGGTAGAAACTCAGATTTCTATTTGCACTTGCAGCAACCAGATTGTTCCCTCACTTTTCTAAACTTTTGTGCTTGTGAAACTTTGCGATATCGGAAATTGGGGGGACAGCACGAGGACCAGTCGCTACATTTGTTATTACGTGAAGCTCACGTAGATGGTACGATACTAGACGTTGCTAACATTTTGCAACGAATTTCCACAGGCCGTTCGCCGACTGTTAATAGCGCTGATTGAGTGAGAGCGTCTATAAGACGTCTCTTGCTCCAGGCATACTCTCAAAGCTCCGTACCCTACAGTTTTACACATTTTCGACCAAAAATCAAGGAATTTGTGCACATTAACAGCAAAGTTCTGTCACAGCATTCTGTAGCATCCATAGGAGCAACGTAGCGTGTGTGTGTGTTTAGGGGTAGCGTTACGGGAATACGTAACTGCTGTGAAAGCCTTGAGTTGGAAGATAAAGTAGCGAAAGCATAGAAATAATTCAGAGGAACAAGTAAACTATAGAAAAATTTGTTACACCAAAAGTTGCTCAAATTGTGATTCACGTAAACTTTTATTATTATTATTATTTTAAAAACAGCCAGATTCATTCGTTGTTAGAGATCAATACTTTTTCCAAGTGAACTCCTAGATATTTAGACAGGATTCAACTGTAGAACCATGGTACGAAATGCTGCGGTGATATATTCATGAAACAGTCTAGCACAGCTTTGATGTAAGAAATAAGTGTTTGTTTAGAAGTCACAAGTGCTAGACAACAGTACACTGAGGAGACAATAATCGTGGGACACCTCCTAATATCGAGTCGGACCTCTTTTTGCCGGCAGTGCTGCAACTCGACGTGGCATGGTCTCAACAAGTCGATGGAAGTCCCCTGCAGAAATATTGAGCAATGCTGCCTTTATAGGCATCAATAGTTGCGACAGCTGCAGGATTTTGTGCACAAAGTGATCTGTCGATTATGTCCCACAAATGTTCGATGGGACTCAAGTCGGGCGGTCAGGGTGGTCACGTCATTCGTTCAAAGCGTCCAGAATAAAAAAATATGGCATTTCAGTCTTTGATCGCTATTTTTTATTTTGTCCAGAATATTCTTCAAACCAATCGCAAATAATGGTGGCTCAGTGACATTTACCTATTTTTAATTTAAAACCCAAATATCGACCTGTTTCAGCCACATATATGTTGACGGATTATGGCTGAAACAGTTTAAGCCACAAAATCACATCTTTCATTACTTAAATAATGGCCACACCTCATAAGTAGTCTTGTCATGAATTCCAGTATACCATACAGCACTGCTATGTTTATGCATGTTATTTGTTTACCTAAGTCCTGTGTGGTATATTGCAATTCATGAGACGTGCCCAGTATTTAAGTGATGACAGATGCGATGTTGTGGCTTAAGCTGTTTCAATCCTAATTCATGAAGATGGTCTGTGACTGAAACTGGTCGATATTTGGTTTTTTAAATAAAAAAGCACCTGATGGTCAAACATTCATTCTATACGTTGCTTGACGGCTGTTAATATTCACCTTCCAAAAATGACTTCCAAGTAGCCGAACATAACCGTTTCCAGTCAGTGATCGGTCCGGTTGGAACAGAGGAATGTAACAGAGGAAGTTTGAAAGTGGGACTGAAAATAAATTATAATAAGGTTGAAATAAGAAATAATCAATTCACTGAAAATAAAACTGTATTAGCTAACAATGACAATATAGAAGTAGATGGCGTCTTTTAGTAATTAGGGCGGATGAAGACGTAGACTGGATGGAGCACGAAATAAATATAATGACATTGGTGTGAAATGCTTTTGTCAACTAAACAGAGTTTTCGAAACCAAGATTGCAAAGCATCTTAAATGGCAAGTTTACTTGAATATAGTCACGTTTACGAACTGTCAAGAGTTGCTAAAAAAAATAAACGTTTATTCACTACCGTTTCAATCAAATTCACATAGCATTTTCGTAATGATCGCATTTTGATCGAGCCTAGCCGTAACAAATCTAGTGGCATATCTCTGAATTCATTCCCTGTCTTCCGTAAATGCTACCCGGTGGGGACCTCCATCTCACAGTATCCTTTGTACGCTGCTCAACGAAGTTGAAGGATCAATTTTTCTAAACCCCGTAAATGTCTTCCATCCAGTTGCATAAATTCGTAACGGTGCAGGAGCATGGGCCCTCACACGTTTTCCTCGGGCTCAGTGGCACTTCGAAAAGCAACGTGTCGACAAAAGAGAAAAAAAAGGCCCCAGCTCAGATATGAGCTATGAGGTCCAACGTCAGCACGGTAAAATTAAGTATCAGTGTCATTAACTTCAGTTTTTCAGTTGGTAAAAAATACTAAAGACCATTCAGGATAATAGAAGCATAAAGTATAAATAAGAATGAGAACCATTCTGTTGTTGAACATGAACAAGATGATGTCACATCGGCACCAAATTTCACCGCAATTCTGCCCAACGCAGCCGCGGGCGTGTAATAAGATGGACATGCCGTCACATTCCCTCTTACCCACATTTCATCCCTTGCTTTTCCGCCTCTGTGATGAAGTCCAGAACCGCAATACCCAGTGCTGAAATCACATTTTATTTTCTTTTTCTTGTGGGTGGACGAGAGAAACATGTCAGTTAGATCGCCGCACAGAATCGACACGAAAGGGCCTCAGGGGAAGGCATATAGGGCGTCAATGAATCGACCCTTTCCATTGGCTGCCGAAAATGACAATTTTCAGTGCGTTGACGTTCTTGACAACGATCGACAGCGTTACCACCCGCTGAGCGTTTCAGCGCTACTCTAAGGACAACGTCGGCTGCAACAACTTTGAACTATACCTGCTCCTATTGGAATGCCATAGGAGTGCACTGCGACAATTTTTGTTCTGTTACGCAGGGTGTGATCACTAGGAAACATTCAAAACCACTAGATGGAATTTGAACTTCATCCGAAGCAGGGAAGGTGTTTTATGGTTTCATAGCGTTTATGTTTCGCATCCTGCTGTGCCGCGATCACGGCGGGGGGGGGGGGGGTGGGGGGGGGGTGGGGGGGGGGGAGGGGGAGGCGTGAATAGGGGGTGGGGCTACATTATCACATACATGAAAATGAATAAAACGTCAAAGGGTCCCTGTAAGACCCCTCCGCTTCCCTCCCCCCGACACCAGTTTGACAAGACCCTTGATGCCACACACGCACGTTTGCTGAGTACTAGTCGGAAACTTCGACGCTAATTTAGACTCGCGACTGCTCTAACCCCTGAATGTCGCAAGACCACACCTACAGGGGTCGAAGGGGTTACCTAGACCTAAGGCATTAGAGCAGCCACGAGGCGAAATGGGTGTCGAAGTTTATGATATTTTGAACGTGCTCAAACAACTTGTGCCGGTAGTACCGAGGCTGCTGTCGAACTGTGGTCTTGGAGGGACTCTCTGTGGTTTTATTCACGAATATGTTAATGTGGACGAGTACAATACATTTTGTCTTATTGTAGTGAAACATAAACTTTCAGCGCGAAAACCTTTCTAAAACCGTGGATTGTTCAGTGAACAACACAGATATGTCTGTTGGATGAGACAGAAAAACAAACAAATGGCTCAGGGACACTACTAGAGTTAAAGATGTGATCATGAACGTAATGGAAATGATTTGCACGGATCACGTAACGAGGCGAATGAGTGGAAGATGGACCAAGTAAGTTCTTTGTAAGCTTCTAATTGGTTAGAAAGGTTCGAAACGACGACCTATTTCGAAGGTAGAAAATGTGCACTAACGACATGGATGAGTACCGATAAAAAGCATAGACCACATCTACATCTATACTCTGCAAGCCACCACATGGTGTGTGGCGGAGGGTACTTTGTGTACCATTGCCACTTATCCCTTCTTCTTCAGACGCGAATAGTTCGCGGAAAGAAAGTGTGTCGGTAAGCCTTCATGTACGCTCGAATCAAAAAATGATTCAAATGGTTCTGAGCGCTATGGGACTTAACATCTAAGTTCATCAGTCCCCTACAACTTAGAACTACTTAAACCTAACTAACCTAAGGACATCACACACATCCATGCCCGAGGCAGGAGTCGAACCTGCGACCGTAGCGTTCGCGCGGTTCCAGACTGAAGCGCCTAGAGCCGCTCGGCCACCCCGGCCGGCTCGCTCGAATCCCTCTGGTTTTATCTTCATGGTCTTTTCGCTATATATGAGTAGGAGAAGGCAAAATATTTGTTGGAATTTCCTGAGAGATTAAAACTGTGTGCCGGATCGAGACTCGAACTCGGGGCTCTTGCTTTTCGCGGGGAACTGCTCTACCGACTGAACAACCCAAATAGGACTCACAACCCATCCACATAGCTCTAATTTCTTGACTCCATATAGTCGGTAGAGCACTTGCCCGCGAAAGTCAATGGTCTCCATTTCGAGTCTCAGTCCCGCACACAATTTCAATGTGCCAGAAAGTTTCATAACAGGGTACACTTCGCTGGAGAATGGAAATTTTATTTTGGACATATTTGTTAACTCTACTGTTAACATCGATCTCGAAAATTTAACAATAAACCGTGTCCTGATGCAGAGCGTCTCTCTTAGTGCGTCAGCCACTGGAGATCGATGATCATTTCAGTGACGCTTTCGCACTTTCTAAATGAACCCTTGCCTTTCGCACTGCTCTTCTTTGTATCTTCTCTATTTCCTCTATCTGTCCTATGTGGTACGGATCCCATGCTGATGAGCAGTGTCCAAGTGTTAGTCAATGGAGTGTTTAGTAAGCTACTTTCTTTGTTGATGGACTACATTCCCCGAGGATTTTTCCAATGAATCTCAGTGTGGCATTTTTATTACTCGCAGTTAATTTATTGTTATCTTTCCACTTAATATCTCTCCGTGTGCGCACTCCTAGATATTTTATGGAAATAACTGCTTCCAGTGACTGTTCTGCAATCGTGTAGTCATTCAATAACGGGTCTTCCTGTCTGTGTATTCGTAATGAGTTACGCTTGTTTATGCCGATAGTCAGTTGCCTCTCCCTACACCACGCGTTGATCCCCTGCAGGTCCTCCTGCGTTTCAAAAAAATGGTTCAAATGGCTCTGAGCACTATGGGACTTACCTTCTGAGGTCATCAGCCCCTAGAACTTAAAATTACTTAAACCTAACTACCCTAAGGACATCACACACATCCATGCCCGAGGCAGGATTCGAACCTGCAACCGCAGCGGTCGCGCGGCTCCAGACTGTAGTTCCTAGAACCGCTCGGCCACTATGACGGCGTTCCTGCGTTTCGCTACAGTTTTCTAGTCACCACGTCTCTGTATACAACAGCATCTGCGGAAAACCTAATGGAACTTCTTATATTATCTACTAGCTCATTTAAATACTTTGTGGAAAGTAATGGTCCTATCACACTACCCTGGGCACACCAAACGTTACTTTGACGTCGGAAGACTTGTCTCCTTTCAGCATGCCATACTGAGTTCTCTTCTCTAGAAAACATTCACTCCAATAACACAGTCAGTCTCCGACTACGCAACAACGGCGAGGTTTCGTCTATCTTAAGGGCAGATTGTGATCAAGGCAGTAGTGATATATATGTATCTTTATTGAACAAGAAATAAGTCACCACTACGGTTTCTATTTGGATTATTCAGGAAATAGTGTTACAGGAACCATTCAGATACTTTTCAGGAAATAGTGTTACAGGAGCTATTCAGATACTTTAACCGGGCTGAAAATCCAAAGAAACTAGTCCACCTGCCTAATACCTTGAAGGGCGAAGTGCCGCAACACTATGTGACATGGACTCGACTGATGTCAGAAGTAGTGCTGCAGGGAACTGACACCATGAATCCTGCAGGGCTGTCCATAAATCCGTAAGAGTCTGAGGTGGTGCAGATATCTTCTGAACAGCACGTTGCAAGGCATCCCTGATGTTCCCAATAATGTTCATTTCTGGGGAGTCTGGTGGCCAGCGGAAGTGTTTAAACTCAGAAGAGTGTTCCTGGAGCCACCCTGTAGCAGCTCTGGAAGTGTGAAGTGTCGCATTGTCCTGCTGGAATTGCCCAAGTCCCTCGGAATGCACAATGGACATGAATGGATGCAGGTGATCAGAAAGGATGCTTACAAACATGTCACCTGCCAGACCCGTATCTAGACATGTCAGGAGTCCCATATCACTCCAACTGCACACACCCGACACCATTACAGAGTCTCAACCAGCTTGAATACTCTCCTGCTGACATGCAGGGTCCATAGATTCATGAGGTTGTCACCATACCCGTACAAGTCTATCCTCTCGATACAATTTGTAACGAGATTCGTCCGACCGAGCAACATGTTTCCAGTCATCAACACTCCAGTGTCGGTAATGACGGGCACAAGCGAGGTGTAAAGCTAAATGTCGTGCAGTCATCAAGAGTACACGAGTCGGCCTTCGGCTCCGAAAGCCAATAGCGAAGATGTTTCGTTGAATGGTTCGCACCCTGACACTTACTGGTGGTCTAGCATTGAAATCTGCAGCAATTTGCGGAAGGGTTCCATTTCTGTCACTTTGAACGATTCGCTTCAGTCGTTGTTAGTCCCCTTCTTGCAGGATCTTTTTCCGGTCGCAGCGATATCGGAGATTTGATGTTTTACCGGACTTCTGGTATTCACGGTACTCTACCTCGGAGATGCTGTTTCCCATCGCTCATGCGCTGACTATAACATCACGTTCAAACTCACTTGAATCTTGATAACCTGTCATTGTAGCAGCAGTAACCGATCTAACCAATGCGCTAGACACTTTTTATCGACCGCAGCGCAGTATTCTACCTGTTTACATATCTCTGTATTTGAATACGCATGCCTATCACAGTTTCTTTGGCACTTCAGTGTTTAACGGACAGTTCCTATACCACCTTCATTTTACTGACGTGAAGATAAATTTCAACAAATAACGAATATGGTAATTTTGATTATCGAAACCGGTTATCGAGAGGAAAGGTTATAATTAACGATCTTTGCAAAGAAGTTTATCTTCACCGCTCATATTATGTTCTTAGGCGGCACTGCGGAATCATCGAATGCCTTCTGGATGTCGGGGAAAAGGCATCTACCTGGTCGCCTCTATCTACCACTTTCTGGGTCTCGTAGAGATTGCTTAGGGGGTGTAATATCCACGACACTATGTCCTAGGCACAAATATTAAAATGAACTAAGTGTACAAACTTCAACAAATATTATCGATATTACGTATGAAAGGGCTGTATCGTGTAAAAATGACGATAATTATTTCATTATTTCTGTAATAATTTAATATCTGTGCGAATTAAAACTATTATGAGAGGACTACATTCATAAACAACGACAATTATAATCTTTTTTTTTTGTTATCTGTGATAATTGTGGTTCAGTTGTTCTTCCTGTGCTAACGGATGGATTGTTCGGACGTGTGACGTGTGAGGTCTGTAAACATAAAACCTGTAACTATATAATGTTAATTATTATTTGACAAATAGAGTCGCTATTGTCTAGACGTGGATTTGTATTTATTTCTAATCCAATCTAACTAATGTTTTTAAGTGCTAATTTTCAGCTCCGCAATTAGGAGCGCAGCGCAGTAACTTACAGCGGAGTTTACTAGTAGCTGGTATAAAAAATATGACGGTATTTATCATTGAAAATGATTTTAAAAGCTAAAGAATAGAGATAAAAGGCTTAAAGAGTTTTATCTAGCATAAATATATTACCTTGATAACATAAATCGAGAATAGCAATAAACAAATTGACTATCATCTGTCTTCCGCCATCTTAGCAAAAATATCTCCGCGGCAGTTTTGAATCGAGAATTTTAACAAACATAAATGTTGTAATGTGCACCGGAGGTCCCGAATCTACTTTAAAAGACAGAATTCAACTCAGAATGAGTCTTTAAAAATAGTGCTCACAGCACGTTACGTAATATGAATTTCTTATTTGGTAATGTATGAAGCCTAATCATTTCGGACGATTTACATGAAATATTTTAATAGGAGACATACGTCAGTGTTGTGCGTGGGTAGTATTTTGTGACTAAATGTTCCCCTTGCTAGAGAAAAGTGCTTCCATCTTAAGTAACAGTTGTGTAGAATCTGATAAATGATATGCAATTTGGTGCCACTCACACGACTTTACAGACAACATTTCTACACAACGTCAAGTGGAGATTTCTTTAGCAGAGTGCCAAATATTAGCCGGGATAATCATTTTTGAGATCAAACGAATTGTTAAGCTGACAATAGGTAACTGGTTTTAATTTTTTTTTATCCACCTGAAATATCATTTATATGTAATTAAAGTCACGAAATACTATAAACCGGTTCCGCCACAGGGGGGGGGGGGGGAGGGGGGGATTTAATTTAGCAGTGAGATCCCATGAGTTGCTACTCCCGCCGCCCGTATTGCTGCCGATGATGAAGAGCTTAGCGTTAATAATATTTTGAGAAATATGTTGAAATTACCAGAACTGCGTCTCAAACTGAGAACATCGTGGGAGTATAAGGCCTCACGATGCCAAGATACAGGCTCGAAATATTAGAATGGGGCTGTGAAAAAGAAAAGATAGAAACTCGACCTTGTATGCAATTTGGAACCGTATGTGTGTAAGTGTAGTGTTTATCGTATAAGCCGCAGCTCCAGACAGACGAGAAGGGCGCAATTTGTCAGTCGGCGCCCACCTCAGTGACAGAGCCGCTGCTGGCGGGGGAGGGACGAGAGGTTCGGCATTTCCGCCTAATGGCATCGGCAGCGGCAGCAGCAGTCGGCACTGCAAGCTCTTCCGGTCGCCAGCGGCGCGCATTAGCAAGAGGCCTCGCGGCTAAGTGAGCGCAAGCGGCTGCGGTCACAACCGTTCCATTTAGCAGCCAGGCACACCCCCCTCCGCGGGCTGCGCGCTTTTCCTGGCGCAGACTGCGAGTGTTGCTTACACCGCACATCGCTCACTAGTCCGCGCCTCCAGTGGCACTGACAAGCGGACCCTCCATACTGTAAATCACGGATTTTGATGCGCTTCAAATATGTTGTAGAGGCACTTACCCTGAGTACCTGACTATCCGGTTTTTTAGCGAAGGGCCTTGGTTTTTGAGAAAATTGATTTTGAAAGTCATTGCGTGATTTGTATACCTGCAACATTACACGTATTTCGTGCAAGTCAGGGTAGAGCAGCGGTAGAGGTTCACGGTTACCGCTCTGGAGGTAGTCTGTTCGAATCCTTCTCGCGTACTTTTTTTATATATATATATATATATATATATATATATATAATCGACCGAATTTTTCAATTTTATTTCAAATAATATCAACAAACAGTTTAAGGTGTGCGAAATTATAAAGATATATTCAGTTATTATTTGTTTCAAATATTCATTCCGTTTGTGGTACGCATCATATTCTCCCAGTTCATCCTCTTCGTTGAAATCTATCAATTCATCGTCAGTAATGATCTGTCTTTCGGCCAAGAGATCCTGTATTGCGATACATATCTCACTGTCAATTGCAACGGAATTGGCAGAGATCACGCTAGGCGGTGTATTCGTTACGAGATTCAAATCGTGGAGTAGATTTTCGGCGTATTTAATGGCATTTGTGATTTAGCCTTTTGATTCTTCGTTCAACTCCTCTACTTGTGGATCTTCTTCTGGCTCCACTACTGCAGAAACACATCCATTTCACAGATTTTTTCTAACACATGGCAATAGAGACGCTTTGCGAGCAGCTGACGCTGTAGTTAGAGGCGAACGTGAAGGAATACAACTCGCATCCTCGTTGGCCTCAACTAGGAGCTGGGAGTTCCCGTTACGGCTAACGGTATTCACGGGAGAGGGGACGATAATGGCGATAATGGGTGGAGATCGATTTCAGGTAATCAAGAAGCGACCGTTGTACGATCATTTGGAACTCCAACTGCCAACCACAAACGGAATGAATATTTGAAAAAAGTAATAACTAAATATACCTTTATAATTTCGCAAACCTTACACTGTTTGTTGATATTCTTTGAAATAAAATCGAAAAATTCGGTCGATTTTGAGGGGAAAAAAAAAGGTACACGAGTAGGATTCGAACACGGTAGCTCCAGCGCGGTAGCCGTGAACCTTTGCCACTGCGCTACGCTGACTTTCTCGGAGTATGCATAATGTTACGGGTATACAAAGGGCGCAATGAACTTCAAAATCGATTTTCTCAAAAACCAAGGCCCGTCGCTAAAAAGCTGGATAGCCAGGTACTCAGGGTAAGTGCCTCTGCAACATATTTGAATCGCATCAAAATCCGTGATTTACAGTACGGAGGGTCCCCTTGTGAGTGTAGAGCACAGAATTTACAAGTTTTGGTACCAGCATCTCCTTTTTTGATCTGTTTTCTGGCCTGCCCGTAACGCAATCGCGTTGTATTCCGGTTACCCCTTTAAGAGTAATATCCGCCGACACACTGTAAGACGGTCATAAATCTGACATTACGGCCTGTACCTGATTTCCCGCCATACCACGTCTTATAGGATTTCAAAGACAGCCTTTTTTTTTATACAGTGTGCGGCAAAACAATTGACCAATAGTGGAAGCTAGAATGACAGCGTCAAACGAATTAATTTGGTTATAGAACTAGGGATCGCGGTGCGAATTTTTGGTGTTATATAAACGTAACTGAAACCTGCAGTATGGACGTCTTTACTCACAATGAAAAGTAATTGACAGAAAATGTACCCGTAAACCAAATGTCACTGTGCGAACAGGAAAAACTTAAAGCATCACATACGCGTGTATCCTACATAGCTGATGTATCAAACAGCACTTCTTTAAAAATGGAAACAATCACATGTTACAACTTGTCGTAAGAAAGGCAAAATACATGATACTTTAATATGCTACTGTACTTACCACCACTTAATTAACATGAGTATGTCGTAGCAAATGTTCGAATTGATCACCGTTTTCACACTGGCATAGAACATGGCCGCAGTGCAGGTATTGGCTGTAAGACGCCAGGAGTAGTATGAGTCACTTCTGCTGCTGCCATAATGTGAGCCATCAAGCCCTGTTCATCTCCAGTTGGTGTTGGATACACGCTATCTTTCATCTTACCCAGAGGAAAAAAAAACCAGCGGTATCAACTTTGACGAACGTGGACACCGCCTCGTTGGTCCACCGCGCCCGATCCATCTGTCAGCCAATGTCCTATATGATCTCTGACAGCGTGTTCAAAATGTGTAGTTGCGCCGTCACGTTGCAACCACAGGTTCTGCCGTACTCCGAGCGGTACATCCTCCAGGAGCGCAGGCAATACTTGTTGCAAGAACACAAGGTATCTGTGAGCATTCAACTTTTGAGGTAACATATAGGGGCCAATCAGCGAGCTGTTTACAATTCCTGGGCACATCTTAACTGCGATCGCTCTTGATGATTATGGATGTACTCTGCATGAGGATTCTGTAGTATCAAAACGTGGCCGTTGTATAAATTGAAAATGCCTTCACTAAAGGAAGCGTTCTCCGTATACAACAAACGTTCACGGAAATGTGGCTGTTGAGCTACCCGTTGTAGGAACTAGTCAACAAATTCCAGACGCCCAGAGAAGTCGTCCGGACCCACGGCTTGTACCTTTTGTTGCTGGAAATGACGAAGACTGGTCTCATGGACGACGTTCCAGACGTGAGACCGGTCCATGCCAAGATCATCAGCGATTCATCTGGCACTTATCGTTGGACCTTGTTCTGTGCGATGTAAACACATCTTCGTCAACCTCAACGACAGGGACAGTGCGTCTCCTTCCTGTATCACGCTTAATAACCCCCAAAGATCCTGTCCCTCTCATACGTCTGCCAACTGACACAAAACTATTCTTCTGAGGCAGCCTGCGATGTGGATAACGTTCCTGGTAAGTCCTACGAGCCATCCTTGCATTGCCACTAGCAGCACCATAGGCCACGTCTCTTAGCTCATTGCATGTGAAACCATATTTCATGTTGCTGCTTCACAACACTCACTCGTTGGCACCCACTCTAGTCGGACCACTGTACCTACTCAGCACAATGGAATGGTACTTAAAACAACGTTCTGCACTGCATATCAGACCCACCCAGGGACATCTGCAAACACAAACAAGTTTCATACCTGAAGACCGCCATACATCCGGAGTTGACAACACATGTAGTGCCTTAAATATGAAACTTCGACCCACAGTTCGAATACTTGTCTTTCTGTCCTGCTCTTTTAGTCGTTCTTTTCTGTACTCTATATACCTTTATTATTTATTAGACCATATACCCTGCAGTCAGCGCCATATCACGCTAGCAGTACATCTGTAGACTACATCACATTAATGCGCACATGGCAGCTGGTAATTACACTCACGGAAATGAAAAGATAACGTGAACGCCTTGACCGAATGCTATCGACCTGAAATCAGTGTTTCCATTCCTCTGTGATATATTGAATAAAATGTCTTCGTTATGCGAGTTTATCCTAATTACAGAAAAAAAGCCAGCCCAACAGATGAAAACGAAACTTCCTGGTAGATTACGACTGTGTGCGGGGTCAGGACTCGAATCTGGGACGTTTGCCTTTCGCGGGCAAGTGCTCAATCAGCCGAGCTGCTCAAGCACTTCTCACCGTCCACCCTCACAGCTTTACTTCCGACAGTACTCCATGTGTCGTCATCCAGGCTCTGGCTAAGCCATGTCGTCGCAATATTCTTTTTTCCTGGCGTGCTAGTACCGCAAAGTATGCAGGAGAACTTCCGTGAGGCTTGGAAGGTGGAACATGAGGTACTGGTGCATGCAAAGTTGTGAAAGCGGGCGGCGAGTCATTGAAATAAAAAAAGAAGAAAAAGAAATATAGCGCTGTCGGTAGAGGACTTATTCCCGAATAACGAAGGTCCCAGTTCGAGTCTAGGTGCGACGCACTGTATTAAACTACCCCTGTGCACAGCGAAAATTTCATTCTCGAAACAATCTAACAGGCTATGGCTAAGTCATGTCTCCGCAGTATCCTTTCTCCCAGGACTACTGTTACCACAAGATACGCGGGAGAACCTCTATGAAGTCTGGAAGCTGGGAATTATGGTACTGGCGGAAGTAAAGCAGTGAGGGCAGGGTGTGAGTTAACTTGGATAACTCAAAAATGGTTCAAATGGCTCTGAGCACTATGGGACTTAACATCTGAGGTCATCAGTCCCCTAGAACGAAGAACTACTTAAACCTAACTAACCTAAGGACATCACACACATCCATGCCCGAGGCAGGATTCGAGCCTGCGACCGTAGCGGTCGCCCGGTTCCAGACTGAAGTGCCTAGAACGGCTCGGCCACTGCGGCCTGCTTGCATGACTCAGACAGTAGAAACTCTTGGCGACGAATAGCACAGGTCTTCTATGAGATATAGTGAATTCTGTACACTCAGTCTTGACAAAATTTTATCAAATTCTATTTCTTCGGATCACCTGACGATGTTTTCCAATACTTGATTAGTATTCTATCATGGAGGGGGACTGGTGTGACTTTCTATTCCTTTACTTGTATATCATCTACGACATTTTCTGACAATGCAGTTGGAAGATAATTTATGTTTATCAGAAACAACTGAGGGCTCAAAATCGAGCACTCCGTTACACCACGTCTGATTGCTTCAAAGTCCTGGTGGCTATTGTTATGTGACGGATGGGGAACTGATACTAATTTCGTCTATCTATCATCTGACAGACTGTGGGACGCCAGATGTTACTATGATCTTTTGGAGCATGAATGGATCCTTCAGCTATACTCGTATACAGCGGAAGGATATATTCACACTCGAAAACTACCTGACAGATACGTTGAAAACTGGCAATGGGAGGCCGCGACGTTCGGATCACCGATTTACTTCAAACTTTGTACACTTTTAGTAGCCCATTAGGACAAAATACTGAGCAAGTGGCCGGCCACGGTGGTCGAGCGGCTCTAGGCGCTTCAGTCCGGAACCGCGCGACTGCTACGGTCACAGGTTCGAATCCTGCCTCGGGCATGAATGTGTGATGTCCTTAGGTTAGTTAGGTTTAAGTAGTTCTAAGTTCTAGGGGACCTCAGATGTTAAGTCCCATAGTGCTCAGAGCCATTTGAAACACTGTGCAAGAAGTAAGGCGTACTACGTAGGCGAATTCGAGAAAACCGCAGGAGAAGCATTACGCGTCAGCAATGTACCTGTGCGTTGCAATCCTGAGCTTTAGATGGCTGCGTTCAAGGTCCGTAATATGTGACTCGCTGGACCGAGGCCCGCTCATTTTCTTTTTTTATTCATACTTTTTTCAACACTAATCGCATTATTTCATGCATGTTACATTTGAAGGTACTATGATGAAAATACACGTTTATTGGCATGAACTTTTATTCAATTTCCAATGTTATTTGGTAGTGTACTAATTTTTATTGTCACAACAGATATTATATTTATAATTATCAGCACGTAAACGAACAAATGCATAAAGTGTTCTTGATCATGTACGCCTCTCGGGATTTCCTAAATCCCTTAGACTTGCAATTCGATAAAGTACCGAAGACTGCTTTGCACCTGGACGCTTCGGTCTGCAAACACACCTTTCAAGACGAGGCACAGGCTTGGACAGCCGAAGCCAATCATCGATAAAAAAGGTGTAGATAACTTTATTCAATAATACTATGAGTTACAGTATGCCAGAATATGAGAGTAACGCACGATTAATTGTCGGATGCGCTTTCGACATTCCAAACTGCAGGCTGACATTTTTCATACAGACGCGGAAAACATTAATTAAGACGGCATCTACTAAATCGAATGAATGCAGTTTTCCTGCATGCTCTAGGAATCTTCAGAATTTTTAAGGAAAAATAAATTTCGTAAACTTTTTGCCAAATATCTCTTTCTCCAAACAATTTGAATGCACACCATGCGTAACGCATTGTTTTCGTAGATACCGGTGCCGATAATTAGCGATGCATAAAGTTTTTGACTTGCCTATAGAAATAAAAGCCTCATTATATTTGTTGTAACAATGGAAATCAGTGAACAGTGAAATAACATTGGAATTTGATAAAAGCTCATGCAAATAAAAGTATCTTTTCATCACATTACCTTTCAAATGTAATACGTACGACATAATATGATGAATGTCGAAAAAAATTAGAAAAAATGACGAGTGGGTCTCAATACATCGATACGGAACTTGAGCCCTAACCACAAGACCACCTGCCTCACTGAAGCGTAGAATTTATCGTGAGATTTTCTCAAAATCGCCTAAATGGTACGTCTTACTACTAGCACATTATGTCGTCCTACTAGACTATTAAAAGTGTACAAAGTTTGAAGCAAATCCGAACGTCGTGGTCTCCCTTTATGAGGACCTGTTGTGTCTGCTACTCCATAACTTCACTACTTTTGCTTGACGATGTCGTGATTTACTCAATAAAATGAGTTAGCCAAGACGCGAAATAATCCCAATGGTAATTTCTGATTGATTGTTTGTAGCACTTATCTGTCAAGATCGGTATGACATACCAGTCACAGTGATTTGTGTATTAAGTCAGAAAAGGTGAGCAAAGAATTAAGTTAAACAGTACCGCCTGAAAATGGAAGCCACCAAGAGAATGTTAGTGCAGAAAGTCCACGTTCGTATGGTAGTGCGTTGTGAAGCATACACTGGACGTATCTTTTCATCACATTACCTTTTAAATGTAATATGTACGACATAATTTGATTAGTTTCATAAAAAATTTAAAGGAAGACGAGCGGGACTCAATCCACAGATACGGAGCTTGAGCGCTAACCACATGATCACCTGCCCACTGACGCATAGAATTTCTCATGAGATTTTCTCGAAATCGCCTAAATGGTACTTGTTACTGGACACCAACGACTAAGAGGCAATGTATGCTGATGGTAAACGAACTGAAAAGAGTTTTACCTGCCTGATCATGCGCGCTTAGCCGGTAATGGATCTTTGAATAAATAACGTCTGAAAGTGACTTGTTACTGATTCTCTCTGCTCATTTGTGTCCTTACCGTTAGGGAGTCTCACAGATCCCACCCACACTGAAATAACGATTACTTAATAACTGCTTGGATAAGCTCTTTACTTTGAACCGTTGTAACTTTCTGATTGCTGTTACTTTAAACGCTGTTTGATGTAGCAAATAAAAGAAACTGAGAGGAGCAGCGTCGAGCCGCGATTATGTGCTCGAAAGTCTTCGCCCCGAATTAATCGTAAGTAGCGCACATTATTAAAGCTAAAATGCGTATTGACGAGACACAGCTATTGGAAAGCGTAAGGCAGTTATTATTGTCCACTCGAGAAACAGTTCGTGTCGACGACTGACGAAGCTCACAGAAGTTAGCGATGATACCCTACGTACGTCTATGAGCGAGTATCACGTGACCAATTAGGAATGAAGCTGAAATCTGTTCTACGAGAACGAAATTGTTCTGCTCGTTAATACTTTGAAATAAGCACAAGTTGTATATTCGACAGCTAATAAATGCGAAGATGTTCATAGAATTTTAAATATCACCTAGAAAAAATAAATTTACCCAATTGTGTTTTGGCTTTTATGCCCAGGCACATGTCCGCAGTCCCGGTACACTCTGAAATGTCGTGGCACAAGTATCTCTAGATAGACTTGAAATAAGGCAGTCTTGATTCCAAATCGTTTTATCTATTTATTGGCAATGACGCGTTTCGCCACAGTGGGGTGTCTTCAGATGAACTTAAGATTGGCTCTGAGCACTATGCGACTTAACTTCTGAGGTCATCAGTCGCCTAGAACTTAGAACTACTTAAACCTGACTAACCTAAGGACATCACACACGTCCATGCCCGAGGCAGGATTCGAACCTGCGACCGTAGCGGTCGCTCGGTTCCAGACTGTAGCGCCTAGAACCGCACGGCCCCTCTGGCCGGCTGAACGTAAGAAGTAATGTGCTGAGCCAACATCCATCCTTTAATGCCAGCATGTGGTATTGAGATAAAAATTATAACGAAACATCGTCCTACGTCATTACGTAAATAAAAGCATAAGGGACATAATACGGAGCCAACTTCGTTCCGGGGTGCACCGCATGGAGCGTTGTGTAATGCAGACAAAATGTAAGAATAATGTAATAGAGAAGACAAGATACGTCAAATCTAGCAGCCCACCACACAGACGTAAATTGTCTCAGTACACATACGAAGTGGAGATGGGCTGCACTAATTTCTTTCTTTTGGCTCCTGTAGCGGCGTGCTACAGTACTGTGACGTGAGTACTCCAGAATATATCAGAACTGTACACGTGTGACTGTAAACAAACTAAAAATAATTACGTAACTTAATTTTTTCCGCGTGCCAGATGGTAACTAATGGTAACTAAATTTTACAACTAGCCCTCATATGAAGACCGTTTGACGAAAACAATAGAATCGGCTCTTATTTGAAGTTTTCGCGCTTCCTGTCTATCCGGAACAAACCGGAGTGTCCGAATGAAATGACCTCAACGCTCCGGCTTCTGGAGGAGGAGGATATTAGTGTTTAACGTCCCGTCGACAACGAGGTCATTAGAGACGGAGCGCAAGCTCGTGTTAGGGAAGGATGGGGAAGGAAATCGGCCGTGCCCTTTCAAAGGAACCATCCCGGCTTTTGCCTGAAGCGATTTAGGGAAATCACGGAAAACCTAAATCAGGATGGCCGGAGACGGGATTGAACCGTCGTCCTCCCGAATGCGAGTCCAGTGTGCTAACCACTGCGCCACCTCGCTCGGTCCCGGCTTCTGGAAATCCGCTTCCTGGCCAGCACTACTTCTATGCTTGTAGTACCCGTCACTAGGTCGATTGGATGCAATACAGTTCTACTCTTTGGCGAAACGTTCAGACAGGGCAGAGGATTTGAATTTGACAGATACTCCTTGACAGCAGTGTTTACATCCTGGTACTTCTTCAGTATAAAACCGCCCGTGGTCCACGGGTAGCGTCTTTGATTCGTAATCAAAACGTCTTCGATCCCGGGTTCGATCCCCGCCACTGCCTAAATTTTGATAAATAATCAGCATTGGCGGCCGAAGACTTCCGGCATAAGAAGTCAGCCTCTTTCTGCCAACGGTCAAAGATGGCGGAGGAGCGGATAGAGGTTCAGGGCACTCTCTTGCCCCTAAAGGCGGAAGAATCAGCAATGATCAACGACGTGAGGATGCAGAAGCCAATGGAAACCACTGCATTAAAGACACGTAACGTGTATCCACAGGACATGTGGCCTGTAATTGAGGAAGTGTCATGATGATCTCTCCATTGGCAAAAGATTCCGGAGTAGTCCCCCATTCGGATCTCCGAGAGGGGACTGCCAAGGAGGAGGTTACCATGAGAAAAAGATTGAATCATCAACGAAAGGATAACGTTCTACGAGTCGGGGCGTGGAATGTCAGAAGCTTGAACGTGGTAGGGAAACTAGAAAGTCTGAAAAGGGAAATGCAAAGGCTCAATCTAGATATAGTAGGGGTCAGTGAAGTGAAGTGGAAGGAAGACAAGGATTTCTGGTCAGACGAGTATCGGGTAATATCAACAGCAGCAGAAAATGGTATAACAGGTGTAGGATTCGTTATGAATAGGAAGGTAGGGCAGAGGGTGTGTTACTGTGAACAGTTCAGTGACCGGGTTGTTCTAATCAGAATCGACAGCAGACCAACACCGACAACGATAGTTCAGGTATACATGCCGACGTCGCAAGCTGAAGACGAACAGATAGAGAAAGTGTATGAGGATATTGAAAGGGTAATGCAGTATGTAAAGGGAGACGAAAATCTAATAGTCATGGGCGACCGGAATGCAGTTGTATGGGATGGAGTAGAAGAAAAGGTTACAGGAGAATATGGGCTTGGGACAAGGAATGAAAGAGGAGAAAGACTAATTGAGTTCTGTAACAAGTTTCAGCTAGTAATAGCGAATACCCTGTTCAAGAATCACAAGAGGAGGAGGTATACTTGGAAAAGGCCGGGAGATACGGGAAGATTTCAATTAGATTACATGATGGTCAGACAGAGATTCCGAAATCAGATACTGGATTGTAAGGCGTACCCAGGAGCAGATATATACTCAGATCACAATATAGTAGTGATGAAGAGTAGGCTGACATTCAAGACATTGGTCAGGAAGAATCAATACGCAAAGAAGTGGGATACGGAAGTACTAAGGAATGACGAGATACGTTTGAAGTTCTCTAACGCTATAGATACAGCAATAAGGAATAGCGCAGTAGGCAGTACAGTTTAAGAGGAATGGACATCTCTAAGAAGGGCCATCACAGAAGTTGGGATGGAAAACATAGGTACAAAGAAGGTAGCTGCGAAGAAACCATTGGTAACAGAAGAAATACTTCAATTGATTGATGAAAGGAGGAAGTACAAACAAGTTCCGGGAAAATCAAGAATACAGAAATACAGGTCGCTGAGGAATGGAATAGATAGGAAGTGCAGGGAAGCTAAGGCGAAATGGCTGCAGGAAAAATGTGAAGACATCGAAAAAGATATGATTGTCGGAAGGACAGACTCAGCATACAGGAAAGTCAAAACAACCTTTGGTCACATTAAAAGCAACGGTGGTAACATTAAGAGTGCAACGGGAATTCCACTTTTAAATGCAGAGGAGAGAGCAGATAGGTGGAAAGAATACATTGAAAGCCTCTATGAAAGTGAAGATTTGTCTGATGTGATAGAAGAAGAAACAGGAGTCGATTTAGAAGAGATAGGGGATCCAGTATTAGAATCGGAATTCAAAAGAGCTTTGGAGGACTTACGGTCAAATAAGGCAGAAGGGATAGATAACATTCCATCAGAATTTCTAAAATCATTGGGGGAAGTGGCAACAAAACGACTATTCACGTTAGTGTGCAGAATATATGAGTCTAGCGTTATACCATCTGACTTTCGGAAAAGCATCATCCACACAATTCCGAAGACGGCAAGAGCTGAAAAGTGCGAGAATTATCGCACAATCAGCTTAACAACTCATGCATCGAAGCTGCTTACAAGAATAATATACAGAAGAATGGAAAAGAAAATTGAGAATGCGCTAGGTGACGATCTGTTTGGCTTTAGGAAAAGTAAAGGGACGAGAGAGGCAATTCTGACGTTACGGCTAATAATGGAAGCAAGGCTAAAGAAAAATCAAGACACTTTCATAGGATTTGTCGACCTGGAAAAAGCGTTCGACAATATAAAATGGTGCAAGCTGTTCGAGATTCTGAAAAAAGTAGGGGTAAGCTATAGGGAGAGACGGGTCATATACAATATGTACAACAACCAAGAGGGAATAATAAGAGTGGACGATCAAGTGCTCGTATTAAGAAGGGTGTAAGTCAAGGCTGTAGCTTTTCGCCCCTAATCTTCAATCTGTACAACGAGGAAGCAATGATGGAAATAAAAGAAAGGTTGAGGAGTGTAATTAAAATACAAGGTGAAAGGATATGAATGATACGATTCGCTGATGACATTGCTATCCTGAGTGAAAGTGAAGAAGAATTAAATGATCTGCTGAACGGAATGAACAGTCTAATGAGTACACAGTATAGTTTGAGAGTAAATCGGAGAAAGACGAAGGTAATGAGAAGTAGTAGAAATGAGACCAGCGAGAAACTTAACATCAGGATTGATGGTCACGAAGTCAATGAAGTTAAGGAATTCTGCTACCTAGGCAGTAAAATAACCAATGACGGACGGAGCAAGGAGGACATCAAAAGCAGACTCGCTATGGCAAAAAAGGCATTTCTGGCCAAGAGAAGTCTACTAATATCAAATACCGGCCTTAATTTGAGGAAGAAATTTCTGAGGATGTACGTCTGGAGTACAGCATTGTATGGTAGTGAAACATGGACTGTGGGAAAACCGGAACAGAAGAGAATCGAAGCATTTGAGATGTGGTGCTATAGACGAATGTTGAAAATTAGGTGGACTGATAAGGTAAGGAATGAGGAGGTTCTACGCAGAATCGGAGAGGAAAGGAATATGTGGAAAACACTGATAAGGAGAAGAGACAGGATGATAGGACATCTGCTAAGACATGAGGGAATGACTTCCATGGTACTAGAGGGAGCTGTAGAGGGCAAAAACTGTAGAGGAAGACAGAGATTGGAATACGTCAAGCAAATAATTGAGGACGTAGGTTGCAAGTGCTACTCTGAGATGAAGAGGTTAGCACAGGAATGGAATTCGTGGCGGGCCGCATCAAACCAGTCAGTAGACTGATGACCAAAAAAAAAAAAAAAACTTAAGTGTCCGCCCCCGGTAGCTGAGCGGTCAGCGCGACAGAATGTCCGTCCTAAGGGCCCACGTTCGATTGCCGGCTGAGTCGGAGATTTTCTCCGCTTAGGGACGGGGTGTTGTGTTGTCCTAATCATCATCATTTCATTCCCATCGACGCACAAGTCGCCGAATTGGCGTCAACTCGGAAGACTTGCACCCGGCGAACGTTTTACCCGACTGGAGGTCCTAGTCACACGACATTTACATTTTACGTGCCATGCATCTACACTCCGCAAAACATGTTATGGTGTGTTGCGGAGGGTACCTCTCGTACCAGTAGCATTTTTCTACTTCCGTATTCCATTTGCGAATTTTGCGTGGAAAGAATGACGGTCGATAACCTTCGGTATGAGCTCTAATTTCCAGACTTCTTTTCGTCGTGGTCATTTCGAAAGATATACTGTGCGCAACAAAAAAGTTCGGCTAACTTTCAGGAAACATTCCTCACAAATAGATGAAGAAAATATGTCATTTCATAGCGACATAGAGCCGGAAACGCTTTATTGTCAATTTACAGCTCATTTTCGATGTCTCAAAAATGAGATCGACAGGATGTGCAAAATGTCTAAGCAGGGATGGCTAGAGGATAAATGTAAGGATGTAGAGGCTTATCTCACTAGGGGTAAGATAGATACTGCCTACAGGAAAATTAAAGAGACCTTTGGAGAAAAGAGAACCACTTGTATGAATATCAAGAGCTCAGATGGAAATCCAGTTCTAAGCAAAGAAGGGAAAGCAGGAAGATGGAAGGAGTATATAGAGGTTCTATACAAGGGCGATGTACTTGAGGACAATATTATGGAAATGGAAGAGGATATAGATGAAGATGAAATGGGAGATATGATACTGCGTGAAGACTTTGACAGAGCACTGAAAGACTTGAGTCGAAACAAGGCCCCGGGGGTAGACAACATTCCGTTAGAACTACTGACGGCCTTGGGGGAGCCAGTCCTGACAAAACTCTACCATCTGGTGAGGAAGATGTATGAGACAGGCGAAATACCCTCGGACTTCAAGAATAATAAATGGTTCAAATGGCTCTGAGCACTATGGGACTTAACATCTATGGTCATCAGTCCCCTAGAACTTAGAACTACTTAAACCTAACTAACCTAAGGACAGCACACAACACCCAGCCATCACGAGGCAGAGAAAATCCCTGACCCCGCCGGGAATCGAACCCGGGAACCCGGGCGTGGGAAGCGAGAACGCTACCGCACGACCACGAGATGCGGGCTCAAGAATAATATAATAATTCCAATCCCAAAGAAAGCAGGTGCTCACAGATGTGAAAATTACCGAACTATCAGTTTAATAAGTCACGGCTGCAAGATACTAACGCGAATTCTTTACAGACGAATGGAAAAACTAGTAGAAGCCGACCTTGGGGAAGATCAGTTTGGATTCCGTAGAAATAATGGAACACGTGAGGCAATGCTGACCCTACGGCTTATCTTAGAAGCTAGATTAAGGAAAGGCAAACCTACGATTCTAGCATTTGTAGACTTAGAGAAAGCTTTTGACAATGTTGACTGGAATACTCTCTTTCAAATTCTGAAGGTGGCAGGGGTAAAATATAGGGAGCGAAAGGCTATTTACAATTTGTATAGAAACCAAATGGAAGTTATAAGAGTTGAGGGGCATGAAAGGGAAGCAGTGGTTGGGAAGGGAGTGAGGCAGGGTTGTAGCCTCTCCCCGATGTTATTCAATCTGTATATTGAGCAAGCAATAAAGGAAACAAAAGAAAAATTCGGAGTAGGTATTAAAGTCCATGGAGAAGAAATAAAATCTTTGAGGTTCGCCGACGACATTGTAATTCTGTCAGAGACAGCAAAGGACTTGGAGGAGCAGTTGAACGGAATGGATAGTCTCTTGGAGGGAGGATATAAGATGAACATCAACAAAAGCAATACGAGGATAATGGAATGTAGTCGAATTAAGTCGGGTGATGTTGAGGGTATTAGATTAGGAAATGAGACACTTAAAGTAGTAAAGGAGTTTTGCTATTTGGGGAGCAAAATAACTGATGATGGTCGAAGTAGAGAGGATATAAAATGTAGACTGGCAGTGGGAAGGAAAGCGTTTCTGAAGAAGAGAAATTTGTTAACATCGAGTATAGATCTAAGTGTCAGGAAGACGTTTCTGAAAGTATTTGTATGGAGTGTAGCCATGTATGGAAGTGAAACATGGACGATAAATAGTTTATACAAGAAGAGAATAGATGCTTTCGAAATGTGGTGCTACAGAAGAATGCTGAAGATTAGATGGGTAGATCACATAACTAATGAGGAGGTACTGAATAGGATTGGGGAGAAGGGAAGTTTGTGGCACAATTTGTCTAGAAGAAGGGATCTGTTGGTAGGACATGTTTTGAGGCATCAAGGGATCACCAATTTAGTATTGGAGGGCAGTGTGGAGGGTAAATATCGTAGAGGGAGACCAAGAGATGAATACACCAAGCAGATTCAGAAGGATGGAGGTTGCAGTAGGTACTGGGAGATGAAGAAACGTGCACAGGATAGAGTAGCATGGAGAGCTGCATCAAACCAGTCTCAGGACTGAAGAACACAACAACAACAACAACAACAACAACAACAACACTTCATAATCATATTAATCACTGATAAACACACAGGGGGAAGGACTTATTGGACCCAGTACCTTTAGAACCCCAATGCCTCTTCCTGCGCGTCTTACAGCGGTGCGCGATGCAGAAGGTGGTTATTCTGGGTGGTCACAACAGTGTGACTGGACACTGTAGAAATACTTCGCGCTCCTATTCGCTTCTACTGGAGCTACGCCATGCCTCGTACTAGTTAACTGCATGAGCCGTTCTCGCAAAGTGCCTACGCGCCTTTTCTGCATATGGCATGTAAACTCATACAATGATTTTCAACAAGAAAACCAGAACAATGTGTCTATGAGGAGAAAAGTTTTTAGAAGCGACACACACTGGGTACGAACGCCTCAGAGTGCTAAACTCTGTCGCTGCTAGAGGCATAACCAGTTGCCAGCGAAGTGTTTATAACCAAATTTGTTCCCCATTATGTGATTTATGACCGCTGAACGTTTGTTCTAAAGACTCTGAAAACCGTGCACGCTTGTTTTCTTACCACATGATATTAGACAAGGAGCTCTGCAGTGACGTAGAAATGAGTCAGGTTTCTTCCTCGTAGTAACTGTTTGTTTGACGTCTCAATTGTGAAAGCAACTTTTAAAATAATTTATGACACAGTCATGTTGGTTGATACCTACAAACAAAAGGGGCCTGATCCTTTGTCAGAATATGGTACGTGTTACTTATGTGCTATCGTCACTAGAGGAGCGCGACGTGTAGGTAGCCTTTTACATACTGTCGAATTACAGCGGCGTATCTTCACGTGTATTTAAGTTCGCACCATCTCCTATCGCTCGTAGACGCCGCTGTTTCCTCCCGAAACAGAAATTTGAACGTTTTCGTGAAATATACACTTGTGTGTTAACTTAAGGACCGAAGTAACTTTCACATTATGTGTACTTGCAAGTATCATACCTCGAAGTAACTTAGACCATACATAGAAATAACAGCTACAGTATAGTACAGAAGCTAATAGTAGTCGGAAATGAGATCAACGGAAATTGTACTTTTATTGAAAGATAACAATTACATTGACCGCATCACTTATGATGTCCCCTGGATGTTAGAAAAGGCGGGACAAGGCTGTTAATGGGGTGTGAGATTACCGCGGACGGCTATTCTGCTCTGTAACGTGCCCGCACGCTGGTCACAAGGTTGGTACGGAGTTCTTGTGTAAGGCATTCCATTCCTCAACCAGGGCGATTGACAGCCGATGGATGGTCGTTGGTGCATGTTGGCGTACTGCTCTACGCCTCCCCAACGCATCCCACACGTGCTCTGTGGGATTTAAGTCAGGGGAACAGTGTAATATATTGATTATTCCTTGCTACTGTTGTGTTATCTTGATGCCGTGAGAAAAGAGGACAGGCGTTCCAAGGCGCGGAAGCAGAGACGATGCTGAGGGCAGACGAAACTAGGATAGATATTGTTACATGAAATAAACAGTAAGGGGAGAGCCTTGCAAAAATGCAGACGCCCCCAGATGCGGTCCCAGCGCGTTAGTTACTCTTCAAGGAATTAATATGTAACTTCATATGTCGTCTAGACGCTGTAGTAGGTTGCCACCGTAGAACTTTGTAACCAACAGGCGTGTACTAGCGTATAAAGCCAGCTTGATACCAGCCCTGAGAACAGCAACGTCAGTAGGCTCACAAGCGTCAGAAAAAGAGCGAAAACACCAAAAACTGTTGACCTGGCAGTCCCTACTCCGGGGAGTCGGAGGGGCGGGGCTAAATGAAGTATAAAAATAATGTTGCAAGCCTTATTTGGCAGAGCAGTTACGTTTAGCTTTCAGCTGAACAATGTTGATACCAAATACGGACTTAGTTATTGCAACTGCATTAACATCCCCACCTTAGGAGCCTAACTAAACAATGATAGGCAGGCACCTGCAAGAGACCTACGGGATTGGATAGGTGGCTTTAAGTGGGAAAAACAGTGCCCCCACGCGACTCTTTAAAACCCCTAGATTCCGCATTTTAGCAGAGTTCTCGGTCAGACGATCTGGGAGCCGAATCCGCGTCCGTCGACTACAGCCTCGGTCCATCTCCGCGTAAGTCTGCTCTCTCTCTCAGTTGGAGTGCCTCAGTGAACAGTGTCACATTCATTATGTTTTGTTTTGCAACTAGGTTGTTGCCCTAAGATGCTGCTAGTGTTTGCTACGGTGGTTAGCATCCACTCCTGGAACATCTGCACTGGCTTCTGTTGTAACAGTTTTATTCATGCTTTTTATAACCCTAGAACTAGCCCCCCGTGAGTTAATCTTGTCTGGAATAAACAACTATTTCAAAATCCTGTTTGTTCACGAGTCTCCACAACGAGATCCCTACCGAGTCTCACCACCTGCATTTCTAGTAATGCCTGTACCAGTGTTGGCTCAGATAGAGGAAAACAATCAAATGCCTTCACTGTGAATTGTCCTTCTGCCTTCTGCTCTGTACCGCTCGGGAGCGCAGACCGACAAGCAACCCCTTTTTTCCTCTCCCACCTATGTCAGGATACGACAACAGGAAGGCCAGTCCACCTGCCGACTATTCTCTCATTCCAACAGCCCCTCCACCTACGGTGTTTGAGGCAGTTGCACATTGTCATCCGTACAAATGAAGTCAAGGTCGAATGCATCCCTGAAAATGTTCTTGCATAACGACAAGCGCCGGCACGACGATCGAGAACGGAGGAGCGCAGAGGCCTGTGAGAGGACGTCAGCCAATAGCACGCTGGCGAGCCCCTCTCTAGGACCACACCGAGACAGGGGCGGCCCTCGACAGGAGCAGCCCCTACACGAAGGGAATATAAGCGCCGCGCCGCCTAGACGCGGCCCGAGTGTAATAATAATAATAACGTCGTGTGACGAGGGGCTCCCGTCGGGTAGACCGCTCGCCTTGTGCAAGCCTTTCGATTTGACGCCACTTCGGCAACTTGCGCTTTTTTTTTTTTTTTTTTTTTTTTTTTTTGGGTTGTTCGTTATCAATCGTTCCGTTTGGTCGTTGCGGACGTCGCAAGACATCCTGTTCAAGTTCGGTGGTTGATTCTTCCACTCAGTTTTTTATTACAGAGGCCAACCGGCTCTCTGACCGAACGCGCTGAGCTACCGTGCCGGCTAAAATGTGGAGCGCTTGACGATTTTGCGTGTCATCCTTGCGCAGGGGCCACGCTAATCTTCTCTGTATAGTTCCAATTTTAGTATATGTACCGCCGAAGCGAGTATGCGCTTCGATAGGGATGAAATGATGATGATTAGGACAACACAACAACCAGTCAATGAGCGGAGAAAATCTCCGACCCAGCCGGGAATCGAACCCGGGCCCTTAGGATTGACAGTCTGTCGCGCTGACCACTCAGCTACCGCGGGCGGACCCTGAGTGTAAGAAGAGCCGTCATACAAACGCTACAGCAGTGACTTATGAACTGTTTTGTTTTGCTTGAATTGAAAATGCTTCTTGATTATTTGCCTGTCGCCATTTGCTTGCAGTACACCTTTGTGAATACACAAAGTTTTGTCAGCCGCGCGGGATTAGCCAAGCGGTCTAAGCGCTGCAGTCATGGACTGTGCGGCTGGTCTCGGCGGAGGTTCGAGTCCTCCCTCGGGCATAGGTGTGTGTGTTTGTCCTTAGGATAATTTAGGTTAAGTACTGTGTAAGCTTAGGGACTGATGACCTTAGCAGTTAAGTCCCAATAGATTTCACACACATTTGAACATTTTTTGAAGTATTGTCAATTTAACTTACCGCAATAAACCCCATTAATACGGTCAATAAAGTCTTTTGGGTTTGAGGCCGCATTGTCATCTGTAAAACAGCGACGTTTCGGCGACTGTTGCAAGGCGTCTTCCTCAGGGTGGTGCTGCTAATTTCTGAATGAGCATTAGTTTGGATACTTACAGGGTGTTTCAAAAATGACCGGTATATTTGAAACGGCAATAAAAACTAAACGAGCAGCGATAGAAATACACCGTTTGTTGCAACATGCTTGGGACAACAGTACATTTTCAGGCAGACAAACTTTCGAAATTACAGTAGTTACAATTGTCAACAACAGATGGCGCTGCGGTCTGGGAAGCTCTATAGTACGATATTTTCCACATATCCACCATGCGTAGCAATAATATGGCGTAGTCTCTGAATGAAATTACCCGAAACCTTTGACAACGTGTCTGGTGGAATGGCTTCACATGCAGATGAGATGTACTGCTTCAGCTGTTCAATTGTTTCTGGATTCTGGCGGTACACCTGGTCTTTCAAGTGTCCCCACAGAAAGAAGTCACAGGGGTTCATGTCTGGCGAATAGGGAGGCCAATCCACGCCGCCTCCTGTATGTTTCGGATAGCCCAAAGTAATCACACGATCATCGAAATATTCATTCAGGAAATTAAAGACGTCGGCCGTGCGATGTGGCCGGGCACCATCTTGCATAAACCACGAGGTGTTCGCAGTGTCGTCTAAGGCAGTTTGTACCGCCACAAATTCACGAAGAATGTCCAGATAGCGTGATGCAGTAATCGTTTCGGATCTGAAAAATGGGCCAATGATTACTTTGGAAGAAATGGCGGCCTAGACCAGTACTTTTTGAGGATGCAGGGACGATGGGACTGCAACATGGGGCTTTTCGGTTCCCCATATGCGCCAGTTCTGTTTATTGACGAAGCCGTCCAGGTAAAAATAAGCTTCGTCAGTAAACCAAATGCTGCCCACATGCATATCGCCGTCATCAATCCTGTGCACTATATCGTTAGCGAATGTCTCTCGTGCAGCAATGGTAGCGGCGCTGAGGGGTTGCCGCGTTTGAATTTTGTATGGATAGAGGTGTAAACTCTGGCGCATGAGACGATACGTGGACGTTGGCGTCATTTGGACCGCAGCTGCAACACGGCGAACGGAAACCCGAAGCCGCTGTTGGATCACCTGCTGCACTAGCTGCGCGTTGCCCTCTGTGGTTGCCATACGCGGTCGCCCTACCTTTCCAGCACGTTCATCCGTCACGTTCCCAGTCCGTTGAAATTTTTCAAACAGGTCCTTTATTGTATCGCTTTTCGGTCCTTTGGTTGCATTAAACCTCCGTTGAAAACTTCGTCTTGTTGCAACAACACTGTGTTCTAGGCGGTGGAATTCCAACACCAGAAAAATCCTCTGTTCTAAGGAATAAACCATGTTGTCCACAGCACACTTGCACGTTGTGAACAGCACACGCTTACAGCAGAAAGACGACGTACAGAATGGCGCACCCACAGACTGCGTTGTCTTCTATATCTTTCACATCACTTGCAGCGCCATCTGTTGTTGAAAATTGTAACTACTGTAATTTCGAAAGTTTGTCCGCCTGAAAATGTACTGTTGTCCCAAGCATATTGCAACAAACGGTGTATTTCTATCGCTGCTCGTTTAGTTTTTATTGCCGTTTCAAATATACCGGTCATTTTTGAAACACCCTGTATATACTATGGAAGAGAGCTGTCATTGGATGTGAGGATGAGGAGGAAGGGTATTAGGAGTTCATTTTATTGCTCTTTGCATTACGTGCTGTCATTGGCGGAAATGGGCGTTTTCCACTGGAGTTTCCTTTACTGCTTGCCATTGGTGGAAAGCCCGCCGGCGTGGACGAGCGGTTCTAGGTGCTAGAGTCAGGAACCGCGCGACCGCTACGGTCGCAGGTTCGAATCCTGCCTCGGGCATGGATGTGTGTGATGTCATTAGGTTAGTTAGGTTTAAGTAGTTCTAAGTTCTAGGGGACCGATGACCTCCGAAGTTAAGTCCCATAGCGCTCAGAGCCACTTGATTGGTGGAAAGCGGCGAATAGGAGACTGAGCGGCGACTACAGCGTAGCGTTGTTTACTAACTGCCTAGTATCGTCTAGGCCGCGTCATCGCTCTGTGTACCCTCCACCGCTGTGACCTACCGCGAGCCTGTTGCTCTGCGAGAGCTGTCCTTCCGCAAATCTGTCACAGCTGGCAGCTAAGACGCCGGAAGTCGCTACCCGTCTTCTCTATTCATATTGTCGGGTCGCTTGGCTCACTAATCTTCCTCCTCAAACTAAACGGCTGTTTCGCCAGTACGCTGGCCTCTCGAATCCAGAAGAATTTTATTGACAGTGACAACGACTGCGGAAGCCTACGTTTACACCCATTAATTCGATTTGCTTGAATTGTTGTCTAGCGATTCGAGTAAACAGCTTCCTAGGCACCCTGTATTAGAAGAGTGGGCAGAACACAATAGAGAAGACGCACATGGGGAAAGAGTACAGTTTCGTAATAATGATGTCCGATGGGTCTGCTGTGTTGAAAGTTTTGGAGAACAGAATACCCATGCCACATTATGACTATTCAGAGCATAACAGGTGGACCACCAAAACTATCACATTCGACAGTATTCCTGGATCCAGTAAGTGTTTCCACCTCTCGCCATGTGAGAGTAGGTCCAGAATCACTCCTCAGACTGAAACTGCTCTTATCTGAAAAGAACACGCGACCCCACACTTCGTTGGTCCAGTGCATACGCACTGCGCAATCAATGTACACGCTCCCGCCGATGTGTGGACATTAACGGGACACACCACACATGTCAACGGGCTGAGACCACACCGATGCAGTCGCCGTGCCACTGCACGTCAGATTGCGTGCATTGCGGTCCCGTTAAATATGGTTGCAATTGAATTCGCTGGGTCCTTCTCGCCTGTTGCACAATGTAGCGTTCATCTGCTCCTGCAGCTGATCATGATTGATCACTTCCTCTCCTTTGCGCAGCAGTGCCTGTGGTCCGAAACGCTCCCCAGGCACGTAAAACAAGGCTTCCTCCTGGTCTACACTTTGTCCTTTTTCCGTTTTCTGACGATTCTCCCCTGTATGACGTCATCCCGATGTCACTGTGCCATGTTGTGCTGAGGAACACCTCCACAGTGCACTGTAACTGCTCAGTGATTGAAGTACATTGTTTTGTCCCGCCTTTTAATTGCCTCGTGCTATGGGACCAGCTCCATTTGGCGCTATGGTCACATTGACTCTAAGCCGTATTGACGTTCAGCTTCCTGTGCACCACTGGGAGACGTCTAACAACGTGCCCCCGCACTTTCATACATTTCTACCGAGAAGTTAATATGTTACGTTACTTTATCTACCTCGTCCTTACATTTTGCAGAACACTGTACACTGAGGTGGCATGGGATAGTGGTGTGGACATATACAGATCGCGTGCACAAGGTATAAAAGGGCAGTGCGTTGGGGAGCTGTCATTTGTACTCACGTGATTTCTGTGAAAAGGTTTCTGACGTGATTATGGCCGCATGAAGGGAATTAACAGACTTTGAACAAGGGGGTCAGTTGGAGCTAGATACATGGGACATTGCATTTTAGAAATCGTCATGGAATTCAGTATTCCGAGATCCACAGTGTCAAGAGTGTACCGAGAATGCGAAATGTATCATCACGTACAACGCAGAGGCTGGCGGCCTTCGCTTAACGACCGAAAGCAGCGGCTTTTGCGTAGGGAGGTCAGTGCTAACAGACAAGGAACACTGTTCGAAATAACCGCAGAAATCAATGTGGGGCGTACGATGAATGTATCCGTCAGGACAGTGCGTTGCAATTAGACGTTAATGGGCTATGGCAGCAGACGACCGACGCGAGTGCCTTTGCTGAGAGCATGGAATCGTCTGCAGCGCCTCTCCTGGACCCGAGACCATATCGGCTGGAACGTGGACTATAGAAAAGAGTGGTACGGTCAGATGAGATCCGATTTCACTAGGTAAGAGCTCATGGTAGCGTTCGACTGTGGCACAGACACCGCAAAGCCTTGGAACCAAGTTGTCAACATGGCACTGTGCAAGCTGGTAGTGGCTCCATAATGGTATCAGACTGGGTCTTCTATTCCAGATGAACCGATCGTTGACCGCAAATGGTTGTATTCGGTTACTTGGAGATCAATTGGATCCATTCATGAACTTCGTGTTCTCAAATAAACATAGAATTTTTATCGATGAGAATGCGCCGTGTCAGCGGACCACAGTTGTTGGCGACTGGTTTGAAGAACATTCTGGACAATTCAGGCGAATGATTTGGCCATTCAGATCGCCCGACGTGACTCGCATCGAACATTAATGGGACATAATCTAGAGGTCAGCTCGTACACAAAATCCTGCACCGGCAACACTTTCGCAATTATGGACGGCTATAGAGGCAGCATGGCTCAATATTTCTGCAAGAGACATCCAACGACTTGTTGAGTCCATACCACGACGAGCTGGTGCACTACGCCGGTCAAAATGAGGTATCCCATAACTTTTGTCACCTCACTGTAAAATCGAATGCCAGTGTGCCACAGTGCGATGGAGGTAAGGTCATGTTTAGTGTTGATGATATTTTAACCTTAAAAACAAACCGACCAATAAGTGATAGTTGCGTCTACTTCCCCGTTTAGCGTTTTCGGTAACGGAGGGCGGCAGTACTTTGCAGTCTCCTCGCGACGCGTCACGTCCGAACCGCAGCCGTGTTTATCTCTACAGTGGCCAGCGACGTATTACAGGGGGGCGAGATGTGGCTGCGTCTGCCGCTGAGTCACCTCCGGCAGCCAGACCGCACCGCGGCGCCCCGGTAGCGCAGCACGACGCAACACAACACGATAAGCACCTGTGATGTGGTTTGCGGCTCCTTTGTCGCCGGCCGCCTCCCTCGACCCTCCCAGAGATGCTTTCTAGAGTCGACAGACGAATCCAGCAGCAGTCGTCACGCACAACATCCTTGCAAAGAATCAGTGTGGGCTCTGTTAACTGTTTTTACGCCATGTTTTAGGCCATTAAAACAATATAGTGTGCATCTAATGAGGTGCACTACTCTGGCAATTCCTAGAAAATCGCAAGAGATGTTTTACGCTCTGTTATGTAACTGATGTGTCTGTCGCGCGTTAGTGTTCATGATGGTCAAGTCGGACGCTGAAGCGAACTCCAACCTACCACAAAAATTATGCTAATTTTCTTCTGAAGGTGTTTTAGCACTTCCTTGTGATCCCTTGACGGTGGGTTCAAATGGCTCCCTAGGCGCCCAGTCCGGAACCGCACGACTGCTACGGTCGCAGGTTCGAATCCTGCCTCGGGCATGGATGTTTGTGATGTCCTTAGGTTAGTTAGGTTTAAGTAGTTCTAAGTTCTAGGGGACTGATGACCACAGCTGTTAAGTCCCATAGTGCTCAGAGCCATTTGAACAAAATGGCTCTGAGAACTATGGGACTTCACTTCTGAGGTCATCATTCCCCTAGAACTTAGAACTACTTTAACCTAACCAACCTAAGGACATCACACACATCCATGCCCGAGACAAGATTCGAACCTGCGACCTGCGACCGTAGCGGTAGCGCGGTTCCAAACTGTAGCGCCTAGAACCGCTCGGCTATTCCGGCCGGCTTGACGGTGGGCATGAGGAATTTATATACGTATGTGGAAGTGGGTATATATATATGAACGTACGTTGTCTATGCGCCCCAGTCGGACGAATACGTTGAGGAGTCACTTAATATATATTCACTGGTCCCAAACATGCATCGAGAAGACGGCCGAGAGTCCGGAAAATGTGGAAGTCTCCGTACCTTACGTCTCCGCATTCAGAAATGTATTCCAGAAGCGAACCATATGAGCCGACCGAAGTGGCCGAGCGGTTCTAGGCGCTTCAGTCTGGCACCGCGCGACCGCTACGGTCGCAGGTTCGAATCATGCCTCGGGCATGGATGTGTGTTATGTCCTTAGGTTAGTTAGGTTTAAGTAGTTCTAAGTTCTAGGGGAGTGATGACCTTAGAAGTTAAGTCCCATAGTGCTCAGAGCCATTTGAACCATTTTTGAACCATATGACATGACATATGGCCAGGGAGGGGCCTTTTCTCTTGTTACTTTTTTTTTTTTTTTTTTTTTTTTTTTTTTTTTTTTTTTTGTAAGGACATTTTCCAGGAAGCGAAAATACGAGTACGTTAAGATTAAAAAAGAAAAAGTGGTTAGCGTTAGAGCTTCATAAGACAGTCGTTTAAAAGGCGACGGTTCGACTCCCTATCAAACCTTCAATTTTGTGCTACAAGTGTAAATTCTGTGATACTCAAAAAATTTGCACTTACACTATTCGTTATTGCTGCATGTAACGTCTCACCGCTACGCAGGTCATCTGCTAAATGAGGCCTGCCCCTGTCGCTGTAGCTGGATGCATCGAAGTGCAAAGTAGTTTCCCGTGCCTTACCAGACTGCATATATAAGCGATTTCGCAAATGACTACAGGCATACATTTTCGGGAAAACTCTATCCGTTTCTTCATTTACTTGCCGATATTTACAAATATGTTTGTCCTAATAATTACACTTAATTAAAAATAGGAAGTAGTCAAATAGCATGCAATTCACAAAAATTTTATGGAAATAAACGTGGCTTTTTAAGCTATATTTACTATCAAATGCCATATAAATTAAATAATATGAGCAGTGATGAAAAGAATATGAATTAAAAATCAAGTTCGAGCAGGAGCCAGAACGTCGCATCACACAGAGATGTCTTACGAAACTCGAACGCTAACCACTCGATCACCACGAAATCTAGCATTTACTATCCACACACAGATACATTTATTACATAATAAAGGCGACACAAAACTTGTTTTGCGATTTTCTCGGAATTTCCAGAGTAGTGCACATTACTACTTGCAAATTGTGTTGTTTTAATGGCCTACTAAAGGTGTACAAAGTTTAAAGTAGATTCTGTGATCCCAACGTCATGGTCTCCCCTAGTAAGAGTTTAGGCTTTCAGACTATCTTTACGTAATAGACATGATCACTGTGAACACATGTGCTCATTTTAAATGCGAACATATTTATTTAGAAATATTAGCAATGTACCTGTTATTTGGGGATCGGTCTTTAAGAGAGAGACAGATTACAGATAGAGGATGATATACCGTGGCCCAGATTGTTCCTGACATGCCACACAAATTGAATAACCAATCAGACAAGGACCCTCAACAATGAAAGAGGATGATCATTTATTTAGTTCATTGACCTTCAAATAACAGAACGCATTCAACTATGTCGTCCTCATTTACACTGATATAGTTCACAAATCAAAATCAATTTATCATAGAGGAAAAAAAAAGAAACAGTCCATTCAAACTAGTTCAATATAATTCTGATCACTAGCTAACTCAAGCATAAACTGGGGAAGCACATAACGTCCGAACTCCTGTGCCAGCAGGAGAAGAATGGTCAGGAACGCTACTTGCACAAGGCAGAAGAAACTTCTTACGTTGAACCTCGTGCCAATTTTTCAAGTGGGTGAAAATCAGCAATTACGTATGACAAACTTTTATAATGTGCTGATTTTTATCCACTTGACAGCTTACCGTGAGGTTCAACGCAAAATGCACACTTTTCACAACAAAAAGATTTTTATGACCTAAAGATGACAGCAAAGTTTGTTGAAACCGGTTGTCTTAAATAAAGAAATATTTTATGCGATCGCAACTACTGAATCATTTTTAGCAAGTAAAACAGGTATCTCCTTCAGTACTCTCAAAATGAGAAAATTAAATTAAATCGTTGTCCTATAACGAGGCGTCTCGTGGGCCATTCAAAGCAGTTAACAGAGGGACGAACAGAGAGACAGACGGACAACAAAGTCATCCTGCAAGGGTTTCTTTTTATCGGTTGAAAATAATTAATAGCACGATTAATCGTTTATGTAAAATTAAATGACATGAAAGAAATATTAGTGTATCCATCAACTATGAATCCAGCAATTACGATTAATCGCGTAATTGCAATTACCAACACGTCCCCACGTCACAGCAGAAATTTGTAGTGGGTGGCGTAGGGAATAACAGTCCGGAGCGACCTGATATGGAGTAAAATTAATTGTAGGAATAGCAGGTGCCTTTTCCTTGGAAAAAATCTTAAGAAAATGATAATCATCCACGAAAGACGTGGTTTATAATGCACTTGTAAAAGCGTCCTTGAATACTAATCATTAGTCTCATCCCTTACTATATTATATTATTAGGAAAGATAGAGAAGATCCGACGAAGAGCGGCGCGTTTCTTTGCAGGATAGTTTAGTAAACTCGAGAACGTTATGGAGATACTCAACAAACTACAGTGGCAGACCCAACAAGAGAAGTATTGTGCGTCACGGATAGGTTTAACACTGACATTTCAAGAGAGTACTTTCCGGGAAGAAGCGCCAAAAAAACGTATAGGCATGCGTATTCAAATACAGAAATATGTAAACAGGCAGAATACGGCACTGCGGTCGGCAACACCTATATAAGACAACAAGTGTCTGGCGCAGTTGTTAGATGGGTTACTGCTGCTACAATGGCAGGTTATCAAGATTTAATTGAGTCTGAACGTGACGTTACAGTCGGCGCACGAGGGATGGGACAGAGGATCTCGGAGGTAGCGATGAAGTGGGGACTTTCCCGTGCGACCATTTCACGAGTGTACCGTGAATATCAGGAATCTGGTAAAACATCAAATCTGCGGCATCAGTGCGACCGGAAAAAGAGCCTACAAGAACGAGACAAACAACGGCTGAAGAGAATCGATCAACGTCACAGAAGTGAAGCGCTTCCGCAAATTACTGCAGATTTAAATTCTGGTTCATCGACAAGTGTCAACGTGTGAACCATTCCACGAAACATCATCAATATGGGTTTCGGAGCCAAGGCCCACTCATGTACCCTTGATGAACTGCACGACACAAAGCTTTACGTCTCGTCTGGGCCCGTCAACACCGACACTGGACTGTTGATGACTGGAAACACGCTTCCTGGTCGGACGAGACACGTTTCGAATTGTATCGAGCTGATGGACGTGTACGGATATGGAGACAACCTCATGAATCCATGGGCTCTACATGTCAACAGAGGACTGTTAAAGTTGGTAGAGGCTCTGTAATGCTGTGGGGCGTGTGCAGTTGGAGTGATGTGGGACTCCTGATACTTCTAGATACGATTCTGACAGGTGACACTTACGTAAGCATCCTGTCTGATCACCTGCATCCATTCATCTCCATTGTGCCTTCCGAAGGACTTGGGCAATTCCAGCAGGACAATGCAACACCCCACACGTCAAGAATTGCCACAGAGTGGCTCCAGGAACATTCTTCTGAGTTTAAACACTTGCGTCGGCCACCAAACTCCCCAGACATGAACATTATTGAACATATCTATAATGTCTTGCTACGTGCTATTCAGAACATACCTCCACCACATCGTACTCTTACGGATTCATGGACAGCCATGAAAGGTTCATGCTGTCAATATCCTCCAGCGCTACTTCAGGCATTAGTCGAGTCCATGCCAAGTCGTGATGCAGCACTTCCGCGTGCTCGCGATGGCCCTACACGATATTAGGCGGGTGTACCAGTTTCTTTGGCTCTTCAGCATAGATCCTCCCTCACACATCTCGCGAAATAACCAGGACGGGAAACTTCGATAAATTTGAGGTCATACAGTGGCCTACAGCTTCGCGTGTGGAAGAGTGAAAAGGGGGATCAGATGGTGGTACCAGAAGTATCTTCCATGATACGCCATCAGGTGAATTGCTTAGTAATGATGTAGATGTAAATGTCCTGAAGTCCATGATTTTGGGACTTTAGGTCATTAGAGTTTGAGGATGATTAGCTATGGTGATAGATGTGCTTCCCATTTTGTCTCAAGATACCCAATAGCATCAGACTAGGTAATAAATGACAAAAAGTCTTTAAAATCCTCCCACTTGATGAAAGTGGTGAAATAACAATCGAAGAGTAGATTTGATGTAACAGGGGAAGCATAGGTATGGTGATGGAAGTGCTTCCTATATTTCCTTAAGAAAGCTAATAGCATCAGACTGGGTAATAAATAACAAAAAGTCTTCAAAATCATCCCACGTGTTGAACATGGTGAAATCGAAGAGAAAAATTTGATGTTATAGGAGAAGCATACATCACAGTCTTCACCGTCAAGAGGCGTAACATCTAGCAATAACAAAGACCAAGTAACAGGTCCACTGATCTGGGTACGTAGTGTCCAGATGGTGCCAAACATTTGCATCAAAATGAGCTAGGGATACGTCATTTTACAGCCACACTACTTGACGAATCCGTCGTAGCACTTCATCACCCATCCGACATAGTAAGGGTCTTTTAAAATGTGATAGATAATTTCTGTTACTTTTGTTGGTATTACATACAGCCCATTGATCTGATCAGAGATTACCCAGCTCCTAGTTAATAACCAGCTGCGTACACATATTTTTCTTTGGCCAGACGTGTATAAAAGAATGCATTACGCTATACTGAATGTGAGCCAATGGCCCTGCCGCAGTGGTAACACTGGTTCCCGCCAGATCGCCAAAGTTAAGCGCTGTCGAGCTGGGATAGCACTTGGATGGGTGACCATCCGGTCTGTGGAGCGCTGTTGGCAAGAGGGGTGCACTCAGCCCTTCTGAGACGAACTGAGGAGCTACTTGATTGAGAAGTAGCAGCTTCGGTCTCGTAAACTGGCATACAGCCGGGAGAGCGGTGTGTTGACAGCATGCCCCTCCGTCTCTGCATCCAGTGACGCCTCTAGGCTGAGGACGACATGGTGGCCGGTCAGTACCGTTGGGCCTTCATGGCCTGTTCGGACGAAGTTTAGTTTAGTTTACTTAACGTACTGAATTACCCATTCAACACCCTCAATTACTTTCTTCATGTCTTCATACTTTGCTTGTGACGTACACCCCCTTCAATCCGAACACACGATATTGGTCTTCCATTCTTACTGTTCTCTTTTGGTTCTAGTATGTGTAGTCTATTACCCATTACTTTCAAGAGATATTTTGCCCAGAATTTAGGGAGTCCTACCCAGCATTTTACGCTGTCGAACAGTGTAACGTAACACCATTGATTACACAGTCATCTATAAGCACCTTGTCAGTTAGCGGGGCACACTGCCCATTCGCTGGATTGACGCTCTGACGTATGGCGTAGGTGTCCGTTTGATCTCTTGTGACTGGTTCACCAGCCCACATTACACCAGTGACTTAATAAATTATTGAGTATCACCCGATGATGCAGCTATGATGCCTCTGAAACTAGTCGAGCAATAAAAAAATACGTTATCGAAATGAATATTCCACACCGGCTGCAATAACATAGTCACTGAAGAGCCAAATAAACTTGGACATCTGCCTAATATGGTGTAGGGCCCCAGTGAGCACGCAGAAGCGCCGCAACACGAGGTGGAATGAACTCGGCTGATGTCTGAAGTACTGCTGGAGGGAACTGACACTATGAATGCCGCAGGGCTGTCGACAAATCCGTAAGAGTATGAGGGGGTGGAAATCTCTTCTGAACAGCACCTTGTAAGGCATCCCAGATATGCTCAATAGTGTTGATGTCTGGGGAGTTTGGTGGCCAGCGGAACTGTTCAAACTCAGAAGAGTGTTCCTAAAGCCACTCTGTAGCAACTCTGGCAATGTGGGACTCGCATTGTCCTACTGGAATACCCCAAGTCCATCGGAATGCACAATGGACAAGAGCAGATGCAGGTGATCAGACAGGATGCTTACGTACGTGTCGTATCTAGACTATCAGGGGTCCCATATTACTCCAACAGAATGGCCCACACCATTTCAGAGCCTCTTGAACATTTCCTTGTTGATATGGAGGGTCCATGAATTCATGAGGTTGTGTTCATACCCGTACGCGTCCATCTGCTCGATACAATTTGAAATGCTTACGTACGTGTCGTATCTAGACTATCAGGGGTCCCATATTACTCCAACAGAATGGCCCACACCATTTCAGAGCCTCTTGAACATTTCCTTGTTGATATGGAGGGTCCATGAATTCATGAGGTTGTGTTCATACCCGTACGCGACCATCTGCTCGATACAATTTGAAACGAGTCTCGTCCGACCAGTTGACATGTCTCCAGTCATCAACAGTCCAGTGTTGGTGTTGACGGGCCCAGGCGAGACGTAAGCTTTGTGTCGTGCAGTCTTCAAGGGTACACAAGTGGGCCATCGGCTCCGTAAGCCCATATCGATGAAGTTTCGTTGAATGGTTCGCACACTGCCCAGGATTGAAATCTGCAGCAATTTGCGGAATGGCTGATGTGGACTGGCAAGACAGCCAATCCACAGTGACGGGTAGCCGAAAGGCACGCGTTTAAGCTCACGCAGGCTGGCGTGAGGTCTGGAACAGGTAAAGGAAGTTATAGTAGCAAAGAACGTACGTAGCTGCGGGAATACTTAACTTTAATCCATAATTGGTGAACATCGGTCTGACGGTACATGCATCACAAGATAAATAGCAAATGATAATGGCGCCTTGCTAGGTCGTAGCAAATGACGTAGCTGAAGGCTATGCTAACTATCGTCTCGGCAAATGAGAGCGTAATTTATCAGTGAACCATCGCTAGCAAAGTCGGCTGTACTACTGGGGCGAGTGCTAGGACGTCTCTCTAGACCTGCCGTGTGGCGGCGCTCGGTCTGCAATCACTGACAGTGGCGACACGCGGGTCCGACGTATACTAACGGACCGCGGCCGATTTAAAGGCTACCACCTAGCAAGTGTGGTGTCTGGCGGTGACACCACATTTGATCTTCCGACATGTAGAACGATTCTCTTCAGTCGTGGTTGCTCCCTTTCTTGCAGGATCCTTTTCCAGCCGCAGCGATGTGGGAGATTTCATATTTTACCGGATTTCTGATATTCACGGTACAGTCGTGAAATGGTCGTACGGGAAAATCCCCACTTCAGTGCTACCTCGGAGATGCTGTGTCCCATCGCTCATGCGCCGACTATAACAACACGTTGAAACTCACTTAAATCTTGATAACCTGCGATTGTAGCAGCAGTAACTGATCTACCATCTGTGCCAGAGACTTGTTGTCTTATATTGGCGTTGCGAACCGCGGCGCCGTATTCTGCCTGTTTATACATGGTGTCCAGAAAGTCTGGGAACACTTTTAATTGTTTATTGCACAAGAACTAATCATTGTACAGACGTCACACTAATTGCATTTTGAAGAGAAACTCTGAAAGTTTTTTTACAAACATTCGATATGTGGACCATGAGTGACCCGGCAGACTTCAATACGGTAATCGAATTTTTGCCATACCTGTCCCAGCATGGCGTCGTCGACTGTGGCAGCCGCTTCCCACATTCTTTCCCGGAGCTCTGCTACATCACGTAGTAGAGGCGGTACATACACCAGATCTTTAATGTGTCCCCACAGAAAAAAGTCACACGGAGTGATATCTGGTGATCGGGGAGGTCATTTCATGAAACAGCTCGCTCCGCACCTGAAAACGCCATGTTTGCGACTAGCGCTGACTATCGGCAAATTATCAAACTACGCTGAGGGGGTAGACATGAAAAAAAAACTGTAATGGTTTCTCTTCGGAATGACATATGTAGGATATCTGTACAATGTTTGCTTCTTGTACAATGTATAATTGAAAGTGTTCCCGCACTTTATGTACGTCCTGTTGAAACGTAACAGTCCATTAAAACCGATTTAAAAATATTTTTCGACCATAAACAGAAAATTTCTGACGTAAATACTATAGAGGTGTAGAGAAACATGTACTTGTGGAATAGATACAAAGAAGCCAGTTATTACATTGTAATTGTATTGATGGGAGTAGGCCCTGTAATTCGTAGGAATATTCCCTTAAGCATGAATCTTCTGTAATTAATAAAAATAACCAAAGTATTGTTAACTTTCGATAACTAAGCGTTTGTACACACTTAAATTAATAAAGTGATTCACTCATATGTATAATATATAAGAGTCAATGTAATTAATAAAATACTGTACTAATTCGGAGAGACAAATTTTCTTTGTTATTTCTTTTAAAAAACCATTTACAACAGTACAGTGGATTGTTCAAGAATATATAAATAGTGACAACCATGTTGGCAGGGCAGGGCAGTACTTTGTGTGATGTTGGACAGAAAGCATGTAGCTTGTTGAGTAAGATTCATTTCATTATTGTAAGTATGTTAGAAGTTACTTGAGTTCTGTAAAGAAGGTTGGATTTTTCAAAATTACAATAAACATTATTCTGAAACTTAATACTTGATTAATATTCATTTGACTTATAGTCTATTTTTACAGTTGTTTTCTAAGAATCCAGGACCATGGCTGCTGCAGACATGATTGAAACGCCGATATGAATTTTTACTTCGAAACAAGAAACGTTTCACTGTGAATCTCCGTATTTCAGTACGCGTGACTATACGAGCTTCTTTGGCGCTTCAGTGTATTTTTTCTAAAAATATTTTACACGAAAAGCTTTCTTCGGTTTATTGCTATTATCATGTCACGTGCAAAGTAATATTTGTAACATTATTTGTACATAAATTGTGGCTGTTTTATGTTTAAATTTGAGTTGGTATATACGTCTAGCTACTAAAGTCTTTCTGTCTTTCTCGGCAAGAGTGATAGTTCTAGTAGTTATCGTTTTTGTCAAATATTTTGATAGTTCACTTTTGACAGTTCTTTACTATGATGCTGTGTGTTTGCAAAGTACGCACAGGTTACCAGAGATGATATTACCTATCGTTGTTCTTATTTAAAGGAAAGTTCGCGAACCACGATAATCTCAGCGGTGGTCCAGCAGGAAGAGAGCATTTCAGGATCAATGCCTCCATCATGCACAGATCGATATAGGCAGTTGCAGAGCTTACCTGCAGTAATATTACGTTGTAATGTTTCAGTTACAGTCTGTGCACTTCTTTGTCAGCAGACGCCATAGAGACACCAGTCTGAAGTATAAATCGCGCAGCTGTTTTTCCAACTTCCTTTCTAAGCCGCTCCTATGTAGTGTAACGGACTTGTGCCTGCAGGTCCTGCCACCACGTTTTGACTTCATGTACAACGCCGGACACAGAGTTCGTGGCGTACGAGAGGCACCTTGTAATTACAGACGCAGTGGAAACGCTACTTGGAGTAACTATTCAGCTGCCTGGAAACTTCTGCCAAGTTCTTCGGCTGTAACCCCGCTGTTCCCTCCTACGTCTTACATCCGCGAGTTGGTCGGGACTGAATGCTGACAATGCCATTTCTGCTCCGATGCTTTCAGACAACTAAATTAACGCTTGCTCTTCTGCAAAGGCTGCGAAATAGTTGCACACTTTGACTTGTTAGGTGAGAAACAACGAAATTCAGTATTTCGAAACACGAAAGTTAGTTACGTGTTCACAATCTAACGCTGAAGTATCAAAGACCCCGCAGCAAACGTTTTCATCAGGTTTCCACAAAAGTGATACGATTTGAATGACAAAAGGCATGTTTCCAAACTAAAATTGACAAAAGAACTACTCATATTCCTCACACTAACATTAATTAATTAATAGTGTTACAGCAACTGTAACTCATTAATATGAATTCAGAGTAGAAACTTTTGTTCCTGGAAACAGGATTCAGGGTTGTTTTCACACATAAAAGTGGTTACACTGGCTGTGCGTTGAAACCACAAGAGACCTGAATTTTCACCTCATGGTGAAGCAAAACCTCTGATTTGTATAGTAATTCTTCAATATTAACCTTTAGGATCTACACTACTGGCCATTAAAATTGCTACACCACGAAGATGACGTGCTACAGACGTGAAATTTAACCGACATTAAGAGGATACTGTGATATGCAAATGATTAGCTTTCCAGAGCATTCACACAAGGTTGGCGCCGGTGGCGACACCTACAACGTGATGACATGAGGAGAGTTTCCAACCGATTTCTCATACACAAACAGCAGTTGACCGGCGTTGCCTGGTGAAACGTTGTTGTGATGCCTCGTGTAAGGAGGAGAAATGCACACCATCACGTTTCCGACTTTGATAAAGGTCGGATTGTAGCCCATTGCGATTGCGGTTTATCGTATCGCGACATTGCTGCTCGCGTCGGTCAAGATCCAATGACTGTTAGCAGAATATGGAATCGGTGGGTTCAGGAGAGTAATACGGAACGCCGTGCTGGATCCCAATGGCCTCGTATCACTTAGCAGTCGAGATGACAGGCATCTTATCCACATGGCTGTTAGCAGAATATAGAATCGGTGGGTCCAGGAGAATAATACGGAACGCCGTGCTGGATCCCAACGGTCTCGTATAACTAGCAGTCGTGATGACAGGCATCTTATCCGCATGGCTGTAACGGATCGTGCAGCCACGTCTCGATCCCTAAGTCAACAGATGGGGACGTTTGCAAGACAACAACCATCTGCACGAACAATTCGACGACGTTTGCAGCATCACAGACAGGAGCGCCTGCGATGGTGTACTCAACGACGAACCTGGGAGGACGGATGGCAAAACGTCATTTTTTAGGATGAATCCAGGTTCTGTTTATAGCATCGTGATGGTCGCATCCGTGTTTGGCGACATCTTGGTGAACGCACATTGGAAGCGTGTATTCGTCATCGCCATACTGGCGTATCACCCGGCGTGATGGTATGGGGTGCCATTGGTTACACGTCTCGGTCACCTCTTGTTCGCATTGACGGCACTTTGAACAGTGGACGTTACATTTCAGAAGTATTACGACCCGTGGCTCTATCCTTCATTCGATCCCTGAGAAACCCTACATCTCAGCAGGATAATGCACGACCGCATGTTGCAGGTCCTGTACGGGCCTTTCTGGATACAGAAAATGTTCGACTGCTGCTCTGGCCAGCACATTCTCCAGATCTATCACCAATTGAAAACGTCTGGTCAATGGTGGCCGAGTAACTGGATCGTCACAATACGCCAGTGACTACTCTTGATGAACTGTGGTATCGTGTTGAATCTGCATGGGCAGCTGTACCTGTACACGCCATCCAAGCTCTGTTTGACTCAATACCCAGGCGTATCAAGGCCGTTATTACGGCCAGAGGTGGTTGTTGAGGGTACTGATTTCTCAGAATCTATGCACCCAAATTGCGTGAAAATGTAATCACATGTCAGTTCTAGTATAATATATTTGTCCAATGAATACCCTTTTATCATTTGCATTTCTTCCTGGTGCAGCAATTTTAATGGCCAGTAGTGTGTTTCCGCATCTTTCTCCACGTAATCTTCCTATGTGTTTCATGGAGTACCAAGGGGTCTTTTTGATATAATGTGGATATGAGAGCTTGCTTAGGAAGTCGGGTCTCTGGGATACAGATTACGTGACCTGTCTACTGGAGTCGTCTCCTCTTTTGACATAGTAAGACGTTGGGTTGGTTCGTGATCACATAAATTTCATTATTCTTTCTTGCACCTCACGTATCCCCGTCTCTCATGGGGCCTCATATTCGTCTCATGGCCTTTCATTCATGTGTCAGAGGATTTTGGTTCTCCCTCTTGGTCAGTGTCCAGCTTTCTGAATCATAGAAGACAATGGGATGTATAACTGCGTTGTAGAACTTCATTATTCATTACGTACGGTGTCGCTCCACAATACAAGCGTCGAGTAAAATGAGCGTAAGAGTGGCCGTGGTGTAGGGATGCCGGCACGGTAGCCCGGTGTGTTCGGTCGGAGGGTTAGTTGCCCTCCGTAACAAAAATAAAAAAAAAAAAAAACCTGGGTGAATGGATCAGCAACGAACTTCAACGGATGCTATGGAACGTCCGCCTCGAACAAATGCAACGAACAATAACGAAGAAAATGAGATAAAAAAAGTAGCGTCTATGATTAGTCTGTCCCGGATTCAAATCGCTTAATCTGGATAATAAACAGCACTGGTGGCCGAAGACGTCCGGCATAAGAAGTCCCCCTCATTCTGCCAACGGCCTTGTCAAAGAAGGCGGAGGAACGGACAGAGGTTTAGCGCACTTCTTGCCTTAGGGTGGGAAACTGAACCTAAAGGTGTAAGAATCGGCAATGATCAAAGACACGAGATGCAGAAGCCAATGTAAAGCATTGTATTAAAGACACGTAATGTGTGTCCACAGGAAATGAGGCTCTTAATTGAAAAAGTGTCATGATGATGGCAAAAGATTCCGGAATAGTTCCCCCATTCGGATCTCCGGGAGGGGACTGCCAAGAGGGAGGTGACCACGAGAAAAAGATTGAATAACAAACGAAGGGATAACGTTGGACGATTCGGGGCGTGGAATGTCAGAAGCTTGAGCGTGTTAGGGTATCTAGAAAATCTGAAAATGATATGCAAAGGCTCAGTCTAGATATATTAGTTAAGTGAAATGGAAAGAAGATAAGGATTTCTGGTCAGATGAGTATAGGATAATATCAACAGCAGCAGAAAATGATATAATCGGCGTAGGATTCGTTATGAATAGGAAGATAGGGCAGAGAGTATGTTACTGTGAACAGTTCAGTAATAGGGTTGTTCTTATCAGAGTCGATAGCAAACCAACACCGACAGCGATAGTTCAGATATACGTGCCGACGTCGCAAGCTGAAGATGAAGAGATAGAAAAAGTATATTAGGATACTGAATGGATATAAAGTACGTAAAGGGAGATGAAAATCTAACATTCAGTGTGACACATTTTCTCCACATCTTCAACATCTGAATTTTTTTCGTTTTCCCCTCAACTTTTAGTTTCATCACGTCAGACCCTGAGTTTCCATTCTATGTTTTCTTACCAAACCTAAACTTTTCTAGATCTCTCTGTGTCCCCATCTTTTTAGCGATGGTTGCGGGACTCGGTCGTTCGGTAAAGGATGTCAAATTAAACACCTTTCAGCCATTAGTTTGAACCTTATTTTATTTGGCAGACTTTTAATAAGTAGATTAAAATAGCATTCCAAATTTTTAAATTCAGTCAATCATTGCATAAAGAAAACACATAAAATCAGTTTTTGTTGCCCTTGATGCCGTTATATAGCCAACGTGCAAATAGGATCGAAGGACAGTTTTAACTGTTAGGTAATATAGATATAGTTGAACGAACATGACAGGAGATTAGGGTCGAAGAATGTATCGTTGCCTGAAAGAAAGAAAGAGTGGCTGTTGAGACAACAACATGGATTGAGACGAATATTTCGAACCTGCTGTTGTGATATAACGGCAAATTGGACAGAAAGGTTCAACTCCGTGTTTTTTTAAAAACAGGTCAATGCAGTGGTCAGAGAATGTCAAGGCTGTACCAGCGCTTCGAGTGAAGCGGTAAAATTCTTCAGTCATTTGACTTGCTTTCGGCAGAATCGAGATTAAGCCCTATTCGGCCATAATGATTTACGTTCACTGTGTTTCCCATAAATCGTTTAGGGTAAATGAAGAGGTGAATCTTCCGAAAAAGACATGGCCGATTTCCTTCTACATCTTCAGTCTCTGATGGGCTCGGTGACGACAAACGTAAAAATCTCAATTTTCCGTCCAGAATCAATAGCAGTAATCAACATACACTGGTAATGCAATGTTATCGCAAACCACTCTTGGTAAGCTCTCTGCAGTGCACTGTTTGCGATGTACTCGGGTGGGTTGACTCGTCTGATGTCTGTATGCATTTCGTGCTAAGCTGTCATAAGTAGGGCTAGTAATTTTTCCCGAGTGCAGAAATGGATCGTCTCCGATTTTGGGTCTGGGTGGGGGCGCGGTGCCTGCCGTAAACCTGTTACGTGTTTAACCATTTGGTCATTTTTGAGACGAGTAGTTCATGGTCTGGGACTGGTTTCCATATTGTCCCATCTCTCTCAGTAAAAGCAACAAAGACCACTCTCACGCACTTTCAGCTATTGGCTAGACTTACGTCGGAACGTCCAGCTGCAACAAAGGAAGCTGCCAATGTAAACAAAGAAATATACCATATACAGTCATATTTTGGGTGTTGTAGATCTTGTGGTTCTGCGATTGCGAAAAGACGTTGGTATCGAAATTCATCATAATGTAAGACACCACGGAAGTTTCAGAATGTTCTATGTTACACTGAAGATCCAAAGACACTGGTACACCTGCCTAACATCGGTGCCGCAGAAGTGCCGCAACACGACGTGGCATGGACTCCACTAATGTCTGAAGTAGTTCTGGAAGGAACTGACACCATGAATCATGCAGGGTTGTCCATAAATCCGTAAAAGTACGTGGGGTGGATATCACATCTGAACAGCACGTTGAAAGGTATCCCAGATAGTGGCCGAGCGGTTCTAGGCGCTACAGTCTGGAACCGCGCGACCGCTAAGGTCGCAGGTTCGAATCCTGCCTCGGGCATAGATGTGTGTGATGTCCTTAGGTTAGTTAGGTTTAAGTAGTTCTAAGTTCTAGGGGACTGATGACCACAGCAGTTAAGTCCCACAGAACCATTTTTTTATCCCAGATATGCTCAAAATATTCATGTCTGGGGAATTTGGTGGCCAGCGGAAGTGTTTAAACTCAGAAGGGTATTCCTGGAGCCACTCTGTAGAAATTCTGGACGTGTGGGGCGTCGCATTTCCCTGCTGGAAATGCCTAAGTCCTTCGGAATGCACAATGGACATGAATGGGTGCAGGTGATCACACAGGACGCTTGCGTACGTGTCACCTGTCACAGTCTTATCTACGCCTATGAAGGGTCCCATATCACTCCAACTGCACACGCCCCACACCATTACAGAGCCTCCACCCGACTTGAACGTTCTCCTGCTGACACGCAGGTTTAATGGATTCATGAGGTTGTCTTCATATCCGTACACGTCCATCCGGTCGGCACAATCTGAAGCGAGACTCGTGCTACCAGACAACATGTTTTCAGTCATCAACAGTCAACTGTCGGTGTTGACGGGCCTACGCGAAGCGTAAAGCTTTGTGTCATGCAGTCATCAAGGGTACACTAGTGGGTCTGCGGCTCCGAAAGCTCATATCGATGATGTTTCGTTGAATTGTTCGCACGCTGACACTTGCTGATGGCCCAGCACTGAAATCTGCAGCAATTTGTGGAAAAGTTGCGCTTCTGTCACGTTGAACGATTCTCTTCGATCGTCGTTGGTCCCATTCTTGTAGCGATGTTGGAGATTTTATGTTTTCCCGGATTCCTTATATTCAAGGCTCACACGTGAAATTGTCGTATGGGAAAATCGCCGCTTAACCGCTACCTCGGAGATGATGTGTCCCATCGCTCGTGTGCCGACTATAACACCGCTTTCAAACCCACTCAAACCTTGATAATGTGCCATTGTAACAGCAGTAACCAATGTAACAACTGCGCCAGACACTTGTTGTCGTATACAGGGTGTTACAAAAAGGTACGGCCAAACTTTCAGGAAACATTCCTCATACACAAATAAAGAAAAGATGTTATGTGGACATGTGTCCGGAAACGCTTAATTTCCATGTTAGAGCTCATTTTAGCTTCGTCAGTATGTACTGTACTTCCTCGATTCACCGCCAGTTGTCCCAACTGAAGGAAGGTAATGTTGACTGCTGTTCTTGTGTTGACATGCGACTCATTGCTCTACAGTACTAACATCAAGCACATCAGTACGTAGCATCAACAGGCTAGTGTTCATCACGAAAGTGGTTTTGCAGTCAGTGCAATGTTTACAAATGCGGAGTTGGCAGATGCCCATTTGATGTATGGATTAGCACGGGGCAATAGCCGTGGCGCGGTACGTTTGTATCGAGACAAATTTCCAGAACGAAGGTGTCCCGACAGGAAGACGTTCGAAGCAATTGATCGGCGTCTTAGGGAGCACGGAACATTCGAGCCTATGACTCGCGACTGGGGAAGACCTAGAACGACGAGGACACCTGCAATGGAGGAGGCAATTCTTCGTCCAGTTGACGATAACCCTAATGTCAGCGTCAGAGAAGTTGCTGCTGTACAAGGTAACATTGACCACGTCACTGTATGGGGAGTGCTACGGGAGAACCAGTTGTTTCCGTACCATGTACAGCGTGTGCAGGCACTATCAGCAGCTGATTGGCCTCCATGGGTACACTTCTGCGAATGGTTCATCCAACAATGTGTCCGTCCTCCTTCCAGTGCAAATGTTCTCTTTACGGATGGAGCTTCATTCCAACGTGATCAAATTGTAAATTTTCACAATCAACATGTGGGGCTGACGAGAATCAGCACGCAATTGTGCAATCACGTCATCAAGACAGATTTTCTGTGAACGTTTGGGCAGACATTGTTGGTGATGTCTTGATTGGGCCCCATGTTCTTCCACCTACGCTCAATGGAGCACGTTATCATGATTTCATACGGGATACTCTACCTGTGCTGCTAGAACATGTGCCTTTACTAGTACGACACAACATGTGGTTCATGCACGATGGAGCTCCTGCACATTTCAGTCGAAGTGTTCGTACGCTTCTCAACAACAGATTCGGTGACCGATGGATAGGTAGAGGCGGACCAATTCCATGGCCTCCACGCTCTCCTGACCTCAACCCTCTTGACTTTCATTTATGGGGGCATTTGAAAGCTCTTGTCTACGCAACCCCGGTACCAAATGTAGAGACTCTTCGTGCTCGTATTGTGGACGGCTGTGATACAATACGCCATTCTCCAGGGCTGCATCAGCGCATCAGGGATTCTATGCGACGGAGGGTGGATGGATGTGTCCTCGCTAACGGAGGACATTTTGAACATTTCCTGTAACGAAGTGTTTGAAGTCACGCTGGTACGTTCTGTTACTGTGTGTTTCCATTCCATGATTAATGTGATTTGAAGAGAAGTAATAAAAAGAGCTCTAACATGGAAAGTAAGCGTTTCCGGACACATGTGCACATAACATATTTTCTTTCTTTGTGTTTGAGGAATGTTTCCTTAAAGTTTGGCCGTACCTATTTGTAACACCCTGTATAGGCGTTGCCGACCGCAGCGCCGTATTCTTCCTGTTCACATATCTCTGTATTTGAATACGCTTGGCTATACCAGTTTCTTTGGCGCTTCAGTCTATATAAAGTGTTTTTTTTTTATTTTGTGAATTTTTCTCTAGAGAAAAGAGGTTATTAAAATCTTCAGTTTCTGAATATTTTGAAAGACTTTTATTCATTTACCGAATACTGATTCCGCAAAATGAAACAAAAACCCATAGCAGAGAGCTCTGAAGGTGCTACGAAAGGCAAAATAAATTACCTGTATCTTCTACAGTATTGAGTTTTCACCCAAAAACTTTCACGGTATCAAAGTTGCCAAATATTATTTTCAAAATCTCCCTCTTCCTACAGTTGTGGTATCTGACCAATATGTAACCGTTGTCATGTAATACTGATTTGGTAGGTCTGCACTGTAGGCCTCTGCTCACACTGGTAGCCTATCTTAAAAACATGAATACAGTTAACAGATATATTTATGGAAATTTAGATACTCATATTCCAACGAAAATTTCTTGAACATCGCCTGAAATGTGAGTGTTCAAAACAATGTTTATAAAAAAATTTGATTAAAATTATTTCTATCAAATCAGAAAATGAAGATAACTAAAGTCAATAATATCGTTATGAAACGATATATGAATAATTCTACAAATTTTCAAATAATACAAGATTCCAATTTTCACCTGTTTTTTTTTTGTTCAGGCTTTTTTTCATGAGATATTTTGATATATAAATTGATGGTAAAAACTGGTATTATCTTGAATGAAATTTTCACTCTACAGCGGAGTGTGCGCTGATATGAAACTTCCTGGCAGATTAAAACTGTGTGCCGGACCGAGACTCGAACTCGGGACCTTTGCCTTTCGTGAGCAAGTGCTCTACCGACTGAGCTACGCAAGCACGACCCACGTCCCGTCCTCACAGCTTTAATTCCGCCAGTACCTCGTCTCCTACCTTCCAAACTTCACAGAAGCTCTCCTGCGAACCCTGCAGAACTAGCACTCCTGGAAGAAAGGATGTTGCGGAGACATGGCTTAGCCACAGCCTGGGGGATGTTTCTAGAATGTGCATTTGTTTTGTATATGTGGCCTATTCCATCTGAAGTGGCGACATTATGACGTAAATAATGATTTTGAAATTTGAGTTAAACGAACTACCTATTCTTTGTCAATTAGACCACCCCCCTTTGATACTTCTATTTCCACTGGCACACGAGTTTTTTCCAGTAAAAATTTTACATTTCTTGGATATTTAGTTTTTCGGACTCAAAAATTGTATCAGATTCACTTTTACAATTACTGTTTCACAAGTAGCCAATCGGGTATTTTTCTTAATGATAGCCTTGGGGGGAATTATTTTAACAATATAATTTTTCATATATGCGCATTGTATATCAATGTTACTAAAGGAAAGAATTAGTATGAATATTGCGGTTGTCAACTACCTTACAATATTTTGGAGTTACAAACTTTGTAGATACATCGTACAGACTACAGACAACTCATCGTCAACCACCCGACGGCCGGATACACTGACAGTGTCTCAGATTATCGTTTCGTGAGGCGCTACAGTGAGGGTTGCGTTTTAGCGAAGGACATTGTAGACGGAATTGGGTTTTAGCGCAAGACATTCGTACATAACACTGATCACGATTTGTACGAGTCTCCCATTACTGGTAAAGTTGTATCTAAAATGACACTTCGAAAAGACTACCATTAGTCTAAGGCAGTGCTTCTAAAATTGTGGGCCTTATTTCAAGAGGAAAGTTTTATAATCTGAACAGTTATATACAAAATCATTCTAAGTAAGAAACTATTGTGGCTTAATAACGAGCTCTGGGCGAAACGAGAACAGTATAGGTGTACGGCTCATCGGTAATTGTGGTAATGGAACATCGCATTTCCTTCCCCTTGTGACGCTGCGACTCTTGAGTGTGAGAGTGTGCTCTGTTTGTTTGTTGGTATAGTGTATGCATGCGTGTTTATTGTGGCGACTTGTTTCATTTTATTTCACTATGGACGAGTGTATTAAAACAGGATCGGGCCTAAAAACAGACTTCAAGTAATTACAACGAACCTTCCACATCCGGTACCAGTGCAGCATGTAATACACCTAATGGTGACTGTGTTAGTGAAGTTAGTGAACTGAAATCCTTCCCGAAGAAGGCAAAATTTTGCTTTCGTAAATACAATGATGATTATTTGAAATATGGGTTTATGTTTTCTGGCACAGATCAAGAACCTCTTCCTCAGTGTGTTGTTTGCTTTGGAATACTTGCTAACGAGAGTATAAAACCCTCAAAACTGAAAAGACGTTTATCAGATCACATCCACAATACGTAAGCAATTCAATCGATTTTTTCCAAAACAAAAACGAGAATTTTTAAAGTCAAAATCAGGGATGAAAAAATCGACTCCTGGGGAACAAAATAAGCAAGCTACAATCGCTTCATTGATAGCGGAAACGGGGGCAGTTCATACTGTATGAAAGGATATTATTTTATCAGCAGCCAAAATAATATCTGTCGCTTTATTTAGTGAAAAGCACACGAGCCTAATTAACGAAATACCCCTATCAAACACAATGATAAAGAGGAGGATCGAAGAAATATCAGAGTTTTAAAACAGTCCATGATCACAGTTTTCAAGAAAGTGACTACTTTTCACTTAAGCTTGATGAAAGTACAGATATAGCCGGCGAGGCTATTCTTTTAGCTTTTGTTAGGTTTGAATTTGACGGAAGTATAGAAGAAGAAACGCTCCTTTGTAAATGTTCGCCAATGACAACAACAGGGGAAGAAATTTTTAAATGTCTCGATGACTTTATGGCAAAAAATGAATTAGAGTGGACAAGATGTGTTGCACTGACGCCTGAAGGCGCCCGTGCTATGTCTGGCGTTTACTCATGTTTGATCGCCAAAGTTAGGCCAGTTGCCCCTTCTGTTCCGTGGACTCACTGTAGCCTGCTCCGAGAGTCCCTTGTATGTTAAAGTCTGTCTGAAAGCCTAAAGAAAATCATTAATGACACAGTGAAAAATTGTGAATTTTATGAATCTAGACCTAAAAATTCAAGATTGGTTACTTTACTGTGCGATGAGATTAGCAGTAAGCACAAAACACTTCTTCTGCATTCTGAAGTACGCTGATTATCAAGAGGGAAAGTGCTATCGAGATTGTTTGAGCTTCGAGATGAGCTGAGAATCTTCCTGTGATGCGAAATCTGTGAGCAGTTCCTGGGACATGTTAAATGGCAAAAACTGGTTAATAGGTCTTTCATATTTGGGTGACATATTCAGTGCTCTTAATAGCCTCAATTTATCGCTGCAAGGGAAGGATGTCCACAAGTTCTATGTTGAAAATAAAATAGAAGTAACTGTTAAAAAATTGAAAGATGGTTCAGGAAAGTGAAAGAGAGCTGTTTTGATGCATTCCCACTTCTCAATAATTTCTTAGAAACGTATGGAATCAAAGTTAACGAGGAAACAGCAGGTGCCATGAAGGAACATCTTGAAGCATTGGCCTCTAGTTTCAGGTACTTATTCTAAAATAATTTTAATAGTAATCACTTGGATTTGAAGTATTCCTTATTGAATGTGTTTACAATTTTCATGTTATTGTTTTTCACCCAATATAGAAAAGTAACAATTAAGTTCAACCACCTCCATTTTCAAAATGATAGTTAGGCCGTCCCCACACAGCGAGCTCAAAAGAGTCTAGTCTGATAGTTGCACGTTAATCCCACATATAGTTGTTACTTATTCAAGAGTGTCAATATTGATTTCTTGTTGTAGGTATTCCTTTCCAAGAATTCCTGATGAACTGCTGTGGGTAAGAAATCCGTTTCAAGAGGACAACGTTAAATAGTTAAAACTGTCGGCACCTGCGAAAGACTCTCTGTTACAACTATCGTGTGATTCTTCTTTCAAAACTTTCTTTCAAGAATTAAGCCTAATCCCATTTTGGATCAAATTAAGGGGATAGTATCAGGTGCTTGCAAACATAGCTTTGAAGGAACTAATGGTATTCACAATTACTTACTTATGTGAACGTGCTTGTTCTAGCTTGTTTCATTTAAAAAAATGTATAGAAACAAATTTTGCATGGAAAACGATTCACGACTAAAACTACCAAGCTTTAGTCCTGATATAGAAAGTGCCATTAATGCCAAGACTAAACACTACCACAAATCTCATTAAGTTCGCCATTTAATTAGCACGAAATAAAGTTCTTATGGGCCAAAATATTATTTCTTTTCTTTAATTATGTTCCATTCATCATTTTCAAAATTATTACTCAGCAAAGCATTTTTTTCAAGCTACACTAAGTTGATTACATTATATATAATTTTTTTATTACTATTAGCTACTGAGTAGTGACTGTAGTGGTAGAGTATATGTATGTACATACTGGGTCGCGAAAATGTTTCCAGAAAAATAGTGGGTCGCATTACAAAAAAGTTTGGGAACCATTGGCCTAAGGCCATTCACTATAAAGCATTAGTTAACTAGAAAAATTCGGAATCCTATAATACTAGTTGTTTCTTGGTCCTATAAAAGCTAAATATCAATAACAACAGCCTCGACCACGTTTTCAGAGTTTTTATTTGTTGGAAACCGGTTTCGGCGCTTTCCTCCGACCAGCTTCAGGAAAATGACGTGAAAGTGAATTTCTCAGAATTTCTTAAACTCTCCAAGTACTTGACTAGGTAAGGAATTTAAAGTTTTAGAAAGAATGCTTTCTAAAATTATAAAAGTGAACCGGATAGGACCTAAAAATATTATTTGCACGTTGAAAGCCAGTCTATTTGGCCATCTTGATAAATGTTTAAGAGCTAGCCTCATGCATGAGTAAAGGGCAAGGCGCGACATTACAACAGCGACGGCGCAATGTGTTCGGTGCGGAAGTTAGGACGAAGGCCGGGAATGGCTGTTTGAATTACGAATGAGTCGACGACAGACGGCGAGGGCGGGGTGCAGCTGTTTGGCCGTAAAGTACGAGGCAGAACGACGTGAATACTTGTACACAACACGGGCGTCGAAAATTATTGAAAGCGAAATACGTTTCCTCTCTCTCTCGGCAAAGGGGAGGCGCCAATGGCGCAGCGCTTGATTCATGTAGGTAAATTACAGAGCAGAATGAAGACATATTATATTTTTTGTGTTTGTGTAGTGCACTTAGTTTACAGCGGAACAGAAAAAAACGCATGGAATATTTTTAAAAATTAATCAGAGAAACGAGTGTTGCCTGTAAGTTATTCATTTCGGTCATGCATTACTAACCGCTTTAGCATAAAAGCGGTTCCGTGGAAACAAAGCAGACCCAGTGATTTCCCCGTATTCCCAGCAGTCCAGCAGTTGTGGTATGCGCTTTCTATCACACCACTTTCCTATACAAGCGCATTTGTTTCCACAGTAGAGGAACTTCAATGATTTTCCGGTTGAGCAGTGTACACTCCCTGCATAGGCCTGTCTAGAAAACGTGCTGGAACTAGTGGGATCGCCAAGTCCGAAGAAGATGACACAGATACGAGCTAATCCGTTTTAGTAAGCAAATAATATGAAATAAGGTTTGTTTCAACTTTCGAGGAGATTAGAGGGCCTTATAACTTAATTAACAGCAGAATTTCCAGTCTTGCTCACATTTTATATTATTTTAACAGCCGTCACCAAATATACAAAATGAGCTGCTAGTCCAGGCCATGAAGGCCCAAGGGATGTCGTCCGGCCGCCGTGTCATCCTAGGCAATGCAGAGTCGTGGTGAGCACACCGCTCTCCCGGCCTTTGATCACTTTCCAGACCTTGGAGCCGCTACTACTCAATCAAGCAGCTTCTCAATTCAATCGTATATTTTTAAAGGAGCTTAAGTCAGCTGACATGCATTTTTGAGAAACTGAGTAAAACTCTTTTCTATACGACTTTATATGATCGTTTTGATTGACATTGTTATTTTATATAATACAAATGTGGTTATCACACAAAAGACTGAATTTCTGATGTAACATTTTGGTAATTAAGAGTTGCAGACGGCCACCTTTTTAAAAATAATGCATGTAAAAGATACTGAAATCGCACAGTCCGTTTAATCCACATTAACATTACCTTGATTACATACAACACGGGTGAGACAGGAGAAGAGGTACATGCTTTGAGGGGCGATAGTATTGGTGATTCTGAAGAAACGATTTCAAATGAACGGATACTTTTGTCTTATCTGTACACGACATACAACAAATCACGGGCGTCAGTGGCGTCCTTCTTCACCAGCACTCACATGTAAATACTACCATACTACGTGTGTTGCCGTTACGGACTATTTTTATTGGTCTATTAACTGCACATTTCTCTCTTATTTCTTACATGCGTGTGCTCAAGTAAAGGACCGTCCGAATGATATCAAATCAGCAACACAGCACCTAAGAACTGCAAAACGCATTGCAGTTGACACTGGACTTTCTGAACACCGTTAGTGACAAAATGTCCAGAATTAAACAAAACACAAGATCACAATAAAATTCTCTCGAGTTTCCAGCTGCGTCAAGCGATTTAAAATCCACGAGCCGACCGAATGCTCCTCGGCCATTGTCAAACGGTGTTTCGGCCTAAAGCTCGTGGATTTTAAACCATTTGACACGGTTGGAAGCTCGAGAGATATTTTTGTCAGTACACGTCGCCGCAAAACTATGCAATCGTATATTATATCACAAAGTTTTATTTACTATCACCTACATTTGTCCTCTTACGCAATGTTTTCATTAGTCTCCTCAGAAACTGTTAAGAACCGTACATATGTCCATGTAACGTATTTTGTTCAGAATCACTAGTACTGTCATTCCTCAAAGCATGTACTTTTCCTCCTTACTCACACTGTGCAATATGTACAATTCCACATTTCACAATACAAAACAATAATCAGTGTCCGACAGTGCATTTCCTCGTCATCTTGGCTGTTGTTTTTTGCAGGCGACGTCAAAATTGCATCATAGAGCTGCACGTGTCCGTCAGGCTGATAACACTGGAGTTTATCCAAGTTCTTGATTGTGCTGGACTTTACTGCAATCTTTCCTATTGGATAAGCCAGTTTTTCTGGCGCACGAAATGTGTGATGAATGAGTCCATTGATGGTTGTAGAAGCTGTAATAAAACCCTTCCATTGTTATAAAAAATACAGAATGTTAAAAAGGTGTTGATAGGAAATGTCATCTTCCCCTGTCTTTCAGTGATTTCAATTTCTTCAGAAATTCTGGTCTTCCTGTACTACGGTGTTACCACGACTTGAAATCTACTATTTCAGTAGCAGCAACCTTTCTAATGAGAAATTCAGCTGGTCTCCAATTTGCAAGAGTAACCTTTGTTACGTCATGCACAGCAAGCAGTCATGCACGTTCCTTGGTTTCCTTTTTATGAAGCCGAAATACCCACCACAGGTTAAAGAACTGTGTTCTCTCACTAGAAATTAATGTTGAATTTTGTTGAATTTCCCAGAATCGGTTAGGTACCAAAGAAATCTGCTGATAGTGTGATTTTTATTCTGAGAGGTGCAGTTGTTTGCGACAGTATTCTCGTGGTAAACACTTGGAAGCAGTCATTGTATTACAAACAACACTGCCAATCTGTAAAACAATGCACGTTTAATAGTGTGCTTAACAAAAACAGTAATGTATAATAGTCAAAACAACTGCAGAATATTGTTTTCTTGTGAACACTACTGATAACGCTGTCGTGCAAGTAATATTAAACGATAGACAGTATTCTTAGTGCGGCTATCTAACCTTTATTTTCATGAATCACAAGTGATGCCTCTTTAATTTTGAAAAGACATGTCCAGGGGACCATCATAAATCGGGATGACTTCGTTTTAGTTATTGTCTTTGCATAAAAGTATCAGATCTGTTCGTCTTATTTCTTTAAGTGACAGTCTGTACTTCACTGTAGGAATTATTTCTATGAGTGGTCCAAGTTTCATCGATATGTGTTGTTTGGCAGTGACACATCATGTTAATGTTTCGTTGAGCCATGCTGCGGCTCGCGTTGGTGCTGTTTGTAGGTTTCTGTCCTCTGTTGGAGGCCAGACCGTATCGTTTAGCTGACTTGGTTGCGGTTGTTTGTCTTCTTCTCGTGTTGTCTGGTGCCAGTTGGTTTCACAAGCGCTGCCTGTTCACTATTGGCAGCAGCGGCGGTTATCGATATTTAGTAACTGTGGCCCTATCTTTAGGGCGACGTCGTGGTTCGTCTGGGTCAGTGTGCAGTTCGGTTGGGGACTAGGAGCAGCCAGGTACGTGCAGTGCAGGAACACGCTGGGACCGCTGGTGGCGCGCATGGACTGCCGGATCGAACGCCTATGGTCACAAGGGTGCACGAGCTCGTCGTAAACAGGATCCTGCAAGTTTTAAGTTGAGTAAATTTGGATTCAAGTAGAGAAACCTCCACCATTGTGAGATCTTGAGATTCTCCAGTGACTTGGGTTCGTGTTGCTGCTCGCAGTGTTGCTGAGGCAAAGAGCAGCGAGTGGAGTGCATGGGGAAGGTGGATCTGATCAGCTTTCTTGGACTTCTAATTACTATTTATTGCGTTCAGTTTGTCACTATTTATTAAGTTCAATCAGCAGTAATTTTTCCTGCCTCGTGGCCGCTAATGCCCCAGTTACCTGCCCTGGGGGCTAGTGTATGTAACGGCAGTGAACGTTTCCTCGCCTTGCCGGTGCTGTCCGGTGAGGCGTGTAGTTTTGACAGCTTTCTTGATTCTATGTTGGTTGGCGAATCTTCTACTCTGGTGGTAGTGATTCCTTTCTCGTTCCGGGAGCTCTAAGCACAGTACTCTGTGGGCGGAGTCCAGACCGCCGGTTTCGGCTTTTGCGTATTTTTACTTCTTTGCATTTGGTTTATTGGACGTCAGTCAGCTTCAGCAAGATTGTCATTAGTCATTCGTTAGACTGCCACTAGTCTGAGTTACCATCTTGTGAAGTGAATGCAACTCTTGGCTGCCTATCTCATCGCTCGCGAAAGTGGTTTTTTTTTTTTGCCAGACTTACTCAGAGGTCGATCCCTGGTGCACCATTTGTGACTGGCCCTTGTGTTTTATTATTGTATTTGCTGCTTTACTGTATGTTTCTAAATTTTTTTTATATAATTGCCATTCTTGGAGTTACAGCAGGTTTAAATGATTGTGGTACCAAGTTTACCATCATTTTGTCTCACCTGTTTGGTGATCAGTTGCTTGTCCTTTTAAATTAACCTTTGCTTTTGTATTTGCTATTATAATGAATGTTTTTTAAATTTTTGTATAATTACCATTCTTGGTGCTACAGGAGGTTTAATTGACCGTGCTACCAACTTTACCATCATTTTGTCTTACCTGTTTGGTTTTAAATTAATCTTGCTATTGCATTGCTGTTTTACAGTATGTTTGTTAATTTTTTTATAATTCCAAATCTTGGCATTAAAGGCCTTCAGCCGTGACTGTGGTTTTCTTTTTTTGGTCATCAGTCTACTGACTGGTTCGATGCGGCCCGCCACGAATTGCTTTCCTGTGCTAACCTCTTCATCTCAGAGTAGCACTTGCAACCTACGTCCTCAATTATTTGCTTGACGTGTTCCAATCTCTGTCTTCCTCCACAGTTTTTGCCCTCTACAGCTCCCTCTAGTACCATGGAAGTCTTCCCTCATGTCTTAGCAGATGTCCTATCATCCTGTCCCTTCTCCTTATCAGTGTTTTCCACATATTCCTTTCCTCTCCGATTCTGCGTAGAATCTCCTCATTCCTTACCTTATCAGTCTACCTAATTTTCAACATTCCTCTATAGCACCACATCTCAAATGCTTCGATTCTCTTCTGTTCCGGTTTTCCCACAGTCCATGTTTCACTACCATACAATGATGTGCTCCAGACGTACATCCTCAGAAATTTCTTCCTCAAATTAAGGTCGGTATTTGATATCAGTAGACTTCTCTTGGCCAGAAATGCCTTTTTTGCCATAGCGAGTCTGCTTTGGATGTCCTCCTTGCTCCGTCCGTTATTGGTTATTTTACTGCCTAGGTAGCAGAATTCCTTAACTTCATTGACTTCGTGACCATCAATCCTGATGTTAAGTTTCTCGCTGTTCTCATTTCTACTACTTCTCATTACCTTCGTCTTTCTCCGATTTACTCTCAAACCATACTGTGTACTCATTAAACTGTTCATTCCGTTCAGCAGATCATTTAATTCTTCTTCACTTTTACTCAGGATAGCAATGTCATCAGCGAATCGTATCATTGATATCCTTTCACCTTGTATTTTAATTCCACTCCTGAACCTTTCTTTTATTTCCATCATTGCTTCCTTGATGTACAGATTGAAGAGTAGGGGCGAAAGGCTACAGCCTTGTCTTACACCCTTCTTAATACGAGCACTTCGTTCTTGATCGTCCACTCTTATTATTCCCTCTTGGTTATTGTACATATTGTATATGACCCGTCTCTCCCTATAGCTTACCCCTACTTTTTTCAGAATCTCGAACAGCTTGCACCATTTTATATTGTCGAACGCTTTTTCCATGTCGACAAATCCTATGAAAGTGTCTTGATTTTTCTTTAGCCTTGCTTCCATTATTAGCCGTAACTTCAGAATTGCCTCTCTCGTCCCTTTACTTTTCCTAAAGCCAAACTTCAATTACAGGCCACATGTCCTGTGGATACACGTTACGTGTCTTTAATGCAGTGGTTTCCATTGCCTTCTGCATACTCATGTCGTTGATCATTGCTGATTCTTCCACCTTTAGGGGCAATTTCCCACCCCTAGGACAAGAGAGTGCCCTGAATCTCTATCCGCTCCTCCGCCCTCTTTGACAGGGCCGTTGGCAGAATGAGGCTGACTTCTTATGCCGGAAGTCTTCGTCCGCCAAAGATTATTTATCAAAATTTAGGCAGTGGCGGGGATCGAACCCGGGACCGAAGAAGTTTTGATTATGAATCAAAGACGCTACCCCCCCTTTTGTTTTTATTCACGAGCAAGTGCCCTACCAACTATTTTTTAATTTTTTTTTTTAATAGTATAGCGAGCGGGGCAGGCAGATGGCGGCAAGGAGGGCAGGGGTCAATTAGTCCGAGGCCTGGCCACAGTGCCGCCCTCATACCCGTCATCACTCATATTGATTGTAAAGGAACATTGATTTATTTATTTGTATTTATTTTTTTTATTTATTGTTTTTTTTTTCTTTTTTCTTTTTTTTTTTTTTTTTTTTGGGAAAGCATCAATATGGGATTGGAGCCAGATCATTCGGTTGATACATAAATGGGTGACGGTTTTAGAGCTCGAACAGCTATCCAATACATGTTCCATTGAATGCAATATGAAGCATATTACCGTACTTGCGACGGTGATCCGCGTAGTTTCTAATTTTAATATATTCCGTTTCCATGTGTAACTGAAACTCGCTGTAATCTTCGCCCGTCAGCCGACTGAAGACATGACTTGTATATTGGCCCAACAGCCACATGACGGCATTATTTTTAGTTGGCGGAAAATACCCTAGACCACGGGTACTTGCCTTAAAATTCTGCTTGAGATTACATTGCATTGTTTTTAAAACATCATTGCTGTGTCTGTATTTTATGCTCATTTGGTAGATTGTAACGCACTGAAAGCACTATTAATTACACAGTTGATTATTCCTTTATTAATAACGTGTGATATCTTTATTTATTGCTGAGTGTGGAATTACCGTTTTAAAATAAATGTGTGTAATTGCAAAAGGGAACCAACAGCAACCGATTACGCCCCCGTCCACAATCGTAACCGAATCCTGCCTTCCTTGACTAACAGGTTTCATTCGTTACTTTCCTTTTGCGCCCCAGTGTATTAATTCCTTTCGAGTGGTATTTTTCCTAGTATATTTCTTTTCCTATTATTATAGACACAGACTTTACTTGAAGTAAACGAGGGGAACAAGGGGTTATCGCTACAAAAGCCGTTCAGTCTCTGCTCAAATGAGGGCAAATAACACAGAATTGAATAGGCAGTTGGATGTATTAAAAGGGGTACAGAGCCTCGTCCAGTTTATCAATATTCATTCTAAATGCTAGTGCCAATACCCAAGTTTCTTCTTTTTCGAGTAAAGCGGGAGTGGATGTCCCAGAATTCGTGACAACCTGTTGGCAGCCGAAAAACTGTGTTGGTCGGAAGGACAATTTTGCATATGGCGCAGTTACTATCAGTAGCAGCTCGTTTGTCGGAATGATTATTGTCAGTTAGTTAACTTCGCTCAATTGCTCAGAGTTGAAGTAAAGACCACCCTACTTCCCTGAGTCATGCGTAAACAGATCAACTGATTAAACTATTTGGTTTTCATATAAATTTTCTGTTATACCCTTTTAAAATCATTGTTCACTTTTTTAAGTATAGTATTGTTCAGACCAATGTTATGTGTGAAGATCTCGTGAAGTTTGGGATACATACTGCATATTAAAATCTGTGCCCGCCAGCCCGTAGCTCTCCATATCCACAAATCTTGGGTTCCTTCCAGGACGTACGACATCTTATCACCTTTCTACTGGCCAACAGTAGACATGGCTGGCTGTCTTTCCATGGCGGTCTGAGATAACAATGCCGACTCTGCAATGGAGCTCCAGGCAAAGGTGCTGACGTCGCATTCTGCCACTACAACAGCTCGCCCCTGCGGGCACTGGCCGACTTTGCTCTACACAGTGCGCTGTCAGTACAGCTGTATACCGACTGAGAGCGTTCTCTGGCTTAGCTGTAGCCACGGTACCGGCATTACCCATTCCCTGAGGTCACCCGTATTCAACATCCCGACCATCCTGGTATCCCTCGGTGGCTGCATACCAGTCAGCAACTCGGGCTTATTAGCCCGCTAGGTTAGTAATTTTGGTGGTTTGTTTGTTCTGATATGGACTGCAGAACACAGGGGAGGACTGTGTTAGTCATTTTGTTGTGTAGTGTAAGCGTATGTTCATAAATAACTTTTCTGCTACCAGTCAAGATTTTCTTTTATTCGTAATTACGAGGGGGTACACAAAAATAAACTGGAATTATGTTTTAAAAGCTATGTTTTTTTCAAACAGTTTACAAAACAACCTTACGCCTTTCAAAATATTCGTCATTACAACTAACACATTTGTCCCAGCGGTGTTTCCACTGTTCAAAACATTTATTGCATTCATCTTTAGAAATGGCTCACAGCTCCACACTCGTTTTTTCTTGACATCTTCAATGTTGTTGAGCCGTAGTAAAGTCAGCTTTGAAAAGCACGCCGCAGAGCGTAGCGTGAAGCAGTCGCCCTCAGTTTCCTGGCGGTGGCGCCTTTGCCGCAATTGAAAGCTTTGGTGTCTCCCTCTAGCGGGAAAGGGGAAAAGTGGGCTGTTCACGTGCATTTAAGAGGTGGCTGTATGGGCTCTCTTGGAGAGTTGGCAGTCGGGGCATCAAGAAGCGACTTCTCTGCCGGTGCTAGAGGGACAGCACTCAGACCGCGGCATCACCGTAAGCGACGCGAGCAGCGGCTCCGTGATACAGGGTGTGGTAGATAAGTAATGAGACTCAGTCTAGAAAAACAAATTTATTGATCCAATTTGTACAAAACGTTAATATTCTTCAAAGTATTCGCCTTGGGCGTCGACACAACGTTGCCAGCGCGTTTTCCAAGCTTCATAGGCCCCACTGTAGTTCGTTTGAGATATCCCAGTTAGTGCCTTCGTGACAGCACGTTGGATGTTCGGAATATCGTCGAAACGATGACCCTTCAGGCATCTTTTGACCTTCGGAAATAGGAAGAAATCAGGAGGACTCAAGTCAGGGCTTTATGGTGGCTGTGGCAAAACTTCAACTCCAATTCGGGTCAAGTAGGAGGTCACAAGGAACGCTGTGTGCGCCGGAGTGTTGTCGTGGTGGAGACGCCAGCGTTGAGCAAGGTCCTGTCGCTTCCGTTTGACGGCTCTGTGCAATCGCTGAAGGACTTCTTTGTAGAATTCGGCATTGACAGTCTTCCCCTGAGGGACAAACTCTTTGTGAATTAACCCCCGCTTGTCGAAAAACACAATCAGCATTGTCTTGATGCTGGACTTTGACATTCTAGCTTTCTTCGGCCGCGGGGATGCCGGTGTGTCCCACTCCGAGCTCTGGGCTTTCGTCTCCGGGTCGTACTGGAATGTCCACGATTCGTCGCCTGTTACTACGTTGTCTAAAAAGTGTGGATTATTTTCCAAATCATGCAACATCTCACGGCAAACGTCCACTCGTTGTTGCTTTTGTTCAGCGGTGAGCACTCGGGGAACCAATTTTGTGCAAACTTTCCTCATCATCAAATCTTGCGTAACAATTTGGTGAACCGTAAATTTATTCACGGAGAACTCATCGGCGATCATTTTGAGACTTAAACAACGGTCGGAGTCCAGGAGTTCTTTCACTTTGGCCACCGTTTCATCCACACGACTCGTTGAAGGGCGTCCAGATCGTTCCATGTCTTCAACGGATTCCCTCCCGTTTTTAAATTCATTAAACCACCGGAACACTTGAGCTCTTGATAGGGAGTCTTCTTTGTAGGCCTCCGTAATCCTAGCAAAAGTTTCTGAAGCAGTTTTGCCCAAGCGAAAGCAAAATTTGATTGCATACCGCTGTTCTATCGAGCGATCCATCTTCAGCATTTTCACAAGTGTCACGGGCACACAAACAACGTAATACGCGAAGCTCGACCCTCACTGCACCAGAGCTCCGACGCGACTACGAACCGGTTCTATTGTTAGCTCAGATCCCCCACCACGTGACGTGCAGGTGGAGGTCGCCCTGCGAGCGACTGGGGCGCCGCGCGGCGGCCAGTCTCATTACTTATCTACCACACCCTGTATGAGGCGCTAACTGCTCGTCGCGAAAGGAATGATTCTGAGCGTGGGTCCGCAAGGGGCCTAATCTGCAGTTCGGCCGTATGCTGTCGACCGGCGAGGAGGTTCTGAAAATCGGAGCGCCTTCCTGCGTCCGTTGAAACGGCTGGCAGCGGGCGGCTAGGCAGAGAATTTGGAGGTGCTGCTTTGGTTCAGTCCTGGAAGTCGTAACGCACCAGAAGTTGAGTATTGATTCTTAACAGATTTTGTGAAGTTTAATTGAATTCAACTTACTTATTCTTGTTAATTATACCAGTCGTATTTTTTGGGGGTTTCCCGCCATTCATTCTCTTCTGCCCACCCGCGGAAAGGTGGTAATATTAGAAAGGGTGGTCCGTTTGTCCCCTTTTGAGGACGAAAGGGGGGGAGTCAGAGTAAATCTGTGGTTCGGGTTGCTTCTTTCCCCTCCCAGCTTACCTACGGGTTTATTCGACTGTTAGCCTGTGCCATATCTGTGGAAGTCTAAGGCACCAATGGCTGTACTGTTTAAAATGCAAGGCACTAAGACCTGATCCATTCTCTCGCCTGCCTTAACTAGTATTACTACACTCACGTGTAAAAGGTACTGTAAGAAAGAATAAAAATTCCTTTTGCCTCTTGGTAAGAACTAGTCAATTGCATAACGAATTCCTGCTCATCTGGAAGCTGTAAGTTACGTAAATTTGTGTTTATATATATTTGGCTATAATCAAGCAAGGTTGTTAATGTACGCCATAGTGGATTTTTTTAATATTGTTTCTAGTCAGCAAAAACTGTTGTGTGTTTTTCCAATTCAGTACCTTTTAAGGCTTTTACTCAACGTGCTTATGTGTTTTATACAGGTAGTTGGTTGTTAGTGTGTTTTCTTGCCATGCAAAAGTTTGCCATTTCATTACGGGTGGAAATTGTTGCTTTGAAAGGAGAATGTTGTAAAGGTTCGCAAGTCCTACCTGGCGAGCGTCTGTGTAAGTTAACTGGCAGAAATTTGTAAAATGCGTTTTTTATATATTTTGGAAATGTTAATGTTATTAACTGTGAGTGCCCCCCCCCCCCCCCCCCCCCCGCCGTGTGCATGACTCATGCGTTTTGGTTTTTCTATTTTGAGGAATTTTTTGTAAACAGGATTGTCTTTATATGTTGCAGACAAGTTAGATTCTGCGCCATTTAATGAATGGAGTGAAATTCACCTATAATTTAGCTGAGCTTGAAATATTATACAGCGTCGCGTTGTATACGTTACATTGCTTTCCTGTACTTGCCTTTTACTGGCGTGAAATTTTTTATAATTTAATAATTTAAAAGTCCTTTCCTATCGTAAATTGTGACTTATTTGTTAAATGATTGGTGTTTTTTTAAAAAAAATAACGTTAAGTCTTGCACCAAATTTGAATAAAGAGTGTTACTGAAAATTGTGTGAAATTTCACCAGTTATTCCTTGGCACCTACTTCCACTTTACATTTTGTGTTTTGACTGAGATAATAACCTTTGGTGAACCAGTAGTGGCTCTGAGCACTATGGTACTTAACTTCTGAGGTCATCAGTCCCCTAGAACTTAGAACTACTTAAACCTAACTAACCTAAGGACAACACACACATCTATGCCCGAGGCAGGATTCGAACCTGCGACCGTAGCGGTCGCGCTGTTCCAGAGTGTAGCGCCCAGAACCGCTCGGCTGAACCAGTAGTAATTTTACGGTTCAGTTGTCAAATCGATGTCCTTTCATGCCCCTTTTATGTTGGAAAATAAGAAAACGTCGCACAGAGCCAGGTCAGGCGAATAAAGTGCGTGGGGCAGTGAATCCACGCCATTTTTAGTCAAAAACTGTCTAAGAGTGATGGCTGTGTGTGCAGGTGCGTTGACATGGTGGAAGAACAAGTCTCCCGACTGTCACAGTTCGGGTCTTTTTTGACGAACATTGTTGCGCAATCTTACTAAAATTTCCATATAAAAGGTTTGATTGACGATCTGTCATGGAGGAACAAATTCTGGCATCAAAAATGCAAATCAGCATTGTTTTGATGTTTGATTTTACTTGACTACAATTCTTTGGAGGGTTGACGAGGACGTCTTCATTGGCTTGACTGTTGGGTTTGTTTCTGGGTCGGAACCATAGCACCATGACTCATCACCAGTAATGACCTTTGACAGAAAATCTGGATCAGTTTCAAGCTGTTGTTTCTAAAGCACGACATGTTTCAAGTTGACGTTCCTTTTGATTGTCAGTCAGAACAGGAGGAAAAACTTAGCAGCAACCCTTTTCATTCCCAAGTCTTCCGTTAAAATTCGCTGAACCGAGCTCCAAGATAACTCACTAATCTCTGATGGCTGATCAATTGTCTGTCGATGGTCCGTGAGCACAAGTCTCGAATATTTTTCAGTATTTCCGTCAGTTTGGGCAGTTGATGGACAACCAGAACGAGGTTTATCATTAGTCGACATAACGCCATTTTTAAATCGAGCAAATAGCTCGTACACTTGAGTTTTTCCCATAGCGTCACCTTGGTAACCTGGTTTCAACATTAAAACAGTTTCATCAGCATTTTTTTCCCAAGTAGAAAACAAAATTTCACAGTTGCACGTTGTTCACTTAAACCAGCAATCATAAAAAGCAAATCAAGAACAAAACAGCGCTAGCGAAAACAAACGCAGCAGATGAACAGAACAAGCCAGGTCGACAACACGGAACGGGCAATGAGTTGCACTATACACGCGTAACGGCAGAAATGCGTACTACACAAGCGCCGCTCTTTCTTTTTTTTTTTTTTTGGGGGGGGGGGGGGGGGTACTCTTCGTACACAACGCATTTCGGGAAATGAGTCCCATTTTCAAGTGTATGTTTTTTTGTCTTTGTATTATGCCAGTTTTTACGTAATGTTTTCGATGGGTGAGGTTCTCCTTTGTTTAGTTGACTTTACTGCAATGTACGTATAGAAAACGCGCAATTTTTATTCATTTACAGAATTTTTATGTGCTTTGTGGCGAAATCTGGAAGAACTTTTACTTACAGTTTTATTATGGTCTATGTGTGCAGAGTCTCACACAGGTTAAACATCATGCACACCTTTCAGTACAAAGTATACATTGAGAATAACTTACACGATCAAACAGTTACAAAGATGTTTTGCACGTAGTCGACAGAGATAATGTTAAAAGTCAATGAATGAAAGGAAATCGTCGCTAGTAGTAGAAAAGTTGTTTATAAAGAAACACATTGTTTTCACAATCGCAGGCTTTCAAAAAACCGTTTATAACGGACAAAGTCAGAGTGTAAGTATAGTCCAGCTATGAGTATTTTCAAATTGTGAGTTTAGAAAGGGTATGTCCTAAAGTGCTGTGTTTGCCATTGGGAAACACTGGAAGAGGAAGTAACATGGAGTTGGCATGTAGTGCAACCTTGTAGATGTTGTAGCAATTGAATGGTGTATGTGTAGTGATCCTACAAGGGTGATCGAAACTGTCACAAAGATGTGAGACACAGACTTTAGTATTTCATCCATCTTCAGCAACTGTAGTTGCACGACTATATACTAAAATAATCAACAATCAGTTGCATAACGGAAATTTAATTTCTTAACCAGTTTCTGGCACTTGGTGCCCTTCTTCAGAAGGTTATACCCGATAAAACATTAAATATCTTTTATGAAACTGGTTGCTGAAATATTTACATACAGACACACAGATGTTTCTAGGAGAGACAGGGGCAGAAGTTTGCATATCGGACCTCAACGTACTCGTACTGCAAGGCACGCCCTCACTGCGAGTATTCAGTCGTAGTTGTAGCCTTCTGCTACGAGCAAGGATGCTCAAAGAGGTCAGAATGTGCGTAGCTAATGAGCAGAAGGATACTACCAAACTATATCGAGGCTAACCTTTCCGCTTCCAGCAGCGGTAACAGTGGTTGTGCCTTTAACGTATCCACTACTGTAATTGGCGGATAATCGATTAGAAATACTGTCATCTAGCAGCCTGATGTTCCTGAACAATACCTCGGATCCCATCTCTCTCTGGACTAGGCTATAGCCGCGAAGAAGGGGTGCCTTACAGCGGAACAGACGCTCCAACATATTCAGCGGTATCGCAGTCCATACTGCTACCGAGAGACGGTGGAAGGGATGTAGGAGTACCGTATTAAGCCTGGTCTTCGCTTGTGCAACCTATGCCTATCTATAGCGTACCACACGTCCTCACAAAATCCTCGTCTACCACATACCGACAAAGTGGGTCACGCCTAGACAGTCTAATAATCTCCATTCACTATCAGATGGATTAGACTAAGTGCAAAAATCGTCAGTGGGGAAACTAAAATTAAGAGTGTAACGAAATTTAAAAAGTACTACACAATGTTTAAGCGCTTCAAAGATTTAGCAGCAGGCTGGGATTCGTTTGGCCAATTTTTTTTTTTCTGCAAACATGTCTGTTATACTTAGGGCAATGGTAGGTCTGTTGGTTGCTTGACGCCTGCATTTCTCAATTAGTAGCTTTGTGTTGTTACTCTGTTATTACCACGATTGTTTTACATTCCAAACTACTGTTCAGTAAAATTACGAGGCTGCCCCATTTGTACATTCAAATTTTGTTATAATTCAGACACGTCCCACAGGTATTTTAATGATCGATCGAGTTACGAGTTTAATACTTGTTCCGGTGTTGCGTTGAGATCCAGTGGCTCCTGTTGACTACATATTTTATGGTTAATTAACAATCCATTTCGAGCAGTAACATCCTAAGAGACACTCAGAACAAGATATTTATATACGAAGTTGCAAATGACAGCTCAGAGCAGATTAGTTCTGTTGCAGAAGAGTTAAACACCCTCCAAATAATATACTCGATATACAGAACTGAGTAAACTGCCGCTGAATCATTCATTCTGACGAGATGACAGGAAGTCATTTCCCATCCATGGCTGACGGGCGTGACATGTGCGTCAGGTCTGCTATCAGCTGAGTGACTGACACTCGCATTGTCGATTCGTGACGGGGCGTGCGTGTTCCACTGGCGATAAACAACGATTGACGGAGCCGACAGTGAAAGGCAGCCATCAAGCAATCAGCGGGGCTGCCATTGCCCTACTGTATAAAACACTGCGCGTCCATTAGAGGTATTTTCCCAGCCCACGTCACCGTGTGCTCTGACAATCCACGAACTACAGGCCAACATTTGCCGAGAAACCAGAAATGTGTGAGGGCAGTCTTCCGAAAAGTGACAAGCGATCTTGTTCTAGTACTGAAAGCAATGAAGTAATTTTTGAGTGACAGAATAAACATCGCTCGGATGCAAAAAGTCCCAATGTTAATCCGGCAATACCTAACATCAAGGATGTTAATCTGTTACGACAACGCTCGCCCTCCGTTCTCCGACATAACTGTCTCTGGAGGTTTGTGCAGCAAAATTATATAAAACTTTCAGCAAAAGCGAACAAGTTGGATGTAATGTAGGCAGCTGCGCATCTTGTAGACCTCGTCAAAGATCTTAGAATTTCTAAATTCGCGTCCAAATAGAGCTTCCCTTTAATAATATTTGTGGCTAATTATAAAAATGAGATGCATCGATTTAAAAAGAGAATAATTTCGCCTTTTTTTCAGAACACTGCAGGTGTTTTGAAATTGATTACCGCTCTTGTGCATTTACATCTACATTTACACTCTGCAGACTACTGTGAAGTGCATGGCAAAGGATACGTCCCATTGTACCAGTTATAAAAGTTTCTTCTCGTTCCATTAATGTATGGAGCACGGGAAGAATGGTTGTTGTAGTGCCTCTGTGTGTGTTGTAATTAATCTAGTGTTGTTCTCAGTGTCCCTGTGTGAGCGATAAGAAGGGGTTTGTAGTATAATCTTTGAATCATCATTTAAAGCCTGTTTTTGAAACTTTCTCGAGATAGTTTGCGTCTGTCTCCAATAGGCTACCTTTTCACATTCTCGCAAGGGTCAAAGAACTCCTTGACCATTTGTGATGCCCTTCTGTGCACACGTACAATAGACCCAGTCAGTCCCACACACATGAGCAATATTCCAGAATGGACCGCACGAGGGATTTATGAGCAATCTTCTTCGTAGATTGATTGCATTCTACGAATAAACCGATGTCTGCCACCTGCTTTATCCAATAGTGAGCCTATCTGATCATTCCATTTCATACCTTTGCAAAATACTACAGCCAGGTAGGATTTCAGCTGTGACTAATTGATATTATACTCATAGGATTCCTCGTTTTTTAGTTTTGTGAAGTACACAGTTCTACATTTCTGAACATTACCAGTCTTTGCACCGCTTTAAAATCTTACAAAGATCTGACTGAATATTTAAGCAACTTCTCTCAGGCAGTACTTCAATATAGTTAACTGCGTCATCTGAGGTTACTAGTAATATTATCCGTAAGGTAATAAATACACACTTTCCTGGCACACACCCGAAATTATTTCTACATCTGAAAGTTACTCTCCGTCCAAAATAACATGGTGCATCTTCCGCAGCAAAAAATCCTCAATCCAGTCACAAATTTCACATCATGCCCCATACGATTGTACTTTTCACAATAAACGTAGATGTGGTACTACATCAAACGCTTTTCGGAAATAAGGAAATACTGCATCTACCTGATTGCCTTGGTCAAAGCTTTCGGTATATAACGTGAGAGTTGGGCGAACTGGGTATCGTATAATCAAATATTTCCGTACCCCGCACTCTTTAGCATGCTGGAGGCCATTCTTTTCGAGTTATTGTTATTGTACTCAGTATAAGTTCTAAGATTCTACAACAAATCGCTGTCAAGGATGTTGGACGGTAGTTTTTTGAATCACTTCTACGGCTCTTCTTGTAAAGAGATGTGATTTGTACTTTCTTCCAACTACTGTGCATGGTTTTTTGTTCGAGAGATCTACAATAGATTATAAGTAGAAGAGGGACTAACAGCCGCGAATTCAGTATAGAATCTGACAGAGATTCCATCGGACCGCCCGCAACTCGTGGTCGTGCGGTAGCGTTCTCGCTTCCCACGCCCGGGTTCCCGGGTTCGATTCCCGGCGGGGTCAGGGATTTTCTCTGGCTCGTGATGGCTGGGTGTTGTGTGATGTCCTTAGGTTAGTTAGGTTTAAGTAGTTCTAAGTTCTAGGGGACTGATGACCATAGATGTTAAGTCCCATAGTGCTCAGAGCCATTTGAACCATTTGAACCATTCCATCGGACCATGGAGTATTCTTCTATTTCAACGATTTCAGTCAGCTGTTTCTCAGCATCACTGACATTAATACTTATTTCATTCACCTTTTCAGTGGTACGAAGATTAAATTGGAGCAGTTCTCCTGGGTTATCCTTTGTCCTTTGTAAAGGAAGGTTTGTAGACGCAGTTAAACATTTGCAAAAAAAAAAAAAAAAAAAAAAAAAAAAAAAAAAAAAAAAAAAAAAAAAAAAGTCACCGGGGCAGACAAAGGATTGTCACACGGCGATACCGTAAGACTGTTCAGCAAACTCGTTGTTAAATACGAGTAAAAAGTATGTTGAGGAGAATATATAGTTCTACAACACAGACCTGTTGTCGATGAGATGTAGCGAGTCCACGAAAGGCATTTACGTAAGAAACGATACAATCAACAGTATTTCGATGATGCATCATATACTATTTGAAGTTTGACTTGTCTGTCTCAACACTTTCTCGGAGTTTGTTCAACATCACAAATATTTACTGTGGAGATGGAGAACAGGGGTTGGTTGACATTCTTTAGAGGCCGTAGCGCGACGTAAGCGTTACGGTGCTTCCACATCTTCGATGTATCGAAAACCCACTCTTACATATCTAAATCTACATCTACATCTATACTCCGCAAGACACCTTACGATGTTTGGCGGAGGGTAGTTTCTGTACTACAACCACTTCCTCCTTGTCCAGTTCCAATCGCGAATTGTTAGCGGGAAGAACAGTTGTTGGTAAGCCTTCGTGTCAATTCGAATCTCTGTCATTTTACCTTCGTTGTCTTTCGCTGGATATACGTAGGAGGAAGCAATATATTTGTTGAACCTTAAAAAATACGCTCTCGCATGTCTTAAGAGTAAAGCACGCCGCAATGCAGAGCGCCTCTCCTGTAGCGTCTGTCACTGGAATTGCATGACCATACCCGGAAAGCTTTCACGTCTGCTGAAAGAACCTTCAATGAGACTCGCTGCTCTTCATCGGATCTTTTCTATTCATTCTACCTGATAGGGATCTCACAAGGAACCCCTTGAGTGCGAGGTCGCAAGTTCAGTCTTTAATAAGGCTCATTTAAAAGTGTTCTGTTAACAACTATGACAGGAAAAATATTAGCCGCTAATGACTCACCATGTGCAACAGTAGGGTGACAGAAAATGAGTGTCTAAGAGGTGCAGAGATCAATCTTCTATGGGATTTTTTTTTTCTGACTAATCTGATGCGGCCCGCCACGAATTCCTCTCCTGTGCCAACCTCTTCATCTCAGAGTAGCAACCTACGTCCTCAATTGTTTCTTGGATAAATCCCAGTTTCCGTCTCCCACTACTGCTTTAACCCTCAAGATGTCTGGACAGATGTCCTATACCCTAGCACTTCTCCTTGCCAGTGTTTTCGACATAGTCTGCGCGAAACCTCCTCATTGCTTACCTTATAAGTCCACCTAATTTTCAACATTTGTCTGTAGCACCACATCTCAAATGCTTCGATTCTCTACTGTTTTGGATTTCCCTCAGTCCATGTTACACTACCACAAAACGCTGTGTCCCAAACGTACATTCTCAGAAATTTCTTTCTCTAAGGCCTACGTTTGATACTAGTAGACTTTCTTTGGCCAGGAATGCCCTTTTTTTCCAGTGGTAGTCTGCTTTTGATGTTCTCTTTGCTCCGTCCGTCATTGGTTACTTTGCTGCGTAAGCAGCAGAATTCCTTAACTTCATCTGCTTCGTGACTATCAATCCTGAAGTTTGTCACTATTCTCATTTCTCCTAATTCTCATTACTTTCGTCTTCTTCGATTTACTCTCAATACGTATTCTGTATTCAATAGACTATTCATTCAATTCAAGATTTCATGTAATTCTTCTTCACTTTCACTCAGGATAACACTATCAACAGCGAATCGTATCACTGGTACCCTTTCACCTCGCATTTTATTTCCACTCCTGAATATTTCTTTTATTTCCATCATTGCTTCTTCGATGTACAGGTTGAACACTAGGACGGAAGACTACGTCCCTGTCTTACATCCTTTCTTAATTTGAGAGCTTCGTTTCTGGTTGTACACTCTTCTTATTCCCTTTTAGCTCTGGTACATATTGTATATTACCCGTCTTTCTCTACAACTTAGACCTATTTTTCTCAGAATCTCGAACATTTTGCACCATTTTACATTGTCGAACGCTTTTTCCAGGTCGACACATCCTATAAATGTGTCTTGATTTTTCTTTACTTTTGCTTGCATTATCAACCGCAACGTCACAATTGCCTCTCTGCTGCCTTTACCTTCCCTACAGCTAAACGGATCGTCATCATCAATTTTCTTTTCCATTCTTTTGTTATTATTCTTGCATGTAACTTTGATGCCCGAGCTGTTAAGCTGATTGAGCGATAATTCTCGCACTTGTCAGCTCTTGCAGTCTTCGGAATTGTGTGTATGGTATTTTTTCGAAGGTTAGATGGTGTATCGCCAGACTCAAACATTCTACACACCAACGTGAGTAGTTGTTTTGTTGGCACTTGCCCAAATGATTTTAGAAATTCGGTTGGAATGTTATTTGTTCCTTCTGCCTTATTTGATTGTAATACTGGTTCATCCATCTCTTCGATGTCGACTTCTGTTTCTTCTTCTATCAGATCAGACAAATCTTCCCCCTCAGAGAGGCCTCTAATGCACCCTTTCCACACACCCGCTCTCTATTGCATTTGACGGTGGAATTCCCATTGCACTCTTAATGTTACCACCATTGCTGTTTGTTTCACCGAAGGAAGCTTTCATTTTCCTACATGCTGAGTCAGTCCTTCCGTCAATCATTTCTTTCTCGATCTCTTACTTTTTTCATTTCGTCTTGCCTTCCCTCAACTTCCTGTTCATTTCATTCCTTAGCGACTTGTATTTCTGTATTCCTGAAGTTCCTTGAACATTTTGCTACCTTCTTTTTTCATCGATCAATTGAAGTATTTCTTCTGTTACCCATGGTTTCTTAGCAGTTACCTCCTTTGTACCTGCATTTTTCTTTACAATTTCTGTGATTGCCCTTTTTAGACATGGACATTCCTCTTCAGTTAGAGAGCTTCAAGTGTATTTCGTCACTTCTTAGTATTTCTGTAGCCCATTTCTTTGTGTATTGATTCTTCCTGACTAAAATCTTAAGCTTCAGACTTAATTGAACTCAGTTAGTCTTTCTCCACTCTCATTCTCCTCTACCCATTTCTTCTACCCCTTCTCCTAGAACTGCATTCAGTCCTCCATGACACGATTTTTCATCTCCCTTTACATACTGTATTAGCCTTTCAACATCCTCAAATACTTTCTCTATTTCTTCATCTTCAGCTTGGGACTTCGTCATTATACCTGAACTGTTGTTTTCAGTGTTGGTCTGCTGTCGATTCTGATAAGAACAACGCTATTACTGAAATATTCAGAGTAACACGCTCTCTGCCCTACCTTCTTATTCATAACGAATCCTACTCCCGTTATACCATTTTCTGCTGCTGATGATATTATCCTATACTCATCTAACCATAAATCCTTGTCTTCTTTCCAGATCACTTCACTGACCCCTACTAAATCTAGATTGAGCCTCTGCATTTCCCTTTTCAGATTTTCTAGGTTCCCTACCACGTTCAAGCGTCTGACATTCCACGCCCCGACTCGTAGAACGTTCTCCTTTCATTAGTTATTAAATCTTTTTCTCATGGTCGCGTCTTCCTTGGCAACCCCTTCCCGGAGATCCGAATGGAGGACTATTCCGAAATCTTGTGTCAATGAAGAAATCATCATGACACTTTTTCAGTTACAGGCCGCTTGTTCTGTGGATACACTTATGTTTCTTTAATGCAGTATTTTCGATTGCCTTCTGCATCCTCATACCGTTGATCATTGCTGATTTTTCCACCTTTAGGGCAGTTCCCCATTCCTACTGTGAAGAGAGTGCCCTGATCCTCTGTCCGCTCCTCTGCCCTCTTTGTCAAGGCCGTTGGCAGAATGAGGGAGACTTTTTTATTCCGGAAGTCTTCGGCCGTAACTGCTGATTACTGATCAAAATTTAAGCGTTGGGGGCTTCAGACTCGGGACCGGTAACGTTTTGACTACTAACCAAAGCCGCTACCCCTATATTACACTTCACAAATTGGACATTGTCGGTATACAGTAAACGTTCAAAATAAACCATTGACTTGAAACCATGAACAGCGAATTAAAAATGTCACGTCAAAGTGATCACAAAGGTTCGCAACATTAAGATCAAAGGCACACTCGTTGGGAGTTACAAACCTCGCAGGACGTTCAGTGAGGTAACCACCCTTTAAAGAATGCATACAGGATCATATTGGTGTTACTCTAATGATGAGAACTGATGGAATGTGTTGCAACTGAATGTCGTGGAGTTTATCGTGAAACTGGCTATCCTTTAAGGCGTAGCTGCAGGTAGTGCGATAATATGTTTTGTAGGCACGGAAAAAACAAACATCCAGAGGTTAATTTTGTACTGTGGTTCCAGGTGGTATGAGCTGCAATCTCACACACTTTTCGGGAGGGATGGCTCGCTCTAAAGGCGTATGATTTTTATAAGTAGACCAGGAATCAAACAAAATCAAGTTATTTTGACCAGCTATTGGCCAAAAGCAGTGTTCATACACATTTTCTCACGCTTGCTGTGACGTAAATATTCCCTGCTGCCGTTGGAAGATCACCCACACGAGAAAGAATCGTAGGGGGCAGAGGAACCCAAATTCTTGTAGCACAATAAATAGGTTTCCAGCCCATGTACCATCTATATTAACAGTCAGCACAATTGTATGCAAATGCGTTAAGGCAATGATATTAGATGATATTGGTACAGCTCTCTGGGTACCTGTAATTTCCAGGATTCCATTCATACGCATGTCCTCTTCGAATCCCGATTAGTCGGAGTTGAAAACAAATTCCATACTGAGCGATAGAATTAGTTTGTTTATCTCATCTACAAATTTTCCGGTCGATTCACAGTTTGCTGTGCGTCGTCAAGTTGACGCTGTGTTTGAAATTTCGTTATCTTATGTCTTCCATTTCTGTAGGACAGTTCTAAATTATGCAAGCATCTTCTGCTTTCCTTGAAATCACTGTGACATATGTCGCGCGCAATTCGATGTACATAACGCAGTAGGACACTGCCATTCACATCTTGTAAATTGTATCGAGCATGCTTGAAACGCCCTAACAGCAGGTTTTGTAGCAAGTGCCCCTTGCCTTTCCTTGAATATCGGTCGCTTTTCTTATGCACTATTCAGTCAGGTTGCTGCGGACTTGTTTGCAGTCTGTTCATAATTGATTTTCTAATGTGCTGCGGATGATCTTCCATGTAAGTAATTGTGTTTTGTACCCGCTCCTTGGACAATGATTTTCCTTTAGTACGTTGCCCTGGAGACGGGATTAGTGGCTCCCTGCTTCAATATCGCTTGTTAAGTACGTATTGTCACTGTGCTCCTCAGGCAGACTGTCCACATAGTTGAGCGTATACGACACCACACATTCCATTGCGTCATTTGGCAGAAACGCAAATATTTCTTCTGCAACTTCTTCCTCATTCACTGAAATTCCTTGGGTTCCTATCTGAATGAACGTTAACTTCGCCAACTGTAATAGATATAATGCAATTTTTGCTTTGTTTGTCGTTGCCATTGATCTGTTTTGTATCTACACCACTAGCTCTGTAGCACAGTTGTGAGTTACTCGTCGAGTAAGCAGTTCAAATCGCTCCGTAGCCTAATGCTGTGCTCGCCTCACCACTGGATACCTCCTGCCCCGTCCCCTGTTCAAATTAGCAGCCAATATTGTGGTTGCGTGGCAGACAATATGTGGGATGTCGAATGCCGTAGACATCATTGTCCTTTTGCGACCTCCCACTCAAGGGGTTCTTTTTTTAGACAGACGAGTAATATTCAAGTATTGGTAGAAGGAGCGTTTTGTAAACTATCTCCTTTACTATCGAAATACATTTCCTGAAGATTCTTCCCAGGAATCTCACTCTATCATCAGCGTCACTGAGCCGTGGTGCGCCTTTTCTGGCACACCAGCTCTTTGGCACGACTATCGATTACCCGGCTGTACTACGATCTTTGCCCCTGTTGTGATCTGGCGGCGGGTATTTGCGGTCGGCGAGTTGGTCGTGGGACTCGCTACGAGGCGCTAGGACGTGCTTGAGGGGACGAAGGAGCAAAACACGCGGGCTCGGTCAGCAGCGGCGCGGCTGGTCTACCTCGCAGGACGGTCGCGAGTTTGTGGTGCACCTGCCTGATGTCAACTCCGGGCGCTGTTCGTCGCGTTGCTTTGGTGCCTGGTTTCTCGGAAAGACCCATCCCTCGAGACCATTTCGAACAACGCTCTCCATCGAAGGTGTAAGTGGTTTTGGTGCTTTCGTTTCGTGGAACTATTTGCGTTGTAGCGACTGTCACTTGTTACTTGATTGCCCTAAGGTATATGTTGTTGAAGTAAGAGAAGTTGAAGTAAGAGAAGCCGGCAAGATGTGTGATCGCATGGACACCAGCAGTCACTACTTCCTTTAAGGAAATCAGCGTCCCCAAAAGATGTAGTAACTGTAAGGTATTGAAGATATGAGGCCATAGTCTAGTTGTAATTTTCTGCATACCAAGCTTACACAATTGGCAGTTACATTGCAGACCTATGCAATGAAATTAAAGTGCACAAAACCTAGTTTGTTATGAAGTTGTGCAATTGAATAACGTGATATTACCTTGAAATTATTTCCATTTAATCATATGGCGCAGTGGTTAGCACACTGGACTCGCATTCGGGAGGACGACGGTTGAATCCCGTCTCCAGCCATCCTGATTTAGCTTTTCCGTGATTTCCCTAAATCGTTTCAGGCAAATGCCGGGATGGTTCCTTTGAAAGGGCACGGCCGATTTCCTTCCCAATCCTTCCCTAACCCGAGCTTGCGCTCCGTCTCTAATGACCTCGTTGTCGACGGGACGTTAAACACCACTAACCTAACCTAACCTTAATCATATGTGCAAACATTGCTTGGCAAACTATGAGAGTGTATAAGTCTAATACTATTTTACAGCATTGGATTTATGTACAAGTCTTAGTTTAAATGTTTTACAGCATTGATATGTCCAGAATGAGATTTTCACTCTTCAGCGGAGTGTGCGCTGATATGAAACTTCCTGGCAGATTAAAACTGTGTGCCGGACCGAGACTCGAACTCGGGACCTTTGCCTTTCGCGGGTAAGTGCTCTACCACTGAGCTACCCAAGTTACTGGCAGAAGTAAAGCTGTGAGGACGGGGCGTGAGTCGTGCTTGGGTAGCTCAGTTGGTGGAGCACTTGCCCGCGAAAGGCAAGGGTTCCGAGTTCGAGTCTCGGTCCGGCACACTGTTTTAATTTGCCAGGAAGTTTCAGCATTGATATTGCTGCAAAATTCAAGTCTATAGAAAGCACTTATTGGGTTTTTTAAATTTATATTGTTGTTTATTGATCTCTTAACTTATATTAATTGATGTTTGCTTGGTGGTTGCCGTGTTTTCTGCGGTCTGTTTGTGTTCAAGTTTTCTGAGAGCTGGGGTGTGTGGGAGCGGCGCCAGGTTCCGCTTCGGTGCACAGAAGCTGTGACGTGCCGTGTAATGGGAAGTGACTCCCGGTTGGGCCCCGGCGTTTAGGTGTTGTTTTGGACGGCTGGTCTGCTGCTTCCGGCATTTTAGGTTAAGTCACCTTTTGCCCAGGGCAGCCTGGCGTCACTGCCCAAATGATAAACACTTAACATCTATCAGGTAAATTAAAAAAAATTTAAATTTGCTTTCCAATAAATTATATTAAGTGTAAAGTATTGTGCTGGTTGTGTTATTGCTCCAAATTTTTTTATCTCAGCCAATTTTTTAAATTACTTTAGATTGTAATTTATTGTTCATTAAGTAATTCTAATTGCTGCTTGCTTGAGAAGGAAGCTATCTGTCATTTTGGATATTGTCTTTATGACGGCCACGTATTGATTCTATGTTAGCTGTTTTATAAATGGGGTCTTGAATAAATTGTTCATTTATTGCTCTGCTAGTTTTTGTGTTGAGGGATTGACATTATAGGGACCTTGATCTTCCATGCTAGTCCCGACTTCCTAAGTCGACTATTTTTATACAATTGTTGCATTTTAAATCGCTCTGCACGTATACTCCTAGAGATTTTTGGATGGGATTGCTTCCAGCGATCGTTCGTCAATCGTGTAAACACATAATGATGTGCCTTTCTACTAACTTATGCGCAATATGATACAGTTGTTTATGCTGGGGGTCAAGTTGTGATGACCTCAACCCACAGGAAAAATAATTATCAAAATCTGAACTGTGAAGTCATCCAAAATTCTAGTTGGAAAACCACACTCTTTGTTATACTTCTCAATTGGTCACGATACCACTTTGTTTATGAACTGAAAACTCTAATATTCACGAGAAACTGCTCTGAAATTAACCTGAACCGACAAAATTGTGTATGTATTCTCTGAAACTTCAAAGGAATTAGAAAAAGTGACAAAATTTCGTGAATCACACACAATACTGTTAACAACTTTTAATTCACTGATTGTAATTTTATTTTCGTTAGCAGAAAGCAAACAAACTAAACAAAGAATTTAATTAAACAGAGTATGTAATTCTTATACTTTTAATAGATAATGAAAGTTTCTAGGTCAGGGGATAGCGTTCAGCGAAATCCCTTAACTTTTTGTTGCATCGAAGCGTTGCCTTAGGCAGCACGATGTCGGCGGGTTACGATGATGAGAACAGGTTAATCTTCTCTGGCGAAACGCAAATAAAGTTCCGGCACAGCTGTATCATTAACTCTGTGGTGATTAACAAACCACAAGATGCCAGCATACGAACGTTGTTGACATGTCCTCTCTTTCAAAGTACATGACGTAGACGTCGCTCGTTTTTACACTTTATGCACTGTCCGTGACGCTATCGTCCATAATTACACGGTTCGTCACATTCATGTAGTCTTAGCCACAAATACACAGTTCATAGAATTGTTCACGTATGTGAAGCACACCTCAGACAATGTCCACTCTGTTCTCGCATTTCAAACTTCGACAACGTCACTGAAAGCCATTTATATTGCACAGTTAATTAGTCTTCACTTTCATGGCTTGATAGAATGTGATATACAACAGTTCCACCACCCAAAGCCAATACCAGCAAAGTTCATTCGAATAAAGGCACAGTTCGTGTCGGCCACAACAAAGTAATGTTAGCGGCAGTTTCACAGTCCGGTTTATTTGCTCTTAAAGTTCGATGGCATTACATACCGCAGTGGTAAAGAGAATTAACAATTTGATAGTTCGGCATCACTGTCCATACAATTACTATGCTTTTCATGGAACACAGTACTATTTTTCCCGCACACGCTTCAGACACGACATCCACCATCCCCTCTACTACACAACAACCTTTCAACTCACGATATCACTATCGCTGTCCCCTGTCTATAGATGTTATATCGTTATCGTAAGTCACATAAACCTTTATAAATGTTATTGACTGCATTTTTCACAATTAATAATATTTCAAAAGAGGACTTTAGAAACTTTACCACAGGTACAAAACAAGAAACATATTTATCCATTGGCAAACGAAATAATCACAATTACATCTTTACATTTAAAAGCCACCGTAGAATGTTACAATTAGAAATGCTCATATGAACAAAAGAAAAATAGAAATCTAAAGAAAATCACCAAAAAACATTTTATATGCGTAATTAGCAATGCCTTCACAAAGTGCCAATACCTGCACGAAGCCTCGATCGTCTGCAGATCTTCTTACATTTCGCTGCAGTTTTCTAGCGGCGTTTTCCACTAACAAGGGGATCGTCAGACGTGGTAATCACGGATTCTGATGAGTCACAGATACGTTGTAGGAGGGCGTGTCCTGGATATCTGCCTAGGAGCTTTCCATACGACGGTCCCTAATTCCCGAGGATATTGATGTCAGTCTTATGCACATCTACTATACCTGTATTAGTCATGGATCGACCATGCGAGCGTAGCCCAGCGGCTATGATTCACACTACAAGGTAGGGTTCAAACTCAGTCCGATTCATCGTGTAGAATGTCATTAAATAGTATATCCCATGCAAATTTATTAAAAAATAGTCTTTTTCGCCGTAAAAATTTCATTAATAAATCAGTCATTTCCAGCAACCTTTCTTCAAAAATGTACTTCGCTTGTTATAGAATCGTCTTGATCGCTATCGCTCGTATCGCTTTCTGCGCTAGAACAGTATTCCGGATGTTGCTTGTCGTAGAAGCACCCAAAAAACAAATTCGCAGCCACGGCGCACATTTAATTAAAAGTGCTGCCTTGCAGGCACACGGATTTTTCAGAAGCGACACAGTGCAACGGGACAACCTCCTCTAGCATTACTTTTCCTCAACATTAGTTGTCGATATCAGTATTATTTTTCGAATTTTGGACAAGTCAGAATTATCTCAATTGCTTTTCTGAAAACTTTCATATAATTTAATACACAGTATGTTATATTACAAGCTAAAATTTAAAATTTCTGAAAATAAATTACTTTATAAAATGTTTTAGTCTCGATGCTATAATCCATAAGTACTGGTTTGGAATTTCCCGTTAATTTTTTTTTAGAAACATTTGTGATTTCGAACTATTGTCCCACTTAAAATTTCTATTTTTAATTACGCAATAAAGTACTGTTTACTATGTTTATTTCTGGATTCACTTATGAAATAATAATCGAAAGTAATACAACGGAAACTAGTAGAAATTCATTTGTTAAGAAAAATTGTAAACCATTTGGAATATGTTGTTTCCGCAGAGTCTGAGAGTCGTAAACATGCCTTTGATGGGATCGGACGTATTTTTGTATTTCGGGTGCGAAAAATTTAATTTCGGCTTTGTTAATGTGAAAAATCAAAATACTGTAAGGTATACTAAAATGTGAGAAAACATAATTACGTAAAAACAAAAATTCTGCAACAACTATCTTCAAATTTTAGTTCAATCCAGCCGTGAGGACCTAAAATGTGAGGTTTTCAGCTTCAAGAATCAGACCCCTAGAGTAGAACAACTAGAGCCATCTCAACATGACAAGCTAAGTAAACTAGAATGTTTATTGTAATCTTCGCACCTCTCAAACCTTTATAGAAGACTTTAAAAATAGATGGGATTGGGAAGGACGCGGGAGATTACAACCGGAAACCACATCTCGTTTAAATTCAAAGAGGTTGTTCTTTCGTCGATCAGCTCCGGTGTGAACTACGCGTGTTTGATGATTCCTGTGGAAGCAGGTGCACTAAATTGATGCAGAATTAAAGAACGTGTTTTTGTCGAATCTTCGCTCGTTCTTTCATCTGTGAAGATTTGAACGCAAAGTGACCAGTTTTCCCTCGCAACGGATCAATAATATAAAGCTAAGTAAGTACAAGGGCAGGATTTGAACCTCTAAGCCAGAGCGGCAGCAGTGAAATGTAGCCGCTGCTCTAAGCCCTCTTGATCGAACCACGACTAACTCTACTGGCACAGGAGGCACGCATAGAACTACAACACTGGTTTTCTCGGAAACTGGGGGCCGTTGCGTGAAAGTCCGCCAGCCAGGTACTCTGGGCAGATCCTTTGCAACACACACAAATCTCATCAAAATCCTATTGATTAACAGGTCTGATGGTGCCCTTGTAAATCATTTGTATAGCGGGTGAACCAGAACTCCAACGATAAACTTTCACTAACATCTAGTGTAGACCAGAAGAACAAAAAAGTCAAGTAAACATGAACTCTAAAATACATATCTTAAAAATAGATGTTTCACAATAGTAAAGATGTACTGCTCATAGCTCTTAAGGTATGCATTTCCTCTTGTTTAGGTCCATACTTCCTCCTCGGACAGTCTGTCGGAGGAGTTCTCGTTCACCTTGTATATATTTAAATGTAATGGTCCTATAATACTGCATGGAGGTGTGTCCGCAATTACTTTTCCCGTCTTAATGTTTCTCTCCTTTGATAACGACTGTATTTAGAGACTGCTAGTTGCGTAAGCAGTCCGTGTCATCAGTACCTTCGTTCAACGACTCCATACTACTTCAGAAGAGAAACACCCCAGCTCAAACCGAATACAAATGTTAAAATACGGATACGTCTTTTCTACCAACCATTGAGGGCATTTAACTATGAAAGTCTACCTCTCCGTACAACACATTTTTGATGGTTAACGAACGCAGTGACAAAGGAAGCACGAAGGAAAAATACCGCGTAGCCGTGTAACAAGCACTTCTAAAGATGCGTCGTTTTAATGGTCTGATTTTGGATGAAGTTAAGTTTATCAGACTGGCTTGTTCATTCCAACGTCAAAGCTTCCAGATACCAATAAATGTTTACTGAAGCTGGGAAGCTAATGAAGTAGTTGCTCTGGATTTGCAAATATTGAATTTAGCGGAGACGGAAATTAATTTTTATCATACACGAGAGTTTGGCAAGTTGTTTTCGGGCCGTAGTACAACAGGTTAGTGAATTATTTGGCTATTCGAGGACAGCTTCAAGAGAGACCCAATTGATTTATTGTTTTTGAACCATGTATAGAAGTTCTTTGGCGCTCAGAGGTGGTTTCATGAACGGTATTGACGATAGCTACACTAGAAGTGTATTACAGTCGTCATCCCAGCTCCACGTATTCTGTTATCTTTTCCTTCTCACGCTATACAGAGCCGAATCTGCACTCTGAAAATGGAAATTACTATTATCAATCGATGCAGAGTTTTGGTACACAGCAAATAACATACAACTACGATAAAGATTCTTTGTTTGTTTTTTTTTAATTGTTCTCCGGTGTTCAACAAACCTGGAGGAAATAAAAATACATTAAGTAAAAAAAAAATTATGACCACTGACCCTCATGAATATTGTTGACAGTGGATAAACAAAATCGAACAGGCCGGCCGGAGTGGCCGAGCGGTTCTAGGCGCTTCAGTCTGGAACCGCGCGACCGCTACGGTCGCAGGTTCAAATTCTGCCTCGGGCATGGATGTGTGTGATGTCCTTAGGTTTAAGTAGTTCTAAGTTCTAGGGGGCTGATGACCTCTGATGTTAAGTCCCATAGTGCTCAGAGCCATTTGAACCAAAATCGAACACATCTGTTGCTTGTAAGTCGCAAGAAGCGACGTCCTACTTACAAACGGGGGTTTTGCTGTAAAAGTATAAAACTTGGGAGCCTACATAAATATTTTTTTCCTATATTATTTTGTTTTACTCATTTTATTTAGTTAGTTAATTTAGTATTAAATGACAGTATACCCAAATAATACCGGGTGATCAAAAAGTCAGTATAAATTTGAAAACTTAATAAACCACGGAATAATGTAGATAGAGAGATAAAAATTGACACACATGCTTGGAATGATATGGGGTTTTATTAGAATCAAATACAAATTTATTAGAACCAAATAAAAAACAAAGTATTGCTAGACGCGTGAAAGACCTCTTGCGCGCGTCGTTTTGTGATGATCGTGTGCTCAGCCGCCACTTTCGTCATGCTTGGCCTCCCAAGCCCCCAGACCTCAGTCCGTGCGATTATTGGCTTTGGGGTTACCTGAAGTCGCAAGTGTATCGCGATCGACTGACATCTTTAGGGATGCTGAAAGACAGCATCCGACGCCAATGCCTCACCATAACCCCGGACATGCTTTACAGTGCTGTTCACAACATTATTCCTCTGCTTCAGCTATTGTTGAGGAATGATGATGGACATATTGAGCATTTCCTGTAAAGAACATCATCTTTGCTTTCTCTTACTTTGTTACGCTAATTATTGCTATTCTGATCAGATGAAACGCCATCTGTCGGACATTTTTTGAACGTTTGTATTTTTTAGGTTCTAATAAAATCCCATGTCATTCCAAGCACGTGTGACAATTTGTGCCTCTCTATCTACATTATTCCATGATTTATTCAGTTTTCAAATTTATACTGACGTTTTGATCACCCAGTACATGTATCAGAAGATAAATGTTTCTATGTACATAGCTTGGCTATAAGAGAGAATGTTTTTGACTGCTGAAATTAAACAATCGAATGTTAGGGTACAGACGAAGAGAATGCTGACTGTTGCCATGTGGCATGGCCGATGTGTTGGTTTTCATGTTTAAAGACAAGGATAAATATTTAAATTAATTTGTACACTTAATAAATGTGAACTAAGAAAAGATAGTGATTAGTGTGGTTACCTGAACTGTGAACTTTAAGCTGCACTTTTATTCGTGAAGGAACTAATACAGTTTGCGCATGAGCAATGGATGGTAATCGACGGGTCACTCGTGAAATAATGCGTATGCACAATATCACGTTTGAACAGTTTGAGGACTCCACACTGATGTGAATAAGTCTGCAACTAAGTCATATCAATCACTGACCTGAAACAGTTCTGCAAATGCTTTGAAGTAGAATATTCTATAGACGAATATACTCAGTAAATACGTCAGCGCCGCGTATTTCAAATTGTGCGTGCTCTGGAACTAGTGTCCTACGACGCCAAAATCACGACCAAAACTGCGACAGTACAGGAATTTTAACATTAGGTGAAACAGATATATGGTAGTGTAAATCATTATAAAAGCATGAGTCTTTGTCGGAAATGAGATTCGATTTACTGACAAATGCAGACAAACTGACAAATGTCAGTAGTACTGTCAGTAGTACTGTATACTGATTCAAATGGTAGAGGGTGGAACTCGATATAAAGGCAGTCGGCTATGCGGTATTACTGTGTGTGTACGTGTCTTTCCTGCAGGTACGAAACAGACACTTTTAGTGACAGTGGGTGTTGTGTACATAAACCACGACTGTCACACTACAACGCGGAAAATAGTTATCATGTGATAAAAAAACAAAAATCGGTGCGTAGAAGTAAATGGGACTCTCTGATCGTTAAATCGCCAAGAAGTTGAACCAGTCAAGTACAGTGATTTAATATTTCGTTGGATTCATCCTCGATATGGACAAAACAACCAATATGGGCAAAGCAGAAAATTATCTCAGGCATCGAAGCGGTTACTTTTGTGCAAAGCAAGGGCCAAAAACCGTTATTCGTCTCAACTTGTCGCTGATTTATAGGTTGTAGTACCTACAAGGCCTGTAAGGCAAGTTTTGTCAAATGAAAACATCTTGAATTTGAGAAATGACTGCAGAAACAGGCTCTGACACCCAAACGTAAACAGTCCAGACTGGAGTTTGATGAAAACCGTTTGTCATTGACTTGAGAATAGGATAAAGATATGAGTGGACGTTAAATTTGTGTAGTCCAGATGGATTTCAGTAATAGTGGCGTGATCTCAGAACAGAGCAGCAGATAGGAGTGAGCAGAAATTTTGGCGGTGGAAGGGTTGTGATTTGGGCATCCCTCTGCACTAAAGGCAAATCACGCATTGCTTTGATGAACACTGGAGTGAACTCTAATATGTACACTGAGATACTAGAGACAGAATGGATTAAACTGTATGAGGACGTATGGTACGAAACAACAAGATGATGCATCTGTCTAGGTTTCTGCACAACAGAAAAATATTTTTAAGGTAAAGATATCGATGGCTTGCTCTGGCCTGCACGCAGTCTCGATTTGAACCCCGTGGAAGATTTTGGGGTATCCTTGCAAGGCCTGTTTATTGCAATGGAAGAATATATCATGACGTATGTGAGCTGGAAAGAGCGATACGAGAAGAGAGGCTGGCAATTTGGCTGCAAGAACTACAAACCCTAACTAAATGAATGCCGAACAGAATTTTTCAGGTAGTTAGGAAGAACGGTCGATGGACAAAATATTAACAGTGCAATAATACAACAGGACAGTGAGTGCATTTATACTAATTTCCATCTAGGAAACGCAAACGTTTTATTTTGTAACTTGTGTTATGAAAGGGGCCAGCGTGATTGGTAATGTCGTATGTGTATCTATTCATAATAAATTCGATACATGCATGCTTCAGCCCTTGCGTATTACTTTAGGAGGAACGCTACCTTTATTCTTATTTCCACCACTGTACAACAGATCTGGAGACGTCATTCTCAGTACAGAATCGTCAACACCAGCGTCGCGTGTCGTCGTCGCCACAGTATCTTCGAAACCTGTAACGAGGTGAGGTGCTGCGAAATCGGAGGTGTCCGAAACGGGCTGCTATGTAAAATCAGGATCACGGTTGCAAAAGTAATTCAGTACCTGATTTATCCTTAAACTAAAATGCAGCGCAAGTCGTAATATTCTAATTTCTTTATCTACACCAATAATGTCGCTGCAGTAGTATCAACATGTAAATGTTCTGTTTCCTCATATCCTTCCATCTAATTTTTTTTCTGATAATTATTAAAAATGTACTCCCACATGCCCTCATTCGTTCACTACTTTAACTGTGTTTCGCAGATTCTAATTTCTCACTTAGTGTATAAATATTTTTCTGAAAACGTTTGCTAACCGCCATTACACAGTGTGCCCCTGAACCTATCGCAAATGAGCTTTCTGCTGATTGGCCGAGAACCGTAGGCCGCGCAATATTTGGAATTAACACCTGATGTACAGGGTTCAGGGCTGGCGTGTTTATTTGCGCGATTTATATGGTTTGGATGCGTCAGTGTGTTTTGAGCAACTGAATGCATTTACTATTCACATTTACACTTCAACGACATTGGTACTGTATACTTGTGGTAACTGCATCTAATGTCAGAGAATGAGGTTCATTCGGTTTTCTTGATTCTGCTTTTTGCATCTTTAAGTAAAAGTACACGGCGAGAATATTAGTGCAGCTATATTTCTTTTGAGTTGCACAGTAAATTTAATTCCATCCTTTTCGCTCTGAATCTGGCGCATGAAATTAATAACTGTTAACTAACCTACGTTCATTAATTGTAACATGACGAGAGTGATCACCACTTGATTAGACGGCCATTTATATTATCCAAATTTCGAGAGTGATCACCACTTGATTAGACGGCCATTTATATTATCTAAATTTAGATCGACCATTCCCGTTGTGTTACATTAATGATTCCGAAATGCTTTCGTATACGTTTTTAGTAAACTGTGAATTTCAAATTTTTCCATCAGCTACAGGAGCAGATTTTCTAATTCTATCAGAAGGTCCTTCTGACCAGCTGCATATGACTCCGCCAGTGCCCTGGTTACTGTCGTCATCATTATGTTCAAGTTCAGTCTGTATAACAAGGTCACCAAGCTATTGCACCATGGAAATGTGTGCATATTCTTTTGATCTGTCTTTTAAGTGCCTGGTTTTATGCGTCTTTGCATCAATCTTTCAACGAAATATATACATATCAGTAAAAATATAGTTAGTTCTAGTATTTTTTGCTGGCTGAAGATGCTTCAGACTGATGTTACACGAAAAAGAAAGAACAGAACGTATCATAACGTGCCATATATATATATATATATCAGTAAAACATCTCTTTGGTTGAAAAATTGATGCAAAGACGTATAAAAGAAGGCACTTTATATATACAGGGTGTACCATTTATATTGACCACACTAAATAACTGTTACTCCAGATGCAAATTACCCAAATGTTTCAAGCAAATGTTGGTTAGCCGTCATAGAGACATCAATCAGCTTGAATGCCTTAGTTGTAACTTTGTTTTTTACAACGATAATAACAACGGTATGACTTTTTTAAATGGCACCCTGTATTTTTTATTCGGTAATTCATTTCCTCTTCTAAAGACCTATTCAAAAATGTATCACAGTGTACCATTCACCGAAACACAACGTTATTAATTACATAACACAATATTGACTTTGAGCCCAGGATCACAAACTCGTCCACTTGGAGTTGTCAGAAAACAAATGAAAGCCAAGTAAAAACATAACATAAGATAGTCTGGCTCTCCTGTACCATTGCTCAGGAGCAGAACATTCAGAGGTGCTCAAAGTGGTGACCCTGGACACCGATACACTCGTGCACTCGTTGACTGCAAGAATTATTTACTGCTTCCAGTGTTGCCGGCAGAAGAGAATTACAAGCAAGAAATACGTTCCTGCATGTCCTCTGGAGTTGTTGGAGTATCACGATAGACAAAGGCTTTAATGCATCCCAAACGAAAAAAAGTCCAGAGGATTTAAATCAGGAGAACTAGCAGGCCAAGTAACTGTTCCTCCTCGACCAATCCATCTGGCAGGATACATTCTGTTCAGAACACGACGTGCACGCAATGCACTATGTGCTGGACATCCATCGTGTTGATACCACATAAGCATTCATATTCTTAGCGGCACTTCATCCAGAAGAGGAGGAAGAATTCGTCTGAGGAAGTTGGCATACGCTGTGCCGTTTAGACTACCATTGATGAAATAAGGGCCGATAATCGTAGTACCAAGCAGCCCACACCAGACGTTAACTGTCCATTGACGCTGATGTTCCACCTGTCTAAGCCTTTGTGGGTTGTCGCTGGACCAATAATGTATGTACCTTGTATTTACCTGTCCTTTCTTTGAGAAGGAACATTCATCGGTAAATAGAACATTGAAGAAGAAGTTCGGGTTGCTGAGGATTTGCTGCTGTGCCCACTGACAGAACTGTACATGATTCTGGAAATCATTCCCATGCAATTGTTGATGTAGGTGTACATGGTAAGGATGGTACCGGTGACGTGTAAGAATACGATGTACACTGGTTTTAGGAATGCCAATCTCGTTTTCAAGCTGTCGTGTGTACACATTTGGATTCATAGCAATGGAAGGGAGAACAGTAACTTCGGCAGCTTCGTCTGTGCGAGTGTTACGACGATTGCGTTGATTTGGTTGAAACTTCCCGTTTCCTGAAGCGTCGCAGCAAGACGAGAAAACATTCGTCGGGAAGGTGGGTTCTTGTCAGATTATCACTCACTGTACAGTTCCGCTGCCTGTGTAGCATTTCGCCTAACTTCAACAACAACAATAAAAGAAACGTTATGTCGATGCAGTTTGTAGGAAGGGCAGCCTTTACTGTATGCCTACACTACACAACAGTATTTAAAAGGACTAAACTACTGTAGTAAATGCACCCATTAATAAGAAAACAGTGTAGCAATTACTGTTCTGCTAACTTACATTCCCTATAGATCTACATCTACATCTACATTTATACTCCGCAAGTCACCCAACGGTGTGTGGCGGAGGGCACTTTACGTGCCACTGTCATTACCTCCCTTTCCTGTTCCAGTCGCGTATGGTTCGCGGGAAGAACGACTGTCTGAAAGCCTCCGTGCGCGCTCTAATCTCTCTAATTTTACATTCGTGATCTCCTCGGGAGGTATAAGTAGGGGGAAGCAATATATTAGATACCTCATCCAGAAACGCACCCTCTCGAAACCTGGCGAGCAAGCTACACCGCGATGCACAGCGCCTCTCTTGCAGAGTCTGCCACTTGAGTTTATTAAACATCTCCATAACGCTATCACGGTTACCAGATAACCCTGTGACGAAACGCGCCGCTCTTCTTTGGATCTTCTCTATCTCCTGAGTGGCATCGCGGTGGACTGGTTATCTGACCGGTGTACCACGCCAATAGTTGGACAAGAGGCGAATAGGAGTCCTTGACTTCATCAAGGCGTAGGGAGAGTTCTACCTTCTCTTCGTTGGTGTACATTCTACTCACACAACTCTTTACTTATGTTTGCATTTGTCCTTTGTCAACGCCAGTACGTGGATGTTATAAGACGTTGTGGTCTCCTGACCTTCATTGCTTACATATTCCGCCCTCACAATCATATTCCGCACATCAAGACGCTTCATTTGAACCCAACTCGATAAGATAAAGTCAATGTTGTATGAATTTATGTAAACGATACACAAATAACAAGTGCACACTAGGGTTGAGATACTCGAGGCTGGCGTACACACACACGCACACATTCAAGACATGACGGTCACAGGAGCTTTTAGTTCGGGAGAGGTGGACTCCACGCTGAGAGGCCGGTCCCTTCAGAGGACGATTCAGCCTATCTACGTCAGACGGCGACCACCCGTGGAGCGGACAACGTTTGCCCGAGTGAAAGGGGAGAACGACCTCGTGTTCGACTTAAAAGCAAATTCCGCCACATTTTGTGGGAGCGCCCAGCCTACACATTCTTTACAAACATAGCACGCAGTTTCAGAGGTTTTCACAGGGAGACAGCAAACGCCAAACGCCGGTGCTACAGATTTCCGGATTGGTCACCTTAAACGAAACGTCATTCTCCCGTTTTAGAAGAGCAATGCTGACTGGCAGACGATATTCCTGACGCCTTGAGCTGAAGGAGTAATGGAAGAGACCGAAAGATATACCCCTTCATGTCTGGCATGGAGAGGGGCCGTTCCGTTGTCGCTCTTTGAGCGAGAACACGTAATGAGAGCATGTGCGCTCATACGTGTACTCAAAGAGCGAGGTACAAGTCTCTCCTGAGTACTTCACTGGTAGAGCACCTCTGTCATGAGCGCATCGGAGTGCGACTCTATATTGAGTCATTGCGATTAAGCGTTGTTGACTGTGTTGGCTGCCACACTTATTCGGCGGTGTGAACGGACAGAGTTATAGTTAAACGCCTGCGAGCGAATTTTTGAGTGGCATCGCGGTGGACTGGTTATCTGACCGGTGTACCACGCCAATAGTTAGACAAGAGGCGAATAGGAGTCCTTGACTTCATCAAGGCGTAGGGAGAGTTTGATTGGCAAAGGCCATCCCAGATAGAACGAGAGTTATCTTATTTGTCAGCAGCGAGCGGCGCAGGCAGCAGTCATCACAGCTTACGGTATTGTGCGCTACAGCTCTTGCGAGCCCCATATTTCCTCCACAACTATACACTTCACTGCATTTCACACGCGACAGCCTCGACCGTACCTAGCAGCATTCCAACGGATAATTATTCAAGTTGAGTAGGCGCAGCTCTCTGCCATTCTGTCAAGTCAATAACAATCTTAAACTTTGTACAGAAATTTCATTAGCTAATCCTATCCTTAAGAGGTAACCTCACATTCCGAAAAGAACCCGGAAATAACTTGTTCAGTTCATAACTAAAAGTGCCATAGTGATTTCTCAGAATTTTTTCAAAATAAATAACAATTTTCGTTAGTTTCATGTTTTTCTTACACTAACTAGCCCTACTCCAGTACCCAAGTATCCCACGTAAGGAATTTTGTGAATTTTTGTGTCATTTCCTTACAGCGGACGACTCCAGAAGATATTTATTGCTGAAAGTTTTTCAGGCATTTTTCTTTAGAAAGTTAGGATCGTCTGTCTGACTTCTGTAGTAGTGAGGGGGTGGAAATTGCATCTTGCAGGAGCCACAGGGTAAAGGGTACATCTCAGATTAATCCGTTGCGCAAAATGACAGAATAGCACCCACACGCTCACAATGTGTTCCGTTACCCTGAGTACCTGAACTAAGTGCTGGGATCGTCAACGTCAATGTTGTGTTATGTAATTAATAACGTTGTGTTTCAGTGAATGGCACACTGTCATATATTTTTGAATATGTCTTTAGGATAGAAAATCAATTACCGAATAAAAAATACAGGGTGCCATTTAAAAAAGTTATACCGCTGTTCATATCTTTGTAAAAAACAAAGCTACAACGAAGGCAATCATGCTGATTGATGTCCCCCTGATGGCTTAAGAACATTTACTTGAAAAATTTTGTAATTTGCATCTGGGCAAACGTTTATGGTGGTCAAGATAAATGGGACATCATGATACACAACTGGCCATTAAAATTGCTACACCAAGAAAAAATGCAGATGATAAATGGGTATTCACTGGACAAATATGTTGTACTAACTGACATGTGATTACATTTCACGCAATTTGGGTGTATAGATCTTGGGAAATCAGTACCCAGAACAACCACGTCTGGCCGTAATAACGGCCTTGATACGCCTGGGCATTGAGTCAAACAGAGTTTGAATGGCGTGTACGGGTACAGCTGCCCATGCTTCAACACGATACCACAGTTCATCAAGAATAGTAACGGGCGTATTGTGGGTAGAGCCACGGGTCGTAACACATCTGAAATGTAACGTCCACTGTTCAAAGTGCCGTCAATGCGAATAAGAGGTGACCGAGACGTGTAACCAATGGTACCCCATACCATCACGCCGGGTGATACGCCAGTATGGCGATGACGAATACACGCTTCCAATGAGCGTTCACAGCGATGTCGCCAAACACGGATGCGACCATCATGATGCTGTAAACAGAACCTGGATTCATCCGAAAAAATGACGTTTTGCCATTCGTGCACCCAGGTTCGTCGCCGAGTACACCATCGCAGGAGCTCCTATCTGTGATGCAGCATCAAGGGTAACTGTAGCCATGGTCTCCGAGCTGATAGTCCATGCTGCTGCAAACGTCGTCGAACTGATAGTGCAGATGGTGGTTGTTTTGCAAACGTCCCCATCTGTTGACTCAGGGATCGAGACGTGGCTTCACGATCCGTTACAGCTATGTGGATAAGATGCCTGTCATCTCGACTGCTAGTGATAGGAGGCCGTTGGGAACCAGCACAGCGTTCCGTAATACGCTCATGAACCCACCGCTTCCATATTCTGCTAACAGTCATTGGATATCAACCAACGCGACTAGCAATGTGGCGATACGATAAACCGGAATCGCGACAGGCTACAATCCGACCTTTATAAAAGTCGGAAACACGATGGTACGCATTTCTCCTCCTTACACGAGGCATCACAACAACGTTTCACCAGGCAACGCCGGTCAACTGCTCTTGGTGTATGAGAAATTGGTTGGAAACTTTTCTCATGTCAGCACGTTGTAGGTGTTGCCACCAGCGCCAACCTTGTGTGAATGCTCTGAAAAGCTAATCATTTTGCATATCACAGCATCTTCTTCCTGTCTGTTAAATTTCGTGTCTGTAGCACGTCACCTTCGTGGTGTAGCAATTTTAATGGCCAGCAGTGTGTGTGTGTGTGTTTGTGTGTGTGTGTTTGTGTGTGTGTGTTTGTGTGTGTGTGTTTGTGTGTGTGTGTTTGTGTGTGTGTGTTTGTGTGTGTGTGTTTGTGTGTGTGTGTTTGTGTGTGTGTGTTTGTGTGTGTGTGTTTGTGTGTGTGTGTTTGTGTGTGTGTGTTTGTGTGTGTGTGTTTGTGTGTGTGTGTTTGTGTGTGTGTGTTTGTGTGTGTGTGTTTGTGTGTGTGTGTTTGTGTGTGTGTGTTTGTGTGTGTGTGTTTGTGTGTGTGTACACGAACTGGTGGGGACCATTTTGTATAATGGTCCCCACTCGTTTGGATATGCTTCTATTATGCGTCTTTTCATGAATGTTCAAATGAGAGATACATTTTACTTACATAACGTATGAATCGGTGCATAGAAGGAAATGGGATTTTCTAATCGTCAAACCGTCAAGAAGTTTGCAAGGCGCCAAACCGTCTTCAGCCCGAGAGAAAGCGCATCACTTGTCTGTCTCGCCTCAAATTACTATCCATTTTTATGTTCTTGGCGAATGAAGAGTTGAGGTGTCTGTATTGTTTTCTTACACTTTCGTGTTAAAATGTTGTAGATATGTGACACCTGACGGTCGAGAATAGCTGTGTCCTGTCAAGTCAGCAAGTTTGCTTATGTCAAGCCGACTGGTGAATCGTGGCGTGCGGCAAACATAACTAGGAAACAGCTGGCCACTACGAACGTTTTTCGGCGATTGCTAACAAGAAACACTCAATGTCAAGGAGAAAATCTGCGTGATATGTTTGTTCGCAGAGAATGGTTCCTGGCTTGTCCTTTTAGAATTTCAGCAGTAGTGTTAGAGTATTATTCGAGTAGTGAGCCTCGTGAGAAATTATCTCAGTGACGAGATTGGCTCACACGTACGATGCGTGTGCAATGGAGATAGAACTCAAATGTGTTCAAAGCAGTTCTAAGTTGCTTAGAAAGATTGTCGGCTGGTAGAAAATGATTATTTCGCCGATTTTGGTACTGTGTGGACTCGTCAGGTACAGGAAAAGCTCTGATTTCATGAAATGTGAGATCAGTTTCTCCTATTTGTGATTAATGGTGCGTTGTGCTGCATAACAGCCACGCGATGGTAGGCGAACCGTGGCCCAATGTTTTTGTGAGATTTTCCGGTGGACGGTGTACGTGAAGAGACGTGTTCACGCGAAGTCGTTTAGTTATTTTGTGCTTGAGGATCAAGTGATAGTAGACTAAGTGATACTAATGTTGCAATGTGTTATTTTGGTTGCGTAGGCATGCGCTACAACTAAGGAATAGTTAACGATATTTGGATTAGGATTTATTGTGTGACTTTGGCGTGGGCGTCGCAATATAGTAAATTTCGGAAATCTCGTTGGATGCACTCAATGTGTAGTCTATTTTAAAGAGAATAGTCATCCTACGTAATAGTTATTTATTGAGAAGCAATCGGAAGATTATCGAGAATGTGATAGCTTTTCTCTTTGGATCTGAACGACAAACCAAGAACAATTTCATAGAGAACACGGTAAATGGAAATGAGCCTATGGCATTGTTGGGCGAGAGGCCCCATTCGGGGAAGTTCGGTCGCCAAGTGCAAGTCTTACTTCAGCCGACGCCACATTGGGCGACTTGGGCGCCGGTGATGAGGGTGAAATGATGATGAGGACGGCACAACACCCAATCCACGATCGGAGAAAATCTCCAACCCGGCCGGGAATCGAACCCGGGCGCCTTGCATGGGAGGCAAGCACGGTGCCACCCAGGTAAGTAAGCGGACAGAGAACACGGCAATTCTCTCTGAAAGAGATCGAGTGCTGTGTTTTGAGTTTTAAATATTAGTGGGTCGCGGAAGTCAAGAGCTGGAGTGGTTGAGCTTTTATTATTTGAAGTTCATACAGCTGAAAAGTGCCGGTGACTCTCAGGTTTTTTGTTTTATTTTTCTTTATTACGCTTCCGCTTAGTGGGATTTTGAATAGAGGACCAGCACTGCTAAAATAAAACGCTAATTTATACCTGTAAATGATTTAATTGCAGGAAATAAAGAAAACAGTTTTATACTTAAAATTCAGTAACACATGTCCTTTATCCCCAAACTATTACAAGAAAAAAGTAGTCACAGGGTTATTTAAAAGCGGACTAAAGCTTGAATATATCTTTTCGGAATAAAGTAAATGCAAAGTCCAATAAAGTAAAAGACTGGAATATTGTTAAAAGCAAACTTCAAAGAAATTAAAGAGAAGGAATAGTATTTTTCAGTGAACGACTTGCAACGAAGGAAAGATAATTAATATTTTGACAGGGAAAGCAAGTTTGCGTGTTATGGAATAGTGATTAATTATAAATTAAAAGTTATTCCATTTCATTCTGAAAGTTTGAGATTAACGAACTAGTGTACTATGATAAAATTTCAATAGAGTCAAGGATATTGTTGTAGCAAGGCACTACTTGTAGAGGTTTCGTTGACTGACAGAGAGAGATAAAGAATATAAAATCATATCTTTGTCTTGTGAATGTATTATCCGATTGACTTAAAAATTTACACACTGATTGAGTATATATACGATTATTTTTTGAAGCTTTAAAAGAGAAGGAACTACAAGACACAACTGATCTATATGACGTATTCATCAGTTATATACGAAAGCTATCTTTTCTGGTATTTACGTTGTAGCGAAAGTGTTTAGTTGTGTTGTCAGAGTATACAGAGAAACCTTCACTGTAGGTTGCTGTTATGGGTAAAGTAAATACATAAAAAATGGTTCAAATGGCTCTACGCACTATGGGACTTAACATCTGAGGTCATCAGTCCCCTAGACTTAGAACTACTTAAACCTAACTAACCTAAAGACATCACACACATCCATGCCCCAGTCATGATTCGAACCTGTGACCGTAGCAGCAGCGCGGTTCCAGGCTGAAGCACCTAGAGCCGCTCGACCACAGCGGCCGGCTAAATAAATTATTCCTACTCCTACACTCCGTAGACTCGTGCATTTAGTATTTTTCTCGTGACATAACAGCTTCGGTGGTAATTTATCTGTCGGACCTAGTGTACCCTGATAGTCAGAAGCGTTGTTGTAATTAATATCTAGATAGCTACCACTGAGCCCATTATACCACGAAAATGTTATTGTGTCCATCCTTTCGTGCATAGTAACGTCGTAGCGAGCTGTATTATACACTCCTGGAAATGGAAAAAAGAACACATTGACACCGGTGTGTCAGACCCACCATACTTGCTCCGGACACTGCGAGAGGGCTGTACAAGCAATGATCACACGCACGGCACAGCGGACACACCAGGAACCGCGGTGTTGGCCGTCGAATGGCGCTAGCTGCGCAGCATTTGTGCACCGCCGCCGTCAGTGTCAGCCAGTTTGCCGTGGTATACGGAGCTCCATCGCAGTCTTTAACACTGGTAGCATGCCGCGACAGCGTGGACGTGAACCGTAAGTGCAGTTGACGGACTTTGAGCGAGGGCGTATAGTGGGCATGCGGGAGGCCAGGTGGACGTACCGCCGAATTGCTCAACACGTGGGGCGTGAGGTCTCCACAGTACATCGATGTTGTCGCCAGTGGTCGGCGGAAGGTGCACGTGCCCGTCGACCTGGGACCGGACCGCAGCGACGCATGGATGCACGCCAAGACCGTAGGATCCTACGCAGTGCCGTAGGGGACCGCACCGCCACTTCCCAGCAAATTAGGGACACTGTTGCTCCTGGGGTATCGGCGAGGACCATTCGCAACCGTCTCCATGAAGCTGGGCTACGGACCCGCACACCGTTAGGCCGTCTTCCGCTCACGCCCCAACATCGTGCAGCCCGCCTCCAGTGGTGTCGCGACAGGCGTGAATGGAGGGACGAATGGAGACGTGCCTTGGTGCCAGTGATGGTCGTATGCGTGTTTGGCGCCGTGCAGGTGAGCGCCACAATCAGGACTGCATACGAACGAGGCACACAGGGCCAACACCCGGCATCATGGTGTGGGGAGCGATCTCCTACACTGGCCGTACACCAATGGTGATCGTCGAGGGGACACTGAATAGTGCACGGTACATCCAAACCGTCATCGAACCCATCGTTCTACCATTCCTAGACCGGCAAGGGAACTTGCTGTTCCAACAGGACAATGCACGTCCGCATGTATCCCGTGCCACCCAACGTGCTCTAGAAGGTGTAAGTCAACTGCCCTGGCCAGCAAGATCTCCGGATCTGCCCCCATTGAGCATGTTTGGGACTGGATGACGCGTTGTCTCACGCGGTCTGCACGTCCAGCACGAACGCTGGTCCAACTGAGGCGCCAGGTGGAAATGGCATGGCAAGCCGTTCCACAGGACTACATCCAGCATCTCTACGATCGTCTCCATGGGAGAATAGCAGCCTGCATTGCTGCGAAAGGTGGATATACACTGTACTAGTGCCGACATTGTGCATGCTCTGTTGCCTGTGTCTATGTGCCTGTGGTTCTGTCAGTGTGATCATGTGATGTATCTGACCCCAGTAAAGTGTCAATAAAGTTTCCCCTTCCTGGGACAATGAATTCACGGTGTTCTTATTTCAATTTCCAGGAGTGTAATTTATAGTGTGAGAAGGTGAATATCAAATCTTACGTGACATGGTCGTGTTAATACAGATGATTGTTTCAAGTCACAGTGATTACGTCATTGAGTGTATGCAAGCTCTTGTCAGGACAATTTATTGTAGTCTTAGGAGAGTGAGCGACATTGTCTGACATTGATTTTCACCTGTGTATTGCAGTGCTGTTTCAGCCTGGTCAAACAGTATTTCTCCTACGAGTTGGTGGTATCAATAGGATGGCGCAATACAAGTTGATCCAGTCAAGTACAGTGATTTATAGTTTCGTTAGATTCAAACGCGATATGGATAGAACGAAAAATATGGGCAAAGCAGAAAATTATCTGTGGCATCGAAACGGCTACTTTTGCCCAAACCAAGGGCCACAAACTGTTATTCTCGTCAACGTGTTGCTAATTCGTAGATGCCAGTAAGTGCCAGACATGTAAGACAAATTTTGTCAAATGAAAACATCTTACATTCAAGAAATGACTGCAGAAACCTGCTTTGACACCCAAACATATAGAGGCTAGATCAGAGTTTGCTAAAAAACTTATGTCATGGACTTGAGAATAGGACAAAGTGACCTTCAGTGATAAGAAGACGCTAAATGGGGATGGCCCGGATGGATTTCAGTATGACTGGCATGATCCGAGAACGGAGCAGCACGTAGCAATGAGCAGAAATTTCGGTGGTGGAAGGCTTATGATTCGGGCAGCCTGCTGTACTAAAGGAAAACCACGCATTGCTTGGATGGACACTAGAATCAACTCTAATATGTACAATGAGATGCTAGAGACAGAACGGATTAGCATATAGGAGGACGTACTTATAGGACGAAAGTCTGTTTCAACAAGATAATCCATCTGTCCAGGTTCCTGTACAACAAAAATTTATTTTTAAGATAGATATTGATGGCTTACAGTGGCTTGCACGTAGCCTTGCTTTGAAGCCCTTGGAAGGCCTTTTTTGGGGAATTCTTGCAAGATGTGTTTAGAGCAATGGAAGGTCCGCCCCCGGTAGCTGAGTGGTCAGCGCGACAGAATGTCAATCCTCAGGGCCCGGGTTCGCTTCCCGGCTGGGTCGGAGATTTTCTCCTCTCAGGGACTGAGTGTTGTGTTGACCTCATCATTATCATTTCATGCCTATCGACGCGCAAGTCGCCGACGTGGCGTCAAGTCGAAAGACTTGCACCTGGCGAACGGTCTACCCGACGGGAGGCCCTTGTCACACGACATTTACATTTTTATTTAGGAATGGAAGGCAATTTGAGGCCGTATGAGAGCTGGTTGGTTGGTTGGTTGATTGATTTGGGGAAAGTCCAAACAGCGGGGTCATCGGTCCTTTCAGATTAGGGAAGGATGGGGAAGGAAGCCGGCCGTGCCCCTTCAAAGGACCCATTCAAGCATTTGTCTGAAGCAATTTAGAGAAATCTAAGAAAACAGATCACGATGGTCGGTCCACCTCCCCAATGCGAGTCCAGTATGCTAACCACTGCGCCACCTCTCCCGTATGTGAGCTGAAAATAGTGATAGGAGAAGCAAGAAGTGCGAGAGATTTACCTCCCCATAACTACGACCTACATTGTTCGGATCAATGTAGGCCGCAGTTATGGGGAGGTAAATCTCTCGCAGTTCTTGCTTAGTCCTAATTTAAGTAACTGAGAATTTTCTTTGGTCTCTATGACTGTCTTTTTCTGGAAGCAATAGTGGAAGCTTCATTTTTTTTTCTAGAAGGTGATTTGTAGCATTTTCAAGTACAGCGATGTGTGTGTTCGGTAGACTTGGAGTAACTCGTGGGCTGACCCACCTCACACATCCCATCAGATTTCCATAACGGAATACTGAGATTTTTCTGTTTTCACAGAACTTAGGAGTTCTCGGCGTCGATATCGTACAGCTTGGAAGATATTCTGCAGTAATCGGTAACAATAGCTTCGCTTTTCCAATAAAGACTACTCATACGGTTTCTAGTTTGCCGCTATGGTCGCAGGTTCGAATCCTGCCTCGGGCATGGATGTGTGTGATGTCCTTAGGTTAGTTAGGTTTAAGTAGTTCTAAGTTCTAGGGGACTGATGACCTCAGATGTTAAGTCCCATAGTGCTCAGAGCCATTTTTCTAGTTTGCCTGGACGTTGGCGATTAGCGTGGTTAGTTCTAGTACTTGCTGCCGGTGAAGATGCTTCAGACTGATGTTACTCTAATAAACGAGAACAGAACGCGCCAATTGGTGCCGACTTGTGACGTCACTGGCTTTACGGCGCCACGAAGTGGCCGTACGTCGCGAGACAGCAAGGCAGCTTAACTGCCCGCCGGGGAGCGCAATATCGCAGTTTACACCGGGGGAGGAGGGGTCGGCTACCGATGTTGAAACAACGGGATGTCGCGGCAAGAGACGGCGGCAAGGGCGGCCGCGGTCGCGTCAACAGGCCGCAGTTACAGGGACCGCGAACCAGCCGACTAGTCGTGCAGCGTCGTGCTACTCCTCCCCCGGCATTTCACGAGGCGGCCACCGTCCACAGTGTGTACATTTCGGTTTCTGCTGTCATATCGCACCAGTGTGTTGTGGCAATGGAGGACTACAAAAGGAAAGCTGAAGTTTTAAATACATCTACATCTACATCCATACTCCGCAAGCCACCTGACGGTGTGTGGCGGAGGGTACCTTGAGTACATCGGTTCTCCCTTCTATTCCAGTCTCGTATTGTTCGTGGAAAGAAGCGTTGTCGGTATGCATCTGTGTGGGCTCTAATCTCGCTGATTTTATCCTCAGGGTCTCTTCGCGAGATATACGTAGGAGGGAGCAATATACTGCTTGACTCCTCGGTGAAGGTATGTTCTCGAAACTTTAACAAAAGCCCGTACCGAGCTACTGAACGTCTCTCCTGCAGTCTTCCACTGGAGTTTATGTATCATCTCCGTAACGCTTTCGCGATTACTAAATGATCCTGTACCGAAGCGCGCTGCTCTCCGTTGGATCTTCTCTATCTCTTCTATCAACCCTATCTGGTACGGATCCCACACCGGTGAGCAGTATTCAAGCAGCGGGCAAACAAGTGTACTGTAACCTACTTCCTTTGTTTTCGGACCGCATTTCCTTAGGATTCTTCCAATGAATCTCGGTCTGGCATCTGCTTTACCGACGATTAATTTTATATGGTCATTCCATTTTAAATCACTCCTAATGTGTACTCCCAGATAATTTGTGAAATTAACTGCTTCCAGTTGCTGATCTGCTATATTTTGGCTAAATGACAAAGGATCTTTATTTCTGTGTATTCGCGGCATATTACACTCGTTTATATTGAGATTCAATTGCCATTCCCTGCACCAGGCGTCAATTCGTTGCAGATCCTCCTGCATTTCAGTACAATTTTCCATTGTTACAACCTCTCGATATACTACAGCATCATCCGCAAAAAGCCTCAGTGAACTTCCGATTCTATCCACAAGGTCATATATATATATATATATATATATATATATATATATATATATATATATATATATATATATATATATATATATATATATTGTGAATAGCAACGGTCCTACGACACTCTTCTGCGGCATACCTGAAATCACTCTTACTTCGGAAGACTTCTCTCCACTGAGAATGACATGCTGCGTTCTATTATCTAGGAACTCTTCAATCCAATCACACAATTGGTCTGATAGTCCATATGCTCTTACTTTGTTCATTAAGCGACTGTGGGGAACTGTATCGAACGCCTTGCGGAAGTCAAGAAACACGGCATCTACCTGGGAACCCGTAGATGCCGTTTTCTTGACTTCCGCAAGGCGTTCGATACAGTTCCCTACAGTCGTTTAATGAACAAAGTAATATCGCGTTTCAGAAATCATTCGTGTAGGGGAAGCTTTCAATCATACCATCTTTTGATCGTCGGACGGACTGCCCTATGGAGGACATAGTAATAGGCACCCTTGGCTAGAGAACCAACCGAAAGAGTAGAAAACAAATACGTCGCTAGGCCTGGTTTTACAGAGAGTACTTTACGCCATTTGCCACTCACTTTGCTTTCATTTGTCGCGGATCTCTCGCCCAGAGTAAAGTCCCAAGCGACTGGTAAATTACTTGGCCATAACTTTGGCTGAGCCTCATAACTGGATAGAAAATATTGTCGGTGGGTACAGTAAAGCCTCCGCTTGCGTATGTACCGTCTAAAATTTCGGAACATACTTCCATAATGTAATTACCTTACTGTTGCTAACATCTATTCCTCCCCCTCTGTCCATCCATCCCTACCAGTCTCTGTCCATCTCCTGTTCCCTCTTTGTCCATCAATCCCTGACATCATCTCTCTTTCTGTCTGTCCATGTCTTCCCCCTTCCTTTGTCCATCTCACCTTCCCATCTCTGTCCATCTCCTCCGGCACTTCACTAACAATCGATCTCCTCCTCCCCCTTTCTTTCTCCATCTCTTTCTCCCCATCCTCGTTACCCATTTCTTTCTCCACCCTCTCTGTGCTCATTCCTGTAGGTATACCTCTGGAAGGCATTCCGATACTACCCACACAAGACACCTCTCATGCAGGGCATCCCAGATGTCAGTGGTTACCGACTTACCAACTGTTAGATTTCGTACATGTTGTATGTAGCTGCACTGAGGATTTCTCAGTAGGAGACCACAGAATGTTATGTTGAATAGATAGTCATCAACAGACGCAGAAGTAACTTCGGCGTGCCTCGTGGTAGTGTGCTGAGTCCCTTGAAGTTCATCTTTCATATTAATAACCTGGCAGAAAGTTCTGAAAGTAACCTCAGACTTTTTCCAGGTGACTCTGTTCTCCATGATCAAATACCCCTCCCCCCCCCCCCCCAATCCTCCCCCTCAAAAAAGATCACAAACATTCAGCCATATATTGATAAGATTACAAATTGGTGCAAAAATTCGTAACTTGGTTTAAATATTCAGAAACGCAAAATTTTGCATTTTACAAAATGAAAAAATATGCCATGCTATGACTACAATGTCAATCACAACTGTTACCGTAACTGGAATCGCCGGCCGGAGTGGCCGAGCGGTTCTAGGCGCTACAGTCTGGAACCGCGCGACCGCTACGGTTGCAGGTTCGAATCCTGCCTCGGGCATGGATGTGTGTTATGCCCTTAGGTTAGTTAGGTTTAAGTAGTTCTAAGTTCTAGGGGACTGATGACCTCAGAAGTTTAGTCCCATAGTGCTCAGAGCCATTTGAACCATAACTGGAATCAGTCAACTCGTGCAAAATTTGTAGGGATACGAAATGGAATAATCACGAAGGATCAACCACAGGTGAAGCAGGTGATGGACTTCACTTCATTGGTAAGGTCTTGCGGGAATTTACAAAGAAGAACTCTTACAAAATCCTCGTGAGGAGAATAAACATATACATAAAGGAACAACATGAATGGTGACAGGCTTGTATGACCCAGACCCTGTACCGTGCGCCGCCGAGATGCTGAAAAACTTAAATTTGCAGACCCCTGATGAGAGATGTTAGTTATACTGCGAAAGCAGAACAAAGTTAAGCGAGAAATCAAGGAATATACTACAGCTCCCTACGCATCGATTGCGGTCGAACAGCGTAGATTAAAGCATTTACAGCAAACGCAGAGACGTTGAAGCAGTCATACTTCCCAAACTCGATTCGCAAATAGTTAACGGAGACACTCTTGCGTGTGATACAATGGCAGCTATTTTCTGGCATACAATCACAATGATTTGGAGATTACAGATAAAGACGAAGCTGTAGAACATGGGTAAAGGACGACCATTGTGGTCGACCGGTTCTAGGCGCTTCAGTCCGGAACCACGCGGCTGCTACAGTCGCAGGTTGGAATCCTGTCTCGGGCATGGATCTGTGTGACGTCCTTAGGTTAGTTAGGTTTAAGTACACTAATCGCCATTAAAATTGCTACACCAAGAAGAAATGCAGATGATAAACGGGTATTCATTGGCCAAATATATTATACTAGAACTACCATGTGATTACATTTTCACACAATTTCGGTGCCTAGATCCTGAGAAATCAGTACCCAGAACGAACACCTCTGGCCGTAATAACTGCCTTGATACGCCTGGGCATTGAGTCAAATAGAGCTTGAATGGCGTGTACAGGTACAGCTGCCCATGCAGCTTCAACGCAATACCACAGTTCATCAAGAGTAGTGACTGACGTATTCAGACGAGCCAGTTGCTCGGCCACCATTGACCAGACGTTTTCAACTGGTGAGAGATCTGGAAAATGTGCTGGCCAGGGCAGCAGCCGCACATTTTCTGTATCCAGAAAGGCCCGTACAGGACCTGCAACATACGGTCGTGTATTATCCTGCTGAAATGTAGGGTTTCGAAGGGAGCGAATGAAGGGTAGAGCCACGGGTCATAACACATCTGAAATGTAACGTCCACTGTTTAAAGTGCCGTCAATGCGAACAAGAGGTGACCGAGACGTGTAACCAATGGCATCCCATACCATCACGCCGGGTGATACGCCAGTATATCGATGACGAATACACGCTTCCAATGTGCGTTCACCGCGATGTCACCAAACACGAATGCGACCATCATGATGTGTAAACAGAACCTGGATTCATCCGAAAAAATGACGTTTTGCCATTCGTGCACCCAGGTCCGTCGTTGAGTACACCATCGCACGCGCTCCTGTCTGCGATGCAGCGTCGAGGGTAACCGCAGCCATGGTCTCCGAGCTGATAGTCCATGCTGCTGCAAACGTTGTCGAACTGTTCGTGCAGATGGTTGTTGTCTTGCAAACGTATCCATCTGTTGACGCAGGGATCGAGACGTGGCCGCACGATCAGTTACAGCCATGCGGATAAGATGCCTGTCATCTCGACCGCTAGTGATACGAGGCCGTTAGGATCCAGCAGGGCGTTCCGTATTACCCTCCTCAACTCACCGATTCCATATTCTGCTAACAGTCATTCGATCTCGATCAACGCTAGCAGCAATGTCGCGATGGATAAACCGCGATCGCGATAGGCTACAGTCCGACCTTTATCAAAATCGGAAACGTGATGGTACGCATTTCTCCTCCTTACACGAGGCATCACAGCAACATTTCACCAGGCTACGCCTGTCAACTGCTGTTTGTGTATGAGAAATTGGTTGGCAACTTTCCTCATGTCAGCACGTTGTAGGTGTCGCCTCCGGCGCCAACCGTGTGTGTAGGCTCTGAAAAGCCAATCATTTGCATATCACAGCATCTTCTCCCCGTCGGTTACATTTCGCGTCTGTAGCACGTCATCTTCGTGGTGTAGCAAATTTTAATGGCCAGTAGTGTAGTTATAAGTCTAGGGGACTAATGACCTCACATGTTAAGTCCCATAGTGGTGGTGGTGGTTAGTGTTCAACGTCCCGTCGACAACGAGGTCATTAGAGACGGAGCACAAGCTCGGGTTAGGGAAGGATTGGGAAGGAAATCGGCCGTGCCCTTTTAAAGGAACCATCCCGGCATTTGCCTGAAACGATTTAGGGAAATCACGGAAAACCTAAATCAGGATGGCCGGAGACGGGATTGAACCGTCGTCCTCCCGAATGCGAGTCCAGTGTGCTAAGTCCCATAGTGCTTACAGCCATTTGAACCATTTGAACATGGCTGTCTTAATTCAAGTAATTTATAGAATGCATGATTACATAGACTTTTGACAGCATGAAAAATGCGGTAAGTGAAATAAATACATGATTGTGAAGCAACGGAGTACCAAGCTGTATCACAGCAGAAGCTGCCAGCTCGGTCAATTGTGGAAATTTTGAGGGTCGAGGCAAAACGAGTGTTAGTATCAGTGCGTCACTAGTAACTGAGGTAACGACCTCAGTTATGGGCACTATAGATAAATACGATGGTCACGAGTCCTGTTGCTTTTGCAAGTTGGCCTGTCACGTAAACACTGTCTTTGTACACATTTCGGAAATTAACTCAGGCCGGAGGCATCGGCCACCAGCGTAGGAGTTGTGGCGTTGGAGAGGCCACAGGTCAAGCATATGATGTCAGAGGTTCGTCCGATAGCGCTACGTACAGGCAGCTTTTTACTTTGATGCTGTTTACGCAAATTCCTGCAATTAAAACGCCATAACATTAAGTCGCATCATCTTTATAGAAAAGAAAATGTCAAAATACGATGACGCTAGAGTTGTAATATTAAGATTTGCTGCTGATCGTAGAAGTTGTAAAATTCCACTCAGTCAATATCCTTGGCAGTGGACTGTCTGTGTTTATAAAGCCTTGCGTGCATTCTATAATGGCGACAACCAACGGTGAGAGTGACTCAACGCAGCTTAATCGTTCCACACATAAAGATGCGATCTTACAATTGGTTTTAAGGCGGCTTAATATCTTTCCAATACTCTAACCGTAAGCTTATTCCCTGTAGATGTAAAATAAACGAAAAAATTTATGTACAGTAACAGTGTTCAGATCAGGCGAAATGCATACGCTGATCAGCCGAAACATAATGACCAGCTGCTTTATAGTGTGATGGTAAACCTTTGGAACGCAGTATAGCAGAAATCGAAAAAGAAATGGTTCTCGGAAGGACTGACACAGCGTACAGGAAAGTGAGACCAATCTTCGGTGAAATTAAAAGTAAGGATGGTAATACTAGAAGTGTAACGGGAATTCCACTGCTAAACGAAGAGGAGAGAGCGGATACGTGGAAAGAGTACACTGAAGGCCTCTATGAGGGGGAAGATTTCACTGATGTTATAGAAGAAGAAACAAAGTCGATGTAAAAGAGATTGTGTGATCAAGTACTACAATCACAATTTAGAAGAGCATTGGAGGACTTAAGATCAAATTAAGCAGAACGGATAGATAACATTCCATCAGAATTCCTAAAATCATTGGTGGAACTGGCATCAAAAAGACTATTGACGTCGGTGTGTAGAATGAATGAGTCTGACGACACACCATCTGACTTTCGGAAAAATATCCGCAGACTGCAAGAGCCAACAAGTACGAGAATTATCGCACAGTCAGCTTAACAGCTCATTCATCCAAGTTATCAAATGGTTCAATTGGCTCTGAGCACTATGGGACTTAACGTCTGAGGTCATCAGTCCCCTAGAACGTAGAACTACTTAAACCTAACTAACCTAAGGACATCACACACATCCATGCCCGAGGCAGGAGTCGAACCTGCGACCGTAGTAGCAGCGCGGATCCAGACTGTAGCGCCTAGAACCGCTCGGCCACACCGGCCGGTCCAAGTTATCGACAACAACAATATACAGAAGAATGCAAAAGAAGTAAAAGATGACGATCAGTTTGGTTTTGCGAAAGGTAAAGGCAACAGAGAGATAATTCTGACGCGGTTGATAATGGAAGCACCACTAAAGAAAAATTAAGAAACGTCTACCTGGAAAAAGCGTTCGACAATGTATAATGGTGCAAGATGTTCGAAATTCTTAGAAAAATAGGGGTGAGCTATAGGGAGGGACGGGTAATATACACTCCTGGAAATGGAAAAAAGAACAAATTGACACCGGTGTGTCAGACCCACCATACTTGCTCCGGACACTGCGAGAGGGCTGTACAAGCAATGATCACACGCACGGCACAGCGGACACACCAGGAACCGCGGTGTTGGCCGTCGAATGGCGCTAGCTGCGCAGCATTTGTGCACCGCCGCCGTCAGTGTCAGCCAGTTTGCCGTGGCATACGGAGCTCCATCGCAGTCTTTAACACTGGTAGCATGCCGCGACAGCGTGGACGTGAACCGTATGTGCAGTTGACGGACTTTGAGCGAGGGCGTATAGTGGGCATGCGGGAGGCCGGGTGGACGTACCGCCGAATTGCTCAACACGTGGGGCGTGAGGTCTCCACAGTACATCGATGTTGTCGCCAGTGGTCGGCGGAAGGTGCACGTGCCCGTCGACCTGGGACCGGACCGCAGCGACGCACGGATGCACGCCAAGACCGAAGGATCCTACGCAGTGCCGTAGGGGACAGCATATTAGGGACACTGTTGCTCCTGGGGTATCGGCGAGGACCATTCGCAACCGTTTCCATGAAGCTGGGCTACGGTCCCGCACACCGTTAGGCCGTCTTCCGCTCACGCCCCAACATCGTGCAGCCCGCCTCCAGTGGTGTCGCGACAGGCGTGAATGGAGGGACGAATGGAGACGTGTCGTCTTCAGCGATGAGAGTCGCTTCTGCCTTGGTGCCAATGATGTTCGTATGCGTGTCTGGCGCCGTGCAGGTGAGCGCCACAATCAGGACTGCATACGACCGAGGCACACAGGGCCAACACCCGGCATCATGATGTAGGGAGCGACCTCCTACACTGGCCGTACACCACTGGTGATCGTCGAGGGGACACTGAATAGTGCACGGTATATCCAAACCGCCATCGAACCCATCGTTCTACCATTCCTAGACCGGCAAGGGAACTTGCTGTTCCAACAGGACAATGCACGTCCGCATGTATCCCGTGCCACCCAACGTGCTCTAGAAGGTGTAAGTCAACTACCCTGGCCAGCAAGATCTCCGGATCTGTCCCCCATTGAGCATGTTTGGGACTGGTTGAAGCGTCGTCTCACGCGGTCTGCACGTCCAGCACGAACGCTGGTCCAACTGAGGCGCCAGGTGGAAATGGCATGGCAAGCCGTTCCACAGGACTACATCCAGCATCTCTACGATCGTCTCCATGGGAGAATAGCAGCCTGCATTGCTGCGAAAGGTGGATATACACTGTACTAGTGCCGACATTGTGCATGCTCTGTTGCCTGTGTCTATGTGCCTGTGGTTCTGTCAGTGTGATCATGTGATGTATCTGACCCCAGGAATGTGTCAATAAAGTTTCCCCTTCCTGGGGCAATGAATTCACGGTGTTCTTATTTCAATTTCCAGGAGTGTAGAATATGTACAAGAGCCAAGAGGGAATAATAATAGTGGACGACCTAGAACGAAGTGCTTGGATAAAAAAGGGTGTAAGGGATGTAGTCATTCGCCCCTACTATTCAGTTTGTACATCGAAGAAGCAATGATGGAAATAAAAGGAGTGTGATTAATATTCAAGGTAAAAGAATGTCAACGATAGAATTCGCTGATGACATTGCTATCCTGAGTGTGAACAAGAGTTACATGATCTGCTGAATGCAATGAACAGTCTAACGAGAACAGAATATGAACTGAGAGTAAATCGAAGAAAGACAAAAGTAATGAGAAATAGCAGAAATGAGAACAGCAGGAAACTCAACATGAGGATTGATGGTCACGAAGTAGATGAAGTTAAAGAATTCTGCTACCTACGCAGCAAAATAATCAATGACGGACGCAGAAAGAAGGACGGTAAAAAGGCCATTCCTGACTAAGGGAAATCTACTGGTATCAAACACTGGCCTTAATTTGAGGAAGAAATTTCTGAGACTGTACGTGTGGAGCACAGCATTGTATGGTAGTGAACGACGAACAGTGGGAAGACCGGAATAGAAGAGAATCGAAGCATTTGAGATGTGGTGCTACAGGAGAATGTTGAAAATTAAGTGAACTGATAAGGTAAGCAATGATGAGGAAATTAATATGTAGATAATACTGACAAGAAGAAGGGAAAGGATGACAGACATCTGTTAAGACATTCAGGAATGACTTCCATGGTACTAGAGGGAGCTGTAGAGAGCAAAAACTATAGAGGAAGACAGTCTCGAATACATCCTGCAAATGCTACTCTGAGGTGAAGAGGATCGCACAGGAGAGGAATTTGTGGCAACGGTTGTATAAGTCCTTGAAAGGTCTCCGGAGGCACGTGGCACGGCATCATATGTCTGTTCTCAGCACTCCGTCTTCAGGCCACGAGTGGCCTACCGGGACCATCCGACCGCCGTGTCATCCTCAATGGAGGATGCAGATAGGAGGGGCGTGTGGTCAGCACACCGCTCTCCCGGTCGTTATGATGGTATTCTTGACCGAAGCCGCTACTATTCGGTCGAGTAGCTCCTCAATTAGCATCACGAGGCTGAGTGCACCCCGAAAAATGGCAACAGCGCATGGCCACCTGGATGGTCACCCATCCAAGTGCCGACCACGCCCGACAGCACTTACCTTTGGTGATCTCACGGGAACCGATGTAGCCACAGCAGCAAGGTCGTTGCCCTCTATTCTCAGGCCACGCGTAAATTACGTGCCGGTGGTTTGGAGCGCAACTGACTCCTGATAGCGTCCCACATGTGTTTCGTCGGGTTCAGATCAGTCGAATTTGGTGGTCAAGACATCAACACAGGTTCACTACCACGTTCTTCAAGGCTCTGCAGCACATTCTAGCCTTGTGTCACGGAGAGTAATCCCGCTGCAAGATGCTACCTGCGTCGGCGAACGCACCGAGCATGAAGGGATGCGGGTGGTCCCCAATAATGTTCACGTACTACATGTTGCCTTCGATTACTTCCACAGGTCCCTTGGAAGTCATGGCGAATGTCCCCCCTCGAGCTACGTCCTTGGCACTCTGCGTGTGTCGAGCAGCCTTTCGCCTCAATGAAGGCATTTCTGGATACGAAGATCGAGCTAACAAGAATTGATTTGTCCCACATGGCAACACGTATTCATTGATCCAATGGCCTATCTCGATGAACCTCTGCCCTCAGTAACTGTAATGGACGATTTGTTAGGTTCAGTTTGGGAAAACTTAGGGGTCGTCTGCTACTAAATCACATCTTAAACAAAGTGCGCTGAACATTGTGCTCCGAAACACGTGTTGTGACGGAGCAGCTACGTAACGTAGTACTGTGTAAATGTACTCCCTTGATTGTGATTACGAATGCTTTCCCGGCGTAATAATTGATAATATTCTTCTCGGATGTATAGCCGGATCATAACGTCATCACGACACAATATTTCCGCGGTCCAACTGGCCGCCATCTTCAGGCGATAGTGCTGGTACACGACCTCGCTGGAACTGACTTCTCAGCGCAAGCGGCGGCCGTACGGGTGTCCTGCGGACGTTGGCGAGAAGACTTTATGCCATTGCAGATGGAGAAAGCTTGACACAAGAATTGGACCATCTTAAGGTTGTGTTCAAGCACAATGGCTATACAGATAAACAGATCCGTCGTGCTTTCCAGTTTGGACCTTCGCCTGAATCACCAGAAGATATCTGCAGATCGGTGGCTTTTCTACCTTTTGCTGGTAGCATTTCCTCGAAGATAGGAAGAATTCTAAAAAGATATCGTATCAAAAGTAGTTTTCGTCCGCCAGCCAAGATTAGAGCGCTTCTTGGCTCTGTTAAGGATGACTTGGGTTTGAGGACGCCCGGTGTGTACAGGATCCTTTGCCACTGTGGGAAAGCTTATATTGGTCAGACAATCCGGACCATTCAGGACCGATGTGTCGAGCACCAGCGGCACACTCGGTTGCTTCAGCCCGAGAAATCTGCAGTGGCGGAGCACTGTCTCACAAAGGGGCACAGAATGCTGTATGGCGAGACACAAATGGTTGACCCTGCATCTCGCTATTGGGACTGTGTTGTAAAAGAATCCATAGAGATTCGTTTATTTGATAATCTTGTTATAGAGAAAAGAGTTACCTTTTAAGTAAGACATGGAACCCGGTGTTATCAGACATTAAAAAACAACGGTCTGTGTTTCGATCGTCGGACTAGTTTTTAATTTTTGGTAGCGATATCTCGAATTCGCCTGTTTCCACCACTGGCAGCGCGGTATGTTTACTTGCGCTAGAGGGCAGTTACGGCCCCTTCTCGCGCGCGCGTTGTGGGCCTTCTGCGGCCTATATAGCGGCCGCCGCTTGCGTTGAGAAGTCAGTTCCGACGAGGTCGTGTACTAGCACTCTCACCTGAAGATGGCGGCCAGTTGGACCGCGGAAATAGTGTGTCAAGATGACGTTATGATCCGGCTGCACACCCGAGAAGAATATTACTCCCTTTATTTTTCGATTCCAGTTTACATTTTAAAACTTCAAGAATGATGTTTATAATAATGAAAGCATAAGGGCTTCGCCCCTAATGACACTGAAACAATTCCTGCCACCCATAAGGTAACATGAATGGTTTCTTTTGCTTTGTAGTCCAAAAACAAATGTAGACGAGAGTTCTCCGATGACATTGGGCAGGCGTACATCAGAACGATCTGTGTAGAAGGCTCTGAGTCACATAGAGTAGGCAGGCGCACAGGTTGAAGTGGCCGGAAGTTTTAGGGAATGCCAAGCGCACGGGAAAGTAAAAAGCTGCTATTAGCTTCTAGAACAAATCCACCGTAGGAATACCTTTCCGGTAGCAAGAAAGCGCTCGCGAATGATATTTGTACGGGGAACCCCTCTTAGCTTTGATGTGTCATATGGATAGTAATCGGTGTCGAGACAAAATACACTACTGGCAATTAAAATTGCTCACCACGAAGATGACGTGCTACAGACGCGAAATTTAACCGACAGGAAAAATATGCTGTGATATGCAAATGTTTAGCTTTTCAGAGCATTCACACAAGGTTGGCGCTGGTGGCGAGACCTACAACGTGCTGACATGAGGAATTTTTCCAACTGATTTCTCATACACAAACAGCAGTTGACCGGCATTGCCTGGTGTAAGGAGAAGAAATGCGTACCATCACGTTTCCGACTTTGATAAAGGTATTGTAGCATATTGCGATTGCGGTTTATCGTATCGGGACATTACTGCTCGCGTCGGTCGAGATCCAATGACTGTTAGCAGAATATGGAATCGGTGGGTTCAGGAGGGTAATACGGAACGCCGTGCTGGACCCCAACGGCCTCGTATCACTAGCAGTCGAGATGACAGGCATCTTATCCGCATGGCTGTAACGGATTGTGCAGCCACGTCTCGATCCCTGAGTCAACAGATGGGGACGTTTGCAAGACAACAACCATCTGCACGAACAGTTCGACGACCTTTGCAGCAACATGGACTATCAGATCGGAGACCATGGCTGCCGTTACACATGACGCTGCATCACAGACAGGTGGGCCTGCGATGGTGTACTCAACGACGAACCTGTGTGTACGAATGGCAAAACGTCATTTTTTCGGATGAATCCAGGTTCTGTTTACAGCATCAGGATTGTCGCATCCGTGTTTGGCGACATCGCGGTGAACGCACATTGGAAGCGTGTATTCGTCAACGCCATACTGGCGTATCACCCGGCGTGATGGTATGGGGTACCATTGGTTACACGTCTCGGTCGCCTCTTGTTCGCATTGACGGCACTTTAAACAGTGGACGTTACATTTAAGATGTGTTACGACCCGTGGCTCTACCCTTCATTCGATCCCTGCGAAACCCTACATTTCAACAGGATAATGCACGACCGCATGTTGCAGGTCCTGTACGGGCCTTTCTGGATACAGAAAATGTTTGACTGCTACCCTGGCCAGCACATTCTCCAGATCTCTCACGAATTGAAAACGTCTTGTCAAAGGTGGCCGAGCAACTGGCTCGTCTGAATACGTCAGTCACTACTCTTGATGAACTGTGGTATTGCGTTGAAGCTGCATGGGCAGCTGTACCTGTACACGCCATTCAAGCTCTGTTTGACTCAATGCCCAGGCGTATCAAGGCAGTTATTACGGCCAGAGGTGTTCGTTCTGGGTACTGATTTCTCAGGATCTAGGCACCGAAATTGTGTGAAAATGTAATCACATGGTAGTTCTAGTATAATATATTTGGCCAATGAATACCCGTTTATCATCTGCATTTCTTCTTGGTGTAGCAATTTTAATGGCGATTAGTGTACTTAAACCTAACTAACCTAAGGACGTCACACAGATCCATGCCCGAGACAGGATTCCAACCTGCGACTGTAGCAGCCGCGTGGTTCCGGACTGAAGCGCCTAGAACCGGTCGACCACAGTCACTACTCTTGATGAACTGTGGTATCGGGTTGAAGCTGCATGGGCAGCTGTACCTGTACACGCCATCCAAACTCTGTTTGACTGAATGCCCAGGCGTATCAAGGCCGTTATTATGGCCATAGGTGGTCGTTCAGGTTGCTGATTTCTCAGGATCTATGCACCCAAATTACGTGAAAATGTAATCACAAGTTAGTTCTAGTATGATGTATTTGTCCAATGAATACCCGTTTATCATCTGCATTTCTTCTTGGTGTAGCAATTTTAATGGCCAGTAGTGTAGTTCCAATTATCCGTTTTGTTAAGAAAAATGTAATTTAGTAATTACCTGTAGAACGTAACTGAGGAGAGGGCTTGAGAAAACGATTGCTTTCTTACATTCAGTATTCTTTCATCTAGTTCGTAAATTGAATGAGTACCTGATTACGGAGGGGTTAAAGCTTATGGGTCGGCGCGCTCCATCCAGAGAGTCGCTACTGGGCAGTCACTGAGGCCACACTCGTATCTACCTGAACGCTCCGCTAAAATTTTCAGTTTATGCAGTCATTAAGGACTTTCAGACATTGCTCCCGTGCCTTGTACAACAGCTGGGTAGCGACAGGTTATACCAGTAAAAGCGTACGCGAGGAAGTGACTTTGACTGTGTGGTACAAAGCTTCTTTAAAGTGTAACTAACTTTAGAACAACGATAGAACTGCGCACTGCAATCGAGACGCTGTTTCAACGGCACAGGTAAGTGATCTCATGCATGGCTCGACGCTGGTGTGAATTTCCGATATGTCTTCAAAAGTACAGCACGTAAGATGGCCGACTAGTAGAGTGCGTATAACAGTATCCCAATATCATTTTTCATGTCTGAATGCGTAGGCGAGCGAGTGCAGTTGTGGTTACATTATTAAAAGACCCGCGCAACAGGCAAAATTAACTACTTACGATTACTCTGAGTGAAACTGGTGTCCAAATTCTATGCGCTTCCAGTATAAACGTATTGTTCTAGAAGTGGTCGACGTATATCAGATTTATCTTATTAGTAATGCCTGATTTATAGTCAAGAATAATATAAACATTATGCGCGGAAGGGAAGACTTTAACCCGACTCTCTGTCATTCGTGTGCTCTCGGATTCATTAATAGATGCCAAGTACTACTGTAGTAGCAATCTATAGCAGATGTACTATGTGTCTTCTTAAGGGACAGTCCGCCTCTCAGTTACATTTCAATTATCATGACAGATCCGTTTTCTTGAGTACAACGAATCTTTTCATTTCCAAAATTACTTTATTTATTCGTTTTCTCCCACAAAAGATTACAGTGAGTACGTCGATAGCGGAAATCAGGACTATCTTTGAGGGCAACATATCTTCGTGAAATGTAAAGGTCGTGGTCTGCAGTGCTCGCAACACTGAACAAGTGGCACAATCACAGCACAGGTCTACATTGATGTTTTAAGCACCTTCTTGCTTCCCACTGCTGAAGAGCAATTCGGGGATGACAACTGGATCTTTCAACACGTTCGAGCACTTGTGGCGGAGTGGTTACACGACAATAATATCCCTGTAATGGAGTGGCCTGCACAGAGTCCTGACCTGAATCCTATAGAACACGTTTGGGGTGTTTTTGAACGCCGACTTCTTGCCCGGCCTCATCAACCGACATCTATACCTCTCCTCAGTGGAGCACTCCGTGAAGAATGGGCTCCATTCCCCAAGAAACCTTCCAGCACTTGATTTAAAGTATGCCTGTGAGAGTGGAAGCTGTCATTGAGGCTAAGGGTGGGCCAAGACCGTATTTAATTCCAGAATTACCCATCGATGGCGCCACGAACTTGTAAGTCATTTTCAGCCAGGTGTCCGGATACTTTTTATCGCATAATGTAGTAACAACAATCAAAATTATTTTTAATCGTGTTACCGCTTTTGGATAAGTCACCATGGTAGTCAGGTGGAATAATTCTCACTTACTATGTACCTACATGTTTAGTTTGACGTTCATACTACATCAAGAATATTTTAATGATCTGAAGATGGCAGTAGCCGAAACCGGTAATAGTGAAGAGTAAAAGTTTGCGTGATGAAGGCAGACCTGTAAAATAACGTGCCGAAATATGATCACGGACACATTTTCAGACTTAATGTTTTCAATTGATAAATCTCAGAATAACAAACATCTCCTCCGAGCCTGCTGACTTCCAGTGTGTCTGCAGCAGCACTGTGTCCTGTTGTCAGGTGTGTCACACATCAACCGCCAGTCCTGCTTTACAGAACGAGGAATCCTCCGATCTACAATTTTTGGGATTTGGGGGGAGGGGGGGGGGGGGTTGAGGGTACTCTAGGTTTTACCATCCTTCAACTGCTCTTTGTAGGTGTTGACAAAAGTAGCTGACTCTCGTTCCCCAGTGGTGGTCCATAACAAATGCTCACACTTGTGTCAGTGGATTTCCCCATTTGCGGGCCGTATCGTCATTAGAATGATCCCCCTTTCTTACCTGCTCCGCTTTCCTACACACTTTCCTCGCGAGCCCATAACGTATCAGGTGGTGGGCGTTCATGTTTTGGCTCACTGGTTTATATGAACTAAATTAAGTGTACTAAACCGAAAAGAATGCGTCGTTGGGATTGAAATCAATGACGATGCAACGACTGAAATGATGTCACTGCTATTTGTTCCAATATGTAAATCCTGCCGAATATTCATGAGATTATCATTTAAATAAAATTCATAACCTTCATGCCTGTCCATGTCCCAGTACTCACGGAATACATTTGTGGCAATCAAAACGTGGTTTGGCTGACATGGGACCTGAATAATAATAGTAATAAAACGTGCAGAAGAGAATTGTCCACTGCTCGCAACTAGCGTTCACATCACAATCTCTTGTATGAGGTACAACGTACTTAAAAACCCTGCACCGCGCCCTTAGGAGCCCAGGGAATGCTTGTATTGAGTCTAGTGCGGCTACTTTGTTCCTGCAGTGGCCAGTTGTAAGAGTAAGCGTCCTACGACGGATACGTCATGCTGGTCGCGTCACCAGTATTATGTCAGATCGGCGTTGTTGATGGAAAAAGCAATAACAAATACATATACAAAAGGTTGTTTTTATTTCAGTTCCCATAAAATTTCGAGACTGGTGTACAGCTCTGAAAATATTTGATGTTAGTTGCAATGACGCTGTTTTCTCCTGTTGCTGTTAACTTCTCTGTCCCGCACAGTGAATTTTTCTTTCTTGAACAGACACATATTCATGGCTCTGGCAGTCAAGTCTTTGCAATACACTTTGAAAGTGTAAACTCATTACATACATTCATGACTCCTATACACGTATCTGAACAGCCCTCCGCTGCCGAATTATTTCAGTTATACAATTTCAATTATATTGGGTGTTTAATATTGGACATTTTTAAACAAACTGCACTTAAAGTTATGTTTTCCAAGATTGGCAAAATTAACGCCTTATATAGCCATCTGGTGGCGTTCAACGTGTTCCATATAGTCACTTATGCATTAGGATATTGCCAAGTGAACTTATGTCTAGATTCGAGAACTTACTTTCGAAAAACTTCAAAAAGTATGTTTGCATGTAGGTGGCAGTGGAGGGAGGGAAGACAACTTTCGATGTTTAAATGCCCACTTGCAATACGTAATATTCAGTAAATTATTGTAACTCGAAGACAGCTAGGAGATCAGTTATGAATCAGAGGAAAACAGGAAACTGCTACCACTTTTTGAAACGTTTGTTTATTCCCATAAACTACGTTTTGAGCCTTTTTAGGATCATCAGTAGATGGGGCACACACTTCCCTGGAGCGAGCTTGAGGTTACTTCTGGATCTGTCAGTGACCGTCCATCCAAGATACCATGCTGCCATAAATCCTCAACCCTCACAAGATGAGGATGCAAGTTGGTATTGTGTTTGTGTTGTTATAATGGAGTACAGCGGGAAGTGGAGGCAGAGTACGAAGTCTGATGTTGGCATATAGCCATCTACTCTTGAAAATTGAAACAAATCTTATCATCCATCTGTCATGAAGTTTGTAACACAAGACATTAACATGCAGTCTAATAACCAACCTATGTATGCCACTATGCGTCCTGTTCTCGTAGGCCAGTTATTGCTGGTTTAATCCATATCCAGCTGTGTCAAGTGGCACTGGTATATTTTGGCAACATGAGCTACGGAGATAATATTCTTTTATTACGTAGCTACAACCACAGAATATTCCACGTGTGAATATAAGAAATAAAACCTCGTGAGGCGAGGTAAATGGAAGTGTAGTCTCATAGCCAGTTCTCGTTAGTGCTATTCGCAAGCATCACATCGTCCAAAGTGGTTGGTTGCATCTAAATTTTACATAAACACCTACCATTATCATGTGACAATATTATTTATACTTTCTAACAACTTCTCCTATAGATATTTTCGTGTTTTACATCAAGTTTTTTCACAGTAAGTGCCAAGAGCTGACTTATCAGAACACTCATTTTTTTCCTATTCACTCCTTGTTGACAATACTGTTCTCATTTAGGAGCCACAGTCTCAGGGTAGTAAAGTTTTATGAAATAAATGGTTAGTGGCTTACTTAATATTAAGGATTGTCGAGTGTCAACTCACTGGAGGTCAAGAATCGCATTGTGGAAATGTGCTGATAAGAACATTCTGATTCGTTTCTCTGCAGCCAGGTTTTTAAACGTCGATGACTTCAGTAGAATAGTGGCCATAGGGTCAGTATGGTGCGCATCTGGCAACACTTGGCCCCTTGTCTCGTGCTGGGACAATTTTATACAACGGTCGCATTTCGTGAAAGGAAATGAGAGCGGTGCCGCTAAGTTCCAACTTGGACAAGAATATGTACCGTCGTCTGGAAAAATTCTATTAAAAGCGTGTTTTATGAACAAGGTAAAAGAATGAGAGAGAAAGTGAAACTGCGTGTTAAACTAAAAACGCTGACTACCCACAGACGTAAATAAATTTGAAGCTGCAGAAAGTGAAAGAACACACTGAAATGTAGTTGATATTGTGTATGGAAAAATAAATGCAATTATGTGTTATCTATTTAATGTAATATGCCAGAGAGGCCACAAACAATGAACTATATATGATGCTAAAGAAGAATGGTATTAATTCTTTTTAGTTGTGTTCTGGAACCGGAAACCTACTCACGTATTTTCTTGCAGAAGTCGACGTATGTAAGAATTTTTCACAATATATGTATTAAACGTAACTGTGTGTTCGTTTTCATTTCATCTCTCTCAACTGGAGATAGTTAAGAAGACAATAATATAAGAAATCTGATACTGACATTGTTTTGGCTATCTGCCTTTTGTTTGTCGTAATGGTACACAGGCAGCCATTACGTTAAAGTTGACAACATTTATTTACGGGCTGCACCCATCAACATAAACAGAAGATTTAACTTTAAACAGTTTTGCTTAATATGTCAAAGACATTATATTTGAGCCCGACTGATTACAATGTGAATTTAAGTGAAAATAAATTTGAAAGCTCTAGCCTGTGTCAACATTAATGTTTTTGCTTAAAAATATTGGAACAACAGATTTCATTTAAAAAGTGAAATTAATTTGATAAATTTACTGAAAAACATTTCACCGTTAAAACCAGGTTAGAAAAGGATATTACTCTTATCAATTCAACAATATAGCTACGTAGGTGGTTGTATCGTCTCTCTCCGTAGCATTGTTTAATATCGAGCAATATTTATACATTTTTGTTCGACAAGCTACATGTATGGTATATACTGGGAGCGTATTTGTAGTAAGAAGAGAATTTCTGCAAAGCACTAATTCAATCTGTTTTTGCCCACGCCGCGCATTTCACTGCTGCCAGAAAATGAAACTAGCTTTTGATACGAACATGTGAAAACCCATCCGAAAAATTATCGACACAAATAAAGAAGAGAGGGACGATATAAAGGCAAAGTCGATGTCTGTCGTAGCCCTCTTGCTAAAACTGACGTTACCAAGAAACAAACAAGGCAAATTATTCCGTTCGCCAGTGTATTTAGAGTGGGTGAGGGGCATTCCTAAACAGACCAGTTGGGCTGGAAACATCGAAGGAATCAAGTGTCTCAAACGAACCACCGAAAAAAATGGCCAACAATGTCCGTGATCGGACAAGAGGTCACTGATGAACGCATAGTTTTATGGAACGAAAGTGTCATAACAACAGTCTCTGTCAAAGATGGGCATTTGTTAATCGAGTTAATCGTAATTTCAAACATAAAGCAATTTCCGGAATGAATTTTTCACTCAATAGCAGAGTGTGTTCTAAGATGAAGCTTCCTAACAAAACTGTGTCCCGGAACGACACTTTTGCCTTTCTTGGGTAAGTGGTCAGCCACTGAGCATGCCTCCTCATAGCCTAAATTCCGCCGGTACATCATCTTCTGCCTTCTGTGGCGTAACGACCATATATTGATGTACAGATTTGCAGTCATGGTCCGAGGAAAATCATGAGAGTGCGCCTGCTGTCATACGAAATCGTGCCAGAGACCGTAATAGGAGTAGGTGGTGGTAAGTTCTTAAGGGGACCAAAGCTAAGGTCATCGGTTCCTAGGCTTACACACCACTTAATCTAACTTAAACTAACTGACGCTAAGGACAACACACACACACACACACACACACACACACACATGCCCGAGGGAGGACTCGAACCTCCGACGGGAGGGGCCACGCAATCCGTGACGTGGCGCCTCAAACCCCGTGGCCACTCCACGCGGTTGGAAAGGTACCTCAGACCACGCGGCTCCAGGTGTAGGTCCAGTGAGTCTAGCACACAGGCAGGTTGATTGCAGGCCTTCAGCTGGCTTCCTTATAATCAACACATGGCCATCACTGGCACCTTGGCGGAGCCAGTTTTCGTTAGAAAACACAACAGACCTCTGCCCTCCGATGAGTTTTCGCTTGACATCACTGAAGTCGCAAACGGCGGTGGTATGGGGTCAGTAGAATGCACGCTGCACAGCGAAGTAACAGATTAGAAACAATTCGTTGTGTCACTGTGGTGGCAACTGCTGCTGAAATTGCTGCAGCAGATGCAGTACGATGTGCCAGAGCCATACGCAGAACTCGATGGTCTCTTTTCTCGGCAGTGTCACGTGGCCGTCCAGAGCCGGGTCTCCTTGCGACCGTACACTCTCGTGACCACCGCTGAAAGGCAGTCATGTTCCTGCCAAGTCTTTCTGCAGTATCGTAGAAGGAGCATCCAGCTTCTCGTAGCCGTATTACACGACATCGTTCAAATTCAGTAAGGTGTTGATAATGGCGTCTTTGTTGTCGTAAAGACATACTGAAACCTGGTAGTTAAGGAAGGCAGGATGGGTTATGATTGTGGACGGGGCCCGAACCAATTACTATTGGTTTGCCTTGAAATTTCACTCATTTATTTTAATAAATAATTTTTGCAAGCAAGCCAATGAGGCCGGAATCAGTCTTTTAAGGCACGTATCCACAATCACGGTTGAAGGCCTTTAACACGAAAGATGGCCATTATTTAAAATTTAACAAATGCATAAAATGCAAACAGTCAATAATTTTGAAGACAAGCCAATGTGGTCTCAATCATAATTTTAAGGCAAGTAACCACAATCACGGCTGAAGGCCTTTAACCCCAGAATGGCAATTATAAAAATTAAACAAACATACATAAAATACAGACAGCAAATAATTTTGGAAAACAAGCCAATGTGGTCGTAACCAGAGTTTTAAAGCAAGTAACCACAATCACGGATGAAGGCCTTTAGCGCCCAAATTGGCAATTAATAAAATTTAACAAATATACTGTCAAACGGCGAATGGCATAGCAAAAGATAATTTAACAAAACATACAACAGATCACCAAACAGCTGAGACAAATGATGGTAACTTAATAATACAATAATAAAATAAAACACAAGGGCCAGTGCCAGACAGTGCTCCAGGAATCGACCTCTGAGTAGGTCACACCAAATACACTTTCGCGAGTGAAGAGAAAGGCAGCCAAGAGTTGCATTCAGATCAAAAGGTGGTAACTCGGACTAGTGGCAGTCTACCGAGCGACTAATGATAATATTGGTGAGGCTACCTGACATCCAACAAAAATGGTTCAAATGGCTCTGAGCACTATGGTACTTAACTTCTGAGGTCATCAGTCCCCTAGAACTTAGAACTACTTAAACCTAACTAATCTAAGGACATCACACACATCCATGCCCGAGGCAGGATTCGAACCTGCGACCGTAGCGGTCGCTCGGTTCCAGACTGCAGCGCCTAGAACCGCTCGGCCACTTCGGCCGGCAGCCCTAATTTCTCGTATCTTATTTTCGTGGTCCTCACGAGCGATGTATGTTGGCGGCAGTGGAATCGTTCGGCAGTTAGTTTCAAAAGCCGATTCTCTCAATTTTCTCAGTAGTGTTTCTCGTAAAGAACATCGCCTCCCCTCGAGGGAGTTCCACTTGAGTTACCAAATCATCTCCGTAACACTTACGTGTTGTTCGAACCCACCGGTAACAAATCTAGCAGAGCTCGCCTCTGAATTGCTTCGATGTCTTCCTTCAATCCGACCTGGTACGGATCCCAGACACTCGAGCAGTACTCAAGAATAGCACTAGCGTCCCGCATGCTGTCTCCTTTACAGATGAATCACACTTCACTGAAATTCTCCCACACTTCTCACATGCTCGTTCCAACTCGTATCGCTTTGCAACGTTACGCCCAGATACTTAAACGACTTGAGCGTGTCAAGCAGGACGCTAGTAACACTGTATCCGAACATGACAGGTTTGTTCTTCCGACTCATCCGCATTACCTTACATTTTTGCACATTTAGGACTAGCTGCCTTTCATGACACCAACTGGAAATTTTGACTAAGTCGTCTTTGGGACTCTGTTGAAAAATGTGCTTAATTCCTACAGAAATCGCAGTCTTACAGTGCTACATTGGTTAGGTTTCGGCTGGCCTCGGCAACTGATGTCCTCGTTTAGCGCCCAGGTGGTGGAGGAGACAGAGGTGCCTAACACCGCGGCCCTGTTTTGTTTCAGACGCTGAAGTCGGAGCAGGTGGCGGGCAGCAGGCAGCGGCTGGCCACGCCCAGTCCGGCGGCGACCCCCAGCCCCGCCGTACTGCGCCACACCAGGGACAGAGACAGAGACAGAGACAGGGAGGCCGGCTGGTTCAAGTCGCTCGACAGGCTCACCAAGAAGAGCCGCGCGCGCGACAAGGTGAGTCGGGAGGGCTCCGTCTCCTCACGCTGCGTTGGCGTTTCCGACCGGAAAGCGATTCAAACCTGGTAATTAAAGAAGGCAGGACTGGGTTACGATTGTGGAAGGGGCCCGAATCAATTACTATTGGTTTGCTTTGCAATTTCACTCATTTCTTTTAATAAATAATTTTTGAAAACAAGCCAATGAGGTCGCAATCAGAATTTTAAGGCACGTAAGCGTTTCTGATGAAGAGAAATTTGTTAACATCGAGTATAGATTTAAGTGTCAGGAAGTCGTTTCTGAAAGTATTTGTATGGAGTGTAGCCATGTATGGAAGTGAAACGTGGACAATAAATAGTTTAGGCAAGAAGAGAATAGAAGCTTTCGAAATGTAGTGCTACAGAAGAATGCTGAAGATTAGATGGGTAGATCACGTAACTAATAAGGAGGTATTGAATAGAATTGGAGAGAAGAGAAATTTGTGGCACAACTTGACTAGAAGAAGGGATCGGTTGGTAGGGCATACTCTGAGGCATGAAGGGATCACCAATTTAGTATCGGAGGGCAGCGTCAAGGGTAAAAATCGCAGAGGGAAACCAAGAGATGAATACACTAAACTGATTCAGAAGGATGTAGGTTGCAGGAGGTACTGGGAGATGAAGAAGCTTGAACAGAATAGAGTAGCATGGAGAACTTCATCAAACCATTGTCTGGACTGAAGACCACAACAACAATCACAATCACGGCTGAAGGCCTTTAACGCGAAAAATGGCAATTATTTAAAATTTAACAAATACATAAGATACACACAGCCAATAATTTTGAAGACGGGCCAATCTGTTCGCAATCGGAATTTAAAGGCAAGTAACCACCATCACGGCTCAAGGCCTTTAACGCTCAAAATGGCAATTATTAAAAATTTAGCAAACATACGTAAAATGCAGACAGCCAATAATTTTGAAGACAAGCTAATGTGGTCGCAATCAGAATTTTAAGGCAAGTAACCATTATCGCGGCTGAAGGCCTTTAATGCCCAAAATGGCAATTATTAAAAAAAAATTAGCAAACATACTGTTAAACGATGAATGGCATGGCAAAAGTGAATTTAACAAAAAAACAAAAAACAAACAACTCATCACCAAACAGGTGAGACAAATGATGGTAACTTAATAATAAAATAAAACACAAGGGCCAGTGACAGACGGTGCTCCAGGAATGATAATCTTGGTGAGGCTATCTGACATCCAACAAAACAAATGCAAGATATAAAATTACGCCAAAGCCGGAGCCGGCGGTCTGGGCTCTGCCCGCAGAATACTGTGCTTAGAGCGCCCAGAACAAGAAAGAGTGAATACCACTAAGGCAGAAGAACGCCACCCAACTTACAATCAGGAAGCTGTCAAACTTACACGCCTCACCGGACAGTGGCGGCAAGGCGCGGAAACGTATACTGTCGTTGTATACAATAACCCCCAGGGCAGGTAACAGGGGCGTTAGCGGGCACAAGACAGAAAAATACCGTTGGTTGAACTTAACAATGTAAGAAGCTGAAAATAGTAAAATGTAATTAGAAACTCAGGAAGGCTAATCAGATCCGCCTTCCCCCGGTATTCCACTCGCTGTTTTTGCCTCGGCGACACTACGAGCAGCAACACGAACCTAAGTCACTGGAGAATCGCGAGATTTGACAATGGTGGAGGTTTCTCTACACGAATTGCAATGCACTCAACTTAAACATGCAGGATCCGGTTTCTACGAGGTCGTGCACCCTCGTGACCACTGCCCTTCGATCCGGCAGTCCATACACGACGCTAGCGGTCCCGGCGTGTTGTTGCTCTGCGCGGACCTCGCTGCTCCTGCGTCTCCAACCGAACTCCACACTCACTCCACCCAGAACAAGCTCGAGGGCGCCCCAAAGATAAGGCAGCAGAACTACATATCGATAAGCGCCGCTGCTGCCACTAGCGGACAGGCAACGCTTACGAAACAGTGGGGCCAGTGAACACGAGAAGAATACAAACAACGCAAACATTCCAACTAAACGATATGGTCTGGCAGAAACCTACACATGGCACCAACGCGAGCCGCAGCACGGCTCAACTAGTTTATGTATGTTCGAAGGCGGTGACATTCAGGCGCCAAATGGTTGTTAAAATTCATGGTGAAACCTTAAATTGTCGTTTTTTTTACTGTCCTGCCGTTTAGGCCAGCTATGTTTGATAATGGTGATTGACTGAAACTAGTAGCGAATTGTGCAAAATAAATGGCAGGTGAAGGTTACACCATCCTTAACTAATATCAACTCACCACGTCTAGTCTCAAAGGGAACTAATGCTCCGAACAATTACAGCACGTATTTAAAGGAAACCTGATTTGCATCCTCTTAGTGGTACTACTACAGCACTCTTATGCGACTGGCACGAAATTTGAACATACCATCATATTTCAGATGTGCAAGTAGAAACGTGCCTACCAACTTTTGTATACGTCGTACAGCTCCTTCTTGGTGCTGCTATCCTTTCGGGGCTGCATTGAGCGGTGATGCCGCATGGACCCGTCCCTAGATGTCACTGGTTCGTGATCAAGGCAGAGCCACAGCGCAGCTGGCCGTACCAGGTCATCTGCAACAGCATGGCTGAAGCTGGCTGCATCGCCATCCTGGCATGTTCAGCACGGTAGGGCCCCACTACCAGCATCTGGGAGGAGGACTATGGCATATACAGCATCTTTGAGAACCCACCATGGGTGGGGCAGGGGCATGCATGCCGTCAGAAGAGCAGAATTCAGTTAGTGGGGAGCCAGCCACTGACCTAGTGCGACAAGCAGCGCAGATGCATAAATAAAAGAACTTGATCAATTTTCTACCTTTCTCTGGAGCCTCCTGGAATCCCATATGACCTCCACCACCCGCGAGCACCATCTTGGCTGATAGCCACCCCACCCTGCACCAGGGGACGCTATACTTCCAAACTTCACAGAAGTCCTTCTGCGAAACTTGCAGGAGAAAGTATAATGCTGAAAAGTGGCTTAGCTACAGCCTGGGGGATTGTTTTCAGGAAGAACTTTTGACTCTGTAGCGGTTTGTGCATTGATATGAAACTTCCTGGCAGTTCCGGTCTGACTGTGGCTAAGCCATGTCTCTGCAGTATCCTTTTAGTCAGAAGTGCTAGTGCTGCAAGATAAGCAGGAGAACTTCTAAAGCTCTGAGGACGGTTTGTGAGTCGTGCTTGGGTAGCTCAGTTGGCAACAGGAAACTCCCCACGAATTCGCGATTGCGTGCGATTCATTTGGCAGAGACCCCCCTTTTGCAACCTCTCACGAGCAAATATTGATGAACACCAGTTTGTATATCGTATGGCGTATGAAATATGGAAGACGATCAGGAACCTCTTGGCATTTCTTCAACATAAGACACCATTCACCATTGCACTTTACAGTCTATTACTCCCGGAAGACCTTTACCCTAATGCGAAGAGGAACTTAGTCATTTGGTTGAAAGGACTGGCAGTATATTAAATTCTCTCCGATACGGAACGTAGTTACGAGCTTCGAGCATGCTGCAGGTGGAAAATTAGTCCGCAGCTCGTTTTTTAATAAATGAACTAAATGAATCAAGATCCGTCGTAAGTTGAACTGGGATGTACCTTTCCTCATATCTTGATGGTGACTAGTTTCTGACTCCCGTGTCTATTATCAAATCACCCGTATCGTAAGTGTGACAAAAACGGCCGATAGCATATGTACAAATCCTGCCCATACAGTGATGATCATAGCGGCGCTATGGCCGAATCATCAACACTAAGCAGTCCGCAGTTCTCTAAAGTCCGTCCTAAGTGCTTTATTTACTGATGATGAGTCGCCATAGCGCCGCTTTGGTCATCATTACTGCAGGGGTTGTTTTTGCACGTAGGCTATCACCTCTTTTTTTGTCACACTTACTATACGGATGTTTGAAAATGGACGCAGGGGTCATAAACTAGTCACCATCAAGAAATAAAAAAGGTACTTATCAATGCAACTTACAACGGAGCTACAACCATTTACTTCAGTTACGCAAAGTAGTGTTGGCGACTTTTGGACATACCTGAAAACACAGCGCTATAGCCTTCAACGAATCCCACATTACAGGACTACACACAAAACCTTTCTCACAAAAGCATTTATGGAACCCCCAGTGAACCGAAGAGTCTAAAGTTACAGTATGCGACTGAGGAAAGAGTAGCAACGACAATGACAGGATAAAACAACGAAAATATACTGGAGTCAACAAGGCGATTTCTGCAGCTTCGCCGGCCGATGGGTGAACTTACGATGATACGCCAAAAACAAATGAAACAGTAAAAAGTCACGAACTTTCCAATGAACACGAACACGAAGACGGAGTGCCAGACGTTATCGTCCAGAGAGGTGGCAGTAACGAATTCATGCCAACCTGGGTGCCTCTTTTAGATTGCATTGTTCTATACGTTAAAAAAACTAAAGCACAGAAGCTAGCCAAAGAAGGCAAAAAAGGTGAGCATATGGATGGACTATGAGGGGAGAAGGGAGGCCAAAAAAAGAAAACGGGTCGATAGAGCACTATCCCTCGAAAAGCAAAGGTCAGAAAATAGTTGGTAGAGCACCTGCGAAAGGGAAATGTCCCAAGTTCGAGTCCCCGTCAAGCACGTAGTTTTACTCTTTTAAGAAGTTTCATGTAGTAGTTACTGCACCGTACGGTGTTGATGAAGATTCTTGAAAATTCCGTACACACGGATTGGCATTCCAACAACAGCAGCACTACGACCAGCGCTGAAGAGAACACGGGAAATGCCATAACCTGATTTCACAGAAACGTCACACAGTGGAAGAGGAGTCAAAATAAGCAATATGTATCTCGACTTATTCGTAGATCCTCGACCGTTTCAAGGGAAAAGACCGTCAAAGATTTCGACGTACTTTAGATGATTATTTGCGTGCCCTAAGCTGGTGGCATAATGGCCACCGCTGGGGCCTCTCACGTTAGTGTCCGGTCTTCGAAACCCGAATATTATTTATATTTATTTAATTTATCTGCCCACGCCCGTAGAAGGTTACTACATGAATATTTCTTATCAAGTTAGGAGATACAAGGGTGTTACATTTTGCAATAAGTCTCATAATTTATTATACACTGAAGAACAAAAAAAACTGGTACATCCGCCTAACTCCGTATACGGCCCCCGCGAGCACGCAGAAGTGCCGCAGCATGACGTGGTATGGACTCGACTAATGTCTGAAGTAGTGCTGGAGGGCTATCCACAAATCCGTAAGAGTACGAGGGGTTGGAGATCTCTTCTGAACAGCACGTATGGGGAGTTTGATGGCGAGCAGAAGTATTTAAATTCAGAATAGTGTTCCCGGAGCCACTCTGTAGCTATTCTGATCGTGTGGGCGTCGCATTGTCTTGCTGGAATTGTCCCAGCCCATCGGAATGCACAATGGACATGGTTGCATGCAGGCAATCAGACAGGATGCTTACGTAAGTGTCACCTGTCAGAGTCGTATCTAGACGCATCAAGGGTCCCATATCACACCAAATGAACACGCCCCACACCATTACAGAGTCTGCACCAGTTTGAACAGTCCCCTGCTGACATGAAAGGTCATGGATTCACGAGTTTGTCTCCATACGCGCACAAGTCTATTTGCTGGATATATTTTGAAATGAGACCCGTTCGACCAGGCAGCATGTTGTCAGTGATTAACAGTCCAATGTCTGTGTTGACGGGCCCAGGCGAGGCGTAAAGCTTTGTGTCGTGCAGCCAAAAAGTGTACACGAGTGGGCCTTCGGCTCCGCAAGCCCATATCGATGATTTTCCGTTCAATGGTTCACACACTGACACTTGTCGACGGCTCAGCATTGAAATCTGCAGCAGTTTGCGGAAGGATGGCACATCTGTCATTTTGAACGATTCTTTCCAGTCGTCGTTGGTCCCATTCTTGCAGGATCTTTTCCCGGTCGCAGGGATGTCAGAGATTTGATGCTTCACCGGATTCCTGATATTCACGGTACACGCGTGAAATGATAGTTCGGGAAAATCCCCACTTTATCGCTATCTCGGAGATGCTGAGACCCATTGCTCGTGTGCCGACTATAACACCACGTTCAAATTCACTTAAATCTTGATAACCTGTCGTTGTAGCAGCAGTAACCGATGTAACGACTGCGCCAGACACTTGTTGTCTTATATAGGCATTGTCGACCGCAGTGCCGCATTACCCCTGTTTACATATCCCTGTATTTGAATACGCATGCCTATACCAGATTCTTTGGCGCTTCAGTGTAAATGTATATAATATTTTCAGGGTTGACAATCTTTTTAAATTCTCGTATTATTATCTTTTGTCCTTACGTTTATCGTTCAGGAAGATTTGGTGCAGTCCTTTAAATGATCATAGAAAAATTCGAAACAGAGTAATTCCGGACATCACGAGCGTCGTGCGAAGGCCGATTTGCCACAGCGACGTTTCTTCGTATGATTTTAGCCGGGAAAGCAACGTCGTTGACATTGCTGAATATTTCACGGGTTGCCAATAATTTCGGAACCCTTTACCGAAAACTGGTGCTTACAGCCGATTATGAATCAATATAAATTATAGGAATTTTGCTGAAAACGATTTAAAACAATTTTTCCATTCATTTACTGTGTTACTTTCATTTTTCTTTAAATCATTCACCAGATATACAATTAGTACAACAATACGCACTATGTTATTGCAATATACAATGGAAAACATACGTTTAGTTACTTCTATAGACAAGGGTAGGTAGTGAAAAACAGAAATAAAAGTAAAATTTATAATCAGGTTTTGAATACGGGGTGCAAAAGTGTGATGCGACGATGCTAATCCCTGTGCCATCTCTTCGTTTACACTGTTTGCTCGCTGAAAGGCACATAAATGAACTCGAAAACTTTGACCGTCGTTTTCTCGGAAACGATCGAACATCTACGGTTGATTCGTGACACGTGCCCGCTTAGTTTGATCCCTCTATCACTGAGCGAACTTCCTGGAAAATCGGCTTACAGCACTTGCCGTGTTATCCTCGTAAGTTTCACCGTTGTCGGCACAGTCAACTTTATAGTAACCCGGTCTGCGTGTGCAGCTATCCCATGGCGCCGTTGTTTCCTCTGATTTCTCCCACACTCAGCGTACTTTTGCCTTTCCCAGATCACCACTTATTCATATGACATTCACTTAGAATACACGCAGTTTTTACCACGCTTCTGTCTTCACAAATTCTTTTCAATGCCCGGAGCTAACTGTATATTATGTAATGCTACCCCATCCATCTTGTAACTTTGGAATTGATCAATAGGCACTATACAAGGTGAAAAGTATTTAAACTGACAAACTGTGGGAGGTTGTAGGGGACATCAAAACAAATATTTTTCCCTAATGTCATTTATTCCTACGAGGAGTATTTAAACCGGTAGAGTAAGATTTCTTTGGCGGCAACTTAAACCAACAAGCACTTTTTCAATTTTTTATGACCAAGAGACAACACATTAAAGCAACCCAATTTCAATTACAGTAGATTTTCAAAAATGCCTCTATTGACACGCAAACAAAGTTTACACCAAACGGTTCAAATGGCTCCGAGGACTATGGGACTTAACATCTGAGGTCATCAGTCCCCTAGAACTTAGAACTACGTAAACCTAACTATCCTAAGGACATCACACACATCCATGCCCGAGGAAGGATTCGAACCTGCGACCGTAGTGGTCACGCGATTCCAGATTGAAGCGCCGAGAGCCTCTCGGTCCCGCCGGCCGGCCAAAGGTTACACCGTCAGATCATGTTCTGTCTGACACGGGCAAAAACCCCAGGAGTATCGTGAACTGTTCCTGCTGCTGCTACTATCCAGGCAACGAGATCCTCCTTTGATGCAACAAGAGTTGCGTAAACAAGGTTGCGCATCTCTCCCCACACAAAAAAGTCCAGAGGGGACATACCTGGGGATCGAGGAGGCCATGGTACAGGACCACCTCTGCCAATCCACGTTTCTGGGAACCGTCGGTCCAGGAATCGACGCACATGGCTACTGAAATGCGCCCCGTCATGTTGTAACCACATGCGTTGTCTTGTAGGGAGCGGGACGTCTTCCAGCAATTCTGGCAATACTCTGGCGAGAAAATTGTAATAGTGCCTGCCATTTAATGACCTAGGTAGCAGATACGGCCCAATTAAACAGTCCCCAACAACACCGACCCACACATTAACGAAGAGCAGCACCTGATGAGCGCTAGTAACTGTGGCATGTGCGATATCCTCACTCCAAACATGCGAATTGTGCATGTTGAAGATTCCATCACGCCCGAACGTTGCTTCATCGGTAAACAACACAGAGGATGGAAATGTAGGATGCATTTCCCACTGTTCCAGGTACTACTGCGAAAACTGTGCTCTGGGTGGACATTCAACTGGTTCCATGTTGTGGACACGGTGTAAGTGAAATGGACGTAGCAATTGCTCTCGAAGGACTGTTCTTACATTCTTCTGATTCGTCCCCATGTTAAGTGCAATTGCACGAGTGCTGATTGAAGGATCCCGCTCCACAAGCTGCGAGACAGCTTCCTCAAATTGCAGCGTTCTTACCGTGCGACGGCATCCCTGTCCAGGTAATCTGCTAAATGACCCGGTCTCACGCAGACGTTGGTACACTGCAGCAAAGGTCGTATGATGCGGGATACGGCGATTAGGATATTGTTGATAAACCCGCTGTGTAGCTCGTCCGTTGTGGTGCGCTACGTAGTACGCACCAACCATATCAGTATGCTCACTCCAGGTGTATCGCTCCATTAGTAAACAGAGACAATGCACTACTACACTGGTGGACAGTAGTTGCCTACAACTGAAGAGTGTAATACGCCCTCTAACAACTGAAGAGCGTAATACGGCCTCCACCGGTTTAAATAATCCTCATAGTAAAAAATGACATTAGAGAAAAATATTTGTTTTGATGTCCCCTACAACCTCCCAGCGTTTGTCTTTAAATACTTTTCACCCTGTATTGTAGTTCAGACTTAGCAAGTAAGATTACGTCAATGTCCAGGAGAACATTCCTGTAGGTAATATTTTGATTAACGTCAGCAGTTATTGCTTCAGAGGAATAGTGAAGTGTCTTTAATATCTCGATCTTCTGTCATCCTTTTATTTCAGTGTGCCTTATAGAAACAATAGGGTGGAATATCTAATGAGCTATGTTCATTAATTGGTCTAAAGTGGGGAACAACTGAAGAACGCTAATATATTCTGGATTTACCGTGAGAGTAACCGATTGTTCGAACAAGAAATACAAGTGCGGGGAATACTGAATAGGTATTCGTCCAGAAACTCTGCTGAGGAAGGGGAGAGAGATGGCAGTTGGGTGTTTTGCGTTCGTTCCGGCCGACTGCAAATACAAGTTCGTTCCGCCAGCGACTCAAAGCAGGACGCCACGGTTATGAGGACTCACAACGTCTCTCCGAAAGCAGACTCCCGACGCCAGTCTGATCAAAGTGCGCCGCGCATATTAACGCCCTTCGGGCCTCCGAGTGTTGTGTTCACATAGACCGTGTGCAAGGAAAGTTCCGACACTAGACGCTACAGATATAAGTGCACTGCCTGACGAAAAGGTGATGAATCCAGACATGGTCGTCTGTCGATATAATTTTGTAGACGAACACTTCGTCCACAGTCGCGTAAATAACTAGAATTGCAGTTCTGTGTGACAGGTAGAACGCCCACCAGAGCACATTAGTGTCATTCGCGTTTAGTGTTATCTGGTACGCGACGAGCGTCAGATGTTGAATGATCCACATCTACATCTATATTTATACTCCGCAAGCCACCCAACGGTGTGTGGCGGAGGGCACTTTACGTGCCACTGTCATTACCTCCCTTTTCTGTTCCAGTCGCGTATGGTTCGCGGGAAGAACGACTGTCTGAAAGCCTCCGAGCGCGCTCGACTCTCTCTAATTTTACATTCGTGATCTCCTCGGGAGGTAGGGGGGAGCAATATACACTCCTGGAAATTGAAATAAGAACACCGTGAATTCATTGTCCCAGGAAGGGGAAACTTTATTGACACATTCCTGGGGTCAGATACATCACATGATCACACTGACAGAACGACAGGCACATAGACACAGGCAACAGAGCATGCACAATGTCGGCACTAGTACAGTGTATATCCACCTTTCGCAGCAATGCAGGCTGCTATTCTCCCATGGAGACGATCGTAGAGATGCTGGATGTAGTCCTGTGGAACGGCTTGCCATGCCATTTCCACCTGGCGCCTCAGTTGGACCAGCGTTCGTGCTGGACGTGCAGACCGCGTGAGACGACGCTTCATCCAGTCCCAAACATGCTCAATGGGGGACAGATCCGGAGATCTTGCTGGCCAGGGTAGTTGACTTACACCTTCTAGAGCACGTTGGGTGGCACGGGATACATGCAGACGTGCATTGTCCTGTTGGAACAGCAAGTTCCCTTGCCGGTCTAGGAATGGTAGAACGATGGGTTCGATGACGGTTTGGATGTACCGTGCACTATTCAGTGTCCCCTCGACGATCACCAGTGGTGCACGGCCAGTGTAGGAGATCGCTCCCCACACCATGATGCCGGGTGTTGGCCCTGTGTGCCTCGGTCGTATGCAGTCCTGATTGTGGCGCTCACCTGCACGGCGCCAAACACGCATACGACCATCATTGGCACCAAGGCAGAAGCGACTCTCATCGCTGAAGACGACACGTCTCCATTCGTCCCTCCATTCACTCCTGTCGCGACACCACTGGAGGCGGGCTGTACGATGTTGGGGCGTGAGCGGAAGACGGCCTAACCGTGTGCGGGACCGTAGCCCAGCTTCATGGAGACGGTTGCGAATGGTCCTCGCCGATACCCCAGGAGCAACAGTGTCCCTAATTTGCTGGGAAGTGGCGGTACGGTCCCTTACGGCACTGCGTAGGATCCTACGGTCTTGGCGTGCATCCGTGCGTCGCTGCGGTCCGGTCCCAGGTCGACGGGCACGTGCACCTTCCGCCGACCACTGGCGACAACATCGATGTACTGTGGAGACCTCACGCCCCACGTGTTGAGCAATTCGGCGGTACGTCCACCCGGCCTCCCGCATGCCCACTATACGCCCTCGCTCAAAGTCCGTCAACTGCACATACGGTTCACGTCCACGCTGTCGCGGCATGCTACCAGTGTTAAAGACTGCGATGGAGCTCCGTATGCCACGGCAAACTGGCTGACACTGACGGCGGCGGTGCACAAATGCTGCGCAGCTAGCGCCATTCGACGGCCAACACCGCGGTTCCTGGTGTGTCCGCTGTGCCGTGCGTGTGATCATTGCTTGTACAGCCCTCTCGCAGTGTCCGGAGCAAGTATGGTGGGTCTGACACACCGGTGTCAATGTGTTCTTTTTTCCATTTCCAGGAGTGTATTCGATACCTCATCCAGAAACGCACCCTATCGAAACCCGGACAGCAAGCTACACCGCGATGCAGAGCGCCTCTCTTGTAGAGTCTGCCACTTGAGTTTGCCAAACATCTCCGTAACGCTATCACGCTTACCAAATAACCATGTGACGCAACGCGCTGCTCTTCTTTGGATCTTCTCTATCTCCTCTGTCAACCCGACCTAGTACGGATCCCACACTGATGAGCAATACTCAAGTATAGGTCGAACGAGTGTTTTGTAAGCCACCTCCTTTGTTGATGGACTACATTTTCTAAGGACTCTCCCAATGAATCTCAACCTGGTACCCGCCTTACCAACAATTAATTTTATATGATCATTCCACTTCAAATCGTTCCGCACGCACACTCCCAGATATTTTACGGAAGTAACTGCTACCAGTGTTTGTTCCGCTATCATACAATCGTACAATAAAGGATCCTTCTTTCTATGTATTCGCAATACATTACATTTGTCTATGTTAAGGGTCAGTTGCCACTCCCTGCACCAAGTGCCTATCCGCTGCAGATCTTCCTGCATTTCGCTGCAATTTTCTAATGCTCTAACTTCTCTGTATACAACAGCATCATTCGCGAAAAGCCACATGGAACTGCCGACACTATCTACTAGGTCAATTACGTCTGTAGGCGTCTCTCCATTGAGAACAACATCACTGTGAAAGACGCAGATATGCCGTGTACTCGTGTGAGACAGCGTGATCAGCATCTGACAGAGTTTGAAATGGGCATCATTGGTGGTCTCCATTCCCCCGGCTGTTCGAACCGTACAATATCCGGATTTGTGGGGCATTGGGATGTGAGAGTGATGCGATGTTGGACTGCCTGGGAATGTGAGAGTAGACATACAAGTCACGAACGATGCAGTCGACGATGACTAACCACCAGAAGTGATTATCGTCGTTTTCTCCAACTGTGCAGATTTGTAGGAATCCCCTTGATATGTCATGGGTGCAGTGCACAAACGAGGCAGCTATTCGGGTAGCAGAGTACTTGTGGAGTGCACGTGATGGATCTTAGGCTATGTAATAGTTTGAGGTGCTCTGACGAACACCCGCCAGTCGATAGGCAGCAACGGAGGTCAAACGGCGTTGAGAAAGAAGACGCTTCGACTATCAAAATTTTATCACTAAACTGTCGAAGTATTCGTAACAAAGACCTCGAATTTACCTGACCTCCAGGAAAGTTCTCGCGCTCAGATTATTCTTGGGACCGAGAGATGGCTGAAACTCGAAGTGAAAAGTTCTGTGAGATACTTAGCGAGTCGTGGAATGTATATCGGAAAGACAGAATAGAAGCCATAGGACTGGGAGTATTCATTGCAGTTGACAAAAATATTGTCTCTATTGAGGTAGAAGTTGAGTGTGACAGTGAAGTCGTCTGGTTGCTTATTCCAGCTGTAGGTTCAAAAATGGTTCAAATGGCTCTGAGCACTATGGGACTTAACTGCTGAGGTCATCAGTCCCCTAGAACTTAAAACTTCTGAAACCTAATTAATCTAAGGACATCACACGCATCCATGCCCGAGGCAGGATTCGAACCTGCGACCGTAGTGGTTGCGCGGTTCCGGACTGTAGCGCCTAGAACCGCTCTGCCACTCCGGCCGGCCCAGCTGTAGGTGAAACCAAGTTAATTGTTATATGTTTTTACCGGCCACCCGAGTCTGCTGTGATGGTTCTGGAGACATTCAAAGAAAGTCGACGGTCAGTAACGCGTAAATACCCAGATCATGCAACACTGGTTGAAGGCGACATTAACCTGCGGAATATAGACAAGGATGTCTATGGGTTCATTGCAGGGGGTACAGACAGACAGTTATGTAAAATACTTTTGAGCATGTTTTCTGAAAACTGTCTCGAGTAGCTAGCTCGGCAGCCAACACGCGACTGAAATATCTTAAATCTTGCAGCTAAAAATAGGGCGGAGCTTATTGACAATATCAATATACTCGTAGAAATGGGGATTAGCGATCATGATGTCATTATAGCCACTTTGATTATGAAAGTTAATAAACCACTCAAGACGGCTAGATAGAGCAGATAAGCAGTTATTAACATCTCACTAAGACAGTGAATTGGCATCAAATAGTTCCAGCCAGATGGATGTAGAGGAATTGTGGCCAAAGTTTAAGCAGACTGTAAATCGTGATCTGAAGAGTTGTGAGCCTTGTCTGTGGATAAAGAATGGATAAGACCGACTATAATTTAATAACGAAAGTCAGCAGATGCTGAGGAAGCAGAGTTTGTTCCACTCTCGGTTCAAAAGGGAACGCACAAATGGCAACAAGCATACAACTGCCACCGTCACATCTAAGCAAAAGATCTGGCAGAGAACCCGAGAAAATTCTGGCCGTATGTAAAATCACTAAGCGGGTCTAATGCCCCCATTCAGTCCGTTGTTGACCAGTCTGGTGTGGCAGTTGAAGATAGCAAAACGAAAGATAAAGTTTTAAATTTCATTTTCAAGTAATCGTTCATATAGGAGAATTGTACAAACATGCCATCATTTGAAACTTCCTGGCAGATTAAAACTGTGTGCCAGACCGAGACTCGAACTCAGGACCTTTGCCTTTCGCGGGAAAGGGGTAGAGCACTTGCCCGCGAAATGCAAAGGTCTCAAGTTCGAGTCTCGGTCCGGCACACAGTTTTAATCTGCCAGGAAGTTTCATATCAGCGCACACTCGGCTGCAGAGTGAAAATCTCATTCTGATATCATTATTTGACCATCGGACGGACTCTTATATGGACTGACGTAGAGAAACAACTGAAGGATTTGAAAGCAAATAAACCACTAGGTCCGTATGGAATCCTAGTTCGAATTTAGAAAGAGTTCTCTACGGCCTTATCTTGCATTTTATTTCTCGTCCAGCGCAAAGTCCCAAGCGAATGGAAAAAAAGCTTAGTGACTCCAGTATATGAGAAAGGAAAAGAAGTGCCACGCAAAACTACAGACCAATATCTGTAATATTTGTTTCCTGCAGAATCCTTGAACATATTGTTTGAATATAATAAATTTTCTTGAGCCTGACAAGCTTATGCCCACGAACCAGCATGGTTTTAGAAGCCATAGCTTGTGCGAAACTCAATTTGCCCTTTTCTCACTTGATGTACTGAGAACTATGGATGAAGGGCAATAGGCAGATTCCACATTTCTAGATTTCCGGAAAGCATTTGGCACGGTGCCCCATCGAAGGCTGTTAACGAATATACGAGCATAGGGAATAAGTTCACTGAAATGTGAGTGGCTTCATGACTTCCTAAATAATAGAACCTTGTATGTTGTCCTTAACGGCGAGTGTTCATCAAAGACAACGGTATCGTCAGGAGAGCCTCAGGGAAATGTGGTAGGACCGCTGTTGTTCTCTGTATACGTAAAAGTCTTGGCTGATAGGTTGAATAGCAATCTGCGGTTGTTTGCTGATGATGCAGTGGTGTATGGTAAGGTGTCGAAGCTGGGTGACTGTAGGAAGATAAAAGACCACTTTCCAGTTCGTGTGATGAATGACAGCTAGCTTCAAATGTGGAAAAATGTGTGTTAATGCGGATGAGTGGGAAGATCAAACCCGTAATGTTCGGATGAAGTATTACTATTGTCCTTCTTGACATAGTCAAGTCGTGTAAATATCTGAGCAAAACGTTGCAAAGCGGTGTGAGGTGGAACGAGCACGTGACAACTGTGGTAGGGATGACGAACTGTCGAATTCGATTTATTGGGATAATTTTGGGAAAGAATGCTTCACCTGTAAATGAAGCCGCATTTAGGACGCTGGTGCGGCCTTTTCTTGAGTACTGTTCGAGTATTTGGGATGTACCAGGTCGGATCGAAGGCTGAGGCAATTCAGAGGAGGTCTGCTAGATTTGTTACCGGTGGGTTACAATAACAGGTGTTACAGAGATGCTTCTGAAAATGAAATGGGAATCCCTGGAGGGAAGGTGACGTTCTTTTCGAGAAACGCTATTGACATAATTTAGAGAACCAGCATTTGAAACTGACTGCCAAATTATTCTACCACCGCCAACATACATTGTGCGTAAGGACCACGGGGATAAGATACTAGAATTTAGGGCTCACACGGAGGCATACAGACAGTCGTTTTTCCCTCGCCCTATTTGCGAGCGGAACATGAAAGAAAATGCAAGTGGTGGTACTTGGTACCCTCCGCCACGCACCGTACGGTGGCTTGCGGAGTATCTACGTAGATGCAGAAGCATATCGTAACCCCTTTCACATCTGCGCCTGCCATTTGCGAACAAGTAATGGATTTCCTTCAACATTATGTGTTATCCACCATCATAGATCAGAGATCAGCAAACGCTGGAGTAGGCAATTACCGTACCGGGCATATGCTACCGATAACACGGGTAAGCATGGACTGTTGATGAATGGCGTCACAGTGTGTTCAGCGACGAATCGCCGTCCTTCACTACTCCGGATGACTATCGTGGGCCAGTATGACTGCGACCTGGGGACTTGGGTCTGCCAGCCGCAGTGGCCGAGCGGTTCTAGGCGCTTCAGTCTGGAACCGCGTGACCACTACGGTCGCAGGTACGAATCCTGCTTCGGGCATGGTTGTGTGTGATGTCCCTAGGTTAGTTAGGTTTAAGTAGTTCTAAGTTCTAGGGGACTGATGACCTCAGATGTTATGTCCCATAGTGCTCAGAGGCATTTGACTTGGGTCCCATCACGTATGACTTCACGTCACAGCTGACAGTAACTGAGGGAACTCCGGTACCACAACGATACGTCATGCACATCCAGCATCTTCATGGGTTACCGCTCATGCGACGATATTGTGATGCTGCTTTCCAACAGGACAATGCTCTTCAACACATGGTACATGTCTCTATGAACTGTCTGCTCGCTGTTGGAGAACTTCCATGGCTAAAATGATCTCCAGATCTGTCCACCATAGAACATTCGTTGGACTGGTTTGGGTGTCAGCTCCGCCACAATGCCAGTATCCAGCGTAGCAGTTAACACCAGTTTTCGGCCAGCTCTACTGAGGAGAGCATAGAGGGGGTTATTACGCCATTCCCAATAGAATCAGCGCATGAGTCCATGGCAGAGGCGTGCAAAATCATACTAAGAAGTGGGCTCATAGAGTCCAGTTCTTTTTAAATTTGACGCGTTTTTGTAATCATTGAAACAGCATCAAATACCGATGAATTCGGGCTATCAGCCGACTGGTGGCATCATCTTGTCGCAACGTTTCGACGAGTTTTGTACCCATCATCTTCTGGCGCCAGACGATGATGGGTACGAAACTGGTCGAATCGTTGCGACAAGACGACGCCACCACTCGGCTGATAATCCGAGAAAAATTCGTCAGTGGAATGCCCCGAGAAAGACTGCAATCGCAAACATGAAATACCCTCTCAAGGCATGCCGTTTCGTTAAGTTTTCTCTTCCTTTTACGAATGTTTCACCTGTTTTGTCAGCAACGTATTTGTCGCTGCGACAGGTTAATTACAAGTGTGCAGTACAATCAATCTTGCGAACGAGTGGGGGTACATGCAGGCAGCTGGGATGGAAGGGTGTAAAGAATGAGTCTACAGCACTGTTATGGAGGCGTAGGAAGCCGTTGCAATCAGAAATACGCTGGTGAAATCAGACAGAGCAGTGGAATGAGGACCATAAAGACTGAGCGGCAGTATCATCGTCGTTGGGTAGCCACGCAGAGGCACCTGTGGTAGGCAGCTGCCACGCCGTCTCACCGTCCACTGCCTCCTCTGCTGCACCAGCTTCGCCACCAAAATCTCCATTAACAAAAATAGACCAGTAACAAACTATATGTACTTTCTTCTCCCATTTCCAAGGCAGATTAATGCGTTTAATGATAAATCGCTTAACTACCATGCATGACCAGTATAGAGAACTGCAGAAGGAATCATGGAAACAGTTAAGTGAGATGTGAAGAGGCTTTACCACCAGGACCAGTTTAAGGTCTGCGACACAGGTGGCCGCTAGGAGCGCCAACCTGACGATACAAAGTGTTCCATAACTGTGCTGTTTAAGACTTTCCAGGTGACGTAACTGAAGGTATAACGTCAAACCATGCGGCCTGCGCTTTTGTAGCTAGTCTCCGTATATATTGACGAGACACTCCACCAAAACGTCAATAAGCACCTGAAGATGACGGGCAGCTGTCTCGTCGAAATATTGCGCAGCTTCCACAACATTATCCGACACGACGCCCGCGAATCAATGAAGCAGTTTAATAATTAATATTGAAACCTGTCATGAGTAAAAGTACAGAAACAAAAACATCTCAATAAGCATGACTCGGCAAAGGAGCTGTTTTCGAGATAATCGCAAATGTGAGGGTATGAGTCATCATTGACTTCAGTACCGATTAGTGCCCTCGGTAATAGAAATATGAAATGTTTAAGACTCCGTTTAATTGGGCTCACATTTCAGCAAAAACCTGCGTTACCTTGCGAAATGTAGGAATTGTACGAAGGGACTTTGGAAAGTACTCGTAAGTTACCCATGTCGCCCCACATTAAGACATCTTCGCAACAAGAATGACAGAGACTGTCAGAAGGGGAAACATGTACCGCGTCACCTGCATGCACAGTGTTGCTGCGGTACTTGCAATGGACGCACCACAGTGTGTTAATGAAATGGTGCAGCAACTGAAAACGTGCTCCGTAGTACTAGGGAGAGTACGATTCTTGTGTGCAAAGCGTCCAGAATCTACACACAGATTCACCTTGAAATTCTATGCATGTATGGACCAAATGTAATGTCGTGTCCAGCCGTAGGTGGTAAAATGGTGCCAATGATTTGATCCATTCAGTGCAGACGTGGGTGATGTTGACTGGGAACGGTCATCGACATCGACCATAGAGGACAATATCCGAACAGTAGAGGAAGAACATCTGGGAGGAAAGAGATTTTCCAACGATGGCGACATTCACACAGCGTTTTCCGAATGGCTCCGAGAACAGGGAGCGGATTTACGTCGCCGGGTAATTGAGGGATTGGTTGAAGGTCCCGATCGTTGTTTACGGTCATGTATCTGTGTCACTTTGATGTGGACTGTAACACTGAAGCCGGCCGCTGTGGCCGAGCGGTTCTAGGCGTTCCAGTTCGGAACCCCGCTGTTGCTACGGTCGCAGGTTCGAATCCTGCCTCGGGCATGGATGTGTGTGATGTCCTTAGTTAGGTTTAAGTAGTTCTACGTCTAGGGGACTGAAGACCTCAGATCTTAAGTCTCATAGTGCTTAGAGCCATTTGAACTATCTTGCAGCATTCAACAAAAGTTACTCGGCCTGCCAAAATAATGTGTGACTTAATTCAACAATAGAAAATCCAAGATGGAATGTAACAGTATTATGAAAAGACTAGTTGCTACTCACCATACAGCGGAAATGCTGCGTCGCAGATAGGCACAACAAAAACACTGTCACTAAATGAACTTGTAACACCGAAAATAGGGATATAATACCTTCTGCAGCATACAAAACTTCTCGCCATTTCATATCCGTTGATAACTTGTACTGTACTTCTAATTCTGAATCTGTAACCTTTGTTACAGAAATTGTATTTAAAACGTAATCGATGTAATACTGTATTTATTTCTGACTGTATATAGCCGATCGTAATTGTAATGAAAGTCTTGTGAATTGCTGGGTAATAGCCTAGGGAACTTTGTTTAACTGTATCGATAGCAACGCCGAAATGACAATAGCTGTACCGTTGCTTATCTTTGCATACTCTGCGTTGGGAACAGAGAGGAACCAGAGGAGTTGGACTGATGAAAGAGTAAGGAAGTGTTCGTGGGGCGCTCCCGTAGACACTGAGTGCAGATATGATCGCGCCAGTGTAGGCGAACCTATTCGTTAACCTGCGAGTTTTGAGAGCACGGGAGGAGTAGACAGGCGGAGGAAGCTGCAGTTCTGACTATTGCCTGTACAATAATTATTCGTGGCTCCTGAGACGACTCGTGGTTCTCAAACAGCAGCAGCAGCAACAGCGGCAGTTCAGCATTGTCGACGGCTACATTCTCCGTCGGCCGCACAGCTACAACATTGTAAGACGGTAAAGTAGTATAGAGGCATTGCCCAGTAACATTTCTTTCACAGAGGATAAATAACTTTAACAATAACCTGCAATAGTCAAAACTTGTAGGTCACCTGTGTTGCAATTGTCCTCAGACATTATTACCAAGCAGGATCTCTTTCCTTTTCCTGCAATCACCGAGTGTCGTAAGAATATGGAAACTGATTAGCTATTTGCTGCCAGTTTTGTTTGTTTGGTAATGACCAGTTTCAGTCTAAATTTTCTACCTCAGAAACTGTACATTCTCTTATTTCATAACAAAGGCATAACTAATTCGCAATTTTGGGTATGAACTTCATTCGAGTAAACTAACGTAAAATTTCACAGGCAAAACTAATAACTAAAGATACAGCACAAATTAAGAGTGAACGATTTTATTTATTCCATATTTACCTTAGACAGTTGCTTCTGCTGGCTGGGTATGTATTTTATTGTTGTTGTATTAAAAGTAAAAACCAGTTGCTCATTTCCTTAAGGGAAATTGATTTCAATCTTTCAATAATCAAAAGTAAATTAGTTACCCTTTTCTAAATTTTGCATTACGTTACACTGAGGCTACTGAAAACAATTATTTTTTACATAACAAAGTTTCAGTTACATTTATTTAACCAGTAACTCCATGTAACTTTACTTTCAAAATTCAGTGTTTCAGAATAAGTAACTGCAAACTCAATGCTTTCCGATTTATTTATTTTCTTGTGAACTGTTGTGCTGTGGAAAAGCTTGACAACTTTTTTTGCCACGCCAGTGATTATTTGCTTAAATTTCTTTGCCATTACTTTTCTTAAGATTCTGGAGATTCATTGCCCTAGTGGGGTGGCGACCGTTTAATTATCCCCCTTTTAGCTATTCAGTGTTTTCTTTGTATTGTAAGTAATATTTTTAGTAAATATTACGTGGTACCATTTTCCGCCCTGTGTGCTTCGTGAGCGATTGCAGTATAATCCGCTCGTTTCAAAATCATCAATATTTAGATTAGGTTTGGAATACAATCCTCCTTCAGAAGGGCCTGTTGTACACTTTCCTCCAACTAACCGGTGTTATTTTCCTTCGATAACGATAGCCTTACTGTAAAATTTCACAAGGCACATGCGATCACACGGTCAGTTAGATAGCAATTCAGTAGGCCGATTAGGAGGTGGGAAGTTACAAACGTAAAGATGTGCCCATGTGCGACTCAGCATCTCTGCTATATGGTGAGTAGCAATTACCCTTTTTATCACAATGTGCGACTTTCTATTTTAACTTCCCTCGTACATGACTTTATTAATAGAATATTTCTCTTTCTTATTACACACAAATTTGTGTTTTGCAATTGCATACACAAAAAGTTTGGCCATATTTATAAATTGTCAACTATTTTCATGGGAAATTTTATAGAAGTTAACAGCTTACTGGTAAGTTTTCGTCACGTGTATCGTACACCCTACGCAGTGTAAAAGTGTCTTTGGTTTTTAACTAAATAAAAAAAATAAAAAGTACATATTGAAATTGTACTACTCACTGTTAAATAATGTACGTGGTGGGTGATTATGAATGCTTTTATTTTGCTACAACAATGAAATCCTACATCAATCTGGAGTACGAGCTTGCTGTGATCTTTGGTTCATAAATTGTTACCAAGAAAATTTTCTTTCGTATGAAATTCTAGTGAGACAAAACGTTGTAATATTTTATAGTTTATGTTAATAAATGTCTTTTGTAATACAGGTTCGCTCCAAGCCAAATTTCTCTGTGATTTCGCCTTGTGAGATTAGAATAAGAGTGTTGAAAATATTTGAGCGTGCCGCCTATCAGGAAAATCTTTAACGTTATGTCGAAAATTGGAGACTGCTTTTTCAGATATGCAGTCTGGCTAAACGTCGGTGAAGCCGACAACAACTCTACCACAAAGAACTCATCTTTAACATATGCCCCTTGTTTCACAATATTTTTGAAATTCAGTTGCTACTGGGACTGCATAAATAATACACACGACTTTGAATAGCACTTTGCTTTCAAATTACATTTTCAACATACTTTAATTTAGCAATGAACAGCAGTAAGGATCAGAATCAATTTAGCAATGGCATGCGATGCGAATGCTAATGAAAGCCTCTATATTAAACTTCCTGGCAGATTAAAACTGTGTGCCCGACCGAGACTCGAACTCGGGAGTTCGAGTCTCGGTCGGGCACACAGTTTTAATCTGCCAGGAAGTTTCATATCAGCGCACACTCCGCTGCAGAGTGAAAATCTCATTCTGGAAGCCTCTATATTGTTTCGTCACTTATACATCAATTGTGATAATACATTCTCATCACGTTATGACGCAGTTTGTATTACGTCTCTACGGTTTGGTTTCTCCTTGCGCTTGCATAACCTTAGCCACTGTGATTCAACATTAACTATTATTACTTATATGTAACTAAAAGCCATGAAAACTACTTAAAAACTCTTGAACTGAAAAAAAGATGTGCCAGGTGTTAAAACGTAAATATAAAGCTGGGTAATATTTTTTTCTGTTTCTGTCCTACTTTTTTCTATGGGAAGTGAAATAATATGCAAATTGTACAGTTAAAATTCATTTAATAAATAACAGAAATTTTAGATTTTCATGCTTTCCACTTCGCTTAACAGATAGCTCTTTTATTATTGAAGCTAGAGCAAGGCATATGTCCTGTGCTTCCTGTTTCCTCTACAAGCTTTTAAATATCTCATAATGACCTTAAATGGAAATTAATTATATCTTCATTTAATATTTAGCACTGGAATAAGATCAGACATTTATTTCTTTTGCAGAGGAATGTTCATGTAGTAATTCTAAAAGAAAATGCAACCCATTTACACCCTCACTGGATTTACGTCTATTTTTAAGAGTCTTTCCAAGTGTGGAAGCAAAAGTAACATGTCTGAGATAGGAGGAGGGAACAAATGATTTTTCGCTTGTTTTGAGTAACTTTGTCCGACCTCCCCACGTTACCAAAGACTTAACGAACTAATTCGAAAATATAGATGAGACTATTGAATTTGCAAGCAAGTGTTCAGGCAGCATCCGATGCGGTTGAAGTACTGAATGTAGAGGTTCCTAAATAGAAAAAAATGGCTATAAGCAACACGCACGAGTAGCTAAAATGACTGCCAGGTTAAACAATCGTAACTGACAGCTAAATAACAAAGTAGAAACTGTAGAAGACTTGGTGTAAAGTGGAACAGCATTAACTCCATCTGTCGTAGAGAGTAGCAGTGTAACATTTACATTTGGCCTTTCTTTTTTTTATATATTCAATGTGCTGGGAGTTCCAGCTAGGGAAATAGGGTTGCTAAAGCAGATTTCTGTCTCTGATGCCGAACTTCTCAGTAGCCCTGTCAAAGAAATAAATGGAAAGAGAGTTATCAGGTAATCCAGTCCAGTAGTCGTAGCGTTAATTAGTGGAGAGATTCAGAAGACATAAGAGGGCTGATAACATCTTTCTACGAAGAACATAGGGCGGTGGTAACCTCATTAACGGGAGTAAGCAGAATGGAAACATCCTTTCAGCAGCAGTATCAGACTGTGCGATCGTTAGTGACGACGAAGGAGGCTGCTGTAAAGAAACAGCCGGGAAATCGTAAGAGTAAGGAATCAGATAATTGGCAGATTTCATGCACTGTCTACTCCAGTGTGCGGCGTCGATGCAAAGGAATTATACAAAATATTTCCCGAACGGATTTTCAGGCTCGGATTCACGAATATGCTCGACTGAGTTAGTTCAAAATTTTTAGTAGTTATTTAGAACTACGAAACTGTCACAAAAATAGGAAATGAGATGTTTTAGTCGACATTTAATTGATAGGAGTCAGCTGTGGTTGATACTGTACCCTAGCGGCGCAAAACTTTTGAAGAACTTCCGGGGAAGAAATCAGCAGCAGTGGGTCATACGCCAGCTGATGCCAAATCAGCGTATGATGCGAAGCGAGGAGCTATCATGCTTTCATCCTTGCTGATATATCTTCTCCATACCGGACAGAGAAAATAATTTCTCTGTTATGTCGAAGAATTCTCGAACGGATTACGAAACAGCTGTTGAAAGTAAGAGTACAGGCATTAGAGAAAGCTGTAGAATTTATTGTTGAGTGAGATGAACTCCTAGGTCAAATAGCAATCATGAACACAGAAGAGGGAAAAAATATTGGCACACCCATGTCTTCTGAATTCGGGGAGTTACCAAAATGCAAACACAGGGAGAAGACAGAGTATGGACAAGTCGGACATTGATAGATGAAGTCGCTCTTAACACCAGATAAATGGGACAATAGACGAAATTAGTACAATGAAGTACGAGAGGTCCATGCTCTTAATAAGGAGAGGGCGGAGCTCGGGAACGAAAGACAAATGTCTTAATTCTCTTGTTGGAAATCGTGGACAGTTAGAGAAAGTAGCCCGAATACATCGTTCTGAAATAAGTAGATTACCTTCCACAAACAGAGGAGATCTTGACTTGCGTAATACACTCTTCTCCAGGATACATGCACTATGTGATCAAAAGTATCCGGACACCCCCAAAAACATACGTTTTTCATATTAGGTGCGTTGTGCTGCCACCTACTGCCAATTAATCCATATTAGCGACCTCAGTAGTCATTAGACATCGTGAGAGAGCAGAATGGGGCGCTCCGCGGAACTCACGGACTTCGAACGTGGTCAGGTGATTGGAAGTCACTTGTATCATTCGTCTGTACGCGAGATTTTCACACTCCTAAACATCCCTAGGTCCACTGTTTCCGATGTGATAGTGAACTGGAAACGTGAAGGGACACGTACAGCACAAAAGCGTACAGGCCGACCTTGTCTGTTGACTGACAGAGACCGCCGACAGTTAAAGAGGGTCGTAATGTGTAATAGGCAGACATTTATCCAGACGATCACACAGGAATTCCAAACTGCATCAGTATCCATTGCAAGTACTATGACAGTTAGGCGGGAGGTGACAAAACGTGGATTTCATGGTCGAGCGGCTCCTCATAAGCCACACATCACGCTGGTAAATGCCAAACGACGCCTCGTTTGGTGCAAGGAGCGTAAACATTGGACGATTGAACAGTGGAGAAACGTTGTATGGAGTGACGAATCACGGTACACAATGTGGTGATCCGATGTCAGGGCGTGTGTATGGCCAATGCCCGGTGAAAGTCATCAATCAGCGTGTGTAGTGCCAACAGTAAAATTCGGAGGCGGTGGTGTTATGGTGCAGTCGTGTTCTTTATGGAGGGGGAGTGCACACGCTGTTGTTTTGCGTGGCACTATCCCAGTATAGGCCTACGTTGATGTTTTAAGCACCTTGTTGCTTCCCACGGTTGAAGAGCAATTCGTGGATGGCAATTGCATTTTTCAAAAAATGGTTCAAATGGCTCTGAGCACTATGGGACTCAACTGCTGAGGTCATTAGTCCCCTAGAACTTAGAACTAGTTAAACCTAACTAACCTAAGGACATCACAAGCATCCATGCCCGAGGCAGGATTCGAACCTGCGACCGTAGCGGTCTTGCGGTTCCAGACTGCAGCGCCTTTAACCGCACGGCCACTTCGGCCGGCGCATCTTTCAACACGATCGAGCACCTGTTCATAATGCACGGCCTGTGGCGGAGTGGTTACACGACAATAACATCCCTGTAATGGAATGGCCTGCACAGAGTCCTGACCTGAATCCTATAGAACACCTTTGGGATGTTTTGGAAAGCCGACGTCCTGCCAGACCTCACAAACCGACATCAGTACCTCTCCTCAGTGCAGCGCTCCGTGGAGAATTGGCTGCCATTCCCCAAGAAACCTTCCAGCACCTGATTGAACGTGTGCCTGTGAGAGTGGAAGCTGACATCAAGGCCATCGCCATATTGAATTCCAGGCTTACCGATGGAGGGCGCACGAAATTGTAAGTCAGTTTCAGCCAGGTGTTAGGATACTTTTGATCACATAGTGTACTTGAATTACTAACTTTACAAACTGCAATTGAGGAAGTGGCTAAGCTTCCGACAAAAACTCCCCAGTTGACGGACTGCAGCAGAGGAGAAAAACTAAAGACAACTACAGAAGCCACAGAATACTACATTCAGTATGCTGCGTCGTACGGACTCTTCATAGAGGAGAGCCGAGCTGCCTAAAACTCAGGAGTGATTTAGTTCAGATTAAACTCAAAAGAAGGAAGGAAAATTATAGTTTAGCCTCCTGCAGACGTCGAAATTATTAGAGACGAGAACAAGATCAGACTGGATATTGGGGAGACATGGCTTAGCCGCAGCCTAGGGGATGTTTCCAGAATGATATTTTCACTCTGCAGCGGAGTGTGCGCTGATATGAAACTTCCTGACAGATTAAAACTGTGTGCCGCACCGAGACTCGAACTGGGGCCTTTGCCTTTCACGGGAAAGTGCTCCACCAACTGAGCTACCCAAGTACGACTCACGACCCTTCCTCACAGCTTCAGTTCTGCCAGTACCTCGTCTCCTACCTTCCAAACTTCACAGAAGCTCTTCTTTATTCATCAGTACACCTTTGAAATTATGATACAGTCGTATAAGGACATGCATGATGTACAAACGTATAATAAACATGATCCCAGACAATTTCTGTACGTTGGGCACAGCTACTTTGCGTGTCTACAACCGATTTTGTAACGTCCTTATGGCAACGCCTCTACATACCTCTATAGACGGCTATTGTTTTCGCCTACAGCCGTTCGCACTTCGCAGATGAAGCTGTCAAAACAGAAGCCAGATGTCAGGGATCTCCTTGAGCTGACTCGACTATTGGAGGGTCTTACAATTAGTTTTTTTTTTTTTTTCGGTCATCAGTCTACTGACTGGTTTGATTCGACCCGCCACGAATTCCTTTCCTATGCTAACCTCTTCATCTCAGAGTAGCACTTACAACCTACGTCCTCTATTATTTGCTTGACGTATTCCAATCTCTGTCTTCCTCTACAGTTTTTGTCCTCTACAGCTCCCTCTAGTACCATGGAAAACATTCCCTCATGTCTTAGCAGATGTTCTATCATCCTGTCCCTTCTCCTTATCAGTGTTTTCCACATATTCCTTTCCTGCCCAATTCTGCGTAGAACCTCCTCATTCCTTACCTTATCAGTCCACCTAATTTTCAACATTCGTCTATAGCACCACATCTCAAATGCTTCGATTCTCTTCTGTTCCGGTTTTTCCACAGTCCATGTTTCACTACCATACAATGCTCTACTCCAGACGTACATCCTCAGAAATTTCTTCCTCAAATTAAGGCCGGTATTTGATATTAATCGACTTCTCTTGGCCAGAAACGCCTTTTTTGCCATAGCGAGTCTGCTTTTGATGTCCTCCTTGCTCCGTCCGTCATTGGTTATTTTACTGCCTAGGTAGCAGAATTCCTTAACTTCATTGACTTCGTGACCATCAATCCTGATGTTAAGTTTCTCGCTGTTCTCATTTCTACTACTTCTCATTACCTTCGTCTTTCTCCGATTTACTCTCAAACCATACTGTGTACTCATTAGACTGTTTATTCCGTTCAGCAGATCATTTAATACTTCTTCACTTTCACTCAGGATAGCAATGTCATCAGCGAATCGTATCATTGATATCCTTTCACCTTGTATTTTAATTCCACTCCTGAACCTTTCTTTTATTTCCGTCATTGCTTCCTCGAAGCACAGATTGAAGAGTAGGGGCGAAAGGCTACAGCCTTGTCTTACACCCTTATTAATACGAGCACTTCGTTCTTGATCGTCCACTCTTATCATTCCCTCTTGGTTGTTGTACATATTGTATATGACCCGTCTCTCCCTATAGCTTACCCCCACTTTTTTCAGAATCTCGAACAGCTTGCACCATTTTATATTGTCGAACGCTTTTTCCAGGTCGACAAATCCTATGAAAGTGTCTTGATTTTTCTTTAGCCTTGTTTCCATTATTAGCCGTAACGTCAGAATTGCCTCTCTCGTCCCTTTTCTTTTCGTAAAGCCAAACTGATCGTCACCTAGCACATTCTCAATTTTCTTTTCCATTCTTCTGTATATTATTCTTGTAAGCAGCTTCGATGCATGAGCTATTAAGCTGATTGTGCGATAATTCTCGCACTTGTCAGCTCTTGCCGTCTTCGGAATTGTATGGATGATGTTTTTCCGAAAGTCAGATGGTATATCGCCAGACTCATATATTCTACACACCAACGTGAATAGTCGTTTTGTTGCCACTTCCTCCAATGATTTTAAGAATTCTGATGGAATGTTATCTATCCCTTCTGCCTTATTTGACCGTAAGTCCTCCAAAGCTCTTTTAAATGCCGATTCTAATACTGGATCCCCTATCTCTTCTAAATCGACTCCTGTTTCTTCTTCTATCACATCAGACAAATCTTCACCCTCATAGAGCCTTTCAATGTATTCTTTCCGCCTATCTGCTCTCTCCTCTGCATTTAACAGTGGAATTCCCGTTGTACTCTTAATGTTACCACCGTTGCTTTTTTCAATGTCACCAAAGGTTCTTTTGACTTTCCTGTATGCTGAGTCTGTCCTTCCGACAATCATATCTTTTTCGATGTCTTCACATTTTTCCTGCAGCCATTTCGTCTTAGCTTCCCTGCACTTCCTATTTATTTCATTCCTCAGCGACTTGTACTTCTGTATTCCTGATTTTCCCGGAACATGTTTGTACTTCCTCCTTTCATCAATCAACTGAAGTATTTCTTCTGTTACCCATGGTTTCTTCGCAGCTACCTTCTTTGTACCTATGTTTTCCTTCCCAACTTCTGTGATGGCCCTTTTTAGAGATGTCCATTCCTCTTCAACTGTATTGCCTACTGCGCTATTCCTTATTGCTGTATCTATAGCGTTAGAGAACTTCAAACGTATCTCGTCATTCCTTAGTACTTCCGTATCCCACTTCTTTGCGTATTGATTTTTCCTGACTAATGTCTTGAACTTCAGCCTACTCTTCATCACTACTATATTGTGATCTGAGTCTATATCTGCTCCTGGGTACGCCTTACAATCCAGTATCTGATTTCGGAATCTCTGTTTGACCATGATGTAATCTAATTGAAATCTTCCCGTATCTCCCGGCCTTTTCCAACTATACCTCCTCCTCTTGTGATTCTTGAACAGGGTATTAGCTATTACTAGCTGAAACTTGTTACAGAACTCAATTAGTCTTTCTCCTCTTTCATTCCGCGTCCCAAGCCCATATTCTCCTGTAACCTTTTCTTCTACTCCTTCCCCTATAACTGCATTCCAGTCGCCCATGACTATTAGATTTTCGTCCCACTTTACATACTGCATTACCCTTTCAATATCCTCATACACTTTCTCTATCTGTTCGTCTTCAGCTTGCGACGTCGGTATGTATACCTGAACTATCGTTGTCGGTGTTGGTCCGCTGTCGATTCTGATTAGAACAACCCGGCCACTGAACTGTTCACAGTAACACACTCTGCCCTACCTTCCTATTCATATCAAATCCTACACCTGTTATACCATTTTCTGCTGCTGTTGATATTACCCGATACTCATCTGACCAGAAATCCTTGTCTTCCTTCCACTTCACTTCACTGACCCCTACTATTGAACCTTTGCATTTCCCTTTTCAGATTTTCTAGTTTCCCTACCACGTTCAAGCTTCTGACATTCCACGCCCCGACTCGTAGAACGTTATCCTTTCGTTGGTTATTCAGTCTTTTTCTCATGGTAACCTCCCCCTTGGCAGTCCCCTCCCGGAGATCCGAATGGGGGACTATTTCGGAATCTTTTTCCAATGGAGAGATCATCGTGACACTTCTTCAAATTCAGGCCACATGTCCTGTGGATACACGTTACGTGTCTTTAATACAGCGGTTTCCATTGCCTTCTGCATCCTCATGTCGTTGATCATTGCTGATTCTTCCGCCTTTAGGGGCAATTTCCCACCCCTAAGACAAGAGAGTGCCCTGAACCTCTATCCGCTCCTCCGCCCTCTTTGACAAGGCCGTTGGCAGAAGTTGACTTCTTATGCCGGAAGACTTCGGCCGCCAATGCTGACTATTTATCAAAATTTAGGCAGTGGCGGGGATCGAACCCAGGACCGAAGACGTTTTGATTATGAATCAAAGACGCTACCCCTAGACCACGGGTAGTAAAGAACAAATCTATTAAAACTTCACGCATGATGCGTCATTTTTTCATGCATCTACGTGTTTATGACATCACATCTCCTGATCTATGTATCATACAATGAAATAATTCTGTAGTTACATACGGTGGCATAAGTGCGTACTGTCTACAAGAGCTGTTGCACATAGAGTTAGTAGGAAAGAAGTAATAAGTTTAAACGTCATGCGTGAAGCGGTCGTTTTTCACATATCTCAGTGCTTATGACGTCATATCTCGTGACCTACATGCAGTACCATGATATAACGTCGTAGGCGCATTTAAAGGAGTGTGTGGATACTGTTTGCGAAACGTACAGTGAATAGGGTTAGTGGCACAGAAGCAGCATCTCGGTGTCTATGACGTCATATCTCTTCAACTATGAGTAGTACCGTGATATTATTTTGTACGTGCATTTAGCGGCGTATGTGGATACTGCCTGCGAAACGTATTGTGTACAGATTTAGTAGCGCAGAAGCAATGAATTTAAACGTCATGCACGATGCGGCAGTTTTTCACGCATCTCATGTTCGTTACGTCGTATCTCCTGAGCTATGATAGGCAGGTGGTTCTTACCCCTACAGGATTGTTGCCTGACAGTAAGGGATAGTTGAAACAAGTTTGGATGAAGTCGGTCCAATGATTTAGGAGGAGATGTAGAACATACATCCATTATTATAATATATAGGGTGTTTCCGTAAGAGCGTGCAAAAGTTTAACAGGACATAGAGGATGCTCCATCGAACAATTTGAGGTAGGGAACCTGGGACCGCCGGCCGGGTTGGCCGAACGGTTTTAGGCGCTACAGTCCGGAAACGTGCGACCGCTACGGTCGCAGGTTCGAATCCTGCCTTGGGCATGGATGTGTGTCCTGTCCTTGGGTTAGTTAGGTTTAAGTAGTGATAAGTTCTAGGGGACTAATGACCTCAGACGTTAAGTCCCATAGTGCTCAGAGCCATTTTTTTGAAACTGGGACCAGAGAAGCCACCTTAAGGAGATAATAGGGATAAAATCACGTTACGGTGTACTTTTTATTTACATTATTTACAGTTAACTGCAACAACATCAATAACACAATGAACGTACCATTTGTACTGTATGTTACAAATGTACTGAGACTGGCGGACATCAGCCTCAAAGCAAGCACGACATGGGCGAGGATGATTCTGACGCAACCTGACAAATATCCCTGGCGTGTTTCGAATCACACCACGGAGAGCTCAAATTCTGGCAACTAATTCCATCTCTGTATCCATAAGAGTCGCATAGACAAGTGATTTTAGATTTTCCCATTGGAAATAATGAAGTGGATTCAGGTCAAGCGACCTCGCAGGCCGTGGAATAGGACCTCCATTTCTAATCCAGAGACCAGGAAATATAGCATTGAGATAGTTGCGGACATCCACATTGAAGTGAGGCGATGTGCCACCATTCATATCGGCATTCTCTCACGACAAGCCAAGGACACGTTCTTCAACAACTAAGGCAGAACTCTTTGCACGAACCTCCAGTACAGGTGGCCATTCAGACGGCCAGGTAGAATATATGGCCCAGTGGGATTGTCGCCTACAGCGCCGGCCCAGATATTCACAGCTACTACAGCGTGAGGGCTTTCCTCATTCCACACATGGCTGTTCCTGATAATCACGATCAAATGAGGCCTCGTCAGTAAGCAGCACCATTTAGAGGAAATCTGGTCGATCAAGTCATTGTTGAAGCAACTATTGACACAATGCGACCCTTGGTTCAAAGTAAGTCACAAGCACTGCATGGACTCGTTGTGGGTGATATAGGTGTAATCGTTGTTCGTGGAGTACTCGCCCTACGGTAGTACGTGCAGCGCCCATTTCACGAGCAATACGACGAGTAGTATCCAACACGTTCCAGCACCTCCTCTTCAAAACCAGGTGTGCGAGTGCTCCTCACGTTGCCAGATCCCTGGTTTCTTCTTTCCAATGAATTAGTCTCCCGCATTCGACGATCGAAAGAAGTAAACACTCGTCCTGACGGATGATGCCTGTTAGGCATCCCTTCCAGCAGTGACAGCACTGCAGCCTACTTCTCCATACACAAGGTACAAGTCATTTAGTTCTGCGAAACTGTACCGGTGCTACTCCATCGTATTGTACTGTACGTCTCCGAATAGTACTGACTGAAGAATGGGAATGTCGTTGATTAGTATCACCTTCTGTCATGGGACAATGTAAATACGATACAACAGAGCCACCTTATGGAAAAGTAAAGTAAAAAAAACGTGCGTAATCAGGCTTGTCCTCCTTGTTCAAATATGTGTGAAATCCTAAGGGACCGAACTGCTGAGGTCACCGGTCCCTAGACTTAGACACTACTTAAATTACACTAACGTATGCTAAGAACAACACACATACCCATGCCCTAGGGAAGACTCGAAACTCCGGCGGGAGCGTCCTCCTCGGTCTCTTTCAGGAAATGTACACGTCAATAAACAGAGTAGTTCGTGTATACTTGAAAGAATGTTAGTAGTAAATAAGCTGGAAAACAATAATGCTCGACAAAGCGATAGACAAGTTTACTTTCGTACCTACTTAAGCTGGCTTCTCCGACCTGAAGTTCCCTACCTCAAATTGTTCAGTGGAGCATTCTCTATGTTCTGTTACATTTCTGTACGTTCGTACGGAAAATTCACCTGTTCAGGAAAGCAGATAATAATTCACTTGACGCCTTCCTAAGAGACAATCTCCACTCCTTCCAGATTAACAATATAAGTGTAGACCGGATGTGGCTTGAATTCAGATAAATAGTATCGACAGCAATTGAGAGATTTATACCAAATAAGTTAACAAGCGACGGAGCTGATCCTCCTTGGTACACGAAAAGGGTCAGAACACTCTTGCAGAAACAACGAAACAAGCATCCCAAATTTAAGCAGACGCAAAATGCCAAGATTGGCAATCTTTTACAGAAGCTCGAAATTTAACGCGGACTTCAATGCAAGATACTTATACTAGTTTCCACAACGAAACTTTGTTTCGAAACCTGGCAGAAAATCCAAAGAGATTCTGGGCATGTGTAAAGTATGTTAGCGGCAAGACACAATCAATCCCTTCTCTGCACGATTGCAATGGAGATACTATCGAAGACAGTGCTGCCAAGGCAGAGTTACTAAACACAGCCTCACGAAATACCTTCACAAAAGAAGACGTAGTAAATGTTACACAATTTGAATCAAGAACAGCTGCCAGCATGAGTAACGTTGAAGTAAATATCCTCGGAGTAGTGAAGCAACTTAAATCACTTAATAAAAGCAAGTCTTCTGGTCCAGACTCTATACAAATCAGGTTTCTTTTAGAGTATGCTGATGCAATAGCTCCATACTTAAAAATCATATACAACCGTTCGCTCGACTAAGGATCCGTACCCAGAGACTAGAAAGTTGCACAGGTTACACCAATATTCAAGAAAGGTAGTAAGAGTAATCCACTAAATGACAGACCCATATCATTAACGTCGATATGCAGCAGGATTTTGGAACATATATTGTGTTCAATCAAACATTATGTATTTGCACGAAGAAAACTGTCTACTGACACACAGTTACATGGGTTTAGAAAACATCGTACCTGCGAAACACAACTAGCTCTTTATTCACATGAAGTGTTGAGTGCTATTGATAAGGGATTTCAGATCGATTCCGTATTTCTGGATTTCTGGAAGGCTTTTGACACTTTACCACGCAAGCGGCTTGTAGTGAAATTGCGTGCTTATGGAATATCGTCTGAGTTATGGGACTAGATTTGTGATTTTCTGTCAGAGGGGTCACAGTTCATAGTAACTGGCGTTCCTCAATGTAGCTTTATTCGCCCTTTGCTGTCCCTTATCTATATAAAAGATTTTGGAGACAATTTGAGCAGCCGTCTTCTGTTGTTTGCAGATGACGCTGTCGTTTATCGACTAATAAAGTTATCAGAAGATCAAAACAAATTGGAAAACCATTTAGAAAAGATATCTAAATGGTGCTAAAATTGGCTTAAATGTTTCAAATGGCTCTGAGAACTATGGGACTTAACTTCTGAGGTCATCAGTCCCCGAGAACTTAGAACTACTTAAACCTAACTAACCTAAGGACATCACACACATCCATGCCCGAGGCAGGATTCGAACCTGCGACCGTAGCAGCCGCGCGGTTCCGGACTGCGCGCCTAGAACCGCTAGACCACCGCGGCCGGCGAAATAGGGGAGAGAGTGTCACTGAAATGATACAAGATTTGGGGTGGACATCATTAAAACAAAGGCATTCTTCGTTGCGGCGGAATCTTCTCACGAAATTCCAATCACCAACTTTCTCCTACGAATGGTTCAAATGGTTCAGAGCGCTATGGGACTAAACATCTGAGGTCATCAGTCCCCGAGAACTTAGAACTACTTAAACCTAACTAACCTAAGGACATCACACACATCCATGCTCGAGGCGGGATTCGAACCTGCGACCGTAGCAGTCGCACGGTTCCGGACTGAAGCGCCGAGAACCGCTCGGCCACCGCGGCCGGCCTTTCTTCTCCGAAGCGAAAATATTTTTTTGACACCGACCTACATAGGTAGAAATGATCACCATGCTAAAATAAGGGAAATCAGAGCTCGTACGGAATGATACAGGTGTTCGTTCTTTCCGCGCGCTGTAGGAGATTGGAATAATAGAGAATTGTGAAGGTGGTTCGATGAACCCTCTGCCAGGAACTTAAATGTGATTTGCAGAGTGTCCATGTAGATGTAGATATATGCAACGGTTGCTGTGACGTGGAGTGAATTATGTGACAAGTATACGAGTTGGAGTGAGATGGTGGCCATTCGCCCCATCACCGCCATCTTCAATCGAATTAGTCAGACCGGCAACTTCCCCCTCTGCACGTAAACATGCAGAGGTGGTTGCTATCCCAAAACAAGGGAAAGACATCAGGCTCCCACAGAATTACGGACCGATCAGCCATCTACCGGCACTCTTTAAGATATTCGAGCGCCTGTACTCTAAAATGCTAATGCTGCATGTAAACTCGGAGGAGCTGATCCCGCCGGAACAATTCGGCTTCCGACGCGGACACAGCACCGAGCAACAGCTGCTACGTCTGGCAGAGGACGCGATGAGTGCCCTGGAGAATCGGCAGTACGCAGAGGCCGTGCTGCTTGATGTCTCTAGGACTTTCGACTGTGTATGGCACAAGGGTCTCCTATACAAATTGTTCACACTGGGGGTACCGACTCCACACGTCCGTCTTATCGAGTCCTACCTCAGTGGACGAACGTTCAATGTCCGTGCGGGAGCGGGCATATCCACAGCAAGGCCCATACAGGCGGGAGTACCGCAGGGTTCTGTTCTTGGACCCGTGCTGCACTCGCTGTACACCTCGAGCACGCCAAAGGCCAACAGAGTCTCGCTCGCATTATACGCGGACGACACCGCGCTGTATACCATAAGCGCGAATGCGAACCTCATGCGCCACCGCCTGCAGACGGCATATGACGCTCTAGGCACATGGGCCACAAAGTGGCGCCTTAAATACAACGCCGGCAAAAGTCAGGCAATCATCTTCACGAGGAAAAAGATCCCCATCGACCTACAGCCGGTGTGGATCATGGGAGGCCCTATCCCATGGTCCTGCACTGCTAAGTACCTCGGGGTGACCCTCGACAGAGGCCTCACGTGGGGGCCACACATAAGGGATATTAGGGGTAAAGCCTATCGAAGATTGAGAACATTTTACCCGATCTTGAACCCGAAGACAACCCTACCCACACGCTGCGGTATTACGCTGTTTCTAGCCCTTATAAGGCCGATAATGGAGTATGCGGCAGTCGTGTGGGGCAATGCGGCAGACTGCCACATCCGAAGACTGCAGGGCCTCCAGGGTAGAATCCTTAGGATGATCATGAAACTCCGGCTTGACTTCCCAACTAGGAAGCTACATAAATCACAGGAGTACAGACAAGGATAGAATTAGACGGACGGCTCGACTTTTCTACGAAAAGTCACAACAGTCCGAAAATAGGTTTATCTCGGGAACAAACCACACAGAAGGGGCACAACGAGATGGCCCGACCTGCTAAGGCAGTGAAAAGCTGTCACAGTGATTGATGTATATTAACCGCCATAAAATGCTCAACACACAATAGGTCCAACACAAACAAATGGACCACCTAAAATACACATTAGGAAGTGCAGGAATAGTGCAAAGCACTTAACTTGCGTCACCTAGAGATAATCAGGCACTGTTCAATTAGGTAAAGAGCCAGCGAGCGGCGGCAGAGCCAGAGGCCAGCAGAACGCAGCCACGGGCGGCGCGCCGCTGCGTGGAGTCATCGCAGCCCGTCTTAGCCTGTCTGCGCGCCGCCGTATACAACGCATCTACCCGTCACTCGGCAAGCATTCGCCCCTGTTTGTCGCTTCGCCCAAAAATACTTTCCTTTTGCGCCCCGAAAGCTTCGGAGCCGTCTTCGGCGCCTCGAAAACAGACGCGAAGAGCGCTCCCGGCGGCGTCAACGGAGACGCGCTTGTCTGCGTAGCGCCGGCTCGCGGCGCTGCGTTCCCGCTTCGGTGTTGAGGCACTGCATAGCCCCGACTACGAGGGAAAGTACGGCACCCTCGCACGCGTTGCTAACCGGTCAAGGTAACGATATACAGGGTGAAAAGTATTTAAACCGACAAACTCTGGGAGGTTGTAAGGGACATCATAACAAATAGTTTTCCCTAATGTCCTTTTTCCTATGAGGAGTATTTAAACCGGCAGAGGAAGATTTCTCTGGCGGCAAATTAATTAAACCACTAAACACTCTGCCTCTGCCAATCCACGTTTCTGGGAACCGTCGATCCAGGAATCGACGCACACGATGACTGAAATGTGCCGGCGCCCCGTCATGTTGGAACCACGTGCGTTGTCTTGTAGGGAACGGGACGTTTTCCAGCAACTTTGGCAGTGCTCAATCGAGAAAATTCCAATAGTGCCTGCCATTTAATGGCCTATGTAGCAGATACGGCCCAATTAAACAGTCCCCAACAACACCGGCCCACACATTAACGAAGAACTACACTTGATGAGCGCTAGTAACTGTGACATGTGGGTTACGCCCACTCCAAACATGCGAATTGTGCATGTTGAAGACTCCACCATACCCGAACGTTGCTTCCTCGGTAAACAACACAGAGGATGGAAATGTAGGATCCATTTCACACTGTTCCAGGTACCACTGCGAAAACTGTGCTCTGGGTGGACAATCAACTGGTTCAAGGTTGTGGACACGCTGTAAGTGAAATGGACGTAACAATTGCTCTCGAAGAACTGTTCTTACATTCGTCTGATTCGTCCCCATGTTAGCGCAGTTCCACGGGTGCTGATTGAAGGATGCCCCTTCACATGCTCCTAGACAGCTTCCTCAACTTGCAGCGTTCTCACCGTGCGACGGCGTCCCTGTTCAGGTAATCTACTAAATGACCCGCTCACACGTAGGCGTTGGTACACTGCAGCAAAGGTCGTATGATGCGGGATACGGCGATTAGGATATTATTGTCAATAAACCCGCTGTGCAGCTCGTCCGTTGTGGTGCGCTACGTAGTACGCACCAACCGTATCGGTTGGTGGACAGCAGTTTCCTACAACTGAGGAGCGTAATACGGCCTCTAACAACTGAAGATCCTAACACGGCCTCTAACAACTGAAGAGCGTAATACGGCCTCCAACGGTTTAAATAATCCTCATAGGAAGAAATGACATTAGGGAAAAATATTTGTTTTGATGTCCCCTACAACCTCAGCCTCCAAGAGTTTGTCGGTTTAAATACTTTTAACCTTGTATCGTTGCGCCTCTACCGTCAGAGTCACTACCGCACTGTCAGAGTGCCGATTACGCTTAGCTTATAAAATTTGCCGCTAGATGTAGCTAGCGTCCTCACTATTGAAGCTCACCATTTAGATTTACGTGTACATCGTTGTCGACTTCTCTGCATCGTTGGAGTGCAGTTTCGACGATCGATAAGCCTGCTACAGCGTTGTTAGGTTTGTTCCGGCACAGAATTTAACTCCTTTCCCCGTTAAATTGAAGTTGATTGTTATGATTGAATAATATCTAGTTACTTGAACGGAAACATCTGGGCAAGAGAAGTCGCTCACCCAGTATTTTAACTCAATGTCATATATTATTATTGGTTAGTTAATTAAAAATATTCTTTATTTATCATTAATTATAAATAAATATTCTATATTTGTGCTTTTATTTTAATTTTTGGTTCAGTTATTGGTTTTGGTTGGTTTAGTTTAGTTCCTTGTTATATTTTATCTTTACTCTCCTGAAAATCTGACAAATATAAATAGCTCGTTTTAAATACCACATGAGGGTAAGAGATGTATTCCGCAGCGGCGATCTCGTGGAAATTCCTCGTCGTTACCTACTCCACATGAAATCTCTAAGCCGCGCGGGATTAGCCGAGCGGTCTCAGGCGCTGCAGTCATGACTGTGGGGCTGGCCCCGGCGGAGGTTCGAGTCCTCCCTCGGGCATGGGTGTGCGTGTGTTTGTCCTTAGGATAATTTAGGTTACGTAGTGAGTAAGCTTAGGGACTGATGACCTTAGCAGTTAAGTCTCATAAGATTTCACACACATTTGAGGGGTGGTGGCGTAAATTCGCTGATCACCAGACTTCGATTAAATACCAAACCTCTCCGCAGTGTGTCCTGAACAGAGGGTATGCGACAGATGGTGATCTCATCGTCAGATGGGGACGCTAAGCGCTGCGACCACCTTGGTACTACTCGACAGGATCCACACTCCTCCTTCTGCCATCGTCATGCAACACAAACATGACACCTCACCACACACACACACACACACACACACACACACACACTCCATTACTGCTGTAGGTTTAGCCAACGTACTAAGAAGGTAACAGCGATCTCTTTTCGATCATCAATTAGTAAAAATATTCAAGACCGGAGAATATCTCATGTATTAAAATGATTGGTTTCGGCACTTTTAATCGGCCATCTTCAGATCTTGATTACCGTTTGGCTTGAGCTATCGTTGTTGTGAACAGCTTGGGCCGAATGGTGCTCGTAATATGAAGGTGGCCGATTGCACGTGTCGAAACCGATCAGTTAAGTCCTATAAGATTTCACACACATTTGATTTTGAAATCTCCAAAACCTTTACACGCTACGCAGATTGTTCGGCACAACTGTGTGCGATGTTGTTTGATGAGTCTGGATGATAGGGCCAACAATTTGGCAAGAGTCCAGAAACTACTCTCTCAAAACACTCTGAACGACAGTGGTGCATGCATTACTGATATCCCAGGATACAAATTTCACTATGAGTTACGATACACCAAATAATGTTCCTAGCCACACGCAAGAGAGAAGTTGAAATGACCAAAGAATTAAACGTACCTTTTCCGTTCATGACATCATATTTTTCCATAAATGATCTTCGTAGCTACATTTCAGGATACATCTCTTGTATGGGATGACGTGATATAATTAATCAAATTACATTTCGTATTCAAAATGGCAGCTTCCAACAATGCCGCTAATTACAGTTCCTTTGTGATCCTACCAGTTGCTAAATCGGAGGTTATTATTATTATTCTCGGGTCAGAAACGTACGGGTACATGTACACACATCTTACACAGTTATGATTAAATTACTTTTGGCCAAAACTTGGCCACTTCCAGAGCATTTTCTGTTGCTTGTTGAAGATCATCTTCTGTACAGGAGACTGTACACCGAAGCATGTGCCGAGCTGTCTGTTCTTCTCCACAGTCACACCGAATATCATTTGGATCAATGTATCTCCATCTTGCCAAGTTAACTTTTGATCTTCCAACTCCGGATCTCAGTCTATTCAGGGACTACCAAGTTGTCCATTCTACATCATGTCCTAGAGGTAAGCCTTCAACAGCTCTTCTCCAACAAGAGGGAGGTAGGTCGCAGGCCTCCATAGATGTAACCTAGCTTTTTCAGCAGTGGTTCTAAGTTCCTTTGATGTCCTAAGGAAACTATTCCTTGACTTCAGTCGTTGCGGATTCGGTTCATGCCCATACAGAGGATGGATAATTTCCTGTTCCACTGCCTTTCTTTCCATTTTCGCAGTTATCTCTCTTCGAACAGATGGTGGTGCTATTCCTGCGAGGTGGTAAAGCCATTAAACTGGAGCCTGTTATAATGCTGCAGGTGTTGTGGGTGGCAAGAGAGCCAACACCGTGTTACTAGAGGAGACCGAAATGCACGCGTTTTAGCTCACGCAGGCTGGCGTGAGGTCTGGAACAGGACAAGGAAATTAGAATTTCGAAGAAACGGACTTAGCTGATGGAATACTTAACTTTAATCCAGTAATGGTGAACGTCGGTCTTGACGGTACATGATTCACAATATCAATAGTAACTGATAATGGCGCCTTGCAGGGTCGTAGCAAATGACGTAGCTGAAGGCTATGCTAAACTATCGTCTCGGCAAATGAGAACGTAAGTAGGCAGTGAACCATCGCTAGCAAAGTCGGTTGTACAACTGGAGCGAGTGCTAGGAAGTCTCTCTAGACCTGCTGTGTGGCGGCGCTCGGTCTGCAATCACTGATAGTGGCGACACGCGGGTCCGACGTATACTAACGGACCGCGGCCGATTTAAAGGTTACCACCTAGCAAGTGTAGTGTCTGACGGTGACACCACAGCGGGTTTCGTTGAGAGTTACATCCACCTATTTGGCATGAGTTGAATTATACCAAACATGACAGACACACTCTGCCGCAGAATAGCATAGTGCCATTGCAGATGCTCGGATTGTTTCAGGTTGGCTACCCCAATGTGATCCGTAGGAAATTGTTCCTGGTGGAAACTTCCGACTTGCATGTCACGCAGTGCTTTTTGAAAGTGATAGATTTATCAAGTGTCACTCCGAGGTATGTTGGAGTCTCGTAGTGTTCCAGTTGGACCCCCCACCATACTATTTTCAACTTTCGCGTTGCTTCCTTGTTTCTCAAATCAAAAGCACACACCTGGGTGTTTGAAGAATTTAGTTTAAGCTGGTTTGTGTTGTAGTATCTGCATAGATCTTGAAGGGCATTCGTGAGGTTCTTATCCACTGATACAAAATTTGTGCTGTGGGTGGTTAGAGCGAGGTCGTCAGCTTATAAGAAGCTCCTGGCGTTTGGGGTCTATAGGTTGGTCGTTCGTGTATACATTAAGCAGAATTGGAGCCATTCTTCTGTAGTCTCCATCGACTACGTTGTCCTTGAATGTCGACGAAGAACCTGCGATGCAGAAGGGAGGCGATGAGTCTGGTTAGATCTAAATCTTTGGTCAGATTGTAGGCCTTGACTAGTAGTAGCTGGTGACTGACCGTGTCATACGCCGCTGGTAAGTCGATGCTACTCCTTTCACCTTCCGAGCTTCAAAGCCATCTTCTATAACCTGTGTGAGATTTAGCAATCGTCCAGAACAGCTTTTACCTGGACGAAATCCATATTGATGAGGTATAAGTGAGGGGTCAATTGCAGGTGATAGGCGATTTAAAATCAGTTTTTCCAGCAATTTGTAAAGATGACGAAGTAGTGCAACTGCAAAGAGACAGCCAGCCATAAAGCTTGGAGACTTCTGAGGTGCCTAAACAATGATCCGACTAAGACGATTACGCATCATAATATCACTGCCAATCAAATAGCACATCAGTTACTGATGAAACGGAAAGTGTAATATTATATGTGTCCATCGACTGAATTTAACTGAATAAGTTCTCCAGAAAATGAAAGACTGAGTGAAATTGTTAAAGTCGCTGAGCGCCAAAGATCACTATTGCGGTCCAATACACACAAAAGCGGCGAGAGACATTTTTAAGCCCGACCGCGGTGAAACAAAATATGAGATACGATGTGAAAACAAAATGTGTACTATACCTACACCACTTATGTTTTGTCTGTCCATACATACAGACAGTCAAAAAATATGAGTGGTATAGGATAAAGACGCACGTTATTACAGTTCATTGTAATTTATAGTTAAAAATATGTAATGTGAATAGTTTCGATGTGAAACGTCTCAATATATCAAGAAGTATGACATATAAAAAAAGCAATGGATATTTGCCTGTTTCTGAGGAATTGTATTTATTAGCACAAAAGCTGGTTTATGTGGCATTGTCAGCCACGATAATGTGTGAAAAAATGTTTGCAGTAAGTTTCTCTTTAGCTTATTGAAAATTAATTCTAAACTGAACGCCGTTGTTTGACTTGTTATTTAAATAGCAATCACCAGTCAATTTCTCATTCCCTATGTTCATAAATGTTTAATTGTCATTTTTGTACAATTGTTCACAGAAATCATCGACGGTTCCACAGGACGAAAGAACTAAAAAGAAGTTGTAATCAACAGATTACTATTCGTCACTGAATGGTAATTCGCTGTACTTTATTTCCAAACATAGGTCCTTTCGGTAATCTTGTTGAAATCCAGGCTCAGAAGCCATCCGGAGGAAATCTGATTACAATCCCCGTTTTTGTTTCCCAGAAAAGTGTATCAAAATTATTGATCTCTTCTTTCAAGCATCCGACACTTCATTGCACGGAACAAGGTGCGCTTACGTCGAAATCCGGCGTACTCGCACCAGGCTAAAAAACGGAATCTTCTAAAACATCAGGTACTATAGTTAACAGAAAAATACTCTTTCCATTACCCCCATTCAAAATATTTATAATCATATAAAAGCCAACACACAAATCACAAAAACCGAAACTGCAAAGAGAAAGTCAGAGGTAAGTTCATAGTACACGTCATATTCCAAATATATCCAGAGTGTCTCTCTCGCAGTCGTAATGAGTCTTTGATTGATATAGATTCCTTGCGTCGGAGAAAATGAACCATGTAAGGGGTGGTATACAAGAACAGTAATTGGTAGATATATTGTGTATGCAGCAGAGAGTTGGTTTTCAGTAAGAAGTAAAAGAATAAGGAAAAGCATAGTCGTAATGATGGCCATGACTGGACAAACTCTATGCTGCTCCACGTCTATCATCCTCAGATGGAGAAACAGTGCTGCCAAAACAGGAGCTCAACGCAGAAGCCAGCAACAGCGCCGCTTGGGGCCCACGCTCCTACTCAGGTGCTTAAATCTACGCGGATGGGTCACCAAGGGCCATCGCAGAATTCGGAGTGGGACCCAGCATACCCCGCAGTGGGGTCGAGAACAACCCCTCGCTGGGCAGCCACCGCGCCGCCAGGTACGCTGATATCCCACCCTGGCCGTGCAAACGCTAAACTGTCTCAACGGAAGTCAGCTAGAATCCGACACGCGGCTGAATTAGCAACAGCCGAGGCTGCTGCAGGAGAACGGCGACTCGTAAACACTGATAAATAACTGAACTCTAATAACGCTTTAATGGCGTTGCTGACGCTTCGCAGGTTCCCAACAGCTATCCTGCCTTCACGCAGAGGTGTGTCCGCTCAGCCCCCTGTAGTTTGTTGGCCTCGTGCTTCGTAATCGTACTTGTTCACATTTCGTTATTTCATCTGACGTCATTGTTTTTGTGCAGTATTGTTATTTAATACTCTTTCTGTGCCTTTTATCTTTGAATTAATGTTTCCAGTTTGTTTATTTCATTCGCTTTTGCTCTTTATTTCTTTAAAAATGTGGTTAACAATGAAATTCATGAGTTACTGGACAATGCTAGCGATACATGGTATTTTTGTGGAAGTAGCCGTGTTTCGAAAAGTGACAGTCATGTTCTTGCTCGCACACTGATTCAAAGTGAAAACACAATGGAAAATACAGAGTATACACACGCGTTATTATTTTACAGGTCCTTCTTGTTCAAACAAACGTTTACGCTTCACAATTACCGGTTTCGGCTACTGCCATCTTCAGATCTGGTATAAATAAAAACAGGGTGTAACCAGCTAAGTTCAGTTTGCTGACGCTAAATCTATAAAAAGGTCTGGTGCTACATAAGAAAGATGAAAGGTATTTACATGATTAACAGCCATATGTACCACCCTCGCATACCATAAAATATTCTGATGTAGTATAAACGTCAAACTAAACATGTAGGTATATAGTGAGTGCTAGTAATGATCAGAATGGGTCTGGTGTTTATACATTTGGGTGGAATAAAGCAAAAAATTACGTACACAGTGGAAGTGGAAGAAGAAGGAAGTATACGTTTTTTGGATCTTAGGTTAACTAAAAGGGATGGAAGGGCATAATATTGGCATGTTTGCGAAGACGATAGCTACTGACACCATTATAAGTGTGAAATCCTGTCACCCTAAGAAGCATAAATGGGCATACTTCAGAGCCATGACCAACAGAATACCAAAACTACCACTCACCTCTAATGACGAGGTGGAAGAATTAAATGTTATTAGACAAGTAGCCGAGGCAAACAGATATACGGACCGTGATGTAATGAACATTTATAATAAAATGAAGTAAAAAATGTGTGACAAGAAGGAGACAATAAGTTCGTTGCTATGTCGTATAGTGGTGCGTTTTCCGACCGAATTGCACAGACATGCAGAAAAACGAAAGTAAAAATTGGATTTCAAAGAAATGGTTCAAATGGCTCTGAGCAGTATGGGACTTAACATCTGAGGTCATCAGTCCCCTAGAACTTAGAACTACTTAAACCTAACTAACCTAAGGACATCACACACATCCATGCCCAAGGCAGGATTCGAACCTGCGACCGTAGCGGCCTCGTGGTTCCAGACTGAAGCGCCTAGAACCCATCGGCCACCCCGGCCGGCAAAAATCGGATTTCAAACGAAACGTACAATTGGTTATAGGTTACGCCACGAAGTCGGCAACAACAACAAGAAATATTTAGAAGCTGGTGGCTATAAGATCAACTGCCAAGACTATGGCAAGTTTTCTATCGATCAGACAGGACGGTATTCCAAGACTTGTTTTAGAATGCATAAAAAAACTCCTCCCGAACAGGCCATGAAGGTCCTACGGTACCGACCGGCCTCCGTGTCATCCTCAGCCCACAGGCGTCACTGGATGCGGATATAGAGGGGCATGTGGTCAGCACACCGCTCTCCCGGCCGTACGACAGTTACCGAGACCGGAGCCGCTACTTCTCAATCAAGTAGCTCCTCAGTTTGCCTCACAAGGGCCGAGTGCACCCCGCTTGTCAACAGCGCTCGGCAGACCGGATGCTCACCCATCCAAGTGCTAGCCCAACCCGACAACGCTTAACTTCGGTGATCTGACGGGAACCGGTGTTATCAATTCGGTAATGCCGTTGGCTTTCAGATAGCATACGTATAAACAAAATAACAGCGCTTTTGGTACACATTTGGGCAGAGAAAAACAGTCGGCAGGAAACTTAGAGAATAACATGAATGTGTTGCATAGGGCGCCTAAGGGGCAGTTACTGAACCTACTCGAGGAAATGGAGATTTTCGTACACAGAAAACGGCAACCGGAATTACTGCTGAATGAACAGAATGAGTTTAACCCGAATGCTGATTCTGATGTGTTCAGAAACCTACTAGTCTCAGCAGCGTGGAGCGCCCCAGCGAGTTGGCGTGCGGTCGCCGGCGATGAGAAGACTGGGCCTTCCTCCGCAAGTTCCGCCACAGGTAAACAAGTACGTCATACAGAGAAGGCACGAGGCGCCACCATTGAGATCCCATTTCCGATATATTACTGAATATGGATTTTTTAATTTTTTAATTAATAATACCGTTTCTTTAATTAACTTCCACTTACGGTTACGTCAATTGTTTTCTGATGTTCGAAGATTTCGATTTATAGACGTGATTTTATTCTTTAACTTTTTGTACTGGCTTTGTGTGTTTTACTTTGCCACGCTTGGAACTTCACATTATTAGTATTTGCACTTTTTGTATGGAATTTAAATATGGATATAACTCCACGTATAGTATGTTTGTACATATTTTCTTCTGAGATGCTCGTTTTGCCATGTGAAGTAATTTTAATCAATGATTACGTTTACCATTACATTTGCGATGCTAGTTAATCTCGTACCCTAGACATTGTGCCCTGTGCTGGCTTCAAGTCTGTTTTTTTGTATGAATACCAGACGCATTCTGAACATCACTAGCACTTTAAGAAAGGAAATAAGAGTAACCCATTGAATTACAGACCCATATCACTGACCTCAATGTGCAGTAGGATTTTGAAGCATATACTGTACTCGAACATTATGAATCACCTTGAAGAAAATGACTTATTGACACATAACCAACATGGATTCAGAAAATATCGTTCTTGTGCAACACAGCTAGCTCTTTATTCCCATTAAGTAATGAGTGCTGTCAAGGGATCACAGATCGATTCCATATTCCTAGATTTCCAGAAGGCTTTTGATACCGTTCCTCACAAGCGACTATTAATCAAATTGCGTGCATGTGGAGTATCGTCTCAGTTCTGTGGCTGGATTCGCGATTTCCTCTCAGAGAAGTCACAGTTCTTAGTGATAGAAGGTAAATCATCGAGTAGAACAGAAATGATATCTGGTAGTGTCACAGGCCTTCTGCTGTTTCTGATTTACGTAAATGATCTAGGTGATAATCTGAGCAGGCCCCTTAGATTGTTTGCAGATGACGCTGTAATTTACCGTCTAGTAAAATCATCAGACGATCAAATCCAATTACAAAATTTCCAATTACAGAATTTCTGTATGGTGCGAAAAGTGGCCATTGGCACTAGACAATGAAATGTGCGAGGTCATCCACATGGGTACTAAAAGATATCCGATAAATTTTGGGTATATGATAAATCGCACAAATCTAAGGGCTGTCAATTCGACTAAATACCTAGGAATTACAATGACGAGCAACTTAAATTGGAAAGACCACATAGATAATATTGTGGAGAACGCGAAGCAAAGACTGCGCTTTGTTGGCAGAACCCACTAAAGAGACAGCCCACATTACACTTGTCCGTCCTCTGCTGGAATATTGCTGCGCGGAGTGGGATCCTTACCAGGTAGGATTGACAGAGGACATCGAAAAAGTGCAAAGAAGGGCAGCTCGTTTCGTGTTATCGCACAATAGGGTTGAGAGTGTCACTGATATGATACGCGAGTTGGGGTGGCCGTCACTGAAACAAAAGCGAGATCTATTTACGAAATTTCAATCACCAACTTTCTCTTCCGAATGCGAAAATATTTTGTTGTGACCCACCTATGTAGGGAGAAATGACACATCATAGTAAGTCAGAGCTCGAACGGAAAGATTTAGGTGTTCCTTTTTCCCACGCGCCATTCGTGAGTGGAATGGTAGAGAAGTAGTATGAAAATGGTTCGATGAACCCTCTGCCAGGCACTAAAGTGTGAATTGCAGAGTAACTATGTAGATGTAGATGTAGATGTACTACGTACCTACATGTTTAGTGCAAAAGGGTCTAAGCGCTATGGGACTTCACATCTGAGGTCATCAGTCCCCTAGAACTTAGAACAACGTAACCCTAACTAACCTAAGGACATCACACACATCCATGCCCGAGGCAGGATTCGAACATGCGACCGTAGCAGCAGCACGGTTCCGGACTGAAGCGCCTAGAACCGCTCTGCCACAGCGGCCAGCCATGTTTAGTTTGATGTTGACACTACATCAGAATATCTTATTATATGTATGGCCAGTATACAGGGTTGTTAATCATGTAAATAGCTGGTATACATGGCTACTAATCATGTAAATACTTTTTATCTTTCTTCTGTAGCACCAGGCCTTTTATAAATTTTGCGTCAGCAAACTGAACTTAGTAGGTTACACCCTGTTTTTGTTCATAACATATCTGAAGACGGCAGTAGCCGAAACCGGTAATACTGAAATTCGCCGGCCCGTGTGGCCGAGCGGTTCTTGGCGCTTCAGTCTGGAACAGCAGGACCGCTACGGTCGCAGGTTCGAATCTTGCCTCGGGCATGGTTGTGTTATGTCCTTAGGTTAGTTAGGTTTAAGTAGTTCTAAGTTCTAGGGAACTGATGACCTCATATGTTGTCCCATAGTGCTCAGAGCCATTTGAACCATACTGAAATTCAAAAGCTTGTGTGATCAAGACGGACCTGTAAAATAAAGTATCAAAATGTGATCACGGACTCATTTTAAGATTTTATGTCTTCAGCTGATACACAGACGTGATTGCACCTGAAACGGTAAAGCCGCTACCATATCCGTTTCTCGAGGTGCCTGGACCAGAGCTCATGCCACCAGTGTGATTTGAAGCAACTGAATATTTGAATTTAAATTTCACTGCAGCACTACTTCAAATAATTATTAATGAAACAAATCGATGAACTAAGTGATTTATATCCAAAGAAGCTGTTACATTGTTCAACTCAAAGAAAAAATGGAAAAATGCCACAATAACTGAGGTATGAGGTTTGATAGCATGTTTGCTGAATTTGGAACTCGACGAGAGACCTACATTGCTTTCGTATAGTAGCACAAAAAGATCTAAACCATCTTCATGATTTGGTAAATTGCTTTCTGCTCGAAAACAAATGTTTGGCGATACGGAACATCATAAATCGGGCACATTATAATGTACTGTCCATTTATTATAATTACCATCTGTGTAAACAATATTAAAAATTTAATTTTTGTCATATCATTCTACTCAGAAATTTGTATAAAGTTTATGGGCATTAGTCAGCTTTCTTTAAATCAAGTGTAATATTAATTACACGGAAACAAAATCAAATTTATATTATTATTTTAAAACTACTTTCATTTCGTCACTTACATACGGTTTAATGTGAGGAGTCGTAACGATCTGGATACACAATAATAACATTTACATTGCATTCATTTGAAAAACATGAAAAAATTCCACTTACCCACAAAGGTAAGTGGAATTTTTTCATGTTTTTCAAATGAATCCAACAAATCACAGAATTTTCTCAAAATGTCCATCAACCTAGCGTCTTCAACTGTTTCTGTCGTCCCAGCACAGAAGTAGCTGTAACTTTGTAACAATACGAGTCAAGATAGATGTAACGGAACTTGAATAGCGTGTTTGCCTCTATTGGTTACGGTAGAGAGATCGATCTTTCGGTCCTGTCTGCATATTTATTTATAATATTGCATGAATAAAGGCTGGGCGAGTGTCAAGCTATCGTTAAAACTCACGCCGCGCGATTTGTTACGATTTGGTCGGTCATAATAATAATATGCTTTTGAATACAATTAAAATATAACGGCGATACCTGTTTTTAGTGTTATTGGAAATAATATGTAGTAAATTAATGAGTAGGGTAGCCAATCCTATAAGAAGAGGTAAAATTGGGCATATTGAGGTGTTTTGCTTTACATCGACGAAGCCGATGATACGGCGTCATTTTTTCGTTTACTCTTAGAAATAAACAAGTAAAGAAGTGCTAATTGTGCGTAGTGAAAAAATATAGGGGCGAGTTTTAAATAACTACGTTATACAACAGAGTAACAAAAGGACATTTAGTTACACGAAATTGCGGATAGCGAAGTGTGGTCATTAAATTGAGTACACCTACAGGACGGTGAATTCCGGGACAAATCTATACGCATCTCACGAGGGACGCGGTATTGAGACCGTTTTTTTTTTTTTTTTTTTTTTTTAATTATATCGCGGAGAGCGGGCTCCAATTTATGAAAAGAAGAAAAACTGTATCATTATCATTGACTGTTGGTGTCGAGCAACCAAAACTGTTCATCAAAGGGTTTCGATGGAAATTGGGAGTTAGGGTTCAGGCACTCGCATATACTCCACATCAGAGTGTGAATGAGTGGTGATTGCGAAATAAAACTGTGAATAAATTTACGTTAAATAAAACAGAAGAAACAAGACCGTTTCGTCGTATCTGTTATTATTCCACAAACTCATAACATTTCTTATCGTTGTACGAAGCCTTTATAGACGATCGTTATGACAATTTGCTTTGAAGGGATCTCGTTACGAGTTAAGTTTTGGGTACCTGGTCAAGAGGGGATTGTTCGTAGATCCTAACTACTTCAGCTACTCTGGAATCAGGTGCTACCGTGATCGTTGTGTGTTGTCAATGACTTAAGATTACCATATCTCATGCTCTAAGATCGACGCGCCTTTCCACTTGGTATAACGGTGTCTCACGGTAACAACGACAACGCCGACGACGAAGGAAGATACGGTACAACTTTAATGGAACTAATAATCAGTTTAAACTTCTGTTTTACTATAGTAATAAATTTCATCGTTTATAGGGATGCTATTTATTGTTTACTACGTACATTGTATTAGTCAAAATAGAAAATAGAAAAATCACACATTAAGTTGTTAATGTTCTTCATTATTCAAAATTTAATTATTTCTTTCTTTTGAACAGCGTGCCAAACATTCTTAACATTCGCCAAATGAAATTACACTACTTATACGCTGAACAGCTCGCAGAGTCGAGATTTTGGACGTACACTGCACTTTCCTCCAATTTGACAGTTCGTTTCCTCCTTGAACTGAACTGGCTAGAGAACAACCGGTTCGCTAGTCGGTCATTCGGCGTGAAACCAATGACACATGAAGTGATTCAGCTCTTTGTAGTTACTCAAATATTGCCCAAATGTTGGTAGTAACTGGTTTCCACTATGTAGTGATAGCCTATTATTAACACCTTACTCCCTGTCATTACAAACGAAATCTGATTGATAATTTAGTAACACAATGACCAGTCACATTAATCTGAATAACCGTGTTTTGCAGCGCGGGCATGCAGGAGGAGAGTCAAAGAAGGTCAGGAAGATACCGATAGTTTTGTGGAGCCATGCAGACTTCAGCGCCGTGGCCGGCTGCGCTAGGTTTCTCGGTTGAGGATCCAAGGAGTGAACGGCACAATCGAGATGGTCCCACAGTTTCTCAAATGGGTTTAAACGTGGAGTGGGGTAAACTCACCCCGGTGCCCTCCAAACCAGACACGAACACCGTGAGCCGCGTGAGACGTTCCATTGTCCTGCTGGCAGATGCCAACGTGACGAATGGAAACAAACTACATGTAGGGGTGGACATGGTCTTCAAGGATGTGGACTCTGACCACAATTTATTGCTTATGAACTAAGATTAAAACTGAAGAAATTGCAAAAAGGTAGTAATTTCAGGAGGTGGGACCCGGATAAACTAAAATAACTAGAGCTTGTAGGGAGTTTCAGAGAACACATTAGGGAACGATTGACAAGAACGGGGGAAAGAAATACAGTAGAAGGATAATGGGTAGCTTTGAGACATGAAATAGAGAAGGGAGCAGAGGATCAAGTAAGTAAAAAGACAAGGGCTAGTAGAATTCCTTGGGTAACAGAAGAGATATTCAATTTAGCTGATGAAAGGAGAAAATATAAAAATGCACTAAATGAAACAGGCAAAAAGGAACACAAACGTCTCAAAAACGAGATCGACAGGAAGTGCAAAATGGCTAAGCTCCGATGGCTAGAGGACAAGTATAAGGATGTAGAGGTATGTATCACTGTGGGTAAGATAGATACTGCCTACAGGAAAAATAGAGAGACCTTTGGAGGAAAAAGAACCACCTGTATGAATATAAAGAGCTCAGATGGAAAACCAATTACACGCAAACAAGGGAAAGCAGAAAGGTGGAGGGGAGTACATAGGGGTCTATACAAGGCCGATGTACTGGAGGGCAATATTGTGGAAATGGAAGAGGACGTAAATGAAGATGAAATAGGAGATATGATACTGCATGACGAGTTTGACAGGGCACTGAAAGACCTAAGTCGAAACAAGGCCCCAGGAGAAGTCAACATTTCATTAGAACTACTGATAGCCTTGGGAGAGCCAGCCTTGACAAAACTCTACCATCTGGTGAGCAAGATATATGAGACAGGCGAAATACCGTCAGACATCTACATCTACGTGATTACTCTGCTATTCACAATAACGTGCCTGGAAGAGGGTTCAGTGGACTACTTTCAAGCTCTCTCTCTACAGTTCCACTCTCGAACGGTGCACGGGAAAAAAGAGCACTTAAATTTTTCTGTGCGAACCTGATTTCTCTTATTCTATCATGATGATCATTTCTACGTATGTAGGTGGGTGCCAACAGAATGTTTTCGCAATCAGAGAAGAAAATTGGTGATTGAAATTTCATGAGAAGATCCCAAAACGCCTTTGTTTTGATGATAGCCACTCCAATTCACGTATCACGTCTGTGGCACTATCTGCCCTACTTTACGATAATACAAAACTAGCTGCCCTTCTTTGTACTTTTTCGATGTCATCCGTCAGTCCCATCTGATGCGGATCCCATACCGCACAGAAATACTCCAGAATAGGGCGGACAAGCGTGGTGTAATCAGTCTCTTTAGTAGACCCGTTGCACCTTCTAAGTGTTCTGCCAATGAATCACATTCTTTGGTTGACTCTACCCACAACATTATCTAGATGATCGTTCCAATTTAGGGTATTTGTAACTGTAATCCCTAAATATTTAGTTGAATTTACAGCCTTCAAATTTGTGTGACTTATAGCGTAATCGAAATTTAGCAGATTTCTTTTAGTACTCGCGTAAATTACTTCACACTTTTCTTTATTCAGGGTCAATTGTCATTTTCCGCACCATCCAGATATCTTATCTAAGCCTTCTGGAAATTTAAAAATATGGAATCAATTCGACATCCCCAGTCGAAAGCACTCATTACTTCATGCGTATCAAGGGCTAGTTGTGCTTCGTAAGAACGATATTTTCTCAGTCAGTGCTGACTACGTGCCAATAAATAGTTTTCTTCGAGGTACTTCATATTGTTTGAATACAGCATATGATCCAAAACCCTACTGAAAATCGACGTTAGTAATATGGACCTGTATTTCTGCGGATTACTCCTACTTATCTTTTTGGGAATTGGTATAACATGAACAAATTTTCCAGTCTTCAGGTATGGATCTTTCTGTGAGCGAGTGGTTGTATATAATTGTATGAAGAATATAATAATTGCAACCCCAAAGAAGTCAGGTGTTGACAGGTGTGAAAATTAATGAACAATGAGTTTAATAAGTCACATCTGCAAAATACTAACACGAATTCTTTACAGACGAATGGAAAAACTGGTAGAAGCCGACCACGGGGAAGATCAATTTGCACTCCATAGAAATGTTGTAACACGTGAGGCAATACTGACCCTGCGACTTACTTTGGAAGATAGATTAAGGAAAGGCAAACCTATGTTTCTAGCATTTGTGAACTCAGAGAAAGCTTTTGACAATGCTGACTGGAATATTCTCTTTCAAATTCTGAACGTGTTAGGGATCAAATACAAGGAACGAAAGGCTATTTACAATTTCTACAGAAAACAGATGGCAGTTAAGAGTCAAGGGGCATGAAAGGGAAGCAGTGGTTGGGAAGAGAGTGAGACGGGGTTGTAGCCTATCCCGATGTTATTCAATGTGTATGTTGAGCAAGCAGTAAAGAAAACAAAAGAAAAATTTGGAGTAGAAATTAAAATCCATTGAGAAGAAATTAAAACTTTGAGGTTTGCCGATAAGATTGTAATTTTGTCATAGACAGCAAAGGACCTGGAAGAGCAGTTGAACGGAATGGGCAGTGTCTTGAAAGGAGGATATTAGATGAACATCAACAAAAGCAAAACGAGGATAATGGAATGTAGTGGAATTAAATCAGATGATGCTGAGGGAATTAGATTCGGAAATGTGACACTCAAAATAGTAGATGTGTTTTGCTATTTGGGGAGCAAAATAACTGATGATGGCCAAAGTAGAGAGGATATAAAATGTAGACTGGCAATGGCATTCTAAGAGTTTCTAAAGAAGAGAAATACGTTGACTTCGAGCATAGATTTAAATGTCAGGAAGTCTTTTCTGAAAGTATTTGTATCAAGTGTAGCAATGTATGGAAGTGAAACATGGACCATAAATAGTTTAGACAAGAAGAGAATAGAGGCTTTCGAAATGTGGTGCTACAGAGGTACTGAATGGAATTGGGGAGAAGAGGAGTTTGTGCCACAACTTGACTAGAAGAATGGATAGATTGGTAGGACATGTTCTGAGGCATCAAGCAATCACCAATTTAATATTGGAGGGCAGCGTGGAGGTGAAAATCGCTGAGGGAGACCAAGAGGTGAATACACCAAGCAGATTCAGAAGGATGTAGGTTGCAGTAGGTATTGGGAGATGAAGAAGCTTACACAGGATAGGGTAGCATGGAGAGCTGCATCAAACCAGTCTCTGGACTGAAGACCACAAAAACGACAACACGTTAGTAGTATCCTTTGTAACACACATCGTTTCAGTATTTGGGAGTAACGTTGCAGGGCGTTGTGAAATGGATCGAATATGTGAGGATGGTAGCAGGAAGGTTTTTATTGGGAGAATTTTGGGAAAGTGTAGTTCATCTGTAAAGGAGACCGCATACAGAACACTAGTCCGATATATTCGTGAGTGTTGCTCGAGTGTTTGGAGGTCTCCCTCAGGGCGGATTAAAGGAAGAGGTCGAAGCAATTCAGAGGCGTGCTGCTACATTTGTTATCGGTGGGTTCTAACAGCACCTACGTGTTACAGGGGTGCTTCAGGAACTGAAATAGAAATCCCTGGAGGGAAGGCGACGTTCTAGGCGAGGAACGCCATTGAGAAAACGAGTATTTGAAGCTGACTGCAGAATGATTCTACTAACGCCAACGTACATTTCGCGTAAGTTGAAGGGCAAGAAATTAAGGCTCATATGAGGGCATATAGATAGCCACTTTTTCCTCGCTCTGTTTGAGGGTGGAACGGGAAAGGAAGTGTCTGATAGAGCTACAGGATACCCTCTGTCACGAATCGTTTGGTGGCTTTCAGAATGTGTGTGTAGATGTAGGCGTAGGTCAGAAGTGCAGACTTACAGATTCACCACCATCGAAAGGGACGAATACACAGTCATCAACTGAGTGATTTTTGGACCTCATAGATTAAGCCCTAGTAACGGCTTTCATTGTCTTCCTTCTCTCACACAGCGCCATCAGTAATTTGATACGTACGCATCACAGTGGTCTATCTTCATCTCTCACACTCCTCGAGGATAACAGACTGTTTTGCACGAAGGAAGAAAACATCTCCCAGCAAGGTGACTGGACCTGCCCCTAGTGGTCTCCCAGCCATCAATATCACACGAAACATTCCTTTTTTGTCGCTGATTGTAGCCGAGACAGCTTTTGGAAAGCGCCCAGCGTTTGCACATATTGTGTGCAAAGCGCCCTGTAGTCTCACACTCCATCTGGGTCCGCGCCAGGTCGCTCTCTCCTCGACCGGTTTCTTCCGGACAGGGTTCAGCTAAAGAGCACATGTGCGCGCAGGCGATAGGCCGTAAAAACATATCTACTCCTTTTCCAAGATTTTGTTACTCGTGACGCACACACTATTGCAGACAGGCACTGGTGTCTGTCTGATTGAATCAGGTACTACAGTTCTCTGCCCTGAAAAATTATTCTGGAAAAGAGAAAAAGGAAAATGTCATTTAGGGATTGCGATCATTGTCTGCGTAGTGTACAGAGCCACCTTATAGGTGTCTGACGACGGCGCTGGGGCATGTGTGGGGTGTCGCTTCTAACAAGGGAAACTCCCTGTCTTACCGCGCCCAGGTTGAGTGGTAAATTGGCCAGTGGATAGCCCGTCAAAAACTGAAGACAGATCAAGCATGAAAACAGGAAGAAGGTGCAGTGAACTGTGAAAAACGAAGCAAAATAGAAACGGTGAACGGTCCAGACTCAAGATGTGCAACATTGAGCGAACTCCAAGAGATACGCCGTCGTAGTTGTGTGGTCACTGTGTTGGACTATAAATCGGTCGATCCCTGTTGAAATATCCGTCGTGAGCCTCTCTTTTTCCGACAAAATTATGAATTTTCCAGCCGGTCACTGACGTGAGTGTTCTCCTTCTGTGGTCTTGGCAGTTTTCATGCCATACATTGGTTATAGAATATGAGCCGTGTGGTAAGAATATATTAACTTTGAAGGTAAATTTGACCAATAGTGAGAGCAGGCGAGATGCCGCATAGACCTCTTACAGAAATGAAAACAACAGATAAACGTGTTTAAACTGTGTTACAACAAAGGAATTTAAGAGTCAAAGCTTCCAATATGGAACGCAAGAGTCATGTCATGTGATGCTTGTGTAAAACAAATTGGTGGTGGTACGTCTGGAGGTCCCTTCCTTACATCTCGCTGTTGCAAATGGACGTTACACCACGACACAGACACAAAATTTAAAAGAGCGAACACACACGTCAGTGACCAAACGGGCAGTTCATAATTTTGTGAAAAAAATTGGACACGACAGAGATCTGAACACAGGTTTTCCAGTTTGTAGTCCAACACTGTGACCCCACAACCATGGCCGCGTGACTCCTGCAATTCGCTCGATGTTGCACATCCTGAGCTTGGACCGCTCACTGTTTGTTGTTTCTTTTTTGACAGTTCAGTAAATCTTCTTCCTGTTTTCATACCTGATCTGTGTTCAGGTTTTGACGGGAGACCCACTGAGCCATCTTACCAGTAAATCTGAGGGGGCTGTGACCGGGAGTTTCCCTTGTAAGAGTCGTCAGGCCCATTTTCTCTGATGTTTAGGCATATGTTGGCAATTACGTTCCTGCAGTGCGTAGCTGGAATCAAAATGGTGGTGGTCAGGTCTTCCGTTCGACGCCCAGGTACAAACAAAATGATTATTGAACAGGAATTTTACTTTCGCATTCGATAGAGCGGTTCCAGATTAGTGCGACCTTCGTTTTGTCGGTGTGTACTAACACGGACAGTAAAACTGGAAGACTAACTACCAACTACTACGGCAGCGACAGCAAAGTTCTGGCCCGCAATGACTGCTACCACCAGCCATGCAGCGCTATTCAGTCGCTGCTGGATTGTTGCTCATTCTTCGTGTTTTACTGTCCTTGTTAATACAGAGCGGTGAAACGAATGTCGGACTAGACTAATTTTGGAACGCTCATCGATTGAGCACGTAAAATTCCGCTTTAAAAATCATTTGTTTGTGACGGGAAATAAGCCGACGCTTGCTTTTGACAATGGGAGTCACATCAAAGACGTGCTGTTTGGGTTGACTCCATCTTTTTTTTTGCGTCATCAGTCTTCTGACTAGTTTCATGCAACCCGCCACGAATTCCACTCTTATGCCAACCTCTTCACCTCAGAATAGCACTTGCTACCTAAAACAGCACTTCGTCTTCGGGCAACAAGTGGCCCATCGGTACCAGCCGACCGCCGTGTCATCCTCAGGTGAGGATGCGGATAGAAGGGCGTTTGGTCAGCACACCACTCTCCCGGTCGTTATGATGGTTTTCTTTGAGCGGAGCCGCTACTATTCGGTCGAGTAGCTCCTCAATTGGCATCACGAGGCCGAGTGCACCTCGAAAAATGTCAACAGCGCCTGGCGGCCTGGATGGTCACCCATTCAAGTGCCGGCCACGCTCGACAGCGCTTAACTTGGGTGATTTCACGGGAACCGGTGTATCCATTGCGGCAACGCCGTTGCCCGCTTGCTACCTACCTTCTCTATTATTTGCTGGATGTATTCCAATATTTGTCTTCTCTACTGCGGAAGTCATTCTCTGATATTTTAAAAGATGTCCTATCATCCTGTTCTTCTCCTTGCCATTGCCGTCCATATATTTCTTTCCTCTCCGATTTTGCGCAAAACCTCCTCATGCCGTATGCCCGCATCTCGTGGTCGTGCGGTAGCGTTCTCGCTTCCCACGCCCGGGTTCCCGGGTTCGATTCCCGGCGGGGTCAGGGATTTTCTCTGTCCATAGGTTAGTTAGGTTTAAGTAGTTCTAAGTTCTAGGGGACTTATGACCACAGCAGTTGAGTCCCATAGTGCTCAGAGCCATTTGAACCAACCTCCTCATGCCTTACCATATCAGCCCACGTAATTTTCAACGTTCGTCTGCAGCACCACATCTCAAATCCTTATATTCTCTTCTCTTCCGGGTTTCCCACAGTCCATGTTCCACTACCATTCAGTCCTGTGCTCTAAACGTACATTCTCCGAAATTTCTTCCTCAAATTAAGACCTGTGTTTTATGCTAGTAGACTTCTCCTGGTCAGCAATGCCCTTTTTGCCAGTGATAGTCTGCTTTTCATGTCTTCCTTGCTTCGTCCGCGGCCGGCCGGTGTAGCCGAGCGGTTCTAGGCTCTTCAGTCTGGAACCGTGCGACCGATACGGTTGAAGGTTCGAATCCTGACTCGGGCATGGATGTGTGTGATGTCCTTAGGTTAGTTAGGATTAAGTAGTTCTAGGGGAATGATGACCTTAGATAAGTCCCATAGTGCTCAGAGTCATTTGAACCATTTGAAGCTTCATCCGTCATCGGTTATTTTGCTGCCTAAGTAGCAGAATTCCTTAACTTCATCTACTTCGCGATCATCAATCCTGATATGAAGTTTCTCTTTGTTCTCATTTCTGCTACTTCTTATTACTACCGTCTTTCTTCGATTTGCTCTCAATCCATTTTCTGTACTCATTACTCTGTTCATTCCATTCAGCAGATAGTGTAATTCTCCTTCACTTTCACTCAGGATAGCAATATCATGAGAAAACGTATTACTGATATTCATTGATATCCTATCACCTTGAATTTTAGTCCCACTTTTGAACCTTTCTTTTATTACCATCATTGCTTTTTCGAGCAGTAGGGAAGAAACACTACATCCCTGTCGTACACTCTGTTTAATCCGAACACTTCGTTCCTCGTTTTCCGCTCCATCTATACAGTGCGGAAACGAAATTGCTAATACCTGCCAAAACGCTGGAGCAAACTCGCCTAACGACGCTTAGGAGGGACACTTGGTATATTTAATGTGTGGTCCGTGGATACTTAATATCTGAAGATACTAGCGTCTGTCAAGTGAAACAAGTTAACAAAGGAAAGTTACGCGTGACTTGTGGCTACTCTCCAGTTTAAAAAAAATTGGAGCTACAATTGAAGATAGAATTTTGAAAAAGACTTAGTCAGCTACAGGAGGAACTACAGTTAAAGGCTGATTCAAATCAAAGATTTCATTTCATAAACGAGTGAAATGATAAATAACAGAACAAATTCCTACGGGCGACTGAGGTTGGAGTATTGGACAGTCATGATTACAAAAATCACGTGACATTCACGGTTACACACTGCAAGGTCGTCCCTGCCACATAACATCGGAACAAGAATCCAGAACCCGCGCATTCTGGCCAGTGTTGCTTCATTAATCATATATTTGAACTAACAGACTGGTGAAGATGACGTTTCTTGAAATCTCATCAGAGTGAATAAAACTATCGAGGGAATATGTGGAGCTGCTAGAGGCTGTGATTAGAGGAAGCAGACGTTTTACGATGATGCCACATTGTTTATAAAATTTCTTGAACGAATATGGCGTCTTAAAGAAACGTCTGCTTCTTCTAATCGTCACCTCAAGCTGCTCCACAAATTCTCCAGGCAGCTTTGAAGGCTGCGAGCGTTCAGCTTTGGTTATAATGCTAAGCATTCTTGCTTTCTTAAAAGAACATTTGCTTCTAACTTAACTTTTTTTACACAAAATATCATCCTTTCAGCATTCAGCCTTATGAAATTTCAAAGAACGTAAAGAACATAATTTTCACCGGTCTGTTAGTTTAAATGATTACGTAATCAAGCACCACTTGCCATTATGTTTCACTGTTTCGATCCACAACCTGAATTTTACAACATTGTGTGTCTGTGCTCAGTAATAAATAATGTCGTGTGACTAGCGCCTCCCGTCGGGTGGACCGTTCGCCGGGTGCAAGTCTTTCGAGTTGAGGCCACTTCGGCGACTTGCGCGTCGATGGGGATGAAATGATGATGATTAGGACAACACAACATCCAGTCCCTAAGTGGAGAAAATCTCCGACCCAGCGGGCAATTGAACCCGGGCCCTTAGGATTGACAGTTTGTCGCGCTGACCACGCAGCTACCGGGGGCGGACTCTGCTCAGTTATCCTGCCTGTTGGAATTCCGTCACTTAACCTACCAAGGGCCACAACGCCGTTCTCGGAAACGTGTGTAGTACTGTGGCACATATCCCTTGTCTTGCTAGGTAGGGCGCTTAGTTTCTCTCTTACCTGTTCTCTTTACAAACGGAAAATATTTGACGACAATACGAAAAGCTGCCTCACCAATTGCTGTTACGTCAAACCCCCATCACCACACCATCCCTCAGCAGTCAGGATTTCTAGTATGTTGTTCGTGGCATTCCCTGCTACCACCGTACAAGCACTTCCGACTACGCGAACTGTTCTCGATATTCCACCTTTCTTGGCCTCTATTGACTGGGCCGTAACACCACCAGCACAGTCGGCTACTTCATTAACATTATTAATTTAAATGCGCACGTAAGGGTAATGAATGAAAAAACGACTTTTGTAGAGGCTACCTTAAAACCAATTACGTTGACAGTTCAATCCAAACTTAACTGTTAAAAAAACAGTAGTTTCGTAGTTAGAAAGCCTGACTAATACAACGATGCAATTGTTTATTTTATGCTGTTAAAATTCACTAAATCTTTAGCTAAAATTTACACAAACGTCAATTTTACAATTTGTAAATGCTTGACTGAGCCGGTTGCATAATAAAGCCAGTCAATGAAGACCAAAACAAGGTCGAATGTGGAAAATAATTCGTGCAGTTGTAAATTTTTGTACAATGGTAGGAGGCAGTTCTATAAACAATATACTAGAGTGTTGGAGTAGTGGTGCATTTGAAGATCACTTCTGTACCCTTTTAATAACTCGGGACGACCTGTCACAGCCACTGCTCCAGACGTGCTGAATGCTGCGGATGCCATTATTCGTGCCAACAGGCGCATCACAACTCGACAATTTGCTCTACAGTTGTTGGTCAGCATTGGAAGAGCGTCTGCAGTGATCGAGACTCTCGTATATTCAAAGAGGTGCCCATGATGGGATCCACGAATGCTCACAGCGGACCACAAGATTCAAAGAAAGGCTGCTTCATTTGAATTGTAGAAACACACTGAATTGGGGAACACACTTTGAACATGACGAGAGTGTCACTCATGCAGTGAAAACATGGCTACGCCTACAGGACAAGTGCTTTTACCAGCAGGTAATACACGCTCTTCCACAACGTTGGCGTGCGGCCATAGAACGTGATGGAGACTATGTAGAAAAGTAAGACATGGACAAGACTTGTTGATGTATATTGTCACCAAATTCTAACTCTTAACAAATCTACCCCCATGAACCATGGACCTTGCCGTTGGTGGGGAGGCTTGCGTGCCTCAGCGATACAGACGGCCGTACCGTGGGTGCAACCACAACGGAGGGGTATCTGTTGAGAGGTCAGACAAACGTGTGGTTCCTGAAGAGGGGCAGCAGCCTTTTCAGTAGTTGCAGGGGCAACAGTCTGGATGTTTGACTGATCTGGCCTTGCAACACTAACCAAAACGGCCTTGCTGTGCTGGTACTGCAAACGGCTGAAAGCAAGGGGAAACTACAGTCGTAATTTATGCCGAGGGCATGCAGCTTTACTGTATGGTTAATAGATAACACTTGGTTCAAGAATCATAAAAGAAGGTTGTATACATGGAAGATTATATAATGGTAAGACAGAGATTTAGGAACCAGGTTTTAAATTGTAAAACATTTCCAGGGGCAGATGTGGACTCTGATCACAATCTATTGGTTATGAACTGTAGATTAAAACTGAAGAAACTGCAAAAAGGTAGGAATTTAAGAAGATGGGACCTGGATAAACTGAAAGAACCAGAGGTTGTACAGAATTTCAGGGAGAGCATAAGGGAACAATTGATAGGAATGGGGGAAAGAAATACAGTACAAGACGAATGGGTAGCTCTCAGGGATGAAGTAGTGAAGGCAGCAGAGGATCAAGTAGGTAAAAAGACGATGGCTAGTAGAAATCCTTGGGTAACAGAATAAATATTGAATTTAATTGATGAAAGGAGAAAAAATAAAAACGCAATAAATGAAGCAGGCAAAAGGGAATACAAACGTCTCTAAAATGAGATCGACAGGAAGTGCAAAATGGCTAAGCAGGGATGGCTAGAGGACAAATGTAAGGATGTAAAGGCTTATATCACTAGGGTTAAGATAGATACTGCCTATAGGAAAATTAAAGAGACCTTTGGAGATAAGAGAGCCACTTGTATGAATATCACGAGCTCAGATGGAAACCCAGTTCTAAGCAAAGGAGGGAAAGCAGAAAGGTGGAAGGCGAATATAGAGGGTCTATACAAGGCCGATGTACTTGAGGACAATATTACTGTAATGGAAGAGAATGTAGATGAAGGCGAAATGGGAGATACGATACTGCGTGAAGAGTTTGACAGAGCACTGAAAGACCTGAGTCGCAATAAGGCCCCGGGAGTAGACAACATTCCATTGGAACTACTGACGGCCTTGGGAGAGCCAGTCCTCACAAAACTCTACCATCTGGTGAGCAAGATGTATGAGACAGGCGAAATATCCTCAGACTTCAAGAAGAATATAATAATTCAAATCCCAAAGAAAGCAGGTGTTGATAGATGTGAAAATTACCGAACTATCAGTTTAATAAGCCACAGCTGCAAAACAATAACGCGAATTCTTTACAGACGAATGGAAAAACTGGTAGAAGCCGACCTCGGCGAAGATCAGTTTGGATTCCGCAGAAATGTTGGAACACGTGAGGCAATACTGACCCTACGACGTATCTTAGAAAATAGATTAAGGAAAGGCAAATCTACATTTCTAGCATTTGTAGACTTAGAGAAAGCTTTTGACAATGTTGACTGGAATGCTCTCTTTCAAATTCTAAAGGTGGTAGGGGTAAAATGCAGGGAGCGAAAGGCTATTTACAATTTGTACAGAAACCAGATGGCAGTTATAAGAGTCGAGGGGCACGAAAGGGAAGCAGCGGTTGGGAAGGGAGTGAGACAGGGTTGTAGCCTGTCCCCGATGTTATTCAATCTGTATATTGAGCGAACAGTAAAGGAAACAAAAGAAAAATTCGGAGTAGGTATTAAAGTCCATGGAGAAGAAATAAAAACGTTGAGGTTCGCCGATGACACTGTAATTCTGTCAGAGACAGCAAAGGACTTGGAAGAGCAGTTGAACGGAATGGGCAGTGTCTTGAAAGGAGGATATAAGATGAACATCAACAAAAGCAAAACGAGGATAATGGATGGAGTCGAATTAAGCTGGAATTAAGCTGGAATTAGATTAGGAAATGAGACACTTAAAGTAGTAAAGGAGTTTTGCTGTTTGGGGAGCAAAATAACTGATGATGGTCGAAGTAGAGAGGATATAAAATGTAGACTGGCAATGGCAAGGAAAGCGTTTCTGAAGAAGAGAAATTTGTTAACATCGAGTATAGATTTAAGTGTCAGGAAGTCATTTCTGAAAGTATTTGTATGGAGTGTAGCCATGTATGGAAGTGAAACATGGACGATAAATAGTTTGGACAAGAAGAGAATAGAAGCTTTCGAAATGTGGTGCTACAGAAGAATGCTGAAGATTATATGGCTAGATCACATAACTAATGAGGAGGTATTGAATAGAATTGGGGAGAAGAGGAATTTGTGGTACATCTTGACAAGAAGAAGGGACCGGTTGGTAGGACATGTTGTGAGGCATCAAGGGATCACAAATTTAGCATTGGAGGGCAACGTGGAGGGTAAAAATCGTAGAGGGAGACCAAGAGATGAATACACTAAACAGATTCAGAAGGATGTAGGTTGCAGTAAGTACTGGGAGATGAAGAAGCTTGCACAGGATAGAGTAGCATGGAGAGCTGCATCAAACCAGTCTCATGACTGAAGACAACAACAACAACAACAGTATATATGTTCTGAGAAAAACATGTGAGGTATTATTTAATGAACAACCCTGGTATTTAATAAATAACATTTACAGTGGATGATTTCTTTATTTACTTTACTGAAAAAACTAATGTATGTAATACCTACTACTTAACAACGAACTTTGCAAACAGTTCCACAGAAAATAAACCGAATGAGGGTGTGTAGCAAAGAAAACCTAGTCTTATTTTGTTGTAATGGCTATTATAACTTACAGATTTTTGTGTAGAAACCACATGCCTCAAGCGAATCACAGATAGTTTCTTTTGCAAGAACACGACGTAAACTCTCTCTCTCTTCCATTGCCCTCAGGACTGAGCATCTCTGCTCTCTGTAGTGTCTTAGTTTTCTATCATCCCTATCCTTTGTCAACACAGACTGAAGCCAAGGCCCTAACACTATGCCGAACTCATTTCCCAAGACTTTATAGGTTAATTAGAAGGACGGCAAGGAATTATTTGAAGGAAATCTTCACACGACTTCCTGCACGTCAGTGCTTGTCCTAACTCTTTTATATGCAGATAAATTCAAAAGAGTCTACAGTGGAACGTAATTAGGAGGGATGAAGCTTAACTAGAGTCGTCAAAGGGTTCTCCAGATTGTAAAATGCACTTGGCATTCACAACGCCATGTGCAGTCATCGTTAACGAGGGTAGTTGCAGTAATCAGAGGCAAATAAATTTGTTGAGCTCCCGTTTATGTACTTCATAACTAGTCACCCTCACGGATTTTTTTCCCTGTCTATTTGTTTCTTCGCTGTCTTTCTGCAGCAGTTCTGTGCGGATGTCGGATGTCATCTCTCAGTTCCATCGACCTCTGTCCATCTGCTCCTCCTCCTTGCCCCTGTCAATGCACTCCTCTCCCTATCTATATCCTCCCCTTCCTCCACCCTTCTCTGTCCATCACCCACATCCCAATACGAGTATTTATTTCCTGATAGTAAGCAACATGTAAATCAAGTTTTGTTGAAATCGATCCAATGGTTTAGGAAGAGAGTCATAGCTGCGTCTTCACCCTTGTACGAAAAAGACATATATTTCACATATTTGTACATATATTTCACCCGCATCTCTATCCAATTTCGCCCTGGAACCTCTTTTTAACGCAAATGAAATGGCATTGGTGGTCAGGAGTCCTCGCTTGGGAAGTTCGGCTCCCGAGTTGCAGGTCTTTTCAGTTGACGCCACATTGACTGACTTGCTTGTCGATGATGATGAAATTATGATTACAACAATATACAACATACAGTCCCCGAGCGGAGAAAATCTCCGACTTGGCCGGGAATCGAACCTGGGCTTGCTGTTTGCCAGCCAGACACGTTGACCACTCAGCTAAGGCGGGGACTCTTCCATGCAGCTCAGTGTTTATGACGTCTTATCTCTTGTACAATGTGTTGTACCATTTTAATATTTTGTAGCTGGACTCACTGGCGTATGTGGATACCGTCTGTGGAATATGTTGGCAATACAGTTACTGTAAAGAAATATGATGCTAAGGTTCAGCCGTGGCTGGCTCGTGTTATGCTTTTCATTAAACCTTGGTTGTTATGCTGTGATTAGTCTCCCGCAGTTATCGCGATTATGCTGTTATCCTCTCTTTCCACGATTCGCAGCAGCAGAATGTATCGATATTCGCACCCTTGTACTATCTTTGGCCTCGCGCTTATAGTTTCCAGTCGTACCATGTGCGGGCAATTGGTCGGTTGGCATGGAGCAGCGAGGAAGTCTCCATGGCGCGCGTCTGACCGGGGCCGCTGGCGGCGTCCACGCACGGTCGGAGTGTCAGCGGCGGTTCCCATTCCTCCGAGGTCCATGGCTCACCGATCCCGGACACGAAAGTTGAGCCTTTACTTAATCTACCAGCCAGCCCCAACTGTTCACATTGTGTCGTCTGAATTTCATTGTGGGCTGTTGGGTCATTCCCGCTAGCAACAACTTGTGTTTTCAAGTTGGCGAAATTCTAGCCGCCCTCCTGTGGAACTTAACTTGATTATTTTTTAATTGAAGTGCACCAGCGGAATCTTCAGCCTTGTGGCTGTCCAGCACAGCATGTAGTTTGACAGCTGAATGTGTGATTCGTTGTAGGCGCCAATACCTTCTGTGTTGTTCCATTGAATTCCCTGTCGTGTGCTGATCGGGTGGAGCGGAAGTTATCCTGTCGCTTAGTCCGTTGACTGTCTGTCGGTTGGGTTGCCGTCAGATTGAGAATTGTTGGGCCGACTGCCTGTCTCACCTAAGCGAGCGTTAGTGTTTGAATTCCAGGCTGACCCTTGGAAACTTCTGAGCGCCGTTTGATGTGCTGCCTTTTCTTATTTGTCCTTGTTGTTTGTTCGTGTATGACTTGTAGCCAATTTTAAATTAAAGTTGTTTTTCCCTTGAGGCGTGAGATTGAATGGCGCATTTTGCCGGGAATTAAGTTCTAAAATTAATGTTTGGCTTGCTCTGTTTTTAATGTTTTCTTTACTCTTGCAATATTTGTCAAATGAATAAAGTAGTATGTTCGAGTGCAACTGATAGCCACTCATTTTGGCCGCTTCCCACAAATTAAACTATCTGTCCTGTCCTGCGGGTATTGCAGGGGATTTCCAAGGTTTTACAGCATCAACAGCTAAAATGTGATAAGCGATAAACTTTTATTCCATTCGTCAGTTCGTTGGGGGTGTCAGCGAGAAAAACCTTGTTGAAGGTTTAAAATTACACAAATAAAAAAAAAATGCATCACCTCAGTTCCCAGAATTCCTGAAGATATACGTTGTCTGTAGGTATTGTACCACAGACACAGTCCATTTGACTGGTCGGAGATGTCACTAAACCCGCCGAGAGATGTAAACAACCATGCATGAGCAGCGCCTATGAGACGGAGGGCGTCCAACAGCCGATCAGTTCCAGTCATTCCACCAGGAAGGAGGTACACGGCTCGTGTTGTCTGTAGTTCAACCATGCCTAGACGGTCAATACCTCGGTTCGACTGCGTCCGCATTGTTACTTTGCGCCAGGAAGGGCTCTCCACAAGGGAAGTGTCCAGGCGTCTGGGAGTGAACCAAAGTGATTTTGTTCGGACATGGAAGACATACAGAGAGACAGACACTGTCAATGACATGACTCGCTCAGGCCGCCCAAGGACTACTACTGCAGTGGATGACCGCTACCTACGGATTATGGCTCGGAGGAAATCTGACATCAACGCCGCCATGTTGAATAACGCTTTTCGTGCAGCCACAGCACGTCATGTTACGACTCAAACTGTGCGCAATAGGCTGCATGATGAGCAACGTCACTCCCGATGTCCATGGCGAGGTCCATCTTTGCAACCACGACACCATGCAGCGCGGTACAGATGGGCCCAACAACATGCCGAATGGACCGCTCAGAATTGGCATCAAGTTCTCTTCACCGATGAGTGTCGCACGTGCCTTCAACCAGACGATTGTTGGAGACGTGTTTGGAGGCAACCCGGCTAGCGAGTGCAGCAAGGTGGAGGTTCCCTGCTGTTTTGGGGTGGCATTATGCGGGACCGATATACGCGGCTGATGGTCATGGAAGGTGCCGTAACGGCTGTACGATACGTCAATGCCATCCTCCGACCCATAGTGCAACCATATCGGCAGCATTTTGGCAAGGCATTCGTCTTCATGGACAATTCGTGCCCCCGTCGTGCACATCTTGTGAATGACTTCCTTTAGGACAACGACATCGTTCGACTTGAGTGGCCAGCATGTTCTCCAGACAGGAACTCTATCGAACATTCCTGGGACAGATTTGAAAGGGCTGTTTAGGGAATACGTGACCCACCAACCACTCTGAGGGATCTACACCGTTGAGGAGTGGGACAATCTGGACCAACAGTGCCACGACGAATACAGGCAAGCATCAATGCAAGAGGACATGCTACTGGGTATTACAGATACCTGTGTGTGCAGCAATCTGGACCAGCACCTTTGAAGGTTTCGCTGTGTAGTGGTACAACAAGCAATGTGTGGTTTTCATGAGCAATAAAATGGGCGGAAATGATGTGTATGTTGATCTGTATTCCAATTTTCTGTACATGTTCTTGGACTCTCGGAACCGAGGTGATGCAAAACTTTTTTTGATGTGTGTGTGTGTGTGTGTGTGAAGGCCGCAGCTCGTGGTGTCACGGTAGTGTTCTCGCTTCCCGACCACGGGGTCGCGGGTCCGATTCCCGGCGGGGGTCAGGGATTTTGCCCTGCCCCGAGATGACTGGGTGTTGTTGTGTCGTAATCATCATCATCATTCATCCCCTTAATGTCGGAGGAAGGCAACGGCAAACCACCTCCACTAGGACCTTGTCAAGTACGACGGTGCGGCTCTTCCGCATCGTTCTCCTACGCTCTGTCAAGAAGCATGGGACTTCATTTCCATTTTCATGTGTGAAGTTTTTAAACGTCCCCTTAGAAAAATTATTGAATTACTGTGCTGATAAATCCCTTACGTTATTTGATTTTCAAACAGCTGAGCAGAACTGAACGTACTCAGACATTTCGCTCTTTACCTCTTCTGATCAACAGTAAACTGACACACAATATTTTTAGAGCAACGCAGTCTGACTTTCAATAATCCCTATAAAAGAATGGCCCTGACTAACATTAACCTATACCTTTCAGAAATCACTTACCTCACAAAAATCTTCGTTACTCGAACTACTGCAATACAGCTTGCGCCACTACTGCCAGCTAAATAAAAGATTCCAACTACTGAAGGCACTAACTTCTGATAGGCATAGTTAGCAAGTGAAAGATTTTGATAGAGAACAAACAATGTATTTACCTTAATAGTGTTCAAAAGTCATAATGTATGTAGCAGTTCATGACATCCATTCTTACAAATGTACTGTTTCTGATGGACACACGTCCAGATCATCCGCTCTCAAAAATCCGCCATCTGACTTCCTACATCCACCACTGCTGGCGGCTCACCTCTAACTGCGCAACGCTACGCGCTGTTAACAGCCAACTGCCCAACACTACAATAGCGAATATTACAACAATGCCACCCAGCCACCGACTGCACACAGCACAGCCAGTGATTTTCATACAGAGCGCTACGTGGCGTTACCAATATAGAAACCTAAATAGCCTACTTACAGTTTGTTGCAAGTGGTTAACTGCTCTCATTCTCAGATACTGGTTGAAAGAGGTCCGTGTCTTTGTGTGTGATGAGCTACACTTTTTCAGGTCTCTCCCCCCCCCCCTCCTCCCCCCCCCCCCACCCCAACTCCCCGCGACTACTTTGACAGAAGGTTCTTACCCCACTAGTGATTCTCCCCAGTCAGTAAGCAACACTTGCACCAAGTTTAGTTCAGTTTCTGTCCGTAATAAGTGTGAATTCATTTTGTACTTGCAACCTCCCCCTTTCTAATCGACCTATTGGATTGCTATATAAATGACCATGATAGCATATCCCTGTTGAGATTTTATAGTGAGTAAGACTGTCGTTAGCGAAGGAAAATAACTGAATTTAGTAGGAAGAAAGTGTACAACAGACCATTCTGATAAAAGAATCTGTTCTAAGCATAATTTTGAAATTGGTGGAATATAGTGCAATCGCTCACGAACCACCTGGGGGGAGTGGGGGTGGGGGAAGGGTACCACATAATATTTGATACTAGAAATACTGATTAGCAGAGAAAGTATAATTAAACAGTCGCCATCTCACTAGCGCAATGACTATCCAAAATCCTAAGAAAGGTATCGGCAAAGAAAATTAAGCAAATAATCACAGGCGTGGCAACAGAAGGTTTAGTAGCCTCAGCATACAGAAATTGGAAAAAGGCAAGCAAATTACTTTTACTTATTGAAAGGTTAAATTGAATTTACTCTAAGGAAATGAGCAACTGATTTTATTTTAAAAATAAGGACAATAAAGTATGTTCCAAGCCAGCAGAAGTCACTCACTAAGCTAAATACAGAGTAAATGAATTGTGCACTCTTAATTTGTGCTGTATTTTTAGTTATTGATTTTGCCAGTGAAATATTATGTTGCTTTAAGTGAATGAAGTTAATACTCAAAATTGCCAATGTGTTAAGCCTCTGTTATGCAGTCCAAGAATGAACAGATACTGAGACAGCAAAATTTAGATCGAATCTGGTCATTAGCAAACAAACAAATTTGGTAGTAAATAGTTGATCAATATTGATATTTTTACGACATTCAGTGTTTGCATGGAAAGGAAAGGGACATTGCCAGGTAATAATATCTGAGGATAATGACAACACATGTGCCCTACAAGTTTTCACTATTGCAGGTTGTTATTCAAGAAAGTTAGTCAAAGTTTGCGAAAGAAATGCCACTGTATAATAAGCACGCCGTCTTCAGGCCACAAGTGGCCCATCGGGACCATCCGACCGCCATGTCATCCTCAACTAAGGATGCGGCTAGGAGGGGCGTGTGGTCAGCACACTGCTCTACAGTTCGTTACGAAGGTTTTCTTTGACCGGAGCCACTACTATTCGGTCGAGTAGCTCCCCAGTTGGCATCACGAGGCTGAGTGCACCCCAAAAAATGGTAACAGCGCATGACGGCCCAGATGGTCACCCATCCAAGTGCCCGACAGCGCTTAACTTTGGCGATCTGAAGGGAACCGGTGTACCCACTGAGGCAAGACCGTTGCCTGTACAATATTAGTTACACTCCGTCAGTTAACAGGTTGGTTGGTTGGTTTGGGGAAGGAGACCAGACAGATAGGTTATCGGTCTCATCGGATTAGGGAAGGACGGGGAAGGAAGTCGGCCGTGACCTTTGAAAGGAACCATCCCGGCCTTTGCCTGGAGCGATTTAGGGAAATCACGGAAAATCTAAATCAATATGGCCGGAGGCGGGATTGAACCGTCGCCCTCCGAATGCGAGTCCAGTGTCTCGTCAGTTAACAGTCTTACAATGCTGAACTGCTGCTGGTTTAGAACCACGATTCGTCTCCAGAGCAACGGATAATTATGAGACGGGAAATAGTTGGAACTACAGCTTTCCTCTGCGTGTCCACTCCTACCGTCCTCTCAATACTTGTGGGTTAACTAACGAGGCGCGTCTATTCTGGTCCGAGCATAGTTGCACACCGCCTCTGCGCAGCGCTCTACAAACACTTCCGCACTCTTTCATCACTCAAGCTACTGTGCCTCCTCTATGCTCGCAACAAGACAGAGACTCTCCATACGCAAAGACAAACAACGGCACGGCTACTGCAATTTCGTCGTTGCTACAGGTACATTTAAATAAATTACAATGAAATGAACACCCTTAGCTGCTTACAGGCTTTGACATACGTCAACGGGGACAGATGAAAATGCGTGCCCCGATCGGGACTCGAACGCGGGATCTCCTGCTTACATGGCAGACGCTCTATTCATCAGAGCCACCGAGGACACAGAGGATACCGCGACAGCAGGGATTTATCTCTGGCACGCCTCCTGCGAAACCCACATTATCAACATATTGTCCCGCACTACATTCGCAGTGCCCCCACCCATTATACTCATTACTCGCGGCGCGTTGCCGATTCCCGTAAGAGTTCGGGCACTGTTCGTGCATTCGCACAGAAGAAGAGACAGAAAGTTGGCTGAAACCAGACGTAAACACTAATGAAATCCTAATCTCAGAGTGGAATGTATACCGCAGAGACAGGCTGGACAGTGAAGGGGGAGGCGTGTTTATAGCGATAAGAAGTGCAATAGTATCGAAGGAAATTGACGGAGATCCGAAATGTAAAATGATTTGGGTGAAGGTCACGGTTAAAGCAAGCTCAGACATGGTAATTGGATGTCTCTATAGGCCCACGGGCTCAGCAACTGTTGTGGCTGAGCACCTGAAGGCTAATTTGGAAAATATTTCGAGTAGATTTCCCGACCATGTTATGGTTTTGAGTGGAGGTTTTAATTTGGAGGATATAGACTAGGAGACTCAAACGTTCATAACGGGTGGCAGGGACAAAGAATACAGTGAAATTTTTTTAAGTGCTTTCTCTGAAAGCTACCTTGAGCAGTTAAACAGAGAACCGACTCGTGGCGATAACATATTAGACCTTCTGGTGACAAACAGACCCGAACTATTTGAAACAGGTAACGCAGAACAGGGAATCAGCGATCATAAAGCGGTTACGGCATCGATGATTTCAGCCGTAAATAGAAATATTAAAAAATGTAGTAAGATTTTTCTGTTTAGCAAAAGTGACAAAATGCAGATTACAGAGTACCTGACGGCTCAACACAAAAGTTTTGTCTCAAGTACAGATAGTGTTGAGGATCAGTGGACAAAGATCAAAACCATCGTACAATATGCCTTAGATGAGTATGTGCCAAGCAAGATCGTAAGAGATGGAAAAGAGCCACCGTGGTACAACAACCGAGTTAGAAAACTGCTGCGGAAGCAAAGGGAACTTCACAGCAAACATAAACATAGCCAAAGCCTTGCAGTCAAACAAAAATTACGCGAAGCGAAATGTAGTGTGAGGAGGGCTATGCGAGAGGCGTTCAATGAATTCGAAAGTAAAGTTCTATGTACTGACTTGGCAGAAAATCCTAAGAAATTTTGGTCTTATGTCAAAGCGGTAGGTGGATCAAAACAAATTGTCCAGACATTCTGTGACCAAAATGGTACTGAAACAGAGGATGACGGACTAAAGGCCGAAATACAAAATGTCTTTTTCCAAAGCTGTTTCACAGAGGAAGACTGCACTGTAGTTCCTTCTCTAGATTGTCGTACAGATGACAGAATGGTAGATATCGAAATAGACGACAGAGGGATAGAAAAACAACTAAAATCGCTCAAAAGAGGAAAGGCCGCTGGACCTGATGGGATACCAGTTCGATTTTACACAGAGTACGCGAAGGAACTTGCCCCCCTTCTTGCAGCGGTGTACCGTAGGTCTCTAGAAGAGCGTAGCGTTCCAAAGGATTGGAAAAGGGCAGAGGTCATCCCCGTTTTCAAGAAGGGACGTCGAACAGATGTGCAGAACTATAGACCTATATCTCTAACGTCGATCAGTTGTAGAATTTTGGAACACGTATTATGTTCGAGTATAATGACTTTTCTGGAGACTAGAAATCTACTCTGTAGGAATCAGTATGGGTTTCGAAAAAGACGGTCGGGTGAAACCCAGCTCACGCTATTCGTCCACGAGACTCAGAGGGCCATAGACACGGGTTCCCAGGTAGATGCCGTGTTTCTTGACTTCCGCAAGGCGTTCGATACAGTTTCCCACAGACGTTTAATGAACAAAGTAAGAGCATATGGACTATCAGACTAATTGTGTGATTGGATTGAGGAGTTCCTAGATAACAGAACGCAGCATGTCATTCTCAATGGAGAGATGGCTTCCGAAGTAAGAGTGATTTCAGGTGTGCCGCAGGGGAGTGTCATAGGACCCTTGCTATTCACAATATACATAAATGACCTGGTGGATGACATCGGAAGTTCTCTGAGGCTTTTTGCAGATGATGCTGTGGTGTATCGAGAGGTTGTAACAATGGAAAATTGTACTGAAATGCAGGAGGATCTGCAGCGAGTTGACGCATGGTGCAGGGAATGGCAATTGAATCTCAATGTAGACAAGTGTAATGTGCTGCGAATACATAGAGAGATAGATCCCTTATCATTTAGCTACAAAATAGCAGGTCAGCAACTGGAATCAGTTAATTCCAAAAATTATCTGGGAGTACGCATTAGGAGTGATTTAAAATGGAATGATCATATAAAGTTGATCGTCGGTAAAGCAGATGCCAGACTGAGATTCATTGGAAGAATCCTAAGGAAATGCAATCCGAATACAAAGGAAGTAGGTTATAGTACGCTTGTTCGCCCACTGCTTGAATTACTGCTCAGCAGTGTGGGATCCGTACCAGATATGGTTGATAGAGAACATCCAACGGAGAGCAGCGCGCTTTGTTACAGGATCATTTAGTAATCGCGAAAGCGTTACGGAGATGATAGATAAACTCCAGTGGAAGACTCTGCAGGAGAGACGCTCAGTAGCTCGGTACGGGCTTTTGTTAAAGTTTCGAGATCATACCTTCACCGAAGAGTCAATCAGTATATTGCTCCCTCCTACGTATATCTCGCGAGGAGACCATGAGGATAAAATCAGAGAGATTAGAGCCCACACAGAAGCATACCGACAATCCTTCTTTCCACGAACAATACGAGACAGGAATAGAAGGGAGAACCGATAGAGGTACTCAGGGTACCCTCCGCCACACACCATCAGGTGGCTTGCGGAGTATGGATGTAGATGTAGATGTAGAAGAAGAAGATGGTCAAGTGGCCGGTGAGCCTTAGCTATATATATGTACTAAGATGGTATCTGTTCTTTCGGACATGCGGACATGTCCGAAAGAACAGATACCATCTTAGTATATACATTTAAATAAAGTTCCCTCGGCTATTACCCAGCAACTTGGAATTTTTACATTACAATTACAATCAATTATATACAGGGTAGAAATCGTAGAGGGAGACCAAGAGATGAATACACTAAGCAGATTCAGAAGGATGTAGGCTACAGTAAGTACTGGGAGATGAAAAAGCTTTCACGGGATAGAGTTGCATGGATAGCTGCATCACTCATTGCTTGCATATGGCATCATATTTTGGGGTAATTCATCATTGAGGAATAAAGTATTTATTACACAAAAGCGTGTAATCAGAATAATAGCTGGAGTCCACCCAAGATCATCCTGCAGACATTTATTTAAGGATCTACGGATATTCACAGTAGCTTCTCAGTATATATACTCTCTTATGATATTTGTTATTAACAACCAAACCCAATTCAAAAGTAATAGCAGTGTGCATAACTAAAATACTAGGAGAAAGGATGATCTCCACTATTCAAGATTAAATCTAACTTTGGCACAGAAAGGGGTGAATTATACTGCCACTAAAGTCTTTGATCACTTACCAAATAGTATCAAAAGTCTGACAGATAACCAACAAGTATTTAAGAAGAAATTAAAAGAATTTCTCAATGACAACTCCTTCTACTCCATAGAGGAATTTTTATATATAAATTAAGAAAAAAAACACAAACAAAAAAATTATAAAAAAATTAAAAAAGACAAAAAAATAAAAAAGTTGTTATATTAACTTAATTATGTTGTTAAATTAACTTAATTATGTCATGTATTGGAAAATTTGACTCGTTCCACATCATTACGAAATATCGTATTCATGATCCATGGAACTAGTATTAATCTAACCTAATCTAATCTAAAACCAGTCTCAGGACTGAAGACAACAACAACAACATATACAGTCAGAAATAAATACACTATTAAATCCGTTATGCATTAAATGTAATAAGGCTTACAGATGCAGGATCAGAAGTACAGTACAAGTTATCAACGGATATTAAACGGCGAAAAATTTGTTGATGGTGCAGTAGGTATTTAATCTGCATATTCGGTGTTACATACTCTCTGAACATCATGAAGTGATATAAAATATGTCAATGAATAACACGCCACTCCCGGAATAGTAAAAAAGACAACGAACAGTCCGTGTGTGTCGTGGCTGCAACAAAGCAGCTGGATCGCAGTGACACTTGGATTCGTGGACGCAACTTCGGTGGCGCCCGGCAGGGCGTTTACACGCAGAGTTCGTAGCCAGGGCCGCCACCCTCTCTCGCGTGCCGGACACGTGTCTCCCGTCTGCTGGCAGGCAGCCGGCCTTGGCCCGGAGCCACAGGGGGTGAAGGCCAGCCGACACAACACAACACGAGGCACAGACCGCGCCCTTGAAACTCAAGGGCGCGCCTGCCCGGCACAGCTCAAACGTCTACATCTACATCTACATACATACTCCGCAATCCACCATACGGTGCGTGGCGGAGGGTACCTCGTACCACAACCAGCATCTTCTCTCCCCGTTCCACTCCCAAACAGAGCGAGGGAAAAATGATTGCCTATATGCCTCTGTACGAGTCCTAATCCCTCTTATCTTATTTTTGTGGTCTGTGGGATCTTCCCGAAATGTAAGTTGGCGGCAGTAAAATTGTACTGCAGTTAGCCTCAAATGCTGGTTCTCTATTTCCTCAGTAGCGATTCACGAAAAGAACGCCTCCTTTTCTCCAGAGACTCCCACCCGAGTTCCTGAAGCATTTCCGTAACACTCGCGTGATGATCAAACCCACCAGTAACAAATCTAGCAGCCCGCCTCTGAATTGCTTCTATGTCCTCCCTCAATCCGACCTGATAGGTATCCTAAACGCTCGAGCAGTACTCAGGAATAGGTCGTATTAGTGTTTTATAAACGGTCTCTTTTACGGATGAACCACATCTTCCCAAAATTCTACCAATGAACCGAAGACGACTATCCGCCTTCCCCACAACTGCCATTACATGCTTGTCCCACTTCAAATCGCTCTGCAGTGTTACACTCAAATATTTAATCGACGTGACTGTGCCAAGCGCTACACTACTAATGAAGTATTCAAACATTACGGGATCATGTTTCCTATTCATCTACGTTAATATACATTTATCTATATTTAGAGTTAGCTGTCATTCTTTACACCAATCAAAAATCCTGTCCAAGTCATCTTGAATGCTCCTACAGTCACTCAACGACGACACCTTCCCGTACACCACACCATCATCAGCAAACAGCCGCACATTGCTATCCACCCTATCCAAAAGATCATTTATGTAGATAGAAAACAGCGGACCTACCACACTTCCCTGGGGCACACCTCCGATGAACACTCGCCATCGAGGACAACGTACTGGGTTCTATTACTTAAGAAGTCTTCGAGGCACTCACACACTTGGGAACCAATCCCATATGCTCGTACCTTAGTTAGGAGTCTGCAGTGGGGCACCGAGTCAGACGCTTTCCGGAAGCCAAGCAATATGGCATCCGTCTGATACCCTTCATCCATGGTTCGCAAGATATCATGTGAAAAATGGACGAGTTGCGTTTCGCAGGAGCGATGCTTTCTAAAGCGGTGCTGATGCATGGACAGCAACTTCTCTGTCTCAAGGGAATTCATTATATTCGAGCTGAGAATATGGTCGAGAATCCTGCAACAAACCGATGTTAAGGATATTGGTCTGTAATTTTGAGGATCCGTCCTTGTACCCTTCTTATATACAGGCGTCACCTGCGCTTTTTTCCAGTCGCTCGGGACTTTACGTTGGGCAAGAGGTTCGCGATAAATGCAAGCTAAGTAAGGAGCCAATGCAGTAGAGTACTCTCTGTAAAACCGAATTGGAATCCCATCAGGACCTGGCGATTTATTTATTTTCAACCTATTCAGCTGCTTCTCAACCCTAGGGATGTCTATTACTATGTCCTCCATACGGGAATCTGTACGAGACTCAAACAGCGGTATATTTGTACGATCCTCGTGCGTGAAAGATTTCTCAAATGCTAAATTTAGAATTTCAGCTTTCGTTTTGCTGTGTTCCGCTGGTGACTGGATGGAAGCCTTCGACCCGCTTACTGATTTTACGTAAGACCAGAATTTCCTTGGGTTTTCAGCAAGATCTTTTGCTAAGGTATGACGGTGGTAGTGGTTGAATGCTTCGCGAATCGCTCCTTTTACAGCAGCACGAATCTCTACAAACTTTTGCATGTCCTCGTTCTCCCGATCTTTCTTGTACCGCGAGTGCAACTGTCTTTGCTTCCTGAGCATTCTTCGAATTGCGCTGTTAAACCACGGTGGGTCTTTTCCGTCCGTAACCCACTTTTTCGGCACATGCTTGTCCAATGCGTGATTTACAATGTGTTTAAAATTTGCCCATAATTCTTCCATGTCCATCGTACCAGAAGTAAATGAAGTCCATTCATTTACTAAGTGGGATGCTAACAACTGCTTATCTGCTCTTTCTAGTCTACGACAGGTAAACAAACCAAAATCTGAAAAAGTGCCCGTATGGGAGCTTTTTTTTATCACTGTTATTTCATCTCCCACGCCCCATATGGGTGGACGATGGGTCAGTGGTACACACGAGGGGCCTTTGAAAAGTCAGTGCAAAGTCCGAGAGATGGCATCACCGGCGCTTATCGAAGTCGTGTTTAGTTAGTAGCGTCTTTGGAAAGAACGCACACCAAGTTTCAGCCATATTGGTCTATCTCTTTGTGTTTGGCATTCGTGTGAATCAAGGAAGTCGAGTGATTGGTAAAAAATGGACGAAAAAGAATTTCGTGTGGTGATTAAACATTACTTCATGAAAGGCAAAACGCCTCAGGAGACTAAAGAGAAGCTTGATAAACATTATGGGGACTCTGTACCTTCTATTAGAACAGTTTATAAGTTGTTTCGGAGTGGCCATATGGGCACAAGTGATGTTGAACGTTCTGGACGCCCTGTGGAGGTTACGACTCCAGAAATCATTGATAAAATCCGTGATATGGTGATGGATGACAGAAGAGTTAAGGTGGGTGAGATTGCTAGTGCTGTGGAGATCTCAAATGAACGGGTACATAATATTTTGCATAAACATTTGGACCTGAGAAAGCTATCCACGATTGCTCACGCTTGACCAAAAACGGAATCGTGTAAAGTGTTGCAAGGATGGTTTGCAGCTCTTCAGGAAGAATCCGCAGGACTTTAAGCGTCGTTTCGTCACTGTGGATGAAATATGGATACATTACTATACTCCTGAGACCAAACAAAAATCTAAACAATGGGTTACCAAGGGAGAATTTGCACCAAAAAATGCGAAGACCATTCCTTCGGTCGGAAAGGTTATGGCGACTGTCTTTTGCGATTCGCAAGAGATAATTCTCATCGACTATCAGGAAAACGCTAAAACTATTATAGGTGCATATTATTCATCGTTACAGGACTGTTTTAAAACCGAGCTGCCAGAAAAACGTCGGCGATTGGACCGCAAAAATGTCTTTTTCCATCACGATGATGCATCAGCACACACCTCAGATGTTGTGGTCGCAAAATTATTGGAAATAGGATTCCAACTCGTTTCACATCCCCCCCTACTCTCCAGACTTGGCTCCCTCGGACTACTATTTGTTCTCCAATTTGAAGAAGTGGCTGGCGGTACAAAGATTTTATTCAAAGGAGAATGTGATTGCAGCAACTAATAGCCATTTTGCAGACTTGGACAATTCCTATTACTCGTAAGGGATCAACAAATTAGAAAGCGTTGGACGAAGTGTATAAGTCTAAAAGGAGACTATGTTGAAAAATAAAAAAGGTTTACCCCAAACACGTAAGTAGTTTTTATTTTTGCATGGACTTTTCTAACGCCCCTCGTACTGCTCATGTGCCAAAAATTTAAAATCATGTAAAGACGAAACAGATATGACTAAAACGTGTAAAGCTTTGCGAATGCTTTTAAAATCTATAGAGAGGTAGTTTTTTGATGGTATTTACATTTCTCTGTTTCTGAAATTAAAATGTAAAAGATAAAAACTAACAGACTAAAAAATAAAAAGAAATATACATGCTTTGAACATGATGAAGGAAAAAGGTGCACTGCACTATCATTGAAAAGTTGAAAGATCTCCCCTGGTGGAGAATGGTCTGGGAAGATGAAACGTTAGGTGTGTAGGGCCGAAGGAGGTGCCTGTAAATGAATGGATCTGTTGGGTAATATCTGTGGAGATGAAAGCAGGTGTTGGGGTGTGTCGTGGAAAGACAGAAAAGGAGGAGGAGTTTGGTGCGTAGGCAGGGCCGTAGTACCAAGAGGAGAAGGTTTGGTGAAAGATGGAGGGTGAAGAGGGAAGAGAGAGCCCTGGTTTGGAGTCGGATAGGAGGGAAAATGTTATAGCTAGTAGAATGGATACGTATCGGGACTGATTTTAATGTCTGGCAAGCGAAATCGACTGATGTGACCATCGCGAACAGGAAGCACACTGAATTCAATACTCATTTTTGTTTGTTTCATATTCACCACATCCACACTTGGGATGTGGGCTGTGTGTAGGTATAATAAAGGTTGGGATATGTTCGTATGTGTGTGTGGCAGCATACTCGGATTGGCGATCGCAGGGGAAGCAGTGAGATTATTGGTATCAATCTTGCAGGTAGCGTAGCATTTACAGAGGTGTTCAGTGCATGTGATAAGGGAGGATGGGGATATTGAGAATAGTAGAGGATTAATAAGGGGGTAGGTGAACGCATATGAAAAGCAAGACAGAATGAAGGGGGTTGGTAAGCTAATATGGAAAGCAAGACAGAATGGGTGGCACTCAAGGATTTGGAGGGCGTGATAAACTTTATGTGGTGCAGATACGGTAAGTCCTGGAGAACTGGACCACTTTTTTTCTTCAGCACGAAATGTATGTGTTTTTCGACTGTTTGCGACTTCTGGCAGCATGTTCGTTTAGAGGATCATATAAATTTAGCTAGAATTTATTAATGAGACAGTGGCACTTAAAGTACAAGAGATATGGTGAAAATATATATGAGAAGTCCGACTCACCCATAAGTGGAGCAAAGTACTGGGACAGATGGACCATATGAAAATGTTCATATATGAAGAAAAGAGTCAATTAAAATTACGTATTTTTATTTGAAATATGTTGTAGTGAATACAGGAATATAACATTAAATAGTTTAGTAAAAAAAAAAAAAAAAAAAAAAAAACATTTTGCCGGCCGTGGTGGCCGAACGGTGCTAGGCGCTTGAGTCTGGAACCGCGCGACCGCTACGGTTGCAGGTTCGAATCCTGCCGCGGGCATGAATGTGTGTGATGTCCTTAGGTTAGTTAGGTTTAATTAGTTCTAAGTTCTAGGGGACTGACGATCTCAGATGTTGAGTCCCGTAGTGCACAGAGCCATTTTTGAACCAAAACATTTTATCAGCTTTTTATAAATCTTGATTGGACATTGGCTTTTCTAATGAGTTATTCGTTTTGTTCAAGCATTAGCCTGCCTTTCTCTTGCCATATTAGTTGCACTTATTACGAACTAACGAACAAGATTCATGTGAACAGGAACGCACTGAATCCAATAGTCAACTTCGTTAGTTTCACAGATTTCACCACACCCACCACTTTCATTTCCATCCCATTCATCAAAGCTATTTCCGTAATCTTCTACAACGTATTCTTCTGCACACAGTGAGGTATTAGCAGCATTTTTGTTTTTTAGCTCTAAAGTCTTTCTCTTCACTAGTATTTCCCTTGATAACCTATTTGTGGCTTTTTTTCTGTTTCCTTTCTTTTATTATCCCTCTATTTCTTTACAGTTTCAGATGAGTGTAGTTTTTTGAATAGAGTTGCTGCCTGAGCTGGTGCGCTGCTGGCGCTAGTCTCCATCAATTGTCATCCCGAACGATTTTCGCATCTTTGGCGGATCGCTATTTACCTGCGGCGCGCGCGCTCTGCTGGGGCTGGAGTTCGGGTATCAGCTGTGTGAGCGACAGTGAGGTGTGGCGCTGTGGATGCATGCGGTGTGGAGAGTGGCCGAGTCGGTACGGCGGAGGAGCGTGGGCAGCTGCTGCGGCGTGTTCAGCCGTTAGAATGCAGATCCGCTGCCGACGGTGATTGGGATTTCCTTGAGATTTGAAGAACAGAATTCCTTCGCGTCTGTTAGATGTTACTCAAAGTGAAAGAAGAACTGGAGTCGTCGAATTGTTCCTTGGTGGGTTCTGTTCATGTTAATTGAATATCCGAGTGCACTGAAAACTATCGTGATTGTTTCAGTTACTTGTCACTGTATTTGGTCTGGCTGCCTGATACGTTGACGACATTTAAGGGAGTGCTAGTTACGAACAACAAATAGATACGAAGCCGTGCTTAATGCGTAGCTAGAGGTCGTTCCAAGTAGTGCGTAGGTCTTTGCCTGGCGTTCAAGAGCGGGCCGAAATAATTTTCCCTTTTTCCTTTTCTATATTATTATTTTATTTGTTTTGCTCTAGAGAATTGGCTAATCAAATTTTAAGAGCCGTTACTGGGCAAATTGTCAGGTAGTTTAGTTCTGCTTGGGTTCATTTTGGGCCGTGCATAATTAAAGGTTTATTTATAACCAGTTGGGCAGATATGTTTTATGTATCTCAGGCGCCAGAATGTTGCCTGCCGCTGATGTGTTTATGTTTTAGATAATTGGCAGTGGTCGACGCGAGCAAACTCCGATCAGGGTATCACGGTGGAAGAGGGAAATTTAAGGACCTGGGTCGGTGTCTATGGTTATGTTGTTAGTGTCTTGAAATTCCATCCTTCCGGTGGAGCGTTGTGGATTTCCGGAAGCTTAATTGTAGCTCAAACTTGAGTATAGTTCTACTTCCCCTTCTGGTCTGTGAATCTCCTGTATCTGTTAGAACCTTTCAGTCTGCTCACGTCCATCACTAATTATCAACAAAAAATTGAAATTGCCCCATTTTAAGACAATTTATAAGCTATTACTATATTCTAGGGATGAAATGTATGTGAACCTCGTACCTGTATGTAATACTAAAGAGAAGCCTAGTTGAGTATATTAATCTGATAATACTTTTAATTTGTTCGAATTGCTTAAGATTAGTCCATGGAAGACGTCTTTAGTTGTTGGAAGCAGTTTTGGAATATGATATGAGTTATGTGAAAGCCAGTTTCTATGTAAGTCATGAAGCATGTTTAAAAGGTTTGTGTGATTCAGTTATGTCACTTAAATTTGATTAATGGTGGTTTTGTGAACATTGTTTTAATTAGTGAAAATTGGTTGAGTAAATTTTGAAAGATCTGTGTCTTTCGGACTTGATGGATTAATGTTTTAATCTGAGTCCTGCTGGTGGTTCGGTAGTGCAGGTGCCTTTTATTATAGTCGTTGTTACTGTTAATTTCATTAATAGCATGTGTTTTGTAAGTAGGCTGTTTATGTTTTCTCTATGTAAGTAGGCTGTTTATGTTTTCTTATTGGCAATGTTACGTAGCGCTCAATATGAAAATCACTGCCTGTGCTGTGTGCAGTCTGTGGCTGCTTTGCATTGTTGTAATACTCGCCATTGTAGTGTTAGGCAGCTGGCTGTGAACAGCGCGTAGCGTTGCGCAGTTGGAGGTGAGCCGCCAGCAGTGGTGGATGTGGGGAGAGAGATGGCGGAGTTTTGTAATTTGTCATGAACTGCTATATTTATATATGATGATATCAAGGTAAATACATTGTTTGTTCTCTATTAATATCTTTCATTTGCTAACTATCCCTATCAGTAGTTAGTGCCTTCCATAGTTTGAATCTTTTATTTAGCTGGCAGTAGTGGCGCTCGCTGTATTGCAGTAGCTTGAGCAGCGAAGATTTTTGTGAGGTAAGTGATTTGTGAAAGGTATAGTTTAATGTTAGTCAGGGCCATTCTTTTATAGGGAATTTTGAAAGTCAGATTGCGTTGCGCTAAAAATATTGTGTGTCAGTTTAAGCACAGTCATATATAAAATTGTTCAAAGGGGAAGTTTCATATGTCGACCCTTAGCCAAGGATACCTCACTGGAATCTTCTGATTTTTTGTTGTAGTTTGTGTAATTAGTGTAGATTTTGTTTATTGCTAGTGCGTAATTGTAGAGAAAATCTCCTTTGTAGTTGCAGACTTTCATTGTTGTACAGTAAAACAGTTGTGGCATGCATGTAGATTTGCACCAAGTATTTCGCAGCTGCAATTAACTAGATATTATTTTCAGTGCTATGTTAATGTGTTCTCTTATTTTTGATCTTCAAATTGTGTTTTTCTGTGTTGTCGTGTGAAATACTGTGACAATAATGGCGTGTGAAAAACGTAATACTAGGCTCCAAAGTAAACTGAGAAATGACAGTGAAAATGAAAGCAGTGTGTTAGCGCCGCAGAGTAATGAATTAACTAATGTTCAAAGTAGTAATTTGGTAATTGCGCATAGGGAAATGGAGCGGGCGGCAAACAATGGTGTAGACAGTGAAACAGGTAGTGAACAGGGAAGCGTTATCGATCGATTGGTCGGCAACAGCTCGCCTCAGGAATCGCGAATGACAGAACACAATATCGCAAATACTGTAGATTCAGGTTTTGGGTCATCACCGTTTTCTCAAATAAGTCAAGACACATTTTCTGCTTGTCAAAATGTGAATGTTGCCGGTGCAAATGCACTGCCGAAAAGCGTAGAGAAACAGATTCCAGACACTAATACATTATTATTGCAATTAATGCAACAAATGGAACAAAATCAGAGACAAATGGGACAAAATCTTAAAAAGTTAGACACAATGGAACAACACCAGAGACAAACACAGCAACAGTTAGACACAATGGAACAACACCAGAGACAAACACAGCAACAGTTAGACGCAATGGAACAAAATCTTCACACCACGCTTGAACAAACACGTGAAGATTTAACTACTGAGTTACATAACATTGAATCGAAATGTCAAAAAGTCTGTAATGACGTAAAAACACAAATTTGTGAGCATTTTCAACCTATTTTTTCGCGGCATGAAAATGTATTACAGAATCACGAAGCAGCCATAAAAGAACTGCAAACCATTGTTCATGAAAATCACGACACCTTGCAAGCTAAAATTGACTCAGTTGCATCTACCGATTCGGTTACGCAACTTGCAAAAACTCAGGAAAACTTAAAGGACACAGTAGATACTCTGAAACTTGGTTCAGAAAAACATACAGAGGAAATAATTTCACTATCGAATAAAGTAGCTGAACTTTCAGATCAGTTCACTAACTTATCTACAAAGGTAGATGATGATCTGAATGACACAAGACCTGTAGCCTTCACTGACACTGAAGAGTGCGAACAAATTAGGAAATTCAAACAAAATCAGAATCAGATTAATACGCAACACCAAAGAGAAATCCGGGAAGTACAAGATCAGCTGACACAGTTAATACAAGAATTACGTATTTCAGAGGATACTCGCGCCCCAATACGGGAAGAGGGACACAGAAATACGGAACAGCCACAAAATAATAACACAGGGCATTTCGGAAGTTATGAAAGAAATTGGCAATGTGCACCGAATTTTGAGATGGAACGGCCGGCACGACCTAACAATGACCGATATGCGACTCGCCGACATGATGATTTTGACTATAAGCTGTTCATTACTACACGTAGATTCAAAACATTTAAGAATTCTGGCAACGACATTCATCCACAAGCATGGCTCCATCAATTCTCTCATTGTCTTCCTCCCAACTGGTCATTGGAGCACAGATTAGAATTTATGTGTGGCTACTTAGAGAATGAACCAGCTGTAAGAATGCGATCGGTCATTCACGATTGCCACAGTGAAGGAGAATTTTACCATGCCTTCCTCTCAGCATATTGGTCTCAAGCCACACAAGACCGCGTAAAACATGGTATCATAATGATGAAACATTTCGAACAATCTGAATTCTCCAGTCTTGTGAAATATTTTGAAGACATGTTGCACAAGAATCAGTACCTGTCAAACCCATACAGCCCCTCAGAACTCATCCGCATTTGCTTAATCAAATTACCTGAACATTTACGACATATTATTTTGGCAGGACGTTGCAAAGACGACATTGAAGCTTTTCAGGGACTGTTACAAGAACTGGAAAGTGACACTGACAATCGCGGAACACAGGAGCACAACAATTACAGATCACATCAGTCGCAATTCCGCGATGAAAGAAATAATAACTGGACGCGACAAGGCTATTCTCACAACACAAATCGTGACCGAAACAGACACCACCCGTATTACAACCGTTGGCAGAGTAGTAATAATTACAGGGAAAGATCACCTCTCCGCGGTAGTGACTATCACAGAGACAATCAGAGAAACAGACAATTTGGGAACCAAAATAATTATTATCAAGGGAGACAGAATAACTTTAGACGCAACGGTCCAACGCGCAGTTACGATTCAGGGAGAAATTCTCCACCACTTAACCGACAAGAAAGGAACTACAGGAACTACCGACAAAACGACAGACGTGAATTTCATCAGAACTGGTGGGATTCTAACAGAGCTGGGCCCTCTCGGCAAGGCGAATTTGTAGAAGTTAGGTCTACTAATCCCAATAACGGCGCGCGCCAACAAAGAGACAGACAATGACTCGCACAGCAGGCAGCCGCGTGCGCCCGCTCGCTCCGAGAAAAATAACATAAGACGCTAGCCTTGAAAAAATTTTAGCATTCTTTACCGATGTATACAACATGATAATAACTTTGAAGTTGAAACTCTGTGTACTAGGAAGAGTAAAGGATTGCACCACACTTCACATGTAAAACCGCTTACTGAGAGATAATCTGCTTTTTAACTTTGTCTTTGCCTTATAACTTTTCACTTCACATTTCTAGTATGCTTTGTCAGATTTAGAATCTGTTAACATGTAACAATGTTTGAAGTGAAATATCCAGTCAAGAACCAAGAGAACTCATTTAAACAGAAATTACGAATGCATTGTTATAATGAACAGGCGACACAGTGTTGTTAATTGTACATTCTTGCTTGTTAGTTGCACGATTACGTAACGACTATCAGGCTTACGTACTTAGGACACATACTGGTACTGCTGATGAGATTTTAATGCAACTTTTGGTTTACTTGAAAATACATTCTGGGTTTAAAGTACTTTCTGTGAGATACCAGAGGACACAGTGGTTAGTTTATGTGACAGCTACACGATTTTATCACGACGCTACTAATGAGTGACAATTCACAATGTTGCTTTTGCAGTGTATCTGTTTTATATCTGCACAGTTTTCTGAATTCTTCTAGGAAGAAAAACATGTTTTAGTAGTAACTTTTGTGGTATAGCAACAATGAGACAGCCTTTTTCGTGGCATAACAATACGTTACTGTACAGTACTTTCTTCATTACAACAATAAGCATAATAACTACGATATCTATACGCAAAGCATTTCACTTTTGTGTATTATGAGGTAAGTACATTGACTTATGCAGAACTTAGCTTTCAGAGGACGATAACTACGACACTTCCACACAGATTATGTTGCAACAAGACGCACATTTAGCGCTACAGTACACGTATTTGAGTGATTAATTTTGTACTTAAAACATTAATTTTAAAGATTTTTTAATTACAAAGAAAGTTTTCCGTGATACATTTCATTGCATTGCTGTAATCTGTAATACCTGAGGGTATAATTACATTAATCCTCAGGGGGGTACACGCTTGCTTTGTGTACCATGTGTTTGGCAAGCACAAGGAGCCCTAGCTAATATGGTATTTGCTTATACAACTTTACACATCGGTACCATATTTCCCTAACACAGAATTACACAGCTATCTGATTATTTGACAGAGAAACAAACAGTCTTTTTACTATGTCAGTGACACATGTTTACGCAATTACACAGTTGGATAACTTCACACTTATGAAATTGTATTTTGTCTGTACTTTGTGAAATGCTTATATTTTTTCGGAACCATTGTGATACTATGAGAGCTTTGAATGATGTATTTGGTATGGATTCATGATTTTTAAAGTACGTTTGAGGCAGATGACACTTTTGACATGAGCAGAGAATTTTTTAATTCTTGGAGGAAGCTACGACGATTTTGAGATTTGACTGATTGTGTTATGATGTTATTTTTTTACGACGACGATGTGTATTATGCTGCTGAGGTATGTTTATGATTAATAAGCTGGTGCTATATGAGGAATTTGGTTATGCTATGTATTTATTATGATGAAATATTGAAGTGTCGTCGCAAGGTTGACGTGTCGACGAATATAAATATGTGTAATAAGGTAAGGAGTAATGAATAGTGATTAGGGACTCTGACTTATGGAAAAGGATGTTGGAAACCAAGAATCGTACTTTAGAATTATGAAATATGTGTACATGTGTGAATCATGTGTGAATGTATCACAATGCCACTGAAAATTTTTTTGGACACTGTTATATTCATAGGATTTTGTTTCTACACATTTGCAAAGTAAATTCTCGACCTGTGAAATTTTGTATATATGACTGTCACTGTAGCGGAAACTGCTGTCGTAAATATTTCCGTACGAAAGTTAAGTGACCACCTGCACATAATGCGTCGTGGGCACCCAGGTGTGTCAGACGCCTGGAGAACAAGCCATTAGTGTGAGTGCCTCGTCAGAAGCACAGGTAGAAAAGAAAAGAAAGGGAAGGCCATTGTCCGCGCTACTGACACCTCCTTGTTGAAAGCATACTGTGGAGCTCGTAATTTATGATATTTACTGAAATGCCTAATGAAACGATGAGAAACATTTCACAGCTATTGCCTTGCTAGTTAAGAAAAATGCCATATGGCTTGCTTTATGTATTTATTTACACATTTTGTTTAATATCAAGTTTCTAGCTGCACTGCAGCATTGGTTAAAATAAAATTTTATAGATGTACTAATATAAATATTTTCTGTCTGCAGATCGAGTATATAATAATTTTTTTCAAAAAAATGAGGGAGCACAAAGCGACTTTTACCTTCACAGGAACTGCATTCATAATTTTCTTTTCAAGTACTTGGTAATTTCTTTTGTAGAATAAATTGTGATGCATCACTCTAATGTTAAGATGTGACATAGGTATTAGACATGGCCATTTTAGTGTAATATTTTTTTCTGCTTGAGCTATGTCATGTTTAGATATAAGCTGCTGTTTGCCAGGCATAGTGCTACTGAACTTTAATTTGTGTTACTCTGCTAAGCCAGATTTATTTTTTGTTTGCTGCATTGCCTCATATTAGTTGTAATGTTGAATTGCTTGGTAATTTAGATTTACTGTAGCTTGCTTTGCGATTTTCCATTTTTTATTGCTGTTTATATTAATTGTTTTATGTGCTGCTGCATTGCCTCGTTCCTTAGTTTAGCATCTGAGCTCAGTAGATTTAAGTTAGCTTAAGAGGAAGTAGACTATATAAGAAACTGACTATGGACAATATGAAAAAGATTTGGGCCAAAATGAGTATTGTACACTGAGAAATAATTATATTGAAAGAAATATGAATAGAATACAGAAAGCAGGTATAGATAGGACTTTTTGGGAATAATGATGAATGAAGGGAGATCTCCAAGAAGTAAAGAAAGTTTTGTTTGCAAAATACTGCAGTACAACAAACCCTGTCCTTTCCTTTTGTGTTATTCCACTATATGTTTGTGTACCCTTGTGTATTTGTTTTCTTCCTGTCTCTGTGTAGTTTCATAGAATTTTTTCTTCTTTTAATATTAAGCTACATTCACTATGATGAGGAATACTGTTATCCTCAAATATAATTTGCATTAATAATATGTTATTTACCTTGTAAATATGCTTAGACATTATTTATTCTGGTTTGTTGCTCACATGTGAAGGTGATGTTTCAAAAGTTCTTGTGATCTTTATGTATTTACTTATGTCATAATTCCTGTAACACTGAAGAAAATGTCTATTTCGATTCTTTTGTAAAGCCCATATTACTACAAATGTTATCTGTATTATTATGTTTTTAATGATGTATTTTGTACCTTTGTAATTGTATTTTCATGTTGTAAATTTATAAAATTGTAATTGACACCAGTTCATCTTATTATTAACTTGTAAGTTACATTTCACTGCACACGTTTCTGTTGGTCATAGTACATGGACAATATGTGAGAAGTAGGGACTGATAGTGTTTGCACGTGTGTTAATGATTCAGCAAGGGACTGGATAACAGCATTGCTGGATCTAAGGACAATTCCAGAAACTTTGTGAGTGCACAAGTGGTGGTTTATGGACTTGCTATATTATCCGCAAGACTCTTCAATGGTGATTGTGCACCTGCACAGTCACAACAGATGGCTGTTGGCCATCTCTACAAGGACTACAGTGGGTCTACATCTTTGATGATCCATCAATACCATTATTTCTACAAGGACTGCAGTGGGTCTGCACCTCTGGTGGCCCACCAATATCGTAATCTCTACCAGGACTACGGTGGGTCTGCTCTGTGATGACCTACCTACCAATACTCTTCAAAATTTCGACTGACTCTGCTGTGGGTTTGCTCTGTTGTGACCCAATACTTGTCTGCATGTCGAGAGTCAGCACTGTCTTTCCGTTGGAAGGACAACACTACTTCTTCAAGACTGCATGGAAATCCACTACTTCCATGTGCATTTTCTTTTACTGCTCAGACTTTGAGAAAAACACTGCTATTCTACTGTAATGAATGATCAGGACTATCTTTATGGACTGTGAGAAAATTTTAGCTTTTGACCGACATTGTATCAATAAGTGTGTGCATTTGATTTCTTTGTTATTGTAATTATGAAAAATTTTATCAAATCATTATTGGCCACTGCCCAAAAAAATTTTGTAAAATTTTTTGTGGGGAGCATGGGGGCTATGTAAGTAGGCTGTTTATGTTTTCTCTATGTAAGTAGGCTGTTTATGTTTTCTTATTCGCAATGTTACGTAGCGCTCAATATGAAAATCACTGCCTGTGCTGTGTGCAGTCTGTGGCTGCTTTGTATTGTTGTAATACTCGCCATTGTAGTGTTAGGCAGCTGGCTGTGAACAGCGCGTAGCGTTGCGCAGTTGGAGGTGAGCCGCCAGCAGTGGTGGATGTGGGGAGAGAGATGGCGGAGTTTTATAATTTGTCATGAACTGCTATATTTATATATGATGATATCAAGGTAAATACATTGTTTGTTCTCTATTAATATCTTTCATTTGCTAACTATCCCTATCAGTAGTTAGTGCCTTCCATAGTTTGAATCTTTTATTTAGCTGGCAGTAGTGGCGCTCGCTGTATTGCAGTAGCTTGAGCAGCGAAGATTTTTGTGAGGTAAGTGATTTGTGAAATGTATAGTTTAATGTTAGTCAGGGCCATTCTTTTATAGGGAATTTTGAAAGTCAGATTGCGTTGCGCTAAAAATATTGTGTGTCAGTTTAAGCACAGTCATATATAAAATTGTTCAAAGGGGAAGTTTCAGTTTGTAATAAAGAAGTGTATGGCAACTACAAACTGGTTATGTGTCGAAAGGAATAACACATCACTGCCTTTCTCTTAAAATTCATGATTTTATCAATAGGAGGAACAACTGATATTTCTTCTGAAAGTTTTGTCTGTGTTGGCTTAAAAGTAGTCAGTCTTGAGGTGTAAGCTTGGAAGTTTTAGGTTTAGCACGAGTGGAGTCCAAAGTTGTGTCCGTGAAGGAATTTGACTCGTGCAGATAACTGTGCTCTTTGGATGTGCTTGGGATCAGTAGGTCTTTTGACGAGCTTTGAAGTGGTTGGTTGGCCTGTGTTTGAGATTCTGTTATTCCACCCGTTTGCACAGATATTCCTTCTGACAAGCAATCATAGTCTGAGATTGCGGCCATCTTCGGTGGGATTATTGCACATGCCCTGAAGCTAAATTTAATCGTGCTCCTTCTCTGCCACATGAAGTGGCCCATCTCTCCCCCGATTTTCTGGGAGAGAAGGACTACCCCGACTTCTATCTGAAGGTAGCGAACTCAGTGACCATTTCAGGTTAGGTTTGTGCCTAAATTTTTGTCAAACTCACAGTAAAAAAACTGCATCAATATTGCGCAAACTAAACCTTACTACTACAATTGTGTAACCATACGATAAAACTTTTCAGCTAACCAGAAAACAGAGAATGTGATTTTTTTTTCACCAGAACTAATACGAAAATGATAGCAACATTGTTGCACCACGTTTGTTTGCAAAAGAACTTACTTGTAAGTGGTGGAACCTGCTCTCCAGCGGGGCATTTGTGAAATATGCCACTGGTCCGTCCCACTCAGTGGATCCTAGCCTGTACAGGCAACGCTGGCTTAGGAAAAAGTACGGCGAATCGACCTTTCGTACATGTGGAGTACACTGCTGGGTTACCGTCCTCCAAGTTCGGTCGATGAGTAGTTTTAGCTTATTTCGTACTTTCTGTTGGATGGTTAGTAGATGAGATTTCCACTTTAGCTGCAGGTCCATCGTTGGTGCAAGATGTCGTAGAATGTTAATTAACTGGATATAAGAGTTGTAAATCGTTAGGTGAAAGTCGTGGATACGGAGGTTACGGGTGGCACGTCCTAAAATTATTGTATGTGCTTTGGAGGCGTTATCATCAGAAGCCGATGATTACACCAGGAGGTTGAGGCGTAGTTGCAGGGATCATTGGGCTCCCTATAGTTGCAGGTTGAGGGCTATGAAATTAGCGTTGTCATCATACTGAAGGAGGCGGACTGTGGGGTGTGATTTTGACATATGAGCAGTGTATAGGCCATAAAGGACAAGTGAGACGACAGCGCTTTAGGACACACCTGCAACATGATAGAAGACATGGGAATTGGTACTGTTAACAGTGTCAAAAGATGGACGGTAAGTGAGCAAGGAACCAAATATGAGGACATGATTAGCAGCCATACAGAGGGAGGATTTGGATACACCTAAAAATACTGGTATATACTATTCTGTAGCGAGAAAATCAATATAATCTTTATTTACAACACACTCCGAATTTGAAAGGTACACTGTTTTCCCTTCTGGATACTTGAATGCGCTAAACAACCGTCCTTTCTCCATTAAGTTATTGTTTTTAGGGCGGATAAAGATCGCCGTCTACGGAAAAAAATGTGTATTCTGGGGCGAGGCCAGCGTAATGTCACACTGGAGACTATTCAGCAATACGTGCCCGTATTTTTAAAGGAATTTTAGTATTAGTTTATTCATCTTGAGTGTTAAGGGCGATCTGTAAGAATTACTTTATAGAATTTCTTCATGCACAGGTCCACAGCCTCCATTATCATCTAAATGATGGAATATTTCAGCTAATGATTTTATTCCCTTAACGTACCACGCATTTAAATTACATTACCTGCCACTTTTGCTCTTACGCCATTACCAAATGTCTGCATTAAGATATCAAAAGTAAAGTAACTACGTACGACATGTTAGTGGATAACATTACGCTTGAGTATTAGAATTGTTGTTTAAATTACTTACATGACATTGGTGATGTGCGTACCACACTTAAAAAAATGTTTGTTGCGTATTATGTGTGGCCACACACACACACACACACACACACACACACACACACACACACACACACACAAATCGTTTGTTACAGATATAGTCTTGTACATACGAAGCAGCTTACAAAAACAGCTTCCACAACACGTCATGTAGGCAAAAACCTAACAGGTAGCTTACTAGTTCTTGTAAATTCGTTTAGCAGCATACCGAGTAACCTTCCAGACTCATACAAACACACAAGTGTTACAAATCGCGGGAAATATGCACCAGCCAAAGAGCGCGCTAAGACCTGTCAGTTTGCTCTGAATATTGTTGTCTCTTTACATTATAAATCTGAAATATTTTACTGAATTATTGGTACTCATAATAAACTCTTCGGCAATCTTGATATCCCACAGCTCTTCATGTATCGCCGTCTGGTGTTAAAATTTATATACAGCTCAGAATTCCTCTTCAGTCTGTTCAGGTTGGTTACGAAAATATCATGTAACCATCAGGTCCACTTGTTACCTTTAGTGCCAGGGTAAGTCCCCTATTCATATACGTGTAAAAGAACTGTGTATATTGTTTTTTTCTGTTTTGTCATATACAGTTACATGCAATGTAAAATTTTTGACAGGTTATCTGATGCTTGCTTATGCCGAAACGCGTCATTTTGGATTAATAAAGTCATTTTGTATTTCATCATTACTGACTATTACCTTGCAACGCAATTATCCTGCTACCTATTCAGATTTCTATGTCTTGATTATCCTGATTTTCTGCCAGTGACAGCATATCCCACATCGATACAATCCTTTACTTTCCTCTTGGCTCAGTACAGAAACTGAAAATAAGTGGACACAGAGAACCTGCTTTCTCGCATCTTTCCTCATTTTAACTTCTTGTTCAGTCAGTCAGTGCTAATTGCTCAAATCTGCATTGAATAAAGTAGTTGATACTACACAGCCTAAGAATTTTAAAAAAAAATGTATATTTTATGCCCTATTGCCAAAATGCTCGAAATTTAGGAATTCAGTGTACTGTTCTTTGCTTTTTCTAAATATTCCACCTGCTATTTAACCACTGTGCTAAAACTGCTTCCTCGATGTGTCTTCTTCTCCTATATCTAAAACTACCTTGAAAATGGCCATTCGACCTTCGATGAAGTTATCTTGTGAGAAGTTTTGAGGCATGCTATACCAGAAAGATGCGGTGATGTCCACAGATAACTGCACTTGTTTTCTTCGTGAGTGTAATAATTATATTCTTTTCAACTGGGCTAGCCTGACACAAAAAAGACTACGTAACAAGAGCATAAACATTAACGCGAAAGTTTGAAAACTTATTTGGCTTTGTTTTATTATTTTATGTGAAAGGGGATCGTCTCCAGACTTTTTTTCCCTATTTCAAACGCTGTGTACGAGGAGGGCCCCTTTAGACTCTTTAGAAGCGCCTAACCGGAAATGTGTAACAAGTAGGTAAAAAGAGCATTAACATTAACGCGAAAGTTTGAAAACATAGTTGGCTTTGTTTAACTGTTTTACGTTAATATGGAACTTCCCCGGGCATTATTTTCTGTTTCAAACTCCGGTTACTAGAGCCCCTTTACAGCCATTAGAGCTACATAATTGGAAACGTGTAACAAGCTGCGCACCAGTGTAATAGTCATCGACAATTTGCATCTCTGGAAGGCTTTCGTTCATATCGAAGTAAATAGTGGACCATAAAGAGAAAGACAAGAAGGGAATACAAGCCTTTGAAATGTGTCATTACAGGATAATGCTGAAGAGCAGATGGCTAGATTTAATAAGTAACGAAGAGGTACTGAATCGAATCAAAGAAAATACTAGTGCTAGAGTGCTCAAGTTGACTGAAAGAAGGGATATATTGAAGTGAGTAATCAAGGACTATTCATTACTCGAATACAGAGTACTGCTGTTGCACAATAGTATTTATTTAATAGTTAATAATATTAAATAAATGTTATTGAGGAACGTTAATACCGTGTATTCAAGTTATCAACATGTCTGTGTTTTTGCAAGAATCGACAGAGTATTCCAGAAACATAATCAAGAAATAATTAATTTAGTAATGGAAGGAAGAAACTAAACACGATGCTGAAGAAGAATGGGAAAAATTAAAATCAAGGATGTTGAAAACAGGTAATGAGGTACTAGGGGAAAGTGATGTATCAAATCTGAAAAAGGCTTTGGAAATATGGAATACCGAAATAGCCGAAAATACTAAAGAAAAGCAAAATGCTTATAACACCTATTTACAAACTCTAACAAATGAAGCCTGGCAAATATGTAAACAGAAAAGATATAAAACAATGAATTTTATAAAAAGAAATCAACGTGAATCCTAGGAAAGATTCATGGCTAATGTTGAACATGACATTCATGGATGACAGAATATAGCGTTTAAACTTATGAAGCATATGAATAGAACGGAGACATGAATGTACTCACAGGAAATCAATGAAACACGATTACATAATTTTATGGTATGATGAGGATAGTGAAGAATGTTAGTGTATAAAAACTGATAGTATCGCTGTAGACCAAACAAACATAAATATATCACAGTAGCCTTACCTGTAACAAAGAAAAAAAAACCAGAAAAGCTTATGACCTACATGACATTAATGCTAATTTAACCAAATATAGAAGACTCATTCTAGAATTTCGCTTTCTTCATTTTTCTAGTTATTTATTCGAAGAAATTATCCGTGGGTGAAGAATGGAACACAGATATACTTATTTCTGTATTAAAAAAAAAAAAAAAGGCGATAAGTAAGACACTGGAAATTATAGACGAATAAGTCTACTAAATGCAGGATACAAAATTTATGAAAAAGTTCTTAATCTCAGAAGAACAATCAGGCTTCAGAAAGGGACACTCATGTAATGATAATATATAAGAAAAATTATTGAAAAGTCAGAAATTTGACTTAGAAACACATTTAGCATTTGCTGATTATGAGAAAGCCTTTGACAAAGTAGAAAGTTCCTTTTGTGGCAAATATTGGAAGTAAAAGGTTTTTATAGAAACTTTATTAATGCCATGAGGCGTCTATATGCAAATACAAAAATAGTTATAAGTTCAGGTTCGAAAATGACAGATGAAATTTTGATAAATTAATGTGTTCGACAAGGGTGCAGTCTATCACTTACTTTAATTTATATATTGATGAGCTAGTTATGGAATGGAAAGATGAAATACAGCTAGGAATTAAAATAGGATGTAGTGTTTCGTTAAATACTCCGTTATATGCTGATGACCAGATAATCATACAAGAAATAGAAGATAATTTGCAAAGAGCAGTATACAGATTGAGTCAAAATTCGATAGATATATCTGCAAATAAGACAAAGAGAATGGCTTTCGAAGGAAAGAATCCAGTCAGATCAAAAATAATAATTAACGTCAAAATTTTAGAACAACTATCCCACTTCAGTTATCTAAGATGTGTTATTAGTTTTAACTATGGCAAAGTCATTGAGAAGAAGGTTAATAAGTATGAAGCCGTCTGCGGAACAAAATGGCTCTGAACACTATGGGACTTAACAGCTATGGTCATCAGTCCCCTAGAACTTAGAACTACTTAAACCTAACTAACCTAAGGACAACACACAACACCCAGTCATCACGAGGCAGAGAAAATCCCTGACCCCGCCGGGAATCGAACCCGGGACCCCGTGCTCGGGAAGCGAGAACGCTACCGCGAGACCACGAGCTGCGGGCGTCTGCGGAACACATGGAAGAACTTTGGGAATGAAAAAGAAAGTAAACACAAATGAAATTTTATAAGGTTAGGGCTGACCTACTCTTGAATATGCTTTCGAATCATGTATAAAGTAACAAAAATAGAAAACTCACCTATACAGGCAGCAGAGATGAAGTTCGTGGGATACGTAAGGTGCTGTAATACGGTGGATAAAATACGGAATGAAACGGTAAGATCAAATATAAAAATCTTTTCAGTTAATGACAAAATACAAGAGAATGGAATGAAATGGAAGGATCATATTAATAGAATGATAGAAAACAGACAGCCAAAAACGATGAATTATCGGCTGACTGGAAAGAGAGAACCAGGTCGATCTCGTGAGAGATGGATGGATGGATGGATTATAAGACATCGGAACAGGACACTACAATATCTAATCCTTGGAAGGAGATAATGATGAGGAGGGAAGAGTGCAGGATAGAACTATAGAGTGAGATCAACGCTCTAATACAGCAAGTAGGGTCAAGAGGATGTAAGATGGCGTAATTATGTAGACACGACGAGACTGACGCTGGATAGACCAGCAGAGAGAGCTACATCAAATTAGTCTTCGGTCTGAGATCTATAACAACTGTATCGTGTGCACCACTATTGTTTAGGTTGGCTCTGTCGGGCCTGTTAGAGGTTGGCCATAAATCCTGGTGCCTTGTGCTCTCTCTCTCTCTCTTCTCTCTAGTTGCGGAAGTGTTTATTCGGCCCTGGGGAGGGGGGAGGCGGAAATGGTTGTCAACCAGTCGGTGCACGGAGCCACGAGGCAAGGCGATTACAAGCTCGCTCTGAGGGAGCCTAGCCGTAAGACGTGAACGTGATTTGTTTGTGAGGCTGGCTGTACACACTGAGCGATCGCGAGCCTGCTGTATTCTGAAGGCGGTGCAGCCCGAATTTTATGGCAGTGATTGTAATGTGTCTAACCAATTGGGACGCACTGAGTGAAATCTATCCTTGATGCGTGTATGCTTCAGATAAGGAAAAGTACTGTGATTTGGTGCGGTTGTATCGTTATTCTATAGTTACCAAACACAGAATGTGCACTGATGTTTTAATTATACTATGTTCACGGATTTGGCGATACATTTTGTACCTGCTTATGATTCTATACAGGCACTGTACGTCGTTAAAGGGCGGTTGCCTAATTAATTTATACGAGGTATGACTATAGAATAATGAGACTGAAGATGACACAGAGTAAGCACGCATGCGCCAAAGATGAACGACCAATAGCTGTGAAGTGTGAAGCCTTCTCAGTCGAATGTGGCACCTCTGGTATCTGCAGACAAATCAGTGTGGCCGATGCCTTCGTTTACGCAAGAGCTGTTACTCTGTTTTGCAGGAAAAATGATAAGTGTAATAACAGAGCAACGAACTGTCTTGAAATTTGATGTGAAACTTGGAAAAATTGCTACTGAAAACTGTATGCTACTAAAAGAAGTGTATAGCGGAGACTGTTTATCACGTGGCGAATTTTTGAGTGGTTCAAGCGTTTCTAAGATGGGTGAGAAGACAGTGAAGATGACTCATGCCCTAGACGTCCTTCTACATCCAGAACGAATGAAAATATCGAAAAAATAGGTAACCAAATTCGATCTGATCGTCGGTTGAGTATTCGCTCGATTGCTGAAAATGTGTGAACTGACAAGGAATGCGTAAGGCAAATTTTACATACACCAAAAAAGAATTAAAACAGTCTTGGTCGCAATAAAATGGCTACCGGTTTCGGTCAGAATGTGACCATCGTCATACTATTTATGCCACTATGGTAGGCGGTGGCGGTAACGAAGCAGGTGCTGTGACTCTACGAACGTGACTACGACGTTCGTGAAGTCACGAAGCCTGCTACGTTCACCGCAACCGCCTACCACAGTGGTATAAATGGCATGACGATGGGTACATTCCGACCAAAACCGGTAATCATTCTACTGCGGGCAAGACTGTTTTTAATCAATTTTTAAACTATTTTAGCCAGAGAAATGTTCTCAAAGGCTTCAATTTTTAAGTAGCCAATTTAAAATGAGAAAAACGTGTGCGAAACTTGTGCCAAAAATTCTCACAATCGAACAAAATGAAGCTCGTGAAAATGTTTGTACTGACTCTTTGAATACCGCTGAAAATTATCCTAATTTCTTGGAAAGAGTGATAACGTGTGGCGAATCTCGGTGTTTCGCTTATGATCCAGAAACTAAGCGCCAATCCATTTATTCGAACAGTTTAACTACACCGAGAGCGAAAAAAGCTCGAATAAGCAAACCAAGGTTCAAAGTGATGACTATATTCTGTCCGATGCACTTGGAATTGAGTATCTTCCCTAGGTTGCTGAAGGTTAAGCTATTAATCAAAGTTAATGCCTTGAGGTTCTTGTTCAAAGACTTGAGAAAATAAGAAAAAAAGACCTGAATTATGGAGGAATACATCTCTGCATCAAGACAACGTACCGGCTCATACCCCCATACCACATTGTGTGTGAAAAGGTTTGTAGCGAAATACAACGTCCAAGTGTCAGACCACCCACCTCATTCACCTGAGCTAACACCAAGTGACTTTTATCTATTCCCCAAGGTTAAATCTGCATTAAAAGGAACAAGATTTCAGTCTGCTGAAGCGAGGCAAAACGACATCAAGCAGCTAACAGAGGAAGGCTTCGAGCATTGTTTCCATCAATGGAAAATTCGCATGCAGTGTTGTAGGGACAGAGGAGGAGAATATATTGAGGGTGACAATAGCTAAGTATGGATGCTTTTGAAATGAAATTTCTTATAGCAATAGTCCCGTTACTTTACAGCCACACTTCATACTGTTCCTACGAATCTGTCTGCTCACTGCATTTTAATATCGTTCTAAAACGACACGTTTATTGTGAGTTAGTATTGTTGACGCACACACAATTTGTTAGACTTGTACATAGTACTTCTATTCTGTCTGTGTACTCTAAGAACCTATGGTTTCTTGAAGGACATCATCTTTACGCCAGTCACTGTTATAAGTTTTTATTACACTATTCCAATTTCGGCCTTAGGCCATTATCAAGTGTTGCTGAAAAATACAGAATGTTTGAAAAATTATCTTACAGATTCATTATGTATCTCGACGTTGTGCCGATTATACAAGACATTTTAACTACGTAGCCATGTTACTTACATATTATGTCTTTAACCCATGTCAAGGTTTCTAATACTGAGTGGTTTCAGGTCAGTCTGTGACGTTTCCTTATATTTTCATGAGCTGCAGTGGAACATGTTATAACAGAATGAGATCTCGGGATTTTACGGACTATGCCAGGGAAGTTACTGTTGTCCTCATGGTACATGTAAATTCAGTTTTGGTACCGATCTGTTTTGTAAATTGTTAAAACGAGCATGCGTTTTTCTGAAATACAATTAAATTGAAATTTTATTGGTTTTTAAAGAAAGCAATTGATTATTCTCTTAAAGAATGCGATGAGTAGGAATTTTAAGTACCACTGGTCGATATATTTAAGCTAAGTTTCTTGTGATGTTGTAGAATTTTATTGATTCGGAGTGTTTAAAACATATTGCTGTCGTCTATTTGATTTCAGTTAATAGGAGACGTCCAAGTAAAATTGCAGCTTTTCATTAATCTTGAGTCAAGTTATTAATAAAGGAATATGTGTTCAAATGTTAACAAGAATTTATCAATCGATTCCACCCTTTTATCTTGTACACCCAATCCAGCACGCAACGGAACAGAGACAATAACAGATTTCATAAAAGAAGCTCCAGAAGTGAGTTGTTTATGTAAGTCTGTTGGTACACGTTTTTCTTTCTCTTAAACTAGAAATACCGTATGAAAGTACGTAAGTCTCTGTAATTTTGAGTAGTTTTCGGCCTACACGCAATGAACCGCCTAAAACTCATGAAAAATATTTCCTGCTGTGTTTTTGTTTGTCGTGGCATATGTTTCTTTTTTTTTTTTTTTTTTTTTTTTTTTTTTTTTTTTTTTTTTTTTAAAATACACACTCACACGCAAACAGAAACACTCATACATAGACACACATGTGTGCACATACGAACTTGCCATTTTCTGCGTGCTTCTCGATTTCAGACAAAAAAAACATTATTTTAATTTTACTGTCGCTTCGGTGTAGATATGGTAAAAATACGTGTTACGCTTGGATGAGGATTATTATTCGTTCGTCATGTCCGGCAGCTTTCGTGCGCGAAGCCCCCGCAATCAGTTCTCTTAACGCGTGTATACAGGTGTGACCGCTCGCCTTTTATGCATTGACGTATCCGTTTGGCTGGACAGATTCCGATGATGCTTACACAGAGCTTCAAAGAGCAGTGAGACCGGCCGAATTTTTACGTCCGGAAGTATCCAGCGAAATATGGCGCTATCGCATATAAAAGCATTACGTATGCCTGAGCTACTGCAACTGACCGCTACCGATACACACAGTCGCAGTTGGACGGATTATTTTTTTTTAAGAGACTCCAGGTAGGTTAAAATCTCGAAATTTTCAATTTTTGCTTTTTTCGTTGATCATAATCTACAGAATTTCTGCTTTCCAGTGATATGCATGGTGAACGTTAATAAAACCGACAAATTGCTGGGACGGATTCCGGATTGGAAATAGAGGAAAAACGGTCCTATGAACATCTGTCCAGCAATGCATCGTTGCCACGATAGATGATGCTGACGAAAGTTCCTCTGACCTCGTGCTGTGTGTTCCTTGTGCATTGTAGGCTGTGTGATTGACACAGCGTACTGTAAGTAGCGAATGTTTCGGTATTCCGATCGGGAACAACCCGAGATGGTGTTTGTGTACGGCCAAGCTAATGGAAACGGTCGAGAGTCAGCACGGCTGTACTAAAACCAGTACTCTCAAAGACACCAACCACGTCACGCAACATTTCAAGCCCTTTTTGGACATTTGTCTGATCATCGGTCCTTTCAGACAAATGAACGTACAGGTAGGCGACGGACTGTGCGTACACAAGATTTGAAGGACCCTGTACTACAGGATATTGAGATGAATCCTAGTACAAGCTCTAGGCAAGTGACCCACCAACATCGTGTGAACCACGTATGATTATGTGTATCCTGCATGACAGCCGGTACTATCCCTATCACCTACAACGAGCGCAAGGTTTATCAACTACATACAATCCTTCGGCAGTGGTTGAGGCGTCTCAACATAATCAGTTCAGCATCAGTGTGTGGGCAGGAATTGTAGGTGACCACGTACTTGGACCAGTTAACATTCCACAACGCCTCTGCGGAGGGTCGTACATGGACTTAGCTGCTTGAGAGTGTGCCTTTGGCAATAAGACAAGTTATGCGGTTTCTGCATGACGGAGCACCACCCCGCTTCCGCATTACAGTCACTGACACCGCAACATCTTCCCCGCACTTCGGATAGGACGCGGGCCCTGTAGCATGGCCTGCTGGATCACCGGACTTAAACCCCTGGAATTTTACCTATGAAAGATCTGAAAAGGATTGTATACGCTGAACCAGTTCTTGATGTGCTGGCTTTTTCAACAGTGTGTTCGCAACGCCTCTGACACTATTTGCAGAGAGATCGGAACGTGTGAAAGAATGTGGCAGTCCATGATGCGATGTATGAAAGCGTGCAGTGCATCCCGTGGAAGCCACGTCGAACATACATTGTGACGTAGATGCTGTGCACCTCTGTACTGTGTTCTGGGAAAATTTGTTGAATCTGCACGCAAACCGTCCATTTCTGGCCACGTGTTCACAGGTCCTTTCTTCTTCCATTTCCAGTCAGGAACCCGTCCCTGCAAAATTGTTCAAATGGCTCTGAGCCCTATGGGACTAAACTTTGAGGTCATCAGTCCCCTAGAACTTAGAACTACTTATACCAAACTAACCTAAGGACATCACACACATCCATGCCGGAGGCAGGATTCGAACCTGCGACCGTAGCGGTCGCGTGGTTCCAGACTGTAGCTCCTAGAACCGCTCGGCCAACCCGGCCGGCCCGTCCCTGCAGTTTTTCGGTTAAATTAATGTTCGCGCTATATAATACATTCGTATTATTGACTTATTTCTAGTTTACTCACTCATTAAAAAAAAATCGCTGTGCGGGCATGACCATGTACTCAGATTGAATGTTTATCTTTCTGTATCCCCTGCCTCCCATGGAAATTACTTAGGAGATGGGAATTCAAAAGCTTCCAAAGCAGCTGAGGAAGAAAAGAAATATTGAGAAAGTGTAACTACCACTAAGCATGAGTGCCCAGGCATGTACAAATGCGGATGGGTACGAGGCTGCGACAACTGAAAACTGAGTACCAGGGCAAGAAATTGAAAGAGGACAGAGGATTAAATGATAAGAATAGATTCACAGAACCTACCATAGAAAGAATTGAAAATTATTATGGCCTAGCCATGAGGCAAAATGTTTGTAACATAAAAGACATGAGAAAAGCTGTGTGGGCACCGCTCTTCAACCGACGATAAACCCGTTCATGGCCTGTAACTCCTGTAAAATGATTCATGGTGCAAATACAACAGCGCGCAAAAAAGAAATGGTGAGAAATTTATTCACAAACCAACTATTTCTTTTGCAAGTGGAGCTCTTGAAAGAAACTTTCAAAGATTTATCAGAAACAAGGATATTGCAGGATGAGATGGAAAAGCACGCAGACAATCCATCGTTCGAAGCTGGGATGCATCAAAAACTTTAATGGCTGTTTTCTGGCATTTTTTCTCAGCTTCTACTAGCCAGAATTTGTTCAAAATTATGATTTTACAACGTCCAGAGCCACTTAACGAAATTAAAATCTACGATACTGCTGTTAGGAGGAAATCCATAACATATGGGGACGGTGTGGTCGGAAACATAAAGTGAGACATTTAGTATGATCATCGCTTCATATCCAAATGAAATGCTACGACTAAACTGTAAATAAGAACTCAAAAGTATTAGAGCGGTGCCTAAGGAATTTAATATAAGGCCAGGCGACAGCCTCCGGAGGGAGCACATTTGGTTTACAGCTCTGTTTTAAGTAAACTTTATCAAACGGCTGCAGTTTTACCCATTTCAGTAATAATCGCCAAAACAATGTTAGTCGTAATTTAAAAATAATGAGAACAATGCGTGTACTGTAATAAACGACCTACAGAGTGACAATTATTGAACTATATGAAATAAAATCAACATAACTTCTGAACGGGTTGCGTTAGGACGTTCAAACTGCACCGTTGGCCGCGCTATATGATAGGAATTAGTTCGCGTATTGTTGTTTGGTTCAGCGACGAAGCCCACTTTCATTTGGACGGTTCGTCGATAAGCAAAACTGGCGGATTTGGATGACTGAGAATCCGCATTTCGCGATCGAGAAGTCTCTTAACCCTCAACGGGTGACTGTGTGGTGTACAATGCCCAGTTACGGAGTAATCGGTGCGATAAACGTTGTTGGCACGGTGACCACCGAACGGTACGTGACGGTTTTGGAAGATGATTTAATTCCCATTATCCAAAGTGACCCTGATTTCGACAAGATGTGGTTCATGCAAGACGGAGTTCGACCTCACCGAAGCAGAAGACTTTTTGATGTCCTGCAGGAGCACTTTGGGGACCGCATTCTGGCTATGGGGTACCCAGTGGCCTCTGGCATTGGCCTTGATGGACAGCCGTATTCTGGGGATCTGAACATACGTGACTCCTTTTTGTGGGACTACCTCGGTCCTTCTTCCATTATTGTCCTCATTAAATGGTTCAAATGGCTGTGAGCACTATGGGACTCAACATCTTAGGTCATAAGTCCCCTAGAACTTAGAACTACTTAAACCTAACTAACCTAAGGACATCACACACGCCCATGCCCGAGGCAGGATTCGAACCTGCGACCGTAGCAGTCCCGCGGTTCCGGACTGCAGCGCCAGAACCGCTAGACCACCGCGGCCGGCCCTCATTAAATAATGCCCAGTACAAATAATTAATAAGCAAAATATTTTACGAAGATTTGACAGGAGTGAAGATTACAATAAATTTTCAAGTTTACTTAGTTTTTCATGTTGAGATGCCTCCAGTTCTTCATATCTAGGGATCTGATTCTTGATGCTGAAAATCTAACATGATGTCCTCGCTGTTGGTTTGAACTGCATAAATGGAAGATTGTTGTTGCAGAATCTTTTTACGTAAATATGTTTTCGGCTGATTTTCTCACATTTTAGTATATCGTACAGCATATTGATTCTTCACGTGAACAAAGCCGAAATTACGTTGTTCGCACCTATTACAGAAAATTACGACCGATCACATCAGAGGCAAGGTTACAACTCTCAGACTCTGCGGAAATAAGAATATTCCAAAGGGTTTGCAATTTTTATTAACAAGTGAATTCCTACTAGTTTTCATTACATTATTAATTTCGATTATTATTTCATAAATGAATCCAGAAATAAACATAGTAAACAGTACAGGATTACGTAATTAATAATAGAAACTTTAAGTGTGCAAATAATTCGTAATTTCAAATATTTCTAAAAGAAATAATTTTAACTGTACTTTCAGAACTAGTACTTATTGATTGTAAGATCGAAACTAAAACATTTTTGAAGGTAATTCCTTTTCATAAATTTTAACTTGAAATATAGCATACTCTGTATAAAATTATGTGAAAGTTTTCAGAAAAGCAACTGAGATAATATTGACCTGCCCAAAATTCCAAGAATAATACTGGTATCGACAACTACTGTGGAGGAAACGTAATGCTAGAGGAGAATGTCCCGTTACAATCCCCATTACCCAAAGTGACCCTGATTTCGACAAGATGTGGTTCATGCAAGACGGAGCTCGACCCCTTCGAAGCAGGAGAGTGTCTGATGTTTCACAGGAGCACGTTGGGGACCGCATTCTTGCTCTGGGGTACCCAGAGGCCGCTGGCATGGGCGACGATTGGCCACCATATTCTCCGGACCTGAACACATGCAAGTCCTGTTTGCGGGACTATATTAAAGACAGGGTGTACTGCAATAACCCCAAAACAATTTCTGAGCTGAAAACAGCCATTCAGGAGGTCATCGACAGCCTCGATGTTGCAACACTTCAGCTATTCGTTTGTGCCACAACATCGCCAATGATGCCAGGCATATCGAACATATCATAACCTAAATCCGAATGTCTGTAGTGACGTTTACATGTTGAATAAAGTGTGTGCATACCGTAGTTTGAAACTAATTTACCTTTCTTTTTTCGTATAGTTTAATAATTGTCACCGTGGATTTACATATCTGGACCCAGGAGACTGGGTAGTACCCGTTAATGCAAACCACATGGGCAAAGATCTAGATTATGTAAGGAGATACTGTGTTGATAGGCTTATTGAATAGTAGCACAGCGAAAACTAGACGCTTATTATGTAATGGAAGTGTAGGCTTGTGGTACACAATTCTAACAGACACCAGATGTGACATCGTAGGCGCTAACCGGAGTGTTAGTGCTGCTGCTGCCGTGTTCCTCGTTTCTGTAACCGAACAGAAAAAGGGGACGAGCAACGCTCGACGTCTTGCGATCTAGAATTAAAGTTTTCAGAGGTCTACTTAAATCACCATCTTGGCAGAATGCGAGATGCCCACTGGTTACATGCTGTAATAAAGTCAACCGTCTGGCTACAGGCCAAGACGTCTCTAGGCCAAAGTATGGTGTCTCTGTCACTCGTTGTCTGTCGAAGCAGGACCGTACAGCGCAACATTTTTTTTCGAAATAAATTACTGAAATGTAGTACCGTTGCTGAACGAAAAATGACATACGGCGAATTGATGGCCAATAAGACCACTTCTTTCGATAACGCAAGGCCGCACATGTACACTGCTGAGTGCTTAAATGTGGACATACTGACTAGCAATGTAACGTTTGGCCGCTTGGAGAAGCATAAGTTATGCTCGGGATCAAGGTTTGCTCATTCACGCGTTCCAAGTTCATGCCCAATCCTATCAATTGCAAACGAACTTCTGCGACTAATTTCAGTCCATTCGAGACGAGAACACCAGCGAATATAGCTGAAGTCTCAGTCAGAGAGTATGAAAGTAATTAAAAATATATACATAAGTCAGTACTTTTACATAACCGAAGTGCAGGATCTGTGTTTCACACCAAATTCCATCAGTCCTCGATCTTCGCTTAGAAACTTACTGAGTCACACTCAACGCTAAGTCCGGCTGAAACGTATGGTTGTATCTGACAATCACATTCGCATATCATCACTTTTGTTACACCGGTACAACCCCTGTACACGGCACTGAATTCTCACATACACCAGCAACCCGTTTCTTTTAAGAAATCTAAACAACACAATCTGTATAAATTTAAGAAAACCAAAATGAGCAGGCTGATGCGCATATGGCACCCACAAAATAATTCATATCATCTAGAGCATTTTTGTAGATGTTTAACTAAGGTTTCTACTTTAAAATTATTTTTTACGGTTTCATACCTCAATCGCTAAACTTGGAACTCTTACGCAATTAAGAGCCAAAGAAACTGGTAGACCTGCTTAATATCGTGTAGGGACCCCGCGAGCACGCATAAGTGCCGTAACAGGATGTGGCATGGACTCGACTAATGTCTGAAGTAGTGCTGGAGGGAACTGACGCCATGAAACCTGCAGGGCTGTCCATAACTCTGTAAGAGTACGAGGGGGTGGAGGTCCTGTCTGAACAGCACGTCGCAATGCATCCCACATATGCTCAATAATGTTCATGTGTGGGGAGTCTGGTGTCCAGCGGAAGCATTTAAACTCAGAAGAGTGTTCCTGGAGCCATCTGTAGTAATTCTTGACGTGTGGGGTGTCGCATTATCCAGCTGAAATCGTCCAAGTCCGTCGGAATGCACAACGGACATGAATGGATGCAGGTGATCAGACAGGATGCTTACGTACGTGTTACCTGTCAGTATCGTACATAGACGCATCAGGGGTCCCATATCACTCCAGCTGCACACGACCCACACCACTACAGAGCCTCCACCAGCTTGAAAAGTCGACTGCTGTCATGCAGGGTCCAAGGATTCATGAGGTTGTCACCATACCCGTACACGCCCATCAGCTTGGTACAATTTGAAACGAGACTCGTCCGACCAGGGAACATGTTTCCAGTCATCAACAGCCCATTGTCGGTGTTGACGGGCCCAGACGAGGCGCAAAGCTTCGTATCGTGCAGTTATCAAGGGTACATGAGAGAGCCATCGGCTCCGAAAGCCTACATCGATGACGTTTCGTTGAATGGTTCTCACGCTGACACTTGTCGATGGCCCACCACTGAAATCGGTAGAATTTTGCAGACAGGTTGTACTTCTGTCACGTTGGACGATTCTCTTCAGTCGTCTTTGGTCCCGTTCTTGCAGAATCTCTTTTCGGCCGCAGCGACGTCAGAGATTTGATATTTCAGCGGATTTCTGACATTCACAGTTCACTCGTGGAACGGTCAAACGGGAAAATCCCCAGTTAATCGCTACCTCGAAGATGCTGAGACCCATTGGTCTTGCGCCGACTATAACAACACGCTCAAACTCACTTAAATCTTCATAATTTGCCATTGTAGCAGGAGTAAGCGATGTAACATCTGCTCCAGACACTTGTTGTCTTATATAGGCGCTGCCGACCGGAGCGCCATATTCTGTCTGTTTACATATCTCTGTATTTGAATACACATGCCTTTACCAGTTTCTTTGGCTCTTCAGTGTAGCATCACTTTGCTGTCCGTTCAGATTTCTTTTCTTAGGAACCCGAACAGATATCAAGTTGAAATTTACGTCAGGTACTAAGGTCTACGGTTCCGTGGAGGTGTAAAGACTTCAAGCTTCTAAGACAATGCAGTCAAAAGACGTTGCCACATATGTAACAGATTCTGATACTCGCAAACTCTGTCATAAAAATCTATGAATGAACTAAATACTCGCATGTCGGTCCTGGTAGTAGAGCCGAAAAGCGCGTGCCATGAAATCGAGAGATGGGATCCAATTTCGGTAGGACCGCGGAATTTTCTGTCTTCCTTTTTAACCTAGCCTTCATCTCTCAACAGCGTGAAGAATCGCCAGAAACAACACATCGTTCGCTTTCCAAGTGAAAATGTAGGTTCCCTTTTCCCCCGTTGGGTAACCGGGGTAGGTCAGGAACATGCCAAGTCGCCGAAGTTGCGTCCAATAAGAAGACCTGCACCAGGCCATTGAGACAAACGAAATTTTTACTATTATCTACATACATAATTTAGTAAGATCAGTTTCGATTCCGGAGATATGCAGGAACACGCGAGGCGATAATGAACCTACGACTTCTCATAGAAGATAGGTTAAGGAAAGCAAACCCACGTATATAGCATTTGTAGACTTTGAAAAATCTTTTGACAATATTGACTGGAATACTCTCTTTCAAATTCTGAAGGTGGCAGGGATCAAATACAGGGAGCGAAAGACTATTTACAATTTGTTCAGAAACCAGATGTCAGTTATAAGAGTCGAGGGTCATGAAAGGAAAGCGGTGGGTTGGGAAGGGAGTGGGATAGGGTTGTAGCCTATCCCCGATGTTATTAAATCTGTATATTGAGCAAGCAGTAAAGGAAACAAAAGAAAAATTTGGAGTAGGAATTAAAATCCATGGAAAAGAAATAAAAACTTTGAGGTTCGCCGATGACACTGTAATTCTGTCAGAGACAGCAAAGGACCTGGAAGAGCAGTTGAACGGAATGGTCAGTGTCTTGGAAGGAGAATGTAAGACGAACATCAACAAAAGCAAAGCAAGGATAATGGAATGTAGTCGAATTAAATCAGGTGCGGGAATTAGATTGAGACATGAGACATTTAAAGCAATAAATGAGTTTAGCTATGTGGGAAACAAAATAACAGATGATGGTCGAAGTAGGGAGGATATAAAATGTAGGTTGGCAACGGCAAGAAAAGGGTTTCTGAAGAAAAGAAATTCGTCAACATCTAGTATAGTTTTAAGTGCCAGAAAGTCCTTTCTGTAAGTATTCGTGTGGATTTTAGCCATGTATGGAAGTGTAACATGGGCAATAAACAGAACAGAATCTTTTGAAATGTGGTGCTACAGAAGAATGCTGCTGATTAGATAGGTAGGTCACGTAACTAATGAGGAGGTCCGAATATAATTGGTGAGAAGAGGAATTTGTGGTTCAAGTGGCTCTGAGCACTATGGGACTCAACATCTTAGGTCATAAGTCCCCTAGAACTTAGAACTACTTAAACCTAACTAACCTAAGGACATCACACACATCCATACCCGAGGCAGGATTCGAACCTGCGACCACAGCAGTCCCGCGGTTCCGGACTGCAGCGCCAGAACCGCTAGACCACCGCGGCCGGCAGGAATTTGTGGCACAACCTGACTAAAAGAAGGGATCTATCGGTAGGATACACTCTTCGACGTCAAGGGCTAACCAATTTAGTACTGGAGGGAAGGGTGGGAGATAAAAGTCGTAGAGGGAGACCAAGAGATGTATACACTAAGCGGATTCAGAGGGATGTAGGTTGTAGTAGTTACTCGAAGGGACTCGTACAGGATAGAGTAGCTTGGACTGAAAACCACAACAACATGGAACCCTCAGAGCGCGGACGGTGCGCGCTTTTATCTAGTTTTTTAGAAGTAAGAACACTTATCTATAATTAATATACACTCCTGGAAATGGAAAAAAGAACACATTGACACCGATGTGTCAGACCCACCATACTTGCTCCGGACACTGCGAGAGGGCTGTACAAGCAATGATCACACGCACGGCACAGCGGACACACCAGAACCGCGGTGTTGGCCGTCGAATGGCGCTAGCTGCGCAGCATTTGTGCACCGCCGCCGTCAGTGTCAGCCAGTTTGCCGTGGCATACGGAGCTCCATCGCAGTCTTTAACACTGGTAGCATGCCGCGACAGCGTGGACGTGAACCGTATGTGCAGTTGACGGACTTTGAGCGAGGGCGTATAGTGGGCATGCGGGAGGCCGGGTGGACGTACCGCCGCATTGCTCAACACGTGGGGCGTGAGGTCTCCACAGTACATCGATGTTGTCGCCAGTGGTCGGCGGAAGGTGCACGTGCCCGTCGACCTGGGACCGGACCGCAGCGACGCACGGATGCACGCCAAGACCGTAGCATCCTACGCAGTGCCGTAGGGGACCGCACCGCCACTTCCCAGCAAATTAGGGACACTGTTGCTCCTGGGGTATCGGCGAGGACCATTCGCAACCGTCTCCATGAAGCTGGGCTACGGTCCCGCACACCGTTAGGCCGTCTTCCGCTCACGCCCCAACATCGTGCAGCCCGCCTCCAGTGGTGTCGCGACAGGCGTGAATGGAGGGACGAATGGAGACGTGTCGTCTTCAGCGATGAGAGTCGCTTCTGCCTTGGTGCCAATGATGGTCGTATGCGTGTTTGGCGCCGTGCAGGTGAGCGCCACAATCAGGACTGCATACGACTGAGGCACACAGGGCCAACACCCGGCATCATGGTGTGGGGAGCGATCTCCTACACTGGCCGTACACCACTGGTGATCGTCGAGGGGACACTGAATAGTGCACGGTACATCCAAACCGTCATCGAACCCATCGTTCTACCATTCCTAGACCGGCAAGGGAACTTGCTGTTCCAACAGTACAATGCACGTCCGCATGTATCCCGTGCCACCCAACGTGCTCTAGAAGGTGTAAGTCAACTACCCTGGCCAGCAAGATCTCCGGATCTGTCCCCCATTGTGCATGTTTGGGACTGGATGAAGCGTCGTCTCACGCGGTCTGCACGTCCAGCACGAACGCTGGTCCAACTGAGGCGCCAGGTGGAAATGGCATGGCAAGCCGTTCCACAGGACTACATCCAGCATCTCTACGATCGTCTCCATGGGAGAATAGCAGCCTGCATTGCTGCGAAAGGTGGATATACACTGTACTAGTGCCGACATTGTGCATGCTCTGTTGCCTGTGTCTATGTGCCTGTGATTCTGTCAGTGTGATCATGTGATGTATCTGACCCCAGGAATGTGTCAATAAAGTTTCCCCTTCCTGGGACAATGAATTCACGGTGTTCTTATTTCAATTTCCAGGAATGTATAAGCACACAGCATGATACCGACGGAGTAATTTTCAATAACTTTCTTGGGGTGTCCTCAGAATTTACCTTCATCGCACCATTGGCCTATAATTAGGAGCAGTAGCATCAGAACGTTCCCAGTATTAGTATTCACACAAAAAGTATTTCAATCCATAAATGTAAAACTACATTATTATTGCTAAATATTCATCCTAAGACGTTCAGTTGCATTTATTTTTGTCTCTATACTTCATTAAGTGTAAATTAATGAATACATTTCATTATAGGTATATCGCGTCTGACGACTAATTAAGTCAATGCATCGGCGGTACGTCTGTCCGCATATAGAGTAATGCGCAGCCCGCTAGCTTGCGAGCCAGCAAGGGAAGCGAGATCTCGATCTAATTTGTGCGACGGTTTAACAACCGTGGCTGGTACACCTAGGTGAGGTTTTCAGACGATTTCCTACGCTCGTTTAAGCAAATACTAGGCTAATACCCGATTTCCGCCTGGATAATAGGATAGGCAAACAGCTGAAACACTATCTCACACTCAGAACAAATTTTACACAAGTCACAGACAGATGAGGCACACGTCTTCTCTCCCTTAGGTAAGTGACAACTGCAATCACAGAAAGGACACCCGGCAGCAAAGATAAATAAAATAAAATGTGGCATTGTTGTTTGTACAGAGGAGCCCGTCCTAAACGGGGTAAACGCTAACGAAATGGAGAAGAAGATCGCAGATATCTCTGCTGCCCTTCCATACAACTCGAGAAGCGTGATCTGTTAGCACTTCACTGGTACCAGCCTCGGAGGCACCGTGGCACACATCAAGATCTCAGTGTGGCCTTCCTGGTTTAAGGTTTCTGTGATTTTCCCAAACCACTGGACGAAAATACCGTGATAAATCTTTTCAAAACAATGCAGCCGATTTCTTTCCCCGTCTTTCCCTAACCGTGCTTTACCTGCCAATTCAAAAAATCCATCACGTTACCTTCCATTAGGAATGTGGGTGCACTCAACGACTGTCGATGACTTTTAATATGAACAGCAATCAGTCGTCCTTTCATTTCAGGTTTTTTAAAGCAAATCTAGATTCCGGCTAGTGCCTAGCCATCATCAATGCACTGTTTCATAGTTTCAGTACATGTCCTAGTACGTCAGTCCCCTGTTGTTCGCCAGCCGCGGAGGCCGAGCGGTTCTAAGCGCTTCAGTCCGGAACCACGCGGCTGCTACGGTCGCATGTTCGAATCCTGCCTCGGGCATGGATGTGTGTGATGTCCTTAGGTTAGTTAGGTTTAAGTAGTTCTAGGTCTAGGGGACTGATGAACTCAGATGTTAGGCCTCATAGTGCTCAGAGCCATTTGAACCAATTTGAACCCTGTTGTTCAGGCTTCCGGCACAGTTCATTTAAGACTGACGAAGCCCGAACAACACGCGACTGACGTATTACGACTTGTATTGAAACTATGAAACAGTGCATCGATGATGGCCAGGAACCAGCCGAAATCTTGATTTGCTTTAATAAAACCTAAAAGGAAAGGACGACTGATTGCTGTGTTCCATCATTTTGAGAGTCCAAAAAGTTTCGAGACTGCATTAATAAAAAATAAATAATTAAATAATCTGGTCAGGCGTGAGCAGGACTCGCGCACTAAGCGTTCTGTACAAAATTAATTACTCATAGAGGCGGTTCATCCATTTCGGGAACCGAGAGAATCGATCAGTTTTGCTTGCTACCGACATCGATAGCTCCAAGAATTCGGTCGCAGTGATTCCAAGAAATTCGAGAATGATTTAACTTCAATAACCTAAACGTGACATAAAGTCGTGCAGGAGGCAGGGAATCAATATTATAATAATCAGTGGTTCTCCATTCAGGCTGATTGGGTCGCACTCACAAAAGATAAAAGCCTGACATCAGGCAAGGAATGACTTTATTGCTCATAAGGCGAGTTTCACAATTTATCCATTATCAGATATTCGGGAGTGATTAAAGCACGTAGATGTGGCGTTTCAAGTTCTGTATGAGCAATAAAGTCGTTCATTTCCTGATGTTTAACTTTTACTACTGTGATCCAGTGTGCCTGAATGCAGAACTATTGATTGTTTCAATTTCAAGTTTGACGTCTGGTAACAAATGACAAATTATTATTACAGAGTTACATTTTTCGGACTTTCCTTTGTTTGTACTGCCAAACCTTGATGCATGCCAAATTTCTTCATTCTAGGTCAACGTGAAGTACCCTAGAGGTTTTGATGACTCACAACGCGACATAAATAGCCGTATGTTTTGGCTGTGATAACTTATAAGTTTCAATTTTTTACGCTTACAAGGTACGGTGGGCCTTAGTATGTGACATAAATTTCAACGTGATGCATCTACCCGTTCCTAAAAGAAAAGAAAAGATCTTAACAAATGAACGAACAGCAGAGAGAAAGATAAGATGCGACAAAAAAATTGTTCGTGTTATATAATTCAAATTTACAGTTTTCGGATTTTTGCTTTTTGTTTTACTGTCGTTGTACTTTCAAGCCATCCTTGTTGCAAAATTCCATGATTGTACGCCAACAGGAAGTGCCTTAAAGGTTTCGAGAGTGAGTTTGCGAGTGTTAAAATATGTGGTATAAATGGTCGCATCTTTTGATTGCATTGACTTACAAGCTTCAATTTTTCACACCTACAAGAGACCATAGATTTCATTATGTGACATAAATCTCAAGGTAATACGTCTACCCATTCCAGTGAAAATGGGTCTTTAACGCTGAGACAGACAAAGAGACACACACAGACGAATAACAGACCGATCCTGTAAGGGTTCCATTTTTACCGACTGAGTCAAAGAACGGTAATAAGACAAAAGTTAGGACGATGGTACCAATACGTCAGATGTTGTTCATAGTCTTCCCCTTCCCCCTTCCCCCTTCCCCCTTCCCCCTCTCACTTGAGTACGACACACAGAACGTTCATACAATCACGTTAAACTGTCAGAACAGTCTTTCCTTGGGATGTTACTCAACTCGTCGTCGCATTGCCTCGAAAGCTGGTTATGTAGCCACAGCTTTGACCTGTCACGTGAATTTCTGCACTTTGTCGTTCTATGGTAGTTCCGTATTGATAAACACCAAGACCCGTCACCCTTGACGATTTGTCCCGGTAAAAAATTGTTCACGTTTCGTATTTCAGCCGGGCTGCGAGAGGTGTCTACACGTCGTTGCTTCGTTTTTTCGAGAGTGAATGTGTGCGGGACAAACGTTGCTCACTATTTTCTCTTCTTCAAAACATTTTGGAGAATGCCTTGACTACTTGTTTTAGAGATGTTGGTCCACTGCGTTATGTGACAAAGCAGTGCTGGCGCACTACAGCCTCACGTCCACTACTTCACATTGTCTGATGACAACTGATTGGTCGAATGCAAATCTGTTGCCTATTGTCGTAAGACTACTAGTTTCGAGTGTGGCCCATTTTCCAGTGAATTTTAACCGATGTAAAAATCACGTCCCAGCCTATTTATTCATAGCACGTCAAAATCCATCATCTCGTTATGCGTAGTTACGAGGGCTGTTCAATAAAGATTGATCATCATTATAACAACATTTGCAATATGCAGCCGTTTATTATCTTGGTGCAGCATGCAGCCTTTTTCATGTATGTACGATCCTTTTGGCCTGATGTGAACCTGCAAATTTTTCAGGACATCGCTATAGTATGTTCCAGTTATTGATGTGTGCGCAGGAAGAACATGGTGATGAACCGTTCCGTGAATACAAAAACAACTTCATTGCTCTCAACGCCAGCACCGACGGTCCAGTTCCACGCCAGGGATTGCTACTACCACCAAAGAATGAACATCTGAAGATGATCTCTGTAATAGATCGAAACCACTCATCCAGAAATAACAAGTAACAACTTATACATGACCACGACTGCGTTTACTAAATAAATTACGAGTATAACATTACTCGTCATTTTATTATGACAACTCCTATTAATGACGACACGTTTTCAAGATATCTTCGATATTCTAGTGCTTAGAAATAGCACACATTCATAGGGTGCAAGTCATAATAAGAAACCCACCAAATATGGGCTTCAGCTGAGAACGACAAATAGCAATATGAGGTCTCGAAAGTTCTGTTTGTAATGAGACGTGTTCTTGCGTGTAACTGATACAACTTTCCTAAGGACGTTGCCGAAATATAGCACAAGATTTACGTTTCAAGTAATGCAATGTCTAGCTAACATCAAGCAAAAGACGTGACGTCACAAACATCTTGCACCACGTCAGCGTTAGCTGCTGTATCTCGTCCAACGTGAGGGCGGCTGCAGGAGGGTGCGGAATGCGACGCGAACTACGCGATTTCCCGCTCTGCAGATTTAGTTCGCCGTGCTTGCTGACCCAACTAGCTAACATTTCTGCACTATCCAGTAAGTTCAAATAATGGTCGCTAGCCTCGCTGTCATCTGCGAGACAGGGAGACAGTCGTCGCTATTCCGAAGTCAATAGTTAAAAACCATGTAGCTATCCAACAACTTTTCACAAAATTTTGAGATTCGACTACTGGACTGGAAAATGTGCACCACTAACACTTCACACAGCAGCTCCAACCAGCACCTGGCTTCTTCCACCGATTTTCATCGCACCAGCGAAACAGAAATACAGTCACACTCTAATTTCCACGGAAATGAGTTTATTTGGTCCCATGAAAACCTCGTCAAGTCCGTTGTTTCACTAAAGCACCAACCGTCTAATTAGCTTCTCGGCTCCACAAGTTAGTCTGAAGAATCTGCTTACCAAGCGTGAGCGCACACTCTAAATGGCAACCAAGAATGTAAAACCCCTGAGCAGCTGACACCCATGCACGGAAACTGCAATCGCCAGTTCTCTCAGCTTTCTGTGCTGGAAAAAATATTTAGGGATTCGGTAAGTCTTCCATCTCAGAAATCAGTACTACACTAGTGTTAGCATCGGCTCTACAACGATAAGAAGGCATTTCGATCGACTGCCCACTCATTTCGTCAGCCTCAGACCACTCCACAGAATCATTTAACACTTAAGTGAACGAAAATAGACGGGTCAAAGTCATCTCACCTTCTTGCAGTATCGCCAGTTAGTGATAATTGCAAATCGACATCTACACGACTACTCTGCAAATCACACTTAAGTGCCTGGCAGAATGTTCATCGACCAACATCACAATAATTCACTATTATTCCACTCTTGGACAGCGCGCGGGTAAAACGAACACATACGTCTTTTTTTTACTATGATGGTCGTTCCTCCCTATGTAGGCTGGCGTCAACAAAATATTTTCGCATTCGGAGGAGAAAGTTGGCGATTGAAATTTCGTGAAAAGATCCCGCCGAAACGAGAAAAGAGTTTATTTTAATGGTGTCCATCCCAATTCCTGTTTCATGTGCGTGACACGCTCGCCTGTATTTCCCGATAATACAAAATGTACTGCCCTTCTTTGAACTTCCTCGATGTAAATGTTAGTAAAACATCAAACATCTCTAGTTTTAGTTGTCTAGAATATGATACAGCACTTTTCAAAAGGAAACCATTGGCACACGTCACAATTAAAAAAAAAAAGAAATTTGCTTCATGTGAAAGAAAACAGAAGCACTATCACATCTAGACTGAAAAAAATGCATGAATATTCTCAAAGTTTATAGATGGATGTGGTATGCATATTTAATCGTGAAAAATCAAAAGTATTGGGAGATAAAAAAAATAAACTATTGTAAGAAGTGTGAAACTGTTTCGACTCTGTAACGAAAAACGTCGTCACTCGTGAATTTGCCTTTGAATTTGCCTTCCATCGGATCTAATAGGAACTTCCAGCAAGAAAACCGTTAAGAAAACTATAAAATTAATTTTCATAACATCTGAGAGATCATTACTGTATCGCGTCACCTATGAACGCAGATTTATTTACGGAAGAGTCCATGGGCGGCAGCACTCGAGTTCTTGTATGCCAACTACAGGAATTTTTTTCCGACGGCTCGCCTTCATACGACTGAGAATATTCCCTGCCTCTCTAAAAACTTTTCACCTGCAGCTATGATAGACGCTTTATCGCTCTAACTATTACCCGAAACGCCGATATACGCTATACAAAACCAACTGGAGATACTTCTAGGCCAGTATTTCCACTGAATTCGAGCAGAATATATTTGTTCCTGTGGTTTTCTGAAACCCAAGCTCCCTCTAAGTATATTACAAGCCTACAGTACTTGACACGTAATAAGTGCATTGTACACAAAAACTTCACTCTTGCTGCTACAATACTTTTGCATTGCAAACAATCCAGATTAATGTTTACCGTGATTATCCTAAATCGTTCAAGGTTCAAATGGTTCCAAGCACTATGGGACTTAACATCTGAGGTCATCAGTCCCCTAGACATAGAACTACATAAATCGAACTAACCTAAGGACATCACGCACATCCAAGCCTGCGACCGTAGCAGCAGCGCGGTTCCGGACTGAAGCACCTAGAACCGCTCGGCCACAACAGCCGCTCAAGGCAAATGTCGGGATCATTCCTTTGAAAGGACATGGCCGAACTCTTCCCCATCCTTGAGAAATCCGAGCTTGTATTCCGTCCCTAATGACCTCGATGTCGACGGGGCGTTAAACCCAATCTTCCTTCCTTGTCTCTGCATTCCATGAAAAATTTTCGTCCATCATTACTCGTTCTGAATCGAAAACCAATTGAACGGAGTAATCGAAGAACGAAGGTGTCAGAGCCAGAATAATTAATTTTTCCAATGGGATCACTCTATATTTCTCCTTGTCGGATACCCTACCCTGTTGCTGTAACCAAGTACAGTTCTACGCACTAACTGTTGGCTAGAGGAGGCCGAAATCCACGCTTTTAAGCTCACGCAGATTGGCGTGAGGTCTGGAACATTACAAGGAAATGAGAACTTAGAAAAACGGACGCAGTTGCTGTAATACTTAACTTTAATCCATAATTGTAGAACATCGCTCTTGATTATACATGCTTCATAAGATAAATATCAAATGCTATGGCGCCTTGCTAGGTCGTAGCAAATGACGTAGCTGAAGGCTAAGCTAACTATCGTCTCGGCAAATGAGAGCGTAATTTGTCAGTGTAGCTTCGCTAGCAAAGTCGGCTATACAACTGGGGCGAGTGCTAGGAAGTCTCTTTAGACCTGCCGTGTGGTGGCGCTCGGTCTGCAATCACTGACAGTGGCGACACGCGGGTCCGACGTATACTAGCGGACATCGGCCGATATAAAGGCTACCACCTAGCAAGTGTGGTGTCTGGCGGTGACACCACACTAGCTTTCTCTTAAAATCATCAAATCCCTTTCTTGTAGAGTCAAAAATATAATCCGGAGGTCCTGCAGATTTTTACTGCACTGTTATACGGAATACAGGGATTCGGAGCCGCGCGGGGTAGCCGCACCGTCTGCGCGCCTTCTCACGATTCGTGCGGCTCCCCCGTCAGAGGTTCGAGGCCTCCCTCGAGCATGGGTGTGTAAGTTAGTTTAAGTTAGATTAAGTAGTGTGCAGGCTTAGCGACCGATGATCTCAGCAGTTTGGTCCCATAAGACCTCACCACAAATTTCCAAATTTCCACGGATTCGGAATTACTATAAGCTTTTGCTGTCAGTTTTAAATTTGTGAAAAATTTATTTTGTTTCTGGCTTCCTCCATACCAAATTTCATCGAAATCGGTTCAGTGGTTTAGTTGCGAAAACATAACAGAGTTACTTTCTCATGTAATAGTACTAGTACGGAAGTATGGATTAAATAGGCTGAGGACTGAAAAAGAATTTTATTCAGTACGTTGAATTGTGCAAAGTAGACCACATCAACTGATAAAAGCATTTTTTACAAATGTGATGTGCCCGCCTTCCCCTAATCCACCTAAATATATTCCTCGAATCATTAAAAATATTGCACTACACACTTTCCAAAGTAGCCCATGTTCATTCTCGATGTTCAAGATATATCGATAAACCTCATCTAAAGTGATTAAGCGGTTTAGTCGCCAAAAGCGTAAGAGACACACACACTTTCGCATGTACGGTATTAGTACAGATTCCAGCCTTTCGGGCGAGCAGACTCAGCAGCCGAATGCAGGCAGTTCTGTCGACCCTTCACAGCTCGCGCTAATCGCTCCACTGTAAAGTACTGCCTGCAGCTAGAGCTTTGGAAGAGCCCATTAGGTGCTTATAAACACGTACTATCCCAGAAAGATCACTCGCCCTTGAGCCAGACTCCTAGATCTCCTCCACAACCCATTTAGGAGGATTAGGGGAAGGCGGGCACATCACCTCCGGGCTGTAGGGAATTCCTTCTTCCAGACACTGACTCTGGCCTTCGCACCTAACGTAGCGACCACTAAAACCACAGGAATCTGGGTTCGCACTGAGGGGTGTCGACATTCTTTGCGATTTCCACGAATGGAAAAGGAAGTTGGACAAATGTCACTATTGCATAATGTATTTTCCGCCACACGCCATGCAGCAACTTGTGAAACACAGACGTAGATGTGGATTTATTGGTATCTAGGGGATCGTATTTCGAGCTTTTAGACTTCGACATATGGTTCCTGCAGAATCTAAGGATTAGAATAATTCCATGGTTCTTCAGAACTCTCTGCAGTGGTACCAACAAAGTCTTCACTACATTTGACTAGTCAATTTTTAAAATTTTGAACGTGGCTGTAGCAGCAACCGTAGGATGAAATCTTCCTGTGGAAACAGTAAACAGAGAATCAGTTGCAAAATGGAAGATCTGTTTAAACCCCTTTACCATGGTTTCAACGTTTATAAAAACATCTTCTTCAGAAAGAAATACTGACAGCCTAAACAAGTTAAGATATGTACATACACAGGTACAATAATACCTCATTACGAATACAAAAAATTATTCAGACCTACTGGATTACATGTTGTGGCAGAGATAAGTGAAAATATAGCCGAAAGGCGCCAGTCAGATACAAAATTTTACCTCCATAATAATTAAAACATACACAATGTGGTTGTTGTCATTCGGTATTTCCTCTCTTGCCAGAAGCTTTCCTTAGCCCAAGCGTTGAGTACGTGATTCCAGTGCAGCAGCTGCACATTGTTGAGGAAATACCAAATGACAACTATCATGTTGTGCATGTTTTAATTATTGTGGAGGTGAAATTTTATATTTGATTGACGCCTTTCGGCTATATTTTCACTTACTTCTGCCACAACATATAATCCATTAGGTCTGAATTATTTTTTATATTCTTAACGGGATATTATTGTAGCTGCCTATGTATATCTTAACATATTTTTCACCGTTGACTTGTGTAGGTTGTCAATATTTGCTTCTGAAGAAGACGTTTTTCTTACGCGACTGATTGGCTGTTTACTATTCCTAACTTGTTAAAGTAGGTAGACCAAAAATTCCTTAAATTTTCCTGTCGCTAAGTTCATTAATTTTAAAACATTTCACTTAGTCCGAATTATAATTTCTGTCCATGTCTTTTCTGTTAGTGAGGAAGAGCGTCTCACTTTTCAGGTGGACGGACAAAGGAAACTATTCGCTGTTTTATTGAAGGAACCTGATCAATAATTGTTGGAAATGCTACTACACGACACGCAAAACCATAATCAGAAGCTGGAGGCGAGTCGCTTACATGCTACCAGAAACTGGAGCGGCACCAATAAATCAAATCGGGAGGAATCCGGGCAGATTACAGAAGCAAAATATCAATCGGTAGACTTTTTCGTGTATTTAGTATCATTCAAATGAAATGCTTTTATTCCATCAAAAAGTAGAATACCATGCCCCATTCTTGTTTCACTGAATAGAACAGACTGACAAAGAAAAAAGTCACAAATGTATTAGTTGGGAATGAGCGTTTGGCGTCATTGGCCAGGAGGCCCCTTACGAGGCAGGTCCGGCCGCCTTGGTGCAGGTCTTATTACATTCGACGCCACATTAGTCGACCTGCGCGACGGATGGGGATGAAATAATTATGAAGACAACACGACACCCAGTCCCTAAGCACAGAAAATCCGCGACCCAGCCGGGAATCGAACCCGGGCTCGTAGAACGGCAATCCGTCACGCTGACCATTCAGCTATATTTTTCTTTTTTAATCTCATTTTGTTTATTTTCGTTCGTTGTATCTGCTCGGGGCGGACGTCGCAAGACACCCGTTTCAGTTCGTCGTTAATCCATTAACTCACTTTTTTTTTATTACAGAGGGCAGCGGACACCCTGATTGTTAAAGTTGTCATGTGAACGACAGCAGCGTCCTTGACGTCACAAAAGTAGCGCCCGTGACGTTAATACACTCCTGGAAACGGAAAAAAGAACACATTGACACCGGTGTGTCAGACCCACCATACTTGCTCCGGACACTGCGAGAGGGCTGTACAAGCAATGATCACATGCACGGCACAGCGGACACACCAGGAACCGCGGTGTTGGCCGTCGAATGGCGCTAGCTGCGCAGCATTTGTGCACCGCCGCCGTCAGTGTCAGCCAGTTTGCCGTGGCATACGGAGCTCCATCGCAGTCTTTAACACTGGTAGCATGCCGCGACAGCGTGGACGTGAACCGTATGTGCAGTTGACGGACTTTGAGCGAGGGCGTATAGTGGGCATGCGGGAGGCTGGGTGGACGTACCGCCGAATTGCTCAACACGTGGGGCGTGAGATCTCCACAGTACATCGATGTTGTCGCCAGTGGTCGGCGGAAGGTGCACGTGCCCGTCGACCTGGGACCGGACCGCAGCGACGCACGGATGCACGCCAAGACCGTAGGATCCTACGCAGTGCCGTAGAGGACCGCACCGCCACTTCCCAGCAAATTAGGGAGACTGTTGCTCCTGGGGTATCGGCGAGGACCATTCGCAACCGTCTCCATGAAGCTGGGCTACGGTCCCGCACACCGTTAGGCCGTCTTCCGCTCACGCCCCAACATCGTGCAGCCCGCCTCCAGTAGTGTCGCGACAGGTGTGAATGGAGGGACGAATGGAGACGTGTCGTCTTCAGCGATGAGAGTAGCTTCTGCCTTGGTGCCAATGATGGTCGTATGCGTGTTTGGCGCCGTGCAGGTGAGCGCCACAATCAGGACTGCATACGACAGAGGCACACAGGGCCAACAAATGGTTCAAAGGGCTCTGAGCACTATGGGACTCAACTGCTGAGGTCATTAGTCCCCTAGAACTTAGAACTAGTTAAACCTAACTAACCTAAGGACATCACAAACATCCATGCTCGAGGCAGGATTCGAACCTGCGACCGTAGCGGTCTTGCGGTTCCAGACTGCAGCGTCTTTAACCGCACGGCCACTTCGGCCGGCCACAGGGCCAACACCCGGCATCATGGTGTGGGGAGCGATCTCCTACTCTGGCCGTACACCACTGGTGATCGTCGAGGGGACACTGAATAGTGCACGGTACATCCAAACCGTCATCGAACCCATCGTTCTACCATTCCTAGACCGGCAAGGGAACTTGCAGTTCCAACAGGACAATGCACGTCCGCAAGTATCCCGTGCCACCCAACGTGCTCTAGAAGGTGTAAGTCAACTACCCTGGCCAGCAAGATCTCCGGATCTGTCCCCCATTGAGCATGTTTGGGACTGGATGAAGCGTCGTCTCACGCGGTCTGCACGTCCAGCACGAACGCTGGTCCAACTGAGGCGCCAGGTGGAAATGGCATGGCAAGCCGGTCCACAGGACTACATCCAGCATCTCTACGATCGTCTCCATGGGAGAATAGCAGCCTGCATTGCTGCGAAAGGTGGATATACACTGTACTAGTGCCGACATTTTGCATGCTCTGTTGCCTGTGTCTATGTGCCTGTGGTTCTGTCAGTGTGATCATGTGATGTATCTGACCCCAGGAATGTGTCAATAAAGTTTCCCCTTCCTGGGACAATGAATTCACGGTGTTCTTATTTCAATTTCCAGGAGTGTATTTATGGTGTAACGCACTGATACGGCACGCATTTCCCGACACACCACTCCAACAAATTGGTCCTCAAAACGCGTGTTTTAGAGAGTATATTCATTTTATGTTCACTCGATTTTCAGATGTTCACTTTTATACTCGCGTCGCGAATATTGTTCAGCCGACCGCTGTGGCCGAGCGGCTCTAAGCGGTTCAGTCCGGAACCGCGCTGCTGCTGCGGTCGCAGGTTCGAATCCTGCCTCGGAAATGGGTGTGTGTGATGTCCTTAGTTCAGTTAGGTTTAAGTAGTTCTAAGTCTAGGGGGACTGAGGACCTCAGACGTTAAGCCCCATAGTGCTTAGCGCCATTTGAATATTGTTTCTTTACTTACGATGTTGTACAATAGCAGCCTTAAAAATTTCCTTTTTAAAATTATGCAAGGGCGTTAGTAAGGAAGCAATGTTCATGACACGTAAATAAATCTAAAGATCTGAAGAAGAGATGCCAAGCATCTCGAAATGTCATCACGCAAAAATAAACGCCTACAAAACCAAACTAGCTACAGTTAATTCGTTATAAATTACCTTCGGTGCCAACAGCTGCAGTTTTCATAATGGACAAGAATTATTTCCGAACAGTTAGACCAGAAAGAATAGAAAATATATACACTGACGATATGATTAAAACATGAAAACAACAAATTGATCCTGATTTGAGATTATCACATAACATATTTTTAATACGATGCATTTTGCAGACGACTTTGCGATTGTACAGGATGACAAAACCTCGCTACAAAGAACCATCCATGGACTGAATCAGATTTCTAAAGAAAGTAATAGGAAAAATCCATTCCAGAAACAAAACTGATGGCTTTCAAGGGGACACAAACGCCGAGAACCAAGAGCATAAAGGGGAAAAAGCCCACTGAACAAGTTAGTCACTTCAGTCACCTTGGAAATATTATAAACTACCAAACTGAATTCGACATTGACAACTGACTGCAGAAATATCAAATGATATGCGGAACAGTCAATAGAACATTAAGAAATATAGCGAGAAAAGACACATATATCAAGTTTTATAAAGTAACAGCCACTTGCTATTAGGAACCGAAACCTGGACAATGACTAAAAAGAAAGGAAGTAGGATCCAAGCGGTAGAAATGAAATTTCTAAAACGAGTTAAGGGCAGTACAAGGTCAGATAGACTAAAAAACGAAGACATAGGGGCTGAGCTTTGGATATATGCTATAAAAGAGAAGGTCAGTTCTAGTCGACAAAGCTGGCTAGAACATTTACAAAAAATGCCGGATTCAAAACTACCAAACCAGCCTTAAATTTTAAACTTTTAGGTACAAGATCCCTAGGAAGACCAAGGAAAAGATAGCTGGATACTTAGGAGACGGATGATGAAAAACGGTGATGAAAGAAGACGAAGTAGAAGAAATAGAGAATAGAAAAAAATCATACGGAAATGGAACAGGCAATCCCAGTCAACAAGCAGTTTGCCGCAACTTTGCGATTTGTGGCCACAGGTGTGTCATTACAGCGTTTAAAATTTAGTGTGTTAATATCCAAAAGCAATATCCAACATCTTTTAAATATTTGTCCAAAAACACTTTTGATGATTGATCGCGTAGACATGAGTTGTTTCGGTAACACTGAGTTAATGAATCCGTTCTTTCATGATTCAATTTAAAAAGTTTAGAAGTCTAAGTCACTTGAATTTAACATATATTGGCTGTATTACACAGAAGCCGAACTAGAATAATGCGAGCAACAGAATGACGAATATCCGAAAACGCGTCATGGGCAGAATAGGGATGGCGCTTATCGCTAAACATCCGGTTTCAGTTCTTTCCGTCTCCTGTCAAAAGCACTCAAAATAATTCGTTTCTGAAATAAACGATTTTAGGTTTTTTATTGATATTACTTGCAGTAATAAACAAAGACTAAGAACAAAGGCCGAAAATTTTTAATAAACGTGCAGGAGTAGGACATCACGATCGATATGGAGTTGAGGCAGCAGCAGAAATATCACTGTGTCAGTCAAAGATTCCTATGGTGAAAGAGATTGACGCGGCGAAAGCGGGACGTCACAAGTTGATGACCTGCATCGTCAATTTTGAATGGTTAAGTTTTCATCCTGAAGCGAGTACAAAATTAAGGGTTCAGTTATTGTCCATAGTTTATAGAACGGCAATAAAATTAGACGTACATCAATAAAATTTACCTTCTCTTACAATAAATTTTGTGGATATTTTTTCCTTACATGACTTCGCAATTTTGTTGTGCCTGTTCCCGTCTTTAAGCTTTCAAGATAAACGGAACATTGTAGTTCATTGCTACCAGACTCCTTAAAATATTTCTGTACTAAGGATGATTTCATTCTGCAATACAACTGATGTCCCAGGACGACAGAGAGAAACTGCTGTATACGTAAACGGAAGCGCAGTACTGCTGTCAGCTGCAGTGGGACGTTACGCGGTATCAGCGGCCACGAGTGTAAATGTATACCGAACCGGGATTCGAACACGACATCTCCTGACTACTAGGCAGGTGACAGAACCACTGCGCCATCCGGGACAAAGCCGTATCGCAACTGTGCGATCTCGGCACGCCTCACGACCGATCCACATTCACACCGAGCGGCACCTGATCGCAGTCCCTGTCCATTCACTCCATGTTCGCTACTATGAGATTCCCTCAGTAGATCGGACGTATCTGTGTATCCCCACTGGAGAAGGTGGATCTATTGTCCAATCAGGCGTATCAGTTATATAAATGCGTGATATGCCTTCTTTCGGTCATGTCCAGAAGAACAGACACCACGCTTCCATATACAAAGAAGAGCCAAAGAAACTGTTACACCTGCCTGATATCTTATAGAGCCGCGCGAGCACACAGAAGTGCCGCAACACGATGTGGCATGGACCCGACTAATGTTTGAATTAGAGTTGGAGGGAATAGGCACCATAAATCTTGCAGGGCTGTCCATAGATCCGTAAGGGTACCAGGGGGTCTAGATCTTTTCTGAACGTTCGCGTCTGGCGAGTTTGGTGGACAGCAGAAGTGTTTAAACTCATAAGAGTGTTCCTGGAAACACTCTGTAGCAATTCTGGATATGTGGGGTGTCGCATTGTCCTGCTGGAATTGCCCAAGTTCCTCGGAATGCACAATGGACATGAATGGATGCAGGTGATCAGACAGGATGCTTACGTAGGTGTCACCTGTCAGAGTAGTATCTAGACGTATCATGTATCCCATATCACTCCAACTGCTCACGCCTCACACCATTACAGAGCCTCCACCAACTTGAACAACCTCCTGCTGACATGCAGGGTTCATGGATTCATGAGGTTGTCTCCATACCGTTACACGTCCATCCGCCCGATACAATTTGAAACGACACTCGTCCGACCGGGCAACATGTTTACAGTCATCAACAATCCATTGTCGGTGTTGGGGCCAGGCGAGGCGCCAAGCTTTGTGTTGTGCAATCATCGAGGGTACACGAGTAGCCTTTGGCTCCGAAAGCCCATATCGATGATGTTTCGATGAATGGTTCGCCCGCTGACACTTGTTGATTGCCAAGAATTGAAATCTGCAGCACTTTGCGGAAGGGTTGCACCTCTGTCACATTGAGCGATTCTCTTCATTCGTCGTTGGTCCTGGTCTGGCAGTATCTTTTTCCGGCCGCAGTGATGGCGGAGATTTGATATTTTACCGGTTTCCTGGTATTCACAGTACACTCTTGAAATGGTCATACGGGAAAATCCCCACTTCATCGTTACCTCGCAGATGCTGTGCCCCATTGCTCTTGCACCGACTAAAACACCACATTCAAACTCACTTAAATCTTGATAACCTGCCATTGTAGCAGCAGTAACCAATCTAACGAGTGCACCAGACACTTGTTGTCTTATATATGTGTTGCCGACCGCAGCGCCATATTCTGCCTGTTTACACACCTCTGTGTTTGAATACGCATGCCTATACCTGTATCGTTTTGCGCGTCTGTTTACTACTCTACACCCCCGGTGGGGGGGGGGGGGGGGGAAGTCTTGCGTATTGCACATACCACGTACTGTGTAGTAGGCCACGCCACACGGCAATAGGTACATCGTTTACTGAAACGCTATAATGATTCTTAAGTCATGTTGTTGCTAGTTTTTAACTTCAGGCATTGTTATTAAAGTGCTGATCGCTTTTCCCAGTTTTCATAATAACTCAATATTTCAAAGCAGTGGAAGTTTCACGAATAAACATTACTCTCTTTTAGTAACAGTTTCATTTAAAGTCGAAAAATTTCACCGCTGCTATGACAAATTAATATGCCAGTTTCTTACACGGTTATTAGTAAAAAGTGAAAAAAATTGTTACAATCGAGAGCGAACATATACCGGAAACTACCGCTTATACAATACCAAATTTCCGAGATCGATTGTAACCGGTCGGTCTTCCGCATCCCTTCTCGCTGGCTGCCGGTTACCTACCCGTCGGCTCCTTGTGGAGGTGGTTTGCCATTGCCTTCTTTAGATCTGTTATGACGCCTCAAGCGTGTATTTGTCTCGTGTGGACGACTCTGATGTGCGCTTGTCCATTGTCATGTTGGAATTTTGTTATGGATGAAGGGAAGGGAGAGGGTGAAAAGCGGTTCCGGCACGCAGACTACCACTCGTGAATAACATCAAGGAAGGGGAGGGGGGGATGGGGGGGAGGGCGAGCCTAACATCCCCATTCGACCGACGGATCACTTCATGTGGCACTGTGGAGAGATTTGGAATTTAAATCAGGAAACTGACGCAAAGAACTAGTGCCAAGGACTCAACGTGACATTGTCTCCCCTTCTCGCCAGCCAAAAACTGGCAATGGAAAGTTGTCAGCACCAGGATTCGAACCGGCTTATCTCCGAGTCGAACACCACCGCAAACACATGAATTAGCGACCTCAGTTACGGAGATTGGTTTCCGACTCGTAGTAGACACGAATTCCGAGCTATCGACAAAATACGGGTGGCCGGGAAGTAAGGAAGAGTTTAAAGTTTGCCCCATTTTGTCATATGACAGTTGGCAGCCGTGTTTCTTTCATTATTAGTAGTCTGATAGCTTTTGTGTGCTGACCATTGTTGTTTGATGTTTATTTCCGTCATGGAGCAGATGACAACTGAGTAACGTGTCCAAGTGATAAAAAATCATTACAAAAACGGTGGAAGTCCCGCTGCAACCGTTCGTGAATTGCGTAATACTCAGACGTAATGCTGCTCCAACCGAATCATCACTTCGGAAGTTGATTCGGAAATTTGAGACCACGGTTTCTGTTTCAAACGTTAAGAAAACTGGACGACCGCGTTCTGTTCGAAACAAGAAAACGTTGCTGTCTTGCGTGACAATGTGACCCCAAGCCTCAGAAAACCGGTTCGCCGACGAGCATAACAACTGAATTTATCACCAAGTTCAGTGCATCAGACCCTTTCAAAAGATCTGAAAATGCGTGCGTACAAGATTCAACATACACAAGAGTTGAAGCCTACAGATCATGGAAAGAGACATCGATTTGCTCAACAGGTCTTGGATTGACAAGGGGAGAACGAGAACGTCACACAAAGAATAATTTTCTCAGATGAGGCACACTTCCACGTTAGTGGGTATGTTAGTAAGCAGAACTGCAGAATATGGGGTAACTGAAATCCGCGAGTGACTGTGGAAGATGAGTTGCATCCACGACGCACGACAGTGTGGTGTGGGTTCTGTGCAGGAGGAATGATCGGCCAGTACTTTTTTGAAAATGGTGAGGGAGCTACCGAGATTATACACGGCGACCGTTACCGGAACATGCTTTCTGATTGGTTTTTCCCTCTTGTTGATGAAAATGACTATTTTTGGTTTCATCAAGATGCTGCGGCATGTCACAGATTCCGCGAAACGACTGCTCTGCTGAATGAAAAGATTCGTCAAAATATTGTCTCTCTGCGTGGCAAACAGGAATGGCCTGCTAGATCATGCGATCTTACTCCTAGTGACTTTTTTGAGGGTATCTGTGAAATCAGAAGTTATTTAAACAAATCACAAACAGTACACCAATTGAAGGATGAAGTTAAAAGGATTATTAACGGCATCCCACCAGATGTTTGTCAACGCGTCACCGAGAACTTTAATTAATTGCATTGCTCTTTGCCAAGCGGCCTTGGGTGGTCATATGGAGGATATAATTTTTCATATAGATAAATGGGAGAAGTTACTTAATGTGTTTGTTAAGAAAAAAATTACATTTTCAATAAATTCTATAGCACTTTAATATTCATCCCTGCTTCCCGGACATTCTATATTTTTAAAAGAATAGTCTTATAAGCTCATGTTTCTAACCGCCTTGTAATCTTGATATAATGCCAAAATGCTCAGCAACTGTAGTCACCCCTGGCATTAATATTTAATGGATGCTGATTTCGGGTGTGATGCACTAAATTCTTAATTTTGGTTTCAGTGGTGGTGGACTTCAATACAAGTGACTCCTGAAAGATGAAATCTAGGTGCCGGATCGGAAAATTAACACGGAAACTTGCCTTGATGGGATGGACTTGTGAGGGCAGGCCGTGATTCGCATATGGACATCCCAGTCGGCCATAACAGTGCATGCGAAGGTTCCGGGTTCGAGTCCTGGCCAGTCACACAGTTTTAATCTGTCAAAGTATAAGTTCACTACAGTACAATGTACTTTCAAGACTCTAACAGAGGCTTTTTGAGTCAGGCTGTATGTTTCTAGAATATAAATAGCTCTCGGTGCAAATGTTCCCTGGTTTGTTAAATTTTATTTATTCTACTTGGTTTTCGAAAAAAAAAATTTATATCGCTACACAAGTGCGACAAGCAATCGCGAACATGTAAGCGGAGAGAAAAAGGTTTCATAAACCTAGAAACACGTGCTCCAGATGGTGTTCCCAACCTAAAACCAGAGGCTAAATTAATTTAAAATTCCAGAATGATCCCGAGAGTCCAAGCAAAGTTTCCGCCGCTCCAAAACCTTGCGGTGGATTAAAACTATGTGTCAGTCCAGGAACCTTGTAACTTAGGCTAATGCACAGGATAGCTGAGAGCAAAGTGCTGTGTTCGAAGCCAGGCTTGGTACAAACTTCCAATATGACAGAACTTTTTTTTTTTTTTTTTTGGTATTCGCAGCGCATGCCTACTGTACATGTTAAACCTATTTGTACTACACGCCAGTGTTATTGCTCTGAGAATCAAAACGCCTTTAAGCATAGTTTAAAGTTTTAATACTGTCATAAATATGAAAGTAACATAAAAGAAAATGATAGTTCGATTCACTAACTGATGAACCGTCAGGAGGAGTACAGAGTGGGAGATTTCGGATGCAATCTGGGGAAATTTTCTGAGTATTTTGGAGTGAGGGATCCGTGACCTCCGACGGCTCTTTCCGGTGTTTGCAAAGGGTCTTATCACCTACCCCCTCCCCCCGCCCCCCCCCCCTCCCCCATTTGCTTCGTATCTGCGTTTCACCGAAAATATCCGCACGGCAGGTGCTGTGTGTCTTGTTTGGGACCAGTTCCGTTAGCTCACGATATTTGCTGTTGACAATAGTAATGTCCACTTTACTCTTTGCTCCCAATCATGCATTTGGGATTGCTGAGTTTGTTTTACCAGTTGTATGTTGATAGTGATGCGCAGCGAAGGGTACGTTTAGCATTGAGAAGCATCGCTGAATACGCCTGTTATCGTCAGACAACAGAAGTAAAACAACATTGGGCGTGACCAGTACTTGGATGGGAGACAGCCTGTGTGCCATTCGTGCCGTTACCTGCTTTGCTTTTACGCCATAAGGGAAGAGGCGTGGTGGCCGCGCGGGATTAGCCGAGCGGTCTTAGGCGCTGCAGTCATGGACTGTGCGGCTGGTCCCGGCGGAGGTTCGAGTCCTCCTTCGGGCAGGGGTTTGTGTGTTTGTCCTTAGGATAATTTAGGTTAAGTAGTGTGTAAGCTTAGGGACTGATGACCTTAGCAGTTAAGTCCCATAAGATTTCACACACATTTGAGGGGTGGTGGCGTAAATTCACTGATCACCAGACTTCGATTAAATACCAAACCTCTCCGCATTGTGTCCTGAACAGAGGGTATGCGACAGATGGTGATCTCATCGTCAGATGGGGACGTTAAGCGCTGCGACCACCTTGGTACTACTCGACAGGATCCACACTCCTCCTTCTGCCATCGTCATGCAACACAAACATGACACCTCACCACACACACACACACACACACACTCCATTACTGCTGTAGGTTTAGCCAACGTACTAAGAAGGTAACAGCGATCTCTTTTTGGTCATCAATTAGTAAAAATAGTCAAGATCGGAGAATATCTCATATATTAAAATGATTGGTTTCGGCACTTTTAATCGGCCATCTTTCAGATCTTGATTACCGTTTGGCTTGAGCTATCGTTGTTGTGAACAGCTTGGGCCGAATGGTGCTCGTAATATGAAGGTGGCCGATTGCACGTGTCGAAACCGATCATTTTCATGAATGAGGTATTCTCCGATCTTGACTATTTTTACTAATTGTCCCTGACAGTCACCTACACTTATCAGAAACACTCAAACATACAATTTTCGGACTTCACGAAGGGAAGGTGCGTAGAGGGACAGAAAAAATTTCCAATTAGTCGGCTGAACCTGCGCTACGTGGTGTCCCAGCAAACAATGTCGTAAGACTTTACTTACGTTTTTATTTATGCAGTGTTGGCCGATACACACCTCTTGTACGACTTCACTATATACTCTGGAGGAGCTGTGCCCAGTTGCTCCCGTTGCGACAACAATCATTTCGCAATAATTTTACATCTGTATCTTCGTGACCTACACTGATGACCACTGCCCACCGCGAGGTTGAATGACTCCTGGTGGTGCTGGGGGCACGCGACGCAGTAAGGAAAGAATGTAAACCGAAGAGAGACGAAAGGGCAGACATTATTGTGAAGATACGGGCCGCAAACGCGGAAATCAACTGATATAAGTAATTTTGACAAAGGGCACATTGTTGTGCCACAGCAGTTGGAAACGACAATCTCTGAAACGGCCTGTTGGCGTTCTACTGTCGCGAGCACCTATGGAAAGTGGTTGAAGGATGGTGGAATAACGAGTAGGTCGTATGGCATTGGACAACCACGTCTCACCACAGACCGCAGAGGTTGGAGGAACCCCACTGTGTAACCAGGATAGGCAGCGATCTGTGGCAGATCTACGACAGAGTGCAATGCTGGGGCAGGTATAAGTGTTTCGAAACACACAGTTCAAAGGCCATTGTTCAACATGGAGCTCCACATCATACTTTCTTCCTTCTTTCTTTCTATCACTGCTGCCATGTCCCACGCTGAGGCAGGGTCGGCATTGTTAGGAACGGATTTGGTAAGGTTAGTGGAAAGGGGCGGCCGGATGCCCTACCTGCCGCCACCCCATACCCCCCCGGGATGGAATTAGTGTACCACTGCTGTCCCCGTCGAGTGTAAGTAATGGAATAGTGCGAGCGTGTTCAGATGTCTACGAGTCGTGTAACTGAGGCGGAACGTGGGGACCAGCCCGGCATTAACCTAGCAGGATGTGGAAAACCGCATAAAAACCACATCCCAGCTGGCCGGCACACCGACCAACGACGGTAATCCGACGGGGGGATTCGATTCGGGGCCAGTGCACCTACCCGAGGCCAGGAAGCAGTGCATTAGCGCTCTCAGCTAACCTGATGGGTGGAGCTCCACATCATACGACCCCTACATAGTTTAGTCCCCCTTAAACATCCCAACAACCACCACCACCCCTACATACTCCTGTGTAGACCCAACGACATCGTGAGTTATGACGACTGAGTTTTCACCGTGGATCAATAGAAACGTGATGCTTGTCGAGTGAATCACATTTGTTGCTACACCAGGCCGGTGGCTGGGTCCTTACACGGCTGCAGTAATCATGCATCAGATGCATGACGGTGAGGGCAGAATTGTGCTATTGGGTACATTGACTTCGACTTCTATGGGATCTGTAGGAGTAATCGAACGCATCATGACAACAGTGAAATACGTGAACATTATTGCGGACCACCTGCATCACTTCATGCTTGACGTCTGGCCCTACGGTGGTGATATCTTCCAAAAGGATAACTGTCCTTGTTGCGAGGTCAGAATCATGTACAGTGGTGTGCGGGGCATTGCATTCAATCACACTGATATCTCTGCCAGTAAATTTGCCTGATCTGTACGCACTGGAACACATATCAGCTGCCAGCTGTGTGCCTGTGAACCACCATCCCGTAATTTGAGGGAATGGTTGACCTGTGCATAGACATGTGGTGTCACATACTTCTGGAATACCGTCAAGGACTTGCAGAATTCATGCTAAGCAAATTACCTGTTGTACTGTGTTTGAAAAGTGCAAAAACACGCCATTAAACAGGTGGTCATAATGTTTCGGCTCATCGGCGTATCTATAGTGCTGCATACCACTGTCCATGTACAGCTGACACTGCTACAAACAAACCAGTGGCAAAATCGAACAGTAACGAATGCAAGCTTTAGCAGCAAGTAATGGGAGTGAATGGAATCACGGAGAGATTTACTATTGAAATTTCGGAATGGCACTTTTCAGGAGGAGTCAGACAACATATTACTTCCCCCCACATACATTTCGCGTAATGACCACGAGGAGAAAATTCGAAAAATTAGAGCCAATATAGAGGCTTACCAACAATCATTCTTCCCACAAACTACAAGGTGCGACAGTAAAGTAATAAGACGGATTTTCTTTGCAAGATGTGGCAACCCTGCAGGCTTGCATAGGCCCAATATCTTTGACCTTGGTCTATAAGCTGCTTCTAGTCCAAGCGGCACATCGATGCAACTGCTCAGTCGTGAGTTGTGCTGTAATAAGTTAACACGCGTTTGTGCCTCTCGTCATGGAGATGGAACCGCATAATATTGCGCAACGGTATGCCATTTCTTTTTCCGTTAAATTGGGTGAAAACGCGACGACAACTTACGGTAAGCTTCAGAAGGATTTTGGAGAGGAGGTTATGTCAAGACTTCAAGTTTTTCGTTGGCATAAAATGTTTAGTGAAGGCAGAACGAATGTTGAAGATGAAGACCGCAGTGAACAACCATCAACCGCATGGACGGATGCGAACTTGACCAGGGTGCGTGAACTCCTACGACTGATCGAAGATTATCCGTGAGAATGACTGCAGAAGAACTGAACATCAATCGAGAAACGGTTCGTCTAATAATAACTGAAGATCTTGGTATGAAAAAGATTTGTGCAAAAATGGTTCCCAAAAATTTCACATCACAACACGGAGAAACACGGAAAAATGTGGCAGCCGATCTGTTAGAGCGAACGGAAATCAATCCAGAATTGTTGAGTCGCGTTATCACTGGTGATGAAAGTTGGTTTTTTCAGTACGATCCAGGGACAAAACGCGAAAGTTCGCAATGGTGCTCAAATGGATCACCCAGACCTAACAAAGCTCGCATGTCAAAGTCAAAAGTGAAATGCCTGCTTGTGTGCTTCTTTGATTCCAAGGGAATTGTTCATAAAAAGTGGGTCCCTCCTGGACAAACCATAAACCAATATTACTACAAAGAAATTTTAGAAAGACTTCGTAAAAGCGATCTTCGTGTCCGTGTCAACATTGCTGATAATTGGATTCTGCATCACGATAATGCGCCATCCCATACTGCTCTGTCAGTACAGCAATTTTTAACCTCAAAACAAATTTCAGTACTACCACAGCCACCTTATTCACCAGATACCGCTCCGTGCCACTTTTTTCTATTTCCAAGAGTCAAAACGGCGGTCAAGGAACACCATTTTCAAACAACACGTCCAAGAAGCTGTGACGAGGGTCTTGGAGGATATTACAGAAGATGAGTTCCAGAAATTTTACAATCAATGACAGAAGCGCTGGAAAATGTGCAATCAGAAGGGAACTACTTTGAAGGAGCCTACACTAATCTTGACTAAAATGGTAAGCAACATTTTTTTTTTCACATCAGTCTCATTACTTTAGTGTCGCATCTCGTATTCCCGAGTCGAGCAGGGTTGGAGGGACCAGATAGTGGTACCGAAAGTACCCTCCGCCACACACCATTAGGTGGCTTGCGGAGTATGATGTAGATGTAGATGAATTTTCTTTGCGAACAAGGCAGACTACACAACCGTCGGCATTTGCAGTGTTACGCACGTATTTTCTGTGCAACAGAGATACAAAGATAAATAAAGATCTCGACTCGACAGTTAAGCCGCCCTCACACGGAACGAGGGAACTAACGCGGCGTGAACTGACACGACATCCGGGTTCACGAGAGAGAGGGCCGTCGACACACGGTACGAGCTGCTTAACGAGATTTGCTCCCTGAGCGCTCTCCGGCAGCCGTTGTCGGCTTTATTTGGCTCGCAGACCACACAGTTTCCTCACGAAATCGGACGTGCGTGAAACAGCTGCGTTAACTCTGTCAGCAATTGTCGAAGAAGAGCGGAGAAAGTTGTGAAGAAGATTCTGGACTCGTCGATGGCTGGAAAAGCGAATTTCTGACAGAGAAACAGTACATAACGCTGTCCAACGATCTGTGATACATAGCACAAGTTATTCGTTAAGGGGAGATGTTGATGAAATTGACCAAAATGTCAATTTTCGATTTATTTTTTATTTGTTAGTACAACTCATGGACAATAAGTTCCCAAAGTTTCAACGTTGAAATCGCATCCAAAGTGCCTATAAGTTAATTAAAAGTGTGAAGCGGCCTCCCTGCGACGCCCACGTTTCTAAGCAGCACTTCAATACCAGCTCAGTGATCAACGATTATGTGTATTACTTTCAACCAAACGTGTGCGGGATACATCTAAAAGGCCTTGATACATACTCTTTGGTTTTGTAGGTCATCTCTGGCCGATCCGGCACTTCTCAAAAAGTGTGTTGACGGCAAAACCCAAAATCCAAATGAGTCTCTAAATTCACTAATATGGAAACAATGCCCTAAAAACACATTTGCATCTGCTACAGTTGCCAGAATTGCAACTTATGATGCAGTTATTGCACTTAATGACGGGAACATCGGGAGGATGACTGTACTAGAAAGAATGGGTTTCAAGATAGGAAATTTCACTCAAGACATACTGAGAAAAATAGATTTACATCGCGTCTCTGTAGCTGAAAAGTCAGTTGAAGACCTAGTAAAGGAAAGAAGACAGGCAACAAAAAACCAGAAGAGAAGCGTTGAAGGGAAAGACGACACAGAGTACAAATGTGGTGCCTTCTGAAGAAGTGACATAAGGAAAAAGTTAGGCTGAACTTTAAATTACGTTTCCTGAAAATTTAGTTTTTTAAAGTTTATGTACCTCTTCCTCAGATGCTATGCATCCTAGAATTATGAAATTTTGTACACATATTTCTGTAAACCTAATAAACTTCTTCTCAAGAGCAAATTTTGCAATTCTGATTGCAAGCTGAGATATGTGGCAAAGTGCTTGGAATTTTGCATGAATTTAAAATAGCACTTGTGGAATTATAACTAAAAATTATGAAAATTTTCCTATTTGACCTATTCCAAAACCCTCATGACGGAAGCTTACAACATATAAAGAGATGAAGCAGAGAAATTTTTGTAGAAATCTCTTGAATAATTTCTGAGAATTATGATTAAAAATTATGAAAATTTTCCTATTTGACCTATTCCAAAACCCTCATGAGGGAAGCTTACAACATATAAAGAGATGAAGCAGAGAAAGTTTTGTAGAAATCTCTTGAATACTTTCTGAGAAAAAGGAACATATATTATTTTTTTTAAATAAAACTTCATATTTCATTCAAAAAAAGTTGAATATACATAATCAAAGGATTTTATATGTAAATGTGTCACTTTCATGTAAAGCGTGGTACAAAATTTCATTGCCATATCCCCAAAACTGTGGATTTGGTGCATTTTTGAAATAGCGTGTGTTTTTCATCAACATCCCTCCTAACTCAAACGAATTTTCATCACTTTTCGGTTTTAAATTGAATGGAGTTTAGGTATAAAGTCTAATGTCAGTTTTCGCATGCATAACATCCGTATTCTCGGTGCTGAATCGACTACCAGCACTCTGAAATAGCATTCTTCATCACATAGATTTCAAGATCGAGATTCGTTTCATAGCTTCATTTGAATGGAGCAGAAAGTTTTTTCGAAACTGCACACCATAACTGAAAAAGAAATTTACCGATAAGATACAGACATGAGCTAATGAAAAACTCAGACGTATATACATTTCACGTAAAGTTTCATAAGTGCAAAAACTTCCGGGGTATATATGTCCGAAAGAACAGACACCACACATTCATATAGCTGAGTCCCCTAGATGAGGAATGGATCCACGTTCTTCAGTGCGGATGCACAAGTCCGTCCAACCTCCTTTTGGAATCTCAGAGTAGCGAGCATGCAGGAAAAGAAGAGGGACTGCGATTAGATGGCGCTGAGGCGCTGGGGCGTCCCGAGATAACCCGCGCAGTTCCGATAGCGCTGTGTCACGGATGGCGCTGTGGTTAACCCACCTGCCTAGCAAACAGGAGGTCCCAGGTTTTCATCCTAGTCTGGTACACATTATCACTAGTAGCCACTGATTCCGAGTAATGTCCCAATGCAGCTGACATCAGTATCATGATTTCCTTTCCTGCCTCCTCCACCTACATTTTACGTATAGCTTCCAGTGTGTATCTTTTGTTTGGTTCCAGACGTAGAGAAGTAGTTACGTATACATCTCTGGCCACTGGGGAAACATTCCAGCCGTTGGCCTTTGCAACAAGGAAAAAAAAAAAGAAAAAGAAATAATCGTATGGCGTTGTTGCCGAGAGGCCCAATTCGGGGGAGTTCGGCCGCCATATTGCAAGTCCTTTTTAGTTGACGCCACTTCGGCGAGTTGCGAGTCAATGATGATGGTCACACAACACCCAGTCCCCTGCCGGGAATCGAACTCAGGACCCCTGGGTGGTAAGCGGTAACGCTACCGTTTCGTTACGAAGGCAGACTGCAACAAGTATTGCAGGACTTACATTATTTATAACAAATAACATTGACTTTTGACATTCTATTTCTATTAAATGAATAAGAAAGACCCTGAAAATTAAAAGAAAAAGCCGAAGGAGGTGAACGCGAACTAACTACTTTCTTATTTTCAGCTTAAGTCGCCATCAACTTATCTACAGATTCATCACAACGAGAGACCTTCTCGTGTGGTGTAGACAGCGTAAAGACTCCAGAATGAGATTTTCACTCTGCAGCGGACTGTGCGCTGATATGAAACTTCCTGGCAGATTAAAACTGTCTGCCGGACCGAGACTCGAACTCGGGACCTTTGCCTTTCGCGGGCAAGTGCACTACTTGTCCCGAGTTCGAGTCTCGGTCCGGCACACAGGTTTAATCTGCCAGGAAGTTTCATATCAGCGCATACTCCGCTGCCGAGTGAAAATCTCATTCTGGAAACATCCTCCAGGCCGTGGCTAAGCCATGTCTCCGCAATATCCTTTCTTCCGGGAGTGATAGTTCTCCAAGGTTCGTAGAAGAGCTTCTGTAAAGTTTGGAAGGTAGGAGACGAGGTACTGACAGAAGTAAAGCTGTGAGGACCGTGCCTGAGTCGTGCTTGGGTAGCTCAGATGGCAGAGCAGTTGCCCGCGAAAGGCAAAGGTCCCGAATTCGAGTCTCAGTCAAGCACACAGTTTTGATCTGCCAGGAAGTTTCAGCGTAAAGACTGTTTCTACAACTGTCATTAACTGATATTTAATTGCGACAAATTGCATCAAAACGATTTTTCGATAGATCACGATGGTACCGAAGCATTCAAATGGTGTACTTGCATAGCACACAAGCTATAACACTAAAACATCGAATACAGGACGCCATTATCTACCGATATGTAGTTTCATGTAGCTTTACTACAACAAATCGCAGTCAAAATGACACGTTTTCAAAAGATACTCACTTTGCAGACGCTTGGAAACAGCTTATATTCATATCAAGTACTCTATGATAAAGAAAACCCAATAAACACGTTGTTTAATTTAATTCAATATGGCGGCTCACAAATCTGCTTGTGTTATAAGAAACGATGCTGCATTTCATTGACCATATACCACTCCACGAGCCGGCCGGTGTGGCCGTGCGGTTCTAAGCGCGTCAGTTTGGAACCGCGTGACCGCTACGGTCGCAGGTTCTAATCCTGCCTCGGGCATGGATGTGTGTGATGTCCTTAGGTTAGTTAGGTTTAAGTAGTTCTAAGTTCTAGGGGACTGATTACCTCAGTAGTTAAGTCCCATAGTACTCAGAGCCATTTGAACCATTTTTGAACCACTCCACGAGGCAAAAGTCTGGCACGGCACATTCTTCATTTCGCGCTCCTCAATGTAGTGAGACATGGATTCCCCTCCCCCCCCCCCCCCCCCCATGACGTCACCAGCTCCCCGTCCATGTGAAGAGGACTGCTTAAGGCACCACTATGAAAAACAGGTTTATTGCATTGAAAACATGGTATGTGTCGTGGTTTACTTATATTGCTTGCTTTGCGATAAACCGAAAAATGTCAGCTCTGCCACTATTTTCAGACTCCCACTAATGTCAACTTTGTCACAATGTGTGCACGTAAACAGCGGTAAGTGCCAAAACACGGCTGTTAGTGCTACCAACACATCCGATATTCATGGAGCAAATGCTATTCAGAAACAATTTTTACAAATGTGAAGCTGATGTGGATAACTGCGAAGGTAAAGATCCTGATCATTTTGCTGAACCGAAGAGCGCTTAAGATGTTGTTGACAAAACAAGTAAATGAGGATAATTCATTAAGCTAGTAAACAATGTTGTGTCCCTCACCACTGTATAAGTGAATTTACGTGATGACAAAAATGTTAAGGGGTATCATTAACATTCTTTACATACTGTACTAAGAGAACACTAAAATTAATTTTATATTGTGCCCAATCATAGGTTAATGTTTGAGGTTGTATTTCATTACTTCACAAACTGGTAATGCAAATTTTAGTATCATAACGGAAATAATGCGGACCCTCTAATTTGTATTTTTGAGAGCTTTCACAGTAATGTTCGTTAAATCGCCAGCAAATAGCAGTTGCTAACGTTGGTAACTGATAAGTGCACTCAGTTTGCAAGTTACCAAGGTTCCATGACCACTGAGGTATTTTTAATAATAAAATTTAGGCTGGAATTAACGATTTTAAAAATATGTCGTTACTCTAGTAATATTTAAAAACAATGACTTATGTGAATAAAATAATCACAGTGGATATACTTGAAATATCTCTTTATGAGAATTTATTGAAACTTTACAGCTGAGGTTTTCAAAAGTCAAGCACCTTGAGACTAATGAGCGCTGATGCCAAAATAGAAACTGTTGCTTAACAGCGTCTGACATTTTAAACAATTCTCATTATTCTTCACTTTCAGTTGCACATTTTTAGGTACACGGCACTCTTCGGCCTCTCTGGATCATTTTTAGGTCGATGAAGTTGTGGCAGTGTAAGAACTGCACGAGAGATTACTGCAACTGAGACTGAAGAATAAATAATTGTTTTAAACAACCGTACAGTTCCTGTTCTGTCGTGACGAATATCTCGGCTGTAATAAGCCTCTCAAATTTTGTTGCTAAGATTCGGATTTACACTATATTCACAGCAATGAGACTAGGCTGGAAGAATGATTGACTAAATAATAATTCTTTCGCAATTTGATTGTTGCTATTTCCTTCTGAATACACTATTATAATTTCGGCTTGTAGTAGTTGAGAAGTGATTTACTACTGTCATTTCAAAATTAGGTATCTTGCAAGAAGCATTACTTTTCAAGAACAATGGCTACACAGACAAAATGTTCAAATGTGTGTGAAATCTTATGGGACTTAACTGCCAAGGTCATCAGTCCCTGAGCCTACACACTAATTAACCTAAATTATCCTAAGAACAAACACACACCCATTCCAGAGGGAGGACTCGAACCTCCGCTGGAACCAGCCGCACAGTCCATGACTGCAGCGCCGCAGACCACTCGGCTAATCCCGCGCGGCGCTACACAGATAAAATTGTAATAGTGTATCCAGAACGAATGGCGAAAGCAATATAATTTAGACCACATCACATCTCTGTGCCTCGTCATAATAAAAACGTCATCTAATGTATTAATTGTACGGAAAAAGCGTTACGAGTGTATCCAACAACGTACTCACCTGCCAAGGCGAGCAGCGCGAATCCCAGGAACTGATGGTAGGAGGCCATCTGCAGAAACCGTCAGACGTCGTGTGACTGGTAGGTAGGCAGCAGTCTAGGCGGCGCTATATATGGCGTGCTTGTGTAACATGTCAGCAGGCAGAAGTCTGTCCCGAGCACAAGCAATCCGCGACTGTTATAGTAGTAGCAATATCTGTACGAGATAATTCCCTCTTAAGCGATGCCGACTCCTTCGCACGTGACTGCAGCCGCTTTATCAGTTCGTCAAGACTGACACTTCTGGGACTGGAGCAGTGCCAAGGGTTCGCAAGGTCGACTGCTCGTCCCGAGAGCGAAACTATCTTCCTCTGCCGCGTCGCTGGCGCAAGTGTATCCACAGATGTAGCGAAAGGCAAGGGAATACGTCTTATACGTACCGAGAGCAAGAAGTCGTCTTCGGCATCAGTATTAGGCAGGTGAGAGTGAAATTTCTAACGAATCGCTAAGTAAAAGTAGAAAATTGCAAGAGAGACGTCTATTCTGAACAAACTATGTGCGAGGTACGCAGATCATTTACTTATCCGATCTCAGAGTGAGACTCGCCGTAATTTGGAGCCGCATAATCTGAAAGACTTCCGTGAGTGGTAATTCAGAGATGATGGGTTAAGGGTAACAATAACACTGTGCAGAACAAGAGTCTAATACTGTCGTTCGTGGTTAGCTGTAGAGTGCGAGGTAATACTGTGTGAGAAGTAACGTTGCCCGGTGCGAGTGCAAACGGAGGCGCGCCGGCGTGGCCGCAGCGACGCCACGAGGTCCCGGGCGCGACTGCCGGCCGGCAGAGGAGGAGCAGCGGCGCTGACTGCTGTGGCGTCGGCGTCGGCGTCGGCGTCGGCGTCGTCGTCGGCGTCTGTCGGCGCGGCGGCCACAGCCTGCGCGGCCGGGCGGCGCGCTTGCGCCCCGCGAGTTCGCCGGGAAGCCGAGGCTCCAGCCCCACTGTCCGCACGCGGCGGACAACTAGGGGAGAGCTTCGCCAGCGGTCGATACTTATCTATCGCTTTCCGAGCGGGGAACGCTTCCCTGCACCCTCTGACACACACACACACACTCACATTACAATTTACGATACACATTCACTGTCACCACCCTCTACATCTACATCTACATTTATACTCCGCAAGCCACCCAACGGTGTGTGGCGGAGGGCACTTTACGTGCCACTCACATTACCTCTTTTTCCTGTTCCAGTCGCGTATGGTTCGCGGGAAGAACGACTGCCGGAAAGCCTCCGTGCGCGCTCGAATCTCTCTAATTTTACATTCGTGGTCTCCTCGGGAGGTATAAGTAGGGGGAAGCAATATATTCGATACCTCATCCAGAAACTCACCCTCTCGAAACCTGGACAGCAAGCTACACCGCGATGCAGAGCGCCTCTCTTGCAGAGTCTGCCACTTGAGTTTGCTAAACATCTCCGTAACGCTATCACGCTTACCAAATAACCCTGTGACGAAACGCGCCGCTCTTCTTTGGATCTCCTCTATCTCCTCCGTCAACCCGATCTGGTACGGATCCCACACTGATGAGCCATACTCAAGTATAGGTCGAACGAGTGTTTTGTAAGCCACCTCCTTTGTTGATGGACTACATTTTCTAAGGACTCTCCCAATGAATCTCAACCTGGTACCCGCCTTACCAACAATTAATTTTATATGATCATTCCACTTCAAATCGTTCCGGACGCATACTCCCAGATATTTTACAGAAGTAACTGCTACCAGTGTTTGTTCCGCTATCATATAATCATACAATAAAGGATCCTTCTTTCTACGTATTCGCAATACATTACATTTGTCTATGTTAAGGGTCAGTTGCCACTCCCTGCACCAAGTGCCTATCCGCTGCAGATCTTCCTGCATTTCGCTACAATTTTCTAATGCTGCAACTTCTCTGTATACGACAGCATCATCCGCGAAAAGCCGCATGGAACTTCCGACACTATCTGCTAGGTCATTTATATATATTTTGAAAAGCAATGGTCCCATAACACTCCCCTGCAGCACGCCAGAGGTTACTTTAACGTCTGTAGACGTCTCTCCATTGAGAACAACATGCTGTGTTCTGTTTGCTACAAACTCTTCAATCCAGCCACACAGCTGGTCTGATATTCCGTAGGCTCTTACTTTGTTTATCAGGCGACAGTGCGGAACTGTATCGAACGCCTTCCGGAAGTCAAGAAAATAGCATCTACCTGGGAGCCTGTATCTAATATTTTCTCGGTCTCATGAACAAATAAAGCGAGTTGGGTCTCACACGATCGCTGTCTCCGGAATCCATGTTGATTCCTACTGAGTAGATTCTGAGTTTCCATAAACGACATGATACGCGAGCAAAAAACATGTTCTAAAATTCTGCAACAGATCGACGTCAGAGATATAGGTCTATAGTTTTGCGCATCTGCTCGACGACCCTTCTTGAAGACTGGGACTACTGTGCTCTTTTCCAATCATTTGGAACCTTCCGTTCCTCTAGAGACTTGCGGTACACGGCTGTTAGAAGGGGGGCAAGTTCTTTTGCGTACTCTGTGTAGAATCGAATTGATATCCCGTCAGGTCCAGTGGACTTTCCTCTGTTGAGTGGTTCCAGTTGCTTTTCTATTCCTTGGACACTTATTTCGATGTCAGCCATTTCTTCGTTTGTGCGAGGATTTAGAGAAGGAACTGCAGTGCGGTCTTCCTCTGTGAAACAGCTTTGGAAAAAGGTGTTTAGTATTTCAGCTTTACGCGTGTCATCCTCTGTTTCAATGCCATCATCATCACAGAGTCTCTGGATATGCTGTTTCGAGCCACTTATTGATTTAACGTAAGACCAGAACTTCCTAGGATTTTCTGTCAAGTCGGTACATAGAATTTTACTTTCGAATTCACTGAACGCTTCACGCATAGCCCTCCTTACGCTTACTTTGACATCGTTTAGATTCTGTTTGTCTGAGAGGTTTTGGCTGCGTTTAAACTTGCAGTGAAGCTCTCTTTACTTTCGCAGTAGTTTCCTAACTTTGTTATTGTACCACGGTGGGGTTTTCCCGTCCCTCACAGTTTTACTCGCCACGTACCTGTCTGAAGGCATTTTACGATTGCCTTGAACGTTTTCCATAAACACTCAACAATGTCAGTGTCGGAATAGAAATTTTCGTTTTGATCTGTTAGGTAGTCTGGAATCTGCCTTCTATTACTCTTGATAAATAGATAAACCTTCCTCCCTTTTTTTATATTCCTATTTACTTTCATATTCAGGGATGCTGCAACGGCCTTATGATCACTGATTCCCTGTTCTGCGCTTACAGATTCGAAAAGTTCGGGTCTGTTTGTTATCAGTAGGTCCAAGATGTTATCTCCACGACTCGGTTCTCTGTTTGATTGCTCGAGGTAATTTTCAGATAGTGCACTCAGTATAATGTCACTCGATGCTCTGTCCCTACCACCCGTCCTAAACACGTGAGTGTCCCAGTCTATATCTGGTAAATTCAAATCTCCACCCAAGACTATAACATGCTGAGAAAATTTATGTGAAATGTATTCCATATTTTCTCTCAGTTGTTCTGCCACTAATGCTGCTGAGTCGGGAAGTCGGTAAAAGGAGCTAATTATTAACCTAGCTCGGTTGTTGAGTGTAACCTCCATCCATAATAATTCACAGGAACTATCCACTTCTACTTCATTACAGGATCAGCTACTACTAACAGCGACAAACACTACACCACCGGTTGCATGCAATCTATGCTTTCTAAACACCGTCTGTGCCTTTGTAAAAATTTCGGCAGAATTTATCTCTGGCTTCAGCCAGTTTTCTGTACCTATAACGATTTCAGCTTCGGTGCTTTCTATCAGCGCTTGAAGTTCCGGTACTTTACCAATGCAGCTTCGACAGTTTACAATTACAATACCGATTGCTCATAAATGGTTCAAATGGCTCTGAGCACTAGGACTCAACATCTGAGGTCACCAGTCCCCTAGAACTGAGAATTACTGTTATCCGTGTAGCCGCCTGATGCGTGTAGTGGACTCCTGAACTGTCCAGCGGAACCCGAAACCCCACCACCCTATGGCGCAAGTCGAGGAATCTGCAGCCCACACAGTCGCAGAACCGTCTCAGCCTCTGATTCAGACCCTCCACTCTGCTCTGTATCAAAGGCCCGCAGTCAGTCCTGTCGACGATGCTGCAGATGGTGAGCTCTGCTTTCATCCCACTAGCGAGTCTGGCAGTCTTCACCAAATCAGATAGCCGCCGGAAGCCAGAGAGGATTTCCTCCGATCCATAGAGACACACATCATTGGTGCCGACATGGGCGACCACCTGCATATGGGTGCACCCTGTACCCTTCATGGCACCCGGAAGGACCTTTTCCACATCTGGAATGACTCCCCCCCCCCGGTATGCACACCCCAAACTCGATTTATTAATTTTGAAGTAAGTTAATAATTCGGGAGGCTGGTCACATTTTCATGGCACTCAGCAAGAGGAGTTAGTGACACACTGCAGGGAGAGGCAGCAACGGTAGAACTTATATAAACAGTTTTCATTATACTCATCTTTTATTCTTCCTCTTTGTCGTAAGTTGTAGGCTCGTAGTCCATTCTGATATGCAACTTATTTTATACTGGTATACAGGATGCTCGGCTTCATTTTGTTACGTAATATGGACACTGCTGGGCTTGCTGTTGTTGAACAGATACACAAGGCGTATCAAAAAGAATCATCCGATTTCGGACGTCTACACTACTGGCCATTAAAAGTGCTACACCACGAAGATGACGTGCTACAGACGCGAAATTTAACCGACAGGACGAAGATGCTGTGATACGCAAATGATTAGCTTTTCAGAGCATTCACACAAGGTTGGCGCGGATGGCGACATCTTCAACGTGCTGACATGAGGAAAGTTTCCAACCAATTTCTCATACACAAACAATAGTTGACCGGCGTTGCCTGGTGAAACGTTGTTGTGATGCCTCGCGTAAGGAGGGGAAATGGGTACCATCACGTTTGCGGATTGTAGCCTATCACGGTTGCGGTTTATCGTATCGCGACATTGCTGCTCGCGTTGGTCGAGATCCAATGACTGGTAGCAGAATATGGAATAGGTGGGTTCACGAGGGTAATACGGAACGCCGTGATGGATCCCAACAGCCTCGTATCACTAGCAGTCTAGATGACAGGCGTCTTATCCGCATGGCTGTAACGGATCGTGCAGCCACGTCTCGATCCCTGAGTCAACAGATGGGGACGTTTGCAAGACAACGACCATCTCCACGAACAGTTCGACGACGTTGCAGCAGCATGGACTGTCAGCTCGGAGACCGTGGCTGCGGTTACCCTTGACGCTGCATCACAAACAGGAGAGCCTGCGATTGTATACTCATCGACGAACCTGGATGCACGAATGGGAAAATGTCATTTTTTCGGATGAATCCAGGTTCTGTTTACAGCATCATGATGGTCGCATCCGTGTTTGGCGACATCGCTGTGAACGCACATTGGAAGCGTGTATTCGTCATCGCCATACTGGTGTATCACCCAGCGTGATGGTATGGGGTGCCATTGGTTACACGTCTCGGTCACCTCTTGTTCACACTGACGGTACTTTGAACAGTGGACGTTACATTTCAGATGTGTTACGACCCGTGGCTCTACCCTTCATTCGATCCCTGCGAAACCCTACATTTCAGTAGGATAATGCACGACCGCATTTGCAGGTCTTGTACTGGCCTTTCTGCATACAGAAAATGTTCGACCACTGCCCTGGCCAGCACATTTTCCAGATCTCTCACCAACTGAAAACGTCTGGTCAATGGTGGCCGAGCAACTGGCTCGTCACAATACGCCAGTCTCTGTTTGACTCAATGCCCAGGCGTATCAAGGCCGTTATTACGGCCGGAGGTGGTTGTTCTGGGTACTGATTTCTCAGGATCTATGCATCCAAATGCGTAAAAATGTAATCACATGTCAGTTATAGTATAATATATTTGTAAAATGAATACCCATTTATCATCTGTATTTCTTCTTGGTGTAGGAATTTCAGTGGCCAGTAGTGTATATTTCTGAAACTAATAAATACAAGATGGTTCACGAAGATATTCAGATATTTTAATATGTTATTCTACAAGTAAAACTAAAGAAAGAAGTACATATAAACACAGTTCCACAAAAGTTTGGTTACGGAGTTACGTTTAATAAAAGATTTTACATGAAATTTAGCAATTTCGCTAATATAAGGCTATCGCAGAACTGTATGAGAATACAGTAAAGTACGACGGCCATTTGTTTTGTTGTTATTGATCTGGTGAATGTAATAAAACATGTCCCAGACGCTAGGTAGAGAACCTGCCTCCAGTAACATTCGAAATACTCCGCTCACGGTTCGTGCATTCGGAATCCTCACAGTTGGATAACGTACGCGATATTCGGTAACTGCAGCCGTAGCATTAGCATCACATTTGGCATAAAAAACACCATATCGGCTTATTGGCACAAATAGCTCTGAGCGCTATGGGACTTAACTTCTGAGGCCATCAGTCCCCTAGAACTCATAACTACTAAAACCTAACTAACCTAAGGACATCACACACATCCATGCCCCAGGCAGGATTCGAACCTGCGACCGCAGCGATCGCGCGTTTCCAGACCGTAGCGCCTTGAACCGCTCGGCCACATCGGCCGGCTATCGGCGTATTCCTTTGTCGTAAAATTTGAAAGGAATCCCTCTTTCAAAAACAATCTACAAACTGCAACAGTTACTATGTGGTTTCACTTAAAGACACTGTTGTTGTTATGTTCTTTCACTGAACAATACAGAAAACTACTTCGTTTCAAGGTTACCAACAACGACATAAACGTTTCTACATTCTTAACGGATAGTAATCAAATTTTCTTGCATAATAATCTTTGCTTATGTGGATGTTCTGGAAAACTTCTGTAGATACACAGCTGGGACATGTTTTATTAGATTCACCAGACCAATAACAACAAAATAAATGGAAATCGTGCTTTACTTTAATCTCGTACAATTTTGCGATGGCTTCATATTAGCGAAGTTGCTAAATTTCAGGCAGAATCTTTTATTAGCCGCAACTCCGTAACCAAACATTTGCGGAGTCATGTTTATATGAACGTTTTTCTTTAGTTTTACTTGTAGAACAACATATTTAAATATTTTCATATCTTCGTGAATCACCCTGTATATGTAACGAATTTTGTTTCTTCGTGAACGGGAAATTCAAAACTTTTTTTCTTCACACCTGATCATAGGTGTTCATACGCACCCCTCGAGATGCATGGCATATCTGGATATGGTATTCAAATTATTCCCACACTGCAGCGAGCATATCTTGAGTTCCAACCTCCACAGCTGCTGTTATGCGCTGTCTCAGTTCATTCATTGTTGTTGATAACGGAGGCACATAAGCAGAGTTTTTTATAAACCCCCACAAGAAATAATCACATACGATCAGGTCCGGTGACCTTGGAGGCCAGTAATGTACGGCTGAATCATTTGGTTCAGTGCTACGGATCCATCATTAAAAAAAAAAAGTAACCCTTTGATTTAAAAATTTCCGCACTTCCAGATGCCAGTGTGGCATTGCCCCATCCTGTTGGTAAATGAAGTCGTTCGAATCAGTCTCCAACTGTGGGAAGAGAAAGTTATCAAACATATCGAGATATGTGCTTCCTGTATCAATGTTTTCGGCAACGAAAAATTAATCATACACCTTTTCCCGAGAAACTACACAAAACACATTAAATTTTGAAGAGTCCCTCTCATGTTGTACAGCATCATGTGGTTGTTCCGTACCCCGTATTTTCGCATTATGAGAGTTCACCTTTCCATTTAAATGGAATGTTACCTGGTTACTAAACACTAAGCCTGGAAGAAAACTGTCATCCTCCATCTTGCCAATGACGAAATTACAGAACTCCACACGTTGTTGTTTATCACCGTCATGAAAAGCTTGCAATAGCTGAATTTTGTATGGTTTCATGTGTAAACGTCAACGCGACACTCGCTAGACCGACATCAGGGGCATGTTGAGCTGTCGAGCTGCACGGCGAACGGATTTCTGCGGACTCATCGTCAAACTACGGCGGATGCATTCGATGTCTGTGCCAGACGCTCGGAGACGGAGCGGCTATTTGCCTTTACACAAACAATCTGTTTCTCGGAATTGTTCATGCCGTCGTCTAATGCTCTGTACTGTAGGAGGACCCATACCCTAACTGGTACAAAAGTCACAGTGAACAGTTATTATTGATCCGCAATCCGCAAAACGTGGAACACAAAACGCTTTCTGTTTCCTGACATCATTTTCACTAGAACTGAAGAGAGCGCACGCAGCTGGTACCTAGGGGGAAACCATGTAAAAGTCGAGAGTTTTCTTTTTTCCAACAGTATGTTGTTTATGCACGTACTCAAATAAAGTAATAGTTACGATTTTTTAAAAATGGGATGACTCTTTTTGATACACCCTGTATTTTTACTCATTTCACTTCATAATACAAATTAACATTAACCACCAAACTAAAACAACACACGTAACTTGAATCAATCCTCTCACTTCGAACTGCTCAAAGACAAAGATTTACCTCTAACAACATGTAGCAAAGAAAATACTATCATATATCGATCTATTTCTGCAAAATAGTCTTTGAAACATACATTTCGAAAATAAAGTGCAAATAATTGTTTATCACCGGTTATCTTTTTAAGAAGCCCATTATAATTTTCTTAAATACATTGAGTATTTATATAGGTTGACACTTATACATTTTCGTATAGCTATATGCTTGTGGATTTCTGGGTTTGCGTCTTCAACTTCGGAATCGGTCATTCATATGATCCAAATGGGTTAGCATATTTAGCTCACCGTAACCAGTTTTATTTCTGTGTCCAGCGGGTTTCTTTGCTTTTACATCTATAGCAAGGATTCCTACGTAAGGACTCGATATCTATTCAGGTTGTTCAGAAATTTCCGTTACAGCCATTTAGGACTTGTAGAGGGGAGTGAGTACATAACATGTTGAACGGGAATCCATGTCCGGAAACACACAGTTTCCGTTCTACGACTGGTTCAGATCAGATGTTTAACTCACTCACTTCTGCTGGAGGAACTGAATTAGGCGTGATGCAGTACAATTATTGGGTAACAGAAAGGAAACATAACGAAACACCCATTTATCACTTAAGCACATTTGTTTGTGTTGTCACTTAAACATTACGAGTTTGTAATTCCACAGCAAAAAAGAACCCAGTACTCTGTACATACAGTTGAATACATCTACATCTACATCTACATCGATACTCCGTAATCCACCATAGGGCGCTTGGCGGAGGGAACAACATACCACTATTAGTCATTTCCTTTCCTGCAAATAGAACGAGGGAAAAACGGCTGTCTATATGCCTCGATTTGAGCCGTAATTTCTCGTTTCTAATATTCGTGGTCTTTACGCTCAATGAATTTTGGAGGGAACAGAATCATTCTGCAGTCAGCTTCAAACTCCGGTTTTCTAAATTTTCTCGGCAGTGTTCCTCTAAAAGAATCTCGCCTTCCCTCCAGGGATTCGAATTTGAGTTCACGAAGAATTTGCGTGTTGTTCGATGCTAACAATAACGAATCTACCAGCCCGCCTCTGAATTGCTTCGATATCTTCCTTCAATCCGACCTGGCACGAATCCCAAACACTGGACCAGTATTCAAGAATAGGGCACAGTAGCGTCCTATATGCTGTCTGATTTACAGATGAACAATACTTTCCTAGAATTCTTCCAATAAACCGAAGTCGCCTTTCCAGTTACAATCCTCATATGCTCGTTGCATTTCTTATCGCTTTGCAACGACAATCCCAGATATTTAAATTATTTGACTGTGTCAAGCAGGACGCTACGAATGCTGTGCCCGAACATTACGGATTTGCTTTTCCTACTCATCCCCATTACCTTACATCGTTACACATTTACAGCTAGCTGCCATTAATCGCACCAATTAGAAATTTAGCCTAAGTTATCCCTGCATCCTCCTACAGTCACTCAACGACGACATCTTACCGTACACCATTGCAAACAACCGCAGGTCGTTGCCCACTCGTCCGCCAAATCAGTTATGTATATAGAGAATAACAGGGGCCCTGTCACACTTCCCTTGGGCACTCCTGACGAGAGAACTCTTGTCTCTGATGAACATTCACTGTCTGAGACAACACACTGGTTTCTGTAACTTCAGAAGCCTTCGAACCACTCACACATCTTCGAACCTATTCCACATGCTCGTACGGTCTTTAACAGCCTGCAACGGAGCACCGTATCAAAAGCTTTCCAGAAATCTAGAAATATGGAACCTGCCTGTTATCCTTCAACCATAGCTTGAAATGTGAGAAAAATGGCAAGCTAAGATTCGCACGAGCGATGCTTTCTAAAACTATGCTGATTAGGACATAAGCTTATCTGTCTCAAGAAAATTTATTATGTTCGAAATGAGAACACTTTCAAGGATTAGCCAGCAACCCGATGTTAGGGGCACCGGTTTGCAGTTTTGCGGGTCCTTTCTTTTACCTTTCTTGTACACAGGAGTCACCTGTATGACGGGATGGGCTCGATGTGGCGACCGCCAACGTCATTATAGACGTTGCGAAGCATGTTCTGGTACACACTCTCCATCCCACCTGGTGTCTCTTCAGTATCTGGTGCAGTGGCCAGAACTCGTGCCAGCAGATCTTCCACTGTCTCTACAGGAGTCTCCTAAATTATACTTTGCATACGACCCGACGAGAATTAATCCATAGGAGTTAAACCCAGCGATTGCGGATGCCACACGGCTGCACCACCTGACCCTATCTATCTTTCACCATACCGTCTGTTGAGCTGTGACCGAGCCGCACGTGAGAAGTGAGGTGGTGCACCATCATGCTGAAACCACGTTTCCTGGCGGACATTCACCGACACAGCTTCCAAGAACGAGTCCAGTACGTGTGACGTCCCCTGGCAAGACATTCACAAAATCGTTGTAATATATGTGAAAAAAAGAAACATGTATCTGTATTATTATTATTATTTCATTTCTGTATGAACGGTTGTCGATTATGTAGACCCTGTAAAAAAATAATATTTTTTTCATTTTTATGTTTGTGCAATAATTATGTATCTATATTTTGCAAATAACGTCAAGGCAGACAATGATAATTAAAAAAAGATAACAAAGATGCATATTAAATTGCCTATAAATATAGGAGGTTAAAACATTACTCTCTCTGTCTTCTTGTAGCCGTTAAAGTTGTAAGAGCCTGTAACGATGGATTGAATCCTTGGTTAACCTTCTTTTGTTCCCTGTTAAAGAAAGACGCCATTGGAGGCTGATGTATGAAAAAGGTGTGTACTTTAAATTTATGTTGATTTTTTAATATAGAAATTGTTAAAAACACTTGTAATAGTTTATTACTAGCTTGCCCAGTATTTTATTCCCCATTTTTAGCCGTTCTCAGCATATCTAGAATTTTTCATGACCCAGAGCTGTGCAGAGATCACGGGAGTCACTGCAGCGGCAAATTCAAATTAAATTGAATGAAAGCAGTTTTCCCACAATTAAGCGGGCAGGTAACGGTACATTAAAATTATTTCTTTCAGCTTCGCGGAGACCTCAGAGGTGAATGGTGGATTTTATTACGTCATTTTCAGGTGGACATGGGCAACTGCTATTACAACATCAGTGAAGTAAATAATTTAAGTAAATCAGAGCAATAAAATTTTACATGTGTGAGATCAAAGACTGCTGTGATGAAACCTGTTCTGGCTAGTAATACAAAAACCAAATTTCATTTTTAGTTTCATGCTCTCGTGTTAGTGGTAGCAATCAATAGTGTTCACATATTAAAAAATCCACTGCAGCTTTTATGTTTAGCGAACATAGCATATTGTAACTTCTGTACGTATAATAACAGTAATTTTCAGTGCATTTCAGAGATGAAAGTAGCGAAGCACATGTCTAATTTCATAATTAGTTACAGAAATGATACCGTGTTCCATTTCTAACAAGCCAGATCAGGGTTATATAAAAATAGTTTGCAAATTAAAGATCATAGCCGGCCGGAGTGGCCGAGGGGTTCTAGGCGCTTCAGTCTGGAACCGCGCGACCGCTACGGTCGCAGGTTCGAATCCTGCCTCGGGCATGGCTGTGTGTGATGTCCTTAGGTTAGTTAGGTTTAAGTAGTTCTAAGTTCTATGGGACTGATGACGTCAGATGTTAAGTCCCATAGTGCTCAGAGCCATTTGTACCATTTTTTTAAGATCTTATGTGCACAGCAGGAAATCTTTAGTGTGTGCGGATCCTCACGTAGTAGATCAAGGTGCACAAAGTTAAAATATTTTCAACTGCAGAAACCAATAGTGAGAATCGCATTTTATCTGTTGTGCTCGCAACAATAAGCAGTATACAGTTAATTAAAGTATTATGCCATATAACCTGTATATAAAGTCAAAGGCGCGGTGGGGATTACGCGACATACGTTTTGCAGAAATTATCAAATATGCAGGACAAATTAGCTTGAGTGGAAGGAGGTGTAGCCCAATCATACGACCGTCCAGAATACCTGCTCTCACGCAATTACCGAACCAATGCTGAAATCCCTAAACATTCGTGGCAGGAGGGTTTTCGTCTGTCCGGATATGGCTGTTTCGTGAATTCACAACACAGTCCCTCGTGAAATTACATTCATCTATGAACAAAACCAGGCGTGAAAATAGGGATGTGTCGATGCACCGGTACAGGAATCACTTGCAATAGGCAACGCGTGGGAAATCGTATGGACCCATTGTGTGTACCCTTTGTAAGTGGTACGGATGTAACTGATGTTCTCGTAGAACGTCGCAGAAGATCCTGTGATTAACGCCCATTGCACGCACAACTGTTCGAGTGCTCGTTGACGGGTCTTCTTCAACGCGATGCTGTACATCTTCTTCAAATACGGGAGTGCGGCATTGCCGTGGAACACCACAGTCCTGCTTCCACTCGGTGAAGATACCTGTTTCTAGGAGAGCTGCGTAACATGGGCTAAACGTTTGTACGGTGGTGTGCTACGTTGCGGAAAACGTTCTTGATACAGCCGAGAAGCAGATATTCCGTTACCTCCAGCTTCGCCATACACTAGGAGCATACCTGTGTACTCTGAAAACGTGAACCTCACCCTGTTTCCTGTATCGGAGGCGCACAGGCAATGAATAGGTCTTGCAGCGAGGGAGACGTTAAGTGACGTCAGGTGACCGTCTGACGTAGTACACGTCTTCCTGTCTACCCTATTGCGTACCAGGACAAGAGGCTCTCAGACTTTTGTCTTTCTCTCAGAAGACCTGGACGCGTTACACATTTGAACTGAAATTATCGTAGAACGGAAACTGTAGTTCCCGGACATCGGTACCCGTTTAAAATAATATGTGCTGACTCCCCTTTACAGGTCCTAGAAGTTTTCAACGGGAATTTCCGAACATCCTGCGTATATAAAAGGCAGTATCCTCATTGTCTGACTCCTTATCGTCCACCCAGACCGCTAAGGACAGAAAAGTAAAATTTGGAGAAGGTGTTGATCTTATAATGCAGGCGTCCTTTAAGAAGGGATTTTTCGAAATTCCATCCCTAAGATAGTATAATAGAGGATGAAATGTTTTTCGAAAATATGTTGCTGTTGAGGCAATTTTGAAGCTACACCTATGGAAATTGGTATTTGGTTTTTCGATCAGAAATACACGTCTCAGCACTTTTCAAAATTTTGCCCTCATGAAGGTAAAATTGTAGATGAATATGTTTTTTAAAACTGATTCATTATTAAAGAGCTTCTAAAGTATTTTTAAAGCTACGTCGATCAAAATTGGTATTAGACTTCTTAGTTACAAAGTTAAAAAAGATGTGTTCCATTGTCTTTAGAAATCCAACCCCTAAAGGGGTGAAATAGGGGATAAAACTTTTTATGAAAATATTTAATCAAGAAAGCATTTTAACGCTAAATCTATGAAAATCTTAATTTGGCTTCTCAGTTAGAAAAAAATACCTGTATCGCTGTTTCTAAAACTTCACCACCCATGGGAGTGCAATAGGGGACGAAAGTTTTATTGAATATTTCATTATCATCTATGAAAATTTGAATTTGGCTTCTCTGCTAAAAAAGTGGATCGGTACGGAAATAGTTTGGAAGTGGTACGATGAACACTCTGCCAAGCACTTAAGTGTGATTGGATGTGTATTGTAGATGTATTCATAAATTAATCTCCAATTGGCTACAACCACTTTCACAATTTTTCACACGATCCCTTCATGCATCAATTGCAGACTGCTGGGGTCTGAAGACAGTGCAGTGAAACAACTAAATTGGTCGCAAAAATAAAATAAAATTGGAAATACAGATGGCTGAAGGTGGTTTTGATTTGACATTTTATAGCCTATGGATTTGAAACTTTTTTGCTAACCGTCACAAGAATTGCAAACATTTTAAGTATTCGTACTATTAACAATGAGTAAAATTCAACGTTATGAAAAACCGAACACGTCGCTCCTCTTTCGTGTGGGTCTAAAAGAAACAAAAATGTGTTTGTGAGAAAGAATATTTTTAAACTCAACTTATTATAGGCTACGTTATTTGGAAACCCAGAAGATTAATCACGGCGATGGCGATCACAACAGCGTAAAAAGTCTAATGAGAAGTGTGTGTTACACTGCGAAAAGCTATCAAACTACAGGTTTCTCATCCATCACTGGCATTAAAAAGTAATCAATTATACTTAGAATGCTGCACAGGCGCATACATCACAAACTCATTTCAAACATGAATCACGTGGTACATTTATCATTTGTAGCAAAAGAAAGATCCACAAAAATGTCTACGGTATCACTATACTGTCTGTAAACTTTCTGCAAGTGGATGCTTTTAATCAGAAACAGCAATTGCCGAAATCAATCATAATTGAACGTGCTGTAATATTTATGCTTCAGAAGTGCCGTAGACTGCCTGTGTGTTGAATTGCATCAGTAAGGTAATAAATACTTACGTACATAGCAGAATCTCAGCGCTCCAGGTTCTGAAAACGCATCTAACATTTAAATTTGATCGCATCCTATATATTTCTTGTCTCATCTCTCATGGTAATCATTAGACCGCCGACCAAACTGGGATAAGGAGGACATAGAAATAGGTATCCCTAGCGTTGAAAAGCGACTGAAAAAGCTGGAAACAAATAGATCGCCTAGTCTTGATGGAATCCCAACTCGGACTTACAGAGCGTAGTCTTAGACATCGGCCGCTTTACTTGGCAGCCATTTGCGAGTATCACGAAACACTCGCCAGCACAAAGTCCCAAGCGACTGAAAATAAGCACAGATGACTCCTGTATTTAACAAGGGCAAAAGAACGAACCCACGAAACTACAGACCAATATGCTTAACGTGGGTCTGCTGCAGAATTCTTGAGATTATCTGAGTTTGAAATAATAAATTTTCTCGTGAGAGAAAAACTTATGACCATGAATCAATGGCCAATCAAGAAGCATCGCTCGTGCGGAACTAAGGTAGCCATTTTCTCTTGCGACAAGCAGCGAGCCATGTAAGAAACACAATAGACAGATTCCCTGTTCCTAGATTCCCGGGAAGCCTTGACACAGTGCTACACTCAAGACTTTTAACGAAGGTCCTAGCATACGAAATAGGTTCTCAGTATGTTGTGAGTCGAAACATTTTTTAAGAAGTAGAACCCAATACGGTGTCTTGGATAGTGAATATTCGTCAAAGATATCGTCAGGAAAGCAACAGGATAGTATGAAAGGATCGCACTTGTTCTCTATCCACATAAACGATATAACAGACAGGGAGGGCAGAAACCTGTGGCTGTTATAGTGTACGGGAATATGCCGTCGTTGAGTGGCTATTGGAGGATACAGAAAGACTTGGACATAATTTTTATTTAGCGTCACGAATGGTAGCTTGTTCTAAATGTCGAAAAATGTAAAGTTGTGGGGATTTGTAGGGAAAACAATCCTCTAATGTTCGAATTCAGAAGTTGTTCAAAGTCTATAGACGATAGTTGACACTGCTACAAAGTCACGCCTAATTCCTTGTCCTTTTAGGACATAAGCATTTAGTAAGGGTGTGAAAAATGTCCTAGTTTTTACACTACTGAACCAGTTTTGGTCAAATGTTTGAACAGAGAGAAAGCTGGTCTTCCTAGAAATTACACAACAGATTTTTGTCCGAATTTTCGTAGCCAAACGAGGAGTCGGAAACGGACAAGTGAGGTATCAGATTAACCAGCATTATGGCCAGTTGTGTAAAGAGCTATTTAAGTGCCTGAAAGCGACAGGGTAATTAAGAAAAACGTAATTAGTGATTTTAGGAGAAACTGAGGTAGTTGACGAACAGCTGCTGCTAGATATGTAAATGAAGTCACAAAACGTTTGTCTCTTCAAGGCGTACCTATTTTGGGCACATAATATTATACTGGTGTTGAAATTGTTTAATTCCTTCATATTGAAAATATAAAATAAATAATAAATTGAGCATAAATTGAAACTTGCATGCGTTTTCAACTTCTCGCGGCGTAATGAATAGTCCATCAAATTTCGGGCACGCAGACGCGCAAACAAAATTTCCTCCACTGATAATTCGGCCGCGTATCGTCCGGCCATCCTCAGAGTGAGTCACAAGACTGTCGACAAGATGCCAAGCGCGGCCTTATATGCTCCACCGCGGCGGTACTGCGTATGCGGGTCACAGATGCTGGTCGGGCGCACTGTATATCCGATAAAGACAATTTGCAAGAAGAGCTCACATACCTCAAGAGCATTTTTAAATCGAATGGATTTTCTCCGCAACAAATTTGTGGAGCATTCGATGCAAAACCTAAAATGCAGGTATATGATGGGGAAGAAGATAGTAATTCCTTCAGATCTAGTGCGTTTTTGCCGTATGTGGGTGCTCTTTCCTCGAAGATAGGCCATATTCTTGAGAAACACTGTGTTAAGGTGATCTTCCGGCCCCCCACGAAAATTGCAGCTTTACTCGGCTCTGTGAAGGACGATTTACAGCTTCGTAAGGCGGGTGTGTATCAGATTCCTTGCGGAAATTGTGAGAAGTCGTATGTAGGTCAAACAACACGCACCGTTCATGAGAGGTGTTTGGAGCAACGAAGATACACACGCTTATTACAGCCAGACAAGTCAGCTGTGGCCGAACATTGTATTGATACAAGGCATCCCATGAATTGTGGTGATATGAAGATTTTAACATCAACCTCTTCTTTTTGGTAATCTGTCTTCAAGAAAGCTATAGAGATTAGATTAGCTAATAATTTAATAAATAGAGATAATGGTTTTAATTTGGACAAAACAGGGAATCCGGCTCTTGGGGTAATTAAACTGCAGAGAAGTCTCATGGTGTCACTGCCGCCGATCATACATCGATAAACGAATCGAATGTCTGTACGCCTTCGCCACAGGCGGCGCATGTGTAAGCGTATTTCTCTGCCGCCAACCAGCATGCGTGACCCGCATGCGCAGTACCACCGCGGCGGAGCATATAAGGCCGCGCTTGGGATCTTGTCGTCAATCTTGTGACTCAGTCTGAGGATGGCCGGACGATACGGGGCCGAAATATCAGTGGAGGAAATTTTGTTTGCGTGGCTGCTTGCCAGAAATTTGATGGACTGAACCTTATCTTTTTTCTCTTGATTTATATTCTCTTAAAATGCAAAATTTCGATATTTAAATCCATAAAAATTATAAAAATGGATGTACATATATATGTGTGTATGTATACATGTAGTTATCTTCCAATCTCCTCCTAAATCACTGGACCTATTTCAATCAGACATCATACCCTTGTCGTTTACTGTTTAGTATGGAGGTAATAACCATCCATCTGTCAGAGGGAGGGGGATGGGAGAGAAAGAGCAGAGCAGCCCACAACGCAAGAATAACAACACTTTAATCATCCAGTATTTGAGATTGAGAGCACTTAGAGACTTGTAGTAAACTTCATACGTAATTTCAAACCTTTAAGGAGAAAAATTCATTGCTTACTACCTTTTCGCTGTTCATGTAGCAAAACTGTTACATGAAGCATGACGTTTTCATGTATTATTAAATTACTAATAACTGTATTCATGACACATTTTGCTGAAAGTATTCACATATATTACTGAGTGTACCAGAAAAATTACATAGTTGTGCAACACTTTAGTCGGAAAACACACCGTCATAAACATTCAGCTGCATGACAATGGAACTGTAGGATGAAATTCGCTAGACATATGTACAAATAAACGTAAAATATTTTAAATATGCGTGAAATATGTTTGACATGTGCGTATGCTGGCAAATACACAGGGGGGGAAAAGCTCATCCTAAACTCTTGGAACGATTTCAATCAAGTCTGATACACATAATATTATTTATAATCTGGAAAGAAATACTATAGGGGTAAGAACCATCTGCCTCATACAGGAGTGAGTGTGATGATGTGGGGAGAGGAGGGAAGAGGAGAAGATCGATGGACAACAAAGGGGAAGGAGGAGATATGCACAGATAGAACGAGGATCGGGAGAGGTAGGTGAATGAGAAATAGACAGAGAGAAGGGAGAGGAGGAGATGCCTAAAGAAAAGAAAGAGGAGGAGATGGGCAGATGCAGTGGGAGGAGGAGATGAATGGAGGAGTAAATGGACTGAGGAAACGAAGAGGAGGAGATGGACATACAGAGGGGAGGCGGAAGTAGACACAAAAAGGAGAGGGGGAGTGGGAGACTGACAGGGGTAGGGGGGAGAGTAAATGGACAGAAAAATGGGAGGAGGAGATTCGTAACGAGAGGGAGCTGAGGAGGTGGAATCAGGCGATGAGGAGGTGGACAGAGTAGGAAGGAGCAGATAGACAGAGCAGGGAGGAGCAGATTGAAGAGAGAAGGGGAGCAGGAGATGGATGGAGAGAGGGGCAGAAGGAGACAGAGAGTGGGGCTGGAAAAGGTGGATGGAGGGGGTGGTGGAGATTGTTTGCAAAAATGGTTCAAATGGCTCTGAGCACTATGGGACTTAACATCTATGGTCATCAGTCCCCTAGAACTTAGAAATACTTAAACCTAACTAACCTAAGGACAGCACACAACACCCAGCCATCACGAGGCAGAGAAAATCCCTGACCTCGCCGGGAAGCGAACCCGGGAACCCGGGCGTGGGAAGCGAGAACGCTACCGCACGACCACGAGATGCGGGCGAGTGTTTGCAGATAGGGGGAAGGAGGAGATGGCTAATAGAAGATTGGATTTAATATGTATCTGGGCAATGACGGGTGCTCAGTATATTTCATCTATTCAGAATAAAACTAAAAATAATAAAAATTAAAAAAGGGGAAATGTTTTGTGACATTATTTGTCTAAAAGTAAGAACTAAAACAGTGTAGAGAAATATTTTATGCACTTCATTTGCTGTACATGATTTCGAACATGACTCAAAGGTCTGTCAAATGCTCCTCTAATCTATTTTATTACTTTTATGTAAGTCTGCAGGCTTTCGTGGCCGTTGTCACTGACGTTAAAATCATATGGGTTATTAGGCCGCGTCATGTTTCTTCTAAAATGATCGACGTTTCGACCCCTCTGCTGGGATCTTCCTCAGGATCTTCTGCAGTCCACTACTGCTAGAACACTGTCAGAGACTAGTGTCGCTTCTTCTTATTAAGGGGGAGTTTTCGCGCGTTCGTGCTGGAGAAGTGATAGTATTGGTTAAAATTCATATGGCTACCATTAGTGGGTCATAGTCATGAACTAATATTCCCGCTCTGACGCAGAAGAAAGGGCGTTGTTAGCTAATCTCCTGTGGATACCATTGGCGGCCCATCGTCATTGGATAGAAAGGCACTATTCCACACTTACGCTGGAGTAGGGTTATTGGTTGAAATTCCCGCTAACGCTATTGGTTGGTCGTCATCACTGGCTAGATTCGAAACGGACAGAGCAAGGGGGGTGGAATGTTTACCCAAATATTATTGTCCGCCGAGGTGACTTGCAGCGCGTTGTTTATGCTGCGGCAGCGTAATTACTTTCTTGATGGCAGGGAGCCACGATGCCGGAAGCCTATAGCCGTCCTCTCTACTGAAATTAGATGCATTTTTACAAGGGAACCTCCCCATCGCACCCCCCTCAGATTTGGTTATAAATTGGCACAGTGGATAGGCCTTGAAAGACTGAACACAGATCAATCGAGAAAACGGGAAGAAGTTGTGTGGAATTATGAAAAAAATAGCAAAATATACAAACTGAGTAGTCCATGTGCAAGACATACAACATCAAGGACAGTATGAGCTCAGGGGCGCCGTGGTCCCGTGTTTAGCGTGAGCAGTTGTGGAACGAGAGGTCCTTGGCTCAAGTCTTCCCTCGAGTGAAAAGCTTAATTTTTTTATTTTCAGACAATTCATTTGTTGGAGTTTATGTGACAAACTCTTATGTTCTCATCACTTTTTTAGGAGTGATTATCACATCCACAAGAAAACCTAAATCGGGCAAGGTAGAAAAATCTTTTTACCCATTCGCCAAGTGTACAAGTTAGATGGGTGGACAACATGCCGTATAGAATATATGACGTGTTTTCCTGTGAAGGAATCGGTTGACCTATGACCTTGCGATCAAATGTTTTCGGTTCCCGTTAGAGAGGCACGTCCTTTCGTCTACTAATTGCACGGTTCTGCGGTGCGGTCGCAAAACACAGACACTAAACATATTACAGTGAACAGAGACGTCAATGAACGAGCGGACAGATCATGACTTTGCGAAAATAAAAAAATTAAACTGTTCACTCGAGGGAAGACTTGAACCAAGGACCTCTCGTTTTACAGCTGCTCACGCTAACCACGGGACCACGGCGCTCCTGAGCTTACATTGTCCTTGATGTTGTATATCTTGCGCATGGACTACTCAGTTTGTACATTTTGCTTTTTTTTTTTTCATAGTTCCACACAACTTCTTCCTGTTTTCTCGATTGATCTGTGTTCAGTTTTTCAAGGGCTATCCACTGTGCTAACTTATAACTAAATCCGAGGGGGGTGCGATGGGGAGGTTCCCTTGTTAGAAATTTCAACCGCTTCTCGGACCTTTCTTCTATAAATGTTTGTTTCCTTAGCCAAAACACCTACGTTATTAAAATAGATGTCAGAGCCACAGTTCTCGCGGTGTTCTTCTATTGCCGATTTTGCACTTTGTTTTAGCCGTGTTCCTTTATGCGTTCTTTGCCACATGTCACTTGATAGACACCTGCATTGTGGAGGCAATCAGGTGCATCCGTTTTCCGCCGGAAAAAAGCTTTTATTTTATTTTGACTAAAAAAATGTCTAAATACCATTTTCCTTTAAAATTCTTCTTATGCGGTCAGTGACCTCAGAAACGAACAGTAATCTGACGGAGTGAGAAAGCGGTTCCTCGTCATTCTTATCAGAGTTATAAATATTCCGCCTATTGAATAACTATCATACCCATTTGCCTTTAATGTCCTCTTCAAAAAATTCAACTCCGATTCCAAGTTGTCGTCATCGTTGATACGGAAGGCACGTGAAGACAGAGCATTGAGTACTGCTTGCTTCTGGGCTGGGTGGTGGTGCGAAGTGGCATCTAAATACCTGTTTGTGTTAGTCGGTTTTCTGTACACTCTGTGACCTACAGTGTAGTCAGATCTTCTGTATACCAACACATCTAGGAACGGGAGACCGACTTCACCCTGAAGCTCCAAGGTAAATTTGATTTTGGGGTGAATTCCATTATGAAATTGTGGAGCGCATGAAGTTCTTCTTCAGCTTGTGGCCATATAACAAATGTATCGTCCACATAGCGTAGCCAGCAAGAAGGCTTCAAAGGAGCACTACTTAACGCCTGTTGCTCAGAATGTTCCAGGAAAACGTCAGCTGCAACTGGCGAAATGGGTGAGCCCATAGCAAGGCCGTCGGGCTGTTCACAGAATTCACAATTGTATTTAAAATAGCTTGAAAGAAGACACACACAATTCAGTTAAGTCACAAACATCTGGAGCAACATTCTCCCTTATGATCTCCATTGTAACTGATACTGGGGCCGGCCGTAGTGGCCGAGCGGTTCTAGGCGCTTCAGTCTGGAACCGCGCGACCACTACGGTCGCAGGTTCGAATCCTACCTCGGGCATGGATGTGTGTGATGTCCTTAGGTTAGTTAGGTTTAAGTTGTTCTAAGTTCTAGGGGACTGATGACCTCAGATGTAAAGTCCCATAGTGCTCAAAGCCATTTGCACCATATCTTCATATATATAAAAGCTCACCGGCCATTTGACCATCTTCTTCAGTGCGGATGCACATACAGTGCCCGAACTCTTACGGGAACCAGCAAAACCATTTTTTTTTTTTTTTACTGGGACGTTAGTAAATAACGATGCCACATCGAAGTTAACAAGAATGTCACCTGCAGATATCTTCAGTGTGCGTATAATTTCTAAAAAATGTTTCGAATCTTTTATAAAAGTATTTGTTTTACCAACTAGATGTCTCAGTTTGCCAGATTTTATTACTTGGTTTTAGAAAAATCACTGCATAAAGTATTTGACCGTTTCTGGTCTCCAAATTCGTTCTATTATTCCAGGCTAACATATGAATCTTTACCACATCTCCCTTATGTTTCTCCTCGGAGCGTCCACTTAGTTGCTCTCGATTGTTTGTGCGCCACATCTTAGTGGAATCCTTGGCCATATTTGTTCTGTGAAAGCCAAGCCCTCTGGTCTGTTCTTTCAGACGTTACCATTGAAATAGTCCCAGCAGCTTTTCTGCCGACAGTTTCCCTTATGTCTGTCTGAAATAGTAAAAATTTGTATTAGTATTGTGGGAGCCCCCTATAGACTCTATCACAGCCATACATCTGGGTATTGTGCACTCTCACTAAGTCAAAGGCTATTCCATCCACACCATTTACTTTACAAAAGATACATTATACTAAATGGATCGAAATGAGCTTACTGAAGCACTGATCTAAGCGGTAGTATTTTGTTATGTGTGGTGTACGAGCTATGAGATGTAGCCTCTATTTCCAGAATGAGATTTTCACTCTGCAGCGGAGTGTGCGCTGATATGAAACTTCCTGGCAGATAAAAACTGTGTGCCCGACCGAGACTCGAACTCGGGACCTTTGCCTTTCGCGGGCAAGTGCTCTACCAACTGAGCTACCGAAGCACGACTCACGCCCGGTACTCACAGCTTTACTTCTGCCAGTACCTCATCTGCCAGGAGGTTTCGTAGCCTCTATTACTCGATATTTTCTGGGTTCTGTCCGCCTGCTTAGACCAGTGGTAACGTGTTTGCCTCCCTTGCAGCGGGCCTGAGTTCGTTTCCCAGCTAGGTTGGAAATTTTGTCCGCTCGTGGACTGGGTGTTGACCTCATCGTCACCGATATGCAAGTCGCACAAAATGGCGTCAGCTGAAACAAGACTTGCAACTTGGAAGCCGAAATACCCCAAATTGGGCCTTCTGGCCATCAATGCCTAATAATCATTTCATTTCTTTTTAGTGGGTTCTGCCTACAAATTTATTTAACTACTTCTATCAGTCTTTCGCAGAAGTAAGAAATTTAATATTTAATTAGAAATACTTTACGTTGCAAGGAGACCACTCACCAAAAAGTGTAGCATTGAGTCGCCGATAGGCACACACAAAAGAAGGAAAACTAGATAGCTTTTGGACTTATCCTTTGATGATCTAGGGTACACAGACGGTACAGGTTAGACTGACGGTACCAATGTTGTTTTGCAGCACAAGGGTGTCAGGTGGTGTACGTAGAGGGAGGTGGGAGGTAATAAGAGGGACTGGAGGTGGGTGTCTAGCGGATTGGAGGGAGGTCGGTTTCCAGCTAGGAATGTGGGAGGTAGAGGGATAGGTGTACATGTAGTGGCCAGAGGGAAGCGGCACATGCTGAAGGCTATGTGGGCACGTGAACTGGGAGGTGTGGGCACGTGCGATGGGAGGTGGTGATAAGACAGAGGAAGGAGTAACGGTTGGGTGGAGAGTGTAAGGACAGTCTGTTACCTGAGTTTGTGGCCAGGACGATTAGGGGAGCTGAGGATCTGTTTTAAGGATAACTCCATCTGCCTAGTTGAGAGTAGCTGGTGGTGGAATGAAGGATCTAGGTATCTTGGGTTGTAAAGCAGCCATTGAACATGAGCATGTTGTATACAGCAGTATGTTATGCGACCAGGTGGTCAACTCGGTTCTTGACACCAATTTGGCGTTGGCCATTCGTCCTGCTGGACAACTCATTGGTAGTTATGAAGACCTAAAAGGGTATGCAATGTTTGCAGCAGAGTTGGCGTATAACATGGCTGCTTTCACACGTGGCCACAGCCTCTGATGGTGTAGGACAACCCCGTGGCAGGACTGGAGTAGAAGGGGCTTTGTGGTTGGACTGGGCAAGGTCTGCACCTTGGTCTGCTACAGAGTCCCTGTGGCAAGGGGATGGGAGTGGGAGTGGTATAGGGATGGACTGGGATGTTCTTCAGATTGGGTTGACGTGAGAACTGCACTTTAAAAGAGTAGGGAAAGATCTTGGATAAGAAGTCCTTCATTTCAGGGCAGGATGAAAGATAAGAAGAATGATACAATATTGTATTTATCTGGCGATGCCTGGAAATGTACGTTTGGAGCACAGCATTGTATGTTAGTGAAACGCAGACTGTGGGAAAAACATAAAAGAAGTGACTCGAAGCATTTGAGATGTGCTGTTATGGAAGACAGTTAAAAATTAGTTACAGAGATAAAGTAAGGGATGAGGAGATTCTCCACAGAATCGGTGAGGAAAAGAATATGTGGAAAGCACTGACAAGAATGGTTCAAATGGCTCTGAGCACTATGAGACTTAACATCTGCGGTCATCAGTCCCCTAGAACTTAGAACTACTTAAACCTAACTAACCTAAAGACATCACACACATCCATGCCCGAGGCAGGATTCGAACCTGCGACCGTAACAGGCACGCGGTTCCGCACTGAAGCGCCTAGAACCGCTCGGCCAACGCGGCGGGCCACTGACAAGAAGAAGGGATAGGATGACAGGACATGTGTGAAGGCATCCATGGTACTAGGGTAGCGTCAGAATGAAGGTTGCAATGGTTACAAAAAATTTCTGTTAACCGTAATGAGTTTATGAGTATAGGTTTCGATAGAGAAACGACGAGAACAACGAGATATGGAAGTTCGAGTCAGGCCATGAGTCGCGCATGGATAGCCAGACCTGTTAAGGCGCCTCTTGTGTAAAGTGCGAAATCCGGGTTCGATTCCCAGTCTGGCAGTCCGGTACAGATTTTCATTGTTGTCATTCCCTTATGCAGCAAACGGTTGATCGTATTCGCAACTGCGAATACAAAAAAATGGCTCTGAGCACTATGGGACGTAGCTTCTGAGGTCATCAGTCCCCTAGAACTTAGAACTACTTAAACCTAACTAACCTACGGACATCAAACACATCCATACCCGAGGCAGGATTCGAACCTGTGACCGTAGCGGTAGCGAGGTTGCAGACCGAAGCGACTAGAACCGCTCGGCCACTCCGGCCGGCAACTGCGAATACATTTCACATCTCTCATAGCGGATGTAGTCGCCACAGTGAGTGTTCCTTCGGAAATGCATTATCAGAGCCGGCCGTTGTAGCCGAGCGGTTCAAGGCGCTTCAGTCCGGAACCGCTCTGCTGCTACGGTCGCAGGTTCGAATCCTGCCTCGGGGATGGATGGATGTGATGTCCTTAGGTTAGTTAGATTTAAGTAGTTCTAAGTCTAGGGGACTGATGACCTCAGATGTTAAGTGCCATAGTGCTTAGAGCCATTTGAACTATTTTTTTGCATCGTCAGAAGATACATTGCATCGTTCTTATTAAGAACACAGGCACTGCAGTATAGCCTTCGAAACTCTTTATTCTTTCATTATTGTCATGGGGAAGATTAGCTCGGTTAGTGTTAACGAAAGACGATGGTATAAAAGGGCAAGTTAGTATCAACATCTTACATGACGTGCACGAACTGTAGCTTAGGTGGTTTTTGTAGGTCAGTCTGAGCTAGTTTCCTGACCTAAGATAGACCAGAAGCTTCCCATTTTTCGTCTCGACCTGCACCACGTAGGTATCGTTTACACCCTGTACGACTTATATCTCTTGTGCCAGGGTAAGGTACAGCTCTGCACTAAATCCGTTCCCTCAGTGTTGCTTGGTATTCCCACATACAGCGTGGGAGGAACTGTTGGTAGTGAAAACATCGATGACAGTCCTTAAGTCAGGCCTGATCGCTTGTTAAGATAGTCTGGTGGTTAAGGCGACTACTCCATAAAATCATACCGTCCGGTTTTGAGTCCCATTCTGACGCAGGTTTTCGTTTGCCACTACAAATTCAAAGTATTTTTCCTCCAGCTCCGACGTGCCTGTAGTGGTACTGGACAGCCGGTTCCAGATTCACCTTCTCGCCCTTGGCGTTCCCCTATACACTATCTGATCAAAGATTTCCAGATATGCCTATGTAATGCGGAAATAATCACTATTTGTCACGAGACGCCGACCTGCCAGAGGTGAGTAGAGAAGTGGTAATAGCAGAATGAGTCTATCAGAAGAGTTCAGTGACTTCTACCAAGGACTATGAGGGGTAGCGCCTCTACATGTTCCTACTGACTTGGGAGATATGTAAAAAGGGGTGCAGTGTGAGTCAGGGGCATGGCAGATGGCGTCAGATGGTTTGAGTGTATGTAGTTTCTATGCCATATGATAGAGCTCGCTAGCTGACAGACAATGTTGGAGATGCAGTCAAAATACTGTTAATTTTATTTCCGATTTTGGTTGTTTAATTTTATAGTTGTTTGTAAATTACTACAATTACTGTGTTTCGTTGTGAGAGTGAAAGAAGGTGTGAATGTGAAATCCCCTTTTATGCACAGTTTTTATACTATGCATTGAAGTTTCAGGTCACGCGAGCAGTGTTCGAGAATGACGTGTGTGTTAATCTTTCGTGCCGGAACATTTATTATAAACTATTTCGTCAGTTTATGGTTCTGGTCATAGGAGAATATGATTTCCGAAAAATAGTTTTGTTTAACGAGAACTAATTTTATATTTATGGGTTATCCAGATTTAGTTATGTTACTTTACTGGTATGATTCAGTGATGAATTTCGATTGGTTCTGTATATATGCGAGGGGCGGAGCGGGCTTGATGCTGCTTTGTGATTGGCTGTGAGGTATCCCTGCCAGTCAGATATTAGCATATTAGCGAGTATTTTGGGAACTAGAAGCTTCTTTTTTGTAGAGAGACGAGTGGAGTCGGGGCTTGGATCCCATAGTGACCAGGCGTATTGATATGCGATCCGTTGAAAAGAATTAGTACTGTGATATTTCGGTACTAAAATGTTTGAGAAGTGCCGTAAAGTGTGTAAGGGAATTCTAATTAATGCACGGAATGTAATTCAGAATTTTTAGTGCCGTTTATATAATTAATTACCGCATGGCGTGTTGCAAAATTTCTAGTAATGAATATTGATTCTCAATTCAAGTGGTGTCAACACACAAAGATACTTGCAAGCAGAATGTCATCAGCATGTTATGGCCTTAGAATCCTATCATCAGTGTGTAACATGCAGTGTCTTTTAGTTACATATTATTCGTATGTACACTCAATTATTAGCTATGGCATTCTTTTTTGGGGAACAAATGCACAAAATATGAACGCAGTTTTCAAACTCCAGAAAAAAGCCATAAGAATAATAACCAAAAATACTAGTCGAGCTAATTGTAAAGATCTGCTCAGAACACTGGGGATTTTAACTGCTCCATGCGAATACATTCACCAGTCAGTTGTACACATCAAAAATAACGTTGGTAACATCTCTGTTCATGACCATCCAACAAGAGATAGACTCACATTTACCAAGAAAAATAAACATAAAACTCAAAACAGCATTTTCTAACAAGGAATAAAACTGTACAATAAATTACCAAAAGAGATTAAAGAAATTGCACATATACACTTATTTAAAAAGGCAGCTAAAAAGTACCTGTTATGCAATACATTTTATACACTGAAGAATTACTTAGATAAAACAGAGTAGGGGTTTAATAAAAATGTTATACAAATAAATAACAATAATAATAATGATTAAAAAATATCCAACATTCCACATAACACCTTCACTTTATGGTTTTTCCTTCTTTTTTTCTTTCTAGAAATACTTGCCCCCAAGCTATGCATAGCACAATACTAACACATCTTCCTCTTTCTGAGCTCAACATCTCACTCATTATAGAGGGATGCTGACTCAGTTTTTCATGATAGCAAATGGGGAGTTGCGGTACAGAAAATGGCCCAGAGATCACAAGTGTGTGTGTGTGTGTGTGTGTGTGTGTGTGTGTGTGTGTATGTGTGTGTGCGTGTCTGTGTAGAGAGAGAGTGAAGTGTTATGAAACAAAGTGTGTATAGTGTGTGCAGTGACTAACAGATATGAGCGAACAATGTGGCACTACATTATTTAACAAGTTATTTGTAAAAAAAGGCATTGTATACCAGGAGTAAATCTAATGATTATCTCTAACTGGAAGTCTATAAATATATGTGTATACGAATTAGCTTATTTTAAATTGATCTAAATTTGTAAATCCTTTGACATGTCCAATATCCTTGTAAAAAGAGATCTACGGATGAATAAAGCACTGCACTGCACTGCACTGCACTGCACTGCACTGTAGTTCCTTCTCTAGATTGTCGCACAGACAAAATGGTAAATATCGAAATAGACGACAGAAGGATAGAGAAACAATTAAAATCGCTCAAAGGAGGAAAGGACGCTGGACCTGATGGGATACCAGTTCGATTTTACACAGAGTACGCGAAGGAACTTGCCCCCCTTCTTGCAGCGATGTACCGTAGGTCTGCAGAAGAGCGTAGCGTTCCAAATGATTGGAAAAGGGCATAGGTTATCCCCGTTTTCAAGAAGGGACGTCGAACAGATGTGCAGAACTATAGACCTATATCTCTAACGTCGATCAGTTGTAGAATTTTGAAACACGTATTATGTTCGAGTATAATGACTTTTCTGGAGACTAGAAATCTACTCTGTAAGAATCAGCATGGGTTTCGAAAAATACGATCGTGTGAAACCCAGCTCGCGCTATTCGTCCACGAGACTCAGTGGGCCATAGACACGGGTTCCCAGGTAGATGCCGTGTTTCTTGACTTCCGCAAGGCGTTTGATGCAGTTCCCCACAGTCGTGTAATGAACAAAGTAAGAGGATGTGGACTATCGGACCAATTGTGTGATTGGATTGAAGAGTTACTAGATAACAGAACGCAGCATCTCATTCTCAATAGAGAGAAGGGAAGTGTCGTAGGACCGTTGCTATTCACAATATATATATATATATATATATGACCTTGTGAATAACACCGGAAGTGCACTGAGGATTTTTGCGGATGATGTTGTTGTATATCGAGAGGTTGTACTGCTACTACTACTACTACGTGATCAGGCCCAGTGGACCGCACGCATCTACAAGTTTCCTCCTCCACTGTATTCTGTCCATTGCTGCTACCCGCCATTCGTCCACATCTATTGACACTTGGTTTAAATCTTCATGGAGTCCATCCCTCCAACGCTTCTTGGGTCGCCCTGGCGGTCTCTTTCCTGTAGGGGTGAAATCCAGGAGCTTCCGAGGCCATCTGTGATCCTCCATCCGGTCCACATGGCCGGCCCATTGCATTCGCTTCGGGAGGTTGTAACAATGGAAAATTGTATTGAAATGCAGGAGGATCTGCAACGAATTGACGCATGGTGCAGGAAATGGCAATTGAATCTCAATGTAGACTAGTGTAATGTGCTGCGATTACATAGATAGAAAGATCCTTTATCATTTAGCTACAATATAGCAGGTCAGCAACTGGAAGCAGTTAATTCCATAAATCTGGGAGTGGGCATTAGGAGTGACTTAAAACGGAATGACCATATAAAATTAATCGTCGGTAAAGCAGATGCCAGACTGAGGTCCATTGGAAGAATCCTAAGGAAACGCAATCCGAAAACAAAGGAAGTAGGTTACAGTACACTTGTTCGCCCACTGCTTGAATACTGCTCACCGGTGTGGGATCCGTGCCAGATGAGGTTGACAGAAGAGATAGAGAAGATCCAGCGGAGAGCAGCGCACTTCATTACAGGATCATTTAGTTACGGAGATGATAGATAAACTCCAGTGCAAGAATCTGCATGAGAGACGCTCAGTAGCTCGGTACGGGCTTTTGTTGAAGTTTCGAGAACATACCTTCACCGAGGAGTCAAGCACTATATTGCTCCCTCCTACATACATCTCGCGGAGAGACCATGAGGACAAAATCAGAGAGATTAGAGCCCACACCGAGGCATACCGACAATCGTTCTTTCCATGGACAATACGAGACTGGAATAGAAGGGAGAACCGATAGAGGTACTCAAAGTACCCTCCGCCACACACCGTCAGGTGGCTTGCGGAATATGGATGTAGATGTCAAGCTGCTACTACTACTACTACTACTGCTGCTGTACAACTGCTTACTCGCGAACTTTAAAAATTTGTTGTGTGAGACTGATACTAGCAACATTTGAGAGACCAATTTTAAAAGAAACAATTTGTTTGTAAACTTTCTGTGAAGGATTACCATAAACTGGCTACGGTTATGAATGATTTGGACGTGTGTACTTTTAGGAGTATGTACAGCTTAGGTTAAGGTTTGGTAGTGACTGGCGTATGTAAGATTATCGTAATAGAGTGAAATATTACTCACACAAACACTTTCATTGAACTATTCCTTCCACTGCAAAAACAATTTTAGTACGACTTGAGATTATGGTGAGTACAGCGGTTTTTTCCATAACCTTTTCCGTCTGAGAAATGCATTCCAGTATCTTCAAAGAGGCGTGCGTGTGTAAGAAGAAGTTTACCACCAGGTGAATGGAACTTTGCAAAGGCACTGCGCCGCCGCAGCTAGATACTGAACGTCACCTGAGCAAAAAATCTATCACGGACGTTTCAACTTTTGTAAGGCTGCCCACGTCGACTTTTGGTGATGTGACAGCGAAACGTAAACGTGAAGGAATAACAACTAAACCAAGACCAGGCAACCTCATGTACGGATGTAGAGGAACTGTTGGCCACTGCCCACTGCTATCAGCAGTCCAACTAGGTAAGGAGTTAAAATGAATGGGGTACAGTGATGGAGCAGCTCCTTCATGGGTCGCGCATTTCTATATTCAACGCTAGATGACACTTGAGGTGGTGTAAAGAGCGACGCCACTGGGTTTTGGATGATTGGAAACGAGTGCTTTGGAGTGAAGACTCACTCTGTGGCAACCCGATGACATGGTTGTGGCAACCCGATGACAGGGTTAACTGCCATCGTGTATGGGCCAGCAGTAAAGTACGGAGTAGGTGGTCTTACGATGTGGGGGTGTTTCTCGTGGTTATGGCGTAGTCCCATTATTGCGCTTCAGGAATGAATACTGGGTGTATCAGAATAACATAACAATGTACCCCGTCACAAAGCAGCATCTATAGGCGATGATTAGTGGACAATAACTTCCCTGAAATGGACGAGACTGCCGTGAGTCCCAATGGAATATCTTTATGAAGAATCCCCATGGAATACCTCTGTGATCAGTTAGATCGTCGACCTCGTTCCAGACCCCAAGCTTCCAAACATCACCTTCTATGGTCTCGGTTATTGAAGATAAATGGGCCGCCATTTCTCCACAGACTATCAGACACTTCATTAAACATTTCCACATCAGAATGCAAGCCGTCATAAAGCGAAGAGTGGACATACCGTATATTTTGTCCTCTAATAAATGCCTGGAGACCTTATTTTCTGTTTATACACGCATTTGTATACTTTTACTTCCCTTCGTGTCAATTACGGTCCAAGTGGCAATTTCTGTTACTCCTGATTTGCTCTTTTACTTTCATCAAACACTCATTCATTTTATTGACCTGTCTTTTTTCTTCTACAGGTAACTTCACATCTGTTCTCTAACTGCTTCTGCCTGACAGTCCTAAGTTTCCATACCTTTTTGTGCTACTACCTCTACTTTTATGTTTCGTATTTCTAAATATTTTTCAACTTCTAGGCTCCATCTTGTTGTCAATATTTTTCCCTTGGAGATTCTTTAATATCTGTTCTGTCAGCCTATTCCCATTCATATGGTATAAATGTACGAGAACTATCAGTTTACTCTATTGTTTCTATTATGACTTCCTTACACCATTTTTCTTAAGACATTATGAACCTCATGACAACAGCAGTATATTGCATGCATCTTATTTTTGACACTCGCAAATGGCTCTGAGCACTATGGGACTTAACTTATGAGGTCATTAGTCCCCCAGAACTTAGAACTACTTACACCTATCTGATCTAAGGACATCACACACATCCATGCCCGAGGCAGGATTCGAACCTGCGACCGTAGCGGTCGCGCGGTTCCAGACTGTAGCGCCTAGAACCGCTCGGCCACCTCGGCCGGCCACTCGCAAATAATGCGGTAGTTATAACCTTCTGAAGAACGGCACCAAGTGCCTGGAACCTGTTAAGAAAATAAATGTTCTTATACAGCTAACTGCTGATTATTTCAATAAATATAACTACAGTTGCTGAAAATGGATAAAGTACTATTATTTTTTCCTGTATTTTGATAAACTATTGTCATTACTCCTTATTTTCCAGGTTTCTGAGTCTCTTATTGGACCTAGACTTATCCTCATGATTCTCCTCTCTAATAATTCTAGTTTGTCTAATTAATAATTCAGTGTTTGCCATTCACGTTGTGGGGTTGAGTCTATGTTGTCAGTTCCTTATGTACTGACTTTCACAGTTCCAGCTCCCTTATTATCATAGCACCTCTACTTCACTTCCACACTGTCTCATAGCTTGTAACATTACTGTTTAACTAACATGCTGTTGCAAGTCAACATGTAACTCTCAATTTTTTTTCTTCATACTCCGCAAGCCACCTAATGATGCATATCACTAACTGAGCATTCCAACGCTGTTCTGCTCGCGACTAGCGCGTGAGAAGAATGACTGTTGGTAAGCCTCCACATTGGCTCTTTCCAGAGGTTTGCCATCAATAGTGTAAGCTGTACACTAGTGAATCTCTTTTCCTATGTATGCGCAGTATGTTACATATATTTACGTTCAGTATCGACTGGCAGAGCCTGCAAAACAAAATTCATCAGTTCTCTGGAGATCATTCTATAAATCATTATTATCTTCTGACGTTGGTACTTCGTTATAAATGACAACAATAAAGTGAATACTGTACAACAGCGTGCAGGCTTTCACAAATAAAAATGAAATGGTGTGGTGGTGTTGTGGCCCTCAACTTTCGTTGTCTAGGGGCTGGGATACGTAGAAACCAAATACTGCTGAGTCTACAGTATACAATATGAATATTCACATGATTCGAATGGTCGAAGGTTCCTAACAGTCATAAATTGAGAATTTTATAAATGAAAGATTGCAATTAAATAAAATCTGCAGGTACTATCTTAACGACTTTCAATGACGAGTACAATAGTAGAAATACTTTTGAGAATGCGGTATATTTCTGCAAAACACTTATTGGTGTCAATGGTCCAACAATTAAATAAAATATAAATTGAATAACAGGGAAACAACAGATTCCTACTGCACGTAATTAGCTATGAGCAACAACATAGCTCGCGAGATATTCACTTCTGAACACCCACTACGTCTTCAGTGTAGGAGCTACAGATATCTCACAAGTGCACAAGTCGGCACTGCGTAGTATTTCTATCTCCAACGTACACGTACAAATCGCTCCACACTCTCCAAGCCTCTTCCACGACCGTGCGTCCGTCGCGCAGTACTGTCCCGGACTCTCCGTGTCCTGTGCGACTGTCCATCGTGGCGCACTGTTCCGCACTCTTTCGTGTCGTCTCCCCTACTAACGAGTGCCGTGATTGGCGATAGCGCTTCCGTCATGTCTCCAAGCCAACGCACACTCACAAACATTTTGAAACACATTCGAAATACTGGATTTACATTTAAATAACTTGAAATTAAATAAATATCCCTACGGCTGGACCATAAACACACATTATTAAATACATAAACAAATTAGATAAACATATATCAAAGGGATAGAACAGAAGGTAGGCCAGTAGCCTAATGTCTCTGTGCTTTCCAAAACACAGCAAATATTTAACCAATTTCTTCATGAGTAGTACATATCCGATATAAACAATGACATAGACGAATAAATATATTTACAGGGTGTTACAAAAAGATGCGGCCAAACTTTCAGGAAACATTCCTCACACACAAATAAAGAAAATATGTTACGTGAACATGTGTCCGGAAACGCTTAATTTCCATGGTAGAGCCCATTTTAGTTTCGTCAGTATGTACTGTACTTCCTTGATTCACCGCTATGATTTCACACGGGATACTATACCTGTGCTGCTAGAACATGTGCCTTCACAAGTACTACACAACATGTGGTTCATGCACGATGGAGCTCCTGCACATTTCAGTCGAAGTGTTCGTACGCTTCTCAACAACAGATTCGGTGACCGATGGATTGGTAGAGGCGGACCAATTCCATGGCCTCCACGCTCTCCTGACCTCAACCCTCTTGACTTTCATTTATTGGGGCATTTGAAAGCTCTTGTCAACGCAACCCCGGTACCAGATGTAGACACTCTTCGTGCTCGTATTGTGGGCGGCTGTGATACAATACGCCATTCTCCAGGGCTGCATCAGCGCATCAGGGATTCCATGCGACGGAGGGTGGATGCATGTATCCTCGCTAACGGAGGACATTTTGAACGTTTTCTGTAACAAAGTGTTTGAAGTCACGCTGTTACGTTCTGTTGCTGTCTGTTTACATTGCATGATTAATGTGATTTGAAGAGAAGTAATAAAATGAGCTCTAACATGGAAAGTAAGCGTTTGCGGACACATGTCCACATAACATATTTTCTTTCTTTGTGTGTGAGGAATGTTTCCTGAAAGTTTGGCCGTACCTTTTTGTAACACCCTGTATAAGGATGCTGCTACCGTTTTTTTCGTGTAACTGTGGAGTACTTATGGCCTGACGCGATCGATAGTAATCGGCCACTTTGACCTGCAATAACTCATGAACTGTTAAATTTACATACCTGTAATTTATACCAATTTAGGTTTACACTAATAGCTTTCTAAAGACATGTCGATCGACAAAATCGGATGAACCGTTTAGATTTTATAAATTCGTTGCTGGGTGTTACTTGTACAACTTATCGTCAGATACTGAACTTAAAACTAATATAGATATTGAAACTCTGATTAATCCATCAGAATCGTCGTGCAAGTAATGGTGCAAATGAGGTACCATGATTCATCTGGCTAGTATTAATTTCTATGTGAACAGCGAAATGTCTGCCATAAAGGTTTCACAAAGTCCTCCATCTTTGGCACTCCCTGCATATGTCCTTCATCGACTATGGAGTTCCCAGCCACGAGGTCGATGGACTGCGGGTAACGTTCGGCATCACGTGGCTGCTGATGAACCATGACTTGCCCGCAGAGAGGCCCCAGCACGGCCACGTCAACTCCGAACTTAGAATATTTCCAGGGTGCCACAACTCGCCCGTTACCTCACACACCTCCAATTATTAACATTCTGGCTTGGCATAATGTTAAGAAGTAGCACCCTTCAGTTCATACAAGTACATATAAAACAAATTACAAAGAACAGAATTAAATGATTGAGACTCCAGGCCAATAGTGTTTACAAGATCTTTGTAGTGGTGTGGGAGCAGAATGAATTTCGAAATAACTTAAACTAACACAAGTTATGAACGAAACGGCATATTAATTATATGCCTGCATTTCAGCTACGCATAAAAAGCATGAATTACGAAATGAACTTAAACTAACGAAAATTATAAACGAAACGGCATTTTAAACAAATGTATACATTTCAGTTATGCATAATCAGTTTTTTGGACAAGAAATAAAATTTTTAAATGCACTTTGACTTATGTACGATTTTGTAAGCACTTCTTGTGCCACTCACTCAGCGCTAATCCTCCTTCATGCACTAATTTTTTCCGTCGCCCTACACATGCTCACACGGATTTTCGCACGAAGTATTGACCAACTCACATCAGTCTTTTGACCAAATGCCTCGCAGAAACCGTGTCTGCCTCTGAATTCCGACCTCCATAGTTTATCGTGACAAATCTGTCTACAACGAAAACCAAAAGTAGGAACCCCTCAACAAACCATTTCCCAAAAAAAACCAGGATTCTCGCTAAAGATTCCCTCCAGCGGAAAACGATACAGTAGGAACAAAGTCACAAGGCAAACGACTGAGTCAGCTCACATTCCCACAAGTTCCATTTAATTGACTTTAATAAATTCTTCCTATCTCCACACACAACAAATTGCGTGCACATACAATTATAATTTTAATACCCTTCAAATATACCACTAAATTCTTTATCACACTCTTATACAAAGCATAAATCAATACATATTTTACTTAAATCCACACACTCAGTGACTAAACTTCCAGCCGGCCGCGGTGGCCGTGCGGTTCTAGGCGCTCCATTCCGGAGCCGCGCTGCTGCTACGGTCGCAGGTTCAAATCCTGCCTCGGGCATGGGTGTGTGTGATGTCCTTAGGTTAGTTAGGTTTAAGTAGTTCTAAGTTCTAGGGGACTGATGACCACAGCAGTTGAGTCCCATAGTGCTCAGAGCCATTTGAACCAACTAAACTTCCCCCTATTGCACACGTACAATGCCACAATAAACTAACAAATTACAAATGAATCCCCAAGTAAACATATAAATTATCCCTCCAAAATCACTACCACTCATTACAGATTAGAACAGCTTATCACTTCTGCCTTTTTCTATATACCCTTAGCAATTTTAAACTTCTCTCGTTTCCACATATGCAGCAGCAACGATCATAACATTCTACTGTACCGTACCAGAGAGGTTAATTAATTGATCAATTTAATTAATTAGTCAATGTGACCTAAACTATTTCCCACCATTTTCTTAGGTTAGTAGAGGTTGCATGTCCTGATGGAATTTGAACTTCCCACCAGGGGGGCCTGGCAGGGGGGGTGTGGCACTTTCCTGCCAGAGAGGTTAACTAATTGATCAATTTAATTAAGTAGTCAGTCAAATTGATAGTAGTGAGAGGAGCTATTCCAATAGCTCAGACATGACGTGTACCTCTAGCAACGTGGTGGGAGGGGGAGGGGGTGTTGGAACAATAGGTTAAGGGTGGTGACATGGAAAATCCCTTAACTGGACAATAGGTTAAGTACCTGCCAATCAAAGAAGAACAATAGGTTGGCCCCTGAGTGCATACCTGCACCTGATGTAGGCACCCCACACTAAGAAATTGGCCCAACACTCCCTTCCTGAGGGGGGAGGGGAATGGGTGGGGGCAGGGGGGGGGAAATAGGTTAAGTGCAGAAACATGAAAAACCACTTAACAAAAAATGGTTCAAATGGCTCTGAGCACTATGGGACTTAACATCTGAGGTCATCAGTCCCCTAGACTTAGAACTAATTAAACCTAACTAAGCTAAAGATATCACACACAGCCATGCCCGAGGCAGGATTCAAACTGGCAACTGTAGACACAGTGCGGTTCTGGACTGAATTGCCTAGAACCACTTGGCCACAACGGCCGGCACCACTTTACAGAACAATAGGCTAAGGACCTGTCAGTCAAAGGCGAACAATAGGTTAAGTACCTGTCAATCAAAGGATATCAATAGGTTTTCCCCTGAGTGCATACCTGCCCCTGATGTAGACAACCTGAGCTAACAAAATGCCCCAGCAACCTCCTTGCCCCCCTACTTTCACTGTTTCTATTTTGCTTTCTTTTCACAGTACAGTACACTTCCCTGTTTTCATACTTGATCTGTGTTCAGTTTTTGATGGGCTGTCTCCTGAGCCTTCTTACCATTAAATCTGAGGGGGTGTGATGGGGAATTTCCCTTCTTAGAAATATTAAAACAGATAAATAAATTACAGCAAGCCATCCACCCATCTACGCCTAAATACAGATCCACGTGCGCTACCACATTTCTACAGGTTTTTAACTCATCCTTCACTGTACTCGAACTTCGTGGAGCATCTAGAAAACGCTCTTCCCCTTTCAGAGCAAATCTTAAATTGTATACTGCGGAACTCTGGGGTTTTGCGCGGATCATTCAATGGTTCTGCGAAGCTGACCTGCCTTTATTCATAACAATGAAGAAGTGGCTTTAAAAAGATTAATGCCTTCAGAAAATTACATAAGCAGAATGGCAACTAGCCTTCAATTTAATTTGCTGCTCTGAATAGATGTTACCAGTGTGACTCCAAAAACTGAACAAACTGATATCTTCTGTTCACAAAAGGCCATGGTGTTACTTTCACTACTTGCGATTCTGTGTCTGTGCAAAAGAGGGTTCTGGGTTATGTGTCGACGAAACATAAATACCGCATAATGCCTGATACCGAACTTCTTGTGAGAATAGAACTTTGATTCATTAAGCTATGAAGTATATCGTAAAAAAATAATCATTCATCTCATTAAGATTTAAATTTTAAAGTCCCGTTTTTTTTTTTTTTTTTTTTTTTTTTTTAATTCAAGCTACTTTAAGATCTATTGGACTAGTTTTGAAAATGGTTCAACTGGCTCTGAGCACTATGGGAGTTAAGTTCTGAGGTCATCAGTCTCCTAGAACTTAGAACTACGTAAGCCTAACTAACCTAAGGACATCACACACATCCATGTCTGAGGCAGGATTCCAACCTGCGACCGTAGCGGTAGCGCAGTTCCAGACTGTAGCGCCTAGAACCGCTCGGCCACCCTGGCCGGCACTAGTTTTGAAATTGCGGTTTGAAGTAAATAAATGTTGATTGAAATAACTTATTTTTGTTGCAAACAAAGCATTTAGGAAATGTTATATTAAAAACACACTACAGAACCAGATCAGAGGTTCCAAGAAAAAAATTGACATTAAGAAAAGGTTCCACTTGTTGGAAAGATTAAGAAACCTTGCTCTGTCAAATCGCCACCAAGAGTGAGGCCCTGCACAGAGGCTGGAGCGGGCTTATGTCCACATCGCACAATACTGCTTCGTTCTGATCTTATCGGCGTTTGGACGGCCCCTCACCACGTGCCTGGCCATCTGCCCTTCTTGTAAAATACCGACATATTACACAATATTCATACAATATACATTTCTATTTAATAGAAGTTTTTTTTTGTCCTTATGTCTTCCCATAGTTTCTCCGTTCATTTACAAACGCCCTTCTTTCAAGGACTGCGAGGGGCCGGAGGGGGGGAAGGGGGGAGGAGAGAGACCGACGCTCGTTTTTTAACATCTCCGTAGAGGAAGACAACATTATCGTTGGAATGTGCCGGCCACTAGGAGTGCAGCTTTCTCCAGCTGGACACCCTCGCTTCCCCTTCCACTCTCCCCCCCCCCCCCCCCTCACCAGTCGTCCGCCTTTCACAGCAGGTACCAGGCGGGGGGTCAGCTACGCTTGCTCAAAGGGCAAACCAATATCGGCGTTTTCTTGCAAAATGTTGCCATGTCGTCACCTTACAACTTGGACGGAGGCATTCAGGTTTCGCTACCTTATTATAATGTATTATTCTTGCATTTCTCGATTTGCACTATAAATATTTTTGTTATATCAAGTTCTCTTTCCTTTTTTATGTACCCTTTCATTTATGGTAGATTTAATACACAAATTTCTTGAACTATCTCTTCTAGGTGAGCTATTTGATCTCTTCTACTTAACCGACGTCTGTCTGTAAAAGTTTAGTTCGCATTTTTACGTCAGTGATGAAAGAGGTTTTTTCTGCAAAGAATCTTAAACATGCACTACTGGCTATCTGTTTACTTGAATTTCTCGAGCTGTTAGATAGTGCAGTAAAATCGTCTGCAGATGCCAGGCGGCTTACTTCAACACACTCTTCCTTTCTTTCGAGTTTTATTGATGATGTTTGCTATTCTTTTAATTTTAGATTCCACTTTTCATTATATTTTGTAGTTAACATTTTAAGACTAGCGGAGGCGAGCTGATGTCTTACATCTGTATTTACTTTATTACACTTAGCTATTCCTCCCTTGATTCTTACTTTTGAGACTGTGTCTGTAAGCGGAATGGATTTGCCGAATCAGCTTTTTGATTTTATAGTTTTCTTTGACCTGCTAATTTTAGTGACTTGAGTATCTCCAATTCGTACATTTGCATTTATTATAGGTAAGTTTTGTCGAAACCCAATAATCCGACCATTACAAAAAGTTCTACAATCTTCTAAAACTTCGTTTGCTATTCGATGCTGATTATGGATCCCGTATGCTAAAAGAAATGGGTCACAACAGTGCATCAACCTCTTACATATGGTAAGGGAAGGTAAAAGACATTTGTGTTCATATGGTTATATGAACAGAACCAGTACTGTTCTCGTTTGTGTGTCGGGTGTATCTGAAGCTTTACCCAGCAGTAAAAGTTTTCTCTTCCTATCGACTAGTGGCCATCACGTAACACGAGTTTCTGAGCTGGAGTCGACGTAATCGATAAGGCTAGACAATAACCGTGTTGTCTCTGGATGCGCGTTTAGGTGCGTTGTCCGGAGGGCACCGTCCTTGTCACAGAAGTTAACAAAGGCGGGCCTGAATAACGCATTTGCTGAGTGGCTACCAGAGGTTCGCCTCGCCGTTCTGAATATTTCACACGACCTCCGACCACAACGACGCACGGCGCGCTGCCCGCAGAACGCAGCACCGACTAAGAATACTCCTGCCGACTCCGCATCAACACAACGCCCGATTAAAATCTGCTGGCAAAGTGTAACTGCGACAGGAGCAGGTTCCTCAGGACTCTTCGTAGCTGACACCACAAACATGAACTTGTCAGTGTCTTCTGTCGTGTGTAGTGTGTGACGTCTCCTGTAAAGCCCTATAAAAACTAAACTAAACCTATAACTAAACCAGACGCGATGTATATTGAAAGTATAAAACTGAGTGGACTTCTGCACATAAAAACTGTAGCTAATATGACATACAACAATAAAAATACAAGTCGTTAATATGACATTTTTATGTTATAAAAGTTAATAAAATACGTGTTTTAGTATCAAAGAGTAATTATACAACGTAAAAAAAAATTCTTTGTAGCCATAGACATCTTATCGAATTAACATTAAAAAAGACTTGGTCCAAAGATCGTATACTACACTACTGCCCATTAAAATTGCATACATCGCGAAGATGACGTGCTACAGACGCGAAATTTAACCGACAGGAAGAAGATGCTGTGATACGCAATGTTTAGCTTTTCAGAGCATTCACACAAGGTTGTGCCGGTGGCGACACCTACAACGTGCTGACATGAGGAAAGTATCCAACCGATTTCTCATACACAAACAGCAGTTGACCGGCGTTGCCTGGTGAAACGTTGTTGTGATGCCTCGTGTAAGGAGGAGAAATGCGCACCATCACGTTACCGACTTTTATAAAGGTCGGATTGTAGCCTATCGCGATAGCGGTTTATCGTATCCCGACATTGCTGCTCGCGTTGGTCGAGATCCAATGACTGTCAGCAGAATATGGAATCGGTGGGTTCAGGAGGGCAGTACGGAACGCAGTGCTGGATCCCAACGGCCTCGTATCACTAGCAGTCGAGATGACAGGCATCTTATCCGCATGGCTGTAACGGATTGTGCAGCCACGTCTCGATCCCTGAGTCAACAGATGGGGACGGTTGCAAGACAACAACCATCTGCACGAACAGTTCGACGACGTTTGCAGCAGCATGGACTACCAGCTCGGAGACCATGGCTGCGGATACCCTTGACGCCGCACCACAGACAGGAGCGCCTGCGATGGTATACTCAACGACGAACTTGGGTGCACGAATGGCAAGAGGTCATTTTTTCCCATTGGTTACACGTCTCGGTCACCGCTTGTTCGCATTGACGGCACTTTGGACAGTGGAGGTTACATTTCAAATGTGTTACGACCCGTGGTTCTACCCTTCATTCGATCCCTGCGAAACCCTACATTTCAGCATGATAATGCACGACCGCATGTTGCAGGTCCTGTACGCGCCTTTCTGGATACAGAAAATTTTCGACTGCTGCCCTGGTCAGCACGTTGTCCAGATCTCTCACCAATTGAAAATGTCTGGTCAATGGTGGCCGAGCAACTGGCTCGTCACAATACGCCAGTCACTTCTCTTGATGAACTGTGGTATCGTGTTGAAGCTGCATGGCCAGCTGTACCTGTACACACCATCCAGGCTCTGTTTGACTCAATGCCCAGGCGTATCAAGGCGGTTATTACGCCCAGAGGTGGTTGTTCTGGATACTGATTTCTCAGGATCTATGCACCCAAACTGCGTGAAAATGTAATCACATGTCAGTTCTAGTATAATATATTTGTCCAATGAATACCCGTTTATGATCTGCATTTTTTCTTGGTGTAGCAATTTTAATGGGCAGTAGTGTATTTTTGTCTCTGTTGTTGAAGAATCAAGTCGGTTAGCTGTTCTGACGCACTAAATATTTGATGTACGTATTTTATATTACAGTATATGGTAAGAAGTGAATTTCTCCTGTTCTTCTTCAAATTCTCTCCCTCCCCGTGGAAATATTTAAGTGAAAATAATTATTTAAAGTGAGTTGTGTAGGAGACCGGCCATCTGACTTTCTTTTGTCGTAATGACGCATAGACGCCATTAAGTGGAATTTAACTAAAATGTTAAATATTGGGCTTCACCCTCTAGTTAACATAATAAATACTTTGAATACCGATAATAATTTTCGAGCATTAGCATCTGCAAAGTTCATTTTATCAGAGTTTTTGCGGAGTTGAATGGATAGATTTAACTGCAGTAGGCAACAAGGCTTAGCTTTGCTTCACGATTATCTTTGAGGTTGGAGATAAATTTATTTCTCTCAAAGAAATGCTTAACCTTAAATGAAACCAGTGTGAAATCAATGAAATTATTTATCGTGTGTATAAATTCTTACGCTACGTGGGTGGTATATCGCCTCTCTCCCTTCGCAAAAATTAATTTAACGGGAAATAACAGTAAGAGTTTCACGCTGATTTGATTACCTTGAGTTGTCGCGACTTTGTCTAATGTAATTAAACCATTATAAGCAAAACTGTGCCCCTTTTTACTAGCATTTGTGCCTGCGTAGCAACCTCGATTGTAGTCGGCGTATTTGTGACTCTCACTCATTTACGAACGTGCAGAATATAAGCGGTGCCAACAGGGTACTAAATATCATTTACCTTTTTCCCAACAATCTCGGCCGTATCTCTCATTAAAATCAAAACACTTTATTATCAAAGAAGAGAGGGGGCCGATATAACAGCTAAATATGGCGTCCTATGAGGAACAACCAACGTTCATGGAAATGATAAAAACGGCCATTTGAAACAAAAACTTCAGACTGGAAATGTTGCCTATTCCTAATGGTTTCCAGGATAGAACACATTTAATGCACTTATGTTTTTGGCCTTGAGTTTTTTACCCACTCAATCTCTTTGACGTTTTATTCTAATCTGACTTACCTCGTTGCTTTCAACCTCTTAGCCCGGGATGTCCTTCTGCCATAAAACACCTGGCTGGAAGCGCGGTTGTCCATGATGTGTTGTAAGTGAAATAGTGGGAACATGTCACACATAGAGGGTGCAAAAACATAGGAATACATCCGAAAACTAGTAATAAAGCTACCACTCTGCATTGCTCCACAGCTGTAAAAGTTGTAGTACGCTGTCTAGTAAAAATCATCAAGCACCCAGAACGGGATGAGAAAACAAAATGATATTTTACCGGTTGAGACAAGGACTGTTGATATTTTTAAAGCTACCGAGACTACGATGTATCTATGTTTGAAAATGTATCATTATCGGCCCTAGATATATCGAAAGGAATCATGAATATATCTGTGTATCTACTGAAAAAATAATCAACGGACCGCCCCATAAAAATATTGGCTTCACATTGTAAATATACTGCCGTTTTTAGAGCTGTACATTTAAATATTGATATATTATTAGATACATCGACAAACTATCAGCCTGCGTAGCTCCCTTAGAGCAAGAACTGACAGGAAAATCATGCACGTTCATGCTTGGCGATAGCCGGCCAGTGTGGCCGAGCGGTTCTAGGCGCTTCAGTCAGGAACCACGCAACCACTACGGTCGCAGGTTCGAATCCTGCCTTGGGCATGATGTCCTTAGGTTAGTTAAGTTTAAGTTGTTCTGAGTTCTAGGGGACTGATGACCTCAGATGTTAAGTCCCATAGTGCTCAGAGCCATTTGAACCATTTTGAACACTTGGCGACAACCACTTAGATGACAAATGTAATTATATGTAAGCGACACAATGAAAAGTATCCGAAGGATCCGTCGCCCGGTTTCATCACATATCGGGTTTGACCGGAACTCTTCCATCTACCTAGCAGTCGTAGTGCCAAAACTGCGTGGTGAAGCTAAACGTCGCCGTTTCTGCTTTCAGCGCCGAGCGACGATTACGTCCGCATTTTCCCTCACACGTCTCCGCCCACCGTAAAGAATAGGCTTGTCATTTAGATTGCTCATTATTTTCAGCAATTGCTTTTCGAGAACGCCGATGTGAAGAAATAGCACACTAGTTGTACGAAAAAAACCGTTTTTCAACGCAATTACTGTGATATTTCTTCACCACGGAAATCTCATTTTCCCATTCACACCGTCACCCCCCACCCCCAGTGCAATCGGACTTCTTCTTTGTGCCACACATACTTGCTTCACACAGTCAAACAAAAGGACTAGAGGAGATGAAAGCGCAAAAAGTAGTAAGACTCCCAAATACAGTGAAAGTAAAATATGTTCTACAATACTACAATTTCAAAAGAACAACTTAAAATATAAGGGTAAATCAATTATTATCCGCAAGTTAGTTATATTTTTAACATGTAAGGTTTCGCGGGCGGCGTCTTCATTAATTAAAACTTCCGGCAATTCAGCCCGGAAGTTCTAATTAATGTAATTATATTTTTGTTTGTTTTGGTAGTAGTGTCTTTTTACGTTGATGACAGATTCTTTGTTTATTTGTTGTTATATCTTTGCAATTTTCAAACTGGTAGGTTAGTTTCGTTATCTCTACCGTGCTGTTAATCATGGCTGCTCTGCTGTCTATTTTCACCTAAGAAGAGCAACGTTCAGTGGTCCGTTTTTTGTGATCGGAAGGCGTATCAGGGGCCGATATTCATCGTAGACTTTCGGTACAATGCGGGAACAGTGGTTTACCACACGGAGAGTCTACGAATGAATTGATAAATTCCGAAATGGTTGCACAAGTGTTACGCACGATGAAGGATGCCGACGACCGTTTACCGCCACAAATGAAGAAACCACTGAGCGTTCAGGTGAAATAATTCTCTTAGACAAGCGATTAACTATTGACGAAGTGGCACAGCGTCTGCAAATTAGTCACGGTTCTGCCTACGAAATCACCCACAACAGACTTTGGTTTCATAAAGTTTGAGCAAGATGGGTCCCAAAACAACTCACACAGTTGCACAAACAAACGCGCTTGGACATCTGCAAAAAAACATTTGGATCGCTATGGTAACGAAGGGGACAACTTCTTAGACAGGGTCATTATTGGTGACGAAGCATGGATATATCATTACGAACCGGAGAGTAAACGGCAGGGTATGGAATGGAAACATCCAAATTCGCAGTGCAAGAAAAAGTTCAAGACCCAACCGTCCGCAGGAAGACTGGTGTTTACGGTTTTTTGGACGCACAAGGTCCAGTACTGGAACATTATAGGGAAAGAGGCACGACAACAGTGTACGTTAAAGTGAGATGCTTACTGCCAGGCTGAAGCCTGAAATTCGAAGAAAACGCCGAGGATTGCTGTCAAAACGCTCCATAAACTCAAATTTTAAGTAATTGAATCATCCTCCATATAGCCCCCACTTTATCCTTTCTATCACTTGTTTGGTCCACTCAAACAGGCATTAATGGGCCGTCGATTTGCCTCGGGCGAAGCAATGAAAGAGGCGGTGCATTCCTGGCTCGCAGCTCAACCGAGAACCTTCTTTTATGAGGGCATCAGGAAGCTTGTACAACGATGGACCAAGTGCGCTGAAACGCAAGGAGACTATGTCGAAAAATGACGTTCCTGTAAGTTTCCTATTTGATTACAATAAAATTTTATAACTACTTTGCAGATAATAATTGACTTACCCTCGTATGTACCGAAAACTGGGGAAAAATATTATTCAAAATAAATATATCGGAACTCGATATGATACTTTGATATCGACATATTGATATATTTCAGAAAAATACAACCGCTATACATTGACTTTTTTGGAACTATTATAGATATATCGATACAGCAATATTTTATCAACATCCCTAATTGACACAGAATGTGATGTTATTTCGGTGATTACAAAAGCGAATGAAATTTACAAAGAACTTGGCACTATGACACACTTATCATTAATACGCTGCACTCACTCTGGCTTGGATGTATGCATTGATTCTGCTGGGAAGGGTGTATCCTTTCCTGAGGTAAGCTGGTGGACAACTGTTGTAACCGGTCTTCGGTATGCTGGATAACGGCACACGTGACATGTCGGAAGAGATTTGGGGGTATTAATGGTAACAGGAACACCTCAGTATCGCACGGACAGTTCGTGGAGACAGTTCGTGGAGACACGTGGCATGTGGTGGCGAGCATTGTCCCGTTGAAAAATGCCACCAAGATACTGTCACGTGAGAGGTAAGACAAGAGGACACAAGCTGCCCTTGACGTACTGTTGTTCCGTCAGAGTTCCATCTATCACTGCCTGCTGAGACCTGAAATCATACCCAATGGGGCACCACACCATACCACCACTCCCAAAAATTGAAACGATGGGATTTCTCCCTAGGTCGCCGCCATATTCACCCACGACGGTTATCCGGGTAGTGCAGGTCCGTGATCATCACTGAACACAGTGCGACGCCTTCCTTCAGCAGTCCATGTTTCATAAGTCATGGCACCACGCCAGACGCGGCCATTTGTGTTGTGCTGTTAACGGCAGTCTACACATGGAACGACGATTCCATAGTGCGACTGCTGCTGGTCTTTGACCAAAAGTGCGAGATCACCCAGAGAGTTGTAGGGGATCCATTACTTTTCCTCGAATGGCAGGCGCAGATGTAATGATGTTAAGATGTAGTTGGTGCAAAACACTAGGATTCTACCTTGTGGTGGTTAGACATGTTTGATCGCAGCCTTGACAAGGAGTACACCTGCTCCCAGGTTCGCATGAAGCCCAGTATCGGAACACTGTCACATTTACATCTATGTCAACACGCCACAAAATGCCTGATAATGTGTGGCAATGGGTACATCTACTTCAAGCCCCCTTCCGTTTTCCACTCGCGACTGGCGCGTAGGAACAATGATTGTCGGTAAGTCTTTGTATTAGCTCTAATTTCTCGAATTTTCTCGTTTTGGTAATATCGCGAGATTTACTTGGGAGGAGGTATTATGTTGTCCGACTCTACCCAGTAAGCATTCTCTTGAAATTTCAATAGTAGATCTCTCCATCATGCACAACGTCTCTCTTGTAGCTTCTACCACTGGAATCTGTAACGCCCTCTTGTCGACTAAACGATCTCTTGACGAAATGGTGAATCTAAATGCCCCACTAACCTGGATATTGCACGATTGAACCAGCCGGTCAAACACAGATCCAGAATGAGGCCCCACTCAAACTCTGTCAGATGCTTACAACGCTGTCTCACACGATTACGCAGCCTTTCCCTGTCCTTTGCAATGATTATAGAAAATATGACACTGTTCACGCCCCTTATATACAGTAGGTTACAACACTAAACATGAATAACGCTAATAGACTCCGGTGGCCATTCTACCACTCACTGGTAATAGCTACTCTAAAAATCTATATCCTCACTGATGGCGTGTATGTACGTGTACAAATACGCAAAACAATCTGACCAGGTCTTCGGGGTGCTCCTCTTTCTTTTGTCAGTCATTGTACATCATTTATGGCCATGTCCTTTCGCTCATAATTTTCGCTATTCTGGACGCCAGCGCCAGTCTCTGGTATCTGGAGGACAGGTTTTCTGATATCTGGGGGACAGATTTTCTGGAATCTGGGGGACATGTTTTTTTTTTGTCCAGTTTGGAGGTGATGGGCGGTTACTTCCGTAACGGTCAGTGGGTTGGCTATGCTAGCTGAGTCCACCTCCTTAGTTGATTCCCATACAGCATGCCTGGTTTCAACTCCCGGCAAGGTCGGAAATTTCCTCTGCTCACGGACTGGTTGTTGTATCGTCACCATCATTTCGTCATCATGGACACGCAAATTGCCCAATGTGGTGTCAACTGAGAAGCCTTGCAACTCGGCGGCCGAACTTCCCCAGCATGGCCATCAGCGCTGTACGATCTTTTCATTCCATATGCGAACTGAAGTGCAAGTTATTTTGCCAAGACAGATGGTGTTTTCCCATCCCTGTTGGAAACTATCTTTGAAACGTCATTGAAGAATATTATTAGTTGTAGTAGGAAATGGCCAATGAAAATGTCCACATTCTGCTCCAGAGGTTGATTTTGTGGTGTGGTTTTGGCATTCAAGAAAGAGATAAATATGGCAGGCAAGAATTGGGTGGAATGGGTGGACACACATTAATGAAAGTGGTAGGGTCTAGATAGCCTGGTTAGATTTATCTAGGTGGGTATGCGAGATCCTATTCCCAAAAGCACCTGTACCTACAGAATAGTTCAAAATGGGTGAATGACTAACCTGGTGCTCATTAACAGGATTGGCTGGGGGGGCTGCTACTAGGTTCAGGATGAGATGCCAGGATGAGATGCTAGACTGAGCGAGGGCTCCAGGACAAGACGATGGCCAATGCCGAGAAGGTTCAGGGTGAGACAAACTCATCACTGCTGGAATGGTCTGGATTGAGGTGGTGAACACATCATTGATGACCCCTACTGAAAAAATTTTAGTTAATACGTTGTCAGTGTATCCAGACATGCTGCTGTCCTAAAAAGAAACAAGGTAGGCATATGCAGGCGTCCATACTAATTTCCAGTACTTAAGAAGAAAATCATTGGTGTCAGCAATGTTGAATTACATGAACCTCATCTACTTATCTATCGGTGTATTTCCTCTTAGCAGGGTGTTGTGATCACTGACCATCTTCCCTATGGCAGTATTGTTATCGAGAACACCAAGAAACAAAAACGAAATCATAAGGAATGTGTACATCTACATAATAATTATTATTAGTAGTAGTAGCATTGCGCCAACGGCCTTGCAGCAGTGGTATGACCGGTTCCCGTCAGATTACCGAAGTTAAGCGCTGTTGGGCTGGGCTAACACTTGGATGGGTGACCGTCCAGTCTGCCGAGCGCTGTTGGCAAGCGGGGTGCATTCAGACCTTGTGAGGCAAACTGAGGAGCTACTTGATTGAGAAGTAGCGGGCCCGGTCTTGGAAACTGACATGCCCCCCCACATATCCGCATCCAGTGACACCTGTAGGTTGAGGATGACACGGCGGCCGGTCGGTACCGGTTGGCCTTCATGACCTGTTCCAAAGGAGTTCAGTTCAGTTCAGTTGTAGTATTGTAGATGGGGAAAGCTACTAATTACATATCTGCCACTCAACAACTGCTGTCATTCTCCATGGAATTTTGATGCGACGAAGAAAGTCATTCAATTTGATCTCCATAGATTCAGTGTCAACTTATTCTACCATAGCTACACCATTATCTAAAGCACCTAGAAACAAGACAGAAAAAAACAGAAAAAAGATCTCATTAAAAATGCATGCAAGTATAATACATTATTATTGTAGAAGAAGAAAAAATATCAATTCTACACACACATATGCATTCATCAATAACAGGATCCCATTCCGGCCGATTCATACTAGAAAAGCTGTCGTAGATTGGGGTGGGTAAATTATAAGTATTGGAGCCTTGTGTCATGGGTTGCGATTCGGAAATGTTAGCGACTGCAGTTCTATCCTACGACTTATCAACAATTTTATCGACGACTCATGAAACCAATAACATTCTGTAAATATCGTATGCCTGAATAAGAGTTGTGTATAACACTCTTACGTGAGTTATTAATATGATTTATATATTCGAGTGTCTACAGCTTGAATCAAGTCTAGGAAGCCCACACTAAGTGCAAGACAGACCATCAACCCTAGATATTTCTATAAAAACATAGGAGATAATGTTGTTTAAATATCATGAATTAGTATACAAACACATATAGATGTGTATCATACTGTATATTTCGTTTTTAGTGATCTTGATGTGATTAAGGTGGAGAGGGTGTTGTGTCAGCTTCAATGACAGGTTGTGGAGTGGGCACACTCTTGAAGGATACAGTGCCTGACTTCATCCATCATTATTGCCACAATCTCACTGAAAAATTCTACAAGATAAAAGAAAGTATCACGTTACATAACTATGTTATTTACGAGTGTAGGTTGGTTGGTTGATTTGGGGGAAGGGACCAAACAATGAGGTCATTGGTCCCTACGAGTGTAGTGTCCGTTACTGCTGAGGTGTCTGACAGAATTGAAAAATGGAGATTTTTGGTAAGGTTTTATGGGACCAAACTACTGAAGTCATCGGTCCCTAACCCTACACACTACTTAATCTAACTTAGGCTAAGGACAACACACACACACCCACGTCCGAAGGAGGGCTCGAACCTCCGACGGGGAGAGCCGCACGGACCGACGGACCGTGACAGGGCACCCTAGACCGCGCGGCTAGCACGCGCGGCTAGCACGCGCGGCGACAGAACGGACATCACACATATAAATATACGCACATTGATGGCAAATAATGATACCTTCAGTGTGGATGCCCTCTTGTGAAGGCTCTCTCTTCGACCTCATGAGGGAATCAGGTGAGGCTATGGTGGGTGGGAAGCATGTTCATATAGTCAAAGTTGTTAAGGCGGTCACTCACAACAAATGGGAAACCCAGGTTCGAGCTTCAGTCCGATACAAAGTTTCAGTTGTCACTATTGGATTCATTTCAATGCCCGACTGCAGCTGATGTCGGAATTTCATCAAATATATTCTTATGAATATGAAGGTAGGGCAGAGAGTGTGTTAGTGTGAATAGTTCACAGACTCAGAACTAAATTTAGTAATGATGAAGAATACACTGAAGTTTAAGAGACTAGTCAAGAAGAATTACTGCACAAAAAATTGGGATACGAAAATGCTAGGGAGTGAAGAGATACGCTTGAAGTTCTCTGAGGCTATAGATTCTGCGATAAGGAATAGCTCAGCAGGCCATTCGGTTGAAGAAGAATGGACATCTCTAAATAGGGCAATCACAAAATTTGGATAGAAAAACATAGGTACGAAGAAGGTGACTGTTTAGAAACCATGGGTAACAGAAGAAATACTTCAGTTGAGCGACGAGAGGAGGAAGTACCCAAATTTTCAGGGAAATTCAGGAATACAGGAATACAAATCACTTGCCAATGAAATAAATAGGAATCACAGGGAAGCTTATTGAGAAAGTGAAGATATCGAAAAAGGAATGATTGTCGGAAATAATGACTCAGCATATACAAAAATCATAGTAGAGAAGGCTGTGAGACGACGTCAGCCCATAGCACGCTGACTATGACGACACCATGACATGAAAGGCCCCTAGACGAAGATAATAGAATATAAACGCTGCTCCAGCTAGCATCGGCCGCACTTTTCAATCCGACTCAGGCATGTTCGATAGGGGTGGCCACTCCAGTCGAGCGACGTCGTTATCCTGAAGGAAGTCATTAACAAAATGTGCACGATGGGGGCGCGAATTGTCGTTCATGAAGACGAATGCCTCGCGAAGTTGCTGCCAATATGGCTGCACTATCGGTCGGAAGATGGCATTCACGTATCGTACAACAGTTACGGCGCCTTCCATGACCACCAGCGGAGCACGTCGGCCCCACATAATGCCACCCCAAAACAGCAGGGAACCTCCACCGTGTTGCACTCACTGGACAGTGTGTCTAAGGCGTTCAGCCTGACCGGGTTGCCTTCAAACACGTCTCCGGCGATTGTGTGGTTGAAAGCATATGCGACACTCTTCGATGAAGAGAACGTGATGCCAATCCTGAGCGGTCCATTCGGCATGTTCAAAAAATGGTTCAAATGGCTCTGAGCACTATGGGACTCAACTGCTGAGGTCATTAGTCCCCTAGAACTTAGAACCTAACTAACCTAAGGACATCACAAACATCCATGCCCGAGGCAGGATTCGAACCTGCGACCGTAGCGGTCTTGCGGTTCCAGACTGCAGCGCCTTTAACCGCACGGCCACTTCGGCCGGCCTCATTCGGCATGTTGTTGGGCCCATCTGCATGGTGTGGTGGATGCAGAGATGGACCTCGCCATTGACGTCGGGAGTGAAGTTGCACATCATGCAGCCTATTGCGCACAGTTTGAGTCGTAACGCGACGTCCTGTGGCTGCCCGAAAAGCATTATTCAACATGGTGGCGTTGCTGTCAGGGTTCCTCCGAGCCATAATCCGTACGTAGCGGTCATCCACTTCAGTAGTAGTCCTTGAACGGCCTAAGTGAGGCATGTCATCGACAGTTCCTGTCTCTCTGTATCTCCTCCATGTCAAAATAACCTCACTTTTGTTCACTCCGAGACGCCTGTACGCTTCCCTTGTTGAGAGCCCGTCCTGGCACAAAGTAACAATGAGGATGCGATCGAACCGCGGTATTGAGCGTCTAGGCATGGTTGAACTACAGACAACACGAGCCGTGTACCTCTTTCCTGGTGGAATAACTGGAACTGATCGGCTGTCGGACCTCCTCCGTCTAATACGCGCTGCTCGTGCACGGTTGTTTACATCTTTGGGCGGGTTTGGTGACATCTCTGAAGTCAAATGGACTGTGTCTGTGATACAGTATCCACAGTTACTGTCTATCTTCAGAGTTCTTGGAACCGGAGTGGTGCAAACTGTTTTGATGTGTATATAACTCTTGTGGGGTAGGTCTTTATAAAGGGAACAAAGCCAGGTAAGATCTTGGGTAGATTTGGAGAGCTGCTACGGTGCATTTATTCAGTTTGAATCCAAAAGATTCGAAGCACGGATTTATCAAAAGCTACCTGTGGTAGTGTGAAAAATCTTGTAGGTAGTTGGAGTCGGCTTGGCTTCCGATTCTGTTCCAGTTTTCACAGGTAGTGTTTTCTTGCACACACTCTTGGAGGGGTTTCCATTTGGTGGTGTTTGTGACATATATTGGCTGTGGGATCTAAATACGACTCATTGTCCTGAATTTCGTAGGCAAGCATTAAATAAATCACACTGACGTTGTTTGGTTTCAGATGCCGCTTTGTTAGCCCACTACCAAACAAAATCTAAACCATTCAGCTGAGTAATATTGTGACTAAAGGAACCATTAACCCGCGTGACAAATAGTTAGTTGTCAGTTACAAAATATATGCGGCGAGTGTCCATATAAATGTGAAAATGGGGGTTGGGGGGCAGGAGGGGGTGGGGGGGGGGTGGGGGAGTAAATGGTGCAGAGTAGACGTCAACGCCTGAACTGTCTCAGCTTCGCTTAATCCTGTTTGGTTTAGAGAAACATGGGCACTCATACAAAGTGATACATTATCTTCTTGTAATAAATAAACCACATTTGATTTGGCCGTTTAATAAGAATAACAGGAGAGCAAACTTGTTATTGTAGTTTCCCAAGATAAAAAAAAAAATGCTTCAGGAATGTCGTTCCAGTCTAAAATAAAAGACGAAAAGAAGTAAGAAGGGAAAGAGAAGAAATGAAATAATATTTGCCGAATGCTTTTGTATTCATGAACTAGTTCGCTTTCAGCTCTAGTCACTAAAACGATTAAAGATGATACGCATGATCTAACAACATATTTACATTAATCACTCATATAATTAAAGCGAGTTTATTCGATGAAGAAACACACGTTAAAAAAGAAAGAAAACGAAAATTTATTGAGTTGGTTTGTGATTTATTGAGTTGGTTTGTGATAAAAGAATTACTGGAACGGTTAATACTATATCGCTGACGGGTCGATAGTTGAGGTTTTTGTTTTCGAGATATGTTAAGCTTGGAACAAAAGATGGGAAACTGATCGTTATTTTCTAAATATTTTTAAGAACTGGAGATAGTAAGTAAATCTTTACGTTGATTTGCGTACTTCTCAATATGAAAGCAAAATTTTGACATTTCCCTCGTGAAATTAAACGATACTATTAACTTTTCGGTGTTACGTGCGTGGTATAAAAGGGCTACAGTCAAGGATATCGTGTTTGCGAAAAGCTTAGCAATAGGATACATACTTAACGTTATAGAACATGGGGTTTGTTATCTAGTCCCTGCACAGCTGAGTATTTACATTTTGAAACTGAAAGATTTATGATAAAACTAGTAAGGTACACGGTTAGCTCAATGTACCACTGCGAGTTTATTAGTGCTGGTACAGTGTTGAAGTCTAGGGCAAGATAATTGAGAGATTGTTCTCCCATTTTTATTATTTCATAATCAAACAAATAGGTTATTCCGGAAAAACATAGCAGCAAATTAATTATGTAGATCATGTAGACCATCGGAATTCTGAAGGCACATCCTTCTGAGACTGTTTTATCCCATTAGCTTGTTTGTACGCAAAGTTGATGCACAATATTGGTGAAGAGGAACGGTAATTTTACTAAGCCACAGGGTCCGAACTGACAATTACAAACCTCAAATTTTATTGCAGTATTATAAGAAGTGTAGATCGCTGACCATAGTGCTTGCTCATCGACAGTTTCATTCTTCATCTGTCTGTGTTCAGCAGTTTTCTTATTACCCATTCACATTCGCTGCATTACGTGGACCTTCTTTCAAACATGCCGGCCAGAGGTTTGGGTAAGGCTCTCAGTTGTGTACTTCACACTGATGGATACCCGCATGTTTATTAACTAGTAAATGGGAGTGCCAGCTTTGCACTGCTTCCAGATATGTTATCACAAAACAAGCCTACATTAATCCCCAGAACCTTTATGGAACGACGAATTTTGCGTTGTATGGTCGCTTCTGACTTGTTAAAGAAATTATGAGACACGTCCTCATCTTATGAAAACATGCCATTCATCTAATGTTTGGAAGCATTATAACTACAATGGCGTCACATTCTCCGTTAAACTCGACATATGAAAATTATAGAGGCGGAACCCGGGTTATTCAGTTAATGCTTATGGCTTGGTGGTAGATGGAAGTAAGTTGACAGATGAAGGACGCAGACTATAGAGAACCAAAAAAAAGGTCTAAGTGTAAAGTCGTACGAAACCCCTACTTTTCAAAAATATTCGGTCACCAACCCAAGAATGAAAATTTGTTGTTATTCTCTGAGTACGAGAAACAGCATAGTTTCCTCCCAGTTGAGTAAAAAGTATCATACACTGCATTTTTGCCTCAATCCACTTACTATGAATGAGTGATTAGTGATTAGTTTTTGACCATCATGTCCATTTCCGACCCATTGCCTACTAAAGATTTTATCGTATTAACGAAGACGAAAATTACAATGTATTTCCATAACTGTACTTAGAAGTTGAACATTACATGAAGTATCACAAACAATTTTTATCTGTGCAGTACGTGTTTTACATACCTTAGATGTAAGTGTAATAACTCATTTCCCACTAATGTACTCGTGACTAACCAAATATCCATTATTCTTCGCCAGTAACCATTACATAGAAGCAAAACGATAAACTTCGTGTGAGCATACAACGCAATTCTTTCCAATCAAACACAGCAAACTGATATGCTGCGCTACCCTAATCGCTTTGTAACCTCGAAAGGGGATGCTATCAGTGGTATGGGACAGCCTCATCTATAACAGAAACATACATGCTCTTCTAATCAGTGAAAACAGAACACTCGTAACAGTAAAAACCTTTGTTACTTTTGTTAAAATTTTACAATCATGCACGTTTCTTTTACACACATTATTGTGGCGTATTATGTATCATAATGAAACTAAAGAAGTTCCACAGTACGGCATGCCCAAAACTAACACCTGTCAGTCATGGCCGACATAGCAAGCTAAAATTGTAATTTTTATTAGCATTATTGAAACAATAATTAAGCATAAATTGTTAAATTTGACACACTTCAATAAAAGTATTCCTTACGTGCAGTAATTGGTTGATTGACGGGTAGTCCATTCTTTATCCATACATCAGATGCCTACCTTTTATCACTATCATGTCTGGTAGTCCGTGTGGTATTTGTCCTTTAAACCACAACCCTTCTATCACACAATAAGCTTTACTTACCTCACATTGCAAAATATTAAAATATTGAAAATTTTAAATCATATCTTGTGGTATATTCAGCTCACATTGTATAATATTAAATATTTTTCAAATCCATTCATCAAAGGAACAGGTAAACTCTCTATATTCAAAATTCTTTTAGTGAAACAACTGACGTTTAGAAATGTTCTGCCTACAGTGCATTTCATACATTTTCTGACCAGGTAGATGAAAAGTGATCTATGCCATGCCATACATTAAGCTACAAGCATTGCATTCGTCCTATGCTATCAACGTCTCACATGAGGTTGAGATTTGACAATGTACATGGTGCTCTGAGACTGGTCACCACAAAGAAAGACTATTATCGCAGCTGTGACGGATATTTAAGGAAATCAAAGATTTAATAGCGCAAGTTGCTGGTTCTGTCCTCCATCTGTATCTTGGAACTTCATTAGTAGAGTATTTTGCAAAATCATTGAAGAATTGAAGGGACCACCTAGAAATTCACTTATTTTACTGCTGTGATGGGCATCGTGGCACAAGTGACTAAATCACCAGGCCAAGTTTTAAGCAGGTCACTATTTTCAGTCAAGGATTAGTCGTTCTGCAGACAGCTAAGGTATCGGTAGAGTTCATGAATCCTGTTTATCGCAGTGTATGCACATTGGACCTTTACAAACTCCACATGTATCAATTTCAGTATAAGTTTGCAAAGCCTCATTTCACTGATCCAAAGTTGCTTTTTATGGGTACAGAAAGAGTCAGCTACTTGGTGAAAGGCTGCAATCCATACGAAGTGATAGGGTGCCACTCCAACAAATTTGGCATGTGTAGATACGTGTATGATAACACCTCCAAACAAGAAAAGTATCGGTCCGATGAAAGACGAAGCGAATAGGTCGCAGATTATGGAGTTAGTGGATCTCAAATCTAAAATGTGTGCACACTGTACAGACATGGGTTCCATTCACATGCAGGGGAAGGGTGTGCATTGTGCAGCCTCAATGGCTCTAATTATCGACCATTACAAGACCTGCCTGCTCGATGGCAGTTCTTCATCTCAACCTCGACATATGGTACAGCAAGTAACAATATTCGATCATGAGACCATGTGACACATACAGTATCACAACTGAAAGTCAGCCTCTTGCGCCATGATGACAAGCAATTCAACTGTGAGAATGGGAGTGGAACCCTCCGTTTCTATTCACTTCATTGGCTGGGAATTGATGGGTATTTATTTGTAAATAGTGCGTGGGTGTGTGGAGAATACTACTCCGGGTTAATTACATCACAGAAATATACCATGGGGAAATACAGATATATCTTAAAGTTTTCTCCAGCCAGCACTAAGGTATGTCATGTTGATTTCAGAGTGACAAACAGGCAGAGAGCCGATACTGTAAATGATATGGTACAAGCCAGAAGCTATTACTTCACCTCAGTCGAAAGAGAAGTCTGAATGATTAATTCAACCACATCACCTCGATGAAGAGGGATCAGAACGTCATTCTGACAGTAGTTCTTCCATAACAACATCTATCAACTTGCTGGCATGGCGAAAAAGCAAGAACTGAAGAAATCAGAGCCACTGTTGCGACACCGAGTTGTGGCGGAAAACGCTGATGGCCCAGAAAACGAGGACAAATGCGGTTATCCTAGGCAAGACGTAACGTCATTGCCTCAGACGGACAATAATGAATACTCCGGCCACTGAGCCCATGTGCTGTCCAGTTACGGTAAGGCAGCTACTATGCACACACTTTGACATGTTGCCTAACACCCGCCAGTAATGAGAGAATATTGGGTTTAACTTCCTGCCGGCATCGAGGTCATTAGACACCGAACACAATCTCGGATTGTGTCAAGAATTGGAAAGGAAATCGTCCATGCCCTTTTAAAGGAACCATCCCGGAGGGAAAACCTAATTCTCGTTGGCTAGACGTGGGTTTCAACCATCGTCTTCCTGAATGCAAGTCCAGTGTGCTAACCACTGCACCACCTTCCTCGGTTTCTACCTTGAAGATTGATGCCTGCGTAGTCTACTGAACCTGGTCGCTGTGAGCTTCCAACAACTTCATCTTCGGGACATCTACCTCTGACTTGCTGAGAGCCAAACTGATAGTGTCTGGTGCACTGTCAACCTGTCATTGTATCCAGGAGACGTGCTAAAGGCTGCTGCCCCCGCCTTGCATCGATAAGCAGACATCAGCGCCCACCTCTGAGTGAGATGAATGTTGTAGCTCTTCACTACTAACTGCATCACATGCTGACCTGCTGAAGTTTACTCGGGCACATCCCTTCAATGTCTACGAAAGTGCCCTACTAACAAGCAGTCGACATCACTCTCCAAGTTATGCCAGCCACCCACTACCCTGAATGACTTTGCAGTGTTACATAAGCTGCCACAAAGAAGACAACAACCTCGAGAAACTGTACAACAGGTGTGTCAGCGTATTCTTCGTTGCATACTGAGTTTACAGCCTTCCTTCAATTGTAACACTTAAGTGGAATAAATATACACTTTCCTAAAGATATTTCAATCATACTCATCAGTACACTATCCTGCAGCCATGCAGCCATAAGAGTCTCAGCCCAGGCCGTAATAGACCGTTTCTCATAGGTGTATATATATATATATATATATATATATATATATATATATATATACTTACTTACTTATCGCGAATGGACCCAGAAGGATCACGCAAAGCTTTCTGACGTCGTTTCTTCCATACTTCTTTCATTCGTTCTCCATGTTTTCTTTTTCATTCTTCTGTCCATTTTGTTCCTGGTCTCTTTAGTGCTTCCTTCTCCGACAACACAATCCACTTTTCCATCTTATTTCTAAAAGTTTTTCTATCTTTGACATCTTTAAGTTCAATATTTGCTTTTTGTAAATCTAATTTTACTTGGCTAATCCATGGTGTTGTTGATTTGACTTTTTCTATGTAAGTGAGAATTCTGTTGGTGAGTCGTGTGGGGGGAAGTCTAGTGATATGTCCATAAAATTTTAATCTTCGCCTTCTTATGTCTGCTGCCAGGTTTGATATAGTTTCTGTGGTTCTTCTTGATTGTATCCGGTATCCTTCTTCTGTTAATTTTGGATCTAAAATCTTTCTCATAATTTTGCGTTCTTCTTTTAGTATTTTTTCTAAATCACATTTTGTGTGGAGTGTGAGCGTTTCACTAGCATATAGTGCTGCTGGCTTAATTACTGCGCAGTAGTGTCTGATTTTTGTGTTCGAGGAGATGCATTTTTTATTGTATATTTCATATATATATATATATATATATATATATATATATATATATATATATATATATATATATCCTGAGTTGATTTCACACTATGTGCGTATATGCATGCAGTTGATTGGACACTGCGTGTCTATATATATATGTGTACTATGCACATATCTGAGTTTATTTCGTATGTATGTCTGTGTGTGTTTGTGTTTGTTTGTGTGTGTGTGTGTGTGTGTGTGTGTGTGTGTGATTTTCTTCACCAATACTACTAGTACTAGTCAGTATTATTAATGCTTGTTTTCTATGCCTCTGCATTTCCAGACATGTTGTATATAAAAGAATGACAGTTGTGTAGGATAAAAAAATGATCGTTGTCAGAAGAGTTGCATTAAAAACGACTACATTTTTGTTATGGTAGTGTGGTATGTACACACTGTTTACTATTACCGTTTGTAAAAATTGTATTTTTTCTGTATGTATGTATACAAGAATTATCTCTGTACTTATTTGTTGTATTAGTATAGTGTAAAAAAGTAAAGCATTAGTACAAAAAAGTATCTCTGTGTGCGTATGTATTTAAGTTTTCTATAAAAATTCAAAATAATGTTAACAAACAAAAATGTAGTGTAAAAATCTATTAGCTAAGAAATAATGTGTTGTTCATACAATAGATATTAAAAATTTGTTGTAAAAATTTGTTAGTAAAAAGAAAATTATTGTTTATAAACCATAAATTAATTTGTTGTATTCCTCTTATTATTAAAAAAGCACCCTACCCCAAACAAACCTGTTCCTTTAACTACAGTGAACAGAGCACAAATGACGAGGCTCATACAATTACTCTAGCGAGAAAAGGAGGCGGGAAAGGAGTCTCGAGCCATTTTAATATTTTCATATTGGTCTAGATCAATGTCAGAGGGTGGGTGTGATTTTCCACCTTATTTGAGCCATTCTATTAGCCTAAATCTCTATAGGGAGGCTGAGTTTGATTTTGGGTACAGAAATAATGTAGTAGATGGGTTACCTTCATTTTTATGTCATACAGCTGCCTGGGCTCCATGGACGAAATATCTGGCTACATGCTGATCTTGAATGTACAACAAACAAATGCCACAGAGGTGGTGGAATGGCAGGCCTTACCTTGACATGTGACACTTATCAGGTTATATCCTGACCTTCAATATACACTCCTGGAAATTGAAATAAGAACACCGTGAATTCATTGTCCCAGGAAGGGGAAACTTTATTGACACATTCCTGGGGTCAGATACATCACATGATCACACTGACAGAACCACAGGCACATAGACACAGGCAACAGAGCATGCACAATGTCGGCACTAGTACAGTGTATATCCACCTTTCGCAGCAATGCAGGCTGCTATTCTCCCATGGAGACGATCGTAGAGATGCTGGATGTAGTCCTGTGGAACGGCTTGCCATGCCATTTCCACCTGGCGCCGCAGTTGGACCAGCGTTCGTGCTGGACGTGCAGACCGCGTGAGACGACGCTTCATCCAGTCCCAAACATGCTCAATGGGGGACAGATCCGGAGATCTTGCTGGCCAGGGTAGTTGACTTACACCTTCTAGAGCACGTTGGGTGGCACGGGATACATGCGGACGTGCATTGTCCTGTTGGAACAGCAAGTTCCCTTGCCGGTCTAGGAATGGTAGAACGATGGGTTCGATGACGGTTTGCATGTACCGTGCACTATTCAGTGTCCCCTCGACGATCACCAGTGGTGTACGGCCAGTGTAGGAGATCGCTCCCCACACCATGATGCCGGGTGTTGGCCCTGTGTGCCTCGGTCGTATGCAGTCCTGATTGTGGCGCTCACCTGCACGGCGCCAAACACGCATACGACCATCATTGGCACCAAGGCAGAAGCGACTCTCATCGCTGAAGACGACACGTCTCCATTCGTCCCTCCATTCACGCCTGTCGCGACACCACTGGAGGCGGGCTGCACGATGTTGGGGCGTGAGCGGAAGACGGCCTAACGGTGTGCGGGACCGTAGCCCAGCTTCATGGAGACGGTTGCGAATGGTCCTCGCCGATACCCCAGGAGCAACAGTGTCCCTAATTTGCTGGGAAGTGGCGGTGCGGTTCCCTACGGCACTGCGTAGGATCCTACGGTCTTGGCGTGCATCCGTGCGTCGCTGCGGTCCGGTCCCAGGTCGACGGGCACGTGCACCTTCCACCGACCACTGGCGACAACATCGATGTACTGTGGAGACCTCACCCCCCACGTGTTGAGCAATTCGGCGGCACGTCCACCCGGCCTCCCGCATGCCCACTATACGCCCTCGCTCAAAGTCCGTCAACTGCAGATACGGTTCACGTCCACGCTGTCGCGGCATGCTACCAGTGTTAAAGACTGCGATGGAGCTCCGTATGCCACGGCAAACTGGCTGACACTGACGGCGGCGGTGCACAAATGCTGCGCAGCTAGCGCCATTCGACGGCCAACACCGCGGTTCCTGGTGTGTCCGCTGTGCCGTGCGTGTGATCATTGCTTGTACAGCCCTCTCGCAGTGTCCGGAGCAAGTATGGTGGGTCTGACACACCGGTGTCAATGTGTTCTTTTTTCCATTTCCAGTAGTGTACCTCACACAATTGCCCAAGAGATGTGGGTGGGGTATTAGGCTACACTATGACCTTGAATTTAGTCCCATATGCATCCCATATGCAGTTTATGCCACCACTCTAGTAGACTTCATAGACTGCCTTCTTTTGTGATATGTTTCTTTGTCACACTCAGTTATTATACACATGAGCACAGTTTGTAGCGCAGACTGTTTGATAGGGATATCTTATTCATATTAATAATTGGGTATATTCTTCTTTTCTGCTTCTTATTTTTTCATCCTTGCCTTTTACCACTTCTCTATGGGGTCGCCATTGTTATTAGGGCTGTGGCCATGTCAGTGGCAGATGGTGGCCGCATGCCCTTCGCAACGCCACCACTCCCTTCAGGACGGTTTCTACGTACCCCACGCGTCTGTATTTAAAGTACGACTTATGCTCAAGTGTGAGAACGTTGCCTAATGCTTGCGCAGTATGTATCTGCGGCAGGATGTGGGTATCAGTCCTGTATTTACCCACATGGTTATGCTAAACCTCCTAAATATCGCACCAGGCTGCCTGACATACCAACCCACGTCGTTAATCCGAGAGGTGGAGACGAGCCAAGAGAGTCTCACCCCCGTGAATTGTGAAAGTGGTGTGCTAACACTCTCGCCACCCATTTTAATGAACATGTACGCAACTGCTAAAATATGTTTTTTTCACGATACCCGTCGCATCTTATGCACTAAAACTTGTCACTGGAGGCATTCTATTTTCTGTTTCTCTCAAACAAAGGGATGTGTCGCCCGCTTTATCATTCCACACGAATTTTACCATTCCACTAAGTCTCTTGCCCATATTTTGTGTCCAGAGCGTCAGTCCCAAATGTGACAATTCTTTTGAACGTGCATGCAGGCATGAAATCCTCATTGTAGGCAAGAAACAGACGATAACGCTCCCATCATCAGTACCACCACCACCACTCCTCAACACCCATCAAAATAATGGTTGAACTGAGTTACACGATATCTCGTCACTGAGTCGTGAGAAAGAACGCATTTCAGCAGCTGCGTGCACAGTGCCAGAATTAATGAATTCATACAATCGCTACTGAAATGATATCTACACAAATGAATTTTACTGACAGTACACCGAAAGTATCAGTAAGGAGGGATGTTTATGAAACTGACCAAAAATGTCAACTATTAATTTATTTTTTATTTATTAATAGAAATCCCAAAGTTTCAGTGTCGAAATCTCATCCCTAGTGTCTGAGAAATAATTAAATGTGTGATGTGACAGATACTTGAAATATCATGGGGATGGTGACACCAGTCCATTTAAGACTGTGAACGAGAACAAACATTACGGAGAACTTTCAGTAGAGAAACCTGAATCCATTGTATACATAAAGAAGAAAAAGGGAACTTCTCAGTGATATGAAGGGCAAAAAGTTGGAAAATGGAATGGACATTGTTGGACACAACAGGCTTACAAAAAAGATGGTAGACATTCTTGAAGTATATTACGTCAAGGTTGTCAGACAGAACCAACACAGTGTAAGTGAAATGAAAAGTGCAGTCTCGGTTACATATTTCCGCATGGTACAACAGATGAACATCCCATTCATCACCTGTGCCATATTAGCTGTTGTAAATATCTACGTCCGCAGCTCGTGGTCGTGCGGTAGCGTTCTCGCTTCTCGCGCCCGGGTTCCCGGGTTCGATTCACGGCGGGGTCAGGGATTTTCTCTGCCTCGTGATGACTGGGTGTTGTGTGATGTCCTTAGGTTAGTTAGGTTTAAGTAGTTCTAAGTTCTAGGGCACTGATGACCATAGATGTTAAGTCCCGTAGTGCTCAGAGCCATTTGAACCATTAAATATCTACAGGCTTAGAGGGATAACAACCGCCATATTCACAGGGAGAGGCTTCCAAATTGTATTCACGATGTTGACAAGCCCTGTTACAAGTTCCTGGCCTATTATTAACTTTTAAAAAAGTGTATTCATGGCAAAAACCAGTATCCGAATCAGTCCCTAAATTCACTCATATGGAAGTGATGCACTAAAACGACTGCAATCGTCAGAATTTGCAGCTTACTGGTATGATGCTGTTATTGTATTCAATGACTGGAACGTAGGAAGGGCGAAGATATTAGAGAAAATTGGCTTTAAGATAGAAAATTTAACTCAAGACATCTTGAGAAAAATAGATTTACAGCGCCTTTCTACAGCTGAAAGTCAGTTAAAGACTGGTAAAGGAAAGGAAACGAAAACAAGGAAACAGAAGAGAAGCCTCAAAGGGAAACAGGATCCTGAGTACAAATCCGGGGTTTCCTGAAGGGTGACATAAGACAAAACGTTAGGTTGAACTTTAAATTGCATTTCCTCAAAATTATGTTCTTCTAAAGTTTATGTAACTTCTTGTTAAATTTATGTAACTTTTCTCGAAATCTATGAAGGTCAGAATTATGAAGGTTTGTACAGGTATTTCTGTAAACCCAATAAATGTTGACTCAAGAGTAAATTTTGAAGTTGTGAGTGTAAGCTGAGATATGGGGAAAAGAGCTTGGAATTTTGCATGAATTTTTCATTACACTTACAGAATTATAATTAAAAGTTATCAAAAGTCTCCTATTCTATATATCCAAAAAACCTCATGAGAGATGCTTAATATACGCAAAGAAGTTAAACAGAGAAAACTTTGTAGAGATATCTTGAATAGCTTCTGAGAAAAAGGTACATAAATTGTTTTATGAAAATGAAATTTTTAAATTCCATAAAATAAGTAAAATATATATAATCCACGGAAATTAACAGTAAATATGATAATTTCGTGCGAAGCATGGTACAAAATTTCATTGCTGTATCTTCTCAGTTGTGGATTTGGTGCATCTCTTAAATAGTGTGTGTTTTTCACGAACGTACCCCCTTAATGTGTTTACGTCTCTTGCATAGAAACAAATCAGTCGGACAATGCTGACGCAGTCGATTTGACGAGAACGTTTTAGAACACTGCGTACTTAACGCATTACATTGCAATTCCAACTGGTTGCCGCGTTCCTGTCACACGCTTTCTCCTCACTTTCCTCAGTGACGGGCAGTACTTTATTGGAGATTGTATGTGCAGGAACACCGTCTGTCGAACCTAAAGCATTGTCTTCAAAGCAGCTACAGAACGACAAGCGCAACTAGATAATTTGTTTGCTTATAACGCAAAAGTAAATCTGCCGCATTATTCGCCGTTTCGTAAGTGGTAGTGGTAAACACATCACAACAAGGGTTTTGTGCTGCAGTAATTGTACTGCAGAAAGGAACGGAGCACACGTTTGCCAAGCACACAAACAATCACTCCGCATGGCGAGGTCGTGGCTAGAATTGCAGATAAGCTCAAAGCGCTTGCCGCGTAGGTTGTCATGTCGGTATGCACAACCATCGCAAACGAGCTACTGTCGTTCGCAAAACTCTCTCACGCATTTCCACAATAAAAGATACGTGACCACATGCAGTACAAACGAATATGTCTTTCTAGCGTTTCAGAAACTTTTTAGGATGGAATCTATGACAACAGCTCACTAATATTTTGGTCTAGCAGTGGATATTTGTAGCTTTCAGTTGAAAATGAAATTTTTTACGTGGGCTTTTCAGGTATCTACACATTTTCCAGTTCATTGACTTCAAATTTCTAGTGACAAATTTTATTTACTTGTGACAACAGACAGAATTCACAGGGTGCCAAATCTGGTGAGCACAGTGGATGTTCCAAAAATTCGCACTCAGCTGCGCCTCTTCTACTTTTCTCACTGTCAAATACTTGTATGGGTAGTTTTATTGTCTCGATGAAACATGACTTTTCTGTCTCTTGTAACTCATGTTCCTTCTGGTGTATTTTGTTGCATTAGTCACTCGGGAAGTCTTTCACAATATTTACTAACCACTTTCTAACAGTGTTGTTGGTGCTCAATATTATTTATCTTGTTTGCACCCCAGAAAAATAGAAATACTGGCTTTAACCTGTGTGAAAGTGACTCATCGTGAGCTATGACGTCATGTACCCACATTACACACTCAGTCTAATAGGCCCACAAATTCAGTTGCATTCTTTTTGAAACATTCGAAATATCACCGATTTTTTAAAATCATAGTAGTTTCACTAAATACGACTGACTTTCGCAATAAGCCATTATAAAGTGAGCGCTGCAACATGTATAAGAAAATAGAAACAAAAAAATAAAGGGAATACAAGCAAGATTATGATGCATAAACTTTTTTTCCAAAAATTGCATACCCAGAATCAACCAAAATACATTTAACTTACATTTGAGTACCACAGCTCACAACGGAGTTGAATTCATTGTCGGAAAGGTTAAAGTTAGTTTGCCGGCCGGAGTGGCCGAGCGGTTGTAGGCGCTACAGTTTGGAACCGCGCGACCGCTACGGTCGCAGGTTCGAATCATGCCTCGGGCATGGATGTGTGTGATGTCCTTAGGTTAGTTAGGTTTAAGTAGTTCTAAGTTCTAGGATACTGATGACCTCAGAAGTTAAGTCCCATGGTGCTCAGAGCCACTTTTGTTAAAGTCAGTTTTACATTCGTCTGGGGTGCGAATCCTATCACCCACCATGAAAACGGTTAGAAAGTTGTTAAAGAATTTTACAGAATCCTTCTCGTCTGACTAATGCAACAAAATACATGAGAAGAAGCATGAATTCCAAGAAAGAGAAAAGTCATGATTCATTGGGGCTATTAAACTACCCATGAAAATATTTGAATGTGATGGAACCAGAAATTGACGGTGTGAAATTATCGTCCGCATTTTTCGAAATGCGTCCCTCAACCACGTGCAGAAGTCCTTCGAAATTTTCTCTAGTTTTTGGTTATGAGTTTCTGGATGACATTCCATCCCCCGTTTTTAAGGTGCCAGGAAGATCGTGGATATGTTCGTTTCCTTCTTCAGGAAGGTCACGTATCAACCTACGTTAACGATAAATTCTGCTACTTTTCGAATGGTGTACTTTAAGTTAGTGGGAGCAGCGCAACAAATGTAGCTTAATTTTGGAGTATCGAAGCAAATAATAACTGAATATATCAAGTCGCGTCCACACTGACACGTTCCATCTGTTGTCTGTACGTCAAATGAAGCAGAGATTCGTGTGCACCCTGTCTGGTCGTGGCAACAATGCGCTGCGCAGAGCTGTGAATGCAAGGAGCTCTACCGTTCATCGCCAGATGGCAGTGACATCGGTTTCACAGCGGAGTTTGCCAGAATCTTTGTTCGAAATATAAATTATAAACACAAACCTTCCTCATAAAGAAGTCTGCTTATTAATAAAAATGTATCAAAAGCCCTGGAGTAGTTTCTAAGGTTAGCCCGAATATATAGAAAGAAGCGAGCAGGGGGCTTGAATTTGTACATGTAGAGATTCCGGGTCAATATCCCCAGACACAACTATGCAACCTTGTGTGTGTTAAGCGTATTTTCTTTGCGTGCAGAGAGCGCAATTGATGGCTTCCTTGATATGTGCAGTGTCTCTTCTTGGCGATGGTGATGCGATAGACGGCGTCTGGGCCACACGCTAAACAGCTGTTGAGTAATCGGAATTCACCGCACTAGCTACAAGTAGTAGCACCAATGCAGAGAACATGTTTGAGAAAGAAAATTTTGTTATGGGTTCATAAAACCCCCACTTACGTTTCCACGCAACAGAAAATTTGTCTATGTAAGATCTTTCATTTACCACCTCTACAGCAAGGAAAGTCTATGTTTCTTGTTGGCTGCCATTCTTGATATTCTGGTCAATCAGTTTATTTTCAGAGGAAGCGATTGTTGATGACATTCAGCTGTTACTTATATTGTATACTTCCAGTCAATTAGTTCAGTTCCCTGCTGTTCACACCGCGACTCAGAAATGTCTAAAGGAATACGTAAAACATCTTTAGAAAGAGTTAGGAATCAAATTTTAGGTGAAATTTCTAACCCGGGGAATGAAAGCGAAGATGAGGGTGGTGTTATGAAGTACGATTGAAATCTGAAAACTGATGTGGACCTTAAAGACGATAATGATAACGTAGTTTCGATAGTGAGCATCAGGATGTGACTGCAATCAAGTCTGGTACAACATTCAAATAAAGAGGCAGTTCGGCTGAAAGTTACCTCTATTAATAAGAAAGAATCGTGAGCCTTAATACGTAGGAATATTGATACTTATGGATGTAAATACGGATAATTCTGTCAGTTTACACGATCTCTGGTCAAACCAAAGGGGTCAGCGTGTTAAGAGCGATATTATGGCAAGAGAATATTTCAGTGAACTTATTAGAATCTTTAGATTTTATGATGAAACTACCCGCCAGCAAAGAAATGAAGCAGACAAGTGTACAGCAAACCGCGGAGGTTTTGACAAACTGAACGGTAGATTTACACTATTGTATAAAGCAGGAGAGCACCTCACCATTGATGAGATGCTCAACTTGTTTAAAGGGCGCTGCCCCTTCAAAGTATTCGTGAAGGAGAAATCGCGAAAGTATGGCATCGTTATCAACACGATGTCAGATGCTTTAGTTAGATACGTCGTGAATATGGAACCCTGTGCAGGCACCAGAGGGGCAATTCTGACGTAGCGGTTGACAATGAAAGCAAGACTAAAAAAGAATCAAGACACGTTCATAGGAGTTGTCAACCTGCAAAATGCGTTCGACAATGTAAAATGGTGCAAGGTGTTTGAAATACTGACAAAAATAAGGATAAGCTATAGGGAGAGACGGGTAATACACATTGTAACAACAACGACGCTGTACTATTGTACATATAAGTAATTTTTATCTTCTGATTTTTCGATAAACTTGTGTAATTGATGTTCCGATTTCATTTCTTTTTTGTTTCACGTCATTATGTTAAGAAAACTGTAAATAAGTTTCAATGTGAATATTAATGTTTATGTAAAATGTTAAGCCATATTGTAATAGAATTGAAATGTAACAAACGTTGAAACTGTTGTAAGATGTTTAAAATTGTAACTGTGCGTCTGGTCCATACGTAGGCAATGTGTTAGGATATGTAGAATGCAAAACCTCGGGTGAATACCCTGTCTGTAAGGGAGCGGTAAAAGGTGGATGGCAGGCAAGCGCGGGAAAACGCATGCGCGCACTGCACTGCACAACGGGCTCAGTAGTAGTTGGATTCTGGCACTGGTTTGAGCAACACCTTCTGGAGCGAGGAGGCTCTCCTGGAAGACATAGCTTCACTGAGCCTCGAGTATGCCGCTCCAACGCCCACACAGCATGGCAAAATTCCATAGGCACTAAATGGAAAAGTATTGCGACGCTAAGAAGAATTAAAGTGCCGATACATCAAGAGCCATAGCTGTGGTTGTATGTGTGCTCTGTGCCTCGCCATCTTGCCGCCCGCCAACCGCCGCATCGATACAAGCTGGTTGAAACTTCTAGTATTGTATTCGTACGGATCAGAGAGTGAACTGTACAATAATAACCTAAATTTTACCAGAACTTTCCCATCATTTAATTATCCTCACAACTAACTTAGACAGGGTCCTTTCCAAATGTTGTGCAATCCGAGTGTGCCGAAATGAAAATTAAAATCGGTGTTAATAATAATTATTTGCAGAACTAGCTATGTTAGAATGGTGTTTAAAGTAATGTTTCTTTAATGAACTAGCAAATGAATAAGCCCATGTGACCCGTTGTCTAGTGGTAGCGTCTTTGATTCATAATCAAAAACGTCTTCGGTCCCAGGTTCGATCCCCGCCACTGCCTAAATTTTGATAAGTAATCAGCATTGGCGGCCGAAGACTTCCGGCATAAGAAGTCAGCCTCATTCTGCCAACGGCCTTGTCAAAGAGTGCGGAGGAGCAGATAGAGGTTCAGGGCACTCTCTTGTCCTAGGGGTGGGAAATTGCCCCTAAAGGCGGAAGAATCAGCAATGATCAACGACATGACGATGCAGAAGGCAATAAAAATCACTGCATTAAAGACACGTAACGTGTATCCACAAGACATGTGGCCTGAAATTGAAGAAGTGTCACGATAATCTCTCCATTGGAAGAAGATTCCGGAATAGTCCCCCATTCGGATCTCCGAGAGGGGACTGCCAAGGGGGAGGTTACCATGAGAAAAAGACTGAATAACCAACGAAAGGATAACGTTCTACGAGTCGGGGCGTGGAATGTCAGAAGCTTGAACGTGGTAGGGAAACTAGAAAATCTGAAAAGGGAAATGCAAAGGCTCAATCTAGATATAGTAGGGGACAGTGAAGTGAAGTGGAAGGAAGACAAGGATTTCTGGTCAGATGAGTATCGGGTAATCTCAACAGCAGCAGAAAATGGTATAACAGGTGTAGGATTCGATATGAATAGGAAGGTAGGGCAGAGGGTGTGTTACTGTGAACAGTTCAGTGGCCGGGTTGTTCTAATCAGAATCGACAGCAGACCAACACCGACAACGATAGTTCAGGTATACATACCGACGTCGCAAGCTGAAGACGAACAGATAGAGAAAGTGTATGAGGATATTGAAAGGGTAATGCAGTATGTAAAGGGGGACGAAAATCTAATAGTCATGGGCGACTGGAATGCAGTTGTAGGGGAAGGAGTAGAAGAAAAGGTTACAGGAGAATAAGGCCTATGGACGCGGAATGAAAGAGGAGAAAGACAAATTGAGTTCTGTAACAAGTTTCAGCTAGTAATAGCGAATACCCTGTTCAAGAATCACAAGAGGAGGAGGTATACTTAAAAAGGCCGGGAGATACGGGAAGATTTCAATTAGATTACATCATGGTCAGACAGAGATTCCGAAATGAGATACTGGATTGTAAGGCGTACCCAGGAGCAGATATAGACTCAGATCACAATATACACTCCTGGAAATGGAAAAAAGAACACATTGACACCGGTGTGTCAGACCCACCATACTTGCTCCGGACACTGCGAGAGGGCTGTACAAGCAATGATCACACGCACGGCACAGCGGACACACCAGGAACCGCGGTGTTGGCCGTCGAATGGCGCTAGCTGCGCAGCATTTGTGCACCGCCGCCGTCAGTGTCAGCCAGTTTGCCGTGGCATACGGAGCTCCATCGCAGTCTTTAACACTGGTAGCATGCCGCGACAGCGTGGACGTGAACCGTATGTGCAGTTGACGGACTTTGAGCGAGGGCGTATAGTGGGCATGCGGGAGGCCGGGTGGACGTACCGCCGAATTGCTCAACACGTGGGGCGTGAGGTCTCCACAGTACATCGATGTTGTCGCCAGTGGTCGGCGGAAGGAGCACGTGCCCGTCGACCTGGGACCGGACCGCAGCGACGCACGGATGCACGCCAAGACCGTAGGATCCTACGCAGTGCCGTAGGGGACCGCACCGCCACTTCCCAGCAAATTAGGGACACTGTTGCTCCTGGGGTATAGCCGAGGACCATTCGCAACCGTCTCCATGAAGCTGGGCTACGGTCCCGCACACCGTTAGGCCGTCTTCCGCTCACGCCCCAACATCGTGCAGCCCGCCTCCAATGGTGTCGCGACAGGCATGAATGGAGGGACGAATGGAGACGTGTCGTCTTCAGTGATGAGAGTCGCTTCTGCCTTGGTGCCAATGATGGTCGTATGCGTGTTTGGCGCCGTGCAGGTGAGCGCCACAATCAGGACTGCATACGAGCGAGGCACACAGGGCCAACACCCGGCATCATGGTGTGGGGAGCGATCTCCTACACTGGCCGTACACCACTGGTGATCGTCGAGGGGACACTGAATAGTGCACGGTACATCCAAACCGTCATCGAACCCATCGTTCTACCATTCCTAGAGCGGCAAGGGAACTTGCTGTTCCAACGGGACAATGCACGTCCGCATGTATCCCGTGCCACCCAACGTGCTCTAGAAGGTGTAAGTCAACTACCCTTGCCAGCAAGATCTCCAGATCTGTCCCCCATTGAGCATGTTTGGAACTGGATGAAGCGTCGTCTCACGCGGTCTGCACGTCCAGCACGAACGCTGGTCCAACTGAGGCGCCAGGTGGAAATGGCATGGCAAGCCGTTCCACAGGACTACATCCAGCATCTCTACGATCGTCTCCATGGGAGAATAGCAGCCTGCATTGCTGCGAAATGTGGATATACACTGTACTAGTGCCGACATTGTGCATGCTCTGTTGCCTGTGTCTATGTGCCTGTGGTTCTGTCAGTGTGATCATGTGATGTATCTGACCCCAGGAATGTGTCAATAAAGTTTCCCCTTCCTGGGACAATGAATTCACGGTGTTCTTATTTCAATTTCCAGGAGTGTAGTAGTGATGAAGAGTAGGCTGAAGTTTAAGACATTAGTCAGGAAGAATCAATACGCAAAGAAGTGGGATACGGAAGTACTAAGGAATGACGAGATACGTTTGAAGTTCTCTAACGCTATAGATACAGCAATAAGGAATAGCGCAGTAGGCAGTACAGTTGAAGAGGAATGGACATCTCTAAAAATGGCCATCACAGAAGTTGGGAAGGAAAACATAGGTACAAAGAAGGTAGCTGCGATGAAACCATGGGTAACAGAAGAAATACTTCAGTTGATTGATGAAAGGAGGAAGTACAAACATGTTCCGGGAAAATCAGGAATACAGAAATACAAGTCGCTGAGGAATGAAATAAATAGGAAGTGCAGGGAAGCTAAGACGAAATGGCTGCAGGAAAAATGTGAAGACATTGAAAAAGATATGATTGTCGGAAGGACAGACTCAGCATACAGGAAAGTCAAAACAACCTTTGGTGACATTAAAAGCAACGGTGGTAACATTAAGAGTACAACGGGAATTCCACTGTTAAATGCAGAGGAGAGAGCAGATAAGTGGAAAGAATACATTGAAAGCCTCTTTGAGGGTGAAGATTTGTCTGATGTGATAGAAGAAGAAACAGGAGTCGATTTAGAAGAGATAGGGGATCCAGTATTAGAATCAGAATTTAAAAGAGCTTTGGAGGACTTACGGTCAAATAAGGCAGAAGGGATAGATAACATTCCATCAGAATTTCTAAAATCATTGGGGGAAGTGGCAACAAAACGACTATTCACGTTGGTGTGTAGAATATATGAGTCTGGCGACATACCATCTGACTTTCGGAAAAGCATCATCCACACAATTCAGAAGACGGCAAGAACTGACAAGTGCGAGAATTATCGCACAATCAGCTGAACAGCTCATGCATCGAAGCTGATTACAAGAATAATATACAGAAGAATGGAAAAAAAATTGAGAATGCGCTAGGTGACGATCAGTTTGGCTTTAGGAAAAGTAAAGGGACGAGAGAGGCAATTCTGACGTTACGGCTAATAATGGAAGCAAGGCTAAAGAAAAATCAAGACACTTCCATAGGATTTGTCGACCTGGAAAAAGCGTTCGACAATATAAAATGGTGCAAGCTGTTCGAGATTCTGAAAAAAGTAGGGGTAAGCTATAGGGAGAGACGGGTCGTACACAATATGTACAACAACCAAGAGGGAATAATAAGAGTGGACGATCAAGAACGAAGTGCTCGTATTAAGAAGGGTGTAAGACAAGGCTGTAGCCTTTCGCCCCTACTCTTCAATCTGTACATCGAGGAGGCAATGATGGAAATAAAAGAAAGGTTCAGGAGTGGAATTAAAATACAAGGTGAAAGGATATCAATGATACGATTCGCTGATGACATTGCTATCCTGAGTGAAAGTGAAGAAGAATTAAATGATCTGCTGAACGGAATGAACAGTTTAATGAGTACACAGTATGGTTTGAGAGTAAATCGGAGAAAGACGAAGGTAATGAGAAGTAGTAGAAATGAGAACAGCGAGAAACTTAACATCAGGATTGATGGTCACGAAGTCAATGAAGTTAAGGAATTCTGTTACCTAGGCAGTAAAATAACCAATGATGGACGGAGCAAGGAGGACATCAAAAGCAGACTCGCTATGGCAAAAAAGGCATTTCTGGACAAGAGAAGTCTACTAATATCAAATACCGGCCTTAATTTGAGGAAGAAATTTCTGAGGATGTACGTCTGGAGTACAGCATTGTATGGTAGTGAAACATGGACTGTGGGAAAACCGGAACAGAAGAGAATCGAAGCATTTGAGATGTGGTGCTATAGACGAATGTTGAAAATTACGTGGACTGATAAGGTAAGGAATGAGGAGGTTCTACGCAGAATCGGAGAGGAAAAGAATAAGTGGAAAACACTGATAAGGAGAAGGGACAGGATGATAGGACATCTGTTAAGACATGAGGGAATGACTTCCATGGTACTAGAGGGATCTGTAGAGGGCAAAAACTGTAGAGGAAGACAGAGATTGGAATACGTCAAGCAAATAATTGAGGACGTAGGTTGCAAGTGCTACTCTGAGATGAAGAGGTTAGCACAGGAAAGGAATTCGTGGCGGGCCGCATCAAACCAGTCAGTATCCGAAAATTACCTCGAGCAATTAAACAGAGAACCGACTCGTGGAGATAACATCTTGGACCTACTGATAATAAACAGACCCGAACTTTTCGACTCTGTATGTACAGAACAGGGAATCAGTGATCATAAGGCCGTTGCAGCATCCCTGAATATGGAAGTTAGTAGGAATATAAAAAAAGGGAGGAAGGTTTATCTGTTTAGCAAGAGTAATAGAAGGCAGATTTCAGACTACCTAACAGATCAAAACGAAAATTTCTGTTCCGACACTGACAATGTTGAGTGTTTATGGAAAAAGTTCAAGGCAATCGCAAAATGCGTTTTAGACAGGTACGTGCCGAGTAAAACTGTGAGGGACGGGAAAAACCCACTATGGTACAACAACAAAGTTAGGAAACTACTGCGAAAGCAAAGAGAGCTTCACTCTAAGTTTAAACGCAGCCAAAACCTCTCAGACAAACAGAAGCTAAACGATGTCTAAGTTAGCGTAAGGAGGGCTATGCGTGAAGCGTTCAGTGAATTCGAAAGTAAAATTCTGTGTACCGACTTGGCAGAAGATCCTAGGAAGTTCTGGTCTTGCTCAGTAAGTGGCTCGAAACAGCATATCCAGACACTCCGGGATGATGATGGCATTGAAAAAGAGGATGACACGCGTAAAGCTGAAATACTAAACACCTCTTTCCAAAGCTGTTTCACAAAGGAAGACCGCACTGCAGTTCCTTCTCTAAATCCTCGCACAAACAAAAAAATGGCTGACATCGAAATAAGTGTCCAAGGAATAGAAAAGCAACTGGAATCACTCAATAAAGGAAAGTCCACTGGACCTGACGGGATACCAATTCGATTCTACACAGAGTACGCGAAAGAACTTGCCCCCCTTCTAACAGCCGTGTACCGCAAGTCTCTAGAGGAACGGAAGGTTCCAAATGGTTGGAAAAGAGCACAGGTAGTCCCAGTCTTCAAGAAGGGTCATCGAGCAGATGCGCAAAACTATAGACCTATATCTCTGACGTCGATCTGTTGCAGAATTTTAGAACATGTTTTTTGCTCGAGTATCATGTCGTTTTTGGAAACCCAGAATCTACTATGTATGAATCAACATGGATTCCGGAAACAGAGGTCGTGTGAGACCCAACTCGCTTTATTTGTTCATGAGAGCCAGAAAATATTAGATACAGGCTCCCAGGTAGATGCTATTTTCCTTGACTTCCGGAAGGCGTTCGATACAGTTCCGCACTGTCGCCTGATAAACAAAGTAAGAGCCTACGGAATATCAGACCAGCTGTGTGGCTGGATTGAAGAGTTTTTAGCAAACAGAACACAGCATGTTGTTATCAATGGAGAGACGTCTACAGACGTTAAAGTAACCTCTGGCGTGCCACAGGGGAGTGTTATGGGACCATTGCTTTTCACAATATATATAAATGACCTAGTAGATAGTGTCGGAAGTCCCATGCGGCTTTTCGCGGATGATGCTGTAGTATACAGAGAAGTTGCAGCATTAGAAAATTGTAGCGAAATGCAGGAAGATCTGCAGCGGATAGGCACTTGGTGCAGGGAGTGGCAACTGACCCTTAACATAGACAAATGTAATGTATTGCGAATACATAGAAAGAAGAATCCTTTATTGTATGATTATATGATAGCGGAACAAACACTGGTAGCAGTTACTTCTGTAAAATATCTGGGAGTATGCGTGCGGAACGATTTGAAGTGGAACGATCATATAAAATTGATTGTTGGTAAGGCGGGTACCAGATTGAGATTCATTGGGAGAGTCCTTAGAAAATGTAGTCCATCAACAAAGGAGGTGGCTTACAAAACACTCGTTCGACCTATACTTGAGTATGGCTCATCAGTGTGGGATCCGTACCAGATCGGGTTGACGGAGGAGATAGAGAAGATCCAAAGAAGAGCGGCGCGTTTCGTCACAGGGTTATTTGGTTACCGTGATAGCGTTACGGAGATGTTTAACAAACTCAAGTGGCAGACTCTGCAAGAGAGGCGCTCTGCATCGCGGTGTAGCTTGCTCGCCAGGTTTCGAGAGGGTGCGTTTCTGGATGAGGTATCGAATATATTGCTTCCCCCTACTTATACCTCCCGAGGAGATCACGAATGTAAAATTAGAGAGATTAGAGTGCGCACGGAGGCTTTCAGACAGTCGTTCTTCCCTCGAACCATACGCGACTGGAACAGGAAAGGGAGGTAATGACAGTGGCACGTAAAGTGCCCTCCGCCACACACCGTTGGGTGGCTTGCGGAGTATAAATGTAGATGTAGATGTAGATGCAGACTGACGACCAAAAAGAAAGAAAATGAATAACGAAAGTCTAACGAAGTTGAAAGATAACTTTAACATTGATATAGTAATGAAGTTTAATTATTTCGAGACAGATATAAAGGTATTTAAATGAGCAGTAAATAAGATGAAAAGAGTACTATCTTATATGCTGGAAATCTTGAACGCATAATAAAATCAGTAATCATTTTTTTAATACAGTGATCATAACAGTTTCAGGGTCCCCTCCCCCCCTTTTATTCATTTGAATTCTGAAGTGTTCTAAATTGGTTTGACCGGCAGAAGTTAAAGTCAATATAAAAGTCAAAATTTATCAGTGTTTTTCTTTATCAAAATTGACATTTTGTGTGTGGCACGAAAGTGATATTTCTAGGGTAACCTATGCCGATTTTAATCAGATTAATAGACAGTATAAAGTTTTGTAGTATACATTGTAGTGTAGTGTTATGTATTCATGATTTTACATATAATTACAGAACGTAAAACTATCAGTCCAATAGAATTTCTGGTTCTAAAATTCTACTATGTTATGCAGTGTTACTACTTGTTGTTTTGCATTAATATATACCAACTTGTACAGGGAAGAATCTCAGTTAATGCATAATTAGGCTGGCGACCGTATTATTATCAAATTGGTAGCATCTTAAGTGTTGCTTTTGGTCCATCCTGACGTGTAATTGCATTTCGAACTTGCATGACGGATCATTGCTATTACAGAGTGGGTGTATGTCTGATTTGTCACCATTCAGGCACACGCGGTCGATAACTATACGAAAATCCTTTCTCATAAGGTGAACCCCGCTCACTTACCATAGCACAGGCCTTAACGAGTATTGTGTCACGCGGAAGTTACAACATTACGTACAATATGTAGGTTCTCGTCTGTCTCACTTACATACTACAGCGCTTAGGCCTCATTCAGCACAATAGACGGTTTCCCCATCTTGTAGCGAAGATGTTCGTTTCACAATTCCTGAAGGCTGACCCTTTCGGCCATATACTTAAATGAGAGCGAAATGATCGTTTACTCACACACCTCCACTTCATAACATGCATGCCATATATGTTATGAAGTAGCACCCAAATTTACAAGACACAAATTTATAGTACAATAACATATTTATCCTAAGCGCCAGATCAATAGCGCAATTGTGGTAATGTTGATGCAGAATGCTTTATATAAAGAAGCTTACACTAACATAAATTATGAATTGCGGCATAATAATTAAATGCCAAATAAAACTATACATTTATCAAAGTCGACTGTCTATTGAAATGCCTCAGAAGTATCAACGCCAATGCGCTCACTTTCACAGAACCTTTTTGTCACAACGAAGTCTCTAGTGGCGCTCCACAGATTCTGAGCCGAGCACCCTGCCAAAATTCTGTATGGCTCTGCATTCCATCGCCAACGTTTTTCGGGAACAGATCTGTTGAAATTCGATTCAGGTGTAGATACCAGAAAACAAACACTTTCTGAAACCATTCAGGGTCTGCACTGAACGCTTCAGCAATAGAATCGATACAAACAGATCTACTCTACACAGTAAACAATTGATTTACAGCGTTTGCAAAAAAAAAAAAAAAAAAAAAAAAAAGTGCAAATGGCTCTGAGCACTACGGGACTTAACATCTATGGTCATCAGTCCCCTAGAATGTAGAACTTCTTAAACCTAACTAACCTAAGGACATCACACACATTCATGCCCGAGGCAGGATTCGAACCTGCGACCGTAGCGGTCGCGCAGTTCCAGACTGTAGCGCCTAGAACCGCTCGCCCACTCCGGCCGGCACAGCGTTTGCAATATGCTCGTAAATTCTTCACTGATTCTGACACGTTATTCAAGCCCCACTAGAGACACACACCTTGTGACAGATTCCCAGTCAACTTCATCAGCAAATTAATATTTTCTTTTAATTTCAGTAGCTCCATTAGACTAAAAACCGACAACAAATATGAACAAATCTCACCCCTCGTTTAATTCTATGCAATGAAGCTGCATACACAAATCGTTACTCCATACAACAATAAATTAGTCCCCCAAAATATTCACAGATAAGCAGATAAACATACATCTGTCGTCCTAGATAAGGACTGTTAATTTTCATTTTTCAAATTTCTCCGACCTCCATGCACCCAAATTGACGTGGCCATAACTTAGAATTTGGAGATTACAACTAACATAAAACCATCCAAAAACTTAAACCTATCACATACATACACCTAAATAAATGCCTTATATATCTCCAAAAACCTAATTCATATGCATACTGTGCGCTGATTTTTGACTTGGCACCATTCACCAAATAACTGAGTGCTCCGACAGCCTCACACCCAAATGTGCGTCTAAGCTATCTCTTTATAATTGCACAGACCTTGTGGCCAAAAAACATCCTTATACGACGAAACAACAAACAACCTACAATAAATCCTGAAATAAAACATTGTATATTACCCCTCCAAATCTTATAATCTAAACACAGATACACCTAATTCTTAACCTACTTTCACCTTTTCTTCCATATATACAATACACGTATCCTGTTCGATCCACCTCCTCAATTTCGTATTCGTCCCAGAATAATTCATTAAATGCTTCTTTCGCACCAGTTATATTTTCCCCCCTTCTAGACCTCTTACTATCTTAAAATTCTCTCGAGCCCACAAATGAGGCAATAACGATCGTATTGTTCTACCGTGCCATCGCAAATCAGTTACAGTAAAATCACGTTCCTCCTTAAGATACCATTCTGTCCAAATATCACTTTCTATATTAGAATCAAACTCACTGTATTCTCCCTAAAAATTATCAACATTAGTAGCTACAACATCATTATCGTGAAATAAAACATTACTTTTTACTTCCACATCATTACAAACACCTTCACAAACAGCACTTTCAACAGCCGCTGATACATAATACAACCCGCTACATAAAACCTCATTTACCTCTGTCGTTGAATCACCAATATAGGAACCATTCATAGTTTCATCATCCTCTGCTGTTACATTTCGTAAGCTATAGCTACAGCGCCGTGCCATTAAATTCCGCTGCATTTTGATTTAAACCTGAGTGCAATACCTTTTTCTCTCCTACACGCTCCTGCGTCAAATTAATAGCAGATCGCACATCAAATTCAGATCCACATTCATTCTCAGACAAACATTCAAGATCCACAGATCTATCCAGAATTTTGGGTCCACCTCCATTAGTAAAAAGATACGCACAGATTTCTTCCTCTGAAGTATGAATACCAGCAGCTTCAACTTTCGCAACTTCAGCACACAAAACATCATTACTACCTTCCTTCAAAATTAGTTCACCAATATCCGCCGATACACAAACAAATTCATCAACAGCTGACGAGACTAATGCTACGCTGCCCTTGTTAACTTCCTTAATAACTTTCGCCATCACAATATCACCTGAAAGATCATCACCTTTATCACTAAAATCGTTACCGGTCGTTAATACCTCTTTAGAATTTTCTATACCGTCTAACTCCACCAAATTCAGATCCACCTCAGCCTCCTTTTGGCACATTGAATCTTTCATTGTATTAACATTCACACACTCGTCTCACATTCATAAGACAAATCATTTAGCCCTAAATCGTCATCACCTTTGTCGTTATCTTTCATTGTCTTAGGATTACGCATTTTACGTACGATCTGATTTGAAAATTTACCTATTTGATTCTCATCTCTTACTAAGCTTCAGAATGATGGCATATGGAATACAGTTGTGTTTCAGCAAGATGCTGCGCCTCCACATTTTGCCCACATCGTCCGTGAATACGTGAGCAGAACCTTTCCAGGGAGTTGGATGGGCAGAGTCTCAGAAATTTCTTCCTCGCATTGAGGAATATGTTTGATACTAGTAGATTTCCTTTTGACAGGAATGAACTTCCAGTACTAGCCTGCTTTTTTATGTCCTCGTCGCTCCGTCCATCATAGGTTATGTTGCCGCCTAGGTAACAGAAATACTCAACTTCTCTGCTTCGTGATCTACTATCCTGATGAGTTTCTCGCTGTTCTCATTTCTGCTACTTCTGATTACTTTCGTCTTTCTTCGACCGATTTACTCTCAATCCCTAATCTATACTCACTGGACAGTTCATTCCATTCAACAGGTCCTACAATTCATCTTCATTTTCGCTGAGGATAGCAATGTCATGAGCGAACCTTTTCGTTGATTGAATTTTAATCCTTCTTTTGAAAATTTCTATTATTTCCGCCATTGTCGATATGTAGATTGAACAGCAGCGGCGAAAGACTGCATCCCTGTCTTACCCCTTTTTTAATCCAAGTACTTCGTTCTTGGTCTTTCACTCTCATAGTTCATCACAAAGCACATTCAAAAACTAAAATAGATGTAAAATAAATGTTGACAGTGTTCTGCTCAATTTCAGTTTGCACTCCTATGACTTTACAAGCAACATCATAATTATCTTTTGTAGCTTCCTTTAAAAAACGTAGCACAAAAAAGGGTTAATTAAAGGTTTTATTTTGAACGAAGCTGAATAAAGTAGGCTGGCCGCGGTGGTCGAGCGGTTCTAGGCGCTCAGTCCGGAACTGCCCGACCGCTACGGTCGCAGGTTCGAATCCTGCCTCGGGCATGGATGTGTGTGAAGTCCTTAGGTTAGTTAGGTTTAAGTAGTTCTAAGTTCTAGGGGACTGATGACCACAGATGTTAAGTTCCATAGTGCTCAGAGCCACTTGAACCATTTTTTGAATAAAGTAGGAACGTGCTGCAGATACCAACTTTCATACAGCCCTGCTGATGCTTGAGTATAATTATGGAAAATACCTCTATAACACGTCCCTTGCAACAGCATAGAACATCAGTAGAATGGGACGCCACACAAGAATTGGTCGCTATTGTAGAGACTTTAACAGAGAAGATTTACTGATTATTAATAATAAAGGATGCTCTATGGTGCACTTCAAATAAGGAACGACGAATTAGGAATTCACCTACTGCCCGCTGGGACATCCAGACGAGAAGACCACATGTAGGGGGATAAAATGGAATCACACAAAATAAGTGCTGGGGGACACATTCGCACAAGCGACTTAAGATGTCCCTTTGCAGGGATTATATTTTGTTCCAACAGAGATAAATTAATCAATCAAAACTTAGATAGATTTACTTCGAAAAACTACAATTACATCCAGTATCGTGAGTTTCATTTGACCTGTCAGTGAGTTCAGAATTTTACAATTTAATGATTAGCGCAGTTACAATAGTTTACATCTATCAAATTATTACACTGCACTAGTTTTCCTTGCTGGGTAATACCTTTTCTTCTTTCGTGTCTGTAGTGTCTTAGAGTTACTGAGCGTTGACGAAGAACTATGTAACAATCGTTATTACTTTCATTTTTTTTTATTTTCTGCATACTGGATCACCAGTGCATGCGACTCTAAGTCGCTCCTACGATAAACTGAAACAGTTCCGAAATCCAGGTGTTTCAATGTACCCAGTAAACGTCGTTGAGCCTTGCGCGGCTCATGTTCGTGCCGTTTATTACTTGACATCTTGTCTTTGCGGTATTGCCGTCCCGTTTCTTATTCGATTTACTGGCGTCACTAAGTTTCTGGCTTGCCTGCCTGTGAGTGGCAGCAGCAGTGCTTGTCGATAAGAGCACTGTCGTACTACCTTTGGAGTGACCGCTAGTATTTCCGGGTCGTCGTGTGTCGGGAGTTCAGTCGAGACGGAGCAGCAATGAGGTCCGGAGAGCCATGAGTTGCCCGACCGTTGCCGACACACATGACTTGATTGGGGACGACCTTGGTTGGTCGTTCGGTCGGTCGTCTTACGGACGACGTGTAGTTGGTCGTCGACCGCCTCTGGGTTCTGTGTGTGTGAGTGTGTGCCGACTTATGATTCGTCCTTGTTGTTCCACAGTGACCGTTTTGGTATTGTTCGAGTTGTTTGTGGAAGTGTTTTCGCACAACCGTGTGTAGCTTGTGTTGTTTTGCCTGAGCAGTTATTTTAATGCTATCTGCGTGCTGGACTGAGTCGGTCGGTTGGTACAGACCAGCAAGGAAGTCTCCGCGGCGCGATGTCAGGCCGGGACGACTAGCAGCGTACGCGTCTGGTCGGATTGTGAGGCGCTAGCTGTGAGAGCTACGAAGTTCGTTGCCCGCCGAACCTAGATGCTGAAGTGTAGTGATCAGTTAACCTGTTATGAAACCTCAACTGCTGTGACATCTCTTCGTTTATTGTAGGCTGTTGCTTCCTGGGCCTTTCCGGCTAGCAACAACGTGTGGTGTCTTGGAGTTGGGGAAATTTTGCAGCCGTCTTCCTGTGTGGTCTTTAACTATTGAATTGGTTGCTACTTATCAGTGAAATGCACAAACGGTCTTTTCTGCCTTCCGTAAATGCCCCAGTTACCTGTCCTGGTCGTTAGTGTAGTTTCCTGGCAGTGTTTTTCCTCGCCGTGTTGATGCTATCCGGCACGGTGTGTAGTTCGGCAGCCTTTTGGTTATTTGTTCATATTTTTTTCTTAAGAGTGGTTATTGTGCCTTGGCTGTTTTTAGACGCCAATTTTGAAGACATAGTACGGCTGGCATCTTCGTCCTCGTCTGGTATTTTTCGTTGTCGTACCGTTGGTCAGGCGGAAGGGAATTGAGTAGGTTGTTGGTGGATCCTTCAGCCATCCTTGGGTCGGCTTGCCATCCGATTATTTAACCTTACTCTTGGCTGCCTGTCTCACCTCACCTTACGTTAGAGCTACCTCCTCATTCCGACACTTGGAGCACTTCTGAACAACACTGTTCTGTTGGTTTTAGAATGTGATTTTCATTTTTGTCTGATGTACTGTGCAAGGACTTCAGCTGTCTGTTAATTTAGTTTGTTTTAATTTTAAGATAAGGCCTTCAGCCAACTTAAAGTTTGAAGATTGATTTATTTAATAATTAAAATTTTGGAAGTTTGTTCTATCTGAAATTCTTGTTATGCAGGCCCTAAGCCCTGAGCTGTTCAATGTCTTGTGTGTGGCTTTTAGCCGAGTATTTACGTGAAATATTTTTTTAAAAAATAAGGCCTTCAGCTGGATGCATGCTTTAAAGCAGATTTTTTATAACTTGTGTTCAGGCCATCAACCATTCTTGTTTTTGGTGTGTTTTGGGCCTTCATACAAGAGGTATCACAACTTTTCTTAACTACGCCTTCAGCCGTACTGTTTTAATTTGATCATTTTAAGACAATGTGTAATTAAGTGGTTCTTAGGAATATAAAAGTTTGTGTGTTTTGTGCAACTAACAGTAACTGATTACGGCCCACTGCACAATCATAACCTGATCTGCTCTATTCTGCGAAACCAGATTTCAGTCGTAATTAACAACTAGTACAAAAGCAACGATTTTAGTGTCCATCAGAGATGTATTTTGATTCATGTTGCGAATTTCTTTCGATGATAGTCAACAATTTTTTTAAAAAAAATGGGAAATTGCTAAATATTGAGGTGTTATCACTGCCATGCTTTTGCAGTAGGAAACAAAAACTACCACACAAAGTCCATGAAGTGCTCCCCTTAGAATACGGTGTTGGCTTGTTCCAATCCAAAACTCCCCCTTCCTTGGAGGAAGCCACTGATACAAAGCCTTCCGAGCTTTCGAACTCTTACCATACGCTATTTACTAGTCAGGTAGTGAATCCATAAACGTTGCATGAGCCACACAGCTGAGAACGTTGGTGGTCAGTTCCTGTGGGACCAAATTGTTGAGGTCATCTGTCCCTAGGCTTAAACACTACTTAATCTAACTTAAACTTACGCTAAGGACAACACACACACACACACACACACACACACACACACACACACACACACACACACACACACATGCCCGAAGGAGGACTCGGACCTCCGACGGCGGGAGCCGCGCGAACCTTGGCAAGGCGGCCTAGACCGCACGGCTACCCCGCGCGGCTGAGAATGTTGTAGAGAAACTAGGAACTCTGACGCGACTGAAGAAATTAGAGAAACACAGATTCAGTGTCGAAAGCAGCAGCAGCGAGTAGACGCCTAGTTCTGCACAAAGGCTTCTTCCAAACTTCTTCATGCGTTACTGTCGTAAGTCTTCGTCGCACGGTCCTTTGTGCTGCTGAAAGCTCAGGAACGACATGGCTTCGGAACATAGTCGATGCGAACTACGTACACGAGTTTTCGAAACGAACTAGCTTTAAGTAGTCCTCATTCGGAACGAGGTCACCATGGGCGTCAGCGCCAACACAAACAAGGAAGGAAAGAAGTTGTGATAGCCGTTGGCAGGAATCCAAAGTAATCTGTGCAAAACACTTGCTGATTAGCAGAACTCTTTTATTCCGAGAAAGGAAAGAAGCATAACTTAACTTCCCGTTACGAAGCGGCTTGATGTGCTTCCTGCGCCTCCTACAAGCAATTAGTTTTACGCACTATTACTATTCACAGAACGCAGTCTAAGTGTCGTCTTCCTATTACTCAGTACTGATTCTGTCGAAGTCTGCTACGGAATTGGGCCCGACCAGCGATGAGCGGCTGATTGAGTCGGCGTTGACAGGGGGCGCTGAACTCTGTTTTCCTGCCTGATCTTTCCATTGGGCGGGTCAGCGCCTTTTTGATGCCGTTTCGGAACACTGTTCTGGTCGGTGTGCTGCCGATGCTTTACGACCGAACAGTAATATCAAACGCGCAAGACACACCATCCATGTTACATTCGATGTACTTGTTAATGTGACTAAACAATCTAGGAAAAAGTATGCGTTGGTATTTCGTAATTGCAACAATCTCCCGCAGTAGTTAGCTGTTGTATCTGCCTCTCGATTCACACACTTTTTGCGAAACGTATATGTTTGAAATTCTTATGTTAGCTGTAGTAAAACGCACATTTTCCTCCTTGCCCATTTCCTAGTCACCTTATTCTGTCTGTAGAATGCATAAATAAAAACCATCAATACTTACGAACACGTTATAAGGAAGAAAGAAAGTCCTATGACCAGTCAGGAAGGACATTAACTTGTAAAAAGTTCCATTACAAGTTGGGTAAAATAAACTGACATTAGTCTTCCATAGTAGATAAAAATTACTTTATCATTTTCACTTTTTAGCAAAACCCTAAGGAAATTCTTACTTGAATATTGTTTCTATTCAGTACAAGAATCTTCAGAACATGTGAAACACAGGGCTTGAAACAAGAAAGTTCAGCATATCTTCAAGTAAGACAAGGCCAACCGAACAAACTCACTCCTCAGAGAGAGCACACTTAAATTTACATAACGTCGATATTATAGAACATACTTCTATTAAATAATAAGCAAGTCTCAGAAACTTTGGATTTTCCATTGTACAATAATGACGCGTTTTCGATAGATTCTCAATGTCCCGGTGCTTTGCTATGGCGTATACACATAGTACTTAAGTTATTACAAGAAAGCCAGCAAATATGGTCTTCAAGTGAAATCCAGTGCGGCGTCTCCCAACTCTGTACTGGAAAGAGAGATGGCTCATTGATCTACATTCAGCTGCCCATTCACGATATCTGACATTCTTAATATTTCTCTGCATGTTTGGAAAGACTCTGCGGCCTTTTTCCACACAATGTCTTCAGAAAATTGGCACACTCGACGTTGACGTTCGAATCCACGGTCCATGCTGCTCTAATCTCATCTACCCAGCTTCAGCTAGGCTGTGTTCTCTGTATTTTGGTACTTATTTTCAAATTCAGCTTATAACTAGCTTGGTCAGTCAACCATCCATTCGCCTGCTCCACCTCCTGCCCAGCTCCATTTCAGTTATCCGAGCACTACCAGTGAGAAATTTCCACTGTGTGTCTGAGATCACGCAAGAGGAAAACAGGTTCCACATCCCACTCAGCGATGATTGACAGTCATGGCTCATATTGTATGGAGGAACAGCCAACAGCATATACCCTCTCCTTCCACCATAGAAAAGCAATCTAATAAAGTTTCTCGCTCCTTCCACTACACTGTGGTTTTTTTAATTGTGATATAAAGCAATACTCAATACAGGCGTCGTGAAAATATTCAAGCGCTATTCACAAAACGAAAAAACGTAATATCTTATTACTATACTATCAATGAGTCACTGTTGTAATAGGCCAACTCCTACAAATACCTGGGTGTAACACGTTGTACGGATATGAAATGGAATGATCAAAGAAGTTCAGTAGTGGGTAAAGCAGGTGGTAGACTTTGGTTTATTGGTAGAATACTGGGGAAGCGCAATCATTCTATAAAGAAGATTTCTTTCATATCGGTCGTGTAACGGTTTCTAGAAGATTGCCCAAGCGTGTGGGACCCGTACCGAATATATCTAAGAGATGATATTTAACGTATACAGAGAAGGGCAGCACGAATGATCAGAGGTTTCTTTAATCCGTGCGAGAGTGTCACAGAGATACTGAAGGAACTGAAAGGAAAGACTCTTGAAGACAGACATAAACTATCACGAGAAAGTCTATTAATAATGTTTCAAGAACCGGCTTTAAATGGTTACTCCAGGAATACACCACAAACCCCTCCGTATAGCTCATAGATGAATCGTGAAGATAATATTTGAAGCAAAAACAGAGAGGCATTCAGACAGTTATCTTCCCCGAGGTCCATATGTGAATGGAACAGGGACAAACACTAATAACTGGTACAATGGGACGTACCCTCTGCCACGCATCTCACGGTGGTTTGCAGAGTACAGATGTAGATGAAGATGTAGTTGTAAAGCAAGTTCTAGAACCGAGCGAGGTGGCGTAGTGGTTAGCACACTGGACTCGCATTCGGGAGGACGACGGTCCAATCCCGCGTCCGTCCATCCTGGTTTAGGTTTTCCGTGATTTTCCTAAATCGCTCCAGGCAAATGCTGGGATGGTTCCTTTGAAAGGGCACGTCCGACTTCCTTCGCCATCCTTCCCTAATCCGATGAGACCAACAACCTCGTTGTTTGGTCTCTTCCCCCAAATAACGCATCCCAACCCCTTATCTAGAACTTAAAACTACGACTGTCAGTTACTTTTTACTTTTCTCACAGTTCCCTCCCTGTCAGCTAAAGTCCTTTTTTTTCCTTAAAGTCATACCCAAAGGTTCTCCATATCATGACGTCGAAGTATCACCGCTGTGCTTCAGCAAAAAATTCGCCGCAATACTCGCTCACGATGTTCAACTGCGATTCATCACTGAACACAATGAGAAGCCGTTCTTCTGCAGTCCATGCTACGGGTTCACAGCACCACCACAAAAGCAGCCGCTTCTGTTGGGCTGTTAACAGCATTATACGCATGGGACGGTAATTCCTTGGCCCATTTGTTGCTAGTTTCCGATTAGTAAAGCTCGATGCAGAATGATGTAGGGGGTTCACTCCTTTTCCTAAGAAGGGAGGCACAGAAATGAAGGGGTTACGATGGGCGTGGTGTGCAACATGGGTTGTCACACGTGATCGAGCAGAATATAGATGACCATTATGCCTGCCCTCTTTCATATATTGATGATGTATAGACTTGTGCATTCTTAAGCTTAACACTGTTGGAAGCCAGCAGAATCAGAGACACAATGCAGAAAACATGCATACACGCTATACTTTAGGTTGCAAGGGGTAAACAGTGACAGAGGCACCTGCGAATTCCACACACTCTGAGCAGTTGTCCAAGAATGGAAGTTTCACTTCAGAGAATTAACTGGTAACTCCATCCACCGCGTACACGCTGTTGTAAGGCGTCACAGTAGAACATGGAAGATGGTCACAAATAGGCCTGTCTTAGCATAGGCAGAAGCTTGATACTTGATGATATCGCAACGTCAGTGGGTTTGCACAGGCTAGAGTGAGATTGGAATTGAGTAAAACTGCTGTAACACTGGTCCCCAGTCACGGGAGAGCTCAGGGGGAGGTCAGGAGACGTAGAACAATGTTCTTTCTGGCCGCAATAGGAAGGGTAGTGACGTTTAGTTTTCAGCGGAATGCTGTTGCTACCGAACGTGGAGTTGGTCAATGTAAAGGTCAAAAACAGGAGTACGATAGATGCTATTTTCGCTTTAAGACAGACTGTGGAGAAATTGACGCAGTTCAAAACTGCAGCCTACCTATTCTTCGATGATTTCTCAAAAGCTTTTGATAAGATTAGAAAAAAGGACATAATTCAAACCTTACCATAAGATATACAGGCAATAAAACGAGAACTAAAGCGTATGAGTGATTCACAGAGGAAATTTTGCTAGATACAGGAATTAGATAAGGAGCCACATGAAGCCCACTCCTGTTCAACTCAATATTGGACCACATCATTGATGCCGTAAGGAAGAAACTGGGCTATTAAATGGGAAATAAAGTGGTAAATATAGTGTGTTATGCTAATGATGCTGTACTGATAGCAAATAATGTGGACAATTTACAAAGTTTGCTTCACCAACTTAATAAAACAGATAAGCAACATAACGAAGAAATCTCATCTGAAAATATTAAGAATAAGGTAATATCAAAAATACCTGTACTATGTAAATTAGAAGTAATATGGTCTATCAACTGAACAAGTGCTGATCTTTAATTATCTAGGGACTGTTATCACTAGCTATGAAGACTTAACCATGGAAGTGAAAAATCAAGTGACAAAGACAGTAAGGGTTGTCGGATGACTGCAAAATGCTGTAAAGAGGAACAACTTTATTACAATTCAGAGGAAAATAAAAAGTCATAAAACAATGGTACGTCCTGTTATGATATATGCACCGGAAACAGAACAGAAACAAAACGGGTAAAACAAAAGTTAACGGCAGTGGAAATGTAAGTGCTAAGACAGATCTAAGGAGTAAACGTGTAGGACAAAAGAACAAATGTATCGACAAGGAAACAGTGTAGAATACAAGCTATAAATAAATGGATGAAGGCAAGAAAAAGTAATTGGAAGTGTAATGTGGAAAGGATGAACTGCATGAGACTAGTTAAAATTTGTAAACATGTACGACCGCAAGGGAAATGACTACCTGGACGACTACCCATGAGATGGGAGAGCAGTTGGTCCACTAGTCCACGAAATGAAGAAGACAGATAAGGGAAACCCTAGTGAGCAAAAGAAGAATGAGGAGCAGAAACATACCCACCTACAGAGCAGGAGGAGGGAAAGGATCTAAGAGCTGTTGGCTAGAGGCAACAGGGAGATACAGAGCCGCACGCAGGTTGGCTGAAGCCTGTAAAGTACCGATTACAGATAGGGAGAAATTGTGCGCCCCCACAATCCTCTAGAAATTTAGGTTTCTTGTATGCAGAAGAATTCTCAGTCAGGTCGTTGGGATGCCATCTTTGTGTCGCTCGTCCCCAGTCTTGGGTAAGTTCCGGTAAGTCTGTTTCTCTCACTTGGAATGCTGCGCTCAAAGTTTGTTCTTTATGGTGCTGCTAATGATTGCTACTTCTGGTAGCTTTCACCCTGCGAACTGACTTCTGCTGTGCATCCAACTGTATCCTTCGCTGTTTCTAATGTTTAGCACTAGCTTTCGGTGGAATAGTTAGTCTGAATTAAAATAAAGAGTGATGTTCACACCCCTGAGTTCCTTGAGTTTCCCTGCCGCGGGTATCCTTTCATAGCTGCCCTGTGACAGTGTCTAAGCTCTGATCCAAGCAGTCAGTCTGCCATCACTGGAAGTTAGTTTTTCTGCTTTAGCTCCCAAACGCTTGGGTAGTGGAGACTGACCTCTACCCCTCTGTTCTATATTAAGACACATCACGTTCCCATGCACTCAAACATAGGAGCAATGTCACATTCGAATGTCCCATAAATCTGGATGTTACACGATTCGAACAGCTGGCCAGCCGGAGATCCACGACAAGCTCCTTTCGAACTGCTAATAACGCTGTCTCACACGAATACATGTCCTTCTTCCACAGTGATCACTGAACATCTGACACAACTCACACCTCTCATATACGCTGCCAGGCCAGGTAGAAACAGTAAACTTGAATAAAATTAATTCACTTTGGTGTCCGTTCTACCTGTTACAGAGAACTGCAACACTAATCATTTACATACCTGCTGATGGTGTATGAACTTCCACTGATATACGACCAGGTCTTCTGGTTGCTTCATTCTTTTTGTCGGACAGTGTATAAATCATTTTCGTACAATCAGAATATCGCCATCAGACACTAAAGGCAATGCCTTGTTGATGTAGCTATCCTACCCTTACCATCTGTACCATTTTCAGTTCATTGTAAAATGTATGTGTTTTAAGCCAACCTCTTAATTTTTTCCCAGAATGACTCCTACCAAGATGTTTTTTATGAAGCTCTTGCCTCGTATAAAGTGTCCATTTCATTCAGTTTTTCTTCATTGTTTCGTGTTATTCAATATGATTTTACCTTTAGTTTCTTTTAGTAACTTATTATTACATTTTCATTCATTTCACCCCTTACAGTCTTAGCTTAAAATGATCTATATAAATTTCTTGATGAATTTCTTTTTTGTTTCTGTATTAAATTGGCAGTTTCTCAAAAATTCCTCTTGTTTTCGAATGCTTGTATAGTCACTGTAATTCTTCTCTAAGCATAAAAATCAGTTACTTGCATCAGCATTTTATTTCCTCCCTTAATGTTTGCCCTTGCTTGTCTCTTCAATTTATCTATCGACATTAATTCAGTCTTGTTTGGGTTTATTTTTAGTTCGCTGTTATCCAAGACGTCTGAAATCTGGTTTCGCAATCAGAGCGGATCAGGTTGTGGAAAGGGGCCAAGATCAGTAACTGTCAATTACACAAGAACACAGAACTTTATTCCTCGAAAACACAATGCACAGTTTTCTCTTTAAAACAACAAGAATCAATTCACGGCTGAGGGCCCAGGCAACTTCTCAATAATGAGGTTTAAATAATTCCTTTTAAGGCACAAGAATTTAGACAAACGCTGAAGGCCTAAATAATCGGGTGGCAGCACGACCTAAGGATGGCTGAAGAACCAACCAACAACCTAATCAATTCCCCTGCTCCGTCGGAACCGACCAACTGCCTGCTCCAGTATGCAGACAGCATTCATCTGCTCAGCGGAAATCATAGAAGCTGCACACAGTCCCACGTAAACACTTGCACCAAGAACTCCGACACTGCTAAAACCAATCACGTGGAACAACAAGGAGAAATGACAAGTCTCACACACACAGAGTTTCCATAAGCGGTCGGCGAGCAAATAAACGTCCTCCGATGAGACGACTGACCGAACTAACAACGAAGGTAGTCCCCACTCAAGTTATGAGTGTCGGCAACGGTCGGGCGACCCTTGGCTGACCGGAGCTCACTGTGGCTCTAACCCAACTCACCTCGATGTCCGTTCGGAACTCGGAGACACGGCGACCCGGGCACACTGGCTTGGACCCACCTGCGCAGGGGTAACTCTTGCCCATTGGCCACGACATCTCTGCACAAGGACGGAAACGACCCACGTCCGGCAAGATGACCAATTGACGAGGCCCAGAAAAGGTCAAAAGACCAAATACACGTCGCCCAGTGAGACGACCAACCGGCGGTCTTTCCCGCTCCAATCTCTTTCCGTCGGACAGTTCTTGCGTGTGGCCAGCGGTCGGCAAGTACTGGCTGTCCGCGCCTCACTGGCGCTCCGTCCGCGACTGAACTTCCAACAGACGCCGACCCGAAAATACTAACGGTCGCTTCGGAGATAGTTCGACAGTAAACATCTACATCTACATCTACATTTATACTCCGCAAGCCACCCAACGGTGTCGGAGATAGTTCGACAGTAAACATCTACATCTACATCTACATTTATACTCCGCAAGCCACCCAACGGTGTGTGGCGGAGGGCACTTTACGTGCCACTGTCATTACCTCCCTTTCCTGTTCCAGTCGCGTATGGTTCGCGGGAAGAACGACTGTCTGAAAGCCTCCGTGCGCGCTCTAATCTCTCTAATTTTACATTCGTGATCTCCTCGGGAGGTACAAGTAGGGGGAAGCAATATATTCGATACCTCGTCCAGAAACGCACCCTCTCGAAACCTGGCGAACAAGCTACACCGCGATGCAGAGCGCCTCTCTTGCAGAGTCTGCCACTTGAGTTTATTAAACATTTCCGTAACGCTGTCACGGTTACCAAATAACCCTGTGACGAAACGCGCTGCTCTTCTTTGGATCTTCTCTATCTCCTCCGTCAAACCGATCTGGTACGGATCCCACACTGATGAGCAATACTCAAGTATAGGTCGAACGAGTGTTTTGTAAGCCACCTCCTTTGTTGATGGACTACATTTTCTAAGCACTCTCCCAATGAATCTCAACCTGGTACCCGCCTTACCAACAATTAATTTTATTTGATCATTCCACTTCAAATCGTTCCGCACGCATACTCCCAGATATTTTACAGAAGTAACTACTACCAGTGTTTGTTCCGCTATCATATAATCATACAATAAAGGATCCTTCTTTCTATGTATTCGCAATACATTACATTTGTCTATGTTAAGGGTCAGTTGCCACTCCCTGCACCAAGTGCCTATCCGCTGCAAATCTTCCTGCATTTCGCTACAATTTTCTAATGCTGCAACTTCTCTGTATACTACAGCATCATCCGCGAAAAGCCGCATGGAACTTCCGACACTATCTACTAGGTCATTTATATATATTGTGAAAAGTAGTGGTCCCATAACACTCCTCTGTGGCACGCCAGAGGTTACTTTAACGTCTGTAGACGTCTCTCCATTGATAACAACATGCTGTGTTCTGTTTGCTAAAAACTCTTCAATCCAGCCACACAGCTGGTCTGATATTCCGTAGGCTCTTACTTTGTTTATCAGGCGACAGTGCGGAACTGTATCGAACGCCTTCCGGAAGTCAAGAAAAATAGCATCTACCTGGGAGCCTGTATCTAATATTTTCGGGGTCTCATGAACAAATAAAGCGAGTTGGGTTTCACACGATCGCTGTTTCCGGAATCCATGTTGATTCCTACATAGTAGATTCTGGGTTTCCAAAAACGACATGATACTCGAGCAAAAAACATGTTCTAAAATTCTACAACAGATCGACGTCAGAGATATAGGTCTATAGTTTTGCGCATCTGCTCGACGACCCTTCTTGAAGACTGGGACTACCTGTGCTCTTTTTCAATCATTTGGAACCCTCCGTTCCTCTAGAGACTTGCGGTACACGGCTGTTAGAAGGGGGGCAAGTTCTTTCGCGTACTCTGTGTAGAATCGAATTGGTATCCCGTCAGGTCCAGTGGACTTTCCTCTATTGAGTGATTCCAGTTGCTTTTCTATTCCTTGGACACTTATTTCGATGTCAGCCATTTTTTCGTTTGTACGAGGATTTAGAGAAGGAACTGCAGTGCGGTCTTCCTCTGTGAAACAGCGTTATTCTGTTCTATCTGCGTATTCTGCGTTCTTCTTTGTGTAGAAATTCTCAAGAATACCCAAACCACCATTCTGTGCAATGAAGGTGGCACAAAATCTGTAATCAGATGCACAAGGAATATCATTGTTTAGTATTAGCCTCTAAAAATTCCAAAAGCTATATTTACTGATTTTCCAGTTGCAGTAAAACCATAAAAAGACGACTACAGGACAAGGTTGGTTGGTTGATTCGGGGAAACGACCAGACACTTATCGATAAGCGCTGCTGCTGCCACTCACGGGCATGGAAACCAGCAACTTAGTGACCCAAAACAAAAATTGAATAAGAAAGAGGCGACAGAACCATAAAAACAAGATGACGAGGAATAAACGGCATGACAGGGAGCCGCGCACTGCTCAGTGAGACAAAATCTTTTAATATCAGCAAATAGAATACGGTGCACAGATTTACATTGTATTCGATTTATTGAAACGGCATGAACCCTATCTTAAAAACTTTGTCTGGCACCTTGGGTAATCATAAATTAAGAAATAAACACAAATAAGACGCTAATGTTACAGAATCGTTATTCTGTTCTATCCGCGTATTCTGCGTTCTTCTTTGTATAGAAATTCTCAAGAATACCCAAACCACCATTCTGTGCAATGAAGGTGGCACAAAATCTGTAATCAGATGCACAAGGAATATCATTGTTTAGTATTAGCCTCTAAAAATTCCAAAATCTATATTTACTGATTTTCCAGTTGCAGTAAAACCATAAAAAGACGCCTACAGGACAAGGTTGGTTGGTTGATTCGGGGAAACGACCAGACAACGAGGTCATCGGTCCAACCGGATTAGGAAGGATGTGGAAGGAAGTCGGCCTTGCCCTTTCGAAGGAACTACCCTCAGTATTTGCCTAAAGCGATTGAAGGAAATCACGGTAAATCTAAATTGCGATGCCCGGACGCGGGTTTGAATGATGGTCCTCCCGAATGCGACTCCAGTGTGCTAAACACTGCGCCACGTGGCTAGGTTGAAGAACAAGAGAATTAAAAGCAACGCTCACACACACAGACCTCACATACAATATTAATGTAAATAGTTACACCTTATGATGGGAACTGTTCCTGAATCGTGCTATGCTATGCGTGAACAAACCCAGCTGATACACTGTTTCACTGTTTAAATCATTAAATACGTGCTGGGAGATATTTTGAAAGACGTCGAAACTAACTCATAGCAGACTTTCATATACTTCTGTAGTGAAGCGATCCAGTCTTTGGACAGAACATTATAAGTCTTTAGCAAACGTAAGGACAAGCAGCATGGAAGCCGCCATAGAGCATTGTGTTAACAGCTGCGGGTCGGTAGCCGGCAGTGTCGCGTCACGTGGGTCACAATAAGAGACGCGCCGGTTTATTGTGAAGCAAGGATAGCCGTGCTCAGTGACAAATGGCGCTGTACAGCGGTAACCATGTAGCAGGCGGGGAGGTGTCACCACACCAGGGTGAGTCTTTTGTTACGGCAGGGTTACCGGGCGCCCTGTTGTAGTGAAAAAGATGGTCACCGCAGGCATACAAATAAGTCTGGATTTTATGGCAGGGATCACCTCTCGTCGCCAGAAACAAGCAGTACCACCAACACCCCACAGTGACGACAGACAGCGAGATGACAGGGCTCCGCCAGCAGCAGCCACGGGTTCGAGACTTGGCCGCACCCGCCTTCGGCGCTAAGTCCTTCACAAGACTTGGTGCCACAGCTCCAACGAACTACCGCCCGTGTCTGTCACCAAGGATGCTGAGATCTAAGTGGGTCTTGGTGCCACAGCTCCAACCCTATCTAAAGGCTTCGGGTTGAATCCCGCGCACAGCACACTCTACTGCGGTCGCGTGTGGAGCTGAGTGGAATACCGCTACAGCAAACAAACACGGTGATTTTTTTCCACCGTGTACAAACTCTAGGGATTGATCGATGTGAGGATACACAACAAAAAAGTCTAAAGAACTTACGTCCGGAACTGGATGGTTTCCATGCTACAGACTTTACTCAATCTTACTTTGTTAGAGAGACTGCGGTCTAATACGCGCTGTTCATAGTTTCCTACTTGTGCGTGGTACTGTTCCGGATATGTCATGCTCTAGCGCCATCTCCTGCCATACTAATTGATAATGTTGTGTCCGATTCGCTTCTCCTGCTGACTCACCTTGTACTGGATGTGATACAGCGTTGTAAACAAAGGTTCCGTATTCGAATCAAGAGCTTTCCGACATTGTTTTTACTTACGGAAAGCCAAATGGCAACGGATGGCGGGCAGCAATGTTGTATCAGGAGACCTATCCCCGCGGACAACAACCACAGCATTCCATGCTTGCAACAGTGTTTCGCCATTTGTCTGAGACAGGGTCGTTTCAGGTGTAAGTAGGCTGTTTAGGTTTTTTTATTGGTAACGCCACCTCTGTATGAAAATCACTGGCTGTGCTGTGTGCAGTCTGTGGCTGCTTTGCATTGTTGTAATACTCGCCATTGTAGTGTTAGGCAGCTGGCTGTGAACAGCGCGTAGCGTTGCGCAGTTGGAGGTGAGCTGCCAGCAGTGGTGGATGTGGGGAGAGAGATGGCGGAGTTCTGAAATTTGTAATACTGGTTGTCATGAACTGCTGTATACCTTTGAACACTAGTAAAGTAAATACATTGTTTGTTCTCTATCTAAATCTTTCATTTGCTAACTATGCATATCAGTAGTTAGTGCCTTCAGTAGTTTGAATCTTTTATTTAGCTGGCAGTAGTGGCGCTGGCTTTATTGCAGTAGCTCGAGTAACCAAGATTTTTGTGAGGTAAGTGATTTGTGAAACGTATAGGTTAATGTTAGTCAGGGCCATTCTTTTGTATGGATTTTTGAAAGTCAGATTGCGTTGCGCTAAAAATATTGAGTGTCAGGTTAAGCACGGTCCTGTATAATTTTTCAAAGACTAACTTATCTACAAAGGTAGATGATGATCTGAATGACACAAGACTCGTAGCCTTCACTGACACAGAAGAGTATGAACAAATTAGAAAATTCAAACAAAATCAAAATCAAATCAATACACAGTACAAAAGAGAAATCCGGGAAGTACAAGATCAGTTGACGCAGGTAATACAAGAATTACGTATTTCAGAGGACACTCGCGCCCCTATACGGGAAGAGGGACATAGAAATACGGAACAGCCACAAAATAATAACACAGGGCACTTCGGAAATTATGAAAGAAATTGGCAAGGTACACCGAATTTTGAGATGGAACCGCCGAAGCGACGTAACAATGACCGACATGCGACTCGCCGACATGATGATTTTGACTATAAGCTCTTCATTACTACACGTAAATTCAAAACATTTAAGAATTCTGGCAACGACATTCATCCTAAACCGTGGCTCCATCAATTCTCTCATTGTTTTCCTCCCAACTGGTCATTAGAGCATAGATTAGAATTTATGTGTGGCTACTTAGAGAATGAACCAGCTATGCGAATGCGATTGGTCATTCACGATTGCCACAGTGGAGGAGAATTTTATCATGCGTTCCTCTCAGCGTATTGGTCTCAAGCTACACAAGACCGAGTAAAACATAGCATCACAATTTTACACATCGGTACCATATTTCTCTAACACATAAATTACACAGCTATCTGATCATTTAACAGAGAAAGAAACTTTTTTTACTACATCAGTGACAGATGTTTACATAATTACACAGTTGGATAACTTCACACTTATGAAATTGTATTTTGTCTGTACTTTGTGAAATGCTCATATTTTTCCGGAACCATTGTGATACCATGAGAGCTTTGAATGATGTATTTGGTAAGGGAGCATGATTTTTAAAGTAGTAAGAATGGATGTTATGAACTCCTATATACATTATGACTTTTGATGATTATTAAGGTAAATGCATTGTTTGTTCTCTATCAAAATCTTTCATTTGCTAACTATGCCTATCAGTAGTTAGTCCCTTCCGTAGTTTGAATCTTTTATTTAGCTGGCAGAGTGGCGCTCGCTGTTTTGCAGTAGTTCGAGTAACGAAGATTTTTGGTGAGGTAAGTGATTTGAGAAAGGTATAGGTTAATGCTAGTCAGGGCCATTCTTTTGTAGGGATTTTTGAAAGTCAGATTGCGTTGCGCTAAAAATATTGTGTGTCAATGTTAAGAACAGTCCTGTATAATTTCACAGGGAACAGAAAATCATGAAGGACGTAACCGAAATGTTTGGACACCACACCTGGAGGAAAATGTGATTAACACTGTGAAACGCAACTGCCGTGTCAGTACCAGGCAGTTGGCCCGCCAGTACAGGGTAAGCCAAACGACCATCTGGAAATTCCCCCTGGTCGTTCACCGAATATCAACCAGTGCGCTATCTGGTTACGATGCCATCTCAAATGCATCGAGCATGCAGAGCCCATTACACATGTGGAGACACTGAAGCAGCGTATTCATGCTGCCTTTGACACTGTTCTGATACAGCCTGGTCGGTGTGAACGTATGGGACAGAACATGCTACGGCGCGTACACGCATGCACTGAGGCACATGAAAACCATTCGAACACATACCGTAACTGTGGCTGCATGGTAGAGCACATATTAGACCACAGTCTCTGTAACAATGCATGATTGAATAAATGGTCGGTAGTGTGGAAACCATGCATTTCGGGACGTAACTTCATTGATATTTTTTTGTTCCGTATCCTCTCATCGAGTTTAAACACGTCGGATAGAACCACACGGCATAGCGCCACTGACGTCGATAGCTGTGGCCTCTAAAGGCTGCCAGCCTCTGCAGTATAAGGCACCAGCTGAGCAGCTCCAGCCAGGGACAACGAGGAGCGGCGTGGATGCCTCACTGCGCCATGTATCAGGGTCAATAAAAGTCTCTTGTAACTGTTTGTTTGTCCTGGGCTCCACATACTGTCGCTACCACTCATTTTTTCCCCAGCATACACAGTATTCTTCACTTCTGTTGCTCTAACAGTAAAAGCAGTTATGACAGCATTGTAAATCGTTATGTTAATTGATGAAAGGGGAAAATATAAAAAAGCAGCAAGTGAAGCAGGAGAAAGGGAATATAAAAGTTTCAAAAATCAGATTGACGGGAAGTGAAAAACGGTTAGGCAAAAATGGGTAGAGGAAAATGTAAGGGTTTAGAATTCTACATCACTAGGCGAAAGACAGATGCCGCCTACGGGAAAATGAAAGAGGCTTTGAACAAAAAAGAAGCAGCTGTATGAATATCAAGAGCTCAGATGGAAAACCAGTCCTAAGCATAGAAGGGAAAGCTGAAAGGTGGAAAGAATACAAGGAGGGTCTATATAAGGGAGACGTACTTGAGGGCAATATTATGGAAATTGAGGGAGATATGACGCTACATGAATAATTTGACAGAGCACTGAAACACCTTGAAACCTCCCCTTTGAAAAATTAATGAATTACTGTGCTGATAAACCTCCTACGTTATTTGATTTTCAAACAGCTGAGCAGAACTGAACGTACTCAGACATTTCTCTCTTTACTTTTTCTGATCAACACTAAACTGACACACAATATTTTTAGCGCAACGCAGTCTGACTTTCAAATATCCCTACAAAAAATAGCTCTGACTAACAATAACCTATACCTTTCATGAATCACTTACCTCACAAAAATCTTCGTTATTCGAACTACTGCAATACAGCGAGCGCCAATACTACCAGCTAAATAAAAGATTCTAACTACTGAAGGCACTAACTACTGATAGGCATAGTTAGCAAATGAAAGATTTTGATTGAGAACAAACAATGTATTTACCTTAATAGTGTTTAAAAGTCATATATATCAGTTCCTGACATCCAATCCAATCTTATAAATTTACTCTCTCTGATGGACTCTTGTCCAGATCATTCGCTCTCAAAACTCTGCCATCTCTCTCCCCATATCCACCACTGCTGGCGGCTCACCTCCAACTGCGCAACGCTACGCACTGTTAACAGCCAACTGCCGAACACTACAATAGCAGATTCCAACAATGCAAACCAGCCACAGACTGCACACAGCACAGTCAGTGATTTTCATGTAGAGCGCTACATGCCGTTATCAACATAAAAACCTAAACAGCCTACTTACCACCTAAGTGAAAAAGGCCCTGGGGGTAAACATACCGATAGCCTTGGAGAGCCAACCCATGCTCCCCACAAAAAATTTTACAAATTGTTTTGGGCAGTGGCCAATACAACTTGAAAAAAAAATTCAAGCAACAAAGAAGTCAAATGCACACACTTGTTGATACACGATTGGTCAAAAGCAACTATTTTCTCACAGTCCATAAAGACAGTCCTGATTGTTCATCACAGTAAAATTGCAGTGTTTTTTTTTTTTCTCAAAGTCTGAGCAGTAAAAGAAAATGTACACGGAAGTAATGGATTTCCATGGAGTCTTCAAGAAGTAGTGTTGTCCTTCCAACGGAATGACAGTGCTGACTCTTGACATGCAGACAGGTAATGGGCCACTACAGAGCAAACCCACAGCAAAGTCAGTCGAAGTTTTGAAGAATATTGATAGGTAGGTCATCACAGAGCAGACCCACTGTAGTCCTGGTAGAGATTACGGTATTGGTGGGCCATCAAAGGTGCACACCCTCAGTAGTCCTTGTAGAAATAATGGTATTGGTGGGCCATCAAAGATGGAGACCCACTTTAGTCATTTTAGAGATGGCCAGCAGCCATCTGTTGCAACTGTGCAGGTGCACAATCACCATCGAAGAGTCTTGCGGATAATATAGCAAGGCCATGAAGCACCACTTAGCCACTCACAAAAGTTTTTTTTTATATGTCCTTAGAACCAGCAATGCTGTTAACCAGTCCCTTGCTGAATTATTAACACACGTACAAAACACTAACAGTCCCAACTTCTCGCATATTGTGCATATACTATGACCAGCAGAAACGTGTGCAGTGAAATGAAACTTAATCTGAAGAACTGGTGTCTATACAATTATAAATTTACAACATAAGAATACAATTACAAAGGTACAGAACACATCATTAAAGAACATAACAATAAGGATAACATTTGTAGTAGTACAGGCTTCACAAAAGAATAGAAATAGACATATACATCAGTGTTACAGGAATTATGACAAAAGTAAATGTATAAAATAATGAGAATAGTTTTCGAAACACTAATTTCACACATGAGCATTAAAACAGAACAGAATAAATAATGTCCAAACATCTTTACAAAGTAATTAACATATTATTGGAAAAATTCTACAACATAACCCTTATCAGATAAACACATAAAGACAGGAAGAACACAAATACACAATGATACACAAACACATAGCGGAATAACTCAAAAGGAAAGGACAGGGTTTGTTTTACTGCAATATTTTGCAAACAAAACTTTCTTTTTTCTATGACCCACCAATACCATTATCTCTACAAGGACTACAGTGGGTCTGCACCTTTGATGGCCCACCAATACCATTATCTCTACAAGGACTACAATGGGTTTGTTCTGTTGTGGCCCATTACCTGTCTGCATTTCAAGAGTCAGTACTGTCTTCCTGTTGGAAGAAAAATACAACTTCTTCAAAACTGCATGAAAATCCACTACTTCCGTGTGCATTTTGTTTTACTGCTCAGACTTTGAGGAAAACACTGCAATTTTGCCATGATGAACGATCAGGCCTGTCTTTATGGACTGTAAGGAAATCTTTGCTTTTGACCAACAGTATATCAATAAGTGCGTGCATTTGATTTCTTTGTTATTGTAACTTCAAAAAAATTTTTCAAATCTGTATTGGACACTGCCCAAAACAACTTGTAAATTTTTTGTGGGGAGCATGGGGGCTATGTAAGTAGGCTCTTTAGGTTTTATATTGGTAACGTCACGTAGCGCTCTGTATGAAAATCACTGGCTGTGCTGTGTGCAGTCTGTGACTGGGTGGCATTGTTGGAATAGTCACTATTGTAGTGTTGGGCAGTTGGATGTGAACAGCGCGTAGCGTTGTGCAGTTGGAGGTGAGCCGCCAGCAGCGGTGGATGTGGGGAGAGAGATGGCAGAATTTTAAGAGAGGACTATCTGGACGAGTGTCCACCAGAAAGAGTAAATTTGTAAAATTGGATCTTTGAAACATTATTAAGGTAAATACATTGTTTGCTCTCTATCAAAAGCTATCAGTAGTTAGTGACTTCAGTAGTTAGAGTCTTTTATTTAGCTGGCAGTATTGGCGCTCGCTGTATTGCAGTAGTTCGAGTAATGATGATTTTTGTGAGATAAGTGATTCATGAAAGGTATAGGTTATTGTTAGTCAGGGCCATTCCTTTGTAGGGATTATTGAAAGTCAGATTGCGTTGCGCAAAAAATATTTTGTGTCAGTTTAGTGATGATCAGAATAAGTAAAGAGAAAAATGTCTGAGTATGTTCAGTTTTGCTCAGCTGTTTGAAAATCAAATAACATAAGGGGTTTATCAGTATAGTAATTCACTGATTTTTCTAAGGGGACGTTCGCTATTGACATTTCTTTGTGGGAAACATCACAAATACGACACACTAAAACTTGAAAACATATTATTACACTGTGGAGCTCTTAATTTATGATATTTATTAAAACGCCTAATGAAATGATGAAAAACATTTTTCATCTATTGTCTTTCAAGCTGAGAAATTTTTTTTTAGTGCCTATGAGTGACGTTTCATACCTTGCCTTATATATATATATATATATATATATATATATATATATATATATATATATATATATATATATAGTTTCTAGTTGCACTGCAGCATTGGTTAAAATAAAATTTAATAGATGTACTAATATCACTATTTTCTGTTTACAGGCCCAGTAAAGAATAATTTTATGATGTACTTTCTTAGAAAAGAGAGCACAAATAGACATTTCCCTTCACAGGAATTGCAAACATAATTTTTTCAACGATTTGGTAACTTGTTTCATAGAGAAGCTGATGCATCACTCAAGTGTTAAGGTGTGACATAGTTATTAGACATTTCCTATCTTTACTGTAATATTTTTTCTGCTTGAGCTGTGTCATGTTTAGGTATAAGTTATAGCATTTGCTGCTGCTGTTTGCCAGGCATACTGCTACTGAATTTCACTTTGTATTACTCTGTTATGCCAGTTTTGCTACTGATTTATTTTACTTGTGTGCTGCACAGTGTCTTATATTAGTTGCAATATTGCAATTGCTTTGCTAGTTTAGTTTACTGCTGCTTGCTTTGCCAATTTGCAATTTTTGGCATTGCTGTTTGTGTTCATTTGTTATTTGCTGCTGCATTGCCTCGTCCCTTGGTATATATATCTGATCTCAGTAGATTTAAGTTAGCTTAAGATGGGGTATGCTATATAAGAGAAAGAGTTGTGTTGAATTGGAAGAAATGGATTGCGAAGTTATATGAAAAAGATTTGGACCAAAATGAGTATTGCACAATGAGAAATAATTATTTAGAAACAGAATATCAACAAAACAGTAGGTTTCAGGGACAACAGGTATAGACAGGACTTTTTGGGAAGAATGATGAATGAAGGGAGATCTCCAAGAAGTAAAGAAAGTTTTGCTTGCAAAATACTGCAGTAAAACAAACCCTGTCCTTTCCTTTTGTGTTATTCCGCTAGGTGTTTGTGTACTCTTGTGTATTTGTGTTTTTCCTGTCTTTATGTGTTTAACTGATACGAGTTATGTTGTAGAATTTTTCTCATACTATGTTATTTACTTTGTAAAGATGTCTAGACATTATTATTTCTGTTCTGTTTCAATGCTCATGTGTGAAATTAATGTTTCGAAAACTATTCTCATTATTTTATATATTTAGTTATGTCATAATTCCTGTAACACTCATGCATATGTCTATTTATATTCTTTTGTGAAGCCTGTATTACTACAAATGTTATCTGTATTATTATGTTTTAATGATATTTTCTGTACCTTTGTAATTGTATTCTCATGTTATAAAATTGTAATGGACACCAGTTCATCAAATTAAGTAACTTGTAAGCATACATTTCACTGCACACGTTTCTGTTGGTCATAGTAAATGCACAATATGTGAGAAGTTGGGACTGTTAGTGTTTGCACGTGTGTTAACAATTCGGCAAGGGACTGGTTAACAGCATTGCTGGTTCTATGGACATTTCCAAAAATGTTTTTGTGAGTGCACAAGTGGTGGTTCATGGACTTGCAATATTGTCCGCAAGACTCTTCGATGGTGATTGTGCACTTGCAGAGTCGCAACAGATGGGTGCTGGGCGTCTCTACAAGGACTACAGTGGGTCTGCACCTCTAGTGGCCCACCAATCTCTACCACGACTACAGTGGGTCTGCTCTGTGATGACCTACCTGCCAATATTCTTCAACTTCGACTGACTGCTGTAGGTTTGCTCTGTTGTGGCCCATTACCTGTCTGCATGTCAAGAGTAAGCATTGTCTTTCCGTTGGAAGGACAACACTGCAGAGCGCCAATACTGGCAGCTAAATAAAAGATTCTAACTACTGAAGACATTAACTACTGATAGGCATAGTTAGCAAATGAAAGATTTTGATAGAGAACAAACAATGTATTTACCTCAATAGTGTTCAAAAGTCATATTATATATATATCAGTTCATGACATCCAGTCTTATAAATTTACTCACTCTGATGGACACTCGTCCAGATCATCCGCTCTCAAAACTCTGCCATCTCTCTCCCCACAGCCACCACTGCTGGCGGCTCACCTCCAACTGCGCAATGCTACGCACTGTTAACAACCAACTGCCCAACACTACAATAGCAAATTCCAACAATGCAAACCAGCCACAGACTGCACACAGCACAGTCAGTGATTTTCATGTAGAGCGCTACATGGCGTTACCAACATAAAAACCTAAACAGCCTACTTACCACCTAAGTCGAAAAAAGGCCCTGGGGGTAAACATACCGATAGCCTTGGAGAGCCAGCCATGACATAACTCTTCCATCTGGAGAGCAAAATGTATGAGACAGTCGAAATACCTTCAGACTTCAAGAATAATGTAATTCCAGTTCCAAAGAAAGCAGGTTCTGACAGGTGCGAAAATTGCCGAATTGTCAGTATGATAAGTCACGGCTGCAACACACTAACGCGAACTCTACAGAAGAATGGAAAAACTGGAAGAAGCCGACTTCGGGGAAGATCAGTTAGGATTCTGCAGAAATGAAGGAAAACGAGAGGCGATACTAGCCCTGCAACTTATCTTAGAAGATAGGTTAAGGAAAGCCAAATCCACGTTTATAACATTTGCAGACTCAGAGAAAGCTTTTGACAATGTTGAACGGAATGCTCTCTCTGAAATTTTTAAGGTATCAGGGGTAAATTGCGAGCAGAGAAAGGCTATTTACACTTTTCACAGAAATCAGATGGTTGTTATAAGAGTTGAGGGTCATGAAAGGGAAGCAGTTGTTGAGAAGGGAGTGAGATAGGGCTGTAGCCTTACTCCGATATTACTCAACTATACATTGAATTAGCAGTAAAGGAAACAAAAGAAAAATTTGGAGTAGGAATTTCAGTCCAGGGAGAAGAAATAAAAACTTCGAGGTTTGCCGAAGACATTGCAACTCTGTCAGAGACAGCGAAGGGCTTGAAAGAGGAATTGAACGGAATGGACATTGTCTTGAAAGCAATGATAATGAAATGTTGTGAGAAAACGTAACGCGTACAGCCGTCCTTATGATTTTATTTATGTTGTAGCTACCAGTTTCGGCGCTTGAGAGCACCATCTTCAGGCCTGTATGCATAAAACAGTAACTACAGCATTATCAACTTATCAATCTTGCAACATAAAGACAGATTAAAAACAGAATGAGAAACAAGGACAAGACTCTACAAGTGAATTTAGAGTAAACATTTGATAGAACGATACTTGTAGAGTCTTGCCTCACAGTAGTAAGCGGCCGTCGTCCCCGAGACTTCCTGTCAAAAGGATGGACACACAAAAACATAACGTAATGTAGTCGAATTAAATCAGTTGATGCTTAGGGAGTTAGATTAGGAAACGAGACACTCTTAGTAGCAGAAGAGTTTTCCTATTTGGGCAGCAAAATAACTAACGATAGTCGAAGTAGAGAGGATATAAACTGTAGACTGGCTATGGCAAGGAAAGCGTTTGTGAAGAAGAGAAAATTGTTAAGATCGAATACGGAATTAAGTGCCAGGAGGTCTTTTCTGAAAGTATTTGTATGGAGCGTAGCATTCAAACTTGGACGAAAAATAATTCAGACAAGGAGAGAGTAGTAGCTTTCGAAATGTGGTGCAACAGAAGAATGTTGAACATTACATGGATAGATCACGTAACTGATGAGAAGGTACCGAACAGAAGTGGGGAGACGAGAAATTTGTGGCACAACTTGACCGAAAGAAGGGATCGGTTGACAGGACACATTCTGCGACATCAAGGTACCATCAATTCAGTACTGGAAGGAAGTGTATGGGGTAAAAGTCGTAGAGAGAGAGCAAGAGATGAATACAGCAAGCAGATTCAGAAGGATGTAGGTTTCAGTAGTCATTCAGAGATGAACAGACTCGCACAGGATAGAGTAGCATGGAGTGCTGCATCAGACGTCTTCGGAGTGAAGACCCCAACACGGACAGTGGTAAACAAATGAATAAATAAAGCAAACAGGTTTATTAGAAACATTAGAATATTTGCAAGGAAAAGCTATGAATGTCTCAAAAACAGTTACACTGCTCACTCATCTCCAGGTTAGCTTCTGAAATACTGCTACCAGATATTCAACAACTCATCCTGAAAATAGAAACCGTTGCGCGATCGACAGGTAGCGCCACGGTCTCTAATAGAACACCGTTGCGTAAGGGGGGGGGGGGGGGTTAACTCGGGTGGAGATCGGAGGCGCGAGGGCAGTGACAGTGACCCGGGAAAGAGAAACAGTTCGCTGGGTGATCGGTAGAGCTGGAACCTGGCGGCGAGGAGAGAAGTAAGCCGGCATTCGACGGCTGGTACAAGTTCGGCAGCTAACAGTCGCCGGCTGGAGCGTAGCAGCGAGCGACGCCAGGAGGAGACACTCTGGCCGGTTCCTGAACCATTATTACCTCGTCTGCGGCTGACTGCAAGCCTTTGAACCTGTGGGGCGCGTACTGAGGGCAGAAGCACGTTGTGTGCTTCAGCGACCGACTGGACATGGAGGCGGGCAGCGGACGGCCGCTGTGTTAAGTGTCGGCTCCACGCTGTCCTTCCTGGATCGTTGTACAGATACACTATGTGATCAAAAGTATCTGGACACCTGGCTGAAAATGACTTTTAAGTTCGTGGCGCCCTCCAATGGTAATGCTGGAATTCAACATGTCGTTGGCCCACCCTTAGCCCTGATGACTGCATCCACTCGCAGGCATACGTTCAATCAGGTGCTGGAAGGTTTCTTCGGGAATGCCAGTCCATTTTTCACGGAGTGCTGCACTGAAGACAGGTATCGATGTCGGTCAGTTAAGGCCTCACACGAAGTCGGTGTTCCAAAACATCCCAAAGGTGCTCTATAGGATTCAGGTCAGGACTCTGTGCAGGCCAGTCCACTACAGGGATGTTATTGTCGCGTAACCACTCCGCCACAGACCGTGCATTATGAACAAGTGCTCGATCGTGTTGAAAGATGCAGTCGCCATACCCGCATTGCTCTTCGACACTGGGAAGCAAGAAGTGCTTAAAACATCAGTTTAGGCCTGTGCTGTGATAGTGCCACGAAAAAGAATAAGGGGTGCGATCCTCCTCCGTGGAGAACACGATCACATCATAACACCACCGCCATCGAATTTTACTGTTCACACTACATACGCTAGCAGATGACGTACACCGGGCATTCGCCGCACTCACACGCTGCCGTCGGATTGCCACATTGTATACCGTGATTTGTCACTCCCACAACGTTTTTCCACTGTTCAATCGTCCAATGTTTACGCTCCTTCCACCAAGCGAGGCGTCGTTTGGCATTTACCCACGTGATGTGTGGCCGTCGCTCAACCGTGAAATCCAAGTTTTCTCACCTACCGCCTAGCTGTCACAGTACTTGCAGTGGATCCAGATGCAGTTTGGAATTCCTGTGTGATGGTCTGGATAGGTGTCTGCCTATTACACATTACGACCCCCTTCAATTGTCGGCGGTCTCTGTCAGTCAACAGACGAGGTCGGCCTGTACGCTATTGTGCTGTACGTGTCCCTTCACGTTTCCACTTCACTATCACATCGAAAGCACTGGACCTAGCGATATTTAGGAGAGTGTAAATCTGGCGAACAGACGTATGACACAAGTGACGCCCAATCACCTGACGACGTTCGAAGTCCGTGAGTTCCGCGGAGCGCCCCGTCCTGCTCTCTTCCGACGTCTAATGACTACTGAGGTCGCTAATATGGAGTACCTGGCAGTAGGTGGCAGCACAATGCAACTAATGTTAAAAAGTATGTTTTCGGGGGTGTCCGGATACTTTTGGTCACATAATGTATGTCTGGTGTGCTTCAGATTTGGTTTATCGGATGCGAATGAGCCAAACATAGGCAGTGACCATAGCTATAACTGCCATTTCCTGTACCAGTACTGTTACTGTTTAGTTCGGTAGTTTTCTGGTTGTTGCTTCGAGGTTAACGCCCCGTTCCGTATCAGACTTCACATTACTGGTGCTGCTTCTGTCAATAGGCAGAAAAGTTGTATGCACTCCTTTAAAACTACTCAATTTGGTTTTTTTTATGTAAAGCTCTAGTTTGAGTATTATTTGCCAAGTTCGGTCTCATCTTCCTAGTTGCTTGCTGTAAAGCGCCGGATTTGTGGCGGTGCGCATTTATACACTGAAGCGTCAAAGAAACTGGTATAGGCATGCGTACTCAAATACAGAAATATGTAAACAGGAAGAATACGGCTCTGCGATCGGCAACGCCTATATAAGACAACAAGAGTCTGGCGCAGTTGTTAGGTTATTGCTGCTACAATCGCAGGTTATCAAGACCTGAGCGAATTTGAACGTGATGTTATAGTCGGCGCACGAGCGATAGGGCCCAGCATCTTCGAGGTAGCGATGAAGTGGGAATTTTCCGTACGACCATTTCACAAGTGTACCGTGAATATCAGGAAGCCGGTAAAATATCAAACCTCCCACATCGCAGCTGCCGGAAAAAGATCCTGCAAGAACGGGACCGACAACGACTGAAGAGAATCGTTCAAAGTGACAGAAGTGCAACCCTTCCGCAAATTGATGCAGTTTTCAGTGCTGAGCCATCAACAAGTGTCACCATGCCAACCATTAAATGAAACATCATCGATATGGGCGTTCGGAGTCGAAGGTTTTAACGGTACCGCCGACCACCTTAAAGCGGCAGTCGATGTTAACACTATTCCTATGCGAGGAATTTTAGAAAAGTTGACCGTGAGATAACCTAATGGAAGCGGAACATCAAACTGGGATTCGTTTCAGAAACACTCCAGCAGCGTATAAACAGTAGTAGACGGTGGGTCAGGAACAGACGTTCTCCCAGCATAATAGCAAGTTGTGATATCACATGTTAAAACAGGTCACCAGCCTAATTAGGCATTCTTGTGTGAAGCAAAATGATGAAGCAGAAGGCAATGCTAAGGTTAACCTAAGCTTCCTTGACACACACACACACACACACACACACACACACACACACACACGTACTACACTCTTTCCTTATAACTATTGATACTACAACACAGTAACCTAACCTTGCAGATAAATGGCCAATGAGACAGTGAACAATAACATATGCCTCTCAACAACACGTATCCTAAATGAACTAGATGCAACATTTTATAAAACTAACTACTGGCACATGAAACTAGTAGCAATATTGAACAGGGTAAAAATTGAAATAATTCTTAATTTAAATCACGGGGCCTACTAATGATCTTAATCTATAACTTCATTGCTTAATACAGGGTCTCTATGCCTGTGCATTAACTAACTGTAACAAAGTTAATAGTTCTTCCTTAAACTCGGTTTGAAGCAATTAAACTGAATGCAAATCTTACTACACTGGCTCTAAAGGAGCCTTTACACTGCTTCATTAATTAGCCGAGTACATGACGACCCTTAAACCTTTATGGTTTGAAGAACCACGCTTATTAAAACTACACCAGTATGTGTGAGAAATGGTAAGTATTCTTATCATTAATTATTAATTAAGTAAATCACAACAAACTATAACTCTTAAAATAACAAAGTGCTTTCATAAGCAGTCTATTGACCTATTCAAAAGATATAACTGACTGTACAAATGACAACACAACATCAAATTTAGTTCAACCACTCTCTCGTAATAAATTAGGCCACCAGGAACTAAATTCACTAGGACAGGATTCCTGTCCAGGTTCATGATCTGGGACTATCACGGTTGTAAGATAGAGTTTTTAGTAAATCACGATTATTACTAAAATCAACCACATTTCACAAATACCTGGTCCATTTATAGAGTGCCAAATATAAACAATTTAGTGGAAGGCTGGTGGTACTGGTGGCGTAATTTTCTGTGGCTATTAACCTGGCGGCGATGCAGTCGTAGCAATGCTGTTGGCCTCGCCCTGTTACGTATCTCCTTGACGTCGGAATTATATTTATAGGGCCAAAATCCATGCCACGATAATGGTATCACAAATGCAGCATCCGAGGCCCATAAATACTGCCCTTAAGCTCTACTGGCCTGAAAACTCCAGGAATGTGAGCCACAATGATCCGCTAGTGCTAGCGAGGTGTTACCCACAGCACTGCTCAGCCCATACTCCTTACCCGTCAGAAAGGACGAGTTGCCACTTGCGCGCCAACCTCACCTTTTCTACTCCACCAGAATACTTTCGTAGCTGCGGGGCTTCCCCACATCCTTTACATTCAACACTACGTTCCCTAACTATGGACCAAGTCATTTACAGTACATTATATACAGGGTGTTTCAAAAATGACCGGTATATTTGAAACGGCAATAAAAACTAAACGAGCAGCGATAGAAATACACCGTTTGTTGCAATATGCTTGGGACAACAGTACACTTTCAGGCAGACAAACTTTCGAAATTACGGTAGTTACAATTGTCAACAACAGATGGCGCTGCGGTCTGGGAAACTCTATAGTACGATATTTTCCACATATCCACCATGCGTAGCAATAATATGGCGTAGTCTCTGAATGAAATTACCCGAAACCTTTGACAACGTGTCTGGCGGAATGGCTTCACATGCAGATGAGATGTACTGCTCCAGCTGTTCAATTGTTTCTGGATTCTGGCGGTACACCTGGTCTTTCAAGTGTCCCCACAGAAAGAAGTCACAGGGGTTCATGTCTGGCGAATAGGGAGGCCAATCCACGCCGCCTCCTGTATGTTTCGGATAGCCCAAAGCAATCACATGATCATCGAAATATTCATTCAGAAAATTAAAGACGTCGGCCGTGCGATGTGGCCGGGCACTATCTTGCATAAACCACGAGGTGTTCGCAGTGTCGTCTAAGGCAGTTTGTACCGCCACAAATTCAAGAAGAATATCCAGATAGCGTGATGCAGTAATCGTTTCGGATCTGAAAAATGGGCCAATGATTCCTTTGGAAGAAATGGCGGCCCAGACCAGTACTTTTTGAGGATGCCGGGACGATGGGACTGCAACATTGGGCTTTTCGGTTCCCCATATGCGCCAGTTCTGTTCATTGACGAAGCCGTCCAGGTAAAAATAAGCTTCGTCAGTAAACCAAATGCTGCCCACATGCATATCGCCGTCATCAGTCCTGTGCACTATATCGTTAGCGAATGTCTTTCGTGCAGCAATGGTAGCGGCGCTAAGGGGTTGCCGCGTTTGAATTTTGTATGGATAGAGGTGTAAACTCTGGCGCATGAGACGATACGTGGACGTTGGCGTCATTTGGACCGCAGCTGCAACACGTTGAACGGAAACCCGAGGCCGCTGTTGGACCACCTGCTGCACTAGCTGCACGTTGCCCTCTGTGGTTGCCTTACGCGGTCGCCCTACCTTTCCAGCACTTTCATCCGTCACGTTCCCAGTCCGTTGAAATTTTTCAAACAGATCCTTTATTGTATCGCTTTTCGGTCCTTTGGTTACATTAAACCTCCGTTGAAAACTTCGTCTTGTTGCAACAACACTGTGTTCTAGGCGGTGGAATTCAACACCAGAAAAATCCTCTGTTCTAAGGAATAAACCATGTTGTCAACAGCACACTTGCACGTTGTGAACAGCACACGCTTACAGCAGAAAGACGACGTACAGAATGGCGCACCCACAGACTGCGTTGTCTTCTATATCTTTCACATCACTTGCAGCGCCATCTGTTGTTGAAAATTGTAATTACTGTAATTTCGAAAGTTTGTCCGCCTGAAAATGTACTGTTGTCCCAAGCATATTGCAACAAACTGTGTATTTCTATCGCTGCTCGTTTAGTTTTTATTGCCTTTTCAAATATACCAGTCATTTTTGAAACACCCTGTAACATCTGTTCTAGTAGTTATTTAAATTCACAAGCACAGTTTAAACAACATCGTTCAAAAGTTCACGTAACTGAAATATGTATACATAATTAAACAATTTCCATGATACATAGAACATTCTATATCAGGAACACTATAAACCGACATATAATTATCGCTGCAGATACAAAATAGGTCAAAAATAGCTGTTACAAGGTCCACTCGTGTACAGTTGATGACTCCACGACACAAAGCTTTACGCCTCTCCTGGGCCCGTCAACACCGACATTGAACTGTTGATGACTGGAAACATGTTGCCTGGTCGGACGAGTCTTATTTCAGATTTTATCGAGCGAATGGACGTGTACGGGTACGGAGACAACCTCATGAATCCACAGACCCGGCGTGTCAGCAAGGGACTGTAAACACTTCCGATGGCCACCAAAGTCCCCACACATTAACATTATTGAGGATATCTCGGATTCCTTGCAAAGTGCTGTTCACAAGAGATCTCCACCCCCTCCTACTATTACGGATTTAAGGACAGTCCTGCCGCATTCATTGTGTCGATTCCCTGCAGCAACTACTTCAGACATTATTGAGTCCATATCACATTGTGTTGCGGCACTTCTAAATTCTCTCGAGGGCCCTACACGATATTAGGCGGGTGCACCAGTTTATTTGGCGCTTCAGTGTATAAATTGTTGAAGAGTTAACCCGCTAATCTGCCAATTCAGTAATTACTAGGCTTATTTACTTAAATGTGTTTATGCAATTGTATGCCGGAAAACAGAACGGTTATTAATATTACTCCATGCATGTACTGTTGGTTTCTGAATTGGGCAAACACTAAGAGACCTAAGATCTGTTAATTTCATGAAGGTTCTCACTGACTATTTATAGCATTCAGAACGTAATATTAAACATCAGTTTTGTCTGGATTTTTCTCTTGAGTACCTTTGTCACCTCTGCTATCCAGTGGTGTAGTAATTTTCTTATAAGGTGCTTATTTGGGGAATATACTTCTGTTTTGGATTGTATCTTTCGAGAAAGAATTTTTAGCACTTCTTCAATTGTACTGCTACATTTTTTACTGTTGTATTTAGTTTGTGTGCTATTAATCAGTCTGGTACAATTCAATGAATGTCAATTACTCTGTTTCTTGGTACTCAATACTGCAGGAGGTGTTTTTCAAATATACGTTTAATAATCGTAACTTTGTGTGTTGTGTTAAAACAAAGAGAAAGTTCACAACACGAATAGTGTTCAATTTCCCTTTGGCCCTGTCCTTCCTGCCACAAACTGCCTGACGCGCGTGTTGTGTACCAGCGCCCTGATCATATTTGAATGAGCAGCTAGCAGCATCCCACACAGGTCTGTAAAGAGAAACCAAGTCTATATTTGTCCACAAACATGTGTGATAACGTTAGTTCCCAGAGACGACAAAGACTCTTTAATGTCACAATATACCGTACCAAATCCAGCCACATTCTGTATAGAATTTATGCTAGTGAATTAAGTCCACTCTTAATCACGTATTTTAGCACTTCCTTTGTGGATAAAATTGGTTTATAGGGACCAAAACTGCATGTAACACTCATCTCAATTAAAGAAAGCGGAAACTGATTCATAGAGAGGGCCATATACCGTGTCGTATAGGCTATAAGATGCTACCTATTATGAGACGCACCTTAGTTTTTAAGCTGTTTTTTATATAACATTTTACGATATTTATTATTAGATTGCAAAGCGAGACCAAAAAAAATTCTTTGTGTATAAAACTGTACTGACATATCACAAAATCCCTGAAAATTGTCATCTGAACATTCTTCTTCTTCATCATCGTTATCGATATCGTCTTCATATATAAGACGGTTTCCACTGCCACCGAGAAAGTTACTTATGCCACACTTCTTGAAAGATTTAACAATAATGTCTTCTCTCACTCTAGACCATGAATGTTTTAACTACTGACACACTTGTTTGATTGTAGGTCGTTTTAAAGTTGCCTTCGGCGTGAATGCATGTTGGGTTTCATCCATCATCTACTTGCTCCATTCCTTTCTCATATACTCTTTAAATGTTTTGTTTATCGAGTTATGAAGAGTTTGCAGTTGTGAAGTAAGCCCTTCCTGAATAACAGGAAGCTCTGTATTTCCCTGTCTACCTTTCTCTTTTACATAATTTTTCAAACGACTGCTAAACTGATCTAGCAGAAGAAGAGAACTCTTCTTCAGTCAACCACCTTCCCTTCTCTCCCACGATCTGTTAACCCATAGTTTCATACCAGCCTCGTCTTTCCAACCCTTGTTATGTACGTGAATTGTTTTGCACTTGAAAATGCTCATTGGATTAAGTTTACTATTCTCAGCACAACACCAAAGGACAACAGTGCAATACATTTTTTCATGTTCACTTGTTCTTATAGTTAGTTGTAGCACCTTTCATGACAACAGTTCTATTCTAGGCAGATACAATGTCAGAGAAGTTTCGTTCATATTTACTGTTTGGCTTAGTGCCACACTGGTTTTCTTTAGATGTTGAATAATAAAGCCATGGAAAGATAATATTTTCTGTTCACACTCTCGCGACATTTTCTAAAATTTTTGGCTTTGGTTCAGATGCTAAGTCTATGACGCTTCATAGACCTGTAGCAACAACCAACTCCACCCGTAAATTCCACTGTAGCGCTAGCAAACTACCGTGTATTTTAATCATTTTTGTATTAATTCCTGTACCATTTTAACGGTGTCCTTGAATCCACTTTAATACATCAACTTCTAGTTTTGCCCATTTTGCATTCAGTCCTCTGACTGCGCGTTTAGTATTCCTCATTTTTTTCAGTTCTTCTTTACTAGCCCGCCAATCGCGAAAGATTTTTTCTGTTGGTGAAAGGTCGAAATGCCGCTAAAGCTGCTCTGCTTCCATGTTCTTCTGCATAAGCTGTTACTTTCAATGTATAGCTCGCATCATATGACCTGTCCGCAGCTCGTGGTCGTGCGGTAGCGTTCTCGCTTCCGGCGCACGGGTTCCCGGGTTCGATTCCCGGCGGGGTCAGGGATTTTCTCTGCCTCGTGATGACTGGGTGTTGTGTAATGTCCTTAGGTTAGTAAGGGTTTAAGTCTAAGTTCTAGGGGACTGATTACCATAGATGTTAAGTCCCATAATGCTCAGAGCCATTTGAACCAATACCTTTTGCTTTTTATAACGAAATTAGCTACCGTACTAACAGAAATATTATGCTGTCATCGACAACGCAAATCACTCTCAATTCAAGTTCGCTGGCGTCGTGGACAGCAATGACACATTATAGATAGGCAATGTTCTTGGTTTTTAATGACAGGGCCGGGGGAAGGGAGCTTGTGAATCCCTGTAACTCATGTTCATCACAACGGCGCACTGCTGGCGCCAGTTGAATCCAGTATTGCCAGACAGAGATAAGTTTCGCGTGGTACCGAAAATATGGCTATTTTTAAAACTGGCGGGAATTTTAAGTCAAGCACTGGACATTTTTGTGCTAATTTCGAGTATAAGACGCACATGAATTTTGGAGACAATATTTCGAAGAAAAAAGTGCGTCTTATAGTCTATTACATACGTTACATTGGAAAGAAAATTAGGGTTTAACCCCTATCCCCCTCCTTATAGGCGACGATGTCAACATGAATGAGGAACAGGTTTGAAGTGGACAAAGGGTGGGAATGAAACACAATGGATTTAGACTAGATCAATCTAGAAAAACCACCAGTGACTTAAATCTGAATGATCAAACATGAATTTACTCTCCGATGCCCCTAACACCGTGAGTCTAGTACTTTTATCGTTGTACCACTTCGTTTGGTATGCAGTTCCAAGTACAAGTCCTGGTCTGGCACGAAGTATTAATTTTTCATGGTCTTCTCCATCATTTCAAAGAATTTTTGCGGTTTCCTAAGTGACAAAGTTTCTCTCCCACAGCCACACTTGAGTTTACTTGAGACAACTAATTTCAGAGACAAGCCTTATTACCAAAGTATTAATTTGTCTGGTAGTTTCTTACGTGGCTGTCTCTTAGGAGACAGATAAAACCAAACAGATTTCCATAGCAGGTATTGTACCAAATACGTCGTGCAGGTAGAAAAATTGAGAGGCTAAGGTTACGTTAGGTGGAAGAGGTCTTCGACCTAGCCAAAGATTCACAATGAATTTTAAGTCCACAGGACATAGTGACACCTCGTACGTAATATGTCTTGGTTAGAACAGGAGTTGAAATTATCCAATTCAGTGACTTTTGCTCACATGTTCTTTACAGATACACCAGTTCTGTTAATAATAACAGCTCTTCCTCACTTCTTTACAGGGTGTTACAAAAAGGTACGGCCAAACTTTCAGCAAACATTCCTCACACACAAAGAAAGAAAATATGTTATGTGGACATGTGTCCGGAAACGCTTACTTTCCATGTTAGAGCTCATTTCATTACTTCTCTTCAAATCACATTAATCATGCAATGTAAACACACAGCAACAGAACGTACAAACGTGACTTCAAACACTTTGTGCCGGCCGCGGTGGTCTAGCGGATCTAGGCGCGCAGTCCGGAACCGCGCGACTGCTACGGTCGCAGGTTCGAATCCTGCCTCGGGCATGGATGTGTGTGATGTCCTTAGGTTAGTTAGGTCTAATTAGTTCTAAGTTCTAGGCGACTGATGACCACAGAAGTTTAGTCGCATAGTGCTCAGAGCCATTTGAACCATTTCAAACACTTTGTTACAGAACATGTTCAAAATTTCCTCCGTTAGCGAGGATACATGCATCCACCCTCCGTCGCATGGAATTCCTGATGCGCTGATGCAGCCCTGGAGAATGGCGTATTGTATCACAGCCGTCCACAATACGAGCACGAAGAGTCTCTACATTTGGTACCCGGGTTGCGTAGACAAGAGCTTTCAAATGCCTCCATAAATGAAAGTGAAGAGGGTTGAGGTCAGGAGAGCGTGGAGGCGATGGAATTGGTCCGCCTCTACAAATCCATCGGTCACCGAATCTGTTGTTGAGAAGCGTACGAACACTTCGACTGAAATGTGCGGGAGCTCCATCGTGCATGAACCACATGTTGTGTCGTACTTGTAAAGGCACATGTTCTAGCAGCACAGGTAGAGTATTCCGTATGAAATCGGTGCGGTTAATCGAGGAAGTGCAGTACATACTGACGAAACTAAAATGAGCTCTAACATGGAAATTAAGCGTTTCCGGACACATGTCCACATAACATCTTTTCTTTATTTGTGTGTGACGAATGTTTCCTGAAAGTTTGGCCGTACCTTTTTATAACACCCCGTATATGCACCCCGTGTCTCATACCTACCGCAAAATTACTTCTGAGTTCTACATCTACGTCTACATAGGTACTTCGCAATCCACGGTACGGCGCATGGCAGAGGGTAAGAGGTACCACAACTAGTCAGTTCCTTCTTGCAAACAAAGCGAGTGAAAGGACTGTCTGTATGTCTCCGCATGAGCCCTGTTCCCTCTGATTTTCTCTTAGTCGCCCTTACGCGCAATGTGTATTGGCGGCAGAAGAATTGTTCTGCAGTCAGCTTCAAATGTCAGTTCTGTAAATTGTCTCAGTATTGTTGCTCGAAAAGAATGTCGCCTTCCCTCCAGCGATCCCTATTTGAGTTGCTGAAGCATGTCCGTAACTCGTGCGTGTTGTTCGAACTTACCAGTAACAAATATAGCAGCCTGCCTCTCAATTGCTTCGACATCTTCCGATCTGCTGCGGATCCCAACCACTCGAGCAGTACTCAAGAATAGGTTGTACTAGTCTCCTTTACAGATGAATCACACTTTCCTAGAAGTCTCCCAATAAACCGAAGTGGACCATTCCCCTTCCCTATCACAATCTTCACATGCTCATTCCATTCCATATCGCTTCACAACTTTACGCTCTATTTTTAACTGACATGACTGTGTCAAGAGCAACACTCCTACTGTTGTATCCAAACATTATGGGTTTGTTTTTCCTACTCCTCACCATAAAATTACATTTTTTTTCTATGTAGCTGCCATTCAGCACACCAACTAGAAATTTTTTTTCTATCACCTTATAGCCTCCTACAGTCACTCAACTTCGACACCTTACCGCACACCACGGCGTCACCAACAAACAACCGCAGATTGCTGCCCATCTTGTTCGCCAAATCGTTTATGTATACAGAGAACAACAGTGGTCCTGGGGCACTCCTGACGATACCCTTGTCTCTGATGAACACTAACCATCGAGAACAACATATTGGGTTCTATAACTTATGGAGTCTTCCAGCCACTTACATATCTGTGAAACTATTCCATACCACCTTTAACAGCCTGCAATGGGGCACAGTGTAAAAGGCTTTAGGGAAACCTAGAAATATGGACTCTGCCTGTTGCCCTTCATCCATAGTTGGCAGTATATCAAGTGAGAAAAGTGCAAGCTTTCTAAAAGCATTTTGATTCGTGGAGATAAGAATCTTGGTCTCAAGAAAATTTATTGTATTCGAACTGAGAATGTATTCAAGGACTCGGCAGCAAACTGATGTTAGCGATATTGGCTCGTAATTTTGCGGGGCCACTCTTTTGCCCCTCTTACGTTCAAGACCACCCGCACTTTTTTGAAGGCGCCTGGGACATTGCACTGAACGAGAGATTCGCGATAAATGCAACTAGATAGGGGGAGAATGCCGTAGACCACTCTTTGTAAAACCGAACTGGGATTCCATCCGGACCTGGTGATTTACTTGTTTTCAAATCTTTCAGTTGTTTCTGTACGCCAGGGATGCTTATTACTGTGTCGTCGATATGTAAGTCTGTCCGATCGTCGAACGGCTGCATGTTTCCACGATTCTCCCGTGTGAACGATTTTTTTTAACGTGAGATTTAAAACTTCGGCTTTGGTTTTGCTGTCTTCAACTGCCACAGCAGACTATTCAACAAGTGATTGGCTGGAAGCCTTAGAGCCACTTAGTGGGTTCACATAGGACAAGAATATTCTCGGGTTCTCTCCCAGATGTTTTGCTAATGTTAAAGTGTCTGTTAATGCCTAAGGGTCATCGGGCATCGGTCCCCAGACTTATACGCTACTTAACCTAACTTACGCTAAGAACAACACACACCCCCATGCCTGAGGGATGACTCTGTGGCGGAACCGGTTTATAGTATTTCGTGACTTTGATTACTTACTTCAGGCAGATCACTTAACATAACTTACGCTAAGAACAACACACACGCCCATGCCTGAGGGAGGGCTCTGTGGCGGAACCGGTTTATAGTATTTCGTGACTTTAATTACTTACTTCAGGCAGATCAATATACACTCCTGGAAATTGAAATAAGAACACCGTGAATTCATTGTCCCAGGAAGGGGAAACTTTATTGACACATTCCTGGGGTCAGATACATCACATGATCACACTGACAGAACCACAGGCACATAGACACAGGCAACAGAGCATGCACAATGTCGGCACTAGTACAGTGTATATCCACCTTTCGCAGCAATGCAGGCTGCTATTCTCCCATGGAGACGATCGTAGAGATGCTGGATGTAGTCCTGTGGAACGGCTTGCCATGCCATTTCCACCTGGCGCCTCAGTTGGACCAGCGTTCGTGCTGGACGTGCAGACCGCGTGAGACGACGCTTCATCCAGTCCCAAACATGCTCAATGGGAGACAGATCCGGAGATCTTGCTGGCCAGGGTAGTTGACTTACACCTTCTAGAGCACGTTGGGTGGCACGGGATACATGCGGACGTGCATTGTCCTGTTGGAACAGCAAGTTCCCTTGCCGGTCTAGGAATGGTAGAACGATGGGTTCGATGACGGTTTGGATGTACCGTGCACTATTCAGTGTCCCCTCGACGATCACCAGTGGTGTACGGCCAGTGTAGGAGATCGCTCCCCACACCATGATGCCGGGTGTTGGCCCTGTGTGCCTCGGTCGTATGCAGTCCTGATTGTGGCGCTCACCTGCACGGCGCCAAACACGCATACGACCATCATTGGCACCAAGGCAGAAGCGACTCTCATCGTTGAAGACGACACGTCTCCATTCGTCCCTCCATTCACGCCTGTCGCGACACCACTGGAGGCGGGCTGCTCGATGTTGAGGCGTGAGCGGAAGACGGCCTAACGATGTGCGGGACCGTAGCCCAGCTTCATGGAGACGGTTGCGAATGGTCCTCGCCGATACCCCAGGAGCAACAGTGTCCCTAATTTGCTGGGAAGTGGCGGTGCGGTCCCCTACGGCACTGCGTAGGATCCTACGGTCTTGGCGTGCATCCGTGCATCGCTGCGGTCCGTTCCCAGGTCGACGGGCACGTGCACCTTCCGCCGACCACTGGCGACAACATCGATGTACTGTGGAGACCTCACGCCCCACGTGTTGAGCAATTCGGCGGTACGTCCACCCGGCCTCCCGCATGCCCACTATACGCCCTCGCTCAAAGTCCGTCAACTGCACATACGGTTCACGTCCACGCTGTCGCGGCATGCTACCAGTGTTAAAGACTGCGATGGAGCTCCGTATGCCACGGCAAACTGGCTGACACTGACGGCGGCGGTGCACAAATGCTGCGCAGCTAGCGCCATTCGACGGCCAACACCGCGGTTCCTGGTGTGTCCGCTGTGCCGTGCGTGTGATCATTGCTTGTACAGCCCTCTCGCAGTGTCCGGAGCAAGTATGGTGGGTCTGACACACCGGTGTCAATGTCTTCTTTTTTCCATTTCCAGGAATATATATATATATATATATATATATATATATATATATATATATATATATATATATATACAGTTACCTATTGGCAGCGTAACAATTCGTTTGATCTCAAAAATGATTATCCCGGTTAATATTTGTCACTCCGCTAAAGAAATCTCAAGAAATCTCCCCTTGACGTTGTGTAGAAATGTTGTCTGTAAAGTCGTGTGAGTGGGACTAAATTGCATATCATTTATCAGATTTTACACAACTGTTACTTAAGATGGAAGCACTTTTCTCTAGCAAAAGGAACATTTCGTCACAAAATACTACCCGCGCACAACGCTGACGTATGTCTCCTATCAAAATATTTCATGTAAATCGTCCGAAATAATTAGGCTTCATACATCAGAAAATGAGAAATTGATATTACGTAACGTGCTGTGAGCACTGTATTTAAGGATTAAATCTGAGCTGAATTCTGTCTTTTAAAGTAGATACGGGACCACCGGTGCACATTTATTTCTATTCATATATATCTAACAACATTTATGTTTCTTAAAATTCTCGATTCAAAACTGCCGCGGAGATAATTTTGCTAAGATGGTGGCAGACAGACGATAGTCAATTTATCTATTGTTATTTTCCATTCCTATTATATCAAGGTAATATATTTAGATAAAACTCTTTAAGTGTTTTATCTCTATTTGTAGCAGTTAAAATTACTTCCAATGATAAATACCGCAATATTTCTTATATCAGCTACTAGTAAACTCCGCTGTAAGTTACTAGCGCTAATGGCTGCGCTCCTAATTGCGGAGCTGAAAATTAACACTTAAAAACATTAATTAGATTGGATTACTATTGAAATAAATACAAATCCACGTCTAGACAATAGCGACTCTATTTTTCAAATAATAATTAACAATATATATAGTTACAGGTTTTCTGTTTACAGTCCTCACACGTCTCACGTTCGAACAGTTTATCGTTTAGCACAGGAAGAACAACTGAACCACCATTATCACAGATAACAAAAAAATTATAACTGTCGTTGTCCATGAGTGTAGTTCTCAAATCCTAATTTTTATTCACACGGAAATTAAATTATTACAGAAATAATGAAATAATTATCGTCATTTTAAACGATATAGTCCTTTTATACGTAGTGTCAATAATATTTTTTGAAGTTTGTTCACTTAGTTCATTTTAACATCTTGTGGCTAGAACATAGTGTCGTGGATATCACAACTCGAACCTCCGGCGGGAGAGGCCGCGCAACCCGTTACGTGGCGCCTCAAACCACGCGGCAAGGTAAAAGTGATAGTTGTTGTATGCTTCGCACACAGACCTTTTCACAGGCGGACGAATCTCTACAAACTTTTTCTCGTCGTCATTTTCACATTATCTTTTGAATCAAGAATACAAAAGTCTCTATGACTGGTTGGTTCGTTCCTCAATACCCCTTACCCACAACCTAAAATAGCCATAGTATTCACTAAACAATAACAACTTCAGTTATTACAGCAGTAATTTACATTCAGCTATTGTCTATAGTCTTCAGTTTTTCACATTCCGCCACGTTACACACCATGATGGGAACATTTCCCTGCCACAGGGACACGGGCAGCCGAAGAACTTCGGAACTACTGCTTGTTGTCTATTTAATTTCATTCTTGAGGTGTCCGTATTCGACAGTTTGTATAAAGTTCGATGGAAAGTTCATTCGTACATGCATGCATGTACGAAAGAATAGACAATGCTGACCATTTAAAGCCGTACCAAATACATGCTTGCATGTCCGAAGAAACATTGCATCGAACATTGCACACATTAAATGCATTGATGCATTTAATGCCAAAACCAAGACGATATAGCGACAAAGCTAAGTAAGTCTCTCCCTGTTTGGGAATTAGCTAATTGACGACCTCTGTATGAAGCAGACACTGGCGCATATGAAAGTTTTAGTCTCTCTGTGAAGCCTGTTCGGATAGCCTATGAGGTTTCAGGCGAGCACTCGCGAAAAGGGGAAAATCCGAGTTCGAGAGCTGCAACGTCAAAAATTTTCATTAGTTTGCAGTTAATCGTACAGCTGTGGCGACACCGTTCATTTATGTGATGTGAGCGATCTGTTGCTTTAGTGGAAACAAATTTCTTTTGAAATCAAGATCGCTAAATCTTGAAATAAACAATATTTAGCGATCTAGCCTTGAGAAGAAATTTCTTTCCACTTAATTACTTACCAAAACCGCACTCAAACGTTGTTGGTACCATTTTTAAACTAACAGTGTCTTCGTTTCTGAGACACAAGTATTTAAATGTTCACGTAGTAATCTCATTCAGTGTACAGGAAATGTGGAGCTGGGGCAGGGACCTATGATTTACTTCCCCGTATTTCACTTACAACCCCTGACCCAGCAACGATGTAGCTAGAAATGGCAAACACGAATATTTGAGATAAGCAAGGGCGGAGGAGCAAAATTGTCATGGACTATCGTAAAGAGATAAGCGCGACTGAATAAATAAGTCATGATCGACAAAGACCCAACGTTTCTTCGGTTTATGAGTTCGGCGTTTTACAACCTTGCCTCCTCGCTCGATACAAACGGTCGCTGCTTACGTCGTTATATGCTGCTAGGAGAAATATAATATCTTATCGTTTTTTTCATCCTGAGTTGTACTTTTTCGTATCTGCTTCTAGCAGTCCCCCCAGCAGAAACTGGCACTCCAGCTTCCCATTTTACAGGATATTCCTCGCTACGTTATCCTCTCGCCATACAGCTATCTACACAGAGCAAAGAGAAAGTGAGACAGAGATTCCCCCTCCTTGTTCGCATTACACTACCGTTATCTTTTGCCATTAAATACCCAAAACAGGTCTTCACCACGGCGGCAACAAAATGTTTAGGTTGTGCTTCAGTGCCAAAGGAAACGTATTACATTTGGAATGTTAACAACGTCATGAAGGACTCGTCTCGCATTACAGCGACAGCAGCCGATTGAGGCGGCTCAGTGGTAAGGCACTCAACTCGTAGCCGGGAGAATCGCAGGTTCGAATCCTGGCTCTACAGACTTGGATTTTCCGTGATTTTCCTCGTAGGCTTAAGGCGAATTCCGGGATGGTTCCTTCGAAAGGGCTTGGCCGAATTCCTTCCCCAGCTTTCTCCAGTCCGATTTTGTGCTCAGTCTCTAATGATCTCGTTATTAACGGTACATTGAAGTCTAACCTTCCTTCTCTTCTTAAAACGATAGTGCTACTTTTGATGCTTCTGTGGCTATTAAAACTGAAACAAAACAGTTTTTTGTCCTTGTGTAAAACATTCATCGAAATAGTTCTAAGAATTGTTAGTGCCTTAATGATTCAGACGGAGAAAAACTTAAAGTAATTTAAATTCTTCGCTTTCTATTGTCGATATCCCGATTAGAACAAGACTTTCCTTTCAGATTGTACAGCAGCCAAATATCGTATGTAACTTTATCTTTATTTTTATATGTTTCTCTCGACCAACGCTAGCATCTCCATAACTGTGGAAATATAATATGTTACACTACCATACATCAAGATAAATTCACAGATTCAACTTACAACATAACTTACATTACGTACCCGAGGGTCACACGTTACAAGCAACGGGCTATTTATAACACCGTCGTCATATATGAAATGGCTTACGTAAAAAAAATGTCGTGTGACTAGAGCCTGCCGTCGGGTAGACCGTTCGTCGGGTGCAAGCCTTTATATTTGACACCGCTTCGGCGACTTGCGCGTCGATGGGGATGAAATGATGATGATTAGGACAACACAACACCCAGTTCCTGAGCGGAGAAAATCTCCGACCCAGCCGGAAATCGAACCCGGGCCTTTAGAATTGACATTCTGTCGCGCTGACCACTTTTTCTTTTATTTTCTTTTTCTTCCATTTTGTTCGTTGTTGATCGTTGTGTTTGGTCGTTGCGGATGTGACATGACATCCGTTAAAGTTCGTTTGTTTATTCTTCCACTCAGTTTTTTTTTTATTACAGAGGCCAAATAGCTCTCTGACCGAGCACGATGAGCTACTGTGCCGGTACCACTCAGTTACCGGGGGCGGACATGGCTTAAGTTGTTTATGTACATGTAACGTAAACTCCCTGGTCAGGTACCTTCAAAAGATTAAACAGCAAGACATATCATTTCTTGTTTGGCGAGGCAAAGCCCTATACATATGCGCTTTGATTCAAACAACCTCATGAAGACTAATGTTAAACAGTGCAATAATAAAAAACACCAGTATCACTAATCTATGGCAAATTACCCGCCGCTGTTTCTGAAGTTCACAGGTACAATGCTAAAAAACGTGCCCGATTATTAAAATTTGCCGCAGACGTAACACCGGTTCCGGTAACATCATCGACGTTAAGCGGCGCCGGGCTGGGCTAGCACTTGGGTGGGTGACCATCCGATCTGCCGAGCGCTGTTGGCAGTCGGGTTGCACTCAGCCCTTTTGAGGCAAACGGAGGAGCTACTTGACTAAGAAGTAGCGCCTTCGGTCTCGTAAACTGACATACGGCCGGGAGGGCGGTTTAGTTTAGGTTATTAAAATTATTTTAAATAGCCAGAGCAAAATTACTAATTAAAATTATAATTGCCACTTTTACGGTCGTTAACACATGTGTCATGTATGTAAAAGGTTATTAATACCACTGAAACTGACCAATATCAACGTAGGTAAAACATACCATCCAGACATGGTCGCAACATTCCTCTTACGTCTACAACTATTAAAGTGTAATATATGGACAGGAAGATATTTACAACATACATATTTATTTACAACGTACATATTTGGTACATATACGTATTTGCGTAAACAAATGAAGACATTAAATTTCAAATTGCATGAAACTTTCGTTTTTAGCCCAGGAAAATCATTCACGTTGGATGTGCTGACATCATAAAGATAGTATAGAGTCACAGCTCTTATGGCCATGAACACATTTCTAAAATTCATAACTGGTTAGGAATAGCTTTAAAATTAACATGAAAAAGATAACTGACCAGAAATTTTACCTTAGCTGCACACAACCAACCTACCCAGTCTTATGTACAAACTCTAATAGTTCTGGAGGTAAGAGGAACGATGTCACCATGTCTGAATGGTATGTTTAATGTAAGTTGATGAAGGTCAGTTGTAATGGCATTAATAACCTGGTAGATACATGTCATATGTTTGTACCATTTCATGTATGACGGTGGCGTTACGCACCGTCCGATATTTGGAAAGTTTTGCCCTTTTTTTAGACAGCAGCTTTTTTTTAGAGAGAATAGTAGGCCTACGCGAGTTGGGACAGACTATCGGTAGATAACACACCGGCACAAGTTCAAGACGGATGCACGTGGCTTCTTCTGGGTTTCGTGGGTCGCAACTGCAGGAGTGTAAAAAGCTGCGATTTTATAGCAAATAGTAGGACGACGTGATGTTTTCTGAATAAAATCTTAACTTTGACATTGAACCAAACGGACGATGTAGTTTGGTGGGTCTGTGGACAATGGACCTGCACGTGCATTCGAAACAATTTGTGAACGACATAAATATGAAAAGGACTCTGGGTAACTGTAAATAAACTTTGAACTGTGCTAAGTAACTAAGTAGACAGATACGTGAAGTGCTACGAAGTTAGAGTGTTTACAAGTAATTATGCTTACTAATTAATTGGAGTACGTTAACAGTGTGCATCTTTTCATACTTGAAGCGTCCATTGTTAAGCTGGAGTATTCATCTTGAAGACTAAGATCGTTAAATGCAAGAATCGTAAGAAATTGACGCAACTTAACAGTGAAATCTAGCAAAGAGTTAAAACGCAGCTTATGCAAAGACTCTGTAATAAGACTGTTATGGAATGAGAGCTCTCGTGTGTGAAAATTGTATATTGACTGTTCTCCATTTAAAAAAGGGAAATTTTTTTTAATAAGTCAAAAATAACATATGTGAACAGTGTTGCTTTTGCAATTAAAATATTTCTTTGTCTCCATTTATCCTTTTTAATTAATGCTGATTACTGACATGAATCAAATTCATCATGTAATCGTACAGAACAATAACTTACAGTAACAGTCTTGCTATAAAATTATCTCCTTTTGTAATTTGAAACTGACATACATTGCCTTTGCAAGTGTATAAACGTAATTCCACTAGTAGCATAAATCGTTAAAATATTAGTAACGTATATTAAATATCAGTAGAAAAGTATTTAAAAATTATTTTGTCTCAATAGTGTCATAGTGATACCACTAAACTGCGGTCAATTTCATTTATTTACAGACTGCACCAACAAAGTCTACCACAAACTTTATATTTCTCATTCTTTTATTACAGTTTTGCTGGTAATTTTTAGTAATACACGTTATTGACGGGCAAAACTGTCACTTTTTTTCAGGGATCGAATCATACCTGCTCACTCACTGCAATAAACTAGTTCTTTTTCATGACTCACCGCTCATCATATCACAAAAATAAATGAAAGGCAAGCACCTTGCTTTTTTAATTCAGTGTCACTGTGCTTACATTTTTATCTTATTTTAACTTGTTTTGCAAGAGTTTAAAAAAGTAATAATTTTCTGTTACATCTATTTTAGTTTTAAAAATTTCACAAAGTCTTATAGTTTATTTTCAGTAAAATTTAAAAATATCAAGCTTTTGAATATTTTTACCAAGTTGAGGGGCTATAACAATATAACTCATTTTTGTTGCTTCTTCATAATCTTATAGGAAACAAAATATAATACAAAAACTACAAAGTAAATGAACTTAATTTCTAGCTCTTGAAATTATCTGCAATTGTTTACAATCAACATGGCAACATTTATGTCTAACTGGAAAGAACTAATCAATGTTAAGATTTATAATCAAATTTTGAGCAGATTGAATGAAAGTAAGCCGGTTTCCTTTCTCAGCGAATTTCTGTCCCCCTTTTGAAAAGCTACACTCACAGGGCACAGATGTAGCTGGGACACACAACCTTCATTTAACCAACTGGTGAAGCGTCGGGTCCAGTAGGTATCTGGAATCTCACAAATTTAAGGACTCACTACTTGTAGGGAAATGTGGCTCAGATAAATACCTTTATTGTTTGACAATCGCTGCATCTCCTGGATGGTGGTTTCCTTGGAGCTCATTGATGGTATCATCAAACTCCTCCCAAATTGAAGATATCGCTCCTAACAAAAAAATTCAAATGGCTCCAAACACTGTGGGACTTAACATCTGAGGTCATCAGTCCCCTAGACTTAGAACTGCTTAAACCTAACTAACCTAAGGACATGGCACACATCCATGCCCGAGGCAGGATTCGAACATGCGACCATAGCAGGCGTTTGGTTCCGGACCGAAGCGCCTAGAACCACTCGGACACCGCGCCCGGCCGCTCCTAACACAGTGGCAATTGGTTGGTAATTGCCCATTTTTAAAATTTTGCTTTTTGTTAAGTTTTCTTCTTTCAGATGTGCTCTTTTTGAAAAATATAGCTGCACCTTTGACCACATCAACAGTTCTATGTACTAACTTTTCTTACTGCGTGTTGCATAACAAGATTTAAGGAATGAGCGAAGCACAGGTCATGTGGAAGGTTCAAAAACATAGAAGCTGATACCATGTTTGAAGCACTGTCCATTGTTATCCTAATTAATTTCAACTTGTTATAGATAGTGATAGCAGCCTTTACAAAATCTGAAATATTTTCTGGAGTGTGTCTTGCTTCAGACTGGAATCACTTCAGAAGTAACGTCTTTGCTTCTCAGCTGTAAAATACGCTATGAAGGCATCTAAATTAATATTATTTTTAATTGTTCACCTGTCGTTGCATTAACAATGGTCAAGAAGTGAAAACAGACATATGTGAGGACAATTTATTAGAAAAGATTTTTCTAATGCCAGCAGAAGAATCATCAGTTAATTGCGATCTTGACTAGATTCCTTACTGACACTGTTCCAGAGGTACTGCTGGTTGCCTGGACTTTGCGCTTCTCTTCAGGTCTCATGAGCAAACAGAAGAATAGAAAGTTATCTGCTGTAAGAAGCAGTATTTCTTCTTTTTATGCGGGATGTTGGGTGCTGAACAGTGAGTGGGTTCATGAGCGATGAATGGTGAGAGGTTGGCGACCAGTGAATGGTGAGTTGGCTAACGGACTGAGGTGTGCAGCTGGTTGGAACTAGTTCGCCTGTGAGCCACTCTGTGCTGAGATAGGAACGGCAGGGGAGCGAAGGGCAGAGAAGTGGCTCTTACGAGTCCATACTTTGCAGATATTTTGGATCCAAAGACCAACTACTCCTTTTTTATAGTGACCAATTGCTCACTGTGTAGAAAGATCTACTCCTTTGAATTGGTTCGCTCATCTCCAGTAGACAAATCCATTAAGATTTATTCTGTGCAAATTATGAGATCATCAATTTGAAAGGTTCTGTATGTAAATATTTATAAATTTGGAGTTAATAAATTTGCCATTCGCCATTTTATGATGGGAGGACTAGCCTAATTAATCTATGAGTTAAGTTTGTATGCTTCTATGAGCAACGTAATTTTGAATAGAATAATTTTGGGTATTTGGTTGAGTCATTACAAAAAACACTAAAGAAAGTAAATAGCTGATGATTCGACCGACTCTGCAGACATGAAGAAGACCGCTGCGAAAGCGGTCGAAACGTTAACTGTTTAGTTCCATTAGTATTTTAAATGATGCAGCCAAATATCCAAAATTATTTTATTCAAAATAATCTGTTACTTGTTACCATTTGCTGAGAGCTGTAACGGGCACTGAGCTCAAATTTGACAGTTGGCAGGCATGTGTTTTGTTGTTTTTGTTTATGTTGTACATACATGTCAGTGTTTCCTCCATTGCATCTGAGGTATTATGTTTCGTATCATTCTTTTGAGCTTTCTTCAGCAGAAGACTAGCCCCGACAATTTGCCTTACTTTCCAAGTGTGCATACTTAGCGTTATACCGCAATCGTAAATACATTTCGTATAGATTAACTAATGAAATACGTTCATTAGTGTGCTCTTCAAGCTTGCCATTAAAGGTTTTTCTTTTATTTGCGTTCGGCTGTTTATGCTTAATTTTTGATCTTGCATATTTAGCGTTATACCACAAATTTAAGTGCATTTGGTAATAGTTTTCTTACATATTAGTTTCCAAAACATATTTAGTGTCCTTTTGCATCTGTATTTAATATATTATCGTTATCACTTAGAAAATCTCTTAACTAATTTCCAAACTACCATGGATACTAAGTGTATGAGCTGCAGTAGGAAATTTAGTTCAGGGTTTTTGTGCAGCTTTTGTGACAGGTGGTTTCATTGGGGAAATTGTAGCGGTGTGGGAATTGGGGAAGCGAACGAGATTCTTCCATTCTTTTACAGGGTTTGCTCAACAGATAGGATTATAGCTGAACAGGAGGAGAAAATTAGAGCCCTTCAGGTTGATTTGGACAGAGCGAGGGAGGAACTGAAGACGTTAAGGGGGGAAGGAGGGTAATCAGCGGTGGGAAGTGGTAGCTGGGAACAGGGGCCACAGAAAGAGGGCAGTGTCTGACAGTTTCCCAATTGGCAAAACCAATAGATTTGCCTTGCTACCACAGTTAAGTAAGGAAGAGGCTCCAGTAAAAGTAGATGTAGTTAAGATGCAACGGAATCTCACTAGAAAACCAACTGTTTCAAAAAAAGTAGGAAGTAAGAGGAAAGTTCTGTTGCTAGGTAGCAGCCATGGAAGAGGAGTGGGCCAGATTTTGCAGGAACAATTAGGTGTCAGGTACCAGGTCACAAACTTTTTCAAGTCAACTGCAAGTCTTAGCCAGGTGGTAGAGGATATAGGTTCCTTGTGCAAGGGATTCACAAAGCAGGATCATGTGATGATAGTGGGTGGAGTGGGAAACAGTATTGATAGTGATCAGGGCTACAGTATTGAGTGCGACCCACAAAAATGCTGGGCTGGTGCCTGCTTTTGTGCAGCATGATCAGCCCCAGTTGAACCGCTCTGTCAGGAGGGTAAATATGGAGTTGGATCAGTTGCGTAGGGCGGCCGCTCTGTCAGACATTTGATTGATTCCTGTCGAGGCTATTGATAGGGGGGATTTCACAAGGCATGGCGTACACCTCAAAAGGAAAAGGAAGGGTAAACTGGCAGGGTTGTTAGCGAAATCCATAAGGTGGGACACTAGTACTCATGGATGTACCTCTTTTTTAGACTAATATCAGTGTCCAATGAGAAGTACAGGCAGGCAGGTGCTAAAGAGGTCCAAAACTCACAAAATTCTCACAACAAGAAAGTAAATAACAATGTTGCCATATTTAACCAAAATATTGGTGGATTAAAGGAAACAGTAGATTCCCACAAAAGTAAAGTAAAAAATAATGTTCCCATTTTTCACAAAAACATTCCGGGATTGAAGAATAAAGTAGATGAGCTCCTGTTTTGTTTAGATGACATTGAATCTGATAATGTAATAGATATACTATGCCTGTCTGAGCATCACATTGTGTCTGATATGGAAAAGGTAAATATCAGTGGTTATAAACTAGCTGCGCATATGAGTAGAGAGAATAAGGTGAAAGGAGGAGTTGCCATATATGTCAAAAGTTATCACTGTGTAGAAAGCTTAGATACAAAAAAGTTTTGTGTAGAGCAACAAAAAGAAGTATGTGCCTGTCAACTTTAACTGAAGGAGGACTCTTTTATGATTGTAACAGTATATAGGTCCTTTTCAGGGAACATTCATTTATTCCTGGAAAACTTGGATGCCTTGTTGTGCTATCTGTAAGATAGGGGAAAGCAAATTATTGTTTGTGGGGACTTCAATGTTGATTCACTGAAAGAGTGTAATAGGAAGAATGACCTGGAAGTCTTGCTCGGTTCTTTCAATTTCAAATCTGTCATTAATTTTCCTACTCGGGTAGTAAAAGACAGCAGTACATTGATAGATAAGACTTTTATAGACCAAGACAGGTTTAAAAACATAAATTCTTGTCCTGTTGAGAATGGGCTTTCTGATCATGATGCTCAGCTAGTGACAGTATATGACATAGCTCCATTCAGTAACTCAAACTACCCTCCAAAGTTGTGCATTCAATTAATGACTCAACAATTAGATATTTCAGAGATAATCTTCAGCAGTTAGACTGCAATGAGGTGTACAAGGAATCTGATGGTAATTTAAAATATAACTTATTTCATGATACACTTGTAAGAGAATTTGAAAACTGTTTCCCCAAGAAAGTAGTCAAATCTATTTATAAGAAACAATGCAAAAAACCTTGGCTTACTAAAGGAATAAAAATATCTTGTAACCACAAAAGGTAACTGTATCTAACAACAAGAAAGAGTAATGACCCAGAAACAGCCAAATATTATAAAAACTACTGTGCTACATTAAGAAATGTTATTAAAACGTCCAGAAGCATATGCATCATGTCTGAGATTAATACCTCTGATAACAAAGTCAAAACAGTTTGGAATATTATTACCAGGGAGACAGGGCAACCAAGAGTACAGGACGATACCATCACCATCGAAGCGAATGGAAACTTGATAAACAACAAGCCGGAAGTCGCAAACATTTTGAATAATCATTTTTTTAAATGTTGTAGAGAAAATAGGATCTAAACGTTCATTAGAAGAAGCAAGGCAGTTAATGGAAGAGGCCTTACCCACTGTGAGGCGGCGGGTGGAATAATTGTTAATGTTGCTATTATTTATTTAATGCTGTTGTTTGCCGTTCTCAACACTGGCTCTCTAACTACAATATTGGCAACCAGAAAGTGATTAACAAAACGTGAAGCCTGTAATTAGAATTCCTAGTTCTCACTTCATCTGAGAACTAAATTTATAGCTACAGCTTATAGCTCTGAGGAATTAGGAGATTGTCTGGGATTCATAATCAAAAACCATTCTCTCTAAAATATTCACTATATTCTGAAAGTCACAGACAAAAAAGAATCCACACAATCCAACTACCAGAGCAGTTCAGAGTCTAATGCGCTGATGCAACTATAACTGTTCAAATTAAATGTTTAAGTGAATGCTCGCCATAATTTGATGATAATGTTCATCAAACGCCACGCTAATAATGGTAGAATGTCTATCCTGCGACCGCACGTGAAAATACGACATACGCAAACTAAACATAGATCATTAACGTCATCCCAAAATTAACACTTCACTCGAAAACGATTTCATGGTTGCGTGTATCCCGAGTGACTTATTACTGCATCCTAGGCTGTTTATATCAACGACACCGACGCGACGCACAGATGGTGCGCCAATCAGCATCTGGAGAGAACTGGGGCCTTTCTCTTCTCGCGCAGCGTTCTTACATATAAAGCCGCGGTGCGGACGACTAAGCGAAAGCCTGATCAGATCTGCTCTCCCGACTAGCCGCTGGGCTAGTAATGCACACTTTAAGTTATCGAATAAATCATTGCTTCCTTTGCTGATGGCCGATGAAGCTCTCAATTTAAATGTGCAATCAGCACACAGGTAAGTAATCATAATAAAAGTCTGACGTGGCTAAGTCAAATATTTTGGGCAAGATAATTAATTTAATTACACTACACGCAGTAGACGAGCTCTGAACTTGTCTTTTGGAGATACGCTATCGATATAGTTTTATAGTTATTCAGTTGAAACTTCTCACATCTTTATGATTGTAGAGGATCTCCCTTCTACTTAAATTTAAACATCCTAGCTTTATTTATTAGCCTACTTAATCTATCTTGCTTCCTTAATTTTTAAAACAAAAACCAGAAAATCATGAATTTCAACTAAAATTTTAATTTGTGAGATCCAGAATACTGTTTCTACCAAATTATTATGCAAAAGGAATCTAAATATAAATTTTTAAGTTTCTAGCGCTTTTCTGTTGCGCCAATGACTTTTACAGAAAAACATCCAAATTTCGAAAATGGTTAAAGTTATTGAACTGATATCCAACACATATTGATTTAGTATTACTCCTGACATTCTAGAAACGTTTCAGGTTATTTACTTGATTTTTAAAGTATTGCGCAACATTTATGAAGTCAGAGCTAGTTACAGCGGACTGGCTGGCACACAATGGAAAGATTGATGTGAATTTTATAAGGCGTGAGTAGGCTGCTTCCCTACACCACACCATCTGATACAATTGAAATTCCACCCACCTCTCCTGCTGAAATTAGAGAGATAATAAACTCTCTCAAGAATAAAAGCTCATATGGAATTGATGGCATTTCCAGCAGGATAATAAAAGCTTATTCCCAAGAAATAAGTGGGATTCCTAGCCACATATGTAATATCTCTCTGAAGCAGGGTATGTTCCCAGATAGACTGAAGTATGCCATTGTTAAACCACTTCATAAAAAAGGGGGTACGTCTGATGTCAACAACTACTGCCCAAACTCTCTTCTGACTGCCTTATCGAAAAGTTTTGAAAAAGTAATGTGTTGTAGAGTAGCTTCACACCTTTGCAAAAATAAAGTTTTAACAAAATGTCAGTTTGGATTCAAGAAGGGTTTTTCAACAGAAAATGCTATATATACTTTCACTAATGAAATATTAAATGCTCTGAGTAACCGGAAGTCACCTGTTGGGATTTTTTGTGATCTATCAAAGGCTTTTGATTGTGTAAATCATGGAATACTCCTAGATAAGCTCAAGTACTGTGGTATGAATGGGACAGTGCTCCAGTGGTTTAAATCATACCTAACTGGAAGAGTGCAGAAAGTTGAAGTAAACAGTTCTCATAATATGCAAAAAACTGGTGATTTCTCAAACTGGGGAACAATCAAGAATGGGGTGCCGCAAGGTTCGATCTTGGGTCCTCTGCTGTTCTTAATATATATTAATGACTTGCCATTCTATATTCACGAAGATGCAAAGCTGGTACTTTTTGTCAATGATGCAAGTATAGCTATCACACCCAACAGACAAGAATTAACTGGTGAAATTGTAAATGATGTTTTTCAGAAAATGATTAAGTGGTTCTCTGGAAATGAGCTCTCATTAAACTTTGACAAAGCCCAGTATATACAGTTCCACACATTAAATGGAATGACACCATTAATAAATATAGACTTCGATCAGAAATCGGTAGCTAAGGCAGAACATTCAAAATTTCTAGGTGTATGCAGGTTGAACTGGAAAAAACACACTGAGGATCTGCTGAATCGTTTGAGTTCACCTACTTATGCTATTAGGGTCATTGCAAATTTTGGCGATATACATCTCAGTAAATTAGCTTATCATGCCTATTTTCATTCTCTGCTTTCCTAGGGCATCATATTCTGGGCTAACTCATCATTGAGTAAAAGAGTGTTCATTGCACAAAAGTGTGTAATCAGAATAATTGCTGGAGCTCATGCAAAATCATCCTGCAGACACTTATGATATTTGTTATTAACAATCCAAACTAATTCAAAAGTAAGTGTACATGGTTACAACACTAGGAGAAAGGATGATCTTCACTATTCAAGGTTAAATCTAACTTTGGCTCAGAAGGGGGTAAATTATGCTGCCGTGAAAGTCTTTGGTCACTTACCTAATAGCATCAAAGGTCTGACAGATAGCCATATAGCATTTAAAAGGAAATTAAAAGAATTTCTTAATGGCAACTCCTTCTACTCATTAGATGAATTTTTGGATATAGTAAGTGGGTAATTTCCCCAACCCCCACAAAAAATTAAAACTATTAAGTGTCATGTAATATTTTGTGTAATGTAATATCTTGTATTTTATTAACCTGACACGTTCCACATCATTACAAAGTGTCGTATTCATGATCTATGGAACAAGTACTATTCTAATCTAATCTAATCTGAGCTAGGAATACTCTAACAATCAATAGGAATTCAACCTTTCATTCCTATACAAATTCCGTTGCTTAATACAGCAATTCGTCTTGCTTATTCTCTTGTGAGAATGCGATAACATGTTATTGATCGGTATTTAAAGGAAATGTGTCTGAGTAAATGAATGCTATGCATAAAGTAACATTTTCCTAACTTTTTGGTCGTATGTTTTCAAGCGTGAAGAGAACCGCTTTACCTGTTTAATTAAAAATATGGAGCCAGTGTGTGCGTGTGTGTGTGTGTGTGTGTGTGTGTGTGTGTGTGTGTGTGTGTGTTTTACACAAAGATTAATCTCATTCTGTTGTCTTGCATGTGGGATTGTATCACTTTTTACCAAAAATTTTTAATGAAACGACCTTAACCGCCACTTGCATACATGGTCAGTTCGCTTTGAAATTCAATGGCCCATCTCCTTCTTGTTACATGAGGACGACAGAGAACAGTAAAGAACAGTAATTTCTTTACCAAGGTTAAAGCCCGTTCTCTGCTCTTATGAGACGGAGAGGAAATCACTATAAGATTCACTAGCCATGAAAATAGATATGGCAGCACGTCCCTCGGCACGAAGCGACGTTTCGAACATAAGCAATCCGCTTCTTCAGCTTCATACGTGGCAGACACTGGTCCCGCGAGCGCACCCCATCGCCGCAGATCGAATTATTAAGCGCTCCTGAGGACGACTGAGAAAGCCGCACCGGCGGTTCTTAATAAAAGAAAAAAACACAAACGGCGGTTCGCGACATCTGAGAGCCCAGGCCGGGCGTAATTTACGTCCTGCTTACTTTATTCCCTCCACTCCTCTCCTGGGCTCCTACCCGCACTTATTGTAGGCGAGCGGGATCCATTACACGCCTCGAGCGAGTAAAGGAAATTTAAGACTCGCAGAAATATCCCATTATATTCTTTCGGCCTCAGCGTGTTATTTATTGTTTTCGCTCTACGGAGAAAGTTGTTTGCAGCGTGCCGGTAATAAACGTGCACTAATTAAGACTCGACTTGTCAACCTCTGGCTAGCTTTTATTCGGAAAACGGAATGAGGATAATTAAATGCGCAACACTTTGGTAAAATATCAAGACGTGGAAATTATTACTTGACTTAATTCCATTTATTATCACTGTGTGGTAAATCTGTACACTGATTAAAAAATATCGTGAATAAACTTTCGTAATCGCTAAAGAAATAAAACCGAGAGTCCCTTTATATTCTCAAACAAGGGGAAATTAAATTACGTATTGTAATGCAACAGCAACAGACACCAGCGATATTCCGTAAAACAATGACTTGGGAAGATGTCAATACAGTTAGGTAAGGTATATCCACCCTGTGGTGTTGTAACCCGTGCCATCTGCAGCCAGTTTGGTATGTTACGAAATTGTGTAATATTTGCTGTAAAGATGCTTTCATGCACCAGCAGAGAATAATGACAGCGCAGATAGTAGATTAGTATCCCCGCCAGCGGACAACTAGGTGAACCGTATGAGATGACATCGTTATCAAATCGGAATACTACAGAACACCGTGATGGAGGCGACACGCAGTGTGGCATGCGTATAGTCAGTGACTCGTGTTTACCTGTCGGCTGCGACAAAGCTCGCCTGGCATTTCTGACGCTGATTCCCACTGTCTCGGACCAGTGTCTCTTCTCATACTGTGCTGTGCGTTCTAGTGATAGTCACTCGCGTTGGTCGAATTTGTGTTCATCCCCGTGCTTCACCATTACGCAGTGTTCGGACACAGTCCTCCCCTTGTATACTGACTCACACGCAGACTTTTTTCCCCTAATTACTTTGTCTTCGGAGCGTTCACACCAGAGTCATTTCAACACAGCAAGTATATATTACAATTTGCTTTAGAAAATTCACAGTAGACATTGAAACTTCCTGGCAGATTAAAACTGTTTGCCGGACCGAGACTCGAGCTCGGGACCTTTGCCTTTCGCGGGCAAGTACTCTACCACTTGAGCTACCCAAGCACGACTCATTCCCCGTCCTCAAAGCTTTACTTCCGCCAGTACCTCGTCTCCTATTTTCCAAACTTCACAGAAGCTCTCTTGCGAACGTTGCAGAACTAGCACTCCTGGAAGAAAGTATATTGCGGAGACATGGCTTAGCCACGACCTGGGGGATGTTTCCAGAATGAGATTTTCACTCTGCAGCGGAGTGTGCTCTGATATGAAACTTCCTGGCCGATTAAAACTGTGTACCGGATCGAGACTCGAACTCGTGACCTTTGCGTTTGATAGAGCACCTGCCCGCGAAAGGCAAAGGTCCCGAGTTCGAGCCTCGGTCCGGCACACAGATTTAATCTGCCAGGAAGTTTCATATCAGCGCACACTCCGCTGCAGAGTGAAAATCTCATTCTGGAAACAGTACACATTGCTTTAAGTCGTACCCTGGTAGGACTTACAAAGGACCGATTCGGCGTAAAACAAGATTTACAGCCAGAGTATACCAAAACGGTTAAAGAAGACGAAAATAGAATGTAGGATACACAACGGCAGTAAACTATAAAAATCCTACTGGTAAAACAATAATAAATGATAAATCGTCCGTCGGTACACATTTGGGATTTTCTCAATTCAGTCAACATTAATGACTACATATCTAAATTAACAACAAGACGTTCTTTGTATGCCCTGGCAGGATATTTGTGGAGGTCTATAAGTACCATGTAGAGAGAGCTGGAGAACAATTTACAGGAAACAGACTTGTGTATTACAGCCACACACATAGATACGTCAGTATTCAGACACACACATGTAGGAGGTACATGGGACATACATTTAGAGACAGAGCGTTCCATATCCTGCAGAGTAGCATTTACGGATATTATCAGATAACTGAGATTTTGGATTTCCCATGCATTCTAAGTACCGAGAGCAGTAGATTAGCAGCGCAGATATTGGGACTGCTTGCGAAATCGTACAGTAGTTTATACGTTGCTATATCCTTGGATACAAACAAGGTTTGGAGGCTGATTGGAATCTGATGGCCAAGAGCCCCGAGATTACTTGCAAGGACGTTCATATGATACGTGTTACGAGGACATTGTAGAAATATGTGGTTTGGGTCTTGTTTCGCTCCATAAACAGCTAAGTGGCACATGGGTTGAACCGAAGAGGTGTACATTGAACTTGCAATGATTAGATTTCAGCCATGCTATAGCTGTCGTAAAGCTCTTTGATGTTTGGCCTTTATTGTACCATGGTAATGTTGGAATCTTGGGATGAACTGGTGCATAGTGACTGCCTTTCAGTTTAGATGTCCATGACCATTCCTCCCAGTCCGAGGACAAGAGGACAGCCACTGTCATATGTGTGAGAGGGAGTTTACAATATTTGATTGTTCCATGCAAAGATGCCTGCTTTGTTAGGGCATCTGTTCATTTTCAGGTACCTCAGCGTGGTATTTAATCCACATTATCACGATTCTGTGACAGTTCCTCTGCATCGAAAACACAAGGTTGACAATTACTGCAACTATGGGAATTCGCACAACAATAATGATGGTTTCTAATCAGTTGTAGGGCTAACATACTCAGATGATGACTATTGTGTCTTCTCTGGAACTGTGTCCGAATAGCAGGGCTTCCAAAATGGCAATAAGCTCTGCTCTCATAATAGTGGAGTGTGGATCTATCTTGTATAGGCCTTGTTGTTTGCTTTTCGATACTCAGTAAGCATTACCAGCATCTTCATTAGACTTCAGCCCATCAGTACACACTGCGCACGCTTCGTGATAGTGAGGCAGGAATTCCATTGCCGTAGCTTCACTTGGGTTCTGGTTTTGAGACGTTAACCTGGCCCTGGCATCAATCTACAGCGATGACGTTTCTTATGGCCTGTTGTTACAAGTCGAGTTTCGTTCGCTCTTTCTGGTTTCACCTCCTGTCTTGTTAACGAGACACCATCTGCTTATGTGCAGGGTGTTTCAAAAAGGACTTCACAACTTTGAAAATTCATATAAACTAATTCATAGTACCTACAGAGGTACGTCAAGTTTTGCCTCGCGTAGCTAGTGCCGAATAGCACCGTGAGGAGCGCTAGCGGAAGTTGCGTTAAAGATGGGTGCCTTCACTGGACGCAAGCGTGCTAGCTGTGTGTTTTGGTTTGAAGAATCGAAGTCGGCGACTACAGTTCAGCGTATTTCAGCAGTGAAAATCCACATCAAACATTGCAATATGTTCGTGATAGCCCTAACCTAAACTTTTTTGTGCAAGAATAAAGTGTATGGCCTCTTTTTTTTCTGTGAGAGAACCATCAATGGGATAGTATACCTGGACATGCTACAACAATTTTTGATACCGCAGATCGATGAGGATGACTAGGAACTAAATTTATACTTCATGCAAGATGGTGCACCACCCCACTACCTGGCTGACGTCCAGGATTTCCTTGGTGACAGCTTTCCAGGTCAATGGATTGGCCGTGATGCGCCAATTGCATGGCCCCCACATTCCCCAAACATGACACCACTCAATTTTTTACGGGGATTCATCAATGATATCATGTTTGTACCTCCTGTGCCAGCTTCTCTACCCGAACTTAGAGCAAAAATTTATGCCGCCACTGAGCAAGTTACGCCTACAATACTACAGCGAGTTTGGGAAGAAACTGACTTCCGATGGGATGTGTGCAGGATAACCAACGGAAGCCACATACAACATCTTTAGTTCAAGGTAAAAAAAAAAGCTTTATGTGTTTCTTTACAAAATAACACTTAACCCAGCTGTATATCTTCTTTCAATAAATTTATATGAATTTTTAGACTTGTTAAGTCATTTTTGAAACACCCTGTAGTTAGCATTCGTGCCAAAAGAGACGGTTTGCTGCATTATTCAAAAACTAAAAGTACAATTGGTAGTTTTAAAAACGGAAATGGTATGTAAAATATGGTGAACAAATATCTGCTTGAGATGACTGTTCAGACAGGTATTCGATGGAACTTTTGTGCCAGCACCTTTCCTAGTAGACTTCCCAACGGAAGGCTAGGCAGGCCAGCCGAGTAATGGGGAATTTCCACTGTCAATGCTGAAATGATGGTGAGGCGGTATGGCGCAAGACACCAGTCTGGCGCAATGTGGCGAGATAGGTTACCTCATGCTGCCCCCAAACGCTGTATCGCCTCCCCCTGTAAGTGCCAGAGACATCATGGAATCAGGAGGGCAACAGGAAAGCTGCCCAGTCTTGGTATAGATTTTCATCCGCCATTTCGTTCTGCTTATATACACATAGATGTCTAAGACTTGTAAAGGTCTCTGAACCATATAGTGTAAGGTGTCAGGCAAATCCAACACCTTCCATGATAACCCTGACATGATAAGCAAACCCAGTAGTATGTCACATAGCTCCAAATAAATCGTGACATTAAATTAACCAAAGTAATATGAGTAACGAGTGAGCAAATGGAATACCACAGACTAACACAAGAATGCCTAAATGCATGTCATACCTACTCACCGTGAGACAGACGCAATTCCGAGGGGAGAAACGAGAACAGAAGCAGAGAGCAGAACCGTGTTAAGCTAGAAGGCCATACGATAAGGGACGGACACCCACGTCGCCAGCTAGCCGACAGAACCACCCCCCTGCCCATGTTAAAAGCTAGAGCCCTCCAGAAGAACAGTATAGATCTTACGATAACACAAAAAGGGCCACACCAGCCGCAAGTTTTAGCGTGAGACCTTTTCGCGTCTCTGTTACGTTGCAAACTTTAAAAACATTGCCCCACCATGAAAAGTATAACGTTTCTCATTGGATAGACAGAATTTTGGTAGGTGGAGCTTAAGGTTAACACTGAGACCCTGATTGGTCAGATGAAAACACAGCCAGACAGTTTTTTTAAACCAACTTCGGTAAATTGTAGTAAGGAGAAGTTAGGCGAGAGTTACGCCCGAGACGGCGAGATGCATGGAGCTGCGCTGGCCGCCGCCCCCTGACGAACACCGACAGGGTAATGAACGCACGCGATGCCACATTTTTGAGTGCATAAGGCTTCACTCAGAACTGCAGAAGTCTCATCTGTTACGTCCCCTTTTTACATAATACTAGTGTCGATCGTCAACTGAAGCTCATGGTATTCACATTTGCTATGCAAGTTAACATCTGAAACTCGATGATTTTTCTGTTATATAATTATTGAGAAGCCACATCGGCCACTGTAATTTACGACAAGTTAGATAAGTAATTAAAGATAATTGAGGGTCACTGTAGACCATTTTGAGAGTTTTCTCTTTTGTAAAACTTAATTTAAACCTAGATTATAGATGTAATATGGCATAGGTCATCCTTCGATCCATTGTAGAACTTGGAAACCCATTCAGGCAGTATTCGTTCACATTTTTGTTGAACGTAGTTGGTTTTTATCATCCTGTATTAAAACATTTCCTTTTATCAATAGTGCAATTTATTAACAATGTTTTGTGAGTAGAATAAAATTTCCAATGGTAAACTTAACTGCTTTCTCGATGTTATTTTACCAGCTAACTAAAAATAGGAAAGCCTTGAACCCCTTCCACTAAATTTAGTTGGTATTAAGATAATTTTACAGGGAGTGCAGTGGAGCTGACGCTGAAATCATTAAGTATTTGGTTATATCATCGCTAGTCTCACTGAACTCTTCTGAACTCTACATGTCATGTGTGGTCTGACGTCTCCTTACCAGCAACAGGTCCCAGGTTCAAACTAGTCAATTCCCTAAAAAAACACGCTCAGAGCATCGTTGCACGAAAGTGGTAGGGAGACATGACTTAGAACAACAGACGCCACGCAGAATGTTAGAGAATGGCGACCCTGCCAGGATGGTAAAATACCATGATTGAAGGTCGACCACATGCCTAACTAGGTCAGAAAAATATTCTGTTAAAATTTTTCGTAATAAATTTTTTTTTGAAAGGCATAAATAGTTGAAAACAGTAGCTGCAGCGATAGATCGTAAGAAAGTATTCAATAGAAAGTGAGACATTCTAACAGAGACAATAGCATAATTAAGTTATGAATTTTAAAAATTGTTAGAATTAAGTTTTCTCCTCAATGCAAGCGTACAGGTGGCGGATACATCGTTTACTAGTTGGTTATGACCCAACAAGTAAGTGAATGGATTGTCAGTGTTGGGTATAATAAATGTCAAGTCGTGTGTGCAAAAAGTTTATGAAACGCGTGAGCTCGTATGAGCGCATGTTGACTCGAAGTTGGGCGCGTGAATTGCTTTTAAAACAGAAAATAAGGGATTCGGAAAGATTAGCAATGGCAGATCGAGACCTTGACCGAATTGAGGTAGAGACCCAGCATGAAAATGGACAGAGAATAGAGGACAGTACAACAGACGATGCAGTATCGCGAGAAATAGGACATATAACGCACCATAACGAGGATAATGTACGTCAAGGCATAGAAAACGTAAGTCACCATGCGACAGAGGAGCAGGAAAGTAGAGAGTCAGCCGATGAGGATTCTAACTTGCGTCTTGAATACGTAGAACCCATAGTAGAACTAATCAGAGCTCCCTCACCACAGAGTACAAGGAATGCGAGCAGAAACGTGTCACAGACCAGTTCAATGCAATCGGTTGCGAACCAACACTTGGGCGAAAACACAGAGCGTAGGGCGTCGGAAGAAAACGCAATAGGACCCACCAATCTGGCAGAATTATTATTACAAATTACGGAAACCATGACAAGGCAAAATAAAGACATAGCGAACCAAATTCAAATTCAGAATGCAGAAACCACGAGACAAATGCGTGAGATTAAAGAACAAAACAAAAAAATTCAGTTACACCTAAGTCATATTGAAGACGAGGCAAGAGAATCTCGAGAAGTGATAGGAAACTTAATAACAGGTCACAATCTATTGAGAACAGACATTGACAAGGTACAAGTGGACGTACAAACATTGCGTAATGACATTCAGGACGAGATCAAAACATTACGTAAAAATACCCAGGGAGAAGTCAAGAAACTAGAGAAACAGATAAACGTAATTACTAGACAAGCAGCAGGTACAGCGCGTGAAATAGTTGAAAACAGTGTGCTACACAAACGTATCACAAAAGCAGCGCTGAAAAGATATGATAACCGCATTGTCAAAATAGAAGCGCAAACGACGCGACAATTTCAGAAATTGCGAACAGAGTTGTTGCAAACCATTGAAGAGCGTAGTGAACAGGATCGAACAAGCACTGAGTCTGCAACCACATCCGTATCTGTAACAGCGCCGGAAAAACAAGCAATTAACGAAGATATTATGCATTTGCGATTCCAATCACAGGCGGAAAGTAACATACGTGAAATCAGACAGCCTGCACAGCAACAAACACGTTTCGAAATTATTGATGAACAAACGGCATCACAAACACATGCGGAATCACAAATGTATGTTTCAAGACAGTTTCGATCGTGCAATGAAGCAGCAAGGTTAGCCAGACAAGATACAGAACCAATACCTGACAATGGAAAGCCAGGTCGCGAAGAGTACAGTGCAATGCATTCAGCTACACGTTCACGACCGATGGAAGAAAATTATTGCGTACCACTCCAACGATACTACGCAAGGGTAGGCGAAAGTTACAGTGGAAAATATCCAATGGATCTACCACAACCGGAAAGAACGACGGGAGAAATGATCAGAAACAAAACTGGCGAAGAATCGCGAATTTCATATGGAACTATGACGAAGTACGACAACGATCATTTCCTCACAGTCAGAAAATTTCAACACTTTCGAGAAGGAAACTCATTACATCCACGAACTTTTATTGATCTATTCCGAGTAGGATTACCATAACACTGGACGCTAGCACACAAATTGGACTTTATATGTGCACACATGTCAGGAACAGTCCGAGAAACCATGCAGAATGTTGCAGCGACATGCCGATCGTACGAAGATTTTAGAGAGAAGTTTCTCTCACGATATTGGTCTAGCGAAGCACAGAACAGAGTGAAGTACGAATTATTACAGAACCCATATTTTTAAAATTCAGGAGAGAAGAGTCCCGCGAAATTTTTCGAATTAATGACAAAGAAAAATCAATGCTTAGATGTATCATACAGTGACGGAGAGTTGATTAAATTATGCGCGATGAAGTTACCATTGAAATACCAGCAATCATTAGTAGGTCGCGGAGGCAATGACGTCGAAGCATTTAAAGGTATTATAAGGGAACTAAAGTTCATATTTTCGGAAGATGACGCAAGAAAAAGACGATGCGCACGTGAAAACGAAAGCAAAAAGCAGTGGAATCCACAAGACACAGTACGAAGAAACAGTAATTACGAACCACATGATAACTTCGCACCAAGAAACGACAATAGATTTCAACAAAGAAACGGTTATGAATTTAGAAGAGAATATGGCAATAACTATAATTCACCCAGTAACAGCAACAACTATTACAGAGGGAGTAACGACAACCGGAACGGGTACTGGAGAACCAATAGACCGACAAATTATCAACAAAGAAACCACTATCAACAAGCTGAACAAGAAAAGAGAATACAGATAGAAGAGGTGGAGGTAAGACCACCAAACCCCGATAAACGTTCGAATTGACAGCTAAGCGCCCTTGCCATTGAGAATGACGCACCGACCCAGGACAATTGCAGCACCTTGAACAGAGAAGTAAAATCTTATCACGAGAAGAGAAGAAGGAAGAAACAAATCCGCAGAGACCAGATGAAAACGAAGACAGGAAAATAACAATATCGTGTTGGGACGAAATTAATTGGGAGAATACTGACGAGGAAGATGAGTTACCAGAGGCATGCACAACGAATATAGGAGGAAAGGACGAAGTAATTAGTATTGCAGAGCTATTTGAGATGGAAACCAGGGAAAGCGAATTCAATGAGGATAATGCGCAGTCGACAGAAGTTGAAAATAAATTACTAATGGGCACACAACCCAACGTATATAATGAAGGAAGTTATGAAGCGATAATTAGAGCATTTAGATGCGATTATGTGTAAGTAGCGACGAAGAAGGAGAAGATAGACGAGGATGAGGAAAAAGTAGAGGATGTTGAAGAAAGCGTAAATGAAGGAAGAAATAGAGAAGAGAAAATAAAAGAGAGATAAGTAGCAGTCGAAGCTTATCCTACAGAAAGTTCGAATTCACAAGGGAAATTCCTGAAAAGACTCATGTATGATTCAGTGAAGGATTCGTTGATGCAAGAAGAAGAACAGAACCAGCCCTTTCAAATTCAACCAATTGTGAAGCCCATGGTAAAGCATATCCCAGTCAATATTGTAATTGATAGCGGAAGTGAACTGACTGCGATCTCAGAAAATTTATTCATGCAGTGTAATGCCAATGAGGAATTTCCAGTTCTGAAAACACGTAAGATTAAAGTAAGAGGTCCTATTAGAAACAATGCTGTGGAAGTTACGAGACAAACAAGGTTAACTCTTTCGTGCCAAGGTCAAAAGATCGAAGCCAACTTCGTGATTATACCTAAACTAACTCTAGATTTGATTATAGGTGGAGATTTTTTAAATGAGAGACGAGCAATAATAGAGATGGGGAAAGGTAGCGTAACATTGGGTAATGTCATACTTCCCTTTGAGCAAAAGCTAAAATTAGAAGAAATACCAGTTATAAACAAACGCGAGATAAAGAGGATGAAGAATTAGAATGGTATGCACAAAAAGGGAATCGCCTCAACTCATGTTAGAAGTCCATTAAGAAATCGACGAAAAATTGCAAGAAGGTCAAGGTATTTCGGAACACCGTAAAAGAGAATTAGAGGGTATTTTACGAGATAAAGCAGAGGGATTTTTACCTAAGACTGGCAGTATTAAACACTTTCAGTACAAGTTTGAAGTAAAACAGCACAAACCATTTAGAGTGCCACCCTATACAATACCATTAAGCTACAGGAATAAAGTATTCCAGGAGATATCTAAAATGTTAGATGACGATATTATTGAACCAGCTACCTCCACATATAACAGCCCGCTCCATATTGTACAAAAACGAGATGGGAGCATCAGGTTAGTGCTTGATTCCAGACAGATCAACACAATCATAATCACTGAGACAGATTGCCCAGAAAAATTAGAGGAATTGATAGAAAACTTCCACGGTGCTAAGATATTTTCATCAACTGATTTACGGAGTAGTTTCTGGCAAATAGAATTGGCCCCAGAATGTAGAAAATTTACAGCATTTATCGTATTCGGTAGATGTTACCAGTTTAAACGATTGCCATTTGGTTTAAACATATCATCAGCAGCGTTTATTAGGGGATTTAATACTATACTCAGTCCTGAAATTTTACAAAAAATTACTTGTTATGTTGATGATGTGATTATAGCAGAACCCTCTTGGGAACATCACGACGACACATTAAATCAGTTTTTACAGATCATGAAAGAGCATGGGGTCACAGTAAATATAACAAAATCCAAATTTGGAAGGCAAGAGGTCAAATTTCTAGGACACATAATTTCAGAGAAAGGGGTAATGCCCAACCCAGAAAAACTAACGGCAATCAAAGAATTCTGTACTCCATATAATAAGAAAACTCTCAGCGGATTTCTAGGTCTCACCGGATTCTATAAAAAATTTATTTGGATCGACTCTCTCGCAACACCACGCCTATGTGCATTGACTGGAAAAAACACACCATGGGTATGCGATCAACAAGCCAATGAAGAATTTTTAAAAGTGAAAAACGCACTAACAACAGCACCGATTTTAGCACATTCTGATCTAACACAAAACTTTTGTATGGCCACTGATAGCGCAAAAACAGATTTAGGAGTTGTTTTATTCCAAGAATACGAACAGGCAGGGCTAAGATCATATAGATCAATTGCATTTGCCAGTCGGCTACTCACAAAAATCGAGAAAAACTATTCAGTCACGGAGCTGGAAGCATTGGCCATTGTATGGGGCTTCCAATGTTTTCGATACTTCCTATTCGGAAGAAAAACTAAAGTATACACTGACCACAAAGCATTAGAATTTCTGTTATCCACCAAACTAACTCATGGGAGGTGAGCCAGATCGATGTTAATACTACAAGAATTTGACTTCACTATTACACATATACCAGGACCAGCGAATGTATTAGCAGATGCTTTATCACGATGTCCACAGGGTGCATCCAATAACATAGGTTTGGAAGCAGCAGAAGACCAGTTTACAATGTACTATATGAAACAAGTACCTTTCGAAAACTACATTACGACAGCATTGAAAAACATAGGCAAAGAACAGGACAAGGATCCCGAAATACTAGGAATCAAACACAAGTGCAGAAGTAAGGATTTTCAAGACATTCGACAGCACTATCTCGTAAAAAACAATGTTTTATTTTTTAGACGAAATGTTGCAACGAATGAATGGTTAATTTATATCCCAGATGAACTAATTAATAAGTACATATGGTATACACATTTAAGTAATGGCCACTTTGGACCAAAGAAATGCTTTTTAAAAATAAAACAAACAAGCCATTTTCCTAATATGGAAAGACGAATTAGAACAGTATTAGTCAAATGTAAAAAATGTATGAGCGCTAAACACGTCACTTTCCAAATCAAACCACCTATGTTTCTAATAATCCCTAAGATATTAAAACAAATAGCTGAACAGATTTGATGGGGCCCCTCCCACGCACAAAAAATGGATATATTTTCATATTTGTCGTTTTGGAACTTACTTCTAAATATGTTACCTTGACACCATTAAAACGGGCAACAGGTCTTACTATAAGTAAAGCATTTAGACAAGATTTTCTCAGACAAGTAGGTCGAGTGGAACGAATAATTTCGGATAATGGCCCACAATACAAATCAGTGCAATGGCAGAACGCGTTAAAACAACACAAAATAAAACCCACCTACATATATAAGTACAAACCTAGCGTAAATCCAGCAAAACGATCTATGAAGGACATAGGCACTTTATGTCGATTATATGCAGGCAAAAGACAGAACACTTGGGATATATACCTTAAAGATTTTCAAGAAGTAATAAATGAAATGCCACATGGCACTACACTACTACCTCCAGTTACTGTACTTAAAAATATTGAACCCCAAAACATAACAAGAGAAAATGTTAGATTTCCTATTGTACCACGTAGACGGCACAAACAAGTCATAGCAACAGCACTCTCCAACATCAGAAATGCAGCCATTAAAAGAAAACAAAGAGGAGATAGAACAGCAATTAAAAGAACATTCTCAGTAAGCCAGAAAGTATTTGTAAAAACACACCATCTCTCCAGCAAACAATACACAAAAAACATAAGTTTTACGCTGCATACAAAGGCCCTCTCATAATTAGCCGAATTGCTCATGATAATGCTGTGGAACTAATGAACCCAAAACCAGGCAAAACCTTAGGACTTCACCATGTGAGCCATATCAAAAAGTTTGAAGATTAACTTTATTACTGGTAAATAATCAGCACAATATTTCAAGATTATGTTGCAGATAAGATCGTCAGGAGAAAGAAGAATGAAGAGAGAGGAAGGTGGGAAAAAGAAAGTAGTTTCAATAAAATCAAAAACAAAAATAACACGAATAATAGTATAGATTAAGGTGAAGGGATAAAACGTAGATAGTCTAACAGCATGAAATACTAAAACGCTATACACCACGACACTACACAAAAAAAAAAAAAAACGAATTTGAGGATTCTTGTAGAAGTAAAGACTCAAAATATCTTAGAATTGTGACATGGAATGGGCGAAAAAATTTGTAAAGTTTTTTAAGAAGGCATAAAACAATGTAGGTACTAGACATATGTTAGATGATTATAAGTAAAACTTTTTGTAAGAACCATTGTAAAAACTCCAGCAAGGACGAGATGCAACGACCCACAAGTTGCAACGAGAGAAGTATCAAGAAAGAAAAGGATGTAATTAGCAAGACACGATTCCTACAAGGCAGAAGCGTCAAGAGAAGGGAAAAGACAGCGAGACCAACAGAGGGCCCTTGTATCGAAAGTGGGCAGTAAATCTGCCCGCTAAGCGGAACCCTGCTGGGACAGAACACGGAACCACAGAGTGCCGGAACCCTGCAGAGACACGACAGGACACCGAACGCCAGGAGGGTCTCAGAACGCCCCGACTCAGCGGAACGAGCAAAAAACAGCCCGACGAGACGACCGTTTGGGCAAGCCACCTATGGCAAAAAAAAAAAAAAAAGTGCAAAGGTCACACTACTGCTATTAAACAGCACGCTGATGCATGAAACTGAAGAAAACTTCGACAAAGTAAAAATTACACGCCCAAACAATTTATCAAACTATTACTAAGAGGAGAACTTCAAAGCGACTAGTTATGAATAAATATTTCCATATCCTGCCCAGAGAAGAACCGAGAAGCAAGTAAGAAGCAGAGAAAAAGCAGGAAGAACAGAAGTTGAAGATTCGCAAGATTGAGACCAAGAAAGAAGATGGGTGAAGAATAGACGACATACCTTCCCAAATCCCTATCCTGTTGTAAACTAGTCATCTGCGAAGTATTACAACGAAAAACGACCGCTTTCAGTGACACATAACGATGACTTTCACGCATACAAAGCCAGTCAACAACGAGATTCTGCACTCACAGCTCCATTCCATTATGGGACCTCTACAACAGCAAAACACTGTTACAAAGCCAACAAGGAACGACGAACGAAGCTTTACATCAAATACTTCCCCACATCCATCTCGCTCAAGTCCATCACCTTTGTGCAAAAAGATTCGCCAACCTCATGCTTAAACATTCATAGGATTGTGTGAATGTGTGAAATCAATTATGTAATGTAGGAATTGTGTAAAAGAAACATGTGAAAAACTAAATAAGTTAAGCACACCAGACAGTTAATAAACTACAAAATAACAGTCATCGATTATGGACATAAGTAAAAAATAGACTGTCGATAAAAATAAGTCATTAGTTCTGAAATTCACAGTATATAAAGAACAAAAGTAGGCATAATAAACACTAAAACTATATTCCACTTATTTTCTCCTCATAAAATTAAAAGAATAACTATATTTTACTTATTTTCTCCTTATAAAAACAAAGAATAAAAAATTATCTTGTTGGATGTTTTCCCTTTTTTCATCATTTGTAACATTTGTTAGGATAATATCTCAATACTTGTATATGTATATTTCTTTGTCAAACCAATTCTTGGAAATAATTCTTATTTGTTAGTGTAACAATGTTGAAATGAGTGTCTAGAAACAAAAACATTTTACTTGTACATGATATGTAGAAAATGTGTTAGGAATAGATTTTACTTAATTACCACATTAATAAAAAAAAATTCTAAGAAAATCGATGTGAAAGACTCCTCACTTTCGATAACAAACTTCTTAAAAAACAAACTTCACACTTAAATAAAGAAAGAAAATAATTAAAAATTAATAATAATATAAAAATATTCTTCTCTTGCCAATATAAACATATTTTTGAGAATAATGTGGAAGAATATAAAAATATAAATTAGTAATACAAACTAGCATAGAACCAGATTAACGTGGCTGAACAGTAGGCAACAAAATTTAGATAAAGAAATAATTTTTGGCTGACTTAGACAACGATTCAATCATTGCCTAAATTCAGTGCAAAAATTAAGTTCGATGGGTGGTGATATGTACGGTGTCAGGCAAATCCAACACCTTCCATGAAAACCCTGACATCATAAGCAAATCCAGTAGTATTTCACATAGCTCCAAATAAATCGTGACATTAAATTAACCAAAGTAATACGAGTAACGAGTGAGCAAATGGAATACCACAGACTAACACAAGGATGCCTAAATGTATGTCATACCTACTCACCGTGAGACAGACGCAGTTCCGAGGGGAGAAACGAAAACAGAAGCTGAGAGCAGAACCGTGTTAAGCTAGAAGGCCCTATGATAGGGGACGGACACCCACGTCGCCAGCTAACCGACAGGACCACCGCTTAGCCCATGTCAAAAGCTAGAGCCCTCCAGAAGAACAGTATAGATTTTACGATAACACTAAAAGGGCCACACCACCCACAAGTTTCAGCATGAGACTTTTTCGCGTCTCTGTTATGTTGCAAACCTAAAAAACATTGCCCCACCACGAAAAGTATAACGTTTCTCATTGGATAGACAGAATTTTTGTAGGCGGAGCTTAAGGTTAACATTGAGATCCTGATTGGTCAGATGAAAACACAGCCAGACAGTTTTTTTTAAAACATACTTCGGTAAATTGTAGTAAGGAGAAGTTAGGCGAGAGTTACTTCTGAGACGGCAAGATGCATGGAGCTGTGCCGGCCGCCGCCCCCCAATGAACACCGACAGGGTAATGAACGCACATGATGCCACATTTTTGAGCGCATAAGGCTTCACTCAGAACTGCAGAAGTTTCATCTGTTACGTCCCCTTTTTACGTAATACAAGTGTCGATCATCAATTGAAGCTCATGGTATTCACATTTGCTACGTAAATTAAAATCTGAAACGCGATGATTTTTCTGTTATATAATTATTGAGAAGCCACATCAGCCACTGTAATTTACGATAAGTTAGATAAGTAATTAAAGATAATTGAGGGTCACTGTAGACCATTTTGAGAGTTTTCTCTTTTGTGAAACTTAATTTAAACCTAGATTATAAATGTGATATGGCATAGGTCATCCTTTGATCCATTGCAGAACTTGGAAACCCATTCAGGGAATATTCTTTCACATTTTTTTTGAACACAGTTGATTTTTATCATCCTGTATTAAAACATTTCCTTTTATCAATAGTGCAATTTATAAACAATGTTTTGTGAGTAGAATAAAATTTCCAATGGTAAACTTAACTGCTTTTTCGACGCTATTTTACCAGCTAACTAAAAATAGGAAAGCCTTGAACCCCTTCCACTAAATTTAGTTAGTATTAAGATAATTTTACGGGGAGTGCAGTGGAGCTGACGCTGAAATCATTAAGTATTTGGTTATATCATCGCTAGTCTCACTGAACTCTTCTGAACTCTACATGTCATGTGTGGTCTGAAGTCTCCTTACCAGCAACAGGTCCCAGGTTCAAACTAGTCAATTCCCTAAAAAACACGCTCAGAGCATCGTTGCACGAAAGTGGTAGGGAGACACGACTTAGAACAACAGACACCACACAGAATGTTAGAATAGTTTCATTTGATTAAAGCACCTATTTCTAGGTTTCAAGTAGGATCGCCTGTGTATAGTCATGTTGGACAAGGATGGAAACTGTCAGGATTCGCCATATTAAAACTCGTCCAAGTTTCCCAAGTCATTTATTGTTTCCAGCTACATTGCCCCTATTCCTCTCCCTCTGCATCACCGGGTCTCACAATGCTGAGGACACGACTTAGCTTTCTGGGAAACGGCTTGGCACAGAATGCCTGCCTCAGCGACCTGTGCAACGCCCTACTGTGTGTCGGCCTTGAACGGTTGCGGTGTTTTAACGACGTCAGGATGTGCTGGCAGTCGACTCAGTGGTCTGCTTCACTGCCGCCTCAGCAACGCCTGCTGGGAGCCACAAGGCAGCCGACTGCATGCTTCCTCGCTGACATGGCTAAGATTGCAGTAACAACAAGTGCCCATGATCTGGCGTCCGTATCTGCAGCTTTCGCCTCAGGCTGCCTGTGGCATGTGTTCAGAGCCAACAAGACTGCCCACAATAGCGAGCCATGGCATGTCTCACCACTCGCTAGCTGCGGCCCCGTGTTGGCCACAGAGGGTTGAACCAGCGACCTGCCATGCGCTGCAACGCTGGCGCCCCATCTGCTGCTGTGTGTAGCCAGTGGTGTGACATGCCCCGCCATCCAGGAGAGCTGTCACACTTAAATGCCTTGTTAATGAACTGGCGCCAATTTATACACAGCTGTGCGCCTCTGTTTTGCTAATGTACTGCTCCAAGTCAGGTACCCATAACACCTGGGTAGGGCCAGTGGGCCCCTTCTGCCTGTAACTTGTGCCATACACACCGCTGCATTTACTCTTTTCAGTGAGGTCTATGGCCCTGTGGCCTCCACTCTACTTCACAACCTCTGGTGGCATAACTTACTCGCAAGTGGCCCGAGCCTGACTGTAACTTGTGTGCTTGGAAATATTGCACCGAAGCTAACCTTTTCCCATCTAAAACGGTGGTGCCGCTACACCTGTTTCTTTCGATGCTAAAGTGCAATCCAATATAGTTGGAAAGCCCCTGCAGTGCTGTTCACGTTTAGGGAGAATACTGAGTAGCTTGAAGCGTGATTGGGAATTTGGTTTGAGGAGGAAGGCATGATGGGGTAATGCATGCAGTTCTGCAGAGCAACAGTGTCATGGTGGCGTTGTGGTTATCTCAGCTGATTAGTTGATAGGAGACCTGGATTCGAATCCTGGCCTTGGTACAAATTTTCATTCGTCGCTTCAGTCTGCGTACATACACCAGATCAATCACATACTTTACTAAGCAAGGACTCATATTGTAGCCACTGTGCTGGTGACCCCACGATGGTGTACCTTTGGTGGTAGAACATGCCTCAACATAACACAATGTGACACGTCGATGGTCCCAGCAGGAAGATTTGGACTTTTAAGCCATAACAAGCTAGACAAAATTTTCTATGAATATTGACCAGCTGGACCTAGACACCTGTCTTCGACTGCTGCTTCTGCTGAGAACTACTCCACTCCAGTCGTCAACACAATTTGGGACATGCAGTCTCATCTATAAAAAGTGGAACCTCCGGTACTTGCTCGCCTTTGGTTCGCTCCTAGGCCTGATGCTGCCAGTGACTGAGCGTGCACCATCCAAATGTGGTGCCCTCCGGCTGTCATCACCCACTCCTGGGCATCTCCAAGCAGTCTTGGTTTCACAGTCCTGATTCCACACTCTGCACCTGGGTGTACCACGGACCTGACCTACAGGCGACAGCTGTTGGCATCCAGCTCTTACATGCCTTGCATTAAGTAGGACGCCTGATGCAGCCGTGCGTCATAAGGCTGCTGATTTTACAGCTGTCTGCTGCTTCCCCTGACACGCCGCCTCGTGTTATGTTAAGGCAGTCTCTGTTGCCCAGGATCAACACTCACCATCAAGGCAGCATCAGTAAAGTACAGTGGCTACTGTACGACTTCTTGCTAACAAGGGAACCTCCCCATTGCACCCCCCTCAGATTTAGTTATAAGTTGGCACAGTGGATAGGCCTTGAAAAACTAAACACAGATCAATCGAGAAAACAGGAAGAAGTTGTGTGAAACTATGAAAAAAATAAGCAAAATATACAAACTGAATAGTCCATGGGCAAGATAGGCAACATCAAAGACACGTGAGCTCAGGAGCGCCGTGGTTCCGTGGTTATCGTGAGCAGCTGCAGTACGAGAGGTCCATGGTTCAAGTCTTCCCTCGAGTGAAAAGTTTACGTTCTTTATTTTCGAAAAGTTATGATCTGTCCGTTCGTTCATTGACGTCTCTGTTAACTGTAATAAGTTTAGTGTCTGTGTTTTGCGACCGCACCGCAAAACCTTGCGATTAGTAGACGAAAGGACGTGCCTCTCGAATGGAACCGAAAACATTTGATCACAAGGTCATAGGTCAACCGATTCCTCCACAGGAAAACACGTCTGATATATTCTATACGACAGTGGTGACGGCATGTGCGTCACGTGACAGGAATATGTTGTCGACTAACCTGACTTGTACCCTTGGCTAATTGGTAAAATTGCCCAATTTAGGTTTTCTTGTGGATGTGATAACCACTCAAAAAAAGTGATCGCATCGGACGGACAGACGGACAGGTAATAATTGTCTGAACATAAAAAATTAAACTTTTCACTCGTGAGAAGACTTGAACCAAGAACCTCTCGCTCTGTAGCTGCTCACGCTAACCACGTGGCCACGGCGTTCCTGAGCTCACTGTGTCCTTGATGTTGCCTATCTTGCACATGAACTACTTAGTTTGTATATTTTGCTTAATTTTTTCATAGTTCCATAAAACTTCTTCCTGTTTTCTCGATTGATCTGTGTTCAGTTTTTCAAGGCCTATCCACTGTGTCAACTTATAACTAAATCTGAGGTGGGTGCGATGGGGAGGTTCCCTTGCAAGTAAAGTACATTATTGGTCTAGCTGCATTTATGATTCATGATTGCTGAGGAACTGGTCCCTCGCACCCAGCGCCTGGATAAGCACCTCAGGTATCATCCTGGAACATAACAGTATCAATGACTATTGGTGCATCCTGGCACTGTAACGGAATCAAAAGCATTATATCGCAGATGCAGTTACACCATAGCCTGAAGTGACTAACCTAGTGTAGTGTGGGATTTATGTGGAGGGGTTGTGCAGATGTGGGCTCGATTTAACAGTTTTAGTAACCATCCAAATGCAAATAACATAATAGAAACTAATAACACTAAAATAATGTATATCTTCCCGTAAATCGAAAGAACTTCAAGAAGGGCTAAAATAACAAATAGCACTGTTATTCCTATAACAATAACGGACCAAATTCAAATACAGGACAAAGTCACTCTTGCTCTGTAACGTACAACTGGGCAACAACAAGACAGTTACAATATCTGCTGGCCGAGCGAGCGCTTCAGCCCGGAACCACGCTGCTGCTACGGCCGCAGGATCGAATCCTGCCTCGGGCATGGATGTGTGTGATGTCGTTAGGTTAGTTAGGTCTAAATAGTTCTAAGTGTAGGGAACTGATGACCTCAGATGTTAAGTCCCATAGTGCTCAGAGCCATTTGAACCATTTTTACAATATCTGCTACTTCCACAGCCAGGAAATATACCTGGAAAAGTTACGATGTCAAAGAATACTTAACCTTATATAGGATCGGTAAATATAATCTGTAACTACACCTTGATTTCTTATTACTACTGCCAATTAGACCACCGGCTGCCCACAATATCACCAAGTTACCCGCGTGTATGTGTGAATGTGTTGGGTATTTCATATATAATAGCTCTCTCAAATGCAATAACAACCTGAGAGCCACAAGCTCAGTCACATATAGTCAATCACAATGAACTTTTAAAACCAATGGAATAACTAATTATTCATGACCACAATGATAAACGGTCCATTGCTGCTTAATACACTTAATCACACTCACAGCTTACCGCACCACAATTACGCCTAAGTAAGTTTTGAGAACATTTCTTGTGGAGAAAAACATTGGTCTGGCTAAAAAACTTTAAAAATGGATTAGAAACATTCGTGACCACAGTGAAATACTTATATACAGTGGTTACCGTTTCGGTTAGAATGTGACCATTTTCAGACCATTTACATAATGATGGTAGGCGGTGGAGGCGAATAGAGCAGGTGTAGTGACTCCACGAACGTTCTTGGAGTCACGTCACACATGTTCCGTTCACCGGTATCGACTGAAAATACTTATTTTATTGTGGTTATGACTGTTTTTAATCCATTTTAATCAGTTACGCTTTCTCTGCTTCACCACATTTTTTGGCACGCCCTGTATGCTAAAAGTAACAAACAACTATTTACATAGTGTTTTATCACGTATCAATACCTCTCTCCTTGCGTTCTTCAGTTGGTATTGCAAGTTTTCATCTGACGCTGATAGTAGTGACGCGGTATCTGGCTGACGTAATGGCGTGTAACTGCTGTGCCACACCTCCAGTGGATCTGTACCACATGCGCCCTCTGCGCCACCACGAAATAGGACGAACAGTGGCAGCCACTCAGCGACTTGCACGTGGAGCCACTTCGTTCATTCTTAGTACACTGAGCCTCATCCTAGTTGCTATTGTATGAGCTGGACTCTAATTCTTGATGCGTTATTTGTAATAAGCCTTATACACTTTGAGAAATATAACTTGAGTAAATCCTCTGTTTGCTATGTAAATTTGCTACCTAACGTTTCCTCTCCTGTCCAGCTTTCCTACGACAAAAGTTGCCATACTACTCTGTATCCCTCTCCTTACCACTGTGTATAGAGTTGTACACAACACACAACACCCACAGATTTTCGTGCAGTAAGTTGTTTAGAACTGGCTACACACAGTGTACAGCTCACACATAACGCAATGCACAGTATCAATCACAATGCCAAGAGGATGCCATTTGCAAAGTACTCCTGCAGTCCTCTTTATGACGTTCAGAAGTAGTTCAAATGGTTCAAATGGCTCTGAGCACTATGGGACTCAACTTCTGAGGTCATTAGTCCCCTAGAACTTAGAACTACTTAAACCTAACTAGCCTAAGGGCATCACACACATCCATGCCCGAGGCAGCATTCGAACCTGCGACCTTAGTAGTCACGTGGTTCCGGACTGAAATGCATAGAACCGCACGGCCACTCCAGCCGGCAGAAGTGGTTCCTTCACCTCCACTGGAGTTACTGTGCAGCCAGCTGGGGAAGATAGCAACAGTCCACCACGTTTTTGGCCACATGGCTGCCCCATCGGTGCTCACTATCGTCTCATCCGGTAACCATCCAGCGCACTGGCTTCTTAAGGCCCTTGCACCCTCCATTAGTGATACCTCGGCCGCCGCACCAAACTGGCCCCAGGCGACGCGCTGTAGGCTTGCCCGCCGCTCCACCGCGGCGACGATGCTGAACTTACAAGGGGACGGTCAAATCCAACATGTGGAAACCTACCCTCAAATTTTTCACACAGGAAGAGTACACTGAAAAAGGCGTGCACTGTCAAAAATTTAGCTGCTAAGGAGCTTTGCAAGTAATTAAAAAAACGTTGAAACTACCAATTCTTGTTGCACGAAGAACTGCTTATAATGGCGGTTTGTGCAGCCCTTCCCGCCTAGATCGCGATCGACGAATAGGCAGAAGCAGCCGTGACATAAGAACTTAGCTCAACGCATCGCTAAGTCCAAAGTGCACAAACGCGAATTTTAATCATTTCAACCGTACTGAATGTAGAGTCTTGCCCCGCAAGGTAGCAAGGGAGAGGGCGTTATTACGGGTGGCCACAACACAAATGCTCACGTGGATTTATACAGTTCTTTATTTAAATGAACTGGAACCTTTACGTAACTTGAATAGGGTCCATGTGTTGTGGTACAAACTCATCAGTAATAGTCCACTTCCAGACTCATGTGAAGTACAATCCTGCCAACCTGTATGATTGAGTGAATGAGGCCCTCTGGTCAAGGGCGGTGGCCTAAACACACGCTGTCGAGAGGGCGCTGGCGGTGTGTTGCTTGTGGGTGTGTCTCTGGCCTTTCTCAATAGGCATGCTTGATCCAGCACCTACTGATCAAACTTTGCACTTCATCTTTGCTGACCAGTGTGATGGCGATGGCTTACGCCAGCACACTGAACATGTCTCAAGTCCTACCGACAGCTAAACTGCTGTTGATGTATTTGTTACACAAGTGGCTAGGCAGAGGAAAAAAAAATCAACATAATGATGATGTTACATTACAGACGACTTCCATCAATCAGGAGTTTAATTTGTTGATTTCATGTATTTTATAACGGCTCCTGCAACACAGTTGAAAGGTGCCTACTGGGGCACACTTGTATGTGACCCCTGAATATGATAATAAAATTAAAGTAAACTAAAATGAAACTAGTGTACTGTAAAAGTTGTATGTCTCTGACAGGTTTATAATGATGATCACTGACTGTATACGACCACAGAGCCAAAGATAGTGCTTCTGGTCTGAGGTTGTAGTGTTGAAGTAAGAGAGCGCTTGGCACTTTTTGTGGTGTGCTCTGTGAAGCCACCGATTGTTAGATTAATATAGAAATTACGAGAACATGTAAGCAGAAGTCTTCCCACAAGCAAGGTAAAGATGTTAAATAATTTTGATTTTTAGTATTGCCAGCATGGTAGTATAGATGAGTTGGCTGATAATTTGTAATTGCTTAGTAACCCCAGAATGTGCGTAAACACATTAGATATTTCACTTTTGGAATGTTTCTAATATTTGTTAACAGAGCTTTATATAATTTGATTATTTGCATTTATGCTGGTTTAGTGAGGTTAGATAATACTTGCTGTTTGAATTTCATTGTTTGTAGATCAATTAGTAAATATGACGTATTTTTTGTGACCAATGTAACTGCAATTGCCATATGTTTTTGAAAATTCAGACTTGGACTGTAATTTTACAAAAAACTCAGTGTTAGTAATTCACCACAATCAGTATCGCCTCCCTGTTCAGGTCATATGTTTCTCGAAGAAGTTCATGTATCAGCCAAAAGAATTTCATGAACATTTCAAAGTATTACGGCCAGCATTACACACCGCTGTGTCCGTAGCTAGCATATTTTATTTTTTTCATGAGAGACCAGAATATATCGCGATCCACCGTTGCTGCTTAATAGGTAAGACAATTTAATTTATTTTCAATGTGCACAGGTATCCTGCCTGATGGATTGGTCGTGGAGGAACAGCCACTTGGCCTGCTAGGTCTCTTGATTTAAATCCTTTGGCCTTTTTCTTTGGGGATCCATGAAAGACGTTGTCTATCGCGATATTCCAACAACTCCCGAGGATATGCAGGAACGCATCGTGCTTGCTTGTAATTCTCTTCTGCAGGCAACACTGGAAGCAGTAAGTAATTCTTTCATTCAACGAGTGCACCAGTGTATCTGGGTCCAGGGTCACCACTTTGAGCACCTTTGAATGTTCTACTCCTGGACAATGGTACAGGAGAGTCAAAGTCAGTTTTGTGTTATGTTTTTACTTGGTTTTCATTTGTTTTCTGACAACTTCAGTAAGTGGACAAGTTTGTGATCCCGGGCTCAAAGACAGTTTTGTGTCATGTAATTAATAACGTTGTGTTTCAGTGAATGTTACACTGTGATACATTTTTGGATAGGTCTTTAGGAGAGGAAATGAATTACCGAATAAAAAATACAGGATGCCATTCAAAAAATCACACCGCTGTTCATATCTTTGTGAAAATCAAAGCTGCAGCAAAGGAAATCCTGCTGATTGATGTCAACCTGATGGCTAAAGAACATTTGTTTGAAACATTTTGTAATTTTCATCTGGACAAACAGTTATTTAAGGTGGTCAAGATAAATGGGACACCCTGTATAACACATATGTAGATCTGGAGAAGTATGTGCTTTAAATTGCACAACATGTTCTTCATATAGTATGACAGTTATTGAACTACATGAAATAAAATCGTCATCACTTCTGAACGGTTTGCATTACAACGTTCGTACTGCACGGTGGCCGCGGGGCATGATGGGAATTAGTATGCTCATCCGTGGTTTGGTTTAGCGACGAAGTCTACTTTCGTTTGGACGGATTCATCATTTTGAACACTGAGAATCCGCATTTCGCGATCGAAAAGCCTCTTTACCCTCAACGGGTGACTGTGTGGTGTGCAGTGTCCCGTCACGGAATAATCGGTGCGATATTCCTTGATGGCATGGTGACTACCGAACGAAATGTGAAAGTTTTGGAAGATGGTTTCATCCCCATTATCAAAAGTGACCCAATCGAAGCAGGAGAGTGTTTGATGTCGTGCAGGAGCGCTTTGGGTACCCAGAGGCCACTGGAATGGGCCTCGATTGGCCGCCATATTCTCCGGATATGAACAGATGTGACTTTTTTTGCGGGACTATACTGAAGGCAAGGTGTACAGCAATATCCCAAAACATCGCTGAGCTGAAAACAGTCGTTTAGGAAGTCATCGACAGCATCAATATTCCGACACTTCATCCAGTCATGCAGAATTTCGCTATTCGTCTGTGCCACATCATCGCCAATAGTGGCGGGGATATCGAACATGTAATAACCTAAATCCGAATATCTGTAGTGACGTTTACATGTTGAATAAAGAGTGTGCACGCCGTAGTTCACAACTAATTTACGTTCTTTTTCATATATTTCAATAAATGTCACAATGTGCTTCATCTTTGCAAGGTTAAAAACATTAACCGGCTTACATATTACTGTGGAACTCTGGAACTTGCACTTAGACAGATGCTATTAGCAAGCGCTGCTAATTATTATGGATATTAAATGAGTTGCAAATTCGAGTGAATAGCAGTTGTGAACAATTGTCAGAAAAACAATCAACGGAAACTAGCTTTACAAATTAAGATCGCGTTTCGCCATGTTACCTTTTTAAAGATGTGCCATCAACCAGGGATATGTGTCCGCTATGTCACACATGCGCTATTTGTCAATTTTTAACATTTTGTTTAACTACTTGCAGTGTGTCTTAGCAACTAAAATTTTGGCATTGTGTTACTTTCAGTATATCTTTTGTGTAAAAAAGCTTCAGGGCGGGTTTCGACAAGTCGAATAGGGTCGTTCCCTTGTTAAGAAATGTTACTACTTCCAATCGCTCCAAATGGCTGAATTCCGGCGTCCGTGCCCGTACCCAGCTGTGACATCATGGCGCTCGCCAGCGTTATGCGTCCGAGCTGTCCTCCCGATCGTGGCACGAGCGTGACACTCGACTTGAAAGGAATCTCCCGTGGTGCAGAAATCAAACGCGAGAAATAGACACAGCATATTACAATGTTTATCTTACCTAAGATTACAAACCTCTCCCACTTATCTCCTTTGCAAGGCCAATCAATGTGCCGAACAAGTCTCGGTCCCAAAGTAATACATTCAGTTTATTACTCCTCACCTGGTCCTATAAATACGAGGGGAAACATCTCTCCACCAAACCTCAATTAATTGTCCCGTATTTATACAGCAGTCCAACCTAACAATTCCCTGTGCCCTGAATGAGATTTTCACTCTGCAGCGGAGTGTGCACTGATATGAAACTTCCTGGCGGATTAAAACTGTGTGCCGGACCGAGACTCGAACTCGGGACCTTTGCCTTTCGCGGGCAAGTGCTCTACCATCTGAGCTACCCACGCACGACTCACGCCCCGTCCTCGCAGCTTTACTTCTGCCAGTATCTCGTCTCCTACCTTCCAAATCTCACCGAAGCTCTCCTGCGAACCTTGCAGAACTAGCACTCCTGGAGGAAAGGATATTGAGGAGACATGGCTTAGCCACAACCTGGGGATGTTTCCAGAATGAGATTTTCACTCTGCAGCGGAGTGTGCGCTGATACGAAACTCCCTGGCAGATTAAAACTGTGTGCCGGACCGAGACTCGAACTCGAGACCTTTGCCTTTCGTGGGAGACGAGATTCTGGCAGAAGTAAAGCTGCGAGGACGGGGGTGTGAGTCGTGCTTGGGTAGCTCAGATGGCAGAGCACTTGCGCGCGAAAGGCAAACGTCCCTAGTTTGAGTCTCGGTCCGGCACAAAGTTTTAATCTGTCAGGAAGTTCCCTGTGCTCTGTCTTCACCACCGAAGATATTATTTACAGTAGTATCCAAAATTAAAGCAACGATTTCTCTGCCTCGTGATGGCTGGGTGTTGTGTGCTGTCCTTAGGTTAGTTAGGTTTAAGTAGTTCTACGTTCTAGAGGACTTATGACCACAGCAGTTGAGTCCCATAGTACTCAGAGCCATTTGAACCATTTGAACCAAAGCAACGAACGTAAATTTTGCAAGTTTGCGTTCATTTTGCCACAAAATAGTATAAATAGGTGATAGTATAGTAGGAACAATGTAAAGAACACAGAACGTCAGCAACTTCAACATCCATAACAGTAGACAAAAACGTTCATCGTTTTTTTTTTTCCATCTTAAAGGATTTGGGCACACATTCCTACAATTGGTTAATATGCTCAGTGCGTGGTGTGACCACCTCTGGCAGCAGTACAGGCCTGCCAACGTCGGGGAATGCTGTGACTGAATTAGTCTTATATTGATGCAATAATGCCCATTCTTCTTGCAGAGCTGCTAGCAAGTCTTGGAGAGTGGCTGTTCGATGCTGATGTGATGCAACCAGTTTCCCTAGTGCATCCCACACATGCTCTGCGAGATTCAAATCGGGAGATGGTGCAGGCACGCCGTGCGTGCAGTATCTTCTGTTTCCAAGAAAACATTGATATCTTGTGCTCTGAGATCAAGCATTATCGTCCATTAGTACGAAATCTGCGCCCACAGTATCTCGCAAAAACCGCACATGAGATCTTAAGATCTTGTAACGATACCTGACAACAGTTAAACTTTGCTAATTCACCCATACAATTTCACGAACAGCTGTTCTGGTGGTCAACGTAATCCTTGCCCACACCATTAGGGATCCTCCTCGATATCGGTCTTTTTCCATTTTGTTTGGGTCCCGAAATCGTGTTCGACGTTTCCTCCAGATGCTAATACGCCGGGAATCACTCTCCAGACCAAGTCGGGACGTTGACGACTCGACCCTAGACGTTCCCTTCTGTAAAGACGCTTCACGTACAGCTGGTCTCCGACAGTAGAGGCCACTCTGCTGAAGCATTTTGTCCACCTTTTGCCTCGATACAACACGTCCACTAGATGTTGCGAGGTCAGATGCCAGTTGCCGTGCACCGCTAAGGCGGTACCGTCGTGCTCTTACAGGCAAATAACGGTCCTCTCTCTCTCTGATGTCACACGTGATCGGTCCTGCCCTGGTCTTCGGGATACTGTTTCGGTCTCTATAAACTGTCGCCACATCCAAGAAGCAACCAAACGATTTACACTATGTCGTCGGACCACATCAGCTTGCCACAGTCCTGCTTCCATTCTTCCTATGGTCGTCCACCGCAGAGAGTCTAGTAGGCTTCTGTGTACACAGTGTGGATGTGTGACTATTTCGCAAACACTACCCAGTCTGGTAGGTGCCCTGATGTCATCGTTGACGTGGTTATCCGTTGTTTAATTCCAATCGCTTCCATTCTCGTGCAGTGTCTCTAACCCACCATAGGCACAGACACATTCTCGTCCATAATCCCAACCCTCGCAGTCTTCACGTAACAATTCCTTTGTTCATGCCATCGAGGCACCAGCTATATCACATCCTCTTTTTCCGTTTTTGAATTCCATTCCAGCCTAGCGTTCATCTGATGCTATTCATCAAACCCCCAGAATCACCTCAGAAGGCTGCAGTAGCGTGAGAACGGAGAGCGGGTGTTGAAGCAAATAGACTATTTTAACAAAGGATCGATTAAAAGATGAAACGTCAACATCGAAGTAGCTGTGAAGATTTTTTTGACTTTGTTAGTGACAGCAAAATCTTATGAACCCAATTACAGCAAATTAAAAATGATAAAAAAAAGCAATTTAAGTGGAGCATGGAAGCAGAGGACCAAATTTAGCTGGTTCTCGGTGAAATACGACACAGCTGGTAAACTTGACGTGAACGATATAATTAATGGCTTTTCTTCGCTCAAATCAAGGCTATACGATTAAAATTATAATAAAAATACTATTCACAAGCTGCGACATCGTCGCGGAAAAAACCAGTGAGCCGTATATGTGATAAGTTTCCTTTAATTTACGTCTATGGTCACAGAAAACGATATTACAGAAATTCGCAAACACTCAACTGATAAGTTTCAGACTAATTTGCGGCGAAAGATTGACAGCTCCCAATTTCTTCTTCACGATTATGAAAAGAAATCGCCCAAAATGATGAATGTCAAACTTCCCCAGCTCCGATCTTAAGATTCACAAAGATGGAAATCGGGTTCGTCCGATTGTTAACAATATGTCATCATCATGCTATAAATTAATTAAGTTCCTTAATAATAAACTTAAATCAGTTTACACGATCAATAATTATTTTGGGGTCAAAAACAGTGCTGAGCTAGCGAATGTAATTAAGGATATACATATACCAAATAATGCAACATTAGCATCCTTGGATGTAAAAAATCTTTACAGTAATGTCCCAGTTAAAGAAACTATTGACATTATTAGACGCAATCTCCTCTCCCACAACAAGATTAGTACTGCAGAGTGTATAGAACTTAATTGAACTCCTAGATTTTGTCTTAGCTTACATTTTTTTACCTTTAATTACAAAATTTATTATCAAATTGGGATGGGTAATAGCCTAGCCGGCACTTTAGCAGACACTTTTCTCAATGAATTAGAGTCTAATTTTTTTGCCAAGTATCCACAACTAAAAGATAAAACGATTTATTACAAACGGTATGTCGATGACATTTTATTACTGATAGAAGGTGACACCAGTGAGGTCAACACATTCGCCTAAACAATACGTAGCATGCACCCCAAAATAACTTTTTCCACTGAAACAGAAAAAGATGGCGCCATTAACTACCCTGATCTCACTATTACGAAAGTTAATAACAAACATAAGTTTTCCACTTTTAGGAAACCAACTTGTGCAGACAGTATCATCAATGCCAGTTCATGCCATCCTCCCTGAAACAAAAGAGCTTTCTTCACTTCATTGGTTCCCCGGCTCCTTCGTCTACCTTTGGACGAAAACGAAATTCGTAAAGAACTTAGCATTTTAAAGCAGATCGCGGTAGCTAACGAATTTTCTATAAATGACGTCACGCGCCCCTACAGTAGGCTAAAGAAACGTTTAACAAACAGCAGGCACAGACATACCCACACACAAAAGAGAACCGGCAAAGATAGAATGAAAACCATTCCTACGAACCTTAACGGCAAAATGTCCCTGCAAATAGAAAAATGTTTTAAAAAATCTGATGTCAGATGTGGTTTTCAGATTAATAATACCCTAAAACTACGAATAAAACATAAACTGAAAGGGAACTATGATAAATTTGATTGCTCTGAAAGTATACAGTATTGACTGCAGCAACTGCGACAAATATTATATCGGGCAAACAGGCCGCTATTTTTAATTAAGGTTTAAAGAACACTCACAGCCACGAAACTAAACGGCTTTGGGACAGCATTTATCTGATACTGCTCATTCCATAGGGAGCATTGGGAGTTGTATGCATATTCTTCACAGAGTGGAAAAAGGCCGTCCTCTTAATTTGTTAGAGGAGCTTGAAATTTATAAAGCAAAACTGCTTTATTATTATTTATAAAGCTAAACTGCTTAACTGGCAAAATGACCTTCTGCCCAATGCGTGCTTTGCTTTATTTGACAATGTTTTACTCTAATCACTGCTTTTTTTTCTTTATTCTTATTTCAACACCTTGTACAAAAGGTGGGCCTGCAGCGGCAATAGTACGCCGTTCTTCGGCCACAGTCAGTACAAATAGAAACAATGAAGACACAGTAAAACAGATCATAACGGCGGACAAAAAACAGTAGATACATGAGTAAAAAACACGGATCCGTTCACAGGTGTAGTAAAAAGGTAAAAAAACGGTCAGCACAGTACACGGACTTGATAACACACGTGAACGATGGAGCGTGGTGCGGTGAAAACACTGAAGCACTAACACGACGGCACACACACAGAACCGATGGCGATGATCTGTGGCGCGCGAATGTTCACTTGACGTGTGCGAGTCCGGGGACCTGCCAAAAGGGAAAAAGATGGGGGAGGAGGGAGAGGGGAGAGGGTAGATGCCAGTGGAAGTGGAGATGGGAGGGGAAGGAAAGAAGGTACGGTCGTAGGGGAAGCCTGGGGGGAGGAGGGAGGGAGGAAGGGAAGAGGGATAGACAGGAGAGAGGGTGCCCTAAGGAACCACAGGAAAAGGATAGGGAAGATGGAGGGGATGAGGGCATCATCAGGGAGCGGAGTTGGTGGAAGCCACCTTGGGAGAGGGTATGGAGAGTGGAGAGATGGAGAGCAGGTGGGACATGGGAATACAGGCGCAGCAGTGGACAGGGGTGGAAGAGGATGGGAGAGACAAGCGGGTGAGGGGGATCAAGTTTAAGGGAGATGTAGAGGATCCATATCCGTTTGAGGAAAAGGAGGAGGTGTGGGAATGGAATAAGGTCATACACGATCCGCATGGGGGAGGGGAGAAGGATGCGATAGGCGAGGCAGAGAGCATGGCGTTCAAGGATCTGAAGGGATTTGTAGAAGGTAGGGGGGCGGAGATCCAGGCAGGGTGGGCATAGCAGAGGATAGGGCGGATGAGGGATTTATAGGTAAGGAGGATGGTGGAGGGGTCCAGACCCCATGTGCGGCCAGAAAGGAGCTTGAGGAGACGGAGTCAGGAGTGTGCCTTGGCTTGGATTATCCGGAGATGGTGGGTCCAGGAGAGGCGACGGTCGAGGGTGACACCAAGGTACTTGAGGCTGGGGGTGAGGGCGATAGGATGGCCATAAATGGTGATATAGAAATCAAGGATGTGGAAGGAAGGGGTGGTTTTGCCTACAATGATCACCTGCGTTTTAGAAGGATTGACCTTGAGCAACCACTGGTTACACCTAGTGGTGAACCAGTCAAGATGGGATTGGGGAAGGTGTTGGGAGCGTTGCAGGGTGGGGGCGAGGGCGAGGAAGGCGGTGTCATGGCCATACTGGAGAAGGTGAATGGGGGGGGGGGGGGGGGTGTAGGCGGCGGCATGTCCGCCATGTACAGAAGGTAGAGAAGACGGGAGACGACGGAACCTTGGGGCACATCGGCGGAGGGGTAGAAGGTGTAGGAATCCGTGTTATGGATGGTGACACAGGAAGGACGTTGGGAAAGAAAGGACCCGATTAGACAGACATAACTGATAGAAAGGGCGAAGGTTTGGAGCTTGAAGAGGAGACCGGAATGCCATACACAGTCGTAAGGACGCTCAAGGTCGAGGGAGAGGAAGATGGCGGACCGACAGGAGTTGAGCTGTTCGGAGAGGAGATGAGTAAGGTGAAGGAGAAGGTCATCAGTAGAGAAGGATAGTCTAAAGCCACACTGGGTAATGGGAAGGAAGCAGTGCTGGCGGAGATGCAGGTGGATGCACTGGGTAAGGATGGATTCCAGGACCTTCCTGAAGACTGAGGTAAGGCTGATGGGACAGTAAGAGGAGACAGCAGATGGCGATTTGCCGGGTTTGAGGAACATTAGGATACAGGAGGTTTTCCACAGGTCAGGGTAGTAGCTGGTGGAGAAGACCACATTATAGAGCCTGGCCAGGGTGGAGAGGAAGGAGGTGGGAGCTTCACAGAGGTGGCGATAGGTAACATGATCTTGACTGGGAGCGGTGTTGCGTTTCGTGCGGAGTGTAGTGATGATATCCTGAGTAGTGATGGGGGCATTGAGTTCATTGTGTGTAATGTTGTCCAAGTACTGGAAGCCAGGAGCGAGTGGAGGGACAGAGATGTCAGTTCGATTGTGGACATCTGGGAGGAGGGAGTAATCGAACTGGGGATCGTCAGGGAGGGTAAAGATGTCGGAAAGGTGGGAGGCAAAGTGACTGGCCTTACTAAGGGTGTCAGGGACGGGTTGGTCATCATGAAGGAGAGGGTAGTAGGGGAGGGGGTTTAAATCCGGTAAGGCGGCGGAAGGCGGACCAGTACTTGGACGGGTTGATAGGAAGTTTAGCATTAGGACGGGTGCATGTGTGTCGCCAGTCTCTGCATCTCTTAGCTGCGAGCAAGTTCCTGATGTGTCATTGTAGTTTCTGGTGGCATCTTAGTGTGTCCGGGTCATGCGTGTGAAGGAGGCACGGTAGAGATGGCGGGATTCACGGAGGAGGAGGACGGCCTTGGAGGTAAAGTAGGACGATGTGGGTGGATGGCGACAGTAGGGACGTGGGTCTCCACAGCTTCAGACAAGGTCTGCTGGAGAAAGCAGGCGGCATTGGTAACATCAACAGGGTGGTGGTAGGTAAGGGGGTGCTATCGACCTGGGTAGGGAGAGTATCCTGTTAGCCATTCCAATTGAACAGAATAATCGTGGACGTATTTTGGGGGAGGGTCAATGCGAGGATTGGAACGGGGCGACGACCGTCTGAAATGGTGATGACAGGGAGATGGTCACTACCAATGGAGTCCAGGACATCCACCGCTATGCGGCCAAGGAGGTTGGGGGAGGAGAGAACGACATCTGGAGTGGTATTGGATTCAGGGTGGGTGTGCTGGGGAATGTGAACGAGGTAGCCTTGGAGGGAGGAGAGGAAACGATGCCACCACCATAACTGGACAGTGAAACGACTATAGATGTTGAGGTCAGCAGCGATCACATACGAGGAGAAGGTACAGTCAATGTGGGAAAGGAAATCAAAAGGAACAGGGGCATTAGGGCGGACAGATGGTGGTGCAGGTGATGGTAAGGCCAGGAAAGAAGAGACTAACGATCAGGTGTTCTGTGGGGTCGGGAAGGAAGGGTTGGAGCCAAACAGGGATCTGGCGGTGGTGGCCAATGGCTACTCCACCACACGCCATCGGGAGGGGATTATCGATTATTGGAGCGGTGAAGGAGGTAGGGTGAGGTGTGTACAGTGTGCTGGGGCTGAAGAGAGGTTTCATTGAGGAGGAAGGCATCCACACAGTAGGTTGTGAGGGTGTGCAGGAGGAGGTTCTTATTGGCGGGAAGGGAACGGATGTTATTAAACAAGATACAGTGCTGTCGCGCCATGACAGGGATTTAGACAAGGGTGTCGAGACGGGAGAAGGTGAAGTGGGCTTGATTATGGGAGTAGGTGCCATAGGTGGAAGACGGATAAGGTGGATATCTGCTGGAGGGTGTTGGGGCGCTGGAATGGGTGGACATTCTGGAGGGTGATGGAGACAAACCTGATGATGTCCTCAGCAGTGGGGGGGGGGGGGGATATAGGGAATTGCCAGGATGGGAGGGGGTGTCCAGAGGGTTGACAGGGACGGTGAGTCCAGGAGCAGTGGGGGGGGGGGGGGGGGGGGGGGGTAGGGCCTTGCATTTCTGGGAGTAAGTGGGATGTGGGAGCTTGCAGGTGTTGCAGGAAAGAGGGGACAGTAGATTAGGGCACTGCCGGAGGAAGTGCGCCTGTTTACAGTGTGGGCAGACGGGTCTAATCACTGCACGCCTCTGTTATATATAATGTGTTGATAAGTTCACCTAATATTGAGTGCATCAGATATTTTCTTAGTTTTCATACGTTTTACGCATGACTCTAGTATGTTCTTGTTACTTCTCTATTCATTTCATAGACTGCATTAATCAGATGATGTGAATCATCCACTGTTACGGAATTTTATCATTCTTTTCCTGCAATGGAGTACTGCAGGGTACGAGGGGTCCTCTGCCGTTCATGCTCCTCCCATAACTTCACGCCTGTGGGTAATTCTGGCGTTAGCGCTAACAGAGGGCGCTGGTTATGTGCAGCACTATGTTTCCTTACATTTGTGGCTCCTTTAGCGATTTGTTTTATGATTGTTTAATACTACCCAGTGCATTATCAACGGTGTTTAATATTCATGTCATTATCTAGAATATTGGCACTAGAGCACATGTCAAACACTGTTTTTTAACTCTTCTTCTCTTTTTAACAATATTACTTTTGTCGTGTTTTTCTTTTCATTGCTTTTTATTACTGTAATGCAATGTAGTCCTGTCCACTGGCTACTACCCCGACCTGTGGAAAACCTCCCGTATCCTGATGTTCCTTGCACCTGGTAAACCGCTGTCCGCCGTCTCCTCCTACCATCCCATCAGCCTTACCTCGGTCTTTGACAAGGTCCTGGAATCCATACTCACCCGACGCATCCACCAGCATCTCCACCAGCACCGCCTCCTTCCCATTACCCAGTGTGGCTTTTGGCTGTCCTTCTCTTCCGATAACCTTCTCCGTCATCTCACTCATCTCCTTTCCGAACAGCTTAATTCCCGTCGCTCCACTATCTTCCTCTCCCTAGACCTCGAACGTGCCTATTACCGCGTATGGCATTCCGGTCTCCTCTTCGAGCTCCAAACCTTCGCCCTTCCCATTAACTACGTCCGTCTGATCGGCTCCTTTCTCTCCCAACGTCCTTCCTACGTCACCATCCATAACACGGATTCCTACACCTTTTTTCCGTCCGCCGGTGTGCCCCAAGGCTCCATCATCTCCTCCCTTCTGTACCTTTTGTATACGGCGCTGTCATCACCCCCCGTCCACCTTCTCCAGTTTGCTGATTACACCGCCATCCTTACCCTTGCCCACACCCTGCAGCGTTCTCAACACCTTCTCCAATCCCATCTTGACCGGTTCACTGCTTGGTGCAACCAGTGGTTGCTTAAGGTCAATCCCTCCAAAACACAGGAGATCATTGTATGCAAAACCACCCCTTTCTTCCGCCTCCTCGGTTTATATCTAACCATCTATGGCCGTCCTATCGCCCTCACCCCCACCCTTAAGTACCTTGGCGTCACCCTCGACCGTCGCCCCTCCTGGACCCCCCATCTCCGGACAATCCAAGCCAAGGCATGCTCCCGACTCCATCTCCTCAAGCTTCTTTCCGGCTGTACGTGGGGTCTGGACCCCTCCACCATACTCCACACCTATAAATCCCTTATCTGCCCTATCCTCTGTTACGCCCATCCTGCCTGGATCTCCACCCCCCCTACCTTTTACAAATCCCTTCAGATCCTTGAACGCCATGCTCTCCGCCTCGCCTATCACGTCTGCTTCCCCTCCCCCATGCGGATCCTGTAGGACCTAATTCCGTTCCCCCACCTCCTCCTTTTCCTCAAACGGATACAGATCCTCTACACCTCCCATAAACTCGACCCTGCTCACCTGCTTGTCTCACCCATCCTCTCCTACCCCCACCCGCTGCCGCACCTGTATCTCCACATCCCACCTCCTCTCCATCTCTCCACCCGCCTTACCGTCTCCCAAGGTGGCTTCTGCCAGCTCCCCCTCCCTGATGATGCCCTCCTCCCCTCCATCTACCCCTCCTACCAAATTTGATCATCCCCTCCCACTTCCTGTGTTTTTTCCTTTGGGCACCCTCCCTCCCTTCTCTCTCCTTTTCACTCCATGCCCCCTTCCTCCACCCCTCTTCCACCGGGCTTCCCCTACCCCCCTCCTCCCTTCCTTCCTCCCCCTATCTCCCCTGCCCTTGGCATATCTGCTCTCCCCTCTCCCTCTCTCATCCACCTCCTCCTCTCTTGGCAGGTCCCCGGACTCGTACACGCTCAGTGAACATTTGCGCGCCGGAGATCATCGCCATCAGTGTCTTGTCTGTGTGCCTTCGTGTTTGTGTTTAGTGTTCTTTCGCCGTCACGCCCCACCGTTCACCTGTGCCATCGCAGTCGTCAGTATTTGTGTCAACAGGGTTTAGTGTTTTTTTTTCTTGTCCAGTGTGAACGGCTTCGTGTATATTGTTTTCTGTGTCTACAGTTTTTTGCCCGCCATTTGTATTGTATCATCTGTGCCTCCCTAATGTCTTATATTGTACCACTCGAGGCTGAAGAGCAGCGTACTATGCTGCTGACAGCCCACCTTTGTACAAGGTGTTTAAAATAACAATAAAGAAAAAAATTATTACTGTAATGCCTTTTATACGTTATAAACTTATTACATACTTCAACTATTGTATCCCCCTTTATTTTCGCTGTTTCAATTAATTATTGAAAAGTCGTGTATGCCGACATTAGCGACATCTGGTGAACTTACAACACAAACATCTTGTGGCTACTGTACGGCAGCTTGTTTTAAACAGTAGTACTACTGACTCATGCATGTGATGTTATTTATATGCATTTGACGATGCTGGTGCTGATTCTGCATTTAACATTTGTCCATGCCACTATGGCTGTAGTACATTAGGACTTTGTTTTTATGAAGAAGGTATGCCTCTTCACATTTAAAGTGCAGAAATGTAAGTTTTGTCAGTACTACTTTTCATTATGGTCTATGTATTGCTCTTAAGCTGTATACAGTTTGCGAGTGTATTTATGTTTTTTCCATTTTTGCTGCGGATCTGATGATGGTCATTAAAGACCGAAACTGGTAATCTGTTAACAAAAAGTTTGTGAACATAGACGTAGATTAAAGAAAAATACAATTTGTGGATAGGTGTGTATACTCATATCTTAATCCCAGATGTTTCTTTCAGTTGAAAATAATATATGCACTACTCATAATTTATGAGGAGCATACAAAATTTGTGTGCCGTAATTTCCAACATTGAGGAAAGTTAGGCTACAGATTACGAAGAACTCTCTACTTTAGTAAGATGTCGACACTGTTCCTATTGATGGTAGTGCCACTAATTAAACTCGTGAATCTGAATCGCTAATTTTAATCCAAGTCTAAATGTGGAACACAGAGAAAGTTTTGTCTAATTCTCTGTAATGGGCTTTTTAATTACCTTATATCGATATTCCACTGCTCTGAGCTAGTAAAATCGTATCTGCTATTCGTTACACAATAAAATTTTACATTTTGAAACTAGCGCTATCCATTAAATCTGATAACTAAATGGGAATATTTTAAAACCCTTCCTCATCCTAAATTTCTTTCGAATTAGGTACACTGATTCCACTTCGCAGGATACAAAGGTTTGCTGCCAATTTCATTGTCATTTCCTCTGTTCTGGTTTTATACGCACCTTGGAGAATTTTAACTGATCTGATACTTCTGTTCGTTTCCATAACAATCTCACAGCATTCCTGTCGCATTACTGCAGCCTATTGCATAACAGTTTTTGTAAGTTGTGCTCGGCAATTACTCATATACTTTTCAGTTAGTCATATTTAATGACAGAGTGTTTATATGTATAAATCTTGGAAGGGATCTTTTTTAATAAATTCTCCGAAATTCAGGAGAATAAAGACCTTGATGAACGAAATTACTGAACTTGTCTGTGAACATGGTGGATCTATCTGTCCACGGCATGCTTTTTCTTACTGGGTTTACTGTGTGTATATTGCATGCATATGTTTCCAGCATTCTGGGACTTTTAGCTATAGGAATAAGTGTTTCAGTCTGATGCTGCTAGTTAATGTTTTCTTCAATAGATGATAGCCTCTTCAGTCAAGATAATGTTTGTTGTTTTACGTATACAAACTGTGGCAGTCGTTATCCTGAAAAGAAAATAACTTTCCGAACTGTTTTAGTACTTGCTTATGATTTTCTCAGTAAAAGTTATTTACCTCGACAACTGGCACACTAATCGAGTTTTGGATGATGCTGTATCCTGGGACTTAGACCCCACTGCAGTACAGACATGTTCGCCACGCTGCATAAACCGACAGTTACTAACAGCCAACTGCATGTACAAGTTACAGGTTGACTCTTACAGGCAACCAGCCACTTTCTACAATGCAGTCTATTTATTTAAATAGCACTTTTACCTGTTTCGAACCGAAAGGTTCCTCTTCAAACGGCTAGTTCACGTTAAGGTACATTTTACATCAGCTTTCACTTTTTGTTTTCCCAAATGAGGAAATTTCTTTGGGGTGCTTGTGTCGTTGAGAAAACCGCGCAACACCGAAGACAGTATGATTCGCTTTTTTTAAGTATATTTATACACATGATCTGAAGCACCACTCACAAACCCAGAAATTTCACTACATGGAAGTACGTACACAAACATGGCGATGTTGCAATCGTAAGAATAATGTAAAAAGTGCCTGGTTGTTGTTGTCTTCTGTGTAAGAGTCATCCTATATTCTGTACACAGCCACAGGCTCAGAATGTCAGCTTTCGACAAAATAACACATACAAGGGCATTTTTCCGAGATCCTGTAGGTAGCGAAACAGAAACTACAGAGAAAATAAAAAAATGTTTTATATGCAGTATTTACCTACAGCTTCCAGCTACTTCTCTACATAGTCACCGCTCCGACTTAAACATCTGTGATAGCGTTGTACGAACTTTGTCATAGTAGGCAGCCTCCAGCGCTTTTCGCCAATTCTCTGCTCTGTTCTATAGCTCGTTGTCTTTGTCAAAATGTTGTCCTCCTAGCCAGCGATTCATCTGAGCAGAGAGATGAAAATCAGAGGGCGCCAAGTCTGAGATGTGTGGTGGGTTATCAAACACTTCTCATCAAACATGCTGCAGGATTTTCTTTGTTTCAGCCGTACTATTCGTCCGAGCATTGTCATGAAGAAGGTTAATGCCTGATGGCAACGTTCCTCTTCGATTGTTCTGAACTGCCTTTCGTAGACGATTTTCTCGAATCCACCCACTGAACAAGATCTTCTGTTGACACTCGCTTCCTTTCCTGACCGTCTGCATCATGAACGTCTGTACGTCCTGCTTCATAGTTCCTGCACAGTAATTACCTCCCTTGGCTGTCAGGCATGATCGTCGCGTGGGGTGCATGTAATCAGGTGGAAGCCCTCAGCATGAAGACATCGAATGAGAGCACGCACTTCGAACTTGGCGGACGCCTCTGTTGTGCACGTGTTCTCACGTGACGTTGTCGAGGGCATACTGGAGACACAGGGCTACACTGTCATTTACTGATGGCATAATGACTTATACGTTGTTACGCTTAAGGCTATTTGGAGCCATCAGGGGCACTCCAAGATAGGAAATCAGAGACACAAGACAGAGAGCACGTAAAAGCGGTAGCGTTTAGGTTACCGGTGATAAATTGTAGCATGGAAATTGCAGACGTTCTGGGCAGCTGTCCAAGGGAACAAGGTTCACTTCAGACAATTAAAAAATGGTTCAAATGGCTCTGAGCGCTATGGGACTTAACATCTATACTCATCAGTCCCCTAGAACTTAGAACTACCTAAACCTAACTAACCCAAGGACATCACACAACACCCAGTCATCAGACAATTAACTGGTAACTCCATCCACCGCCTAGACGTTATCGTAAGGCGTCGCTGTAGAAGGCACGTCTTAGTAGAGGCAGCAGGCTTGGAACTTGCTCCTGAGACTTGTAACGTCAGTGGGTTTACACAGGTTAGAGTGCCACTACAGCAGTCCCTACCCACAGAAGGATGGAGGGCGGGGCCAAGTGACGTAAAACACTGTTGTTTTTGGCCGTAATAGGAGTGGCAGTTCAGCTTTCAGCTGAACGCTGTTGATATCAGACTTGGAATTTGTCAATCTAAAATCGAGAAGCATTCCTACCTACCGAGTAGGAGCAGGTGAGTAATATAAATGTGGTTTGCCAGAGGTGCCCTGGAGATGCAGAACGACTCACCAGATTGGCCGAAGATTGTAAAGTGCCGGTGGATTGGTTATAGGAAGGGAGAAATGGGGCGCCGCCACGATTCTTTAAAAACTCATGTTTTTGTGTTGAGATGGGGCGCCGACTCCGTGTGGCTCGTAGCCAGCCTCGGTAAGCTCCGACCGGTCTGTTTTCCTCACTTGGAGTGCTGCTCTCAAGTTTGTACTTAGCGTGCTGCTAGTGTTCGCTGCTTCTGTTAGCACCTGCTCCCTTGGCTTCAAACACTGACTTCTGTTGGCAACCAGTTGCCTCCTTTGCTTTTTCCAATGTCTAGAATTAGCTTTCAGTGTAGTAGTTAGTTTGATCACAAATAAGTAGTGTTCATCAGACCCCTGAATTCCATGAGTCTCGTGCTGCAAGCATCCTGTCTAGTCCCAACATATTAGAATCAATAAATAAAAAGTTATTACCACTTGGAATATTCTGTGATCTGGCTAAAGCTTTTGAGTGTGTTAAGCATGATATCCTTATACAAAAGTTAAAATATTATAGGACAACAGGAGAAACAGGCTCGTGGTTCTCACCCTATCTTTTTAACAGAAAAGCCGGCTGCGGTGGTCTAGCGGTTCTAGGCGCTCAGTCCGGAACCGCGCGACTGCTACGGTCGCAGGTTCGAATCCTGCCTCGGGCATGGATGTGTGAGTTGTCCTTAGGTTAGTTAGGTTTAAGTAGTTCTAAGTTCTAGGGGACTGATGACCACAGATGTTAAGTCCCATAGTGCTCAGAGCCATTTGAACCATTTTTTTAACAGAAAACAGTGTGTGTCTGTATCAGGCTTACCGCATAACAACAGTCATTCAAAATATGAAACCATCAGACAAGGGGTGCTCGAGGGCTCTATTTTAGGTCCCTTGTTGTTCCTATTATATATTAATGACCTTCCATATGCAGTGTCACAAAATGCCAATTTTGTCTTATTTGCAGATGATACAAGTATTGGTATAAAACACAATACCCGTGATCTCACTGAGCAATCAGCTAATGAAATATTTGTAAGTATCAATGGGTGGTTCACAGAAAATGATTGTCACTGAATTTTGACAAGACCAGTACATACAGTTTAGTACCTCACAAAGAATACCTGACCCTATAAGTATAATATAGTCAAACAATGAAATTAAAGTTGTAGACAGCATCAAATTTGTAGAGCTACAAATTGACCACAACCTAAATAGGATAACTCACACTCTAGACTTAATGAAACGCCTTCGCTCAGCTCCGTTTGCAGTATGCATGATTGCAGAAATAGGTGCTTTAAAAAGGAAAAAAGTTAGTTATTGGGCCTACTTCCATTCACTAATGGAATCATCTTTTGGGGAAACTCCTCTCACAGAGAGAACATTTTCAAAATTCGGAAACGAGTCATTAGAATTATATCTGGGTCAGTCCTAGATCATCATGTAGAGACCTCTTTAAGAAACTTGATATTCTAACTACTACTTCTCAGTACATTTCCTCATTGAAGTCCTTTGTCATTTCCATCATGTCTCTTTTTACACAAATTAGTGCAAAACAAGATTATAATACCAGAACAAAAAACAATCTGTATAAGGATTATAAAAGCTTAACATTTGTACAAAAAGGAGTCAAATGCATGGGTACTCATATATTCAATAACTTACCAGAGCATATGAAAGGTGTTGTAAGTGATAAAGATTTGGTAAAGATCAGTTTAAGAGTGAATTAAAGAACTTCCTGTTGGCCATCTCCTTCTACTCCATCGATGAATATCTTCACAAGGGTTATATCTCATACTTCTGTATTCATTAGAATTGTACAGTATCCATGTACCTGGTTAAAAAAAAAGAAAAAAAAGACACTTTGACTCTTTCCACATCCCAGAGACTTCTCTCCAATGGATCCATGGAAAACGATAAATGTAATGTAATGTAATTGAAAAAAAGAAAAAAACAAGTAGCCGTCGTCTAAAGCAAGGTGATTACGAGTTGTATTAAGGAAGGGCCTTCTCCGACCTGCAGCACCAACGTCGCCAAAACAGCCGCACTGTTTTTCGTATGCGGATTACGCTAGTGAGCGGGAGACACATTCTCCCGCTACACCAGTCTTTAGGAGACAACAGGGATCCAGGTCAGAAGCTACAACTGAGTGAGGAGCCAGTTCCAGCTACACTCCGTTCCATTCAGTATCACCGAGTCCAAAGATCAGCCAAACTGAATCATCTGGAAAAACAATCGATCAATCATCCAGCTCATAGACAACAAGTATTTGTTCTGGACTTAGCGCCAAATGATTGTTTAATGCTTTCAAGTTTGGATTTGCTCTTAGTATTGTCTTAGTTCAGATTGGAATATGTAATAATGTGACACTACTGTTTGTATATCTCATCAGCCTGACAATTTATGGAATTCTGTAATTCACAGTCTTCACCAGTTCAACTGTATGCACTATGACTGTAACAGAAGTTTCGCCATTTGGTGAAACAGACATTAGTAGTTATGTAATTACCTTTGGGCGCACATTACGGTACTCTGCCATTGCCGTCACTACTATTAACAAGTAACGAGTAAGAACACCGTCTTCATTGACACCATGCGGCAGATCAGAAAGGAGTCCCTGCCTTCATGAAAAATGAAACACTTAGGAAGAACTAAGGCATGCAGAAACAAGCATATGTTGATTAAACGGAAGATAGAGAGACGTCGTGATGGTCAGCAAATGTTGACAATATGGAAGAAAAAGGGCGACTTCGTGATGGTCAGCAAGTTCCATAACGATACGTTTCGGGAAGTAAATTTGAATAAGAGTATTGTGCAAAAGAAGGGATAGATAGAAGCGATTCACAGCTGCAAATCAACCAAATAACCAGGAGCAGATTTTAAAAACGTATTGTCACAAGATTTCTCGCCAGCTATTGGAAGAAGCAAGGTTCAGAACATACGTTGTGTACCAAAAATATGTTGGCGAGAAAAGTAGATTGGATTTCATAATTAATGCTGATGAATAAGTGGTCGTATCTTCTCCACTAGAACGGCCATCATTTGGATGGCCCATCTCGAAGACCAAAAGCAACGCGTCTTGTAGGAGAGTAGATTCCAACTTAATAGAAAGCTCAACGAAGAAAACAACCAAGAAGGAAGTGCGGAGCACGCCACAGAAGAGACTTTCGACAAGAGACGTCTTATTGGTGTGGCTTATGTAATGTTCCTCTCTGTGCAGCAGCATATTTTAAAATTTTTCACACAGAGAAACAACTGTAAATATGCTAAAACATTTGTCTTCTTTCATATAGTATATTTGATCCTAGTCCACTTTAATTGTAGTTGACAAGGTAAAACAATCAAAGGAATGTTCTCATGAGGAAGGCACTTAGCGCGATCAGACCAGACAGCGCTAGTGAAGGAGACGAGGGTGTACGGAAAATACTCATTTATGAAGATGGTATCTGTCCTTTTGGACATGTCCGAAAGAACAGATACATCTTCATTAAGTTAAGGCTAACCGGCCATTGATCTTCTTCTTCTGTGCTGGATGCACACGCATTGCCCGAACTCTTGCGGGACACGGTAAGATTGTCTGCCGCGAGTAATGAGTGTAATGGGCGGGGGCACTACGAATGTAGTATGTGGACGTTAAGTTGGGAATGGGGGTCTCATGGGGAGTGTGCAACGGATAGATCTCTGCAGTCGCACTCTCCTCTGCGCCCTCGGTGGCTCAGATAGATAGAGCGTCTGCCATGTAAGCAGGAGATCCCCGGTTCGAGTCCCGGTCAGGGCACACATTTTCAACTGTCCCCGTTGATGTATATCAGTGCCTGTCGACAGATTATGGTCTTGATTTAATTATCATTTCAATACTCATTTAGATGGGTAGGAGGTGAATCACGTGCAATCCAGTATCCATGAACCAAACAAAACGCTTACAAAGAGGTTACGTTAAGGTCTTAGTTGTCTAGCTACCTATAACGTGGTGTGCGCAGCTGATGACAGCGTCAAGATTTTTTCGTTAGCAGCAGAAAGCAATTAAAACAAACTCCTGAGATGTAGGCGCTGTTAGGCTTGCCAATAAGGTGGCATCTAATACCATACCACTTATCTCAATTATCAGAAAACTGGGTTAATATAATGATTACTTCTGTTCAGAAAACCATTAATTACTTTGAACAGCCTCAACACTTTAGTTATCTCCAGCCAACATCAGATTTTAGCACATTAATGTTAATCGTGCAGGTACATCGAATAAGTTTGAACAAAATGGCCGATTACGACAACAGCCACGCAATACCTTTATCTCTATCTAAAGACAAAAAGACAACCAATCTTTGGACATCTTCCTTTTTGGTAAGAAACTGTGCAACAGTTGACGTGTAGCAACGGTAACAACACGCGTACAGCACTCATTATTGGAAAAACTCACATAACAGCTACTCTGAATTGCACATAAGATAAAATGCTTCTCAGACATAACAGGGCACAATACTGTACTGTAAGATACAGGTATGTTTGTGATGGCGAGGACTACAACGTGCGCAATTAAATGGGTGCAGAATCCAAATGTTTGCAATTCAAATACATATAAACTTCCTAGGACAACATTAGAAACTGAAGCTAGTGGCAGCTCGTGACCACACATTGGCAACTGCCTCGCAAACGGATCGTTTGTGGATCAGCGTTTAAGGGAACACTTTTGCTCCTATTATCGTCTATTTTCACCAGCACCATATTCGGTTTTCACCGTTAATTATGATACAGGCTCTGAATTGTGGTGGTATACACGTTGTAACAAAAAGGTATGGCCAAATGTTCGGGGAACATTCTTCATACACAGAGGAATAAAATGTGTTACATGAACACGGGTCCGGATACGCTTTAATTCTACGTTCTCAGTTTGTACAACTCTTCAATACATTAATAATCTACACAACTGGGCATTAAAATTGCTACACCACGAAGATGACGTGCTAAAGACGCGAAATTTAACCGACAGGAATAAGATGCTGTGATATGCAAATGATTAGCTTTTCAGAGCATTCACACAAGGTTGGCGCCGGTGGCGACACCTACAACGTGCTGACATGAGGAAAGTTTCCAACCGATTTCTCATACACAAACAGCAGTTGACCGGCGTTGCCTGGTGAAACGTTGTTGTGATGCCTCGTGTATGGAGGAGAAATGCGTACCATACGTTTCCGACATTGATAAAGGTCGGATTGTAGCCTATCGCCAATGCGGTTTATCGTATCGCGACATTGCTGCTCGCGTTGGTCGAGATCCAATGACTGTTAGCAGAATATGGAATCGATGGGTTCAGGAGGGTAATACGGAACGCCATGCTGGATACCAACAGCCTCGTATCACTAGCAGTCGAGATGACAGGCATCTTATCTGCATGGCTGTAATGGATCGTGCAGCCACGTCTCGATCCCTGAGTCAACACATGGGGACGTTTGCAAGTCAACAACCATCTGCACGAACAGTTCGACGACGTTTGCAGCAGCATGGAATATCAGCTCGGAGACCATGGCTGCTGTTACCTTTGACGCTGCATCACCGACAGGAGCGCCAGCGATGGTGTACTCAACGAGGGACCTGGGTGCACGAATGGCAAAACTTCATTCTTTGGGATGAATCCAGGTTCTGTTTACAGCATCATAATAGTCGCACCCGTGTTTGGCGACATCGCGGTGAACGCACATTGGAAGCGTGTATTCGTCATCGCCATACTAGTGTATCACCCGGCGTGTTGGTATAGGGTGCCATTGATTACACGTCTGAGTCACCTCGTGTTCGCATTGACGGCACTTTGAACAGTGGGCGTTACATTTCAGATGTGTTACGACCCGTGGCACTACCCTTCATTCGATCCCTTCAAATGGCTCTGAGCACTATGGGACTCAACATCTGAGGTCATCAGTCCCCTAGAACTTATAACTACTTAAACCTAACTAACCTAAGGACATCACACACATCCATGCCCGAGGGAGGATTCAAACCTGCGACCGTAGTAGTCACGTGGTTCCGGACTGAAGTGCCTAGAAGCGCACGACCACCGCGACCGGCTTTCATCCAATCCCTGCGAAACCCTACATTTCAGCAGGTTAATGCACGACCGCATGTTGCATTTCCTGTACGGGCCTTTCTGGATACAGAAAATGTTTGACTTATGCTCTGGCCAGCACATTCTCCAGATCTCTCACAAATTGAAAACGTCTGGCCAATGGTAGGTGTACACGCCATCCAAGCTCTGTTTGTCTCAATGCCCAGGCGTATCAAGGTGGGTACTGATTTCTCAGGATCTATGCACCCAAATTGCGTGAAAATGTAATCACATGTCAGTTCTAGTATAATATACTTGTCCAATGAATACCGGTTTATTATCTGCGTTTATTCTTGGTGTAGCAATTTTAATGCCCAGTAGTGTACTTTGAAACGAAGCTTCATTCGTGCATGGGGGGGGGGGGGGGGGGGTTGTTGAATACACCATTCGCAGAAGAGTGACCGTGCAGGAAAATCAGCTGCTGATACTACCTATCCATGCCACACACGCTACGGATACAGCAGTTTCTCTGGTGGCACTCTGCAGACAGTCGTAAGGTGAACGTTACTCGTTGCAGCTAATTTTCTTACGCTGGCACTAAGGTTGTCGTCAAACTACTCAAATATGTTCCTCTTCCAGTTGAGGAGTCCTCGTCCTTCTAGGCCTCCTCTGGTCACAAGTAGAAGGCTTAAACTTCCAATGGTCTATAAGACGGCGTTCAATTTCTTCAAAAGTCCTCTTGTCGGGCACTGACATTCTGTAAATCTCTCACGGTAAAAACGCTCAGCGCCGCAGCCATTACCACCTGCTGGTCCTTGCGGCAAATGAGGATCTGTCAACTCAGCATTCGAATACCCATCCATTGCACTGTACCGGAAAACAAGTCCGTGGTGAGCACTAAACAGTCGATGCTACATGCTTGATGCTAGCAGAGCAAAGAAGGTAGTCGCCTGTCAACAGAAGCAATGTCAATATTACCTTCGTTCCATCGGAACAATAGACACTGGCTGTGAACGTAAGAATTACAAATTACTGTACATTCTAACCAAACGTAACGAAGAGGGCAGTTTCAAGATTTCGCATAAGAAAACTTTTCACGTAATGCTGGTGTGTTCTGTTTCTGTGTTTTCCCCTTCATTAACGTGATTATAGGGGGAAGTATAAAATGAGCTCTAACATTGGATTAGGGAGTTCCTAGATAACAGAACGCAGCATGTCATTCTCAATGGAGAGAAGTCTTCCGAAGTAAGAGTGATTCCAGGTGTGACGCAGGGGAGTGTCGTAGGACCGTTGCCATTCACAATATATATATAAATCACATCGGAACTTCACTGAGGCGTTTTGCAGATGATGCTGTAGTATATAGAGAGGTTGTAACAACGGAAAACTGTACTGAAATGCAGGAGGATCTGCAACGAATTGAGGCATGGTGCAGGGAATGGCAATTGAATCTCAATGTAGACAAGTGTAATGTGCTGTGAATTCATAGAAAGAAAGATCATTTACCACTTAGCTACAATATAGCAGGTCAGGAAGTATTTAATTCCATAACTTATCTGGGAGTAGGCATTAGGAGGGATTTAAAATGGAATGACCAAATAAAATTAATCGTCGGTAAAGCATATGCCAGACTGAGATTCATTGGAAGAATCCTAAGGAAGTGCTGTACGAAAAAAAAGCGCGTAGGTTACAGTACACTTGCTCGCCCACTGTTTGAATACTGCTCACCTGTGTGAGGTCCGTACCAGATAGGGTTGATAGAGAAGATCCAACGGAGAGCAGCGCGCTTCGTTACAGGATCATTCAGTAATCGCGAAAGCGTTACGGAGATGATAGATAAACTCCAGTGGAGGACTGCAAGAGAAACGATCAGTATCTCGGTACGGGCTTTTGTTGAAGTTTCGAGAACATACCTTCAACAAGGAGTCAAGCAGTATATTTCTCCCTCCTACGTATGTCCCGCGAAGAGACCATGAGAATAAAATCAGAGAAATTAGAGCCCACACAGAGGCATACCGACAATCTCTCTTTCCACGAACAATACGAGACTGGAATAGAAGGGAGGACCGATAGAGGTACTCAAAGTGCCCTCCGCCACACACCGTCAGGTGGCTTGCGGAGTATGGATGTAGATGTAGATGGCAATAAAACGTTTCCCGACCCATGTCCATACAACCCATTTTATTCCCCTATGTATGAGGAAAGTTTCCTGAACGTTTGGCCACACCTTTTTCTTACACTCAGTATATGGAAACATTACCCACGGAGCATGAAAACGGTGCAGTGTGAAGTGACGCTTACGCAGCCGTGGTGGCAGGTACTATTTTTGCGTGTCGGCCGTCTCGCCGCCCCGACTGTTTTTCGCCGCTCTGACGTCTGCCCGCTGATTGATGGCCCCGCCGGCCGCTATGCAAATCACACCCTGCTCTGCTCTGCTCTGCTCCAACTTCTGTCCGGGGAAGGACCGCTGTTGTGGGCAGCGTGCCGGCTGCGACAGCGAAGCCAGCAATCAACCGCTACCGAGATGTGAAATCTCGCTGCAAGACTGCCGTGCCTCTATCAACATTACGCATGTGGCATCACTTACACTATTGGCCATTAAAATTGCTACACCACGAAGATGACGTGCTACAGACGCGAAATTTAACCGACAGGAAGAAGATGCTGTGATACGCAAATGATTAGCTTTTCAGAGCATTCACAGAAGGTTGGCGCAGGTGGCGACACCTACAACGTGCTGACATGAGGAAAGTTTCCAACCGATTTCTCATACACAAACAGCAATTGACCGGCGTTGCCCGGTGAAAAGTTGATGTGATGCCTCGTGTAAGGAGGAGAAATGCGTACCAGCACGCCGTGCTGGATCCCAACGGCCTCGTATCACTAGCAGTCGAGATGACAGGCATCTTATCCACATGGCTGTAACGGATCGTGCAGCCACGTCTCGATCCCTGAGTCAACACATGGGAACGTTTGCAAGACAACAACCATCTGCACGGACAGTTCGGCGACGTTTCCAGCACCATGAGCTATCAGCTCGCAGACCGTGGCTGCGGTTACCCTTGACGCTGCTTCACAGACAGGAGCGCCTGCGATGGTGTACTCAACGACGAACCTGGGTGCACGAATGGCAAAACGTCATTTTTTCGGATGAATCCAGGTTTTGTTTACAGCATCATGATGGTCGCAGCCGTGTTTGGCGACATTCCGGTGAACGCACATTGGAAGCGTGTATTCGTCATCGCCATACTGGCGTATCACCCGGCGTGATGGTATGGGGTGCCATTGGTTGCCCGTCTCGGTCACCTCTTGTTCGCACTGACGGCACTTGGAACAGTGGACGTTACATTTCAGATGTGTTACGACCGTTAGCTCTACCCTCCATTCGATCTCTGAGAAACCCTACATTTCAGCAGGATAATGTACGACCGCTTGTTGTAGGTCCTGTACGGGCCTTTCTGGATACAGAAAATGTTCGACTGCTGCCCTGGTCAGCACATTCTCCAGATCTCTCACCAATTGAAAACGTCCAGTCAATGGTAGCCGAGCAACTGGCTCGTCACAATACGCCAGTCACGACTCTTGATAAACTATGGTACCGTGTTGAAGCTACCCGTACACGCCATCCAAGCTCTGTTTGACTCAATGCCCAGGCGTATCAAGGCCGTTATTACGGCCAGAGGTGGTTGTTCTGGGTACTGATTTCTCAGGATCTATGCACTCAAATTGTGTGAAAATGTAATCACATGTCAGTTCTAGTATTATATATTTGTCCAATGAATACCCGTTTATCATCTGCATTTCTTCTTGGTGTAGCAATTTTAATGGCCAGTTGTGTATTTCTTTTTCACGTCTCCTAATCTTTCAGCACCTGCTGTGTCGTCTTCAGGAAGGAAACATGCTTCTGTCTGATCCGAAATGACTAGCATTTCCTTGGCCTGAGGGCCCTGCTGCTCAAATGGCTTTTGTATTATGAGTCATTCTGGTTTGTAATGAAGAAGCGAATTTTCAAAGCGCTAGTATAATCCACATTAACAAAGGAATTGAAACAGTTTTATTGGACAAATGAGATGAAATCACATAGATCACCACTGAGGATGTATGTTACATGCGTCTATCCGCACGAAGTTTCAGACTATTTCTACGTAGAATTACGCATTGTGCACTCTCAGAGAGTTATATGCACACTATTTTGCATGTTTTATCTTCGTACATCCATAGCTGAAATGGAGGACAGTGGGAACTCAGCTGGTATAAATTTATATAAAAAATCAAATCAGACCCAATATGCTTTCTAGGTACATATTATTATTATTATTATTATTATTGTTATTTGCCTTCTATATTGCACTCTCTTTGCTCCAAAGTTTTATCCAACTTTCGATACCATTTTTATGCTAATCCTACTGTGTTTCGGGTTTGCTTCAGATTCTGGCCCTCTCCTCAGATGTTTCTTCAAGCAACAAACTGTTCAGCCTTCCCATGACAGATGCACACAAGATAAAAGCTAGCGACACTTCATGTGGACTTGACTTCACACTGATATGACCCAGTTGTCATTTGGAATTCATAAGACACCAAGAATAGCTTTATATTTACTTTAGTATGGGACGAAAATTACTCTTGATTATATCTTAAATTTAACTTTGTTATGAAATCTGAAATAAACAGTGAGTTCAGGTAAGGGCACAGCTTTATTGATGTGTGGTGTGCCCCACGTGTTATATTGTGTGTGTAGTTCATATTTGTTAATTAAGTGCTGTCATCTTAATGACATTAAGCTTACAGTTAGCCATTGTAGTTATGCTATTTGCCACTTTTCTTCGTCACAGAATGTAAAAGCTTAAAGATATCACTAAGGGGTGGGACCAACGCCAAATTTGATAGTTCCCGTACCCAACAACAGGTGACAACACGTACCTCTAAGCTTTTACAATTGAGGGTTAGCACGGCTTTTGCGCGCGTGTCTTCATATGAAATACATCTTGGTGGTTAACATGCAGTGCGGTTCTTCATGCTGCGTACAGCAGTGGTAAACAGGTGCGGAATCGGGACAAGCTGAAATACAAATCGACACGCAATCACATAATCAGCAATTTCACACTACTGCTCACTCAGCAATAAAATACAATTTGATTAGAAATCAGTTTACCCCCTTACTGTTACTGCCTACCATAGAACACTAACAGCAAACATAAGCCTTCACCTGTTATGCGCTGGCCGTTGTGGCCGAGAGGTTCTTGGCGCTTCAGTCCGGAACCGCGCAACTGCTACCGTCGCAGGTTCAGATCCTGCCTCGGGTATGTGATGTCCTTAGGTTAGTTAGGTTTAAGTACTTCTTAGGGGATTTATGGCCTCAGATGTTAAGTCACATAGAGCTCAGAGCCATTTGAACCATTTTTTAACCTGTTATGCGATGCAATGAGTTTGCAAATACTTATCTAAAATAGATCAGCATTAGTAATTAGCAGCTAAACTGCTTTCATTTTACTAAAATCACTTGAAAAAGCGTATAAAACTTTTTTAGAAAAAAATAACTATGACCAGTGGCAGTACAATAAAGATTTGGGAAGAATGAGTTGACGCTATAGCAAAAAAATTATAAAAAAGAGAGTATTTATAAAACTTTCCTCAAATACCCACAAGCACAGTTCAGATAGAAGTTGGTATGATTACTGCATCCATGTTGACACTTCTTCCTCATAAAATGAATGTGTTGCCATTACTTCATTAAACCTTACTATCAATCTAAGTAGTAGACTGAGGTGACAAAAGTAACGGAATAGCGATATGCACATAATACAGATGGCGGTACTGTCGCATACTCAAGGTAAAAAAGGGCAGTCTATTGGCGGAGCTGTCATTTGTACTCAGGTGATTTATGTGAAAAGGTTTCCGACATGGTTATAGCCTTTGAACGCGGAATGGTAGTTGGAGCTAGAAGTATGGGACATTTCATCTCGGAAATCGTTAGGGAATACAGTGTTCCGAGATCCACAGTGTCAAGAGTGTGCCGAGAATACCAAATTTCAGGCACTGCCTCCCACCACGAACAACACAATGGCCGACGGCTTTCAGTTAACGACAGAGAGCAGCGGCGTTTGCCATAGAGTTGTCAGTGCTAACAGGCAAGTAACACTGAATGAAATAACCACAGAAATCAATGTGGGACGTACGACCAACGAATCCGTTAGGACAGTGGGGCGAAGTTTGGCGTTAATGGGCTATGGCAGCAGACGACCAACGCTAGTGCCTTTTCTAACAGCACGACTTCACCTGCAGCGCTTCTCCACGGCTCGTGACCAAATCGTATCCACACTAGAGGACTGGGAAAGCATGGCCTAGTCAGATGACTCTTGATTTCAATTGGTAAGAGCTGATGATAGGGTTGGAGTGTAGTGCAGACCCCAAAAAGCCCTGGATCCAAGTTGTCAACAAGGTGGCGCAAGATGGTGGTGATTTCACAATAATGCGGCTTTGTTTACATGGAATGGACTGGGTCCTTTGGTCCAACTGAACCGATCATTGACTAATTTATGTTCGGTTACTTGGAGACCATTTGCAGCCATTCATGGACTTCATGTTGCTAAACAGGTTGGAATTTTTATGGATGACAATGTGCTATGACAACGGGCCACAATTGTTCGCGCCAGTTTCAGAGCACATTCTGGATAATCTGAGCAGATGATTTAGCCACCCATTGAACCTTTATTAGACATAGCCGAGAGCTTAGTTCGTGTACAAAATTCTGCACCTGCAACACTTTCGGAATCATGGGCGGCTATAGATGCACCGTGGCTCAATATTTCTGCAGCGGGCTCTCAACGACGTACTGAGTCGATGCCACGTCGAATTGCTGCTCCACGCAGGCAAAAGGAGGTCAGACTCGATATTAGGAGGTATCCCATGACTTTTGTCACCTAAGAGTACCATTGTTTTCATACAGGAGGCGGTCAAAAGGTGTCGTATTCAAAATCACTTCAACTGCCTCACGTTAGCAACCGGGAAATGGTAACCTCCGGACCATCCAGAATTCTGTTAATACTTCGCTCAAATGCTATCAGTCTGATTTTAATAGCTCCATCGTGAATACGCCACAACTTTCTTATTGCGAATTATATACTAGTGATTTACAAACGAATCTATAGCTTGTTTAAAGATTTTGAATAGTAAAGGTATCGCTTACTTTTACAATGAAAATAATCGTAAAGTTTACAGTTTAATTACAAATCTGCGGAAGTTTCTCATTCATGTGCTAGCTGTTAGAGCTAGTTAAGCCTTCCATTCCGAGAGCCCCATGCACAGCTGTTTCACCTAATAACGTTGAGAAAGATCTTTCCTATGCAGCTAACGCGGTACCATTATCTGCTCACGAAATTAACTCACCTTCTTTGATGCATAGGTACACCACGCCTCGAAGACCCTACAGGACTGAGACGTTTCTGAGTTAAGAAATTTCCCATCTGCAGCGACGCCATGGGTCCCATCCATCGCACGAATGTAACAGAGAAACTGCTACTTTCCACACTCATCTGTTTCCGTGACCTGAAACAGCTAGTGAGAGGTGTTTTTCTGTGGGGAGCCAGAGTGAAATCCGTTTTCGCAGCACAGAGCGGATCAGGTTGTGGAAAGGAGCCAAGGTCAATTACTGTTAGTTATACAAGAAAACACAACTTTGTTCCTCGAACCAATGCAGCTTTCTCTTTAAAACAACAAAGATCAATTCACGGTTGAGGACCCAAGTAACTTCTCCAAAATAACTTTAACTGATTCCTTCTAAAACACCAGGATTTAACGGCTCAAGGCCTTACTTAAGCAAAATTGCAATATCTTCTCGGCTAAAGGCCGAAATAATATTTCATATCAGCCAAGGAAATTCTTTGAAAGCCAAGTATTTACAAATTTCGGCTAAAGGCCATATTAAAGAAAATCCAAATTAATTCTTCGGCTGAAAGCCCAATATATTTTTTTTTTTTTTACATAATAAAAGAGAGGCTTTAAAGATAAGTTTTTACACAGTACAACAGAAAAGCATCTTAATAAAACTTGAAGTATCTTGTCGGCTCACGGCCCAAACAATTACTCAAGAATAATTAAAGACAGCCATAAGATAAACATTTACAGAACATGGCTGAAGGCCGTTTCATGAATTCAAGATAATTAAAGTCAAACTTGACAGACAAGGATTTACATACTAAAGCCACAGATTCTGAAACAAACGCGGCTGAAGGCGTAAACACTGAGCAACAAAAATTTTAAATGAAACACGGCTGAAGGCCTAATCTTAAAATAGTTGACATGAAATTCGGCTGAAGGCCATATACTAAACATAAAACGGACAATATTAATACACAGTACCTGCGACCAAATAAAATCACAATAACAAACAACAAACAGTAGTGCTCAGAAGTTTTCCAAGGGTCGGCCTGGGGAGGACACTCTAAGCACAGTTTAGGTGAGACAGGCAGCCAAGCGTAACACTAAACAATCGGGTGGCAACACGACCTACGGACGGCTGAAGAACCAACCAACAGCCTAATCAAATCCCCTCCACCCGACACACTAGCTGCTCTGTTTCCACCGACCGACTGACTACTCCAATACGCAGACAGCATTCATTTGGATTGGATTGGATTGATTTGGGGGAAAAGACCAAACAGTGAGGTCATCGGTCTCATTGGATTAGGGAAGGATGGGGAAAGAAGTCTGCCGTGCCCTGTCAAAGGAACCATCCCGGCATTTGCCTGAAGTGATTTAGGGAAATCACGGAAAATCTAAATCAGGATGGCCGGACGCGGGATTGAACCGTCGTCCTCCCGAATGCGTGTCCAGAGTGACAGCATTCATTTGCTCAGTGGAAATCATAGAAGCTACACAGGGTTCCACGTAAACACGCACAAGAACTCGAACAATCGTGGAACACAAAGGACGAATCAGTTCGACACCCAGAGTTTCCACAAGCGGTCGGCGACCAAATACACGTCGTCCGGTGAGACGACCGACCGAACGACCAACGGAGGTCCTTCCCACTGGTTACGTGTGTCGGCAACGGTCGGGCTAGTCTTGGCTGTCCGAAGCTGACTGGAGCTCCAACCCGACTCAACTCGATGTCCGTTCGGAATTCGGAGACACGGCGACCCGGGCACACTGACTCGGACTCAACCATGCAGAGGTAACTCTTGCCCATTGGCCACGACATCTCTGCACAAGGAAGGAACGGAGCGACGCCCGGCAAGATGACCAAATGACGAGGCCCACAAATGGTCAAAGACCCAATACACTTCGTCCGATGAGACGATCAACCGAACGACCAACCAACGGTCGTCCCGCTCCAATCTCCTTCCGTCGGAGAGTTCATGTGTGTCGCCAGCATCCGGCGAGCACTGGCTGTCCGAACCTCACTGGCTCTCCGTCCCCGACTGAACTTCAGTGCTGCTGTTTCCCGACTGAGCTCCCCACTGAACTTCAGACACACGACGACCCGTAAATACTATCGGTCGCTCCAGTGATGGTTCCACAATCGACTTATCGATAGGCGCTGCTGCTGCCACTCACGGGCAGGTAAAGCAGGAAGTTAGTGACACCAGTAAATTGAATAAGAAAACGAGGCGGCAGTACGGTAAGAGAAGATGACAAACAATAAACGGGATGAACACATGCCGCGCACGCCTTACAAAGTACGTAGGAATTGGGGGCAATGATATGGTGGCTGTGCATCAAAGTCTCCCGCATCACTACAGTGACACAGTGTTGCCTAGCCCTCTTATAGTGATCTCGGCATCGACGCACAGCGTCATTCGTGGAAAGAAACTGGGTAAAATCTTCGGAGAAGAAGGAGCCGCTGGTAAAACACTGACGTAGCTCCTTCAAACTTCCATCTCTTTTGGGCAATGAAAGATGGACTACATTTCCGAACCACCTTCGCACAATCATGTGTGCGATCTCGTCTTGCTGATTTCTTTTACGAAAATTGTTGAACTAGTATTCCTATTGTTTTATTTCGTTTCACATTTTTTGTCAAGAGATGTAGTTTATAACACTGATGGAAAAAACGCAACACCAAAAAGTTATGAAATTTCATCTATGCTTTTGTTTATGTAACATATTTAAGTGATTAGCACTGCAAGATCACAGATTAATGCACTTGTTCGTTTAATACATCGGCGGTTAATGCCGTTTGTAGATGAAGTTGGAGTCATCATTCGACGGCGTCCCATATGTGCTCGACTGGAGATAGATTTGGAGCTCAAGCAGGCCAAGGGAACATATCGACACTTTGTAGGGCATATTGGATTAGAACAGCGGTATGTGGGCGAGTGTTATCGTGTTGGAAAACAACTCCTGGAACGCTGTTCATGAATGGCAGCGCAATAGGTCGAATCACCAGACTGACGCAAAAATTTGCAGTCAGGGGGCGTGGAATAACGACGAGAGTGCTGCTGTTGTTACACGAAATCGCAACCCAGACCATAACTTCAGATGTAGGTCCAGAGTGCCGAGTACGCAGACAGGTTGGTTGCAGGTCCTCAACTGGCCTCTCTCTAACCAACACACGGCCATCACTGGCGCCGAGGCAGAACCAGCTTTCATCAGAAAACACAACGGACCTCCACCCTGCCCTCCAATGAACTCTCGCTTTGCACCACGGAAGTTGCAAATGGCGGTGGTCTGAGGTCAGTTTAATGCACGCTACATGGCGTCTGGCTCGGATCTGTCCTTGAAGTAACCGATTTGTGACAGTTAGATGTGGTGCAGGCTGCTGCTCAAACTGCTGCTGCAGTTGCAGTACGGTGCGCCAGAGCCGTACGCCGAACACGATGGTCTTCCCTCTCAGTAGTGCCATGTGGCTTCTTGCGACGGTACATTCTCGTGACCACAGCTGCCAGAAATCATGCGCTGTTACCATATTCCTTCCAAATCTTTACGCAGTATTGAAGAATGAACGTCCAGCTTCTCGTAGCCCATTTATAGGATCTCGTTCGACCTCGGTAGGGTACTGATAATGGCGTCTTTGTCCACTTAAGGGTATTCTTGACTACCATCAGCTCACAATGTCCTGTGTGAAAGGTTTCTACCCCATAACCGTTACAGCCCGTATTTAAAGCAAACCTGATTCCCACTCTCATAGTGCCGCTACTATCTTTATCTTTCAGATGGAGAAACATACCTACCAATTTATTCGCAAAACTCCTTGGTGTCTTTCTTCATTGGACACTGATACTTGTAGTCTAATTTTCCGTTGCCAGAAACATGCTAGCAGGGGTCATTTCCTGATGTTGGCGAGAAACTACATTACGCAAAATCCAACAAATTGTTAGCCAATTTTTTTTTATCTTAAAAGCAAATTAGATTGTAAATATCTTTAATTACAGACCACTGACGATGTTGTGCCACACTAAAGCGAAACGCATCTGGTGGAAGAAAAACAAAATCACGCATTTCCTTGTAACTGTAACGTCGTAACGAAAATAGCCTCACAAATTCTAAAGCACCTACGAATAATATGGCCACACAGATGAAGAATTTATCTACTCGCACTTTTACGGTGTGTGGCTCCTGGTTTCTACTCTACACACGACGAAGCCCTCTCGAAAAAAATTCCACGCGATGCTGCAATTCCAGCAGCGACCACTGCGTGTCCTTTTCCCGACACACGGCGATCGGATGACGTCAAAGAGCAGCCACTGCTCTCTGGCTCTGGAACGCCGCGCCGCACAGGACACGTCTGTGCGTCGTACAGCTTGCAAGGACTCCTTATACACCGAGAGCCACTCCTGGCTCCTCTACGGCGGAGTACTGCCGGCCTGATCTAGGAACGCCGCTCCTACAACGTGAAATTAAAATTAAAACAACTGTCGCTGTTACTTTTGCATTTAATTTATTTACACAATCCGTTTCGATGTTTAATGTGGCTGCAGGTTTTGCTTTTAATTTCAGTTTCACATTGAATAACCGAAGTCTTCGTAACGACCCATTACAAGGACGGACATACAAAGGTTTTTACAACACTGCAAATCACAGAGACGTACTGGACACGTCATATAGTCAAGTTAGATATAACGTCTACATCTGAGTTCATCCTACGCAAGCCACTTTCCAGTGCTTGGAGGAAGGAGTGCTTTTTATCATCATCCTCTCCTATTCAGTTTGTGATGTTACAAAATAAAAGTGATGTTGTTATTCAATGGAAAGTTGGAAATTGAGATTTAGCTTACTGTTTTATCAATCACAATTGGCGTAAGAATCATGGATTGACCATTGTCATAAAGTATTGCATTATGATATGTGATTAGTTTTTACTTGCAGTTTCGCGTGGCTTGAGGCAGTCACAACTAGTGTGCTATTGATTAAGAAATCGCATTATCGTCTTTCTAATTACTTCATGATCGTAGATACGATCATACCCGGTTGTGAAGTTATTGTTATGACAAAACAATTTCCTAAGGGACCAGAAAGTTCTTAAGGGCGCAAAAACAACTGTAACATCACACAAAAGGGGAATTCAATATTAAAGCTGATGCAAAAAGACGATAAAACAGTTTTCTTTTTATCAATGTAACACGCACATTGGACTGCTGATCTCCGTGTCTGTAATCTTATCAAAATGCATAATTAAAATGAAAATAATACTGAGGAGATGATAGGAATGAGCACTGCTAAATGATTCAGTATTCCCAGAACAAATATTTATTATAAACTAAAACATATATCGTACCTTAAGCTTAGTACTACAATGACGGTAGATTTTTATGTCCGTATCATGTCCATTGAGCGCTCTTTTATATGGCCATTGTCTTCTTTGAGTCGCTCGTGCGTCGTCACGGTAAGTTATAACAGTTCTTTACACTTCACTCAAACTTAGCCATACACGTTGTTATACATTTAGTAAAAATTAGATCAGACTGCCACAAATCTGCGTCCGTCTTACTTCAGAAAAACAGTACAAGTCTTTTTAGCGCTCAAGGCTTCATTTGTTCTCCAGCGAACAAAATAGTGAAGGATCGCATATTTATCAGTATTTCTGTTTATATTGCCGCCAAAAGACGACGAATTACATTATTTAGAAAATTCCACCGTCGCCATGCGACGCCTCATTATACATTAATCACTATTTATAAACAAGTATTTGCCTTCTGGCTGAAAGTATTAACTACTCGTATTTGCTGTTTTAATGAAGTCAAAAATAGCGAATATCACAAGTTCACATATTGAACCAAGGAAAAAACACTACGTTCTCCTTTACGGGTTCTTATTCTCATGATACGGATGTATGACGAAGCAGAACATCTGTTACACAGACTTCTTCGAATCAAAAATATCCGTCCAGTTTCACAATAAACTTCATCCACGCGAATGAAGGCAAAAGCTTGGGATGAAATGTGTCTTTTTTTGGTCATTAGTCTTCTGAATGATTTGATACTGCTCGCCACGAATTCCTCTCCTGCGCTAACCTCTCCATCTCAGAGTAGCACTTGCAACCTATGTCCTCAATTATTTGCTGGATGTATTCCAATCTCTGCCTTCCTCTACAGTTTTTGCCCTCTACAGCTCCCTCTAGTACCTTAGAAGTTACTCCCTCATGTCTTAACAGATGTCCTATCATCCTGTCCCTTCTCCTTATCAGTGTTTTTCACATATTCCTTTCCCCTCCGATTCTGCGCAGATCTTCGTCATCCTTTACTTTATCAGTCCACCTAATTTTCAACGTTCGTCTGTAGCACCACATTTCAAATGCTTCGATTCTCTTCTTTTCCGGTTTTCCCACAGTCCATGTTTCACTACCATACAATGCTGTACCCCAGACGTACATTCTCAGAAATTTCTTCCTCAAATTAAGGCCTGTGATTGATATTAGTACACTTCTTTTGGCAAGGAATTCCATTTTTACCATTGCTAGTCTACCTTTGATGTCCTCCTTGCTCCGCCCTTCATTGGTTACTTTACTGTCTCGGTAGCAGAATCCCTTAACTTCATCTACAACGTGACCATCAATCCTGATGTTAGGTTTCTCGCTCTTCTCATTTCTACTACTTCTCATTACCTTCGTCTTTCTTCGATTTGCTCTGAAGCCATACGTTGTACTCATTAGACTGTTCGTTCCGTCCAGCAGGTCATGTAATTCTTCTTCACTTTCACTCAGGATAGCAATGCCAAAATGGTTCAAATGGCTCTGAGCACTATAGGATTTGTCATCTGAGGTCATCAGTCCCCTAGAACTACTTAAACCTAACTAACATAAGGACATCACATACATCCATGCCCCAGGCATGATTCGAACCTGCGACTGTAGCTGTTGCGCGGTTCCAGAATGAAGCGCCTACAACCGCTCAGCCACAGCGGCCGGCGATAGCAATGTCATCAACCAATCGTATCACTGACTTCCTTTCACCTTGAACATTAATTCCACTCCTGAACCTTTCTTTTATTTCTATCATTGCTTCCTCGATGTACAGATAGAAGAGGGACGAGATGCTACATCCTTTTTAATACGAGTACTTCGTTCTTGGTCATCCACTCATTATTCCCTCTTGGCTCTAGTACATATTGTATATGACCCATCTCTCCCTGTAGCTTACCCTTCTTTTCTCAGAATTTCGAACATCTTGCACCATTTTACATTGTCGAACGCTTTGTCCAGGTCGACAAATACTATGAACGTGTCTTGATTTTTCTTTAGTCTTGCCTCAATTATTAACCGCAACGTCATAATTGCTTCTCTGCTGCCTTTACCTTCCCTAAAGCCAAACTGATCGTCATGGAGAACATCCTCAATTTTCTTTTCCATTATTCTGTATACTACTCCGTCAGCAATTTGGATGCATGAGCTGTTAAGCTGATTGTGCGGTATTCTCGCATTGTCAGCTCTTAACGTTTTCGCGTTTTCGGAATTGTGTGGATGATACTTTTCCGAGAGTCAGATGGTATGCCGCCAGAGTCATACATTGTGCATAACAACGTGAATAGTCGTTTTGTTGCCACTTCCCCCAACGATTTTAGACATTTTGATGGAATGTTATTCATCTCTACTGCTTTATTTGATCTTAAGTCCTCCAAAGCGCTCTTAAATTCTGATTCTAGTACTGGATCCCCTATCTCTTCTAAATGGACTCCTATTTCTTCTTCGATCTCATCAGACAAATCTCATAGAGGCTTTCAATGTATTTTTTCCAACTATCCGCTTTCTCCTCTGCATTTAACAATGGAATTAACGCTGCACTCTTAATGTTATAACCCTTGCTTTTAATGTCACCGAAGGTTGTTTTGACTTTCCTCAATGCTGAGTCTCTCCTTCCGACAATCATTTCTTTTTCGATGTTTTCCCCATTTTCCTGCAGCCACTCCGTCTTAGCTTCCCTGCACTTCCTATTTATTTCGTTCCTCAGCGACTTGTATTTCTCTATTCCTGAGTTTCCCGGAACATTTCTGTACTTCCTCCTTTCATCGATCAGTTGAAGTATTTCTTCTGTTACCCATGATTTCTTCGCAGCTACCTTCTTTGTACCTATGTTTTCCTTCCCAACTTCTGTGATGGCCCTTTTTAGAGATGTCCATTCCTCTTCAACTGTACTGCCTACTGCGCTATTCCTTATTGCTGTATCTATAGCGTTAGAGAACTTCAAGGGTATCTCGTCATTGCTTAGTACTTCCGTATCCCACTTCTTCTTTCCTAACTAGTGTCTTAAACTTCAGCCTACTCTTCATCACTACTATATTGTGATCTGAGTCTATGTCTCCTCCTGGGTACACCTTACAATCATCTGTCTGACCATGATGTAATCTAACTGAAATCTTCCCCCATCACCCGGCCTTTTCCAAGTAAACCTCCACCTCTTGTGATTCTTGAACAGATCATTCGCTATTACTAGCTGATACTTGATACAGTACTCAATTAGTCTTTCTCCTCACTCATTCCTTTTACCAAAGCCCATATTCTCCTGTAACCTTTCCTTCTACTCCTTCCCCTACAAGTGCATTCCAGTCTCCCATGACTATTAGTTTTTCATATCCGTTTACATACTGTATTACCCTTTCAATATCCTCATACACTTTCTCTGTCTCTTCTTCTTCAGCTTGCGACGTCTGCATGTGTACCTGAACTATCGTTGTCGGAATTGCTTTGCTGTCGATTCTGATAAGAACAACCCTATCGCGGAACTGTTCAAAGTAACACACTCTCTGCCCTACCTTCCTATTCATAACGAATCCTACTCCCGTTATACCATTTTCTGCTGCTGTTGATATTACCCTATATCCATCTGACCAGAAACCGTTGTCTTCTTTGCACTTCACTTCACTGACCCCTACGATATCTAGATTGAGCCTTTGCATTTCCTTTTCAAATTTTCTAGTTTCTCTACCACATCCAAGCTTCTGACATTCCACTTACCAACTCGTAGAGCGTTATCCTTCCGTTGATTATTCAGTCTTTTTCTCATGGTAACCTCCCCCTGGGCAGTCCCCTCCCGGAGATCCGGAATCTTTTGCCGCAATGGTTTCCGTTGCTTCCTGCATCCTTGTGACGTTGATCTTTGTAGTCCTTCAGCCTTTAGAGGCAGTTTCCCACCCTAAGGACAAGAGGGTGCCCTGAACCTCTGTCCGCTCCTCCTCCCACTTTGACAAGGCCGCTGGCAAAATAGTGGTGACTTCTTATGCCAGAAGTCTTCCGCCAGTAATGCTGATTATTAATCAAAATTTAAGCAGCGGCGGGATTCGAACCCGGGACCAAAGACTTTTTGATTATGAATCAAAGACAATACCCCTTTTTTAAAAAAGAAATATTCTTTGTTGATATCAATTTGTACTATATCGTTGTGTATATTCGTGGCGGACGTCCCATGACACCCCTTCAGGTTGTTCGTTGATACGTTCTCTCAGTTTTTTTATTACAGACGGTAGCTAACCCTCTGACTGAACACGCTGAGCTACCGTGACGGCACTACGTTGAGTAGAGCTGAACAGCCGGCCGCCCGGGGCCCCGCGCAGAATTATGGCTTACTTAATGTGGTTAGAATCAATGTTTTCATTTATCTTTCGCGAATGTCCAATCTCCATTCCTCCGGACGTACGCCGAACATCTAGACGACAGTCAAACTCTTCCTGTACTTTTCTGAACGTGTCTGGAGTTAATGTATCGCTACTGCTGTGATACGCTATGGAATTTTGGGGAAGAACGTACAAGGCTTTTCATAAATCCCTTGCAAAAAAGGAAATAAATAAATCACATACAGTGAGATACAGCTACCGTGGAAGTCAATAGTGCAACGCGAGATGCTTACTCAATTTACCGCAGATCCATTGCTGAGGCAACCCATTGTTAAGAAAGGCTCTTACATGCAAGTTCCAATACGGTAATGATCTGACATGATGAAAAATGCCATCTTGTGGATGCTCTCGGAGTTACTAAAACTGATTAATAAATATATTTAAATCTTCATTTGTGTGGCCGTATTGTCCGTAGTGTCTTTACAATCCCTGAGGGTATTTTAGTTCATCGTTACAACTACGAGACAATGCTTGTTTTTCATCATCAGACGCATTTGGCTTTTCTAAAGTAAAGTAATTGGCTTATACTTAAGGTGTTTTCTGCTTGGTTTTAGGTAAGAAACCAGGCAGAAGTCACAGTAAATAAAAACCAATAAATTGTTAACGAACTGTTTTAGATCTTAAAAACAAAACTCACTGTAAAAATTTTTAATTATAGACCACTGATGATGCTTTACCTCAATAAACCGAAATGCGTCTGGTAATAAAAAACAAGCAATTTCTTGTATTTGTAACGACGGAGCGAAAATACCGAGAGAAATACAGCAACACAACCGCCAGCCACATTCTATTCCCATCGTTTCCTGCTCCACGCGGTCCAATTTGTTCTTAAACTTCACGGTTCGCTCTGTGCATTGAGAAAGGACAACTTGATAATCCTGCCTCGTCACTGCTCCGATTTTGTAGATTTCACAGGATAATGTCCAGATACAACATTTTACAATGAGAATCGGTTAGATCCATACATCCATTACGTTCAGAGTCAGCGCTATACGCCGAAAACAGTTCACTCAGCCAACAAGTTAATCCACTGTTCGAACATCGTAGCTTCCAGATTATTATCGTCTGAAATAATAGCTTATAACAAAACCACTTTGATCTATAGATCCACGAAGTTCACAGTTTGTGTTATACGTCGGAAAGGGTCCACTCAGCAATTACGTTACTCCACCGCACGCACATCGTAATTTTAAAGACTACTTTGTGAAATGACAGTCCACCACAGGAAGCACTTTAATATCTTTCAACATCGCAGTCCGCGATACGTATCTAAAACGTCCGCGTTATACACCGAAAACACATTCTCAAGCTGCTGCTACAAACACACCGTTCGCTGTTTCATACACGACAATTATCTGCCTGTGCTGTTCTCCCCAGAGCTCTCGACACATTTCAAAGCTCGTCTCTTTAAGAGACTCTTTAAGAGACATAACAACTCTATGTACACAGACATATTTTTAGCATATAACAGCAGAAAATGGAGAATAAAAATTTCATAAATGCCAGTTACACAACGTACAGAAAAAAATGGTGTTACATTTCTCTTTGATATGAAAAGACCAAAAATACATCGGACTACAGTAGTATCTTCACATCTCCTTTTCCTATTCCAGTCCTAGTGCAGTCTTCCGGAAGAAAATTGTTGGCAAGTTTCCGCCTGAGCTCGACTCTCCTTATCTTTATCTTCAAGGTCTCTTCGCGATACATTCATAGGAGGGAACAATATATTGTTTCATTCTTCTAGGAGTGAACGCTCTCTGAATTTTATCAATAAACTACAATTTGGTGAGCACCTCCATGACACTTCCTCGTTAACTAAATGAACCTGAGACGAAATGCACTGTTCTGCTTTGCATTTTATCTATATCCTTTATGAATCCTATCAGGTGCTGAGCCCACACCGACCAGCAATATTCAGCTATCGTTCGAAAAAAAAATTCGTAAGCTCCCTCTTTCGTAGGTGGAGTACACTTCCTGAGGAGCCTTCCAATGAATCTCGGTCTAGCATTGACTTACTTCCTATTTGCTTTATGTGCTCTTTGCATTTTAAATAGCTCTGTAGGCTTACTCCCGAATATTTAAGGGATGTGATTGATTCTACTCACTGTTCTCTAATCTTCTGATCATACAGTAATGGCTCTTTCTCTCTGTTTACGCGCTATATGATTATTGCTGTTGTGGTCTTCAGTCCAGATACTGATTTGATGCGAGTCTCCATGCTACTCTATGCTGTGCAAGCTCTTCATCTGCCAGTACCTACAGCAACCTACAGCCTTCTGAATCTGCTTAGTGTATTCATCACTTGATCACCCTCTACGATTTTTACCCCCCACGCTGCCCTCCAGAACTAAAGTGGTGAGCCCTCGATGCCTCAGAACATGTCCTACCAACAGATCCCCTCTTCTAGTCAAGTTGTGCCACAAACTCCTCTTCTCCCCAATTCTATTCAATACCTCCTCATTAATTACGTAATCTACCCATCTTATTTTCAGCATTCTTCTGTAGCACCACATTTCGAAAGCTTCTATCCTATTCTTGTCCAAACTATTTATCGTCCATGTTTCACTTCCATACATTGCTACACTCCATACAAATACTTTCAGAAACGACTTCCTGACAATTCAGTCTACACTTGATGTTAACAAATTTCTATTCTTCAGAAACGCTTTCCAAGCCATTGCCAGTCTACATTTTATATCCTTTCTACTTGGACCATCATCAGGTATTTTGCTGCCCAAATAGCAAAACTCATCTACTACTTTAAGTGTCTCATTTACTAATATAATTCCCTCAGCATCATCGGATTTAATTCGAATATATTCCATTATCCTCGTTTTGCTTTTGTTGGCGTTCATCTTATATCCTCCTTTCAGGACACTGTCCATTCTGTTCAACTACTCTTGCACATCCTTTGCTGTCTCTGAAAGAATTACAATATCATCGGCAAACCTCTGAGCTTTCTTTTTTTTTTTTTCTCCATGGGTTTTAATTCCTACTCCGAATTTTTCTTTTGTTTCCTTTACTGCTTGCTCAATACACAGAGTGAATAACATCGAGGATAGGCTACAACCTTGTCTCACTCCCTTCCCAACCACTGCTTCCCTTTCATTCCCCTCGACTCTTATAACCGTCATCTGGTTCCTGTACAAAGTGACACCTGCCACCTTCAGAATTTGAGAGTATTCCAGTCAATATTATCAAAAGGTTACTCTAAGCCTACAAATGTCAGAAACGTGGGTTTCCCTTTCCTTAATCTGTCTTCTAAGATAAATCGTAGTGTCAGTGTTGCCTCAGATGTTCCAACATTTCTACGGAATCCAAAGTGATCTTCCCCGAGGTCGGTTTCTACTAGTTTTTCCATTCGTCTCTAAAGAATTCGTGTTAGTACTTTGCAGCCGTGACTTATTAAACTGATAGTTTGGTAATTTTCACACCTGTCAACACCTGCTTTCTTTGGGATTGGAATTATTATATTCTTCTTGAACTCTGAGGGTATTTCGCCTGTCTCATACATTTTTCTCACCAGAGGGTAGAGTTTTGTCAGGGTTGGCTCTCCCAAGATTGTCAGTAGTTCTAATAGGATATTGTCTACTCCCGGGGCCTTGTTTCGACTCAGGTCTTTCAGTGCTCTGTCAAACTCTTCACTCAGTATCGTAACTCCCATTTCATCTTCATCTACGTCCTCTTCCATTTCCATAATACTGTCCTAAACTTCATCGACCTAGTATAGACTCTCTAAATACTCCTTCCACGTTTCTGCTTTCCCGTCTTTGCTTAGAACTGGTTTTCCATCTGAGCTCTTGATATTCATATAAGTGGTTCTCTTTCCACCAAATGTCTCTTTAATTTTCCTGTAGGCACTATCTATCTTACCCCTAGTGATATATGCCTCTAAATCCTTACATTTGTCCTCTAGCCATGCATGCTTAGCCATTTTGCACTTCCTGTAGATCTCATTTTTGAGACGTTTGTTTTCCCTTTTGCCTGCTTCACTTACTGCATTTTTATATTTTCTGCTTTCATCAACTAAATTCAATGTTTCTTCTATTGCCCAGGGATTTCTACTAGTCCTCTCCTTTTTACCTTCTTGGTCCTCTGCTGCCTTCACTGTTTGATCTCTCAAAGCTATCCACTCTTCTTCTACTGTATTTCTTTCCCCCGTTCCTGCCAATCGTTCGCTAATGCTCTGTCTGAAACTCTCTACAACGCCTGGTTCTTTTAGTTTATCCAGGTCACGTCTCCTTAAATTCCCACCTTTATGAAGTTTCTTCAGTTTCAATGTAAAGTTCATAACCAATAGATTGTGACCAGAGTCCACATCAGCCGCTCGAAATGTCTTACAATTTGAAACCTTGATCCTAAATCTCTGTCTTACCATTACACAATCTATCTGAAACCTTCCACTGTCTCCAGGCCTCTTCCACGTACACAACCTTCTTTCATGATTCCTGAATCAAGTGTTACCTATGATTAAGTTATGTTCTGAGCAGAAATCTACCAGGTGGCTTCCTCTTTCATTCCATATCCACCTACTACTTTTCCTACTCTTCCTTTTTCTGCTGTCTAATTCCAGTCTCCCACGAGTATTAAATTTTCATCTCCCTTCACTATCTGAATAATTTCTTTTATCTCATCATACATTTCATCAATCTGTTCCTCATCTGCGGAGCTAGTAGGCACAGTATGCAACATTTTTTATTTTCATGGTTAACCGTCAATCCTTGCACCAAGTGTCAATCCTATGTAGTTCGTCCTGCATTTCGGTTCAGTTTTCTAGCTATGCCAGTTTTCTGTATACAAGGTCATCATCTGCGAAAAACCTCATAGAAGATTCGACATTATCTACTAGGTCATTTGTATACAGGGTGAGAATTATTGAACTATATGAAATAACTTCTGAACGGCTTGCTTTAGGACGTTGAATCTGCACGGTTTGCCGCCGGGCATAATGGGAATTTATGGTTTGGTTTAGCGACGAAGCCCACGTTCACTTGGATGGATTCGTCAATAAGCAAAATTGGCGCATTTAGGGGACTGAGAATCCGAATTTCGCGATCGAGAAGGCATTTCATCTCAAGGGGTGACTGTGTAGTGTGCAATGTCCATTCACGGAATAATCGGTGGGATATTCCTTGATGGCACGATGACTACCGAACGGTACGTAAAGGTTTGGGAAGATGATTTCATCCCCATTACCCAAAGGGATCATGATTTCGACAACGTGTGGTTCATGTAAGACGGAGCTCGACTCCATCAAAGCAGGAGAGTGTTTGATGTCCTGGAGGAACACTTTGTGGACCGCATTCTGGCTCTGGGGTACAACACTTTGAGGACCGCATTCTGGCTCTGGGGTACCCAGAGACCACTGGCATGGGCCCCGATTGGTCGCCATATTCTCCGGATCTGACCCCATGCGACTCCTTTTTGTGGGGCTATATTAAAGACAAGAGAAGTTTACTTGTACCAAACGTAGGCCTTAATCTGAGGAAGAAATTTCTGACGATATGCGTTTGGAGCACGGCATGGACTGATGCTCCGATGGTATCATCGCCACATGTGCGACCCCTTTGAATGCGGCGCGCAGCCTTCCCGCGCTGGTACTACAGTGTAGCGCGACCAGCGCCACTCAGGTGTCACCCTCTGCCGACTGCCATAAAGGGCGGCCGGAGCCAGCTACTTGGAAAACGGTTGCAACCAGAGAGCGGGACGAAAGAGTGGAGCCCTAGGCTGCCTCATCCTGCTACACGACGTGTTCCGGACAGAAGATGTCTTTCGTCAGTATCAGTGACACCGTGGATAGTATCGATCATTAACCTTTTGAATTATAGTGAGCTGTGCTGATTGGAACGGTCGTCACCCAGGAACCTGAATACCAGACGTATTCTATGTGGCCCAGCTGTGGCGTATATATAACTAAGAGAACTCTGCGGAAGGGGGAGTCCGAAAACTGCTCATAATTATTGTATTCAGATGGTTATTTTCGTGTCCCTTCCAGAGACAAATTCTGATAGTTCTGTCTTCTTTTGTAACTGTTTGCATTGAGCAAAGACAGGCGATTGAGGAACTGCAGTAATTTTGATACGAGGAGCACATGTTTTATATTCACGTCTGGTTGCAAAGTTTTTCTTGCCTAATGTAACACATTAAATTAAATCAAATGTTTCATTGCAAACTTTTTTGACATATTGTTTTAAATCAATTATTTCACGTTTTTTAAAAGTTTGGGTTTAAAAAATTATGCTTAGAACTGTTGTGTTACGCCTACCTTCTCACCCCCAGACCTTCCACTTAATGCTCTGTTACACTGTGGAAATATCGGAACAGAAGAGGATATAAGGATTTGAGATGTGGTAATACAGACGAATGTTGAAAATTAGGTGAACTGACAAGGTAAGGAATGACGAGGTTCTGCGCAGAATCAGAGAGGAAAGGAATATGTGCAGAACACTGATAAGAAGAAGAGAGAGGATGCTAGACACCCGTTGAAACATGAAGGAGTGACTTCCATGCTACTAGAGTGAGTTGTAGAGGGCTAAAACTGTAGAGGAAGACAGAGATTGGAAAACATCCAGCAGATAATTGTGGACGTAGGCTGCAAGGTGCTACTCTGAGATGAAGAGGCTGGCACAGGAGAGAAATTCGTGGCGGGCGGGCTGCATCAAACCAATCTGAAGATTGATGAATAAAAAAAAAAAGAATAATAATTAAAGACAAGGTGTACAGCAATAACCTGAAAAGCGTTACTGAGCCGAAAACAGCCATTCAGAAGGTCATCGATGTTCAGAAACTTCAGCGGGTCATACAAAATTTCGATCGCCAGTGATGGCAGGCATATCGAACTTGTCAAACCTGAATATCTGTAGTGACGTTTCTATGTCTAATAAAGTGCGTGCACCCCGTAGTTTGTAACTAATCTACGTTTTTTTCCATGTAGTTCAATAATTGTCTCCCTGTAAATTGTCGAGAACAATTGTCGTGTGACAATCCATTGAGTTAGAGCGTAAGTTACTTTTACGTCTGAAGATTCCTCTATGTTGAGAATCATATCCCTTGTTCGGCTTGTTAGGAACTATTCAGTACAGTTACGCATATACTCTGATATTCCATACGCTGGTATCTTATTGATTAGGAGACAGTATGGTATTGTACGGAACGCTTTCTGGAAGTCAACGAATACGGCAATAATTTGGGTGCCGGTATCTACTGCTTTCAGGTCTCGTGGATGAACGGAGCGAGCTGGCTTTGACGTGACCTTTGTATGAGAACCCCATGTTGGTTCCTATAGAGGAGATTTTCGGTCTCGGGAACTGTCAGAGTACGCGAGCAAAAAGCACATTATAAATTCTACAGTATACTGTCGTCAGTGATATTGGTCTACAGCTTTTTTACCATGCGTAAAAACTGGAATCGCCTTTTTCCGTCATTAGATATCCTTCGCTGCTCCAGCGACCCACGATAGGGACAGTTAGCCCTGATTCGTTTATTGATTGAACATAAGACCAAAACTTTTAGATTTTCTATTGTCTTAGTAGATATAAATTTACTTCCAAATTCGTTATTACGTGGTCGTCCTTGCCCTAAATTTGCTTTCGTTCAGTTTTTGCTTGTCTATGAGGCTTTAGCTAATCTTAAATTGTAGATATCGAAATAATCTTTCGTAGCGTGTGGAAGTTCAGCAACTTCGTGACATCTCCAAGACATAAGTTGGCCAACTGCGTACGAGAGTACCAGGAAGTTCATTCATCTACAGCTACATGGATACTCTGCAAATCACACGTAAATCCCTGGTAGAGGGTTTATCGAACCATCTGTATTATTCCGCTCTCGAACAACGCGCGGAAAAAATGAACACCTATAGCTTTCCGTGCGAACTCTCATTTCCCTTGTTTTATTATAATGACGACAAATATCTTCTGGCCATTATTACAGAGGAAGTCGTTGAAAGGTTGACTTTACAAAGAAATCAGCCGCGGAAGAATTCTGAGAAAAATTTAAGCCGCTGAAAAATTGTTTGTCGCAACGCATAACAGCCATTCTCAAGATATAACATACGAACGACTCCGGACAGCTAAAACCGTACGATGTCCGGTCGCCTGGAAGTTAGCGTAGGTTGAGAGAAATGTGTATACGGGAACAGTGCAAGCGAACGGCAGAGAATGCATAGATCACCAATAGCCGTGGGCGTTTCGCGGAAAGCAGGAGCAAGGAAGATTCGCGACTCTTTATGACACAGGTTAGTCCACGAGAGCAAGTGTGGTGCAGAGCCCGGTGACTCACTCATGTGCCGGCTACAGACAACGTCACTCTGCGTGGGAGGGGCTGGACGCGATAAACAAGCAGCTCTGCATCAGGAGTCGCTTTCTGGACTGGTCGATAGCTGCTCCAACTGAAATGAGACTCCTCTGGCGAGCCGTACGTCTGACATTGTACGTTCTTCCTTAGTAATTTAATTTATATTACCGTGCATCTTCTATCTGACGATCCGGCTTTAGTGGGAAACGACTTACAACAGATCACGTCCGGCATCTAAAATGCACCGTGTACCTAACTGTTAGTTACATGTCTCTACTTAATGGCCATCGAATTTGTAACAACACATCTACGTCTACATCGATACTCCGCAATCCGAGTTACGGCGCGTGCCGGAGGGTACCACGTCACTACCAGTAATTTCCTTTCCCGTTCCAATCGCAAATAGAACGAGGGAAAAAGCGACTATCTGTATGCATCCGTATGAGCCCCAATTTCGCGTATCGCATCTTCGTGGTCGTGACGTGTGTTAGAGGCAACGGATTTGTTCTGTAGTCAGCTTCAAATGCCGATTCTCTGAATCTTCTCAATAGTATTTCACGCAAACAACGTCCCATTTCAGTTCCCGAAGCATCAGCGTAATACTTGAGCATTGTTCGAACCTGGCAATCAGAAATCTAACAGCCCTCCTCTGAATTGCTTCGATGTTTCCTTGTAATCCGACCTGGTAGAGATTGCAAACAGTCAGTACTCAAGAATATGAAGCAGTAGCGCCTCATACGCAGTCTCCTTTACAGATAAATCACACTTTTCTACAAATCCCCCAATAAACCGAAGTCGACCATTCGCCTTTCTTACCACAATCTTCACATGCTCGTCCCATTTCATATTGCTTTGCAACGTTACGTCCAGATATTTAAAAGACGTGATTGTGTCAAACAAGACACTACTAATGCTGTATCCGAACATTACGGGTTTGTTTTTCCTACTCATCCGCACTAAATTACGTATTACTACGTTTCGAGCTATCTGCCATTCTTCACACCATCTGGAAATTCTGAAATTCTGTCTAAGTAATCTTGTATCCTCCTACAGTCACTCAACTTCTACACCTTACCGTACACCACAGCATCATCAACAAACAACCGTAGATTGTTTCCCACGCTGTCCTCCAAATCATTAATATACACAGGGAATAACAGCGGTCCTATCACTCTTTCCTAGGGCACTCCTGACTACACGCTTGCCTTTGATGAACATTCGGCGTGTACGTCATGGTCATATACGAGTACGATATACAAACATAAGCTCTGTTTATTGATTCCCAAAACCGAAAGTTCCTGCCTATATCTTCCACACCCACGCTTTTGCAATACATACTGATAATTGTCTCTCCGGTGAAGTCACTATTTAGCTGGCCTGAATTCTTTCAGTGATGCAAGTTTCTACTTTTACTACAATCTCCTTTCATCTTTGGCGTTGTGATCTTCAGTCCGAAGGCTAATGTGATGCAGCTCTTCATTCTACTCTATCCTGCGCACGCAACTTCATATCCGAATAACTGGTGTAACCTACATCCGTTTGAACCTTATTTCTCAGTTCATCTCTTCGTCTCCCTGTACAATTTTTACCTCCACTCTTCCTTCCTATACTAAATTGGTGAGCACTTGATATTCCAGAAAGTCTCATATCAATCGACCCATTCTTTTAGTCAGATTGTACCACAAATTTCTCCCAATTCTACTCAGTACCTCCTCGTTAGTTACGCGTTCTACCCCCTTGATATTCCAGAAAGTCTCATATCAACCGACCCATTCTTTTAGTCAGATTGTGCCACAAATTTCTTTTCTCCCAATTCTACTCAGTACCTCCTCGTTAGTTACGCGTTCTACCCATAAAATCTTCAGCGTTCTTCTGGCACACGACATTCAAAAGCTTCCTTACTCTTCTTATCTGAACTGTTTATCGTCCACATTTCACTTCCATGCAAGGCTACACTTCAAACAAATACCTTCAGAAAAGACTTTCTAACACTTAAATCTATATTTGATGTTCACAAATTTATCTTCTTCAGAAATGCGTTTCTTGTCACTGGCAATCTACATTTTATATCCTCTCTAATTTGTCCATTATAAGTCACTTTACTGCCCAAATAGCAAAACTCATCTAATCGTTTAGTGCCTGGTTTCCAAATCTAATTACGTAAGCATCAGCTGATTAAATTCTACTACACTCCATTAACCTTGTTTTTCTTTTGTTGCTGTTCATCTTATATTCTCCTTTCAACACTCTGTCATCTTCCTAGTTCTTTGCCCTCTCTGAGAGAATTACAATGTCAACCGTCTCCTACAGATCGTTAAAGCTTAATCAGTCACCTCAGTTCTTCTTACTCTAGAAAGGCCAACACATTCCTTCTGCTTATTTAGATATATGTAATTACAAGCTGGGATAGCCGGCTTGGTTCAGGGAGTACTGTTCACTTAGCCTCGTCCGCGCTTCTCGTAGGGTGATATGTTTATGGCGGCCTGAGCTAACAGACTTTTATAATAAGATTGTGCAGCAATTCCCGATTCTTCAATCAGTTTACTTCGTTCTCAGGATCTCACAGTAATCATTCTCGTCCGATGGGAAATTAAAACGTGCTTCGCGCTCTCCGCCTGTTTCGTTTTTTCGCTGTTCTTTTTGTTTTCGCCATTTTGCTGCAAAACTGGCAAGATCTCCTCCTTTTTTACGTTTGGGCATTGTGTAAAATACAAATCAAATCAAGTTTTCATTAACAAATACACTAAGTACGCTTTCACACTTTCCACACTTTATTTTCGATTTATGTTCAGTAACTATATCACTTTGTCCAGTCACACCTCAATATTTGCTTATATTCGCTCACTGCACTACATTTTCGATTCCTCCCTTCGTCACAGATAAGAAACTGACGTTCGAACCAACGACGGGTCTTGTTGTGTATACTCCTATCAATGGTTAGTCCCGCCAGTGGCGAATTCCGGAACATACGAAAAAAGGCTTCGAATGGCCTATAATGTTCCAGGAGAGTCCACAACATTCGAGGGTGTCCGGGAATGTTCCAGAATGAGCTGGGATGTTACGGTATGTTCCCGAACATTCTGGAATCTTCCCGAATGTTCCAGACTATTCCCGAACATTCCATAACATCCTGGATCATTGTGGTACATTCCGAAACATTCTGGAATGTTGTGGAATGCTCTCAAATGTTCTGGAATGTTCTCGAATACTCTCAAACGTTCTGGGATGTCTTGAAATTTCGAGAAGGCGAAACTCCCCACCAGTCATTATATTTTCAAAAGCACGACCTTCAGGTAAAAACGGGAACCTTCTTCACTGACGGGGAATAGACGGCTCCCACGCCATATAACTCCCATGATCGTACCGGGACTCGATTCTGAGATTTTGCGAACGCACATTGCACACTTAGTTTTATAATATATACTGACTAATGAATAACTAATCGACTTATTAATTCAATTCATCCACCCAACACTGTCTTTAGCCATATTTATGGACCAACTTCTAGCTCTCTCTACCGAAAAAGGTGTGTAGCGTGCCAAAAGTTCCTGAATGTCAGATTCCCCGCCTAGTGCACGATAACCAAAGAGTACTGGTGTAGCATACACAGTTCTCTTCATTTAGTGTTTTGCACAAGTAGTGATCTCACTCTTTACCGTGTACGGCACTTGAATGGCTGCCCATTTCCCTCAACAAAATAAGCACACCAGACAAAAATTTAGTTACCCTGAGAAGACATCTGTATAACACAGCCTCTAGCTTTGATAGTGGCCTTAATCCGGGGACAAAGAGAGTCCACCAGTTTCCTCAGGTATGACACACACTGCTGAATCCTCTCATTGCTGAAATACCAAATTGTTAACTGTTTCGTTTCACCTGCTATTCCTAACAATCCCAGGCATTTGCTATGGGATTAAAATCTGGTGATTTAGTTGGTCAGTCAAGGTGCGGTATGTTGTCCAACCATTCTTCAAACTAGGAATGACGTATGTCTGCAGCCCTGTGAACACAACTGTCCAAAGTTTGAAAGAGGGGAGAAGCCACAGCACACTCACCATGAAAATGTAGAAGAAATAACAGTAATGGCTCAAAGAGAATATTGGAATTAATATCCACGTTTTTCTTCACGGTAACGTGTGTAAGTAGGACAAGTGATGATACGAAAAAAACTCAAAAAGAACGCAAACCACCTCCGGCCTGACGTACAGCTCCAAAAAGTGCAGCTTAAACTCCTCTTTGGATGGTCAACGCACTCGATGCCTCGCATCCTTTAAAAAGGGCAAAACCACGTCTCACCGGAGCGCGTTACACGCTTCGAGTCAGCTGATGTCCAGTTCTCTGCAGACGTACATCCTCATACAGTGCTCTGAGCAATGGCCTCTTGGGCGTTATCCGACTCTTTAATGTCCACTGTATGCAGTTCTACAGCTACATCTGCGTGGATAGTCTGTTAATCACGCTTAAGTGCCTGGCAGAAGGCTCATCTAACTACCTTCGCAATAATTCTCTACTACTCCACTCTCGAACAGCGCGCGGAAAAAACAAACACCTACATCTACCCATGCGAACTCTGATTTTCCTTATTTTATAACGATGATCGTTCCTCCACACGTAGGTCGGCGTCAACAAAATGTTTTCGGATTCGGAGGAAACAGTTGGCGATTGAAGTTTCGTAAGAAGATTTCGCCGCAACGAAAAATGCCTTTGTTGTAAGATACCCACCCTAAATCCTGTATTATGTCAGCGACACTCTCTGCCGTATTTCTCGATAATACAAAACATGCTGCATTTCTTTGAACTTTCTCGGTGTAGTGTGTTAATCCTATTTGGTAAAGATCCCACACTGCGCAGCAGTACTGCAAAAGAGGACGGGCAAAAGTAGTCTAGGCAGTCTCTTTCGTGTATCTGTTCCATCAATAAAACGCAGTCTTTGGTTCACCTTCACCACAACATTTTCTATGTGTTGTTCCCAATTGAAGTTGTTCGTAATTTAACTGAATTTTCGACTTTTAATTTTCACTGACTTATCGTGTATCAGAAGTTTAACGGATTCCTTTTAGCACCCATGTGGATGACCTGACACTTTTCATTATTTAGGGTTAATTGCCATGCAGATATCTTCTCTAAATCGTTTTGCAATTGGTTTTTATCTTCTGATTACTATACGAAAAACGACAGCATGATCTGCAAACAGCCTGAGATGGCTTATCAGATCATCTCCTAAATCGTTCATATAGATAAGGAACAGCAATGGCCTATAACGCTACCTTGGGGAACGCCAGAAATCGCTTCTGTTTTACTCGATGACTTTCCTTGAGTTACTACGAACTGTGACCTCTCACACAAAATCCGAATCCAGTCGCACAAGTGGAACGATATTCCATAAGCACGCAATTTGATTACAAGCCGCTTGTGAAGTACAGTGTCAAAAGCCTTCTGAAAATTTAGAAATACAGAGTCAGTCTGAAAACCTTTGTCGTCATCACTCAACACTTTGTGTGAGTAAAACGCTAGTTGCCTACCTCAAGAGCGATATTTTCTAAATCCGTGTTGACTGTGTGTCAATAGGCCGTTCTCTTCGAAGTAATTCATAGCGTTCGAACACTACATATGTTCCAAAACCGTACTGCACATCGACGTTAACGATATGGGCCTGTAATTCTGTGGATTACTCCTACTGCCTTTAATGAGTATTGGTGTGACCTGTGCAACTTCCCAGTCTTTGGGTACGGATCTTTCGTTTAGAAAGCGGTTGTACATAATTGTTAAGTATGGAACTATTGCATCAGTATACTCTGAAAGGAACCCATCTGGCAAACAGACTTGGCCGGAATACTTGTTTTTATTAAGTGATTTAAGTTGCTTCACTACCCCGACGATACGAGAGGCGTTTGAAAAGTCCGTGAAAAAATAAAAACTACTTATATGTTTGGGGTAAACCATTTTTATTTTTCGACATAGTCTCCCTTTAGACTTATACACTTCGTCCAACGCTGTTCTAAGTTGTTGATCCCTTCCGAATAGTAGGTATTGTCCAAGTCTGCAAAATAGCTACTGGTTGCTGCAATCAACACCTCGTTTGAATAACATCTTTGTCCCGCCAGCCATTTCTTCAAATTAGGGAACAAACAGTAGTCAGAGGGAGCCACGTCTGGAGAATAGGGGGGATGTGAAACGAGTTCGAATCCTATTTCCATTAATTTTGAGACTGCAACTACTGAGGTATCTACTGGTGCACTGACGTGATGGAAAAGGACTTTTTTGCGGTCTAATCGCCGGTAGTTTTCTTGCAGCTCGGTTTTCAAACGGTCCAATAACGATGAATAATATTCAGCTGTAATAGTTTTACCCATTTCCAGATAGTCGGATTATCCCTTGCGAATCCCAAAAGACAGTCGCCATAACCTTTCCGGCCGAAGGAATGGTCTTCGCCTTCTTTGGTGCAGATTCTCCCTTGGTAACCCATTGTATAGATTGCTGTTTGATCTCAGGAGTCTAGTAAGATATTCATGTTTCATCGACAGTGGTGAAACGAGGTTTAAAGTCCTGCAGATTCTTCCTGAACAGCTGCAAACCATCCTTGCAACACTTCACACGATTCCGTTTATGGTCAAGCGTGAGCAATCACGGAACCCATCTTGCGGATAGCTTTCTCATGTCCAAATGTTTATGCAAAATATTATGTACCTGTTCATTCGAGATGCCCACAGCACTATCAATCTCATGCACCTTAACTCTTCTGTCATCCATCACCATATCATGGATTTTATCGATGATTTCTGGAGTCGTTACCTCCACATGGCGTCCAGAATGTGCCCATATGGTCACCCCGAAAATTTTGAAAGCAGTTATAAAGTGTTCTAATCGTAGGGGCAGAGTCATCGTAACGTTTATCAAGCTTCTCTTTAGTCTCCTGAGGCGTTTTGCCTTTCATAAAGCAATGTTTAATCACCACACTAAATTCTTTTGCGTCCATTTTTTGACTATCACTCAACTTTCTTGATTCACACGAATGCCAAACACAAAGAAATAGACCAATATGGCTGAAACTTCGTGTGCGTTCTTTTCAAAGATGCTACTTACTAAACATGACCTCGATACGCGCCGGTGGTGCCATCACTCAGACTTTGCACGGACTTTTCAAACGCCCCTCGTATCTACTTCGAAGTTACTCATATTGGCTGCTGTTCTTGTTTCGAATTCTATAATACTTACTTCATCTTCCTTGGCGAAGGAACTACGGAAGGCTGTGCTTAGTAACTCTGCCGTAGCAGATCTGTCATTGATAGTATTTCTATAGCTATGTCACAGAGAAGGCACTGATTGTTCCCTGAGCAGTGTTAGCTCGCGAAAGTGTCAATACCTACCTGCATTCACTGAGAGCAGCATTTTCTGTTGTATCTGAAATAGATTGCCAAGTAACAAGACGCTACATGCTCCTTTTTCCCTTTCTGTCGCTTCACCATGTCTAAACCTGTTACAGCGCTGACTCCATGCAACCGAATGTCACACACACACACACACACACACACACACACACACACACACACACACACCCACCTGTCGACTGCTGTCACTTACGTCGTCGGTGGATGGTCACTGGATTACTTATTACCAGTTGTACACCACCTACAGCGCTTTAAAACCGTCAGTGTTCTTTCTAAGGAAATGATTAATTCTTTGTCCTTGGAACTTATATCACGTTGTACTTCATTTATTCGTATGACTCGTTACTAAGCGACTTACATTCAATAAATGTAATTTTGGACCTAAAGTACAGTCGTGGAACAAAACGAGCGAGACCCCTCGCCTTTTAGATATGCTGATCCGCACAGCTGTAAAGTCTGCTACACAGCATGACAGGAAAGGCGACGAAGTTCAAAATGTGAACCAAATGGCTCTGAGCACTATGCGACTTAACGTCTGAGGTCATCAGTCGCCTCGAACTTAGAACTAATTAAACCTAACTAACCTAAGGACATCACATACATCCATGCCCGAGGCAGGATTCGAACCTGCGACCGTAGCGGTCGCTCGGCTCCAGAAATTACACGGCCATTCCGGCCGGCGGCGACGAAGTGCTACCAACATACTATGCAAGTTCGCTTAGATAGCTGAGATAGCTAGCACTGGCGAAACTCGCACTTCGAAGACGCCACAGCATCATCTGCCGTCAGTTCGTGGGAAACGAAATACCTCAAGTATAAGCCAATGTGTTGTATTCGCATATCTGTGATTATGACTTGGATCTAAAGTGTAGTTATGGATAGTACGTGTGCTCAGATTGCGAATGTAACATCATGATTAAAGACAAGGGGAAATGAATTAGGTGTCCTTCCTCTTCCGTAACATCAAATATATTTTAGTTATTCTTTCTTAAATGAACTGCGCAGAAATCCTTCACCAGAAGTGAATAACTTTTTAGTAACACCAGATGATATTGACAGTTTGCCGGCTCGGGTTAGCCGCGCGTTTAACGGCGTCATATCGAGGACCGCGCGGCTCCTTGCGCCGTCAGTTCGAATCCTTCCCCGGACATGTGTGTGTTAGGTTAGGTAGGTTGAAGTAGTTCTAGGTCTAGGGGACTGATGACCTAAGCAGTTTGGTGGCATTGTGCTTAGAGCCATTTTTTGACCTTTAGCGTAAATTTTCTTTACATAAACGGCCGTATCTGTAGATTGCTTTGACATAGAAGCTCACTTTTTTGCACCACCAAGCGACAGTGTACCGCAGGAAGTCGCTACATTTCCGCTTATTATGTCTACCCGTACTCGAGGTAAAAGGGTTTTAAGGGCTGGGTAGACAGACAGACGGTCAAGAAAGTGAGACTAGTAGGGTTCCATTTTTACCGATTTACGTGACGAAATCCTAAACACCGAAAATAGCTACCACAGTTACTGAACATAAGGGCCGCATAATAATTTCCCCTACTCTTTATTCAAAATGTTACAGTTGCAGTCGATACATCAGCTTGTTAATCGTAGCTACGCTTTCGATCCGAATCACGTTTACAGGAATGCAAATAAAGTCCATTTGCCTAGACACGTGGTAATTCAGATCCCACTATTAATGCCACCGCGTTTTAGATGTGCGGGCGTTCCCATTGTTAGCTACCTTAAGGAACACTTCGGCTAATGAACGTTTTCTGGCTGTGGCAAGTCTAATGGAGAATTCTAAACACTGTAGAATACGGTTCAAAATGGTTCAAATGGCTCTGAGCACTATGGGACTCAACTGCTGTGGTCATAAGTCCCCTAGAACTTAGAACTACTTAAACCTAACTAACCTAAGGACATCACACACATCCATGCCCGAGGCAGGATTCGAACCTGCGACCGTAGCGGTCGTGCGGTTCCAGACTGTAGCGCCTTTAACCGCTCGGCCACTCCGGCCGGCACTGTAGAATACGTTTGGTAGCTACGTCGCCGTTTATTTTCTGGGGTGGTGCAGAATTATCCTACTAAATTTACTCGCTAATAACAGTTTTTTGTCATTTCGATAAACATGCCGAATGATTGTCACATAAGCGGTCACATAAAGGTAGACAATTCATGATTTTTAGTCCAGAAAGCTCTATGCAACGGGAACTGCAGATCATTTTGCCATTTTCATTGCGAAATTGCCGGCTTATTCATGTCTGTTTGCCTGGGTTGTCTGCTAGCGTAGTGAAAGGTGTTTGCTACTGCAAGAGAGGTCTAATCTCGATGGAGGCAGGTAGACCATCAGTAAAGGACTTTTGAGAAATTTTCGCGCCCCCAATACGTTTTATTGCTACCTTTATTCTGTACCGGCGCCCTGTCGATGTCGATATTTAGAATTTCATACTTGTTACTGCCTACTTTCTCCGTTTCTGTCAATAATTGAATTGACTTAAGTGTGGCACTGAATGATTTTTAACTGAATTTCGTTATTAATCTTCACGCATTGCTAAATTTGCACACTTTCATGGTAGGTCAGCAACGGTAATCCAGTATGACTGGTCTGAACGTTGACACAGACCACTTCGCGGCCGAATGCGCATAATATTTGCTAATTCGTAACGATCTGGGGTAGTAAAACAGTTATGTTATCTCGATAAGCTGAAATTCATTTTTATTAGTACAGGTCATACTAATTAGCGCTTCTTCTTTCATTTATATCTTATATTAGGTGTTATGGTTAACACACTAATCAGCATTAATATAGTCGTACACCTGATTGAAAACAGTCTGACTAATTTCGGATAGTTTTTCAATTTTACGCCTGTGCATAGTACGTTGGTAGCTCTTCGTCGCCTTGCCTGTTATGTTGTGTAGCAGACTTTAAGGCTGTGCTGATCAGCATAACGAAAAGGTGAGGTGTCTCGCTCGTTTTGTCCACGACTGTACATTCTTCCCAAAGTACATTCTTTATTGCATGTACGAATGAACTTGACATTGCCAGTGTGACGATCCAGGCGCCGGCTGACGGGACTGCAGCCCAGAAACCGAAAGCAGGCCGCCGCCCATCGGGCAATGCCCCGCCAAGTCGGCAGCGTCAGCTGAACCACCGCTTCCGTAGTCGGCGCTTCCGCGCATCGACAAGAAGAACGCCACGCGGGCTCCAACTGAAATGCTGCAGAATCCTTGAATGTATTGTCAGTTCGAATGTAATACATTTTCTTGGGACCGAGAAGCTTATGTATAAGAATCAGCAGGGTTTTAAAAAGCATCGGTCGTGCCAAACTCAGTTTGTACTTTTCTCTCGTTATATACTGAAAACTATGGACGAGGACCAACAGACAGATTCCATATTTCTAAATTTCCGAAAACTGCTTGACACAGTGTCCCATTGCAGAGGGTTAGAGAAGGTACGAGCATATGGATTAGGTTTGCAGATATGTCAGTGGCTCAAAGATTTCTTAAGTTTTAGAACCCAGTATGGTGTCCTAGACTGCGAGTGTTTTTTGTTTCCTTTGTTCCCGTGGAACTCTATTCAATCCCTGACATAATCAGAATTATTAAATCACGTAGGCTGCGATGGGCAGGTCACGTAGCTCGAATGGATTAGGGCAGGGCATCACGCAGAGTACTGGTAGGGCACCTAGAAGGAAAACGTCCTGTGGGGAGACCGAGGTGTAGATGGACAATCTGAAAGCTGATTTGAGGAGCCTAGGTATTCAAGGTGAATGGAAGGAAATAGCCCAAGACAGGGACAGATGGCGAAAATACTCTCGAGTCCGATATGACGAGTGAGTAGGTAAGTAAGTAAGTTGTTCTCACGGATACGCATGGTCGGCATGGCTAATCGGATGAGGCAATGTTAGTGGAAGGGGTGGCCGGATGCCCTTCCTGCCGCCACCCCGTACTCCCCGGGATGGAATTAGTGTACCCCAACTGGATGTGACTAGTGTAATCCATGGAATAGGGCGAAAGTGTACAGATGTCTGTGAGCCGTGTAACTAAGGCGGGATGTGGGGACCAGCCCAGTATTCACCTAAGGGGATGTGGAAAACCGCCTAAAAACCACATCCAGGCTGGCCGGCACACCGGCCGTCGTCGTTAGTCCGCCGGGCGGATTCGATCCTGGGCCGGCGCGCCTACCCGAGTCCAGGAAGCAGCGCATTAGCGCTCTCGGCTAGCCTGGCGGGTCGCTGTTACTCTCTATATACATAAATAATATTGCGGGCAGGGTGGACAGCAATCTGCGGTTGTCTGTTGATGATGTCGGGATGTACGATAACATGTTGAATTTGAGCGACTGTAGGACGATGCAAGATAATTGAGACAAAATTTCTAGTTCTAAATATAGAAGAATGTTAGTCAGTGCGGATGAGTAGGAGAAATAAGCACTTAATGTTCGGATACAGCATTAGTAGTGACCTACCTGAAACAGTCACGTCGTTCAATTATCTGGGTTGAACTTCGGAACGTGATATGGGTTGGAACGAGCATGTGGTAAGGAAGGCGAATGGCCGTCTTCAGTTTATTGGGAGAACCTCACACAGGACGGTAGTGCGACCGATTCTAGAGTACTGCTCGAAACTTTGGGACCCGTACCAGGTCGAGTTGAAGAAAGACATCGAAGCAATTCAGGAGGGGCTGAAAGATTTGTTACTGGTTGATTCGAAAAACACGCAAGTGTTACGAAAATGGAATGGGAATACCTGCAGGGATGACGAGGAACACTATTGCAAAAATTTAGAGAACCGGCATTTGAAGCTGACTGCAGAACGATTTTGTTGCCTCCAACATAACATTGCGCGTAAGGACCGCGAAGATATACGAGAAATTAGGGCCCATTCGGAGACATACAGACGGTCGTTTTTCCATCGTTCTATTTTCGAGTGGAACAGGAAAGGAAATGACGAGTAGTGGTGCGGGGTACCGTCCACCATGCGTGGTACGGTGGATTTTGGAGTATCGATGTAGATGTAGATCTACCGACATACTGATTACGCCACACAAAGCCACCGGCCCCGCTATAGACATTCGACGCGGCCGTGGTACAGGGTGAGGGGGTCGGGGCTTTCACAAGCAACAGTCAGCATGTGGAAACGGGATTTAAACCAGCGGGACCAGCCCGCCAGCAAGTGGTCACTGCTGGGCCGTGCGATGGCGCACAGCCTGTGTCGGTGGTCGCCACACCTGTGACACTGACTCCGCCGGGCCGCGAACCAGCAATCTCTTCCTGACTGTCCAACCAGGGCACACGGTAAGTCGCCTTGCTACTGCACCGCCCACAGAGATGTGAATTATGCGAAATACATGTAATTGAAATACAAGTACAAAATGCAAAATATATATATATACTAAGATGGTATCCGTTCTTTCGGACATGTCCGAAAGAACAGATTCCATCGGTGACCATGCAGGTCGTTAGAATGAAATTACAATGAAATTAACAACCGTAGCGGCTTACACGCGTTGACATACGTCAACGGGGACAGATGAAAATGTGTGCCCCGACCGGGACTTGAACCCGGGATCTCCTGCTTTCATGGCAGACGCTCTATCCATCTGAGCCTCCGAGGACACGGAGGATAGCGCGACTGCGGGGATTTATCTCTGGCACGCCTCCCGCGAAACCCACATTCTCAACGTACTGTTCCGCACTACATTTGTTCTTTCCGACATGTCCGAAAGAACAGATACCATCTTAGTCCACTTGACCATCTTCTTCTTCTTCTTCTGTGCGAATGCACAAACAGTGCCCGAACTCTTACCGGAATCGGCAACGCGCCGCGAGTAATGACTATAATGGGCGGGGGCACTACGAATGTAGTGCGGGACAGTACGTTGAGAATGTGGGTTTCGCGGGAGGCGTGCCAGAGATAAATCCCTGCAGTCGCGCTATCTTCTGTGTCCTCGGTGGCTCAGATGGATAGAGCGTCTGCCATGTAAGCAGGAGATCCCGGGTTCGGGGCCCACATTTTCATCTGTCCCCGTTGACGTAAGTCAACGCCTGCAAGCAGCTAAGGGTGTTCATTTAATTGTAATTCCAGGAAACGATACGCAACAATCGCAAATTTTCCAGTGCTAGGGACGCCCACATAGTGTTTCTCGAATGACTCCGTAACCAAGGAGCCGATTTATACTGATCAGCCAGAACATTATGACAAAGTACCTTTGGCATGCATAACAACAGCGACATACCGTAGAATGAAAGCAATGAGACCTTGGTACGTCGCTGGAGCGAATTCGCACCACGTCTGCATACACATAAGTCTCCCAATTGCCGTAAATTCCGTGGAGGCTGTCGATGAGCTCTGACGCCACGTTCAGTCGCGTTCCAGATGTTCGATCGGGTTCACATCTAGCGAGATGGGAGGCCAGCGCATCCATTGGAACTCGCCACTGTATTCCACGAACCACACCATCACGATCCCGGCCTTGCGACATGGCTCATTCTCTTGATGAAATACGCCACTACAACCTTTGTCTGATACTCCTTGGCCGCCGTGGCGTCTTGTGCGAGCTCGTCTGGACCCATGGTTGCACACGTGAATGTTCCGCAGAGGATAACGGAGTCGCCATCAGCTTGTCTCTTGCAAGTACAGGTGTCAAGCAGCTGTTTCCCTGGAAGATGATGGATTCGCGCCATCCCACTGGCATGACGAAAAGGCTTTCGGAATTCATCAGGCAATTCAACACTCTACTACTGCGTCAAGGTCCAGTGCCGATGATCACGTGCCCATTCCAGTCGTAGTTGCCGCGGTGCTAACACTGGCACATACCCAAGTTCGGCAGCACAACCTGCGCCACCAGCGCATCTCTGTTGAGCACTTTAATAATCTCTCTGTACACAGACATGCATCTATCCGTCTCCCGCCCTAAGGAACTCCTTCGTCACCCCGCTAATTTTGTATGCAGCCACAAAGCACTAGTGTGGAGTTGGTTGCCTGTCCCGCCTGCGGGTAGGGGTCGGCGAATGAGTACTGTGCAGGGACATTAACGAGGCCTGTTCAGAAAGTAAGCTCCGATTGATTGCCAAATTGAAACCACAGTGAACATCAGAAATGTTTTACTTGTAACAATTAGCTACACCTTTCAGCTACTTCTCTACGTAGTCGCCGTTCTGACTTAGACTTTTGTCATAGCGTTGTACCAACTTTTCAATAGCCTCATCATAGAAGGCAGCCGCCAGTGCTTTCCGCCAATTCCCCACGCTGGCCTACACCTCGTTGTCTGTGTCAAAATGTTGTCTTCAAAGACAGCGGTTCATGTGACCAGAGATGAAACTCAGGGGGAGACAATTGCGGACTGTATTGTGGGTAATCTCACATTTCCATTTGAAAACGATGCTGGAGCATCTTCATTGCCCCTGCAGAATGCGGCTGAGAATTGTCTTGAAGAAGAAACAGCACGACAGTTATGTAATGTTAGCTGCATAGCTTCAGGCGAAATTTCTCACCAGGCCCTCGTACTTGGCGGCAGACACTATTTTCTAGACATCTTTACGCACTCACTGCGAGCTCAGAAATGAGAAGAGCGACGTGATGCCAACTGGGGTTATACTAGAGACACTACCCAACACATCTGTGCGAAGCTTTATCGGATTTTCATAGTCGTTTCCATTTCGTGACCGATCGGAGCTTACTTTCTGAACGCCCCTCGTATAATGTGCCCAGCAACCGTGCTCGACTGGCACGAAGGATGTATCCGAACTGGGACCCTTTGCCATTTCCTTCACATGCTTGTCAATATCACGACTTTCCGTGGACACGCCACAGGAGGGCAAGAAAGATGAAGGATGAAGAACCATTTTGCAGTGCGTGGCTCATGTTCCCGCCATTATGTATTTTACACCCTGTTTTTAACGTACTTCCACCTCACGAATTTAGTTTAAATTACTACTGTCACTGAGTTGCTGCTTTGCCTGACGGTGAGCGGCGTTAGTAGCGCGTATCCATGTATCCCCTCTCATAGTATCTTTGCTTGACTGCTATTACTTTCCGGTCGTTGTCTGTCGTAAGAGGGTTGGCGTCCGGAGTTCGGGTCGCGAGCTCGGGTCGCGAGTTCGGGTCGGCCAGTCGGTTGGAACGCGTCTGGAGCGCAGTCCGGACCTGCCTCGGGGAGTTGCGGCTCTAGTGCAGTCGGTTTAGAGCAGCAGTGAGGTCTGCGTCGACATGGCTCGCCCGACCATTGCCACCACGCATCACTTGAGGCGGGCCACGGTCTTGCGGGATCGTAGGTCGGTCGTCCTACCGGACGACGCGTTGGGTCTCACCGATCGTTCGTGAGTCGGCTGTGTGTGTGTGTGTGTGTGTGTGTGTGTGTGTGTGTGTGTGTGTGTGCGCATCGACTCCGATTTGTCTTCGTGCGTGCGTAGTTACTGTTGGGTATCGTTTAGGTCTTCGTGCAAGTGTTTGTCAGGTTGTGTGTGTAGTTGTAGTTGTGAATTGAATCGACAAATTATTTTAATGTCGTCGCCATATTGGCTCTGAGAGGTCGGGCGACGTGCAACTGGTTCTCTGCGCGTTTCTGGGCCCTTTCAGTTACCATCTTGTAGAACTTGGGTCGGTCCTTTCCTGGTGCAGGGATGTCGTTTAGCCAGTGGGCGTGTTTCCTCTTCATGCTGGGGTCCGAGCCAGTATTTCTGCCGTTGTGTGTCTAGAAGTGAGTGGGCGACGCACCAGCAATGCAGTCACGACAGAGCAGCAGTCGCGGACGGACCAGCGGGCAGTCGGTCGGTTGCTGCGGACCAGGGAAGATATCTCCAGGCGGTGCAGTCGGCTGGGTCCGCTGCCGGTCCCTGCGCAGTGCCGGAGCGTGTGTGGAGCTGTTCCATCGCTAAGAGCTCCGTGGTTCACCGACCCAGGACGTCAGAGTTGAGTAGTTGTTTCAAGTACCCAAGCCATTCATGTAGTGTGGTTCGCTGTTAGGGAGATTTTGTATTTGAATTCTCATGTACCGATTGGTGGCAAGCAAGTCGTTTGTCGGTCGGTCCGTGGCTGCCCCCTGGTTGGGTTCCGACGCATCAAGTATAGTTGGGCTCACCACCTGTCTCACCTAAGTGAACGAGGGCAGACCGACCTCCATGGGGACTTCTGAGTGCCATCGGTGTTTAATTATCTGTCGTCAACTACTTTAAATTCAAGACTTATGGCTATTTTTTTTATTTTATTAAAAATTTTTGCAAAATTAATTTTTAAATTTATCTTTCAAGCTCAAACATAGCGGCCTTCTGCCTTTAAAAGATTATAGTAATATATTTTAAAATTTTGAAATTTAATTGTGGCCCTCAGTCATTTGTATTGCACTTTGCATATGTTTTGTGGGTTTTTTTAAATTATTTTATTGCTATCTTAATTGGTTTTTATCTTGTTGATTTGTTAAGATTTGTTGTTTGGAGGCCTTCAGTGCTATGTGCCGCTTTGGCTGTGAAGGTTATTAAATTACAATAAATGACGATTAGAAGGAGAAACTGGCCTCAACCTTTGGCCCTTTCCACAATCCTGTTACCTGTTCTGCCCAGCGGGTTTAGCGGGCGTTTCAACCATAAACACCCTTTTCTGCTTCGTATCACTTTCAAACCTCGGCGAATGGTTTAGAACGGTCTCTAATGGACCCACCCCCGTACGCCTGAGTAAAACTTGCAATCATGCTACACTCCAAATGATCAAACCATGTTCCGTGCGGTTACAAGCTCACGATGATCGCCTGAGAAGGGTTGAATCGTCCAGGGGTATCAGCAGTGGAAAAATTTATCAAGAAGTTGATACTGTTGTACATCACATTGTAAGCTGTCTTTTCCCACTGCGACATGTGCGGTAACCAACGCTCCAAGGGAAGGGGTGGTTTCATTTACGGCCTTTATGCCATCTCCAGAGACCTTTTCGTGTAGATTGTGAGCGGCGCTGTGTCTGCAATGTTCTCGTCGGACACCGATAAGAAAACCGCGTGATTCCAACGCTGGGCGTCGCGGTTTTGACCTCAATCGCAGAGTCGTCAAACGAAGGGAAGAAGTGTGGGTAACAGGGGGTGTGATGAACTTGCTATCGTGTGATGCGTACACAATGACGTTGGGTAGAATTGCGGGGAAATTTGGTGCCAAGGGTGACATCATTAACCCAACCCAACTCGAGGCTACTGACATTACCACACAAGCGGCTTGTAATGAAATTGCGAATTTATGGAATATCGTCTCAATTACGTGACTGGATTCGTGATTTCCTATCAGAGAGGTTCGTAGTAATTGACGAAAAGTCATCGACTGAAACAAAAGTGATTTCTGGCGTTCCCCAAGGCAGTGTTACAGGCCCACAGCTCTTCCTTATTACATAAACGATTTAAGAGATAGAGAAAATGTCTTAGGTTGTTCGCAGATGATGCCTTCGTTTATCGTCTAGTAAAGTCATCAGAAGATCAAAAAAAATTCCAAAAAGATTTCGAAATGATATGTGTATGGCGCAAAAATTGGCAATTAATCGTAAATAAGAAAAGTGTGAGGCTATCCACATGAGTGCTAAAAGGATAAATCAATCAAATCTAATGGCCGTCAAATACTAGGAATTAGAATTACGAACAACTTAAATTGGAAAGAACACACATAAAACGTTGTGGGGAAGGCGAACCAAAGGCTGTGATATAGTGGCATAACACTTAAAAATGTAGCAGATCTGCTAAAGAGAGTGGCTACACTACGTTTCTCCGACCTCTTGAAACATCCCCTTTGAAAAATTAATGAATTACTGTGCTGATAAACCTCTACGTTATTTGGTTTTCAAACAGCTGAGCATAACTGAACGTACTCAGACATTACTCTCTTTACTTATTCTGATCAACACTAAACTGACACACAATATTTTTAGCGCAACGCAGTCTGACTTTCAATAATCCCTACAAAAGAATGGCCCTGACTAACAATAACCTATACCTTTCATGAATCACTTACCTCACAAAAATCTTCGTTACTCGAACTACTAAAATACAGCGAGCGCCACTACTGCCAGCTAAATAAAAGATTCTAACTACTGAAGGCACTAACTACTGATAGGCATAGTCAGCAAATGAAAGATTTTGATAGAGAACAAACAATGTATTTACCTTAATAATGTTCAAAAGTCATTATATATATATATATATATATATATATATATATATATATATATATATATATCAGTTCATGATATCCAGTATTACAAATTTACTCTTTCTGGCGGACACACGTCCAGATCTTCCGCTCTTAAAATGCTGCCATCTCTCTCCTTACATCCACCACTGCTGGCGGCTCACCTCCAACTGCGCAACGCTTCGAGCTGTTCACATCCAACTGCCCAACACTACAACAGCGAATATTCCAACAATGCCAACCAGCCACAGATTGCACACAGCAAAGTCAGTGATTTTCATACAGAGCGCTACATGGCGTTACCAACATAAAAACCTAAACAGCCTACTTACACTCTTTTGGACAACTGCTGCGCGGTCTGGGATCCTTCCCAAATAGGATTGACCCAGTATATCGAGAAACTTCAAAGAAGGGCAGCACTTTTTGTATTATCGGGAAATAGGGGAGAGAGTGTCACGGACATGATACAGTATTTAAGGTGGACATTATTCAAACAAAGACGTTTCTCATTGCGGCGGGATCTTCTCACGAAATTTCAATCACCAAATTTCTCCTCCGAATGCGAAAATATTTTGTTGACGCCGACCTACATAGGGAGAAACGATCATCATAATAAAATAAGGGAAATCAGAGCTCGCACGGAAAGATATAACTGTTCGCATTTTCTCCACGCGTTGTTTCATAGTGGAATAATAGAGAATTACTGTGTAAGTGATTCAAGAACCCTCTGCCAGGCACTTAAGTGTGATTTGGTAAGTATCCATATAGATGTAGGTGTATAGGTATACCTCACAAGAACTTCTGAGCTCTGAGCTCTTATCGCATTTGTTGACATTTTGCTGTTTGAAGCGTTGCTGAGCCCAAGGATGACGTCACAGTGCACTTTGCTTTTTCACCACTACAGAGGAAAGTTGTAGGTATCTTAAAGCCCAATTTTAAACGTGTGCGTCGGAACTGAAGATAATTAGGAGATTTTATATAAGTGACCCATTAATTACGTCGCGCAAGCTGGTTTGAGATGTTTAATACTCCAAAACATACAAAAACGATTTAGCAGACTCGCACTGTCATTACTCATGATAACTGTCTTACGTGAGTTACATATGAAATACGACAGCTCCGTCATTTTCACAGTTAACAACATCGTGCAAAATACGTGGTATAATCGTGTAATAGGCTCTTATTAGTACAACAAATATAACGGTGAAACGGAGCGTTTACATTTATAAACTGCTAGTGAGCAGTACATTGTTAAGACACTGTCAGCAAAAGCATTAGAGATCTGAATATAATTATATGGCCAAAATTGAAGCATAGCTACAGTGTGGCAATTTTTTTACAAATACACCGAGCCTCACAATTATTAAAGTGTAACTTTTTCGAAAGCCTGAAATTGTCTCCCAATGCGATGTGAGTCTGAAATTTGGTTCAAAGGGGCAAAAAAGCTTCCCCTCTATTAGTATAAAAGCGGGACGCTTTGCGCCTTAACCCCCTAGCGTGGCGACGCTTCAAAGCGCAAGGTGTCGGCACATTTGAAAAAAATACCACAGCTCGTAATGCTATTTTGTCTAAAACTGACATGGTGAGACCGTGGATGTGTACAATTAATGTAGGTTGATTCTTACAAAGAAGAAGACAGCAACCGGCCACTATTAATACTGCTATTTATTTAAGTAAATAGCGTCGTAACCGGTTTAGAACTGACAAGTTCATCATCAGACGGCTGTTCACAATATTTACATGATGCACTTTACACAATCATCAGTTTTCGATTTTTTATTCTCCCGCTGTAGCGAAATATTCTTGGAATTGCGCGGAATTTTCGATGTAAGCACCATAACCACTTAACCTCACATATTTGTTTACTCTGCATTTCATCGTTTGGAGGTTAGCTGTGTTCACATAGGATGCTTCTAACACTGTTTTCTACCGTAGGTCACCAACACACCAAGAATATTTCGCTACAGTGGGAGAATAAAAATAGAAAACTGACGATTATGTAAAGTGCATCTTGTAAATCTTGTGAACAGCCGTCTGATGATGAACCGGTTACATAAATAAATAAATAGCAGTATAAATAAGTAGCAGTATTAATAGTGGCTGATTGCTGTCTTCTTCTTTTTAACAATCGACCTGCATTCACAGCTCAGAAGTTCATGTGAGGTGTAAGGTGGGCAAACAACTAACCTCGAACTGCTAGTGTCAACTGACTTATGGGTACGACGCACTACTCAAGTACCACTACGCTAGGCACAACAATGTCCGACAAGCAACATCTTGAGTGCGAGTTCGCAAGTTCAATCTTTTAGTAAGGCACATTTGAAAGTGTTGTTGTTAACAATTAATACAGGAAAAGTAGTAGCCGCTAATGAGTCACCATGAGCATAAAGAGGACGCCAAAAAATGAGTGTCCGGGAGGTGCAGAGATAAACTTTCCATGGGATGTATGTATTACGCTTCACATAATGGGCATCGTCGACGTCAAAGAAATGTTCAAAACAAACATCTACCTGTACCATGAACAACAAATGAAAAATGGCGCGCAACACAAAGGTTTGCACCATCAAGTTCTTTGGGAGCGACAAAATGTGCAGGTCGTTCAGCTAGATATCCACTCTGAAGGAATGCATATAGAATCATATGGTGTAACGGGATGATAAAAACTTATGGAATGTGATGTCATGTCATGAAACCGAAAAACTCTCATCGAGCTCTTCCTGAAACTGGCGATTAATTAAGGCGTAGCTGCAGATAGTGCGATAATATGTTTTACAGACACGAAAAAAAACATCCAGTGGCCGAATTTGTCCAGTGCTTCCAGGCGTATGAAATGCAATGCCACATACGTTTCAAGAGGAATAGTTTGCTCTAAGGGAGTATAATTTTGATACTCAGACCCGGAATCAAGCAGAAGCAAGTTGTTTTGACAAGCTGTTAGACAAAAGCGGCGTTAATATTACAGTTGTAGTTCTCTTCAGCCGATGTTTCCACTCTTGCTTGCTGTGACGAAAATATTCCCCATTGCCCTTGCTGGATCACGCCCACGAGAAAGAATAGTAGAGGGGCAGAACACCTCCAACTTCTCGCAGCACAATAAATAACATTCCAGCCAATTTACCATCCAGATTAACAGTTGCCATAATTCTATAATAATGCGTTGATGCTAGTTGATCTTGATACAGCTCCTGGTACCTCTAATTTGCAGGTTCCTCGCATATGCATTTCTTCTTAAAATCGCGCTTGGTCAGAGCTGAAAACAAATTCCTTACTGAACGATGGGATAAGTTTGTCTACAAATTTTCGAGCCGATACCGCAGTTTGCTGTGCATCGTCAAGTTGAAATGTTTAGACAACATAGTTGTGTGGAGATAACAGCGATTGGTTTACTTATAATCAATTATTCAAAATGAGTCACAATCGCATTGGTGGTGAAAAGGGCAGGCAGGGTGACCACTCCAGCGAGCGACCAAATGGTGTAAATTGCTCTGAAGATGACCCCATCGCGTGTTGAAACCGGTTGGCGGCACAATAAATAATGCGATTGTGACAGTCAATTTGAATAATTGGTCAAGTTGAAATTTTGTTATCTTACGTCTTCCATTTCTGTAGCACTGTTTGAAGTCAGACAAACATCCACTGCTTCCCTTTAAATTACTGTAATCTACGTCGCGCACAGTTTGATGTGCATAACGTAGTAGGTCACTATCGTGCACGTCTGTAAATATTATCGAGCGTCCTTGAAACGCGCAAACACCAGTTTTTGTAGCAAGTGTGCCTTGTCTTCCCTTGAATACCCGTAGTTTTTCTTTTTCATTACATAGTCATATTTCTGCAGACTTATTCGAAATCTGATCATAATTTTTTTTTTTTTTTTGTTATCCTTCGAATGATCTTCCACGTACAGAAATTATGTTTATTATCCGCATCTTAGACTGGAAACGGGATTTGTGACTCCCGTTCCGGCAAGGATTATAAACTACATGATTCGACACCTGTTTCGCGGGCTGCTGTGACCGAGCAGTTCTAGGCGCTCCAGTCCGGAACCGCGCTGCTGCTACGGTCGCAGGTTCGAATCCTGCCTCGGGGATGGACGCGTGTGATATCCTCAGGTTAGTTAGGTTTAAGTAGTTCGAAGTCTAGGGGACTGATGACCTCAGATGTTAAGTCCCATAGTTCTTGGAGCCATATTTTGACACCTGTTTCACTATCACTTTCACTTGTTAAATACGTATCGTCATCATTGTACTTCTCATGTACATTGTCCACGCAGTCGAGCGTATATGACATCACACAGTCGCTGACTCATCTTGAAGAAACGCTAATCTTTCATCTGCCTCTTTTTCTCGCTTTGCGAAATTCGTTTGTTGCTTTCTGCCGCAATGTCAACTTCGGCAACTGTTGTTGTAGATATAATAAAATATTTGCTTTGTTTATCATTGTCATTGCTCTGCTTTGTATCAACACCACTAGCACTGTAGCACTGTTGTGAATTACTCGTCGGCTAAGCAGTCCAACTGCGCTTCGTAGCCTCACGCTGTGCTCAGCACTGGATACCTCCAGTCTCTCCCCTGTTGCCATTAACAGCAAATTCTGTGGTTACATGGGAGACAACGTATGGGGCGTCTAATGCCACAAACATCATTGGATTTTTCTGATCTCGCACTAGGGATTCCTTTAAGGACTGACACTGCCAGAGGAACTGTCTAACTTCTTGAAGAGATTCTTATCCAGATGGCACAAGACGAACACCACATATTCGTTTACTGCTCGATTTTCTGAATGATGAGTTACCCCAGAAAATTATTCCGTAAGACATCATTATGTGGAAATATGCAAAACGTATTTAGAGGCTGATTCGTTTGTCTCCAAGATTAGCAGTTATACGAGGGGCAGAAGTACGAGGGTAGTTCCGAAAATAATGCCTCCTATTTTTGTGTCCGCGCCATATGTCGTTAGTGTAGTGATAATGCTTGAACCATCCTCTTTCATTTGCAGGAGGTTCCGTTGTTCTACGGTATTTGGCGCCAGCAGAGGAGTGTTCAAAACTGGAGTCTGATTTGGACGCGCGTATAAAGCTGCGGTGTGTGATTGAATTCGTCACTGCTGAAGAAATTGCGGAGATTGAGATCCATCGACGCTTGGTGAGGTGTATGGAAACGATAAAATAGACGTGAGTAATGTGAGGTTGTGGGTACAGCATTTTCAAGGTAGTGAAGAGGGTGCGCATGACAAAAAAAAAAAAAAAAAAAAGAAATGGCTCTGAGCACTATGGGACTTAACATCTGACGTCATCAGTCCCCTAGAACTTAGAACTACTTAAACCTAACTAACCTAAGGACATCACACACATCCATGCCCGAGGCAGGATTCGAAACTGCGACCGTAGCAGTCACGCGGTTCCAGACTGTAGAGCCTAGAGCCGCTCGGCCACCTCGGTCGGCGTGCATGACAAGCCATGGCCCGGTCGACCATGCACAGCTGCCGGCCCTCAAAAGTGGAGCGTCTTGATCCACGTATAACACCTCTGTCTGCTATACCATAGCCTTAAAGTTGGAGGCAGGTCGTATAATGAGATTTTTTTTATTCAAGCAATTATGGTATAAAGCAACAGAGCAGTGTTATCCTCTGAGAGGAATTTCGTTACGTTGACCGTGTTGTACTTAACGGAGGTGGCTTATCGGAAGTGAAAGTCAGAATTACGTAAATATTTAAACAGTAACAAACAATATTTTACCTATCTACACTGTTCAAAGAAAAAGGAAAAGGGTCGCCAGCCTAATTAGACAAGAGAACATTCTTGTTCAAGAAAATAGGTATGAGAAACTTTAACAGACAAACACAACCTATAATTTGCCACACGCGAGTGCAATGAACTCTGGCAACTGCATATGTTCACGTTAAAGGAAGTGCTAACAGTTATAAGAGAACATGGTTGTTTTCATAATGGTAACACGTGCGGTTCTAGGCGCTACAGTCTGGAGCCGAGCGACCGCTACGGTCGCAGGTTCGAATCCTGCCTCGGGCATGGATGTGTGCGATGTCCTTAGGTTAGTTAGGTTTAAGTAGTTCTAAGTTCTAGGCGACTGATGACCTCAGAAGTTAAGTCGCAAAGTGCTCAGAGCCATTTTGAACCATAATGGTAACAGATAATGACATATACTTTTGCCTTCAAGGCTTGGTCAAACTGAATGGTCACAATAATATTATTATGAATATTCACTGTAGAATCATAAAATAGGCATAGCTTCAATATTTCTTTTCAAACATTTTCCTATCTGACAAAAAATTGTAAACGTAGTTCACTGCAAAATTATGAACTGGTCACAGGTTAAGTTTCTCTCAGCTAAATACTTCTCTATTTAGAATGAAAGTTAAATGTATTTCATTAACAAACAATTTCTCACTGAATTTTGAATAAAAGAAGTTACAGTTTTCATAGATAGTGGTCTTTCTATTAATTGTTATTTATCATGAGCCGGCCGGTGTGGCCAAGCGGTTAAAGGCGCTACAGTCTGGAACCGCGTGGCCGCTACGGTCGCAAGTTCGAATCCTGCCTCGGACATGGATGTGTGTGATGTCCTTAGGTCAGTTAGGTTTAAGTAGTTCTAAGTTCTAGGGGAATGATGACCTTAGAAGTTAAGTCCCATAATGCTCAGAGCCATTTATCACGAGCTTAAAGTATAAACTGTGGATCCTATTACACTATTAATATGCATTTTCAATACACAAGAGAAACAAGTGCTTAGCGAGCATGAGTATATAACTTTCCACAATTGCAGTTTTCTACTTTTACTACAGTGAGACACAACTTGATGTGGTTCTGCTAAAACACTGAGCTTTAATGTTCTTTCAATAAGGACACTCGGTAATCACTTTAGCATGGGAAGGACCCTAAGTGGTTGTGTGACTAGGGATAAAAAATCAAGGTAGGTATAAGAGTTCGAGTATAAGTTACCTTATATTTGCGCGCACTAAAACATCCAATACTGATCCTTCACCATACATTTCTACTATTCTTCTGTTCTATTACAGTGGTTGCGCAATGTGGTGGCGAGCGCACGTTGGTAGATGGATTTGCAGGTAGAATTGCTGGACTCTGTCATTTCTTGGTGGCGATTATAGATGCCAATTTCAGAATAGTTCCATCTCTTTATCCATCCATCCGAGGCATTGGAAAGCGTCAGGAAAAACCTCTCTCGGAACCAGCACACAATATACAACTTTTACATGGGCAGTTCACAGTTTGGTAGCTCGTCCCCGGCTGACTCTTGATTGCACCTTTTCTACCTAGGCCAACCACAATTTGCGCGCACTGCATGCTTCCGTTCCCGAGGGGAACCACAACACCTTTTACATACAAAATAACTAAGAACCCTAAGTGAAGGTGAGCAGTTCACATAACAGCAAACAAACATTTTAAATAAAACAGAGCATTTGCACATATTGGTAGTTCTACACAAAATTATTTAAATAAAATTATTTAATTTTAATGATAACCAAAGAGATTATACGACAAAGACAATACATATAATTTGCTCATATTGTACATATTATAGAGATTACACATCCTACAATCTAAAAGACAACATAGTTTTTACAAAGAAAGGAGTATACAGTTCTGTGTTGTCGATTCAATCAAACACATTTACAGAAGCTCAACGATGTAACATTAAATAAAACAAAAGGCAAAATAAATCAGTAGAGTATTAGAGCTATGGTGTTACAAACTCATCCCTGCTGATCGACGGATAACGAGCAGAGAATTGTGTGCAAAGCTGAATGTCAGCTGTAATGCCATGGAAACAATGTTGGAAGATCTTCGCCGTAAAGGCCGCGGATGCTTAGAGAAGAACAAATATACTCATCGAATGGAAATTTGTCAGGACTTCCTGGCCCAATATGAAGCTGAAGGTAACAATTTTCTGCATAGCATCGTCACCAGAGATGAGACGTGGCGTCACCACTACGAGCCGTAATCCAAAAGACAGTCCGTGGAATTGCGTCATGCGAATTTACTGTCAAAGAAGGAATTCAAGACACAGCCATCTGGAGGCAAAGAGTCTGCCCCCCGTAGCTGAGTGGTCAGCGCGACAGAATATCAATCCTAAGGGCCCGGGTTCGATTCCTGGCAAGGTCGGAGATTTTCTCCGCTCAGGGACTGGGTGTTGTGTTGTCCTAATCATCATCATTTTATCCCCATCGACGCGCAAGGCGCCGAAGGGGCTTCATATCGAAAGACTTGCACCCGGCGAGCGGACTACCCGACGCGAGGAACTAGTCACACGCCATTTACATTTATTTGCAGGCAAAGTGATAGGCACAGTCTTCTGGGACAGCCAGGGTGATGGTCTTTTGGATGTCCCGGTGTCTGGAGAAGCTGTCAGTTCAGCACGCTACAAGACGACATTAATTAAGGTGAAAGCCCAAATTTCCAGTGTAAGGCAAGAGGAGAAGACCAACTTCCACCTACAACATGATAACGCCAACCCCCACACCACTTTTGCGACCATTATTCTCATAGCAAAATTCGGCTGTACTACCTTACCACATCCACCGTACAATCCGATTTAGAGCCTTCAGACTTCTATCTCTTTGGGCCTCTGAAGGATGGACTACGTGACGAACATTTTCAAGACTCGTATGCTGCTCAAATGGTTCAAATGGCTCTGAGCACTATGGGACTTAACATCTGAGGTCATCAGTCACATAGAACTTAGAACTACAGTAAATCTAACTAACCTAAGGACATCACACACATCCATGCCCGAGGCAGGATTCGAACCTGCGACCGTAGCGGTCGCGCGGTTCCAGACTGTAGCGCCTTTAACCGCACGGCCACTTCGGCCGGCTCCTTAATAGTGTTCAAAACTCATTATATATATATATATATATATATATATATATATATATATATATATATATATATATATATTAGTTCATGACATCCAGTCTTACAAATTTACTGTCTCTGATGGACACAAGTCCAGATCATCCGCTCTCAATCCTCCGCCATCTCTCTCCCCACATCCACCACCGCTGGCGGCTCACCTCCAACTGCTTAACGCTACGCCCTGTTAACAGCCAACTGCCCAACACTACAATAGCAAATTCCAACAATGCAAACCAGCCATAGACTGCACACAGCACAGTCAGTGATTTTCATATAGAGCGCTACATGGCGTTACCAACATAAAAACCTAAGCATCCTACTTACAGACTATGTGGAGAAATGACACAGTCTGTAGCTGAAATATTGCTCTATTTAGCTATCCTGTTGTGATTAATGTATCTCCTGCAGTTTCCATGAATAAAAATAGGAGGCATTACTTTCGGAACGGCCCTCGTGTCTGGACTTCGTAGTTTCGGCAGCTCAGTGACTGCAACAGTGCAAAGTCGTTACGACCACACGCATTGGTGGCTTCTCTCGGAGACGCAGCGAGTTAGAAACACAGACGTACGTGCGAGTCCGCACGCGCAGAGCACTGTTCTTACCAGCCACTCAGGTTCGCGTTGCCGCAATTAATCACTCGTCCGAGGTAATGCGGGCGCCTTGTTTTCTCGCGCGCTGTTTTCCTATTGTCCTTCACGGCGCGGAGAGCCATTTAAAACTTTGCCATCAGCAGTTGCTAGCGGCCGTATTGTCCGCGTCGAGGTCAGAGTAAAGTGTTGCGCGACTCCCGCCGAACTGTCGGCCGGCGCGCCTGCAGATGGGGTCGGAGCATTCGCCTCCGGCCCCCGACGCGTCCCCAGACAATTGTTACCGCGGCGGGGCGGGGCAAACCCTCGTCTTGTATCGGCAGAACCATAACGGCGCGAGGCCAGACTTCACAAATCGGTCGTCGGTTTCTATATTCACGTCGCGGACACTTCGGAAGAGGCGAACGTGTAGCGAATTCCGCACTCGCGTTCGAGCGCTCTGGGAAATAATGGAACCCTAGAAATTCAACTGTTTTAAGCACACCGGATAGTAAATTAGTCACGCTCGAAAGACATGAAAATAATTCTGAATGACACCGCATCTCTTATTGCAACATTTTGATGTATTAGACCGGAATGGCCTCTTTTTAGTTGCAACTTCGTGTAACAGTTAATATGTCGCTTTAGATTTTCCATATTGGTTATATTCTTTGATAATCAGTTTCTTCTTTGTATTGCCTGTTAACGTTATGCAGTGTCTGTAATGTTTTCTTCATAGGTGTATTATCACTGCATAGATGGTTTGACAACTGACTCCATAACTATGAGAGTCTTATACACAGTGACTTGTACGGGTACTTTTGCTTTATATGTTACTGTAAGTTTGAGTAGAAACTGCTGTTTTGTGGATAAAATATTTTTCATTAGCATTCTTAAATCGTTTTTCTTGTTCTTGCAACAGCTGTGTTCTGATGATGATATATCGAAAGACGTAACTGAGAATAAATTAATTTGCGATTAAAACTATATCCTGTGAGGAAACCGGATGGTCCTACACAGTTTCTCAGTCGCGTGATAATACCGCCTCTACCCATGATAATGGTCTCAGTTACCCGAGAAAAAGAGCTAATATGTTTCTCCATACATATCATATCGAGCTAAAGCCAATCAGTAATGATCAGATCCTTTTTTTAGGACTCCATACCTCAGTCGGTAAAATTAGCATCCTTATAGGATCACTTTTTTGTCGGATCACTTTTTTGTCGGATCACTTTTTTGTCGGATCACTTTTTTGTGGGATCACTTTTTTGTCGGATCACTTTTTTGTCGGATCCCTTTTTCGTCGGATCACTTTTTTGTTGGATCACTTTCTTGTCTGTCTGTCTGTCTGCTCAAAACCCTTTTTCTCAGGAAGGGGTAGACTTATCAAGTTGAAATTTATGACACATATTAAGGTGTCTGGTCCATTGCCAATGAAGAAATGTGAATCCAATGCAGATACTGACATACATGTCATATATTTTGATACTCGCAAACTCACTCATCAAAACCTACAGGGTATTCCCCTCTGGCCTAAAATTATGAAATTCGTCAAGAAGCAGGGGATTCACACCACAACCAAAGGAAAAAATTGGAAAATTGTTAATTTGTAATTATATCATACGAAAAAAATTCTGTTGTCATTTGTTATCAAATTGTCTGCGTGTTAAGACCTCTTTTTCTCAGAAACAGGTAAGCGTATCAAATTGAATTTTATGTCAGATACTAAAGCCTAGCCGGCCGAAGTGGCCGTGCGGTTAAAGGCGCTGCAGTCTGGAACCGCAAGACCGCTACGGTCGCAGGTTCGAATCCTGCCTCGGGCATGGATGTTTGTGGTGTCCTTAGGTTAGTTAGGTTTAACTAGTTCTAAGTTCTAGGGGACTAATGACCTCAGCAGTTCAGTCCCATAGTGCTCAGAGCCATTTGAACCATTTTACTAAAGCCTATGGCCGTTAGCGGTGTAATAAACGTTACCTTCTAAGTCAAACGTAATCAAAAGATAAGGCCACTTATGTTGTATGTACTGATACTTGAAAAGTCATCATCAAAGCCAACAGGGTACTCCCCGTTTACCTAGAATTATGAAATCTCTACCTACAGATTGGAAAATTGCGCAGGTTGCACCAGTCTTTAAGAAGGGTAGTAGGAGTAATCCATCGAACTACAGATCTATATCACTGACGTCGGTTTGCAGTAGGGTTTTGGAGCATATACTGTATTCAAACATTATGAATCACCTCGAAGGGAACGATCTATTGATACGTAATCAGCATGGTTTCAGAAAACATCGTTCTTGCGCAACGTAGCTAGCTCTTTATTCGCACGAAGTAATGGCCGCTATCGACAGGGGATCTCAAGTTGATTCCGTATTTCTAGATTTCCGGAAAGCTTTTGACACCGTTCCTCACAAGCGACTTCTAATCAAGCTGCGGGCCTACGGGGTATCGTCTCAGTTGTGCGACTGAATTCGTGATTTCTTGCCAGGAAGGTCGCAGTTCGTAGTAATAGACGGCAAATCATCGAGTACAACTGAAGTGATATCAGGTGTTCCCCAGGGAATCGTCCTGGGACCTCTGCTGTTCCTGATCTATATAAATGACCTGGGTGACAATCTGAGCAGTTCTCTTAGGTTGTTCGCAGATGATGCTGTAATTTACCGTCTAGTAAGGTCATCCGAAGACCAGTATCAGCTGCAAAGCGATTTTAAAAAGATTGCTGTATGGTGTGGCAGGTGGCAGTTGACGCTAAATAACGAAACGTGTGAGGTGATCCACATGAGTTCCAAAAGAAATCCGTTGGAATTCGATTACTCGATAAATAGTACAATTCTCAAGGCCGTCAATTCAACTAAGTACCTGGGCGTTAAAATTACGAACAACTTCAGTTGGAAAGACCATATAGATAATATTGTGGGGAAGGCGAGCCAAAGGTTGCGTTTCATTGGCAGGACACTTAGAAGATGCAACAAGTCCACTAAAGAGACAGCTTACACTACACTCGTTCGTCCCCTGTTAGAATATTGCTGCGCGGTGTGGGATCCTTACCAAGTGGGATTGACGGAGGACATCGAAAGGGTGCAAAAAAGGGCAGCTCGTTTTATATTATCACGTAATAGGGAAGAGAGTGTGGCAGATATGATGCGCGAGTTGGGATGGAAGTCATTAAAGCAAAGACGTTTTTCGTCGCGGCGAGATCTATTTACGAAATTTCAGTCACCAACTTTCTATTCCGAATGCGAAAATATTTTGTTGAGCCCAACCTACATAGGTAGGAATGATCATCAAAATAAAATAAAAGAAATCACAGCTCCAACAGAAAGGTTTATGTGTTCGTTTTTCCCGCGCGCTGTTCAGGAGTGGAATGGTAGAGAGATAGTATGATTGTGGTTCGATGAACACTCTGCCAAGCACTTAAATGTGAATTGCAGAGTAATCATGTAGATGTATATGTAGATGTATCACGGTGCAACCAAAAAAAAACATGGAAATTCGTAGCTTCTCTGACTGTCCATCCATCTCTGTTAAGACCGCATTTTCCTAGGAATGGATGACGTGTAAAATTGATATTTGTGTCATATACTCAGTTCTAAGTTACTTGGCGGTGTAATAAATGTAAGCTTATAAGTCAGTGCAATCAGAAGATACGAACGTTTATCTCACATATTTTGATACCAGTAAACTCACTCATCAAAACCTAAAGGGTACTTCTCGTTGATCTACAAACAAAGAAGCAAGGTTTCACACTATAACAAAAGGAAAATATCCGAAAGTCATTCATTTTCAGATATATGAAACGACAAAAAAATTTTTTGTCACTTGTTATCAGACTGTTTGTCCGTCTGTTAAGATGCCTTTTCCTTAGGAATGGGTAGATGTATCAAGTTGAAATTTATGTCATATACTAAATTCTGCAGTCAATTGGCGGAGTAATAAATATAAACTTCTAAGCAAATGCGATAAAAAGATACGAGCATTAATGTCACGTATTTTGATACTCGCAAACTCATTTTCTCACTGAGAACGATGAAGTTAACATCCTTGTTTGCGTTCACAATAAACTGAGTGAGTGGTCTGAGCCATGATACGAAAAACATTCCCCTGAAAATCTCCTCCGGCCAGAGTTACACCAGTCAGACGCAGCGGGTTAACACTAGGGCCGCTGATATTTGGACACACTTAGTACCGCGGCTGGGTCACTAATGATCGCGTATTTTTCCCTTTGTCAGTGGGTTACTGTTATTACTGATGAACCTATTCTTTGAAGCGCTGCAAATTTTATTGTGCAATCAACAAAAATAAAGTAGCTTTACACAAATTATCCTTCATTATTTTAAAAAACTTACACACATTTTCTGGGTGCTTTTATTGGTTACCATCACATAATAAGTGCTTCTGGAATTTTTGTTGAATTCCAGGGCAAGAGAAGCAGATGGAGATCACAGAATAACGGATTACCTCAGGGAAATGTGCTTGCTCCAGCTTTGTTTAACATCTATACAAATGATCAACCACTACCTGAGGGAACACAGAGCTTCATTTATGCAGATGATTGTGCTATCACTGCCAAAGCCCGCTGCTTTGAAACTGTTGAAGAGAATCTGTCCAAAGCATTGAAAGAACTGTCAGCTTACTACAGGGAAAACCAGTTGAGACCAAATCCTGGGAAAACATAGACTTGCGTTTTCCATCTTTAAAATCGGCAGGCTGCTAGAGCCCTAAAAATCACCTGGGAAGAGACATCACTACAACACTGTACGTATCCCAGATACCTAGGGGTCACCCTTGACCATGCATTAACATATAAGAGGCACTGCCTAAATACCAAGCAAAAAGTGGCAGCCAGGAACAGTATCATCAGAAAGCTAACAGGCACAACGTGGGGAGCACACGCCAACACTGTGAGAACCTCTTCCCTAGCATTGTGTTACTCTGCCGAAGAATACGCAAGCCCAGTGTGGTTCAATTCTTGCCATGCCAAAACAATAGGTGTCGCTCTTAATTATACGTGTCGTATCATCACCGGGTGCCTGAAGCCTACTCCTGTGGATACACTGTACAGCCTCGCGGGAATTGCACCCCCCCTTCCCTCCCCGACGTCCGCCGAGAGGTAGCAGCAAAAAGTAAGAAGAAAAAAAAATCAGAAACTTCTGAAGCTCACACCCTATATGGCTATCAACCAGCAAACACACGACTAAAATCCAGAAAGAGCTTCCTCAGATCAATCGAGGCTCTAGTTGGGGCACCACAGCAATGCCTAATCGAACTATGAAGTGCAAAAAAATGGTTCAGATATCTCTGGGCACTATGGGACTTAACTTCTGAGGTCATCAGTCCCCTAGAACTTAGAACCACTTAAACCTAACTAACTTAAGGACATCACACACATCCATGCCCGAAGCAGGATTCGAACCAGCGACCGTAGCGGTCGCGCGGTTCGAGACTGTAGCGCCTAGAACCGCTCGGCCACCCCGGCCGGCCTATGGAGTGCAAGGCTTACCAGTAATGTGGGATGGATTACACCAAGTGAAAGACTACCACCCGGCTACACAGAGAATTGGAGTACATGGAGATCCCTCAACAGACCACGCTTGGGTATCACGAAATGTAAGAGCAATGTGACTACGTGGGGTTTCCTTGAGGAGCCGCCACTCTGTGAGAGTGGAGTAACGCAGACAACCTTCCACCTGCTCCAGTGTACCCAATGCCCAGCAACATGCCCAACAGAAGACCTGCTACATACAACGCCAAATGCAATAGAGGTCGCTAACCACTGGGCGGCAAAAGTGTAAATAATTGTCTTGTAAATACACTCCTGGAAATGGAAAAAAGAACACATTGACACCGGTGTGTCAGACCCACCATACTTGCTCCGGACACTGCGAGAGGGCTGTACAAGCAATGATCACACGCACGGCACAGCGGACACACCAGGAACCGCGGTGTTGGCCGTCGAATGGCGCTAGCTGCGCAGCATTTCTGCACCGCCGCCGTCAGTGTCAGCCAGTTTGCCGTGGCATACGGAGCTCCATCGCAGTCTTTAACACTGGTAGCATGCCGCGACAGCGTGGACGTGAACCGCATGTGCAGTTGACGGACTTTGAGCGAGGGCGTATAGTGGGCATGCGGGAGGCCGGGTGGACGTACCGCCGAATTGCTCAACACGTGGGGCGTGAGGTCTCCACAGTACATCGATGTTGTCGCCAGTGGTCGGCGGAAGGTGCACGTGCCCGTCGACCTGGGACCGGACCGCAGCGACGCACGGATGCACGCCAAGACCGTAGGATCCTACGCAGTGCCGTAGGGGACCGCACCGCCACTTCCCAGCAAATTAGGGACACTGTTGCTCCTGGGGTATCGGCGAGGACCATTCGCAACCGTCTCCATGAAGCTGGGCTACGGTCCCGCACGCCGTTAGGCCGTCTTCCGCTCACGCCCCAACATCGTGCAGCCCGCCTCCAGTGGTGTCGCGACAGGCGTGAATGGAGGGACGAATGGAGACGTGTCGTCTTCAGCGATGAGAGTCGCTTCTTCCTTGGTGCCAATGATGCTCGTATGCGTGTTTGGCGCCGTGCAGGTGAGCGCCACAATCAGGACTGCATACGACCGAGGCACACAGGGCCAACACCCGGCATCATGGTGTGGGGAGCGATCTCCTACACTGGCCGTACACCACTGGTGATCGTCGAGGGGACACTGAATAGTGCACGGTACATCCAAACCGTCATCGACCCCATCGTTCTACCATTCCTAGACCGGCAAGGGAACTTGCTGTTCCAACAGGACAATGCACGTCCGCATGTATCCCGTGCCACCCAACGTGCTCTAGAAGGTGTAAGTCAACTACCCTGGCCAGCAAGATCTCCGGATCTGTCCCCCATTGAGCATGTTTGGGACTGGATGAAGCGTCGTCTCACGCGGTCTGCACGTCCAGCACGAACGCTGGTCCAACTGAGGCGCCAGGTGGAAATGGCATGGGAAGCCGTTCCACAGGACTACATCCAGCATCTCTACGATCGTCTCCATGGGAGAATAGCAGCCTGCATTGCTGCGAAAGGTGGATATACACTGTACTAGTGCCGACATTGTGCATGCTCTGTTGCCTGTGTCTATGTGCCTGTGGTTCTGTCAGTGTGATCATGTGATGTATCTGACCCCAGGAATGTGTCAATAAAGTTTCCCCTTCCTGGGACAATGAATTCACGGTGTTCTTATTTCAATTTCCAGGAGTGTATATATACACACGACATGTAAATACTGTACATTATTTTATACATCATAAATGCTTCTGACGCGGATAAATAAAGAAATCACATAATGAGCACAGATAATAATCTAGAAAAAAATGCTTGTGTGTGTTCGATATGAAATTTTATTTTGTTTTTGCCCCACTTGTGTCCTTCTTGCACACTACAGGTGCAGGTCCCTGCTCCTATATTATGCTTACTACAAAATGCAAGTCAATTATCTTTGTAGGGGAAGTCTGAAACCACACACGAACACATAATATCTCACGAGAACACGGAACATCCAGCTGGCGCTGGCTATCGCTGCTGCAGAGAGTTGATTGCTTTCAGTGGTATACCTGAAAGTGACAGGTGGCTATCCTGTAACACAGGCCTCGCCAAGATTTGCACTCCGGAGGTCTAATCGCTCCTCCGGCTTTCCCCCACCACTGTGCTATTCTGAGTATGTATGAGAAGAATGTGGCTATTTGCTGAAGGCTGCACATGTGAGAAACTTAGGAAGACGTTGAGAAACAGCAAGCTATTTAATGTGACACTTTTCCTTTAAAATGGGAAATACATTCCACTAAGACGGTAGTGAGAAGGTAGAATATTACAGTTATAGCTTAGGAAAGCAAACTGGCAGTGATTCTATGTTGTATTGACCTCTCTAACTTCATGTCTTCATTACTGTTAACATTGTATGCGTATTCTTTTTCTTTGCTTTCTGAGGGTGCTTGGAAACAGGGCACACAATGGATTGGGGACAGTGAAAGCAATGACTGAGATAAAGAAAAAGTGGGCCTGAGCAGACAGTAGGGACTCTGGGACTTGCAAGAAATGGGGCAGGTAGTGTGAGGTGTTGCCAGTGTCAAAGCTGCTTCGCCGGGTGTGTCCCCGGGCATCCTGGTCCCCCAGGCACCACTGCTATTGTTCATTTACACCTCCAGCCAGGCGGCTAAGCAGTGCCTCAGGGAAATAACTTTTATCAGTGGGAGACTAGCACTCTGCCCTGTTCAGAACAATGCTTTCAGCAGAAAGCACTTTTGTACACCGATGCGCCGAAGAAATTGGTATACGCATGCGTATTCAAATACAGAGATACGTAAACAGACAGAATACGGCGCTGCGGTCGGCAAAGCCTATATAAGACAACCAGTGTTTGGCGCAGTTGTTAGGTCGGTTACTGCTGCTACAATGGCAGGTTATTAAGATTTAAGTGAGAATGAGATTCTCACTCTGCAGAGGAGTGTGCGCTGATATGTTTGGAAGGTAGGAGGTGAGGTACTGGCAGAAGTAAAGCTGTGAGGACGGGGCGTGAGTCGTACTTGGGCAGCTCAGTTGGTAGAGCACTTGCCCGCGAAAGGCAAAGGTCCCGAATTCGAGTCTTGGTCTGGCACTCAGTTTTAATCTGCCAGGAAGATTCATATCAGCCCACCCTCCGCAGCAGAGTGAAAACTCATTCTGGAAACATCCCCCAGGCTGTGGCTAAGCCATGTCTGTGCAATATCCTTTCTTGGGAGTGCTAGTTCTGCTAGTTTTGGAAAGTAGGAGGCGAGGCACTGGCGGAAGTAAACCCGTGAGGACGGGGCGTGAGGCTTGGGTAGCTCAGTTGGTAGAGCACTTGCCCGCGAAGGGCAAAGGTTCGATTTCGAGTCTCGGTCCGGCACACAGTTTTAATCTGCCAGGAAGTTTCAAGGTTTAAGTGAGTTTCAATGTGCTGTTTCAGTCGGCGCACGAGCGATGGGACACAGCATCTCCGAGGTAGCGGTGAATTGGGTGTTTTCCCGTAAGACTATTTCAGGAGTGTACCTAGAATATCAGGAATCCGGTAAAACATAAAATATCCTACGTCGCTGCGGCCGCAAAAGGATCCTGCAGGAACGGGATTAACGACGACTGAAGAGAATCGTTCCATATGCCAGACGTGCAACCCTTCCGCAAATTGCAGTAGATTTCAGTGCTGGCCCATCAACAAGTGTCAGCGTGTGAATCATTCAACGAAACATCATCGATATGGGCTTTGGGAGCGAAAGGCCCACCTGTGTACCCTTGATGACTGCATCGCACAAAGCTTTACGCCTCGCCTGGGCCCGTCAACACCGACATTGGGCTGTTAATGACTGGAAACATGTTGCCTGGTAGGACAAGTCTCGTTTCAGATTGTATCGAGCGCAGGGACGTGTACTGGTATGGAGACAACCTCGTGAATCCATGGACACTGCATGGCAGCAGCGGACTGTTAATGCTGATTGAGGCTCTGTAACGATGTGGGGCGTATGCAATTGGAGTGATATGGGACCCCTGATATGTCTAGACACGACTCGGACAGGTGACACGTTCTTAAGCATCCTGTCTGATCACCTGCAATCATTCATGTCCATTGTTCATTGTGACGGACTTGGGCAATTCCAGCGACACCCCACACCTCCAGAATTGCTACAGAGTGGCTCCAGGAACACACTCCTCAGTTTAAACACTTCCACTGGCCACCGAACTCCCCAGACATGACATTATTGGGCATATCTGGAATGCCTTGCAACGTGCTGTTCGAAAGAGATCTCCACCCCCTCGTTCCCTTACGGATTTATGGACAGCCCTGTTGGATTCATGGTGTCAATTCCCTCCAGCTCTACTTCAAACATTAGACGAATTCATGCCACGTCGTGGTGCGGCACTTCTGCGTGATTGCGAGGCCCCTACACGATATTAGGCAGGTGTACCTGTTACTTTGGCTCTTCAGTGTAATTTTCAAAAGAAACGTGGGATCCCACAAAAAAGAGCATAGCCTCAGTTTTTAATGGGACCTGTGATGCAAGACTAGCTGCTGGCTACGATTGAGCATAATTGGTAAAAATTCTTGTGATATCAAAAGGACAAATCATAGGCAGAAGCTTTTTTGGAAGAGAGTTTTAATGCAATGCATTTTTGTTTGCAGTATTTTTGTGGAAGATGCAGTTATGCCATTGTTGGACTGAAAGTTCTTAAACATTCACTGGCAGTCATGTCCTGCTTGTTCAGATGGAAAGACCAGTCTGTACAATTCAGATATAAAATTGGAAGTTCAGTGCAGGTCTTGGCACTGAACAGGTCTCTGTGGCCTGTGGCCTCCACACGAACTTCTGACTGGGGTTTCAGATATCATGTCGGCAGAAGCATGGACCTCATGCTTCAAAGAGCTAGTTGCAAAGACAGCACTCTGCACATCTCATCTGGTAATTTATGATGAGCATTAAAGCACCAGCACCTTAGGAAATACATGATATAATTTTGTCATATCATTGCAGATATCTCTCCTACTTCCACCCGAGCATTGCTGGATGCAAGCATTTCTTAGTCTAATAGTCAGGCGAACAGTCACTGTACATTTAGTTAGAACTTGACGTGTCCTTTCAGAATATCAGTTGCGTCTACAGCACATGGTCTACAAACTTTCAAGTAATTTTTGTAACCATCAGGTACAGTTAATGTAAACCATATAGTGGAGTTTTGTAACATTAACTTAATATTGTCAGGGAGTCAGATGTGTTTCATGTTTGTGTTTCAATTAAACAAATTAATGTCTCCATTTAAAACTTGTTTCTGACGTCACCTTGAATTAATCTCATTTACAATATTCTGCAATTCTCCACTTCAGAAGTCACAAATAGGTCCCTAGCATTTAATTGCATTAGTAATCCATTTCAGCACATTATTTCTGCTTGAACCTTAAAGCTGCGTCTGTCCCGTAGTTAATTTTCTGAGACAGGTTAATAATTTAAACACACATGGCATTTTGCATAATTTCTCAGACGCGGCTCGACCACTCCAATACAGGATATTCTGTGAAGTGGGCAGACACTATATTGTAGTTGATTTGGTAACAGTAAACAGTTATAGCTGCGATAGTTTGTATTACATTGCTCGCGTGAATAAATAAATGATGTATTCTATTTTCAACTTCCTGTCTGTGGTTTCATAGATTCTGTCCCATGACTGACTGATGATTGGTGCCACTGAATGAGTGTAGTACGTTTTTGGAAGAGTTTATGTATGTACATATTTTATGAAAATGCGTTTCATTTTGTGCAGGGAGCTAGATTAACGATTGTAGGAATTTCCTTTTTTCTGGGATGGGGGGGGGGGGGGGGGGAGGGAGGGGGGGTTGGATTCCGACATTCGTGTGTGTGTTAGCGGTAATAATATGTCATAATATCTAGGATTTCGAGTCAGGCTATTATCAATACTGCTTTACTGAATTTGAGTCAGTTCAAGAGGAACTCGTGAGGTGTCAGTAGTCTGCGTCCTAATAACTGTAAGTGTATTCAGTGATATTTGACTGTGCACAGTAGACCGTGCAATCGGACGAAGCAGGAATTTTGGGCCACGTGCAGACAGTACGGCCTCTCAGAACAGAAATGTGAAAGTTGCGCTTGGCTGTGCATAAGGAAGAAGAAATAGACAAAGAATTGAGAAATGCATAGAGAAGCAACAGATGAAGACTGACTGCTAAGTAATAATAAAGGCAAAATTTATTATTGGTAACTTAGTGGGGAAGAGTCTTTATGGTGATCTGAGTCATGTTCGTGACAAAATTTGTGTCCAGGACGATCAGCTGAGTGCGGATCGGGATTCAGTACTATGGAGTTTATATACGAATCTGAAGTTCTGCAGAACTTTTTAACTGTGAACTATCAGGAAGGAAATTAAAATATCGCAGTAACCTTAAAGGGTGTCTAGAGCGTTGAGTAACTCTTGTCCTGTGTGCTATATTTTGCCGGCCGGTGTGGCCGTGCGGTTCTAGGCGCTTCAGTCTGGAACCGCGTGACCGTGACGGTCGCAGGTTCGAAACCTGCCTGGGACATGGATATGTGTGATGTCGTTAGGTTAGTTAGGTTTAAGTAGTTCCACGTTCTAGGGGATTGATGACACCAGATGTTAAGTCCCATAGTGCTCAGAGCCATTTGAACCATTTTTGCTATATTTTGTTGCTTTAAACCCAAACACGAACATCTCATTACATGGCTACGTAATTGTCATGTTTGGGTAGCTTCCTTGCTAGTTTCGCTAATATACATTACGATGCCATTTCCTGGCAGAAGCTAACCACTGCGTGATAAGTGACACTGTCCAGATGAGAATGGCGATCTGTGCGCGGAATGTGAGGGGGGTCACATTGTTGGTAGTAGCGGCTTCTTGTCGCGACGATCAATTAACTCGACATCACGCGAATGACGGTGGTATCAGACACAGGAAGTATATTCTGGTAGTTATTGAAGGTGAGAGTGACTGCGCAGTTGGTGCTGCTCACACCGAGTATCTACATCTACATCTACGTCTACATGGATACTCTGCAAATCACATTTAAGTGCCTGGCAGAGGGTTCATTCAACCACCTTCACAATTCTCTATTATTCCAATCTCGTATAGCGCGCGGAAACAATGAACACCTGTATCTTTCCGTACGAGCTCTGATTTCCCTTATTTTGTCGTGGTGATCGTTCCGCCCTATGTAGGTCGGTGTCAACAAAATATTTTCGCATTCGGAGGAGAAAGTCGGTGATTGGAATTTCGTGAGGAGATTCCGTCGCAACGAAAAACGCCTTTCTTTTAATGATTTCCAGCCCAAATTCTGTATCATTTCTGTGACACTCTCTCCCATATTTCACGATTATACAAAACGTGCTGCCTTCCTTTGAACTTTTTCGATGCACTCCGTCAGTTCTGTCTGGTAAGGACCGCACACCGCGCAGCAATATTCTAAAAGAGGACGGACAAGCGTAGTGTAGGCAGTCTCCTTAGTAGGTCTGTTAAATTTTCTAAGTGCCCTGCCAATAAAACGCAGCCTTTGGTTAGCCATCCTCACAACATTTTCTATGTGTCGTTTCCAATTTAAGTTGTTCGTAATTGTAATACGTAGGTATTTAGCTGAATTTACGGCTTTTAGATTAGACTGATTTATCGTGTAACCGAAGTTTAACGAGTTCCTTTTAGCACTCATGTGGATGACCTAACACTTTTCGTTATTTAGGGTCATCTGCCACTTTTTGCACCATTCAGATATTTTTTCCAAATCGTTTTGCTGTTTGTTTTGATCTTCTGATGATCTATAAAAACGCAGTTGCCGAGTTGAGTTCCACGAATCACATTGATCAGGAAGGAGATGTGGACCCTTCTCATCGAAGAGAAGACGACAAAGCTGCACCATAACACGTGGAACTGATAGTAACAATTTGCAGTTACGAAGAAGTAGAAAGTGGGAAGCCGATGGCGCCAGTGAACACAGGCACTCCACTGGGTTTACGCGCATCTTCGCCAAATAGGTGTTAGACGCAATGAAGCAGGAGATGATAGTTCGGGTATAATAGGCTTTTTGAAAACATAGAGGAAAAAAACAAAAGATATGGGACAAAGGATTCAAGATATGATGAAAGAAGGCAACGATGTGGGCGAAAAGGTAAAAGAAATGAAGAGCGAAGCCAAGGAGAGGGGAGAAAAGATATGAACGAAATTAAGAAAGGGAGAGACGTAGGAAGCTCTGAAATTACCGGAAGAAACGAAGGAACTAGCTAAGGAGGCAATCTCTAGGGTTGAAATCATAGAAAGTGGGTTGGTAAAACTTCCCCATTTACGAAGTGATCAAGTGTAACTAAGCGAGGGACAGTAAAAGGCAGAGAAACGTGCTGAAAGGCCAGAGGAGCGTGTCGGACAACTTGAATTTTACATAAGCGCGAAATTAGAAGATCCAGATTAGAAAATCCAGAAACATGAATTTGTTGTTGACCAGAGGATACAAAAGGAGTATGAGGGTTCAAACTGCACAAACGCACAGACACATAGACACACTCACACACACACACACACACACACACACACACACACACACAAACATATATATGGCGTCAATAGCCGAACTCGCAGAAGTACACCTGCTGCCCAAATTCAAAGAACAGCAGGAGAAAATCAATAATTTGGGGATCGACAAAGCAGGGATACACACCGAGAACGTTGTCCGATTTGGAACAAGTGGGAGGTCTTCGCTAGAGAACAAAACGGGCGCCATTAGCACAGGAATCTGCGGTCACGCGGTTAGTAAGAACGCACACCAAGTTGGGAGTAAGTGTGAAACCAACAACATTAATGGTGTCGGTGAGCTGGGAGCAGACAGATGTTGTGAATCAGACAGAACAAATACGTCACAAAGGAAAGAACAAATGGACAACGAGTTCTAAAAGGTAGCGTATCGATTCAGAGACTTCAAGGAAAATGGCATGGATACATCCCCTGCTTTGGGTTAAGAAATTTGACAACTACTTTCCTTCCAAATGATCCGTATGCCGCCGGCTAGATTATGTCACGAGTCTCCTTCACACAGGAGCAGCAGACAGACCCTTTCCAATTACTGAGAAATTTTCGTCGTGTGCATCATTTAGAAAGAAATTCTTGTGGATGTCCTAGTTACTCGCAACACAAGACAAGGTAGGCAATAAATGAAGGGTATGGGGAAAGACAATGGTAACCCTCAAATTTGAATTTGTCAAACCAAGTCCGGTAAGACAATGGTAACCTTGATCTACGCTAGGTGGTATAACGAGTTCATATCATTGATGACAGATGGCAGCACAATGTTGATTTGTTTCTGTGGGAATCCACATGCGCTGGTGACAAATAATGGTAATCCACACGTTCAAAATAGAGGCAGCAGTAGATTACAGTGAGGGAAGATGTGATATTTTTGTAATTTTAAGTGAATTGTGTGTTGATCCCAGGGATTCTGACTGTTTTGATGATGACATTAATAAACCAGATTTCAATTTAAACGAGGAAATGGAAGATTCTACTCATATTAATTCTACTGCAAGTCAAGTAAGTTTTATTTTCCGCATCATGTTGTTATTTGCTGGTTACCATTATCCTTGTGCTAGGAAGTTAGACTACGTATTTTATTTCCATATTCAACTTTTTTACAAGATCTTGATACGAAGACAGAGTCAACACGTATTTTAATGCAACTCTATTGTCCTCTGTAAGTCATGGGATGTTTACAAAAAGAAATATTCTCGTATTTGTGGGTACCTTTTTATTATATTATCATTGATGAGGTTACAATTTTATTGATTAACAGCACATTTTTAATATTACACTACCCATACAAATTTTTTTTATAAAATGAAGAGGATCGCAACAGAACTGACCCTGGGAATAAAGACGTCACAATGAAAACATCGAGAAAAAGAAAAAAGCTAGTGCAAAAGCAACTAAAGAAAAAACTTGGAAGGAATAATTGACTTGAATATACTACAAAAGAAGGTACAGTAATCCAGGCAAGCAATTTAGTTGGAGCTTCCTGCAGATTATAATGTCTCTTGCAGCGGTCTCTCCGCGATATTTTCAGAAATTTTATAAATTATATAACTCAGTACATGTCTCGAAATATCTCATCTTACCGATTCCTAAACTTTAATATACGATGATTATCAATTCAAAGTAGTTTCAAGTCCTATTATTCCTTGGAGCGTCCATTTACTCCATGGAATAGCTTCTCTGCTATCTATGTTTTCTCTTATGACAAGAATGGAGGAGATCTCGCCGATTAGCCGTGAAAGAAGGGGGATGTATATGTATGTATTGTTGAGCTAGTCGCCATCTTGATGAGATTCTGTATGAGAAGGAATTTAATACATGAACTAAACTAAAGTAAGTGTGTTCGCTTATTATTTAACTGATTATTATTGACAGTGTGTGCTCACTAATCTGTGTTGCACGGGATCAGTGGGGAACGTCTGATTTACACTGGACGAACCTGCCGTTTTGTATGCTCAAGATATCCAGTTACTTCAAATAAATAGGCTAACACGGTCTTACCAGCAGATCTCCGGTCTTCCCCATGTGATCACCGAAAGTTAATAATTATTACAAATGTTTTCAGGAGATCGACTGACAATTTTCGTCGCACCGAGACTTCGAAATTGCTTCACTGCCTTATGGAATTTAAGTTAAGCTCAATTTAATCAGGACAGAACAGTACTGAACTGTGTGAATGTGATAAGCCTGCTTTGTGAATGAAAATTCTCTTAACATACGCATATTTTTGACTATCCTGATCAGTGAAGCTAAATCAGGCCGGTGTGAGAGAGGTTTTTAAATTTTTTGAATACCACAAAAAACAAATATTAAATTTGGCTTCACTGTGACAGGACACATTTTTGAGCATTACTTAAACATTGTGCGAATTTTATGTTGCATGTGCACGAGAGAAAAGAAGACAAGGCCTGTTCCAGAAGTCGCAATTTCACCACAACCCACGAGAACGTCGTTCAGGCCAGACAATATACAATTAAATTTTTGTAGATAGAAATTTAGAATAACTATTTAAATGTCTATCGGTTTGAATCAGTTTATTATAAGTGAGTATTATGCAAAGTTTAGGTCAGTGACATTATTAACTCAGATGCGAGTGACTTTATATATTTGTTTTTCTGTGTATTAATGGTTCTTACTAGGGCGGCTTATAAAATGGCAATGCAACAGCAGAGCGAATCACAACAGCCCTCAGCTGTTTCTGAGGTTAGTGAAACATTGGACGCTAGCTTAACTGAAGTAGTGCCTAGCGGCAGCATTAATCAGGCCCCACAACAAAGCTTAAGTGTTTCGATGTCATCTGAGCAGGACGAAATAAATCCATTGACTGTAATCAGGCAGCAGTTAACACTGTTAGCCAAAAATGTAACAGACTTAACTAAAGCGTAAATAGAGACTAAAAGGGAAATGAATGAACAATTAGCAGCCAATCAAGTGTAAGTCCAGGAGCAATTACTAGCTAATCAAACAAAGTTGAATGAGCAATTAGAAGCTAATCAAGCGGAATTAAATAATAAATTAGTAGAGAGTTTTCAGAAACTTGATGATAAATTAAATAAAACTGCGGAAGAACTGAAAATTCAGAATGAAAAGACAGAATTAAAATTAGCTGCTCAAATTGAGCAAGTCACTCAGCAGTGTAATGAAAATGCGAAGAAGTTACGCCTAGAGCAAACCGAGTATGTTCCTACTAAGCTTGATACTATTAAAGAGCAGGTCGAGTCAATCCCATAGATAGTTCAAGCACAAGAACAGATGCAATGTTCTATGACGGTAATTCCGGTATTAGTTGAAGTCCAAGAGGAATTATAGCAACAAGTAAATGAGATGTCAGCAGATATGCAGGATTTGTGACAATCGCAAGACAAGATTCCGAAGGACATCCAAAATTTGGATAAATCCATAAATAACATAAAGGAGAGACAAGACGAGGTTGATCATAAGGTAAACATTCTCGCGGGAAAATTTTCGTAGTTAAGTTTGGAAAGGCAAAGCATTTGTTCAGACAATATTGAGCATACGGTCAGATCAGCTATACAATTTATGACCGAGAGTTCTGAAGAAAATTTATTTAATAAAGGCTTGCGAGAAGCCAGAGATCAACTAGGCGAAGAACTTAAACAATGAAAAGAAAACATTGAGAGATCTTTAAACCTATCTCAAGAAGATTTGTGTTCCACGCAAGGAAATGAACCCATAACAAGATCTATCAATGAAGCTACATTATTTAACCGATCAAGTACAGAAAGGGACATTAATGCACACGTTCGTTTTTGCAATCAACATCAATCACAACACAATGAGGGTAGTCATAATGACTGTAATTGTAAAAGCAATACTTAGGAGAAAATGCTGAAACAACGTCAATTCCAGATCTACAACCCAAACAAGAAAAATGTTCAACCCGTAGCGTTTATAAGAAGTTTTAGGGGAGTATTGCCAAAAAATTGGAGTGAGTAGCAAAAGGTTAGTTTCGTGACCGGTTATATTTAGGGGTCAGGAGCTATATGCGCATCTGATACGATATCAACTTGGGATACATATGAAGATTTTGAACGAGCATTTTTATCCAAAAACTGGTCCGAAGGAGTACAAAAACGTTTAAGGCAGGAGGTATTATACCCGGAACCTTTTTCCTTTTCACGTGGGTCTTTAAAGAAATACTTTGAGAAATATATAAACAAATCGCGGTATTGGGATAAGCCTATGCCTCTACAAGACGTGATTGGCATATTAAAATCTCTACTTCCGGCCAGCATGAGAAATAGAATGCTGTATATTAATGAACATGACCTTGACTCTTTCATGACTACGCTTGACACTAGAGATATGATCGAGGAAGATGAACACTAGCCGGCCGGAGTGGCCGAGCGGTTAAAGGCGCTACAGTCTGGAACCGCACGACCGCTACGGTCGCAGGTTCGAATCCTGCCTCGGACATGGATGTGTGTGATGTCCTTAGGTTAGTTAGGTTTAAGTAGTTCTAAGTTCTAGGGGACTTATGACCACAGCAGTTGAGTCCCACAGTGCTCAGAGCCATTTGAACCATTTTTGAAAATGAACATCGGCCAGGACAACCGGTTATGCAGAGGAGAGCGATTGAGGCGCCAAACACAAACCGGAACGGAAACGGATTTAATAATTATTATACTAGGAACAGTCAGAGATTCAACGGAAACAATTGCAACGGAAATGGAAATTTCAATAATAGTGCTGCGAGGGGCAGATTCAGAGACAATCGAACAGGTCGCAGATACAACCCAATGATTGAAAATGCAAGAGATTATCAGAACCAGCAGTTTTTAAATAATAATAATGCGTACAGAAATTCTGACACTCGATTTGAAGCAAATAACACAACCAGTCATCAACAATAACCAATCATAACAGAAGTAGTAGATGATTCAAGAGGAAATAATAATCGACATTTAAACTGAAGAGGGCCGCTTTATGCTCCGTAAAGTCGGCCGGGGAATACAAAAGGGGCAAACCTGTTTCAAACGAAATTAATTCCGTGACAATGTTGAGATATAATGAGGGAGAATTAATTACAGATGAATTGACGAGAGACTTAGAAACCTGTGTAGTCGAAGATAAAAGGGTTCCTGTATCTGAGACCATCACAGAAGTGGGAGGAATTTTAACCAATGTTGTATTGGACACAGCTTCATCTACAGACGTAGTATCTGGAACTTTATTTCGCAGAATTAGTAAAATTAAGAAAATCCCTGTTCTACCACTACAAAATTTCCGAGTTATAGGTGCAGTGGGAGCAAAATCCCGGGACGTCAAGATACAAACGCTTATAGAGATAAAATTGGGAAATGTAGCTAAACAATGCACATTCCTTGTAGTGGAAAAGTTGTTAGTAGATTGTATTCTTGGCATTGGAACATTGCAAGCCTGCAATTGCAAGTTGGATTTGGTAGAAGGAAAGGTGCATCTTAAAATCGAAGATCAATTTGTTACTGAGAAAGGAGGCAGTGTATGAGCGATATTTCCGTGGTGCTGCTGTGCAGTTGATTTGTACTGAAAATAATAATATGTACTGACTACCGATCAAGTCAATTCAAGTAGATGATTTCAGACGAACAGTCGAACAGAAAATTGCTGAGTCAGATTGCCTAACGGATAGTCAGAGGGAATAATTATACAATATATTAAGAGAATATGAGTCAGTTTTCGATGAAAACCCCGGAATTATTAGAGAATATGTTTGTACATTACAGATTAAGCCCCATAAGACATTTTTCCGCACACACTATCCCATTCCCTGGCGATTAAAACAACCAGTTCAGGAAGAGATACAAAAAATGTTAAACTGGAATCTTATTGAACCGTCGAACAGCCCATATTGTTCTCCGTTGCTTGTTGTACCAAAGCCAGGAGAAAAAGTTCGATTGGTATTACATGCAAGGGAAATAAACAAAATTATAGTACCTATGCGCACACATCCGGAGAACATCGATGAGTTAATACAGAAATTTCAAGATGTATCCTATTTAACCAGTATTGATTTGAGAAGTTCGCTCTGGCAAGTCCAGTTGGACAAGGACTCAAGAAAATATACTGCTTTTGTATATGGAGGGAGAAGCTATCAGTTCAAAGTCGTTCCGTTTGGTCTCAGTATCAGCTCTGGAGTTTATATTTCTGCGTTGGACCAGAACTATCTAGTCGAATAACAATTTTTGTAGACGATATATTAATTGCCTGTAAAACTTGGGAGGAACATGTACAACTTATTATGAGGATTTTTGCTGTGTTCAAACAAACTGGTATAACTGCAAATCTAAAAAAATCCCAATTTTCTCTACAGAGAATTAAATTCTTAGGACATATGATTAATGCAAAAGGCATTCTTCCAACAGAAGCGAAGATTAGTGCGATAAAAAATTTTCCAACTCCAAGAAACAGAAGACAACTGAAAGGCTTTACAGGCTTGGCATAATTTTTTCGTCGATTTATTAAAACTCAAGCAATGAACTCTGAAGCACTAAACCGGCTCCTGAGGAAAGATGTACCATGGCAATGGTCTAATGATTGTGAAAAGGCTTTTTGTGAAATTAAGGATCAACTGATAACTGCTCCGTTATTATACCACCCTGATATGAATGTCGGATTCTGTTTAGCCACTGATTCATCAAATGTAGGATTAGGATCTTGTTTATTTCAAATTAGGTAAATCGATGGTGTAAAAACCTTTCGTCCAATTGCATTTGCTAGCAGAGTTTTATCCACCTGTGAAAGAGCATATACCACTACGGAATTGGAAGCTTTAGCAGTTATTTGGTCTTTGAAAAGGTTTAATTATTATGTATATTGCTCAAGGGTAACCGTTTATTGTGACCACCAAACACTAGCCTTTTTACAAACTTGTAAGTTGTTGCATCCTCGCTTGTCAAGGTGGACGCTGGCGCTGCAAGAATATCAGTTTCAAATTATTCGTATAGCCGGAAAAGAAAATATTATAGCTGACGCGTTGTCAAGATCTCCAGAAGGAATAACACCTGAAATGGATGTAAATAATAAGGCAGAATTTCCAGTGCTTCTTCTTCAAGAAAATTATTACAAGTTATATTATATTCATTTATGTAAGACAATGGCTCAACTTCAGAAGAAGGATCGGCGATGGAATGCTATAAACGACAATTCAATCAACAAAATCCTACGGTAAATTTGGAATACTACCGGCTTGCGAACAATATTTTATTTTTAAATCTGGGAAGGCTGAGAATTCAAAGTGGTGTGTCTGCATACCCGAAGAATATGAAGAATGATTAATTTGGTTTACACATTTGACCTGGGGTCATGTTGGTGTTGTAGAGTGTGCTAATAAGATTAGATATTATTGTTACTTCCCAAATATAAGGCGAAAAGTATTGTTACTTCCCAAATATAAGGCGAAAAGTGCACAAAGTCATACAGAAATGTGTTCTCTGTCAAAAGGCTAAGCCGGACAACAAGGGAAATAAAATTGCGCTTCACTCAATAATACCTGAAGCACCAAGATCACTTATATCATGTGATATTTATGGACCACTTCCTAGAGCCAGAGGTGGTGTTAAGTACATTATTGGATTCTGTGATGTCTACAAAATATGTTAAACTATATCCTATAAAATCAGGCAACTGCAAGAGCTGCCGCAGTAAAGTTTGTAAATGACTTCATTCCTCATGCAGGGATTCCAAAATCTATAATCTCTGACAATGAGAAGATATTTACTGGATATTTATGGAGAAAATTAGTATCACAACTAGGAATAAAACAGATATTTACATCTTGTTACCATCCACAAGAGAATTTAATTGAACGGGTTTTCCGAGAACTAAACAGATTCATGAGAACGTACTGTCATGATAAACAAACTACCTGGGTAAACTATTTGACCGAGTTTGAGCAGATTTATAATAATTTGCCACATAGTTCTACAAACTTCACCCCGAATGAACTGATGTTCAGAGATAACGAAAGAAACTTTTTGGTAGATAACTTGCCTAAACTCGAGGACACCAAAATGTCATGGGAAGAAAAAATTCGCAATGCTCTCATTAATATTACGGAGAAAGCAAGACAGCGAAAGGAAATCCATGATAGAAACATCAAACGGATTCAGGCTTTCAATATCGGACAGAAAATTCTTTTAAGAAGACACATCAAGTCATCAAGGTTGAAGAAGACCATCAGAAAATGGAATCTAATTTATACAGGTCCATATATAATAGTTGATATACCGAATCCTGGTGCGTATTTATTAGCATATCCGGATTCTGGAAGAATAAAAGGATTATTTCCTCATGTAGACCTAAAGAGGTACTTTTAAGGCAAGTGTGTCAAATTAAATGAAAAGTCTGTATGAAGTATTTGGGTGTTGGGAAAAAAAATTGAAGTGCAAAGGACAGTATGCCTCAGCTACTGTGATAGGTTAAATGACAGCATGCCAAGCATCTGTGATAGTTTAATGAACAGTAAGCGATTGCTTCTGTAATAGTATAGGAATATTTAGAAAAGTAAGTGGAACTGTAGCTATTGCTGCTGTCAAGGCTTACGGATTATCTGTCTTCACGATGATCACCAAAGGAGCTTGTGCGTGTGAAATAATATACATTCAGGGAGTGTTAATCTCCAGTGATAATAAGTTTACTGAAACTATATGATCGAATACGGCGCTTGCGTGTGAAGTTAGTGTTTGTAAACTGACAGTTCACAGCAGAACAAATGAACCGCGTTAGGAAATTAGAATCGATTGCAACTGTCCACAGACATAAAGACTCGCTGGTTTCTTTTTTGGCGCGAGCTAAATTCTATTTAAGAGAATTTAATTAGCTAGCTTAGTGTGTGTTTATAAAATTAGTGTTAATAAGAAAGTTCTTCATTGAATTTATAATAATGTGTCATTTTCCAGTTGGATTTGTTTATTGTTATATTGCATTCATATATGTTCATGAGAAAATGCGGCAATCGGAGTATAAAAGAGAAAAATTAGATCGTCAATCACTACTAACAAAGATTAATTTCAGCTGGAGAGGTCATGCAGCAAGACTTAATTAAACGTTCTCTTTCAGCAAAATATTTTTTTGGAAATTGTCTCAAATAACAAAGTTTTTAATATTCTGACGTGCTATCCACATTCGTACTTGAAACCAACTTAGGAAAGATTCAGATCTACTTCCACCTGGAAAAGGCAACGAAACACAAAAAAAAAAAAAAAAAAAAAAAAAATTAAAACCAGGATTAGAACCTTTCGGCTTACTCAAGACGATGGATGAAATTATCCATGTTTTCAAAATTGTTTTCCGATCTGGAGTTGTGATAGTGTGCAACTACAGTATCGATTAAGACACCTAGGTGTGGAAAGTATAAGACGAATGAATTTTCCCATTCCTCAGATGGAAGATTGGATGGATCAGGTCCATATCTGAGTTCAAAATGAATCTGGAGAAATTCGGCTAACCCTTCTCTTACAGGAATCTTTAATAGTTGTCCATTCCTTAGACGAATTTCGATTGTTTCATGCCACAATCCTGAGTACCTGTTCCTGAGGTTCCTTCTGGTCTCTCAAATCCGTTACGTCTCCTGTCCGGTACGCCAATGCGACGCCTGTCCTCCGTGCCGTGTCCCATGTTCCTGTTCGATCAGTTTCACCACAGTTCAGCAAGACATCGATGAAGAAAATTTTTCAGAAGATTGTAAAAATTTGCATGTGTAAAGATTTTTTTTTTTTTTTTGGCTATGAGGCAGATTTTATCTTTCCTATGAATTCTAGAATATCTCTCAAATTTCTAAATTATTCTGTCTTTCCTATCATCTATGATACCTATTTGGGGTCTAAGCCTCCAGGTTTTCCGGGGTTTCCCTGTGAAGGCCAGTTCCTGAATAGGTAGACCTGATTAACAACTATATAAGTCCATCTTCCCTGGTTGCGTACGTGGGATGCGGGTATGCCCCAGTACACGTGAAAGCAACAACTAGGTATCTAGGTAACGAAGATCGGTGTTATCTATACCAAATCTCTTTCAGTTCTTGTAGTCAAAAAAATCTTACTAACTTCTTAAAATTTATAGGAACGTATGTTCCACAAATTCTAACGAGTTAGCTAAGCCAATAGTTAGCTCGCAAAGTGGAAACGTATCAACTTTGCTCGCTACGAATGGCGATGTAATGTCTCTTGGAGTGGTCTCTCCGCGATATTTTCAGAAATTTTATAAATTATATAACTCAGTACGTGTCTCGAAATATCTCTTCTTATCTTACCGATTCCTAAACTTTAGTATACGATGATTATCAATGCAAAGTAGTTTCAAGTCCTATTATTCCTTGGAGCGTCCATTTACTCCATGGAGTAGCTTCTCTGCTATCTATGTTTTCTCTTATGAAAAGAATGGAGGAGATCTAGGAGATCTTGCCGATTAGCCGTGAAAGAATGGGGATGTATATGTATGTATTGTTGACCTAGTCGCCATCTTTATGAGATTCTGTATGAGAAGGAATTTAATACATGAACTAAACTAAAGTAAGTGTGTTCGCGTATTATTTAACTGATTATTATTGACAGTGTGTGCTTACTAATCTGTGTTGCACGGGATCAGTGGGGAACGTCTGATTTACACTGGACGAACCTGCCGTTTTGTATGCTCAAGATATCCAGTTACTTCAAATAAATAGGCTAACACGGTCTTACCAGCAGATCTCCGGTCTTCCCCATGTGATCACCGAAAGTTAATAATTATTACAAATGTTTTCAGGAGATCGACTGACAATTTTCGTCGCACCGAGACTTCGAAATTGCTTCACTGCCTTATGGAATTTAAGTTAAGCTCAATTTAATCAGGATAGAACAGCATTGAACTGTGTGAATGTGATAAGCCTGCTTTGTGAATGAAAATTCCCTTAACATACGAATATTTTTTACTATCCTGATCAGTGAAACTAAATCAGGCCGGTGTGAGAGAGGTTTTTAAATTTTTTGAATGCCACAAAAAAATATTAAAAGATGTTCTAAAAATGGTCTTAAACGATTTGGGTAGAAGCTTGATATGAACAATTCATTCTGCAACATTGGGGACTTCAATAGACAAAATGCTTATTTGTTTGGTTCCATGCGGCTAGAACCCATAAAAAGAAGATATACAGCCAACGAAATTAGCAGGCGTAACAACACTGTACGGTACAGTGTTATAAAAGATGGCAGAAGCGCTGATGTCTGTAAAGTTGTATTTTTAAGCGTCCATGGTTTGCAGCACAACAGAGGTAGACTAGACGACAAGAAATCCAAAATGCGAACAGAGGCTGCTACTCCACCAGAAGACAGAAGACGCAAAAACAAGAATATACATGCCTACTCAGAGGAAGACGTGCAATTAGTCGAAAAACATATAGAAGATATTCCAAAATACAAAAGTCACTACAGTAGAAAAGATAATGGTGAAAAATTCTATGTGTCGATGGAATATTCCATATAAAATTGCTACAAGCTTTATAAAGATGAATACTGTCCTGATATCAAAGCGAAGCCTGTGTATTTTGATAAGTATCATCGCATTTTCATTCAAGATTTCAATATTTCATTCAAACTGCCAAAATCAGATACTTGCCCAACATGCGATTCAAATGAAATTCAACTGACAGAAGCAAAAAACGACCTGGAAAAATTAAATGAAATAAATATACAGAATGAGTTACATGTCAGAAAAGCCCAGGCAGGTCAAGACAATATAAAAGTGCAAACAGAGAAGGCAGTTTTTGATAAAGATATTCATGTAATAACTTTCGATCTACAACAGGCATTGCCCACTCTTAAGCTCTCTACAGGTCCAATATTCAGTAACAGGAAACTGCCGACATATCACTTCAGCATTCATCCCTGTAATTCGTCACCAGGGCATTCCTTTGCTTGGAATGAAACGATAGCATCAGGGGGTTCCGTGGAAATAGGCAGCTGCTTACTGAAGTGTTTTGAAGATCACAGTATACGAGTGAATAAGTTGATGGCAATTTCAGACAACTGTTCTGCGAAAAACAAAAACTGGCACATTGTGTTTTTTTGGATGCTGCTTATAGCAGAAGGAAGATTTTCCACCATTGAGCACCACTTCCCACTTCCTGGACATTCCATGTCGTTAAGCGATCGAGATTTTGCTGTTGTGGAGCGTATCTTCACCGACATGTGCAATTTGTATATGCCCCTCAAGACGGGGTGGGCATCTTGAAGAAGTGTAGCCAAAAGCGACCATTTTGCGTCCATGTTATGTCATCAGAAGAATTTGTATGCATCAGTGACATAAGATCTACATTTAGTCAAAACAATATCTCAGTAGAAGCGCACAAGGTGTTTTTCCCAGATGCTGTACGGCTGCTCCTCCATGCATATGACCCAGGAGTCTTCTTCCTATCAAATACATTTCGTGGGGCAGACCGGCAGAAAGTCAGATTACGCAAACGAGGTCGCTCTACAACCTTAGAAGAAACCACTCTTCAAAAAAAGTATTTCGGATCAGTTCCAGTTGACTCGATGAAGAAACAAGACATCATATCTGCACTGAACTGGATACCACCTATTTATCACAAATTATACAAAGCAATAAAAATTAAGAAGACATCTACAAATGAGGATGAGTATGTAGATGCATCTGCAGACGAAATGTGATAATTTTCAGCTGTCCTGTGTTTTTTGCAGGAAAACAATGGGTTGCCACATAATACGTTCGCTACAGCTAGGAAAAGATAGAGTTTTGGACATTATTAACTCAAAGTTCGTATTTTTTTCCTTTGATTTGTGTGCTTAAGTACAGTGACTACCAGTTGCATAAATAATAGAATATTAATAACTTATGTATGAAATATTTTTAATATCATTATATTTCACCATATCCTTCAAATGTTAAGTTTATGAGTTATAGAAGAGATGGGTGTGGCCTTGAGTCGTGCACGAACAGCCAGATGGTAAGGCGACCGCTCGTGTTAAGCGGGATATCTGGCTTCGAGTCCCGGTCTGGCACACATTTTCATAGTCGTCATTCCATTCAACGGCTGATGGTAGTCATTATTCGCGGATCCATCTGATGTGTACATCAATAGCTGTCAAGAAGATACAGCAAGTAAAAATGACAAACACAATATGTAACTAACTATCAATTGACAAAAAAGCAGACACATCTTCAAGAAAACCAACCTAAAACACAATACTGGCTGAATGCTGAATGCAAATACCTTGGAAAATCATTGGCTGTACAAACACAAATAGGGACTGATAAAAATGTTCTGTCTACCAGGGTCAGAGTAAAAATTACATTACAAAGTCATATCTACTACTCCGCTTTTTTATCAAGTGCGGTTCCATTCATTATGTGTTAGTATAGGTCATTTAGTGACAGAAGGTACACTCATACCAAGTACCTTACAAGAATACTTATATAGTTATTCGAGAGTATTCAGAAAGTACATGCCATCTACAGATATATATTTTGGTTAATATGAATCTTGTTTTCAAAACACTTGGACATCTTACTGATGTAGTCATTGACATGTTAAAAAGGTATACATGTGAAAATGCAGTATGGGTGCACACAATGTTAGATCAAGCGAGTTTAAGTAACATTGAAATAGACACAAACAAACATATCATTGTAATATGCATTTACAGTTACCCATGTCTCTGGATACTTGACAAATGCTAATTTCATATCAAAGATACTTCGAAGTATCACATAACATAAAGAATATTTAACATTACTTAAACAATTTGTGTGTGAAAAACATGGTGTATGCACTAAGTGTAATGTGATCATGGCAACAAAGAAGCTAATATTTTCATACGTGAAGAAGGATTACATGATATGCTGAATGAAATGAACAGTCTAACGAGTACAAAATATGGATTGAGAGTAAATCGAAGAAAGATGAAGGTACTGGGAAACAGCAGAAATGAGAACAGCGAGTAACACATCATGATTGATGGTCAGGAAGTAGATGAAGTTAAGGGATTCTACTACTTAGGCAGCAATATAACCATTGATCGACTGAGCAAGGAGGACATCAAAAGCCGACTAGCAATAGCAGAAAGGGCATTTCTGGCCAAGAGAAGTCTGCTAGTATCAAACATTGCCTTAATCTAAGGAAATTATTTCTGAGAATGTACGTTTTGAGCACAGCTTTGTATGGTAGTGAAACATGGACTGTTGTAAATCTGGAAGACAATCGTAGCATTTGAGATGTGGCGCTACAGGCTAATGCTGAAAATTAAGAGATAAGATAAGGTATGAGGAGGTTCTGCAAAGAATCTGAGAGGAAAGCAATATGTAGAAAACACTCACAATGAGAAGGGACAGGATAATACGACATCTGTTAAGACATCAGGGAATGACGTCCATGGTACTAGAAAGATCTGTAGAGGGCAAAAGCTGTAGAGGAAGATAGAGTTTGGAATACACCCAGCAAATAATTGAGGATGTAGGTTGCAAGTGCAACTCTGAGATGAAGATGAGAGGAATAAAGAAAAAAAAGAAAGAAACAGTCTGGAGAGAGATGTCAGTAATGATGTGGCTTTCATTTCCCATAGTGTCGATGGCAACATGTGTGTTTGGACAGGAACAAGGAGCCTGTGTTCTTTCCTAAGATCAATATGCTGTTAGCGGTGCTGGTCGTTTATACTGTCAGCCCGACTGTATCATGATGGCGTTTTCCTAACTCTCTTCCTTCAGCTGGACGGTAACTAGTTGTACAATAGCTTGGACAGTCGGTCCTCACTATCCAAAAGTTCCATTTGAATTGGGGTATGCTGGTCAACACCGAATGTCTCGACAGACAGCATCTGCGTATTCACGCTTGTAGACAAATATTGTAAAGGGTAGTGGTTATGTACTACAGTGCGATGTTGTGATGCAGACTGGCTGATGAGTAAGATCATCCATAAAGAGAACAGTTGAGAATAAAAACAGTAACGTGATAGAGTCCTGAAGGTAAATGTTCATTTTCTATTTTATTGCACCAGTACGACCAGTAATTAGGATACTCGTTGTGCACGAGGTTCGCTTGTTTGCAGTAACAGCTCAGTCGTTCAGGGCTGTTGAATGACTATGTTGTGATGGTGAAGCCAGCTGTGTTGGCTTCCGGTTCTCCCTCCCTAGGAGTTTCTGCCGGTCTCCCATTCATGTTTACGTCGACAATGAAAGTGCTCTTCCCCTCGTAACTGGGCGACCTTGGCTGCAGCCACTCAAACCTGGGGTGACTGTTCCTGCTCTCATCCCTTGGCGCATCTTACTGTGGAACACGGAGCCCAACTTCTCAAGCGTCTGAATCTGCACAATCGACAAGACTACATACGAGTACAGTATAAACGTTACTCTGTTATAATATGAAACAAAACCTAAAATTACATCACCATGATAATGAAGTTACAAAATTACATCTAGAGTCAATCAAATAGTATGAAATTAATTACAAATGTCTGCAAGTTGGGTTACAAGTACAACGATAATCAAAACGAGAGTAGAAAGTTTTCACAGTATCTAAATAATCAGGTGGTTTTTACAAAAGTTCTCTGAGTAATCCTTGTTACTTATACTGTCCTTTGTACTGTTCACATTCTACTAACAATCCAATTCAACGTCAGTGCCTCTTATGGCAAAACAATTATTCTATATCTTGTATATCATGAATATTTATCCTTGCAGATGTTAGGGTTAGTGTAAGGTTAGTGAGTTAAGTTGGTTGACTAATATTAGACTATATCTTCGGCGCATGCCATGCCTAAGTATAATGATCTTAATTATTTGCAAGCTCACTGAATCCTGTTTGTTATGTAGATCATGCAAGCAAACTAAAAGATAGAATTATTAATAGTTATAACATTTAAGATTATGGTATACAAACTCAGGTGCTTGCCCTTGATGGTACCATTCCTTTGTATGTAGCCGTCTCCATTTCTCCCTTCTGTGACATCCTCTTTACCGTAGCCTCATGCGCTGTAGCTTATTATCTCGTATCTAGCAATACCCACAGAGACTGCAGTTCGTAAGACTCCACCCTTACAGATTTCTGAAATGATGCACTTATCCATCGGAAAGAACGTGATTAATCCCTCCATTTTAAAAAGCAATTGCTTTATCTCTGTTCTCACACCAGAATCAACAAAAATACCTCACGACTCTCAAATGGCAATTAACCTCTGGACTCGTTTCACGGGCATTCTTTCGCTGTATCTCGTACTCTAAAATGAGACAGGATACTAGAAGAACAGGTTCCTCGGGAGAAAGAAGAATAAAAACACACAAAATAAGTCATGGCCACGACTTGCATTTTACTTAAGTGTAAACACAACAATCTCAGGAATTTTGGCTGCTCAATCACCTCATAGCTCATACTTCAATTTTACTCAGATTTTCTGCCTTGGTTTACGTAACATCGCAGCTAATAACCAGTAGCTCTTCTTCTAACCGTGATGTACCCCAGTCAGCCCATACCGTCCGCAACTGAGCTCTTTCGTTCCCATTATGAACGTTTCTACTACCCTTTACTTCGTGTCTTCCACACTACTTACAGTTTACACGAATAAACTACTTATGGTCACATGTTCGTGGTCCATACCCATAGGTACAAAAATCTTTCGCTTTTTTCTTCCCTCTCCATACATTCCGTGTGCCCCATGTCATCCAACCATACCTTGAATTCACTTACACTCCCTTTCTTTTACCGACTAAGGCCCAACAATATTTCGTTGGCAGTTTACCATCTCACAACTATATGATTTCAGCAGGACAGGAGGATTCATGTAGATACCTAATCTTATCTCCCAAATCATTAAGCATATTTCTTCTGATGTGTTTCGTAACTGCTGTGGTCCCCACAGTCCATTATTATCAGAATAACACAGGCACTGCAATATCGCCATTGATGTTGGTTGCCACTTACACAAACATGATATTCTCTCCAAATCAGGTGCATTGTGGATCGAAAATTTTGCTTGTAGCTGCCCCTCTATCTGTCATCAGAGGACCACCTCCGACGAAAAACCTTCGATGCTAGGGTGGTGTTATGAAGAGTGACAAGCTATTTGGTGTGTCCCTTTTCATTTAATATGAGAATTACATTCTACTAAAAGGATAATGTGTACACAGAATATTACAATAACAGCTTATAAAAGGAAATTGGACTGCAGTGACTGGATGTAGTGAACTCTAGCTAACTTCGAGTCTTCACTAGATTTATCATGGTGTAAGTCTTCTTTTTGTTTGCTTTCTGAGAGTGCTTGGGAACAGAGCACATAATGGTCCTGGGACAAGCAACGCGGTGGCCAGTGTAAAGAAAAAGTGGGCGTCAGCAGTAGTCTGGGACTCTGGCATTCGCAGACAACAGGGCAGGTAGCGGGAGGTGCTGTCAGCGTCAAAGTTGCAACGCTGGGTGAGTCCCAAAGGCTCCGGTGCGATTGTTCATTCACAACGCATCTCCAGCCTTGCGGCCAAGCACTGCCGAGGGAAATAACCGTTATCAGTGGGAGACTGGTGCTCTGCTGTGTTCAGAATAATGCCTTCAGCAGGTAACAGTCTTCTGCTTTCCAAAGTAAACAGAGGATTTCACAAAATAAGAGCCCAGCGTTCAGCACAGGCTTTTAGTTTATTAGGGCCTGTGATGCGAGGCTAGTTGCTTAGTGCAAAAAGAGACAAACGGGAGAAGTGCATTTTGCGTCAGGACAACAGATCATAAGGAGAAGTCTTTTGGGAAAGTTAGGTGGATCGAAAAGTCATTGGAGTGTTAATATGATGCGATTTTTTTGGAGGTTTTTTTGGGGAAGAAGCAGTTACGCCTTTGTTGAATTGAGAGTCCTCAAAGAACAATTAATGGTTATGTCTTGCTTGGTGGGAAAGAAAGAGCAGCCTATGTGATTCAAATGGGAAACTGGGAGTTCGACCCGGGTCTTGGTGCTGAACGGAACTCTGTTGGCTGCAGGCTCCACATCTCATGCCGATAATTTACAGCGAGCATTATTAGCAGTACCAGCACTTAACGTTAATCCTTGACAAGAATTTAGTCAGATCATAGCAGTTATCAGTCCCATGGCATCAGCTTGTTGGTAAATGCATGCGTTCCTCAGTCTAACAGTCAGGGAAACGTTTATTGTTTGTTTATTTAGAAACTCGTGGGCCATTTCAAAAGGTCAGTTTCATCTTTGGGGTAATTTCTCAAACATTTGAAGTAACTCTGGGAAACATTAGGTTCCTTTGGTGTAGAGCAAATAAGGCAGTTTTCTAATATCAACTTAATGTTGTCAGATACATGCTATTCATGTTTGTCTTTTATTTGAATAAATTAATGTGTCCATTTAAAATGTGTTTCTGTTTACACTTTTAAGTAATATCATTATCAGTATTACGCAATTCTCCTCTTTGGGAGCCACAGATAGGGCATTTATTTTTTAATCACTTTAATTACTCCGTTTGCACACAATAATTCGGCTTGGATTTTAAAGATATGTCTGTCTGGCAGAACGTTCTGAGTCAGTTTAATAACACAGGCAGCGATTTGCAACGTTTTTGTAACATAGTGCGTCTACTGCCAAGAGGCCAATACTGCAGCATACTTTCATAAGCAGGATTTTATCACTAGTAATTATTTTCAGCTTTTTGTTTTTCTACCAAAGCAATAACTTTACTGCTTAATGCAATAAGTACATTACACAGCGCTAATACACATAGCAGAAGCACAAAAAGCTTGCATAAAGGCATTTAATATGAAGTTAAGATATTTATAAATTTATAGACATTACCGATTTTAGAATATAATACATCTGGAACTAAGGTTCGTGATTCAGCAAAACTCATGGTGTTATGCAGATTAAAATCCGTTAAAACCGGAAATTGGAGACATTATTTTCAGTTTCAAAACAGAAAGTATGAAACAAACAGAAAGTTGAAACAAACACTGAAATAATCTTATCGGCTTGTCTGTGCATTCGGACTGGGTAACATTTTAGAACAGTCTTGCAAATTCCTGAATTGCACAAGCAGGTCACTGAGCAATGCGCTACACTGTATGTGTATCAGCTCAAGTTGGAAGGTAGCGGTAAGGTACATCAGCAGCCAACAGCAAGAATGGTGTGATAAATATATCGAAATCAGTCTTCAAAGTCCAGTCAGTTTTCGATGTTGCTCAGTGACAGTCATACAATGTTTTTAAACGAACACACAGTCATATGACTGTATTGTTGTTTATTAAATAACGACCCAGGTTTCGGCCGTTTATGCCATTTTCAAATAATTGAGTTTATGTCATTAACATATATTGCAGGACATCAACCTAAAAATTGTAGACCGGTCATCTTGCGACTGTACATTCTCTTGACCACCGCTTCCAGTAATCTTGTAGAGTGGTCACATTCCTGACAATTCTTTCTGCAATATCGTAGAAGGATCATCCAGCTTCTCATAGCCGTATTACACGACCTTGTTAAGACTCATTGAGGTGGTGATAATGGCATCTTTTTGCCTTAAAGGCATTCTTGATTAACATCAGCTCATCACGTCCCATCTCTAAAGAACTAACAATCACGACCTTTACAGCATGTATTTAAAGCAAATTTGATTTGCACCCTCACATTGGCGCTACTAGCAGCACTCTTATACGACTGGCGAGAAAACTGAATAGACATTATCCTTCAGATGTAGAAACACGCCTACCAGCTTTCTCTTATGTTGCACAACTCATTCTTGGTGTTGTGATTTTTTTCCCATCAGTGTATATACAATATGAAGCGGGACTAAAAAAAAAAAACAGAAAAGATTCATGTTAACTGTCTCTCGTCGCACAGGCCTATGCTATCATAGCCTACGCAATTCAATCCCTGACTCATCTCAAACACCTCTGCCCGTTGCTATAACGCACATCAACCACTGCACCTCACCATCACACTTCATAAATCCCTGCTCCAACCGATACTGCAGTACACAGCTATATTGTGGGGAACGCACCTTATTCACATAACTCACCTCAAACAGACAACACAGACTCATACATGCGGCTGGTACATCAGCTACCAAGAGACTTCTCCATTGAGCGACTGCAACAAGTCAGAAGCATTTATCCCCTCTCCCCCTGCGCCCCACTCCCATCCCTTTCATCCAGTCAACTAACGGAAATTAGAAAAAAAATTAATGTAGTAACAAATTCTTGTATAGTTGTAGGCGGGAGCGGCAGGAACAAAATATTAAAAATCCAGACCAGTGGGGTGTACCTGTGGGTGCGGGGGCAGTTAAAAGGTCACTTTTTTACGTCTGTCTTGAATAGCTCGAAAACATCGGCGTCTAACAAAAACTTCCCATTCCAAAACTAAACTACATTAAATTTCCTAAAAAGATATCCTATTCATTTTTTCTCTATGACTAATTGTTCCCACGCTTCAGGGGATGCAGAAGTCACAGAAAATTAAAAACAGTGTTTCAATGATGTAAAATTAATTTTATTGTTAAAAGGTATGGGCTAAAAACTAATACTAAGTGTTTGTACCGCATCTAAGTGCAGTAGAGCTATGTTAATGAATAAACTGTGTTCTGGAGGTATAACAGGGTCGAATGTAGGAGCATGAGGAAACGTAGGTTGCCCGATTGTGGACATGCACCTGCGCACTTCATAGGTCTGCAAACGCTACCACGTCGCAAGAAGAGGGTGTCACAGATTTATACCGCCATTTTCGCAGCTCGCCTCATGAATCACTGGGTACACAGCGCGCAGACAGGCCCGGGAGTGTTTATTTTCCATTAACTTTACTAACATTGCATAGAATACAGATATGAATAATTCTAACGCGAGGAATGCATGTCTACAGTGGTATGGTAGGAGCTATGAAGGAGTGGTAAGGTGCCGGGCTAACGTGAATTCAGACATACTATGAAATAAATTTATTAACCAACAATTCTTACTCAAAAGTTATTAGAAAACATATTGCCCAACATACACACACACACACACACACATATATATATATATATATATATATATATATATATATATATATATATATATATATATATATATATATTGAAGGGCACCAATTACCAGGCCTACCCTTAATAATATTTACACTGATCCAACATCGAGGGTAAAATAACAGTGATAAAGTAGTGCCAAATTTGAGCCCAAAGCAATTATAACGTTAGTTAAAAGTTTCAACACAAGCTCGATAACTATTTGTGATAAAAGGTTAAAATGCCCAAGGCTATTTCAAAAATGCATGTAGTACCCTTCAAACAAATTTATAATTACAAACTGACAACAATTCAAATCTAAAAATTGTATTCAGATAAATCCAATTTAACAATAGTACTTGAAATACTCAACAAATTGCAGTGGAACGCCTTTATGACAAGTTTTGTACACATCAGTTTTTTGTGCTTCAATTTAAAATTTGCTCAGTTACTGTACAGGAGTGCGGAACAAATTACAAAAGGTAATTACTTAACTCAAGAACATATATACAGCATTAGAATTCATCCGCTGCTACCTCAGTGGGTTTTCAGAGCTGTAATCTTATTTTATTTCACACGTCAGTCTTGCGCCCACTTCTTGGCAAAATATTACACACATCGTTAAATGGGCGTGATAAGATCTGAAACATAAATTAGTTACCACATTTATACAAAAAATGGCCTCCCACCATGGCAAACTCGATGACGACCTTGTAACATGAACAGTTAGACAAATGACCAGCCAGGATATATTGGAACTAATGGCGCCCCGCAAGGGCAGACTAAAAAACGCAGAAGGACAAGCACTCAGTAATAAAGTTAGACATGGAATTATCCAGTGCTCAAGACAACGAGCATGCAGTGAATTATGGTGACGTCCGTACAGACTTCCAACCGTTGCTTCAACCGCCGGTCTCCTTCGGACAACACCAGCATTGTGCAACCGCAGCGCTCTTGCATGCAAAAGGGGAGCTCCTTTCCAAATCACAGCTTCCCAAACAACGGCTCTCAACTACAACTATGCCACGCTATCTCTCCAGATGCGGCCAAGTCGTTTTCCGGCACACACACGGTCTGCTCCCAGCACCGGGTCCCGCTCACCACCTTTCGTGCCGCTGCTAACTCAAGACTCCCGTCGCTGCCCGTCACACGCCGCCTCGCGGACCACATTCGCACCACAAGCCTCTGTGCCAAAGATAGACTACACAATCAGCGATTCCACCAGAGAGGCACAAAGTCGAAAAATACCAAACTTTGCGGACGCACGGCACATACAGAATCTACATAAATCTATGTACACTGATCTGACCTGCTGGAGAGCAAACTGATTCTTAGTTATCCTGTACGGCATTTGTAGTGTTCATCTGGGAAAGGCAACTTCCCTCACCGTGAGCACTGCTCGCTTTTCAGTTTACAGACACACTAGACCTTCCCAGCAATTCCTGTCCAGTTCTCTTACTTGAGTAGACCAAATAACTTCACTGAGGTCATGTTTATGTAGCGGGGTTATTCTCAGTTTACTAAGTGAGAACTTAACATGCAGTTGCTAAGTGAGCTATTACGTAAAAACTCAACAACTGCAGGCGTTCACTGTCTACCACGCTGAAGAGCCTGTCCCAAGTGTAACATGCTGCCAGTGTGTATCCGACAACGTCGATTTCATCGTCTCCAGTATCAATGGCCAGATTACTTTTCACAGCATGAGAGGTATCAAATGCATCACTCCAGGCTCAGATTTCCCAACATCTGAAGGGGCCCAGAGGCGTAAATTGGCTGCTTCTGGAACAAGTGACCTAGGTGTTACAGAACTTCAGATATTTCAAGAAATGCATCACAGCAGATTACTCTTCTGGCTTTAAGCACGACCAGTGCTATTCCATTGGACCTGTCGACACCCAATTCGTGAGGTGTATTGTCGGCGTGTGGTATGTGCCTCCATTCAGTACAGCCCACTCCACACGAGCCAGCAATTCCTGAATGGAAGAGATTTATGAAGTCTACCAGTAACACAATTAACGATGAGAGAATTCCAATAGCTTTTACGTCATTAATTATTTCATCACCAAGTGACTAGAAAACGGTTATAGATTTCACAGTACGCTGTCAAAGATAGACATATTTCCCAATCCAATCTCTCTCCCAACAACACCTCGTAGAACACTGGCAACATCACATTTGCAAATTAAATATTTCTTTGTAGGAACGTATTTTCATAAAAGCCGTCTTAATAACTGCGTGTAAGTACTTAATTAACGTGAGCTCAGTACGTTATTTCGTTTACTCACACAGAACAACTGGAGAGAAAATACTAGTGAGGTATAATCTGTCTGTACATCTGCAATTACATCTACATCGATACTCTGCAAATCACACCAAAATGCATGGCACAGGGTTCATCAAACCACCTTCACAATAATTCTCTATTATTCCTCTCTCGAACAACGCGCGAAAAAACGAACAAGTACATCATTCCGTGCGAGCCCTCATTTCCATTATTTTATTATGATGATCGTTTCTCCCTACGTAGGTCGGCATCAATAAAATATTTTCGCATTCGGAGGAGAAAGCTGATGATTGAAACTTCGTGAGAAGATTCCGCAGCAACGAACACCACCTTTGTTTTAATGGTGGCCATCCCAAATCCTGTATCATATCCGTGATGGTCTCTTTCCTACTTCGCGATAATACAAAATGTACTGCTCTCCTTTGAACTGGTAATGATCCCAGACCGCGCAGCAGTACTCCAGAACAGGACGGACAAGTGCAGTCTAGGGAGTCTGTTTAGTAGATCTGTTACATGTTCAAAGTATTGTGCCAATAAATTGCAGTCTTTGGTTTGCCTTCCCTAAACATTCTCTGTGTGTTCTTTCCGATTTAAGTTGCTCATAATTGCAGTTCCTAGGTATTTAGTTGAATTTACGGCGTTTAGGTTAGACTGATTTATCGTGTAACCGAACTTTAACGAATTCCTTCTAGCGCTCACGTGGATGACCTCACACACTTTTCATTATTTAGGGTCAGTTGCCAGTTTTCTCACTATTCAGATATCTTATCTAAATAGTTTTGCAATTTGTTTTGAGCTTGTGTTGAGCTTACTAGACGGTAAACGATAGCGTCATCTGCTAACTGAGAAGTGAGCAGCATTCATTATGGGGCGAGCTGCCTTTCCTGAATGAACGTACGGCTCCTATACAGGACGACAAAGAATCTCTAGTAGTGTAGAAGAGTGCGCAGTGATTAGTAATTTGCGTAAAATCGGACCATGCGCATTTCTTACATTAGGATTATTAGTAACTCATATCCGTATTCCACACAGTGTTAATGCACTCCCGTGCGCTCCGTATGCGGTGATTCATAAGGCGATCTGCGAAAATGACGGTATAACTTTTTGAAACTCCCTGTTCTTGTGACGTAGTAGGTTAAAGAGAGTGAGCACTCATCCGCTCGTTCTCAGTTTGCGGACCTACCAAGGAGGCAGATGCATGACCTTCACGCATGCTTCTACCCTCCACCCCTTCTCCACCCTGTCACACCCCGAAAACATAGTTTATACCTTAGTACGGCTCTACTGCACTTACAAGAAACACTTTGACAGCGAGGTCGCAAAAGGCCAATGATGTTTACGGCATTCGACGCCCCGCATATTGTCTGCCATGTAATCACAATGTTAGCTGGTAATGACAACAGAGGGCGGGACTGGAGGTTTCCAATGACAAGCACAGCGTGAGACTACGGAGCGTAGTGGAACTGCTTACTCGACGAGTAACTCACACCAGTCCTGCTGTGCTAGTGGTGTTGATACAAAGCAGGGCAATGGCAGCCATATACAAAGCAGATATAGCATTCTATCTACAAGAACAGTTAAAATTTCGTCGAAGAGCAACCCAAGAAAAGGTGGGAAAGAGGTGGAATATGAAATATTAGCGTGAATGTGTGGTGTCCAATCGTTTAGTAAGGAATTTGTTTTCAACTTCGACCAATGGGGATTTGAAGAGAAAGTGCGTATGAAAGGATCCCTGGATTTTAGAGGTACCAAGAGAGTTGTATCAAGATCAGCTAATATCAATGCCTTAACGCATTCGCGTACAATTATGCCGACAGTTAATCTGGATGGTAAATTGGCTGGAAAGTTACACTACTGGCCATTAAAATTGCTACACCAAAAAGAAATGCAGATGAAAAACGGGTATTCATTGGGCAAATAAATTATACTAGAGCTGACATGTGATTACATTTTCACGCAATTTGGGTGTACAGATCCTGAGAAATCAGTACCCAGAACAACCACGTCTGGCCATAATAACGGCCTTGATGGCGTGTACAGGTACAGCTGCCCGTGCAGCTTCAACACGATACCACAGTTCATCAAGAGTAGTGACTGGCGTATTGTGACGCGCCAGTTTTTCGGCCACCATTGACCAGACGTTTTCAGTTGGTGAGAGATCTGGAGAATGTGCTGGCCGGAGCAGCAGGCGAACATTTTCTGTATCCAGAAAGGCTCGTACAGGACCTGCAACATGCGGTCGTGCATTATTCTGCTGAAATGTAGGGTTTCGCACGGATCGAATGAAGGGTAGAGCCAAAGGTTATAACACATCTGAAATGTAACGTCCACTGTTCAAAGTGCCGTCAATGCGAAAAAGAGGTGAGCGAGACGTGTAACCAATGGGACCCCATACCATCACGCCCGGTGTTACGCCAGTATGGCAGTGACGAATACACGCTTCCAATGTGCGTTCACTGCGATGTCACCAAACACGGATGCGACCATCATGATGCTGTAAACAGTACATGGATTCATCCGAAACAATGACGTTTTGCCATTCGTGCAACCAGGTTCGTCGTTGTGTACACCATCGAAGGCGCTCCTGTATATGATGCAGCGTCAAGGGTAACCGCAGCCATGGTCTCCGAGCTGATAGTCCATGCTGCTGCAAACGTCGTCGAACTGTTCGTGCAGATGGTTGTTGTCTTGCAAACGTCCCCATCTGTTGACTCAGGGATCGAGACGTGGCTGCACGATCCGTTACAGCCATGCAGATAAGATGCAAAAATGGTTCAAATGGCTCTGAGCACTATGGGACTCAAATGCTGAGGTCATTAGTCCCCTAGAACTTAGAACTAGTTAAATCTAACTAACCTAAGGACATCACAAACATCCATGCCCGAGGCAGGATTCGAACCTGCGACCGTAGCGGTCTTGCGGTTCCAGACTGCAGCGCCTTTAACCGCACGGCCACTTCGGCCGGCACAGATAAGATGCCTGTCATCTCGACTGTTAGTGATATGAGGCCGTTGGGATCCAGCACGGAGTTCCGTATTACCCTCCTGAACCCACCGATTCCATGTTCTGCTAACAGTCATTGGATCTCGACCAACGGGAGCAGCAATGTCGCGAGACGATAAATTGCAATCGCCATAGGCTACAATCCGACCTTTACCGAAGTCGGAAACGTGATGGTACGCATTTCTCCTCCTTACACGAGGCATCACAACAACGTTTCACCAAGCAACGCCGGTCAACTGCTGTTTGTGTATGAGAAATCGGTTGAAAACTTTTCTCATGTCAGCACGTTGTAGGTGTCGCCACCGGCGCCAACCTTGTGTGAATGCTCTGAAAAGCTAATCATTTGCATATCCAGCATCTTTTTCCTGTCGGTTAAATTTCGCGTCTGTAGCACGTGATCTTCGTGGTGTAGCAATTTTAATGGCCAGTAGTTTATATATTGCGCTGCGAGAAGTTGGATTATTTCTCGTATGCGTGTTCCGGCAAGGGCAGTAGGGAATATTTACGATGGCAAGCAAGAGTGGGAAAATGGGCGCCGGCCGCTGTGACCGAGCGGTTCTAGGCGCTTCAGTCCGGAACCGCGCTGCTGCTACGGTCGCAGGTTCGAATCCTGCCTCGGGCATGGATGTGTGTGATGTCCTTAGGTTAGTTAGGTTTAAGTAGTTCTAAGTCTAGGGGACTGATGACCTCAGATGTTGTTAAGTCCCATGGTACTTAGAGCCATTTGAACCATTTGGGAAAATGGGCGTAAGAGAACTATGGTATGAGAAATGCTTTTGGTCAATAGCTGGTCAAAATAATTTGCTTTGGCTTGATTCCTGGTCTACGCAAAAACGTCATTCTCCTTTAGATCGTACTATCCCTTCTGAAAAGTGTGTGACATTGCAATTCATACCAGCTGACACCACTGGGCAAATTCAGCGTCTGGATTTTTGTCTTTTCTTTCCCTATAAAATATATTGTCGCCCTATCTGCAGCTACGCCTTAAAAGATAGCCAGTTTCACTATAAGCTCCATGACTGATTGTTTCGCATTCGGTTTCCATTCCATCACATTCCATCAGTCATCGTCACCCCGTTACACCAACATGATTCTATATGCATTCTTTAAGAGTGAGGATACCAAGCCGAGCGTCCTGCATGGTTCGTAACTCCCAAAGAGTTTGCTTTCGATTTTGATGGTTCGAACCTCTGTGAGCATTGTGGCGTGCCATTTTGCATTCGGTATTCATGTTGGAAGTTAGTGACCTGTTTCGAACATTTCTTTAATGTCCATTTTGTGAAGTGTAAGAGGTACATATCATAAAAGGTTGATGCCAGCACCTCCCAGACACTCGTTTTATGTCGTCCTCCTTATTCACATGGTGAGCTATTAGTTCTAGAGAAACACTAATAAGCTTTTTTTAGGAAATTTGATATAGTGTGATATGATACTGGAAAATGTTTTCGCTGGAAGCTGCAGTTTTCGAGTTATTCAAGAAACCATCCCTGCTCATTGTCACTGATCAGGATTTTTAGTATGTTGTTCTGACACTGTACAAAATATTTCGTGTGTACGTACATTTACAGACGCCCGCGCCTATAATTTTGACACTCTGTAGTCTCGTTGGGTGACGTTTCCGGACATGGGTTGCTGTTCAAAATACGATGTCCTCACTCCCCTCTACAAGTCCTAGAAGTCTGTAACGCGAATTTTCGACCACCCTGTATAGGAATTGTGTTGGGAAGTCACATCGCACCCACCTCATTCACCTGATTTTGCGCTCGGATTTTCACCTTTCCCGCTCTCTGTCGAACACCCTTCAAGTCAGTTCCTTTCCGGATGAAAGTGCGCTCCGAACATGGCTCGGCGAGTTTTCACCTCAAAACCGTATGATTTCTGCAGTCGCGGAATCAAAAAGTTACCCCAGCGTGGTGAAGGAGAATACATTACTGATGACTAAAGTCTCTGTTACGCGTCTCTGTTGTGTTTATTAGTCTTATGGAAAAACTCTACGAACTGATGCACCAAGCCAATATATTGTTTGTTCGTCAGACTGTACACAGGAAATTATACCGTTTCCTTTTAGAGACAGAGGTTTCGGCGTTGTTTTGCAACCTTGGAGAATTTGAGTCATTACAGAACACTGCCAAAAGAGAGTACCCGATCATTCATCTATCGCTTCTTTGTACAGCCGTTATAAGCTACAGAAAAGAACAGTTACAACACGTAACACAGTATAAAGATGCCTGCGTTATAGCTGCCCGCCACTAGCCCCCAGTCCCCACAAGAACAGCCTCTTTAGCTACACGCATTTTACACCGAGGGGACAAAAATCATGGGATACCTCCTAACACCGTATCGGATCTCCTTTTGGCCGGCGTAATGCAGCAAATAACGTAGCATGGACTAAACAAGACGCTGGAAGTCCCCTACAGAAATATTGATCCAGGCCGCGTCTCTGGCCGTGCATAATTGCGGCAGTGTTACCTCTCTATTAAGTCCCATATACCGGGTGATCAAAAAGTCAGTATAAATTTGAAAACTTAATAAACCACGGAATAATGCAGATAGAGAGGTAAAAATTGACACACATGCTTGGAATGACATGGGGTTTTATTAGAACCACCCCATATTGCTAGACGCGTGAAAGATCTCTTGCGCGCGTCGTTTGGTGGTGATCGTGTGCTCAGCCGCCACGTTCGTCATGCTTGGCCTCCCAGGTCCCCAGACCTCAGTCCGTGCGATTATTGGCTTTGGCATTACCTGAAGTCGCAAGTGTATTGTGATCGACCGACATCTCTAGGGATGCTCAAAGACAACATCCGACGCCAGCGCCTTACTATCACTCCGGCCATGCTTTACATTGCTGTTCACAACATTATTCCTCGAGTACAGCTATTGTTGAGAAATGATGGTAGACATATTGAGCATGTCCTGTAAAGAACATCATCTTTGCTTTGTCTTACTTTGCATTCTGATCAGATGAAGCGCCATCTGTCTCACATTTTTTGAGCTTTTGTATTTTTTTGGTTCTAATAAAACCCCATGTCATTCCAAGTATGTGTGTCAATTTGTACCTCTCTATCTACATTATTTCGTGATTTATTCGGTTTTCAAATTTATACTGACTTTTTGATCACCCGTTATGTGCGACTGGATTCATGCCGGGCGACGTGAGTGGCTAAATAATACGATCGAACTGTCCAGAATGTTCTTCACACCAATCGCGAACAACTGTGGCATCGTAACACGATGCATGGACATCCATAACAATTCCATCGTTGTTTGGGATCATAAAGTCCATGAATGACTGTAGATGGAATCCTGGTAGCCGAACGTAACCATGATTGGTTCAGTTGGACCAGAGGACCCAGTCCATTCCATGTAAACACCAGCCACAGCATTACAGAGTCCAAATTGTCTCCAAGTAGCCGAACATAATTATTTGCGGCTGTTTTAACTTTGCTGGAGCGAAAGGTTTTAAGTTATATTCAGATTCATAAAGGTCCAAATAAAGTCAATGATCGGTTCAAAAAAATGGTTCAAATGGCTCTGAGCACTATGGGACTTAACATCTATGGTCATCAGTCCTCTAGAACTTAGAACTACTTAAACCTAACTAACCTAACGACATCACACAACACCCAGTCATCACAGGGCAGAGTAAATCCCTGACCCCGCCGGGAATCGAACCCGGGAACCCGGGCGCTGGAAGCGAGAACGCTACCGCACGACCACGAGCTGCGGACAATGACAGGTTCAATTGGACCGGAGGACACTGTCCATTCCCCGTAAACATAGCCCATACTATAATGGAGCCATCACCACCTTGCACCACCTTGTTGACAACTTAGATCCATGGCTTTGTGGGGTCTGTCCCACACTTGAACCATACCATCAGCTCTTACCAACTGAAATCGAGACTCGTCTGACAAACCATGGTTTTCCACTCTTCTAGTCTCCAACCGATATGGTCACGAGCTCAAGAGAGGCGCTGCAGGCGAAGCTGTACTCTTAGCAAAGGCACTGGCGTCGGTCGTCTGCTCCCACAGCCCATTAACGCTAAATTTCGCCTCACTGACCTAACAGATACGATCGTTGTACGTCCCACGTTGATTTGTGCGGTTATTTCACACAGTGTTGCTTGTCTATTATCACTGACAATTCTGCTGAAAGACCGCTGCGCGCTGTCATTAGATGACGGCCGTCGGCCACAGCGTTGTCCGTGGTGAGAGATAATGCCTCAACTTTGTTTGTTTTTTTTCCGGCACACTCTTGGCAATGTGGATGTCGGAATACTGAATTCCATAACGATTTACGAAATGGAATTCCCGAGCATCTAGTTGAAACTGTCACCGCCGTTCAAAGACTGTTAATTCCCGTCTTGCCGCTTTAATCACGTCGGAAACCTTGTAAGATGGCTATTTTTTGATGATTTCATTGGATGTGCTAATATTTTCGAAGGAAAATTATATATTTGAAGAACTGTGGTCAGAGATACAGCTGTTATGCAATAGTGGATAGCTGCAGCCGCATATTTTTTTTTTTTTCGTTGATTGTACAGTGTAACGCATGGATACACTTTTGGAACTATGTGAGCTACAGATTTATTACGAGGAGTAATGACGATTCAGAACAATAGTTCGATAGGATACGGACATAAAAAAGGTTTTTAATTGAAAAACAAGGTATTATTTGATGAGATAAAAAGTTGATTTTATTTTTTGTAAATTTCACCCTAGTCACAGTCATGTTTTTGATAATTATTCTGTTGATTGATCTTCTGAATTAATTTACTGTACCATGGAAGTTATTAGATTAACTGAATTTTCATATTAGAGTCTATAATAGTTTTTTTCCTTCTGGTAAGTCCCTTCCTAACTGAAATTTCAGAACTGAAAGGTTGAGTCATGTATTTCACTGGCATTCTGTGTCAAGATTATGAACCCAGTTTCCCTTGACCAACTGTACTTAGTTTTTAGCAGTATGTTTTTTAGCTGTTGCGGAGTGTTGCTCTGTTGCTGTTTCTGTCAGTACTTCATTTTGCAGGCGACATTCATAGTGCGTGGCAGTTTCGTTTCCCTTGAGCAAGGTAGTGTCTGTCAGTTCCTTTATTTTACCAACGCCATACGTCAGTGTAGAAATTTTCGTGTGTTTCAGGTTAGATTCTTATACAGGTCGACCTAACAGTTGCGTTTTTTTCGAACAGTTCGCACTGATCAAATCAACTGAGCGTGAAATTTTTGGTTTACTTATTTATTTGCTTATGAATGAGATCGGTTTTAACACACACAGGATACTTCTTAGTTTCACTGAGCTCAGCAGCACATTTAGGTTGTCAGTTCATACCCCCAGGTCTGAATTTAAGATAACACACACTGAAGTGAAGGCTCTCACGTAGAACCTTTTCCCATGAGTCTCCTTGATACAAATGGTAGATCCGCCTATACCTTGTGTACGCGATACTACTGCCTTCTGTACATGTGTTATCGCTATCCCATGACTTTTGTCACCTCAATGTAATATCAACTGTAAGTTTGCATTTGGCCCATCGAGGTTCGTTGCGAATTGATTCAGTTACAAACGCTAGAGCCATTGCAGTTAAGTACGATGAACGGTATGTAGGTTTAGTCATCTACACTTCATCAGAGAGAAAATGTCTACGCTCAGCTACAGCAAGAAATATTGAAATATCAAGGTCGAAAATGTGTTTGGACCTTCTTATATATGGTTCTTAGACTATAACCCCGCCTGATATCCAACCATAGAGTTATGAGTTCTGCAGTCCAATTCTCGTATCTACATAATAATGTTCTAAAGCAGGGAGACAAAAATCATTTTGTTTGAGCCCTAAGCTAGAGTCGCTTCTACCGACCAATTTGATGGTTGTCATCAAAAGTTCACTACATCCATATTCATATTAATAATATAAAAAGCTGAATCTAGCTTCAAAAAATGAACGGATAATTATCGAACGTTTAAGATACAGACTTTGTGCACCTGCTTAATGTCAAATTCATTTCTTGGGTAACGACACTTTGTCATAATCAAAAATCATATGTTTCGAAACTGGAACCCCTGGAATCTTGCTGCCTCTTGGATAAATTTCTGCAGGCGCCCGTAACTATAATGCACTACAAAATAAAATGTCTGGTAGATAGCAGAAGAGTTTTTAGTACACGTTAATTTATCCCCCCCTTGAACCATGGACCTTGCCTTTGGTGGGGAGGCTTGCGTGCCTCTGCGATACAGATGGCCGTACCGTAGGTGCAACCACAACGGAGGAGTATCTGTTGAGAGGCCAGACAAACGTGTGGTTCCTGAAAAGGGGCAGCAGCCTTTTCAGTAGTTGCAGGGGCAACAGTCTGGATGATTGACTGATCTGGCCTTGTAACACTAACCAAAACGGCCTTGCTGTGCTGGTACTGCGAACGGCTGAAAGCAACGGGAAACTAAAACTACGGCCGTAATTTTTCCCGAGGGCATGCAGCTTTACTGTATGTTATGCATGGAGAGCTGCATCAAACCAGCCTCAGGACTGAAGACCACAACAACAACAACAATTTTTTATTGTTAACAACGCTTTCTAGAAGGCAAATATTTTTTTTTTAATTATAAACCTGAAGTGGCCTAACTGCAGTCGCTCGTTGCAATCATAAGAATCATCTTCCGTATCATCTGCAGCTGATGCGAATATTTGGATCTGATGGCACCTGGGCGGTCTTTGAGTCAACGTCGCCGCTTTACATACACAAACAGGTCCTCGTCTGGCTTTATGAAGCACCGGACTTAAAATCTCAGAAAAATAAGTGGTAACAAACAGGAAATGAGACTGAGACCATCATGTCAGTAATTAGTGATGATGAACACCAAACTAAGTGAGAATTTTATAGATAGTAGAATTTATTTTCTGAAAATACGAGTAGTTATATGGGTAGAAAAATATCACATAGACCGCTTGTTCTCGAAAATTTGAAGCTTTTGTTTTTTATTGATAGTGTCATTTTCCTATTTGCGATGTCTTGTGGACGGATATTTGGAGTATAGAACTGTTTTCCTTGTGACTGAGGGACAAGTTGCCCCACACAGAGTGAATTTTGTAGCACAGGTTGGAGGAAGAAAATATAGAAGTACATTGATGAATAATGAAAAAGTACTGTGTAGTTCAAGAAGTAACTATGTAGGTCGGAGAGAGCATTCTGGGATGGCGAAAGATTTCGGAGAAAAACGTAAACAGTATATTTCTGTAAATAACGTAAACGTTTTGAAAGTAGCAGATTTACAAGAGAGCGGCAGAGGAGATACTGAGAATTTCCCCACAACTTGGGGAAGTTTCAAGGCGTACGGGGGAGGAGAGACTCCGTAGCCGCGCGTTTTGCCGATTGGAGGCGTTTTCTTTTTATTTTTATGTCGAAACTTGGGGGGTGGCTATTTTCCGCCGTTGCCGGCAGGTTGGCCGCCGTGGCGGCGCCACAGGTCGCCCCGTCTGGCGCCAGCGCGGCGCCAACTGGCGGCTAGTACCTGCGGCGGGCGCGTGGCGGCGCCACGAGCGCGGCACGTCCCGCCGCGGACGCTGATTGGCCGCGGGATGAGAACAGCCGCGAAGCGGCCGGGACTGCCCGCAGAGCGTCGCCGTGTCCCACATTCCGATTACAGGCTGTTTAGCGCTGCCTTTATGGACCCTAAAGCGTGGTTCGAGATCTACTCGGAATTTACGGTGACGTTTCGCAATAATCATACCTCTCCATGAAGGAGGGCGCTGATAACGCAGTAGAGTCGAAACACAACGTGTGGAGTCAACATTTCTCGTAAAATGCTGATTTTTAGGGTTTAAAGTCTCGCACTTGAGATCATTAGGGTCAGAATACAAGCTCGTATAAGACAGTGATGAAGAAGGACGTTAGCCAAGTAATCTGAATTCCTTAATAGCTGACGCGGTTGATGGTTCATGCTTCCAGTGCCAGGTTTCCTATCGACTTCGGATTTTCAATCCTTAATACAGTTATTGACCGAACTGAAAAAAATTAAAATGCCATCATAGTATACTCATTAAGAAGCATAATATTATGTACGTGTTTACAAAGTACGACGAGAGGTTTGCACTCACAAACATGGTACACTGAGATAACAAAGTCATGGGGTACCTCCTAACATCGTGTCGGACCTCCTTCAACCGGATGTAATATAGAAGCTCGACGTGGCATTCACTCAACAAGTCGTTGGACGTCCCCTGCAGAAATACTGAACCATTACTGCCTCCATAGCCATCCACAACTGCGGAAGTGTTGACAGTGCAGTATGTTGTGCACGAACTGACCTCTCCCTTATCTCCAATAAATGTTCGGTGGGATTCATGTCGGATGCTCTTGGTTGACAAATCATTCTCTCGAACTGTTCAAAATGTTCATCAAAGCAATCGTCAACAGTTCGTGGTCAAGTGGCTAGCGTTTCTACCTCTGGATCGCAGGGTCCTGGGTTCAATTCCCAGCCAGGTTGGGGATTTTCTCAGCTGAGGGACTGGATGTTTGTGTTGTCCTCATCATTTCATCATCCTCATCATTCGTGACAGAGGTTAGATTGGACTGTGAAAAAAAATTGGACTATGAAGAAATTGGGATTTCGTACTGGCGCTGATGACCGTGCAGTTGAGCGACCCACAAACCAAACGTCATCAAACCAGTTGCGAACAATTGTGACCTGGTGATATGGCGCATTGTCATCCATAAAAATTCCATATCCATCTAGCCGAGCATGACGATTTCCAGTCAATGATAGGTTCAGTTGGACCAGAAGTTCTAGTCCATTCCATGTAAACACAACTCACACCATTACGAAGCCACCACCAGCTTACACAGTACCTTGTTGACAATCAAGGTCTATGACTTCGTGGCGTCTGCGCCACACTCCAATCCCTAAAATTAGCACTTACTAACTGAAAACGGGACTCATCTGACCAGGCCACGGTTTTACACTCGTTTATGGTCCAAGTGATAAGGTCACGGGTCCAGGAGAATCGCTATAAGCGATGTCTTGCTGTTAGTAAAGGCACTCACACCGGTCGTGTGCTGCCATATCCAATTAACGCCAAATTTCATCGCACTGTCCCAATATATACGTTCGTCGTACATCACACATCGATTTCTGCGAATATTTGACGCAGTCCTGCTTGTCTGTTAGCACTGACATCGCTATGCAAACTCCTCTGTTGTAGGACGTTAGGAGAAAGTCGTCAGTCAATGCGTAGTTCGTGGTGAGAAGTAATGCTTGAAATTTCCTATACTCGGCACACTATTGACACTGTGAATCCCAGAATACTGAATTCCCTAACGATTTCCGAAATGGAATGTCCCATGCATCCCGTCATGCGGCCATAGTCACGTCGGGAACTTCTTTACATGAATCACTTGAGGACAAATGAGAGCTCCGCGCCGGCCGCGGTGGCCGCGCGGTTCTGGCACTGCAGTCCGGAACCGCGGGACTGCTACGGTCGCAGGTTCGAATCCTGCCTCGGGCATGGTTGTGTGTGATGTCCTTAGGTTAGTTAGGTTTAAGTAGTTCTAAGTTCTAGGGGACTTATGACCTAAGATGTTGAGTCCCATAGTGCTCAGAGCCACTTGAACCATTTTTTTGAGAGCTCCGCCGCCAATGCACTGTCCTTTTATACACTGTGTACCCGACACAACTGCACCCTGTATATGTGCTTTACGTTATGCTATCAATTTTCTCATCTTAGCTTATATGTCTTGTGGCAATGTAACTGACAGCTCGTAAATTATCCGTACTTTATTCATCCAGTATTTCATAATGTGAGCACTTAGCAACTTCCAACGCACTGCATCCACAATTTCGAACTTTTGCGGAACTTCTTGTCGCTGACACACCCAGCAAAATGATGTAAGGAAAAAAGTTTATCGCTTACTACGGCGGCATGCTGAAAAATGCTTCCGAAATTTTTATTCTGTTCTCAGTGTCGGTTGAAGTATTACATTTTGCAGGCAGTATCCGCATACACCATTGAATGTGCCTGCAAAATTATCTCAATATATCACTCGTAGTTGAGGAAAATGACGTCATAAACATTGAGATGTGTGAAAAACTAGCATTTGCATGACATGGAGCACAAATTACTAGTGTGTTCTCAACCAGTGTTTAGTAACACTGATTGCTAATGAAATATTTTTCTTAAAGATACAAGGTTTTTCTGATGTATTGTTGGGTGATGATTTCAGGTCAAGTACTTACAACGTTCCATCACACGTAGTTTTGATAGGTATTATGGATTTCTGTGACGCGTGCAAAATGTAACTCGTTATAATAAATCCAGTATTTTTTGTGAAGCTTCACGGTGAGAAGACTGGACGGATTCGTAAGGAATTTAAAACGGGATTAGTTTATATCCTGAATTAACACACATGCTACTTTTAAAGTGTGTAGTACAAGATATTTATTGATATGAGGAAGTTATCGTGAAATGTGGAACACTAATTAACCTCAGTAAAGTTATTTACTCTTTGGCTTTTGAACTGTATCGTATTTGCGAAAATGCTTTACTGTTTAATGTGTTCTCCATGATATGATTCAGGGTAATGAATACAATGCTAATAAAATACTCAAAGTGTTTAATTCATGAAACTTCCTGGCAGATTAAAACTGTGTGCCGGACCGTGACTCGAACTCGGGACCTTTGCGTTTCGCGGACAAGTGCCCTACCATTCGAGTCTCGGTCCGGCACACAGTTTTAATCTACCAGGAAGTTTCATATCAGCGCACACTCCGCTGCAGAGTAAAAATCTCATTCTGTTTAATTCATTCTTCGACATCATCTTGTTACATTTTAGCCGCCGAGAGTCAGGCTTATCTTATAGCTTCTGAGACTCTTGAGGACTCACGACAGTGTCAGTTAAAGCTGTATTACAGAAAGATGTCGTGCCTCTCCACGTGGAATGTGGTAGGCTTTTAGTGAGGCAGGATTTTATTATGGTATACGAGTGTATCCGCTGGTAATAGGCAAATGACGTTGTTGGATGTACAGATAGTATAAAATTTGCACTGCACCGAACTGAAATGCCTTATTTTATTTGTTACTCCTCTACGCTAAAGCGGCTGAGCGGATTTCAATGAACTTCGGAATGGAAACAGCCTATACCCTGAATTAATATACAGGTTACCTTTTATTCCGAAAAAATCACTCTTCCCTTGGGATGGTCAACGTGCTGCAGTAGGTTTCTGGCTCTCCGTAGAAACCAAGGCAATTATGATCTTGTCCATGCTAGTCATGTCGCAACAGTCTTGAAATTATTTATTCCCTTTCCTGACACATTTTGTAATTCGCTACTCGGTCGCGTAAACATTTTTTTCTTAAGTAAACGAGTGAGTTGTGAGCGACATGTTCTCTGTCTGCTTGTCCTGTCGTCTCAAAAAAAGAAATTCCCTTGTTTTTTGATGCCGCTGGGCAGCTATTGGCTTGTGCCTCAATACCTCCACGAGGTTACTTTTATGAGTGCGCATACGAATAGATAGTGAGTTTCACCATTAATATCTCTTTATAAATAACTGTTTAACCGCAGGTAACACCGCTGGGAGCAGCTAGAATGTAAAATAGCTGCCTATGTATTTCAATGATATTATAATGTTGAAGCCTATATTTTGATTTAGATATCGTTCTTCACGAGAACTAAAGCAACGAATCATAAATCGACCAGCAGCTGATTTTGCGAATTTAGTGTCCTCAAGAGGCTATACTAATCCTCCTGACCATTTCTGACACATATGTGTCAAACTTGTAGTGAAACAGCAGTCAAGTATAAATTTGCAGACCTGTTTAAAGAGGGAACTTAACGACTTCCAAGAAACATTCAATACAATTTCAAACCTTCTCTAAACTTTTTCCCTCTTGCATGTATATCGCCAAATATTTAAAACATTAACTCGTTTGTAAAGTAATCAGACGTTTTATGTTGTTTCATTCATGAGAGTTTGATTCTTTAAAGAATAGGGGCGAGGCTCTTTAGTTACTATTAATGAAACCAGCCCAGCATTAGCCTTAACTGATCTAGAGAACCAAAGGGAAAACTAACTCTAATCCCGTCTAGTACAGGTCCGCTGTTCTCAAGATTTGGCAAATTTATTTTTATTTAACTTTGCTGCCGGATGTCCTCCCTTAGCCGCAGACGTCAGTAACCCAAGGGACGGAAGTTGTGTGCGCCATCTGTCTATCAACTGTGCAGAAAAAATGGCTCTGAGCACTATGGGACTTAACATCCGAGGTCATCTGTCCCATAGACTTAGAACTATTTAAACCTAACTAACCTAAGGACATCACGCACATCCATGCCCGAGGCAGTATTCGAACCTACGACCGTAGCAGCAGCGCGTTTCCGTACTGAATCGCCTAGAAGCGCTCGGCCACAGCAGCCGGCATCAACTGTGCAGACTTTGTCCTGTGAGTGATCGATTTTTAACTGTTTGCCTGTTTTATTTTCTGAGGCGGAAATTGAGACCCAGCTTAGCACTTGCCAGTTAGTGTCTGTCTGTCGTTCGGAGCTGCCTCTGTCATGCTTGTCGGATTTGGTGTGTTAACTGATTTATTGCTTGGAGTGTAACGGCCTAAAACCTGAAATATGTTTTGATCTTGCCTATCATCTTGAGAGGCGGTATCTGTGTACTGTAGAGCATCTTAATTTGTTTGGCCAATCTTGTAGCATTTTATATAAGATTGCATTTTATAGACTTTTATTTAAATGATCATTTTAGTATATAAAGTTGCCACCCTTTCACCGTATGACTTTTCTTAGAAGTTAAAATCAAGTTGCATCTTCGGTGGCAAAAAATTAATATTTTAATTGTTAATGTTTTGTACCATTTCCATCCCTCCTACGGGGGTGCATAGTTTGTGCGCTTGTGTAAATTCTTAAAACTTTTAGTTTAAAGTAATCTGGTGTGTTGCAGATTTGCACCAGTGTAGTCTTTCAGAGGCTGTTGTGGGCGGTCGTAACTATGGCCGTGTCAGAAGGGAGCGGCAATGTTCTCTGCCCAAAAGCTCATATGGTCAAAACTTATTTCTTTCGGCCTCTGAATAAATTGTAACTTTGATATTTAGAGGGTGCTTTCTGATTATAATTTTAAATCTGATTCTTTAAAAAAAATGCTTTTACGCACTATTAAAGTGAATAAAAATTCCCGTTTGTTAAAAGGAATTTGATTGTGATTTCATGAGTTACTCCCTGGCAACTACTTCCACGCTTACATAGTGTGATTAAATGTAAATAAAATAAATTCTGAAGAATATTCTTTGAAATTAAATCCACGGTTCAGTCCTCCTCGATATCGGTCTCTTTCCACAAGTTTGGGCCCCGAAATCGTGTTCCACGTTGCAGCAACGTTCGGGCGTGGTGGAGTCTTCAACATGCACAATTCGCATGTTTGGGGTGAGGATAACCCACATGCCACAGTTATTAGCCCTCATCAAGTGCGGTTCTTCGTTAATGTGTGGGTCGGTGTTGTTGGAGACTGTTTAATTGGGCCGTATTCGGAGGGTTAGCTGCCCTCTGTAATAAAAAACTGAGTGAAAGGATCGACGAAGAACCTGAACGGGTGTCATCGGACGTCCGTCAGAACAAATTCAACGAACATTATAGAACAAAATGAGATCAACAAACAAACGGTTCGAAGCCTCGTAGTGGAAAAAACTTTAATTCCTAGAATTTGGCCAGCAGCGGGAGGAGAGGTGATGGCGTAAAGTTCCCGATCACCAAGCTTTGGGCCAATGTCCCGATTTAAATATCAAAACTCTCCAGTGTGTCATGAAATGAGGCCATGTGACACTGCAGTTGGTGATCCATCAGTCGGATGCGGACATTAAGCTAGTCGGCCCGCTTGGTGCTATTCGCGTGGAGCAGGCTGCATCCCGGCACCAGGATTTACCTTTCCCTTCTCTCATCATCATACAACACAAACGCTTCACACACTAGACACAAAATACATACATGTAATATTACAAATATTGTAATAGAGCATTTTGTAACTAAACAAACGAAAAAAAATTAAGTAAACGAATCCGTCGTTGACTATTACCGCACTCGGCATGGTTACATCTGTTAACTCTCGTCTGGTTTTGTTCTTATGCGAGTGCAAATGATTGTTATTTGCTAAATAACTGAACAGCCCATTTTATTAGGATAATATACAGGGCCTTTCCGTAAGAGCGTGCAAAATTGTAACAGGATACAGAGAATGCGCCACTGAAGAATTTGAGGCGGTGAACCTGAGGTCGGAGAAGCCAGCTTAAGGAGGTATGGGAGTAAACTTGTCTACCGCTTTGTCTAGCGTTACTGTTTTCCAGTGTATTTACAACTAACATGCGCGCAAGTTTAGACGTACTGTGTTGTTTATTTACATGTACATCCTTAATTTCCTGCAAAGAAACAAGGAGGACGAGCCTGATTAGTGGCATGTCATGATTCAGGTTTTGTTTACTTCTCCATAAGGTGGCTCTGTTGTATCGTATTTCTACATCTACGTCGACATTTACATGGACACTCTGCAAATTACATTTAAGAGGGTTCATCGAACCACCTTCACAATTCTCTGTTATTCCAATCTCGGATAGCCCTGATTTTCCTTATTTTATCGTGGTGATCGTTCCTCCCTATGTAGGTCGGTGTTAACAAACTATTTTCGCATTCAGATGAGAATGTTGGTGATTAGAATTTCGTGAGGAGATTCCGTCGCAACGAAAAACACCTTTCTTTTAATGATATCCAGCCCAAATCCTGTATCATTGCTGTGACACTCTCTCCCATATTTCGCGATAATACAAAACGTGCTGCCTTTCTTTGAATTTTTCGACGTACTCTATCAGTTCTATCTGGTAAGGATCCCACACCGCGCAGCAGTATTCTAAAAGAGGACGGACAAGCGTAGTGTAGGCAGTCTCCTTAGTAGATCTGTTACATTTTCTAAGTGTCCTGCCAATAAAACGCAGTCCTTGGTTAGCCTTCCCCACCAACATTTTCTGTGTGTTCCTTCAAACTTAATACGCAGGTATTTAGTTGAATTTACGGCCTTTAGATTAAACTGATTTATCCTGTATCCTAAGTTTAGCGAATTCCTTTAGCACTCATGTGGATGACCTCACACTTTTCGTTATACAGACCCATTGATTACTAAGTGCTATTCAGAGACGCACAGTACGACACGATGGGGCAGTACCGGTGCAGTATTTCCTGGCCGCTGGATTGGATGGGGACGTCGTATTCCATGGCCTGCGTGGTTACCTGAACTGAATCCCATTGATTATATCCTATGGGGGTATCTAAAATCTCTTGTGTATGACACCTTATTGGATACGGGGATCGAATTGGTTTCCAGAATTGTATCTGCCTGTGATGTGGTTCGAAACACACCAGGGATATTTTTCAGGATGCGTCAGGACCTTGTTCGCTGATGTCATGTCATTTTCAGCACATTTTGTAAGACACAGTTCAAATGTACGTTCACTGTATCAATAAAGGTATTTGAACCTAACTAACGTAAATAAAAAGGTAAACAGTAATGTGATTTTACTCCTATTATCTCCTTAAGCTGGCTTCTCCGACCCCGGGTTTCTTACCTCGAATTCTTCAGTGAAGCATCTTCTGTGTCATGTTAAAGTTTTGCACGCTGGTACGGAAACACCCTGTATAATATTTGAGCTCCTGTACTGGTGACTCCGAAAAAAAGTAAAACTAAGAATAACAGAGTCAACATATATCATTGAGAACAATGAATTCGTCAACACAAGGACCGGAAACTGAAATCAGGATGGAACAATACCTACCGCTCTACCTAGGATCACAGCCCGGGCGGGCGGCGCAGGCTCGGTGCAGCCTCTGATAACAATATTTCTTAGCCACCGCTAAGGATTAGTTTCCTTTGGTATTTATAAAAATTTAACGTCATTTATTTCCCGGACCAGTTATGGCTGGAGTAATGCTAAGATAATGCTGTACCCAGTATCGACTGCGGACACTGATATCATTGGACATTTTGTCTGTTAGGGTTGAAGGAACCATACTCTCCGCACTTCGGGTAGTACGGTCCAATGGGAGCGCTGCCCGCTCACATTCTGCTCTGGTGTGTTCCGTGGAGCAGAAAAGACGGACTTGAAGTTGTATGCAGTGTGTCGCTGAGTTGTTCTTTGGTGAGGTGGTCTCATGTAATGGGATTGGGCGCAGGCGGTATTAAGGCTGCTCTACTGTTCTGTTAATCATTCACGACGTACTAGCATTTCTTGGTTAAATCTTCATCATTTCACATAGGGAGCTTGTCATGACAAGCACGAGTGGATTCCACCTACTTTTTCCGATTCTTTCTTCTTTGAGACGGTAGTAGCTTCGAAGCTCGGAACAGAATCTGTTCATAGTCAGTGGATCCCAAGTGATTAATAGTCACTCCAGTTACTCTTGCCTTCAGTTTAGCTTCCTAAATGGTTTGTGATTTCTATGAAATACTGTTTATATAGCGAACACATGTCTGAACTTTCACTACCACGTTTTCATGTGCACTGATTTAGATTTTTGAAGACGGTTATATGAAGTGGTATCTAAACATTCTGTCTCATTTCAGTACCCCTGGTTACTAATTTGATATTTGCCATGACTTCCATTCTCTAGCCATCATGCGATCGCGTGTTGCAAAATGTAAAATTTCTTCACAGTAATCAATTTATGCTTTTCGTCAGATATTTCGCAACAAAGCTAGGATTCACTTCTTTGATTTTATGTAGACCCGGTTCTTTGCACACATTTTTCAGTACTTAAGCTGCGCCGCTGGTCCAACTTTAAGAGACGCTGTACTTTATTCCACAGAAGTGTATATAATTTTTTCACCATTATTATTACATCCCGGCCCTCATATCACTATCGCACAGCAGTGGGCTATAAGCCGCCTTTCAAAATAATCTGAAGCGCCAAAGAAACTGGTATACGCATGCATATTCATATATAGAGATATGTAGGTCGACAAAATACGTCGCTGCGGTTGGCAGCGCCTATATAAGAAAAGTGTCTGGTGCAGTTATTAGATCTGTTACTACTGTTACAGTGACAGGTTATCAAGATTTAAGTCAGTTAGTTTGAACGTGGTGTTACAGTCGGCGCAAGAGCGATGGGACACAGCATCTCCAAAGTAGCGATGAAATGGGGATTTTCCCGTACGACCATTTCACGCGTGTACCGTGAATATCAGGAATCCGGCAAAACAACAAATCTCCGGCATCGCTGCGGCGAGGAAAAAGTCCTACAAGAACGGGACCGACGACGACCTAAGAGAATCGTTCAATGTGACAGAAGCGCAACCCTTCCACAAGTTGCTGCAGATTGAAATGCTGGGCTGTCAACAAGTGCCAGCGTGCGAACCATTCAACGAAACATGATCGATATGGGCTTTCGGATCCGAAGGCCCACTCGTGTACCGTTGATGACTGCACGAGACAAAGCTTTAAGCATCGCCTGGGCCCGTCAACACCGATATTGGACTGTTGACGACTGGAAACATGTCGCCTGGTCGGACGAGTCTCGTTCCAAATTGTATCGAGCGGATGGAGGTGTACGGGTATGGAGACAGCCTCGTTAATCCATGGACCCTGCATGTGGGCAGGGACTGTTCTAGCTGGTGGAGGCTCTGTAATAGTATAAGGGGGGGGGGGGCGTGTGCAGATGGGGTGATATGGGGCCCCTGATACGTCTAGATACGACTCTGAGAGGTGAGATGTACGTAAGCATCCTGTCTGACCACCTGCTGCCGCGAGGGATTAGCCGCGCGGTCTGGGGCGCTGCAGTCATGGATTGTGCGTCTGGTCCCGGCGGAGGTTCGAGTCCTCCCTCGGGCATGGTTGTGTGTGTTTGTCCTTAGAATAATTTAGGTTAAGTAGTGGGTAAGCTTAGGGACTGATGACCTTAGCAGTTAAGCCACATAAGATTTCACACACTTTTTTTTATCACCTGCATCCATTCATGCCCACTGTGCATTCCGAAGGACTTGGGCAATTCCAGGAGGACAATGCGACACCCGACACGTCCAGAATTGCTACAGAACGGCTGCAGGAACGGTCTTCTGAGTTTAAACACTTCCGCTGGCCACCAAACGCCCTAGACCTGAACATTATTGAGCATATCTGGGATGCCTTGCAACGTGCTGTTCAGCAAAGATCTCCATCTCCTCTTAGTCTTACGGATTTATGGACAGCCCTCCAGGATTCATGGCGTGAATTGCCTCCAGCACTACTTCAGACATTAATCGAGTCCATTCCCCGTCGTGTTGCGGCACTTCTGCGTCCTCGTGCATGCCCTACACGACATTAGACAGGTGTGCCAATTTATTTGACTCTTCAGTGTACATCCATTATTTCTGGCGTATTAGAGACGATTTTGAATTTGCAATGAAGTTCACTTCTTCACTGCTGAGCCTGCTGTTAACTATTACGCCTTTAAGTAACTGATATGAACAGACAAGTTATTGCTGCGTCATTAACTTATCCATTATTGCTGTAGTGCTACCGACAGAGCCCATCCTTCATTGGGTCAAAGAGCTGGAAGTCAGGTGGGAGATCTAGGCTGTAGGGCGGATAAAGGAGAACAACCCACCGCTCTGCAAAACACACACACAGATATACATATATATATAACCTAAGATGTAACACACCTCCTATTTCGTGAATGGCTACACTTATCGAAGCACTGTGTTTGACAAATTTTAGAGTGTCGGTTAATGTTTTTAGCGGTGGTATCAACGCAACGTATACTTTTTATAACTGCATTCAATAACTCTTGAGAAGACAATCGCAGTGACATGGCGTTTGTTAATGTTGACATTGAAACCTGCCGTAAAAAAAATCCAAGTAATGACCTAGAATTTGATTACACGGTGTTTGAAATCGGCATCAGCGGTGCAAACGCCGCTAAGCAAAGCTGTCGTGCTACGCTATGTCAGAATGTCAACACATTTACCTGTTTGCTTGTCTGCAATGCAAGGCCGCTCATTTCTGCTTCAACATTTGTTGCGTGCAGACATGAACATTTACGAGGAGAAGTTGGATGTACTACTCGTACTTTTATATGGTGTATGTAAAAGAAATGCCGTAAAAACTGTACAACAGTATAGGACTATCTATCCGGATTTCCAGTGTCCGACGCACCAGGCAGTTGTACGAATTGGCAAGAAGCTAGTGCGGACAGGCTGCTTGAACGTCAAAAAGACGACAAGAAAAGACAGCAACTGACACAGAACACGAAGAAGCTGTTCTGGCTACGACGCTAATCAATACCCATAGCGGTACGAGACGTGTTCTCAAGGAACGTGGAATCAGCCAGACGAGTGTCATTCGCTTCCTACATCGACAGAATTCCCATCCCCCACATCTGTCGCTACATCAAGCACTCTACGACCGTGGTTTCGAAAGTCGTACAGAATTTTGTTGGTTTGACCTTCAACAACTGAGAGACGACCAATACGTTTTTCCAATGTGTGCTCCATACCGATGAAGCAACGTTTACTATCCACGCTAAATGTAAATTTGCGTAACATGCACTACTGGGCAGCAGAAAATCCACACTGGCTTCATCAGGTGCAACATCAACAGCCGTGAAGCATAAGCGCGTGGTGCGGCATCGTAGGACATTACATTGTGAGAGCTCACATCGTCTCAGACATCGTAAATGAACATTCGTACACACTTTCAACCGGTTCTTCTAGAAGGGTTACCACTGAATTCGACAGTGTATGTGGCTGCAACACGACGGTTGTCCACCTCTCTCGTCCCGTCTTGCAACGCAAATAATGAGAACTTTCCTGGACGTCGGATAGGACGAAAATCTGTCGTAAATGGCTTGCGAGACCCCGATTCGACTCCTCTTGACTTCTTCCTTTGAGGAGCACTCAAAGATGCAGTCTACGACGAAGTCTCAACTACGCCAGATGATATACGTGTTGTCGAATCGCCAGTCCATGCTCTGCCATGTTATTCACTGCAATTGCATCTTTCCATCGTTCTTTCGAATGAAGATTGCAAATGTGCCTTTCAGCCCATGGTCAACAGTTTGAACACTGCTTGAATAAAGGATAAATTTATTTTTTTCGGAAGACAAAGTTTATGTTATATGATTTGTTTGGTTTCCAAACCACATTGTTTATTTCATTTACGTGTGTACGAAATTGTATTGCAATGTCAAATAAGTCGAAAGCGTATGTTGCACATAGCTGGTAACACTGTCATTACGCTCTTACGTTCAGCATGAAACGACGTTCTTACAGAAGAATATTTATTTTGCAGTGTACAGGTGGTCACCAAAGTACGAGTATTTTAATAAAATGCTTAGTTCAACGAACGTATTCAATACGATATACGAGTAATTTAGAGCAGTGTAGGTAGAACAGTTATCTGACAGCAAGCATTTTACCTCTAAGAACCACACAGTCACGTACAGGAAAAGACAGGTCAAATCTTCCTTCTAACATTTCGGTATTTAATGCAGTATTTGCTTTTTGCAGCGTATGAGACCTCTTTATTATTGATGAGTGAACAACTGATTTCTCTGTTTCAGCTCTCATAAATCTGGGAGGATATACAAATGTGAAACAGTTTTCTGAAGCTGATTGTGATACGCTAGATTCTAGCCTATTTCGTATTTCCAACATTCGTAGGTGAACCTGCAGCTAGGTCGTAAGCTGGTTCAAGGGGAAATAAAGATCTGCTGTCGTAACGCAGGCCTACCTTATGTTATACAACCACGAAGCCTGGTCCGAGACGCCTGCTTGGCAGCGTTTGCACCTTAAATGCCAACGTGCTCTCTCATTCTGGGACATTTCGGAATGTTTTTACGACAGGTTTCAACGTCAACATTAACAAACGCTATATCACTGTAATTGTCTTCTCAAGAGCTATCGAATGCAGTTATAAAAAGTATACGGTCCCATTAAAAAAGCATACTTGCTTCAATATCTCCGTTGATACCAATGCTAAAAACATTAACCAAACAAAAACAAAAGTGCCACTCGACGCTCTAACATTTGCCGAAAACCTCATTTCGATATGTGTAACCGTTCGCGAAATAAAAGGGGTGTTACGTCTTGTGTGACTCACCCTGTATATATGGTGAACATTAATAAAACTGACGAACTGCAGAGATGGCTTCTTGACTGTAAATGAAGGAAAAAAGGTCCTATGAACATCGTAGATAGATGGTGCGCGTGTAACGACACACTACAAAGCAGCATCGCATTCACGTCACAAATGATATTCAAAGTGGACTCCCTGGGATGTAATTCACGTGTTCACACGTCGCATCATGGATTACCGTACTCTTTCCCAAATCCCATTTCGAAAACCATCGACAAAATCCTTCCCGTAGAGGGAAATCAGCTGCTGATAATCCTTGCTCTAGTTGCAGGTGTAGGGGTAGTAGCTGTTGTCATGCAGCACACACATTATTGTTCTTTCGCTTACACCATATTGGTGGGCCACTTACCTGGAGCTTCTACTAGGGTTCGTCTCAATATTCTGTTGAATCCGTTCCTCCAAATCTGGTGTTCGCACGGTCTCACAGTGTCTGTGAGGATACTTGTTCTGGAATAACCGTGCTGCCTCTCGACCGTTTCCACTTGCTTGGTCGTACACAAACACCATCTCGGTATACTCCCGACGTGAATACCGGACCGTTCTGCTGCTTACAGTACGGTGCGTCTCTTAGAAAGTCTGGAACACACAAGAAACACACGGCACGTGGTCAGAGGAACTTCCGTCAGTGCTATCTATCGAACAATGACGCATTTCCGGACACATCTTCATAGGACCTTTCTTCCTCCGTTTCCAGTCAGCAATCCGCGGTGGTGGTGGTGGTTAGTGTTTAACGTCCCGTCGACATCGAGTTCATTAGAGACGGAGCGCAAGCTCGGGTTAGGGAAGGATTGGGAAGGAAATCGGCCGTGCCCTTTCAAAGGAACCATCCCGGCATTTGCCTGAAACGATTTAGGGAAATCACGGAAAACCTAAACCAGGATGGCCGGAGACGGGATTGAACCGTCGTCCTCCCGAATGCGAGTCCAGTGTGCTAACCACTGCGCCACCTCGCTCGGCGCAGCAATCCGTCCCTGAAGTCTATCCGTTTTATATATATGCTGGGTATCATAATTAAAGATTCAGTTTCATAACAATATTTAAAGAGAACCACTGCTCAGAAGGACGTCAAGTTTGAGCAGCATATTATTAATACAGGGGGAAACGTCAAGGGAAAAAAATCAACAAAATTGTACCAGTGTGAGCTTCAGAATATTTCAAACGCCTGGCACATAAATATTGAGTACATAAAGAATAACTGAGATATAGTTGTGTTTATGAGAAATAAATATTGAGTACATAAAGAATAACTGAGATATAGTTGTGTTTATGAGAAAAAAAATTCAAAAATATTAGGAAGATATATTTCTGTGTATGTGATAATATGTCTGGTGCAAGAACTATTCCTGTATATGTAACATTGTTCCATGCACCCCAAAATAAACACTTGCACCTGAATGAGAACTCTACGAGACCGATGCAGTGAAGATTTTGGACCTGCAGCTGACTCAATATATACAATTGTCTCAACCGAGATATAAGCAGCAACACGCAATACCAGTTACTAAAGGTAAGGGTGTAAGTGCATGTGCTTCTGGGCTGGAACCAAGAAAAGTGAGGAATCCGGGGACCGTGCACTGTGCTGACTGCGTTGACACAAATCTGTCACAGTCTTGTATTTAAAGTAAAATTACATTCTTTTGCCACAGTGAATTTTAGTCCGATTCATTTGCTATAATTTGATACTACTGATTGAATCAGTTTTAGAATTTGCTAAACAGTCAATAGTGTTTGAGACATAGGTCTCACAATCAGTTGTGTGTAGTTCGAATAAATTCTAGTGCAACTAATGACAGGTTCACTTGTATGTGTACTGCCGTCAAAGTAATATTTCTGCATAGATAGACTTTTAGCAGTACACTATAGAAGTATTGTGAAAGGTTTACACTATAAAGGAAATGTGTGTGAAATCTTATGGGACTTAACTGCTAAGGTCATCAATCCCTAAGCTTACACAATACTTAACTTAAATTATCCTAAGGACAAACACACACACCCATGCCCGAGGGAGGACTCGAACCTCCGCCGGGACCAGCCGCACAGTCCATGACTGCAGCGCCGAAGACCGCTCGGCTAATCCCGCGCTTTACACTATAAAGTCAGTGCGAAACGGTAGGTTATAGCTTCATTTGAAGTGACTGATAGGATTTCTTTAGGTTATTTCAATATTTTGTGTGTTCTGTATGTTTTGTTATTTCTTATGTGCGTGACATTTTGGGGGAACCAGATTTCCTTGTAGGTTTGTGCCGAGATAGTGATTTGTGCAAACATCGTTAAGACACGCAAAGAAAAACTAGCATAGAGCGAGAATAGGTCTGGGTATGATACAGATGACAATGTACAGGAATTTCCAGTAACTAATCAATCCGAAATGTCATGGTCTCAAATTCCTAGACGGGAAGGTGAGCAGCATGTGACCGATAATGTATCTGGCAGTGCTGATGAACAGGCTCAGATGAGCAAAGTAGTTCACTCAGCTGCTAGGATAAGTAAAGGTGATGCAACAGCATCAACAGTTGATGTTGTGCAAGCACCAGCACCAACAGATGATTTCTTGACTGCACTTACTGCACAATTGGAGCTCAGAGAGAAGCAACGCGAAGAGAAAGACAAATTAGAAAGCCTTGCTCGGGAACAGAAACAAAGGCAAGATCGCTTGATTCACTAGCAAGCTCTAATTTCACAAGTTAAACATATTTTAGCTGTAGATCGAGCAGAGCGCGAGGAAAAAGAAAGACACGAATGCCTAGCTCGTGAACGCAAGCAACAGGATCGTGATGCTCAGTTTCTGACAAAATTGAACGAAATTTTAGTCCAACGTGACAAGGTGAAAGTGTCACATTTGCACAGGATATCGATGGTGTAAAACAACAAGTCGCGGAATTAGTTGAACAAAACAAAGGTATTCCGCAACAGGTGCCACACTTGGATGAGCGTGTAGATCAGTTGGACAAGGCGCATAGCGTTATAGAAAATCATGTAAAGAACATCAATAGAACTGTTGCGAAATGTCGAACACTTCAGAGAAAAAGATTAAAGACTGAGTAACCAAGGCCGTGGCTCGGCTGGAGGTGCATGCGCAATCATCGACTGGCGCGACACCTGTTGAAAAAGTGCTGTACGGAAATGTACCACTTGATATGTACGGAGCAGGAAAAGCAGACTGCGAGAGCATGCAGCCGCTCTCTCCGGTGAATTATCCAGGCATTGTCGCTGCAACAGAGGCTGGAGTACTACCAACAGTAGCACAGGTAAAGGACGAAGAATCTTTAGTTAGGCACCGGCAATTTCAAACTTTTAGTGACGAAAGGAAAAATGTACAAGGAACGTGACTGTGCGCCAGTAGCCCTGCGGAAGTACCGATCACTCAAGGGTATGGAAAAAGGCATTGGTCCGCATTGAGCTCGTGATATTCATACAACTGATTCTCTTTTCTCCAAAGGTCTCTTTAATTTTCCTGCAGGCAGTATCTATCTTACCCCTAAATGAGATAAGCCTCTGCATCCTTACATTTGTCCTCTAGCCATGCCTGCTTAGCCATTTTGCACTTCCCGTCGATCTCATTTTTGAGACGTTTGTATTCCTTTTTGCCTGCTTCATTTACTGCATTTTTATATTTTCTCCTTTCATCAATTAAATTCAATATTTCTTCTGTTACCCAAGGATTTCTACTAGCCCTCGTGTTTTTACCTAGTTCATCCTCTGCTGCCTTCACTATTTCATCCCTCAGAGCTACCCATTCTTCTTCTATTGTATTTCTTTCCTCCATTCCTGTCAATTGTTCCCTTATGCTCTCCCTGAAACTCTGTACAACCTCTGGTTTACCAGTTAATCCAGGTCACATCTCCTTAAATTCCCACCTTTTTGCAGTTTCTTCAGTTTTAATCTACAGCTCATAACCAATAGATTGTGGTCAGTGTCCACATCTGCCCCTGGAAATGTCTTACAATTTAAAACCTGGTTCCTAAATCTCTGTCTTACCATTATATAATCTATTTGAAACCTGTCAGTATCTCCAGGCTTCTTCCAAGTATACAGCCTTCTTTCATGATTCTTGAACCAAATGTTAGCTATGATTAAGTTACGCTCTGTGCAAAATTCTACCAGGCGGCTTTCTCTTTCATTTCTTACCCCCAAATCCATATTCACCTACTGCGTTTCCTTCTCTTCTTTTTCCTACTATCGAATTCCAGTCACCCATGACTATTAAATTTTCGTCTCCCTTCACTATCTCAATAATTTGTTTTATCTCTTCATACATTTCTTCAATTTCTTCGTCATCTGCAGAGCTGGTTGGCATATAAACTTGTACTACTGTAGTAGGCGTGGGCTTCGTGTCTATCTTGGCCACAATAAGGCGTTCACTATGCTGTTTGTAGTAGCTTACCCGCACTCCTATTTTCCTATCGTTATTAAACCTACTCCTGCATTACCCCTATTTGACTTTGTATTTATAACCCTGTATTCACCTGACCAAAAGCCTTGTTCCTCCTGCCACCGAATTTCGCTAATTCCCACTATATCTAACTTTAACTTATCCATTTCCCTTTTTAAATTTTCTAACCTACCTGCCCGATTAAGAGATCTGACATTTCACGTTCCGATCCGTAGAACGCCAGTTTTCGTTCTGATGACGACGTCCTCTTGAGTAGTCGCAAGGACTAGGACATGCCAATACACAGAACGGCAGAATATGGGCAGCGGAAAACCAAACAGAACTCCCGCTGGGAACATGTTCTACAGTCCGCCAACTTGTTTCCGTATCTTGTAAACACTGGCACAATACTAATAAAAAGATTCAGTTTTCACAGTGAATATAACGGGGAAACCAGGAAAAGTAAGTGGAAACAAACTGCTTACACACAAACACAAACACACATACATACACACACACACACACACACACACACACACACACACACACACACACACACAGAGAGAGAGAGAGAGAGAGGGAATCTTCAACACAGAATTAAATGATGTTAATCATAATGTTCCCAGTCGTAAATTTTCGGCGCAAGTGACATTCTACATTAAATTCTCTATGGTTGCAGATGACAACCGGTGAAAGAGAAACAGCTATAACGCAAAATACAGAAAACTAGAAAAACCACAGCAAGTGGCGACGAGTACATACGTAGCAAAAAATTTAGTTGTTTTCAAATTGTAAACACATCCTTAAAAACTGAAATTTTTGCATGTGTAGATAGCAAAGAGCTATATTTCTGATATTTAACGGAAAGACAACAGAAAACCAACTATTGATACTTAACTTCAAAGAAAGATGGGTGGGTAAAAAGAAAGAAATTACGTTTGCTCAAGACGGAACCTATGCGAAGCAAATTTATGCGTCGCATTACTTACTGTAAGCCCCTCATAGGTACTGCAGAACGTAAGATGACTCCTCATGTTGTCAAAAACATTTCCTGTTCCTCCTTCATCAGGAAATGACACACAAAAATTTCAAGGAATCCTGTGAATACAAATGAAAATACGACGTCTTGTTCAGCAATCACGCAGCAAAGTTTACTTTAGAGCTGCTACATTAGATTTTAATGATAGTGCAGAGTTTCTTAGATTCACGTATGTACACTCTGAGCGTACAGACATTTCCTGGAAAATGAAGAACAACATTCGTTCAGGTAGTCCCTCATCATATTCCGCAACAGGTTATAAAATTCTATTAACACACTTGCCTCTTTACAGGTGCATTTGTTTACAGTTTGAATACCAATTACAGTTTCCTCGAGGTCCGCTACAATCACATATCTAGAGTTTCCTTCACTGCTAATGCTTTTAATTAGGGTGCGATGCGACTTTGTGTGGTCCTGCGAGTGATACGACAAACTAGTGCGGTCCTCCAATCACAAAGCGTTCTGTCAGATGCTTAAAACCTACTCTCCACGACAGTAAAATAATTGGCTCGACAAGGAACACTTCCAGTTTCGCAGAAGATGGCTTCTGAGAAGATGATAGCGAAAACAGCTTTGCTCGGCCAATATACGGAATTCGCAGAAGCTCAGTTCACAGAGGACGCTGGCAAGAATTGTTTTTGCCCTAGACTCTTGATCTTATACCCTCTGTGGACTTTATTACATGATGGAACAAAAACGACACAATGCGATGTCCCATTAAGATCGGATCCGAATGTCGCACAATAAGAAACCGACTAGCTGAAGCCACAGTTAAAAGAGCAAGAGGGAATCTGTCTCTGATCAGGCTGATGACTACACTGGAATCTTTAACGAGTTGGGAGTGATCTTTAACTGAAAATTGTTTCTCCACACAACAACATCGTTTTGCGACTCCATTATGAAAGAATCCTTGGAAACACACATGGTGGGAGAATCCAATGAACAGCAACACAGTGAATTGTATGTTGGACAATGCGTGGAACCTATCATTTCCCCGATTTTCTCTAAACGAAGACGACAGGGAGCAGTAACCCTGACGACAGCTGAGTTCCGCAGTTACATTAGCTGTAGCGTTGCCCGCGGGGTAGTGTGGTCTATTGGTCACTGTGATCTTAACGCATGTGCAGATACACATATCGGAAAGGGCAAGTTTTCATCAGTCTTCGATGGCTGACCTGGGAACGACTGGCAGGTTGTCACTCGATATACCGTACCGTGAAGTGAACTACGACCGGATGCAAGCCAGCAACTTCTTCGAATGAAAGTACAATATTTCTGCATAAGTTATTTATGTATATAAATTATATAATTTTCAGTAAATGTGCCATAATTGTGATAGCTAACATGTGTGAAACATTACGCTAATAATCATGTCAAATCATGTGCAGTAAATGCGGAAATGTAAAAAACAATATTTAACTGTCACTATCCTAAATAATTTTATTTTGTTTCATCTATTATGTAAATGATTGGATTATGATCTATGTTGACTTAATAATCATGTTCCCACCCGGCTAGCCGCACGGTCTAACGCGCTACTTCCCGAGTGGGAAGATGTGTAGGTCCCTGGTACGAATCCGTCCAGCGGATTATTGTCGGGGTCCGGTGTGCCGGCCAGCCTGTGGGTTTTCAAGGCTGTCCATCGTCTTCCTCGGCGAATGCGGGCTGGTTCCCCTTATTCCGCCTCAGTTACACTTTGTCGGCGATTGCTGCGCAAACACCGTTTCCATGTACGCGTACACCATCATTATTCTACCACGCAAACAGTTTGGGTCACACTCGTCTGGTATGAGACGTTCCCGGGGGGTCCACTGGGGACCGAACCGCTCAGTAACCCTGAGTTAGGTGTGGTGAGGCGGTGGGGTGGGTGGACTGCTGTGGCCTGTTGTGGGGTTGTGAACCACTGAGGGCTACGGCGGGACGAAGTCTCTCCGTCGTTTCTAGGTCCCCGGTTTAATACATACATATGTACATACTCATATAATCACAAATAAAAGTGTGTCATTTAATCAGTTTACGTAGCCAAAAGTGTGTTACGTTATTTGGAGTCCAAATGCAAACATGGAAGTGTTTCAGCAGCGCGGAAGATAAATATTTCGTGACCAAATGAAGATGATCTTTAATAGTGCGTTATTTATTTCGATTACTCGTTCATGACATTTCTTCGGGTAACACAGTGGTGCAGGAAACGATGGGAGGGGAAAGAGGTTGGGGTTTGTGTGTGTGTGTCAGTACTTAATAAGGTTTAAACATAATTGTTAATAACGTAATCCAGTAAATTGAAGTGCAAGAGCAAAATTAAAACACAAGGAAAATTACCAGCACTTAATCCAACAAATACACCGTAACTTAATATCCAACAATAATGTGCCAACGCCAAAAAAATGCGGCCTCCTACAATTAATTAATTAGAAATGATACACAAATCTCCAGAACTAATGGAAACTCAGCTAATCAAAAACATGTTGGTTGGCTGATTGATTGATCTGGGGGAAGGGACCAAACAGCGAGGTCATCGGTCCCATGGGATTAGGAAAAGAAGTTGGCCGTGCCCTTTCACTGGAACTATCCATCAAAAAGAGATGAAGGTAAATAGACAACGAAACCACATCGAACCAGCCTACACCATTTAGTCAAAAGGACAAAATCAATCAGAACAGTAACTAAAAGCGAGGCTATCGATTTATATGCCAAAAAGGTAAATCAGTTAAGACCAACTGCCAATAAAATAAGATACATCCTCAGTTTCTAACTCGCATAGAATCTCTCCTACTATGGATTGTGGTTTATTAGTCTCATAACGTACATAAACTAAATCATTTGATTCAGGTACAGGAGACATGTCAAAATTGTTGTAAAGTTTCACCATAAATACTGAACAGCTGATGTTAACAAATAGCATAGTAATAATAATACAATTTTGTTGTACATACGTACAAAAAAACCAACATTTAAATACTCCTTGCTCAAATTATCATTTAATGCTCTATGAATTCTTCTGTTGAAAAGTAACATTTCTCTGACAGAACCCGCTGCACCCTTGTTTTTAGAATCTCCGGCTTGGGTATTGGCCCATTAACTTACTATATATTGTCATCCCCACATACTGTGGAATCTGCACATATAATTTCAGTTGGTGAGTGAGTAGCAAAAAATGGCTTTTATTTCTCGTGTTGTATGTGCGGTTAAAATGATTCTCCTCAAATAATTTTTATCTACTGGTACTTCTTTCAGATAACAACACTAGGCCTCGCGGCAACACTGTTGTTATGACTATAGAACACCTAGCACAGCTTAAGCTGAAACACAGGTACAGGTGTCCAAATACCGACTTTCACGCCGAGCACAACCGACACGACACTCTTCTTGTGCACTGCCCTTCAGACCAAGGTTAATATCTGCCTGTGTCTCGGCAGCACGGTCTTCCCGGATCCAAGACGCCACGCACCGTCCGCTCCCAAGCAGGAAAAGATGCCTCGTGTTTATAACAAATATAATAATAAATTCTCGCTTTAGTTGTTATTTTCTTTGAGTTTGGCCTCTCATATCGTGTAAGATGTTAACTTTGAGTAGATACTATGTATCCATAACATCTATATGATGATGCTGCTAAAGCGAAACACGTAAAAGTAGCACAGTAAAAGAATTTAACGACAAAGAAAATAGTATATTATTGAGCCACACATGGTAAGATATCCAACGCCTATATGAGACAATAAGTGTTTGGCGCAGTTGTTAGATCGGTTACTGATGTTACCATGGTAGGTTATCAAGATTTAATTGAGTTTGAACGTGGTATTATAGTCGGCGCACGAGAGGTGGGTCGCAGCATCTCCGAGGCAGCGATGAAGTGGGGATTTTCCCGTACGACCCTTTCACAAGTATACTGTGAATATCAGGAATCCTGTAAAACACCAAATCTCCAGCATTGCTGCGGCCGGGAAAAGATCCTGCAAGAACAGGACCAACGACGACTGAAGAGAATCGTCAACGAGACAGAAGTGCAACCCTCCATTAAATTTCTGCAGATTTCAATGCTGGGCCATCAACAAGTATCAGCGTGCGAAACATTCAACGAAACATCATCGATATGGGCTTTCGGAGCCGAAGGCTCACTCGTGTACCCTTGATGGCTGCGCGAGACAAAGCTTTAAGCCTCGCCTGGGCCGGTCAACAGCGACACTGGACTGTTGATGACTGGAAACATGTTGTCTGGTCGGACGAGTCTCCGAATTATATCGAGCGGATGGAGGTGTACAAGTATGGAGACAACCTCGTGAATCCATGGACCCTGCTTGTCGGCACGGACTGTTCTAGCTGGTGTAGGCTCTGCAATAGTATACGGCGTGTGCAGTTGGAGTGATATGGGACCCCTGATTCGTCTAGATACGACTGTGAGAGGTGAGATGTAGGTAAGCCTCCTGCATAATCACTTGCATCCATTCATGCCCATTGTGCATTCCGACGGACTTGGGCAATTCCAGGAGAACAATACGACACCCAGTACGTCCAGAATTGCTACAGAACGGCTCCAGGAACGGTCTTCTGAGTTTAAACACTTCCGCTGAACATTATTGAGCATATCTGGGATGCCTTGGAACGTGCTGTTCAGAAGAGATCTCCAGCCCCTTTTAGTCTTACGGATTTATGGACAGCTCTGCAGGATTCATGGTGTGAATTCCCTCCAGCAGTACTTCAGACAATAGTCGAGTCCATGCCACGTCGTGTTGCGGCATTTTTTCGTGCCCTACACGATTTTAGGCAGGTGTACCAATTTATTTGGTTCTTCAGTGTATATTGTCCATTTACTGCTATGTGGCAAACTGAAGCAGATGTAACGCCAAATAATGTCAGTGTAATCCGTGTGAATGCAGTTGTAGCTCGAAAAAGCGATGTTCTGAAGTGGGAGGGCAAAATATTGTGACTGCAGTTGCGGTGTTATTAACAAGAGTATTCCTAACCTACATAACGAGCCTGTGTCATTGTCAGTATTCGAAGGCTCATCTGAGGATGACTGGCAGGTGTCCACTCGAAATATTGTACAGTGAAGTGAATGACGACCGGTAGCAACCTTCAACGTCTTCGAATGACAGGCGAATATTAAAGTGTGTAAATTACACAGCGGTGACAAGTCGTGGGATAGCGCTATGCACATATGTAGATGGGTTAGTATCGCGTACACAACTTATAGAAGGGCAGTGCATTGGCGGAGCTGTCATTTGTACTCAGGTGATTCATGTGAAAAGGTTTCCAACGTTATTATCGCCGTACGATCGGAACTGACAGACATAGTAACTGGAATGGTATTTGGAGCAAGACGCATGGAACATTCTGTTACGTGCAGCCTTGACGTCAAATATTATCCCTCCAGGTTCGTTGTCAAATACGGGTTGTCTAGGAATCCTTCGCACTCGGTTCGCCAGACAGTGAACTCAAACAAGTCGTATTAATGAGTTTTATTACAAAAAGCAAATGACAATACTTCTGACAATTACACACAAGTGTCGCAAGCGGCCGGCCGGAGTGGGCGAGCAGTTCTAGCCGCGTCAGTCTGGAACCGCGCGACCGCTACGGTTGCAGGTTCGAATCCTGCATCCTGCCTCGGGCATTGATGTGTGTGATGTTCTAGGGGACTGGTGACCACAGATGTTAAGTCCCATAGTGCTGAGAGCCATTTGAACCTTTTTTTTTTCGCAAGCAAAGGGCTTCTTCAATATAAAGAATCAGAAGTCTGTGCTATATAATTACAAGCGAAGTAACAAGCGTTGGCGCTTCTATTCAAGTCGCTCGTCTTGAAGCTGCTACTGAACTGGGGCGTCGCCAGTCGGTGGCCACTGCTGTCGCGTTGTCGTCTTGGAGAGGGGTCGGGCACCGTGCGATTGGCTGACGTCTTCTCACGACCATCTCTTCTCTATCGTTCTCGACTGGCGTGCCGGCGCTGGTCTTTACGCCGTAACACATTCCACTTCGGAAATCGTTAAATAATTCAATATTTCGAGATCCACAGTGTCAAGAGTGTGCCAAGGATACCAAATTTCAGACATTACCTCTCACCATGGATAACGCAGTGGCCGACGGCCTTCACTCAACGACCGGACCGAGAGCAGCTTGTATAGAGTTGTCAGTGCTAAAAGACAAGCAACATTGCGTGAAATAAGTGTAGAGATCACTGTAGCACGTACGGCGAACGTATCCGCTAGGACTATGCTCCGAAATTTGGCGTTAATGGGCTACAGGAGCAGACGATGCACTCGAGTGCCTTTGCTAGGAGCACGTCATCGACTGCAGTGCCTCTCGTAAGCTCGTGATCATATCGACTGGACCCTTGACCACTGGAAAAACGTGGCCTGGTCATGTGAGTCCCTGTTTCAGTTGATAAGAGCTGATGCTAGAACTCGAGTTTGGCACAGACTCCACGAAACCATGGACCCAAGTTGTTAACAAGGCACTGTGTAAGCTGGTTGTATAGTGTGGGCTTTGTTTACAAGGAAATAGGCTGGGTCCTCAGATCCAGCTGAAATCGTCATTGACTAGAGATGGTTATGTTCGGCCACCTGAAGACCTTTTGCGGCCGTTCATGGACTTCATGTTTCCCGCGCGGGTAGCCGCGCGGTTTTGGGCGCCTTGCCACGGTTCGCGAAGCCTCCCCCCCGTCCGAGGTTCAAGTACTCCCTCGGGCATGTGTGTGTGTGTGTGTGTGTGTGTGTGTTGTCCTTACCGTAAGTTAGTTTAATTAGTGTGTAAGCCTAGGGACTGATGACCTCAGAAGGTCGGTCCCACAGGAACTTATCACAATTTTAAAATTACTGCTAGTTCTGTTTGCTTGCTAATTACAAGTTCCAGTCTAAATTTTACTGCCTCAGTAACTGTTCATTATTGTATTCCATAACAGAGGCTTAACGAATTTGCAATTTTTAGTGTTAACTTCACTCATTTAAAGTTATGTAAAATTTCACTGGCAAAACTAATAACTAAAGATACACCAGAGTGTGCAACTTCATTTATTCTGTAATTAGCTTAGCGAGTGACTTCTGCTGGCTTCGTACGTATTTAGTAAATATAGCAAATCAATTCCCCATTTTCTTTAACTCAGTTCAATTCAATCTTTGAATAATTACATGTAAATCGCTTGTCTTTTTTCCAGATTTTCCATTATGTTACTGGGAGGTTACTGAAAATCATTTTTTGTGCAACGAAGTTTCAGTTACAATCTCAGTAATTTAACCAGCAACTTCATTCAACTTTCCTCTCAGAATTTAGTATTTCGTAATAAATAACTGCAAAATCAATGGTGTGTGACTCATTTATTTTCTCGTCAACTGTTGTGCTGTGAAAAAGCATGACAACCTTCTGTTGCCACGCCAGTGACTATTTGCTTGATGTTCTTTGCCATCATCTTTTTTAGGATTTTTGATTTTCATTGCCCTAGTGGGCTTTCGACCCTTTAATTATCGCTTTTTTTGCTAATAGGTATATTTTGCTTTAAATATTATATTTACATTAGATTTAGAACAGATTCTTTCTTCAGAAGGGCCTGTTGCGCACTTTCCTCCTACTGACAGGTATTATTTTCCTTCGGTAACGATAGGCTTATTCGCCGTAAAATTTCAGTAAACATTCGCGATAACGATCAGTTATACTGCAATCCAATAGGCCGTTAGGGAGGAGGAGGTTACAGCATGTATGAGGATTGTGTATCGAGCACTATGTATCTGAGTGCCTAACATTGTGTTGTAATGTACAGGGGGTCCCAAACTCTTAGACAGACGCTAGTGATGATAGTTGTGTATGGGATGGAAAATCGGTAGGAAATACAAGGAGGCAAAATCGAAATGGTTGCAGGCAAAATGTGAAGATACCGAAAAATGACTGATCACTGCAAGTAAGAATGTTGATCCACTGCACCGTCAAAGAAATACGGCCCATGAAGTGCTTACTGGACGTTGCAGCCCAGATCATAACATGTGGAGGATTATTATCTAATTCTTCATAATAATATGCGTTTTCCTTGCTCCAGAAAAAATAAATTGCAATAAATTGCACATTCGCCTGAGAAGAAAACTTTTCCCCGCTGTGAGAGCGTCACAAACACATCCAGTAATGCTGAACAAACTCCCTGTCTTCGCCGCTTGTCCTCATCTCTCAACTCATTTACGAATGTTGGCCTGAAAGCTTTTAATTCCAGATCTTTTTTCATGTGTGTCAGCACAGTCATTTTTGGAATTCCAAGTTCTGCAGATCGTTTCCGCAAAGTTTTTATGGGAGATCTGGTCACAGAATGAGCCACTGCTGCACATACTGTTTATGGTCGATCTGTCTCCCTTCCATCCAAAATGGGTCGGATTCCGCAGACTTTTTGTTGCCATTGCAGTACCGTTCGCTTTGGTGGAGTTTCTTTATGGAGTCGTGCCGCAAAATCTCGTGGCACATCTCTTATGGTTTTACTGGTGTGTGCACGTTCATGAGCCCATACACTTGCCATGACACATTTCTCCACACTATGGGTACTTGTGTCCGCCAGCCTAAGAGAAAGCAATGATATATGGAGTATACACTAATGAGCCAACACATTATGATTACCTGCTTAATAGCCTGTTTGACCGTCTTTGGAACGAGATGCATCACTGACTCTGCCTATCAGAGATACGACCGTGTTGGTAGGATTGTAAAGGTATAAGGTATTAGATGTCTAAGTACAGGCCATGTAATTCGATTAGATAAGGGGCCGCTGAGTTGCATACTCGGTGATTGCGCCCAACAGCGACCCAGATGGTTTTTATAGGATTTACACCAGGCGAATTTGGTCGTTGAGGCGTCAACGTGAGTTCAAAACAACGCTCCCTAAACCACTGTAGCACGGTTCTGGTTTCGAGTAACGGACAATTATCCTGCTGAAAGATAACATGGCCTTTGGAGAAGGCACCGAGCATGAAGGGATGCAGGTGCTTCGCAGCTGTCAGCGTGTCTTCGATTACTACCACAGGTCCCATGCAAGCGCAGGAGAATGTCCCCCGTAGCATAATACTGCTTGCACCACCATGCGTCCTTTGCGCGCTGCTCGTTTCGAGCTGCCGTTCACCTCGATGACGGCGTTTGCGGTGACGACCATTGACCTAGTGTAGTAAAAATGTGATTCACCCGAAGAGCGGACACTTTTCCATTGACCGACAGTCGAATCCCGATGGTCCGGTGCCTACTGAAATCGTAATTTACGATGTAGTTGGGTCAACATGTGAACACGTAGGGGTGGTCTGCTGCGGAGCTACATGTTCAATAATGTACGATGAACGGTCCGCTCCGAAACAGTTGTGCGTGCACCAGTACTGTGCTCTTTCGGCAGAGATGCCACAGATCACAACCTATCCTACATTACAGAACCGACAAGCCTCCGAACCCCATTTCCTGTGAAGAGTCGTGGACGTCCAACTCTTTAGCGCCTACAGGTACGAGGGTAATCCCAAAAGTAAGGTGTCCTGTTTTTTTATAAGTACGTAGACCTTTTTATTTCTACAATGGTTTACATCAGTTTACAGCTTGAACATTTAGCTATTTTTCGACATAATCACCATTTCTGTCGACGCATTTTTGTAGACGCTGTGGTAGTTTTTGTAGGCCCGTGTCATACCAGCTCGCCGCCACGCTGTTCAGAAAGCTATGAACCTCTTCTTTCACCTCGTCGTCGGAGCTGAATCGCTTTCCGGCCAAATGTTTTTTTAACCTAGGGAACAGGTGATACTCACTAGGCGCCAAGTCAAGACTATGAGTGAGTGGGTGATTGTGTCCCACTGAAACTGTTGCAGGAGAGCAACGGTTTGCCGAGCGATGTGTGGGTGAGCGTTGTCTGGGAGAATGTGTACGCCCTTGCTCAATATTCCTCTTCTCCGGCTCTGAATTGCCCGTTTGAGTTTTTTGAGTCTCACAGTACCTGTCAGCGTTAGTGGTGGTCCCAGCGATTCTGCTCCGACGACGAGGTGAAAGAAGAGGTTCATAACTTTCTGAAGAGTATGGCGGCAAGCTGGCATGACATGGGCATACAAAAACTGCCACAGCGTCTAGAAAAATGTAACTAGAGAAATGGTGATTGTGTTTAAAAATAGCTAAATGTTCAAGCTGTAAACTGATGTAAACCATTGTAGAAATAAGCAAAAAATGGTTCAAATGGCTCTGAGCATTATGGGACTTAACATCTGAGGTCATCAGTCCCCTAGAACTTAGAACTACTTAAACCTAATTAACCTAAGGACATCACACACATCCATGCTCGAGGCAGGATTTGAACCTACGAACCGTAGCAGTCGCTTGGTTTCAGAGGGAAGCACTTAGAACCACTCGGTCACTGTGGCCGGCTAGAAATAAACAGGTGTATGTACTTATAAAAAAAATAGGAGACCTTACTTTTGGGATTACCCTCGTAGCTCCATTCTAGCTCTTCCCGTGGATGCTCACGACAGTATCATGTGAACATTCGACCATCTTCGCTGTTTTGGAGATATTCGTTCACAGACTCTACGTAATGATAATCTTCCCTTTGTCAAAGTCGCTTATCTCAATGTATTTACCCATTTGCAGCCCGTATTTACGCTGGGGAGATCCCATCGGTATCTGCTCCAATTACATACTTTTGTTACCGCGTCACGTGCCCGCAACGCCACCGAGTTGCATCCAAAGTCGCGGTGGGCAGAGGTCATAATGTTGTGGGTGCACAGTGTACATACACATAAAGACCAAGAAAACAATGGGGTGACAGGACTTTCGGACCCTACAGTATAGAGTTCCGGTCAATATCAACAATGGTTACGAAATGTGTGAGCCTGCGAGAACGAATGCTGGCCTGTTTCCTGCAGCGCCTCGCCGGAAGAGCTGCTTTCTTGCCGCGGTGTCTTCTGGTGCCGGCCCGTTTATTCGGAGCCATTAATAACCACTTGTGCCGCGTGGCGCGCCGCTACTTTCTCTTTTTCTCTTTCAGACGTCGCGCTGGAATGACTGATGGGGCCCTTCCGGATTAGCCTACTCTGTCTGGCGATGAGCCGCTTCTTGCGACTACAGAGTAACTCTGCTCTCTGCCTTTACGGCATGCGTGACTGCGGGAGAAGCGTATTGATGCAAAATGCCTCGTCTAAGTGGGAGCTCTTTGTTTGATTACTATTTTCCAGATACACTAATGGACAAAGAAACTGCGGTACTTCACCTCATTCGTCCATACATCAAATTTTGCACTCCGTTAACGTCGTCATGGAGGTGAACTTTCATAGATGGGGAAGGAGTTAAATTTTACATCGCAAGAAGAAAAAGCCATTACAAATAACATCTGCAAATCATACTAACAACAAATTATTACTAGCGTAAGCTGCTCGCATCAGCAATTATGGGAATTACTTTAGACTAATTTATACGTGCATTTGTACATAGATGTGCAAAACTTAAGGACGAAAATATCTTTCGATCGATGTGTCACTGGCCAGTGACGTAACTCGATGAAACTTGGACTGTTTATCTAAAGAACTATTACACTACACTTAGACGACAAGTCATGGGATACCTCCTAACATCCTGTAAGACCTCCTCTTACCTTCCTAGCGCAGCAACTCCTAGTGTCATGGGCTCAACAACTCACTGGAAGTCCCCTGCAGAAATATAGAGCCATGCTGTCTCTATAGCCGTCCATAATTGCGTAAGTGTTGCCGGCACTCTCGTTTATGTTCCATTGGATTCATGTCAGGCGCCCCAATTGTCCAGAATGTTCTTCAGACCAATTGCGAACAATTGTTGCCCGCTGACACGGCGCACTACGATCCACAAAAAATACATCGTTGTTTGGGAACATGAAGTCCATGAGTGGCTACAAATGAAGTAGCCAGACGTAACCACTTCCAGTCAATAACCGGTTCAGTTGGACCACAGGACCCAGTCCATTCAATGTAAACACGGCCCACATCATTATGGAGCCACCATGAGCTTCCACAATACCTTGTTGACAATGTGGGTCCATGGCTTGGTGGGGTCTGCGCCACACTCGAACCCTACCATGAGCTCTTACAAACTGAAATCGGGACTCATCTGACCATGCCACAGTTTTCCTGTTGTCTAAGGTCCAAAGGATGTGGTCAAGAGCCCGGGAGAGACGCAATAGTCCACTAACGCCATATTCACTGCACTGTACCAACGGATACGTTCGGCGTATGTCCCACACTGATTTCTGTGGATCTGTCATTCACTGTTGCTTGTCTGTTAGCAGTGACAAATCTATCCAAATGCCGCTGCTCTCGGTCGTTAAGTGGAGGTCGCCACCTACTGCGTTGCCCATGGTGACAGGTAAGGCCTGAAATTTGGTGTTCACGGCACATTCTTGACAGTGTGGATCTCGGAATATTTTATTCTCTAACGATTTCCGAAATGGAACGTCCCATGTGTGTAGCTCCAACTACTATTCCGTGTTCAAATTCTGTTAGTTCCCATCGTGCGGCCACAGTCACGTCGAAAATCTTTTCTCATGTATAACCTGAGTACAAATGACAGCTCCGCCAATGCATTGCCCTTTTATACCTTGTGTACGTGATATTACCGTCATCTGTATTTCTGCTATCCCCTGGTCATTACAGAAGGTGGGACTTGGTCCTTGCCGGCCAGAGTGGCCGAGCGGTAGTAGGCGCTACAGTCTGAAGCCGCGCGATGGCTACGGTCGCAGGTTCGAATCCTGCCTCGGGCATGGATGTGTGTCATGTTCTTAATTTAGTTAGGTTTACGTAGTTCTAAGTTCTAGGTGACTGATGACCTCAAAAGTTAAGTCCCATAGTGCTCAGAGCAATTTGAACCATATTGTATCAGAATAAATTATCATTTCTGTTCGTTTCATTGCGTATTTCTTTCAGTTAACTCCTCTTCTATGCTGTAGCCGTTTTTTCTATGTGTGGAAGAAGTTTTATCTAGCTACGTTGCTTGGCAGTGACACACCGTGTGAAAGTTACTTTCGTCCTTAAGTTTTGCACACCGGTGTATCAGGAGAAAATCGGCGACTTTGAAAAAAGCCACCGCTCTACCTTGTACATTACTTACCTGCACTTTTTGTGTATTACTTCGTACTAAGCATTGCTAAAATTTTATTGACTTCTTATAAGTAAGGAATCCACAGTTAAATAATTGTGCATTCTGAAAGGAACACTCAAACAAATTAAGATATACTGAGGTGTCGACATGATGGTACAATTGCTTCATAATCCAGTTCACAGCGTTAGCTAATTTGTTGTAGTCACTGACGGACTGGTACAACCAGTTTCGTAACATGCAGGTACATCTTCAGGTGTATTTAAGGTGTAATGACGGATGTTATCTAAATGGCTTAATGCGTTTAGCAAGGTGTAATCAGAAGAACTACTGACACAAACGGGAGTCAAACGTAATAAATTTCACTGATAACATGTTCGGACAGTGCCAGACGTCCATGTGGTAACGTGAAATCGTCTAGCCTGTCGAACATGTGAATACTCAAATGACATCGGAGGATGCGCCAGTGTATACTGCTCTCATTCTGTGATACCATCTCAGTATGTTCAACAGTCTAGATGCTTACCACACGGACAACTTTCTTTGATTAAGTTTGGCCTTGCTAAACGCATTAAGGGGAGACGGAACGCAATTTTTATCCCTATTCTGCCAGTGCTATTTTACCCTTTGAATAGGTACACTTTTCAAAAGGACTATAAGTGATAAAACAATAAAATTTTTATTGCGTATATATAACATATATGCCTCTATTTACAAGTAAAATGAACACAATACCTCTTATGGTTTTGAAGACAAAAATTTTATTTTTTCACTAGTAAAATTTAACCTTTTTTGTACATTAATTATTATAAAACTGTTTCTGATTGTTTGGTGGTACTCAATTTACTTGTAATAGCCTATTACCATCTGCAGTACAAATTGACCAAATTTCATGTTTCTAACCCCATTAGTTTATCAAATAATGTTACCTGAAAGTAAAAAAATGAGGTTTTGAAAAAAACCATTTAAAGTTCTATATTGCAGTTCTAGTACAGTTATTGATGAGAATTACTTACCACTGATATTTTCCTGCGCCATACTGAGCATTACCTGAATCATACTGATCTTCTCTTGGTCCCTCTTCTTTGTTGTCTGGCTTCTTTTGTGCATTTTAAATTAGCAATATCTGCTTTGCGGATTCTCTCTTTCTCTACTTTCACCAATGATTTTGCAGTATTTCCACTAGATTTTTCCCCTATAATTCCAAAACATCCAGTTTTCCAATTACATCATCATTGAAGTATAAAATAGCATCATAAACACCAAATTTTAGGGTTGTAAGCTGAACGAATACAGTTTTCGGCAACCGATTCCAAATGGCAAAATTCACACATTCATTAAAGTTTGAGTTTTCCCATGAAAACATTTCTTCAACAAGGTATCTTTACAAAGGTCTCTAAATATGCGTTTAATTTCATTCATTACTGATGCAGGTAAAAAAGGTTTGGGGTCATATCTGGCACTTCCCTGTACTTGCACCAAGTGCCAGGATCATTCGGGAAAAGACCGTGAACTGGATTTTCATTTGTGGAAAGCTTATGGAAAAAGATAGCCCATACAGCATTTTTTATGTTTCCTAAATTTCCTACATTTCTTCTTATGAGCAAGCCATAATAATTTTGTAATTATCTATTTCAACATTTGTCAGGCGACCTTTACCACCTATCTTCTTACCATCCTCCGATACTATTTTTGACTTCCTTTCGATAATCTTCTCAACATGGACCCCATTCTCTTCTGGACATGACCAATGCACTCTAATTTAGAAATTGTGACATTAGTACCATAGGGTTGTTCTGCACATACCCCGTCATAAGCCTTGCTGTCACCGTCCCCAGATTGCACAGAGCGTCAGGTAAACCATCATATCTCACGAAAAAATTGTCGTATTTGTATAAAACAAAAACTGTTTCACGCAGGAAAGACCAGGCATTTCAAATATGCTAAAATCTAAAAATCGAATTTTTGAAGCCCACTTGCCTTCAGTCTCCCCTTAAGCCAATAGATTTTGTAGATTTTTTCGGATATATTTTCTAAGTATTTTCGTGTAAGCGACCTGTGGTCTTCGGTGGCTCGTTGCGAAGGAATAACGAAATTATAATCTACTCTGTTTGTTACCAAAACTCCACTACAGCGACAACACCTGTTTTATCCAATTCCAAAACGTACCACACACAACACAGCGTAATTTAACAACCCTAAGATGTGAAAGTCCTGTGATGTGCTAGCTATCACTGTGGGGATAGCTTTGCATAGCGTCGTAGTCTCCTGCATTAGATTCAGTGAACCCATATAGCAGGCGTACATAGACCAACTCGCTCTTACATCAGTAAATTTATCTCTACGGCTGTTGACGGACAAATAACACTGCCGGAAAAACAACAGACGCCAAGAGCAGAGTGCAAATTACTGTTGTGGGCAGCAAGTAGCTACTGCTAGTAACACGTTTGTTTTCAAATACGACATATGGCGCACACCGCCGCCATTTAAACTGTTGTACAGATGTTTCCTGTGTATTACGAAGATAAATAGCGCTAAGAAAACAAACGAAACGCTGTTACTCTATAATCAGCCACCGGAGACCGCGGGCTTCTTATACAAAATATAAAACATTCCCGAACAATCTCCGAAATTATACCGGTGGAGTCCGTGTTTTCCCTCCACAAGAAGTGGCTTAATTGTTTCCGGATGTCTGAGGATTTTCATTTTCCTGCCTGATATTCACCAGAAGCATGTTACAGACTTTTGCAGCAGAATATAAAACTCCTCGTGATTACAGATAAGAAGGAACGATCTGTAATTGCTTTGAAGAAACTTTAATTGCCAAAAGCGCGTCCAGTGCTATTTATTCCTGATGATAGGTTTCAACAGCTAAGACTGTCAACTTCTGATCTTCAAAAAACTCTTGTTGTATACCCCTGTCCAATCTGTTCCATTATGACTGTATCACTCATACCATGTTGACATTATAGTCGATATTACGTAGCACATTCACAAACTATGTGGAATGTGCTGCAGGAACGGTAACAACAAGCTTTTTATAAAGATCGGAAGATGAAAGTCGTAACTGTTGAAAGCGGTCACCAAGAATAAATAGCACTGAATGCGATTTTGGTTATTAAATTTTGTTCATATAAAACTCAGTCATGAACTGCAGATAGAGACGCAGAGTCTATATGACTATTATTGTTACTTGAACTACAGTTACTCTGAATTTCACAGCTTACGCCGGCCGAAGTGGCCGTGCGGTTAAAGGCGCTGCAGTCTGGAACCGCAAGACCGCTACTGTCGCAGGTTCGAATCCTGCCTCGGGCATGGATGTTTGTGATGTCCTTAGGTTAGTTAGGTTTGACTAGTTCTAAGTTCTAGGGGACTAATGACCTCAGCAGTTGAGTCCCATAGTGCTCAGAGCCATTTGAACCATTTTTTTTTCACAGCTTACGCTAAATTTAAAAAAATGGTTCAAATGGCTCTGAGCACTATGGGACTTAACTTCTGAGGTCATCAGTCCCCTAGAACTTAGAACTTCTTAAACCTAACTAACCTAAGGACATCACACATGTCCATGCCCGAGGCAGGATTCGAACTTGCGACCGTAGCGGTCGCGCGTTTCCTGACTGCAGCGCCTAGAACCGCTAAATTCATTTTCGTTTTATATATTAATAAGATACTGTCCCGTAGTCCGGAACCTGGCTCCAATTTAATATTGTCTAACTAACGGCTTCCAGGACCAAGGGTGATTCACGAAGATATGCAAATATTTTAACATGTTTTTCTACAAGCGAAACCAAAGAAAAAAGTTCATATAAAGATACGTCCGCAAACATTTAGTTACGGAGTTACGATTAATAAAAGATTGTACCCGAAATTTAGCAACTTCGCTGATATGAAGCCATCGCAAAACTCTACAAGGTTAAAGTAAAGAATGATTTCCATTTATTTTGTTGTTATTGGTCTGGTGAATCTAATAAAACATGTCCCAGACGTGTATCTGCAGTACTTTTCCAGAAGACACAGAGAAGGAAAGAAGTAATTTCGTTATGTAAATTGTTTATACCATCTCGAGTAAACTGTGACTCGTCAGTAAATAAAATGTATGTGTGTAACTGCCGATTAGTATCTAAGCAGTTGCGCAACTCCAAGCGAAGGGCAGGATCTCCCAAATGTAAATGATGCACTTTCTGTTTATGGTAAGGAAACAAATTGTTGTACTTCAGTGTACGCCATAACTTACGTTGTGAAATGCCTAATGGTTGAGAGATACGCCGTGTACTGGTACCCTGGCTACGTTGAACAGCATCCATAATTTCCTCATCATCATCTTCACGTACTGATTATTAAAGCTAGGTAGAGAACCTGTCTCCCGTAACTTTCGAAATACTCCGCTAATGGTTCGTGCATTCGGAATCCTCCGAGTTGGATAACGTACGTGATATTCGTTAATTGCAGCCGTAGCATTACCATCACATTTGCCATAAATAAACTCCATATCGGCGTATTCCTGTGTCGTAAATAATCTACAAACTACAACAGTTACCATGGGGTTTCACTTAAATACACTCTTGTTATTATATTTTTCCACTGAACAATACAGAAAACTAGCTCGTTTCAAGGTTAGGAAACGACTGAAACAACTCACTAAAGGTTTCCAACAAGGACATAAACGTTTCTACATTCTTAACGAAAGTAAACAAATTTACTTCTATAATAATCTTTGCATCTCCGGATATTCAGAAAAACTACTGCAGATACACGTCTGGGACATGTTTCATTGGATTCACCAGACCAATAACAACCAAATAAATGGAAGTCGTGCTTTACTTTAACCTCCTACAGATTTGCGATGGCTTCATATTAGCGAAGTTGCTAAATTTCAGGCAAAGTCTTTTATTAGCCGTAACTCCGTAACTAAACATTTGCGGACCTATGTTTATATAAACTTTTTTCTTTAGTTTTACTTGTAGAATAACATATTGAATTAAAATATTTGTATATCTTCGTGAATCATCCCATATTATTTCGGTGATTTATTATTGACTAAATTTTATAATTTGAAATGTTTTCATCATCTGCTGATTAAGATGTAAAATCTTACGCAAAAAGTTTGAAATACCATGACAAGGTACTACAATTAGGAACTGTGTGTTTGGAATCGCGCGACCGCTACGGTCGCAGATTCGAATCCTGCCTCGGGTATGGATGTGTGTGATGTCCTTAGGTTGGTTAGGTTTAAGTAGTTCTTGGTTCTAGGGGACTGATGACCTCAGAAGTTAGGTCCCATAGTGCTCAGAGCCATTTGAACCATTTTTTTTGAACTGTGTGTTTGGCATGAGGCAGCATTAACTATGGGCGCGCGAATACCCAGACTTTATTCATTCAGTATTCGAAAATGACAGCACTTACCAGCTTCCAACAGACCCTACGCACAATTTCAAACCTTTACGAAATTTATTTCTCACTGATCCTCCCCACAAGTGGTGAAAGGGGAAAAAAGTTTATCGCTTATTTCGTTATTGCTCTCACGTAATAAAACTTCGGCATCGGACATGACGGTTTAATTTATTACTTATTAACAACTATTCGCTGCACAGTTTGCAGACAGTATCCACATATACCAGTGCATGTACCTGCAAAATTATGTCACTGTATACGACACGTAGTTCAGGGGATATGACGTCATAGACATTTAGATTCGTGAAAAACTAGCTTCTCATTAAAATGAAACGCAGAAAAACTTTAATATCGGGCACAATGTTTTAATTTCTTACTTATTAACTACTAACTGTATTTTCAACACACCTATCTGACGGTATCTACGTTTATCGCCGAGTATACCTTAAAAATCTATCATTGTGCGAGACACATTTCAGGAGATATGACGTCATAAACCCTGAGATGTGTGAAACACTTGCTGCTCCTTAAAAGGGAGCGAAAATCACTCAGTCAATACTCATCCTGTGTTTTATAACGAGAGCACTTACCAATTTCCAACAAACTTTAAGCATAGTTTCAAAATTTTTCTAAACTTCCTCGCGTTTGAATACCTAACGTTTAATAGAACTTATTAACTCATTCGTGAAATAATCAGACGTTTGAAGCTCATTTATAAATGGGAGTTCGAGTATTTAAAGAATCAGTTACTTTATGGTTCATCAATAATACCATTAGACAGTCATCAAAGAAAGTAGTAAATTTGTGCCACGTGTGAGTAACGTTTATTCAAGGAACAAGGTTTTACGCCTGCACCACGACTTTTGGCCTTTATGTCGCCAATATTTCATATGTTCTTTAAAACTTTCCCCATGACTCCATCGCATGAAAACCGAATACCATTTCAACCATTAGAGAATATCCACCATTACCTGAGATGCGCCAAATTCGGCAGATGTAAGTAATGCAATTGTGTCCCCAAGCGACCACAGATTACATCGACGTCAACGATATGTCGGCCTCTTCGGTATTGTTCCTATCACTTCAGGATACACTGGTCACAAGATCAGTAAACTGTTTGACATGGAGATGAAGGGATCGTAAGGATTCCTGGAGGGACATACTCGGTATGAATATCTTGATGTAATAGTTCACTTTTACGCATCTCTCAGTGCGTATCCTATATCGCTGTTAAAGTTCTTGACAGAAGTTTTAATTCCAACTGCCTGTTAGACTTTGGGTCTTAGTCAAACAAATCAGCAACGAAAAATTTGGTGGCTGTAGTATTTCGACTGGTTTGATGTCACCCACTAGCTCTATCTCCCGGATGCCAATTTTTTACACTTTTTGTCTCTTCCTGTAATACGTTTCCATCCAGTGCCAAAATAGATGCTGTGCTAGATGTCCTAGTAACCTAATCCTTCTTCTGGTAAGTGTGTTTTATGTACTTCCTTCATCTGTTTATAAATAAATGACTGAACCCTAATAATGTTTTAATGTTTTACTACCGTCGAAGATGCTTCACAGGTTCCCAACAGCTGTCCTTACTTCACGGAGAGGTGTATCCGCTCAGCCCCTCTGTAGCTCTTAACATTCGTACAGCTGCTTCTCTTAGGTGGCAACAACTTTGCATTACTCCTCTAGCCATCCCTTCTTTGCCATTTTGTGTTTACGTCATTCTCATTTTTATAAGTCTATTCCTTTAAGCTTACTTTATTTGCTGCGTTTTTATATTTTCCCTTTTTGTTAGTTAAATGCAATATCGCTTGTGTTACCCTATCCTCGTGAGGGGTGGAGCATGCAAACTACTCCGAAGCACCTTATTCTGCATGCGCTGGACGGTCTGCATCCAGTCGGCACTAATCGTAGCCCACTCAGTGGAGCCATAGGTAAGGTTCAAATGGCTCTGAGCACTATGGGACTCAACTGCTGAGGTTATTAGTCCCCTAGAACTTAGAACTAGTTAAACCTAACTAACCTAAGGACATCACAAACATCCATGCCCGAGGCAGGATTCGAACCTGCGACCGTAGCGGTCTTGCGGCTCCAGACTGCAGCGCCTTTAACCGCACGGCCACTTCGGCCGGCCATAGGTAAGGGAAGGGTGGACAACCATCCGGTACAGCCGGTTGAGGTTCAGTTCCCTGCTGGTGAACATTGGGTACAACGCTTTTATCAGCTTAAATCTTTTGGGTTACATATTTTGCATGGCGATGTAAGAGCAGATGGCTGAATCCAGGCGGCGCGGCGCTTATGTTCTCTTCGGTTAGAGCCCGCTGCTGTCTCGGTGTCGTCCTAGAGAGGGTTCGGTTAGCGTATATTGGCTGACGTCCTCTTCACAACCCCTCTGCTCTAACGTTCTTGACCGTCGTGCCGGCGCTTGTCTTTACGTCGGAACAGAAACACCAAAAACACAACATATTACAGTGCCCTGTTACATTCAAAACACCGTGCATTTGTCTCGGAATGGTAAAATACAGATCATTTATAATTTTCAAGGGAACCTTATACCACTGTTCGAGCAAAATAGTGGCAGGTATGAATGCGCAAATGTGAATGGCGCAAAACATGTTCAGTATGCTGTCCACCGTTTTCTGCAAGAAATTGAAATCGAGAAACAACATGTTCCACAACTGATCGAAGTGTTTCCGGGTTCACGTTCAGAATTTGTTGCGCAATGCGTGTCTTCAATGCAGTTACGTTTGCAAGAAGAACACTGAACACAACATCTTTCAGATAGCCCCACAGCCAGAAGTCACACGGATTAAAATCAGGAGATCGGGAGGACCAGGCTGTAGGGAAATAGTGGCTGATAATTCTAGCATTTCCGAAATGGCGCTTCAGCAGCTGCATAACTGAATTTGCAATGTGCGGAGGTGCAAAATCTTGCATAAAAATGATCCCATCCGCACATCCACCCTTTTGGAGAGCTGGAATTATAAAATGACTTTTTTTAATAACGATATGATTATTTATATATGTGTTTGGAGAGAGAGAGAGAGAGAGAGAGAGATTGATTTTTGATTGAGATTTTTACTTTAAGTCGTAACTACTATCTGAATTTTGGTTGCTGCCTCCTTGAAAGATCAGCTTCTGTGCCAGTTGGTGACGTATAATTTGGAGGAAGTTATTGTTCTTTAAGGTTTAAAATACGACTCTGTTACTTACTTGCCCGTATTTTGGATTGCTTTAAGCCCAAGTTTTCGTAGCTTTTCATACCTAAGATACCACTGTTGTAAGAAAATAAGATCGAACAGCAATCTGCTTTTCGTGAGAAAAGGAGATTGCTTAGCACACAAACTTCCTTCAAACCACACGTCCTGCTACATCAAAATTGGTCAGTGGAGTTCAGCAGCATACTATTGTACAAGAACATAATCCAATTACTGTAATTAAGAAATTATCACACAACAAATCAGCAGACAGTAAGCAACAAATGGCATATAATGACTTACAACAAAGTCACACACAGGGTGGGTAATATACTTAAGAAACAAGGACTCAACATAGCATACAGAACCAACAACACAATACAGAGCAGACTCGGAAGAATTACCACCAACACTGACAAATACAGCCAGTCTGGCATCTACCAACTTACCTGCAACTGCTGTCAATCTGTATATGTGGGCCAAACATGCAGGACCTTCAGAACCAGATATAATGAACACCTCAGAGCACTGAAAAGCAATAGCACACACTCAACATTTGCAGACCACCTGGTAGCGCACAACCACCACCCAACAAACATTGAAACTGACCTTCACATCCTAAAAACTAGCAGCAGCCTATACGAAAAATTAACTATAGAAGAAAACTACCACATCCAAAAATCAATAGCCCAAGGAAAGAAAGTACTCAATGAATACACATCACTGGGCAACAAAAGTCTCTTCGCCACAATAGACGAACTATACAAGTAAAACACACACACACAAATCCTCTCTCTTTTTTCTTTCTTTCTTTCTTTCTCTCTCTCTCTCTCTCTCTCTGTCACACACACACACACACACACACACACACACAAACTCTCTCTCTGCCCCAGTACTCATCACACACACGCAAACCCACATAAACCACACGCCACTAACACCAAATACAATTCAAACTCGCGCGTCTCACCCAGCAGAACACGGTACGAAACAAATGAACGCCACACAGCCACAACAACACGTAATGGCAGCGAAAACTCCGCCTATGTTTCGAGTAATCGAGAAACTGCATTGCCACGCGAACACAGGCAAAGATGTAAGCCTATTTACTTCGCCAACAAAACAGGAAAACGTACAACAACTTCAAAACTGTAAGTTACAGAAAGAAAGCGTGATACAGTCTTATTTCCGTTCGTAAATACATAACAAATAGAGAATAAATTACGTTTTGCTGTTTGCAGATGACATGTTGTATATTGTTTAGCATAACAGCTACCAAAACAAGAGGACAATAACGTAATGTAAGGTATGTTACTTTTCGCCAATTAAGTTATAAATGCAACTTTTACATAATGTTGTAAACGACGCAAATGTTAATATGTTAACAACAAATTTACAGTTAAAAATAAAAATAGAACCCACTGATGATAGCACAAAAGTGCTGAAACATGTATGGGTGAAACAAAAGAAAAAAGGTGTCTTGCATAAGGCGGAACTTCACATCCCATTTTCTTAGCAAGCACAGAGACAACAAGAAGAACTGCACCACAAGATGATTATTTCTACACCAAGCCAGGTATTTCCATCGCAGCTCTTCAACAAATATCAGAACACAACCATAAGACTTCATAAAACTATACTCAACATTAAGTCAATAAACTATGTTTGGCATATAAAATTGTACCTAACTATGTAACAATAACTGTAAACAACATGTCACCAGCAGCACAGCAGACAAAACGTAAGGCAGAAATCATGTGGATAAAGCAAGAAATTCGGTCTTTGTATTCCAAAAAACAGACGCTGAATATTGAATTATACAGATTGCATTTAGAATTAGCTAATCACATAACATACCCACCATTTTTGACGAACTAATATACAGGGATGGAACATACACTGAGACCATAATAGGCAGAAAACAGACAATCCAACAAAAGAAACTCACAAAAATGTTAAATCACACAAACACCCACCAATCCCACCACCAATACAACAAACATACCTTTCACATGAGAGTGATTAATCTAACAGACATAAAATTATCTGAACAAGAAAGCAGCCTACTTGAAAAGGGTCCCAACCATATCATTAACACAATGGTGTCACATAGGACAGTAGAAAATATCATAACAGAAACTGAAAACATCATAAAGCAACAAGAAACACTAAACACACCTGAATTTAATGCAAACCTAACAAGAGAACTAATTGCTGAGGAAATAAGAAATATAATCAAAGAGAATAAAACCACCATAAAAGAAAACACTAGGACTCCTGAAGAAAAAACCTACAGAAAACTACAGAATAAATTAACACAAGAAAATGCCATCATCACAAAATCTGACAAAGGTAATTCAATAGTAGTCATAAACAAACAGGAATACATTCACAAAACATTAGAATTCATCCAAAGCAACAACATCACAGAATTAACAAGTGACCCAACAAACCGATACCAAAGTAAGTTACAGAAAACCCTGAGAAACATAGAAACAATTTTCACAGAAACACAGATTAAAAAAATGATACAGAAAAATCCCAAGGCCCCCACCCTAAAATCATTGCCTAAAGTTCACAAACCTGGAATATCCATACGTCCATTAATTAACTTCATCAAAGCACCAACATACCACTTAGCCAAACACACACACACTCTGCTACAGACAATATACAAATACACTGACAACAGAAGTCTAAAGAACTCAAGTGACTCAATAGAAAAAATAAAAAATGAAAACATACCAAACTCAGCAACATTGGTTTCATTTTATATAATTTCAATGTACACACACATCCCAACAGAAGAAACCATCAACATAATAGAAAGAAACCTCCAACTGCAAGGAAACATACCCACAACAAACATACAAGAAATATTAGCCATACTCAGGCTCATCACAGAACAGAACTACTTCACATTCAACAACAGATTTTACTCTCAACAAGATGGACTACCCATGGGATCCCCAATCAGTGGCCTCCTAGCTGACATTTTCCTCAACCAGATAGAAAAACAAATCTTTGACAAAATAGTAAAACCAAAACAGTACAAAATAATATATTGGTACAGAAACATAGATGACATAATTTACTTAATAGATGAACCACTGTCCCGCATAAAAGAACTTCATGATAACATAAACTCCATCCACCCACAAATACAATTCACTATAGAAACACAAACAGATGAAAAACTTAATTTCTTAGATCTCACTATACACAAGAGAAACAACAAACATGAATTCACAATCTACAGAAAACCCACACTCACCAGCACCATTATTCATAACCAATCCAATCACCCCATAACCTACAAAGAAGCCAGCTTCAGATATTTACTTCACAGGCTGAACAAAATACCCATGAATAAGCATGACTACACACAAGAACTGAACACAATAAAACAAATTACACAGGAAAATGGATATGACACAAAGAGAATAGACAAAATAAACCACAAAATACAAAAACAAACAGCACATAACCATGAAACAAACACATACAAACACAACTCATCACCCAACAAATCAGCAGACAGTAAGCAACAAATGGCACATAATGACTTACAACCACAAAGTCACACACAGGGTGGGTAATATACTAAAGAAACAAGGACTCAACATAGCATACAGAACCAACAACACAATACAGAGCAGACTCGGAAGAATTACCACCAACACTGACAAATACATCCAGTCTGACATCTACCAACTTACTTGCAACTGCTGTCAATCTGTATATGTGGGCCAAACATGCAGGACCTTCAGAACCAGATATAATGAACACCTCAGAGCACTGAAAAGCAATAGCACACACTCAACATTTGCAGACCACCTGGTAGCACACAACCACCACCCAACAAACATTGAAACTGACCTTCACATCCGAAAAACTAGCAGCAGCCTATACCAAAAATTAACTATAGAAGAAGACTACCACATCCAAAAATCAATAGCCCAAGGAAAGAAAGTACTCAATGAATACACATCACTGTGCAACAAAAGTCTCTTCGCCACAATAGACGAACTATACAAGTAAAACACACACACACAAATCCTCTCTCTTTTTTCTTTCTTTCTTTCTTTCTCTCTCTCTCTCTCTCTCTCTCTCTCTGTCACACACACACACACACACACACACACACATAAACTCTCTCTCTGCCCCAGTACTCATCACACACACGCAAACCCACATAAACCACATGCCACTAACACCAAATACAATTCAAACTCGCGCGCCTCACCCAGCAGAACACGTTACGAAACAAATGAACGCCACACAGCCACACCAACACGTAATGGCAGCGAAAACTCCGCCTATGTTTCGAGTAATCGAAAAACTGCATTGCCACGCGAACACAGGCATAGATGTAAGCCTATTTACTTCGCCAACAAAACAGGAAAACGTACCACAACTTCAAAACTGTAACTTACAGAAAGAAAACGTGATACAGTCTTATTTCCGTTCGTAAATACATAACAAATAGAGAATAAATTACGTTTTGCTGTTTGCAGATGACATGTTGTATATTGTTTAGCATAACAGCTACCAAAACAAGAGGACAATAACATAATGTAAGGTATGCTACTTTTCGCCAATTAAGTTATAAATGCAACTTTTACATAATGTTGTAAACGACGCAAATGTTAATATGTTAACAACAAATTTACAGTTAAAAATAAAAATAGAACCCACTGATGATAGCACAAAAGTGCTGAAACATGTATGGGTGAAATAAAAGAAAGAAGGTGTCGTGCATAAGGCGGAACTTCTCATCCCAGGTTCAAACTTAATAACGTATATTGACAGCCCATCCATTCCAGGAATCGAGAATTTTGACGATTTTTGCCTGTTATCGATATCGATACCGGCAACACATCAAAATAAGTGACATTAACGGCCGTATCTTTTGACTGCATCGACTTAGAAGCTTCAATGTTTCGCACCTCAAAGGGTCTATGGACTGGCATGCAACACGAATTTCAACTTGATACGACAACCCATTCCTGAAGAAAACATTTCTTGACAGACAGACAGACAGACAGACAAACGGACGGACAACGAAGTAACCCTTAAGGGTTACATTATTACCAGTTGAGGTATGTAACCCTAAAAAAACGAAGCCGGTGTCGCAATTCAGCGAGTATAAACGATAAAAATTACTTGCGAACGTCAGGTAATTTGACATATTGTTCACTATAGTTTGCCGAAAAAAAGACCTCCATGTATTTATTGATTCTTGGTCTATTTCCTGTGGCTGTCTAACTGCCTCACTGTATATTTAGTAAGCGTGTGTGAGTTTGACAATTCCATTAAACGCTTGTGGTCAGGTAGCGCTTACAACTGTTTTGTGGGGCATCATTGTTTAATAAGTCAGGGCACTACATAACTGCTCATGCGAGTACTTCAATTTATATACAACTCACATATTACAAGTATAAATTTATTGTTTATGAGTCTGTCAGAACAGATGTTGATGCGGAATAAAGTCAAACGCCGGCACACCTGTGAAGAAGATGTCAGCCAATTGCACACTGACGGCCCCCACTCCAGGAAGACAACACGACAGCAGCAGACCATTTCTACAGCAGCATCAAGATTAGGCACTTCAACATCAGCGACTTAGGAATTTATATACTGAAGAACATTGTTTATTGCACGGCGCGCTTTCCTTGCGACACCTTTGTGTTATTGCCAAGTCATCCCATATTGTATACTAGTCAGGTTACTCTCAGAGTATTCTGATACAATAACTCCATGTTTAGCAATTAAAGACAACCTCTCACTCACAGAAAAATCCATAAGGTCTTCGAGACCATCCTCTCCCTCCATATTCATCGCCACCTTACCCAGCACAACCTCCTTCCCCTTACCCAGTATAGCTTCCAGCCCCTTTCTCAGCCGACAACCAGCTCCTTAACCTTACCAATCTTCTTTCCCTCCAACTTAACTCCCGTCGCTCCGCTATCTTTGTTTCCCTTGATCTCCAGAGCGCCTATGACCGTGTCTAGCATCCTAGGCTCCTCATCAAACTCCAGACCTATGCTCTCCCTATCAATTTCGTCCTTCTCATTGCTTCCTTCCTCTCCCGTCGTCCATCCTGTGTCACTATCACAATTCCAACTCCTGTACCTTTTATCCCTCCACCAGTGTACCCCAAGGCTCCGTTCTTTCCCCTCTGCTCTATCTCCTGTACACTGCTGATATGCTCAACCTCCCCCACCTATTCATCTCCTCCAATTTGCTGATGACACCCCCTTCCTAGCCCTTTATCCTACCCTTCAACAGTCCCAACCCCCAAACCCACCATGACCAGTTCACCACTTGGTGCAACCTGTGGTTCCTCCATATCAACCCCTCCAAACCCAGGTGATCATTGTAGGCCACACCACCTGCTCCTTCCATTATTTTTACCTCACCATTTATTGCCATCCTATCCACCTCAATCCTACCCTCAAATACCTTGGCCTCATCCTCGACTGCCCCCTCACCTGAACTTCCCATCTCTTTACCATCCAACACAAGGCTCACAACAGACTCCGCTTCCTGAGACTCCTTTCTGGCCAGACATGGGGATTGCATCCTTCCACCATTCTTCATACCTACAAATGCTTGATCTGCCCCATCCTTTGTTAAGCCAGCATTTCTTGGATTTCCGCCCATCCCAAGTTCTATAAAGCCCTCCAAATCCTCGAGCACCATGCACTCCGCCTCGCCTTCGGCATCCACGCCCCCCCATCCCCCCATGTGCATCATCTATGACCTCATCCCCTTTCCCCACCTACTCCTTTTACTTGAACACATCTGCACCCTGTATATTGTCCGCCGACTTGATGCCCCTCACCTCCTGATGTCTCCCTTCCTCTCCACCCCCAGCTCTTTGCTGCATCTTTACCACTGTGTCCCACCCTCTCTCCATCTCCACACCCTCCACCTCCTATCCCAACTCAACTTCCAGCATCTATCCCTCCTGGATGATGAGCTTCGCCCAGACACCTACCCTTCCTACCAACTCTAACCCCATCTTCCTCCTGCCTCCTCATCAGGGCTCCCTCTCCTCCCCCTCCCTCCTCCTGAGAGGCTTTCATCCTCCTACACCCCCTCCCTCTCCTGTGCTGCCCTTCAGTGCCTCCGCACTCCTTCCTGCCTTGTCCTCCCTCTTCATCTCCTGCCCTGCCCATCTCCTGCCTCTTGGTGTGCCCCCCGTCCCCCTCTCTTCCTCTTCCTCCCGTCCCCTCCCAGCTCCCCTCTTTTTTCCTCCTCTCGAACCTCCAGTCCTTTGTCAGGTCCCTACCAGTGGTTTTTATTCTTTGTGAGTGTTCCGCCGTTTCCAGTACTTTTTTTTTTGTGTCTCACTCTGTGTGATTTTTATACTGTGCCAACTTTTAACTTGTGTTTGACTCCAGTGATTTTAATTATGCAACGAACTGCCAGAAGTGTTCTTTTATCGCTATGTCAACTTTTCAATTGTCCCCAAATGTCCCAATATTAGTGTATATTTTAACTCCCACCATCTCCATCTACTGTATTTTATGTCCCTCTTTTTACCCCCATTTTTTATGTAAGAGCTCCCCTTGTATTTTTGTTAAAGCCATTTGGCTGAAGAGCAGTGGACTGTGCCGCTGTCAGCCCTCCCCTGCCCCATATGGAAGTAGGCGTAATCCGCTGAATCACAGGCCCATGTTACTATTGTCGATTTGCAGTAAGGTTTTGGAACATACACTGTATTCGAAGATTATGAAGTGCCTCGAAGAAAACGATTTATTGGTACATAGTCAGCATGGATTCAGAAAATGTCAGTCTTGTGAAACACAACTACCTCTTTATACTCATGAAGTAATGAGTGCTATCGACAGGGGATCTCAAATTGATTCCATATTTTTATGTTTCCAGAAGGCTTTCGACACCGTTCCTCACAAGCGTCTTCTAACCAAACTGGGTGCCTATGGAATATCGCCTCAGTTGTACGACTGGATTCGTGATTTCCTGTCAGAAAAGTCACAGTTCGTAGTAATAGATGGAAAGTCATGGAGTAAAACAGAAGTAATATCCGGTGTTCCCCATGGCAGTGTTATAGTTCCTCTATTGTTCCTGGTCTATATTAACGACGTAGGAGACAATCTGAGTACCCCTCATAGTTTATTTGCAGATGTTGCTGTCATTTACCATCTTGTGAAGTCATCAGATGACCAAAACGGATTGTAAAATGATTTAGACAATATATTTGAGAAAAGTGGCAATTCACCCCGAATAGAGAAAAGTGTGAAGTTATTCACAAGTGTACCGAAAGAAATCCGCTAAATTTCGATTACGCGATAGGTCACACGAATCTTAAGGTTGTAAATTCAATTAAATTACAATTACAAATAACCTAAACTGGAACGATCACATAAGTAGTGTTGCGGGTAGAGCCAACCAAAGACTGCGATTTATTGGCAGAATACTTAGAAGATGCAATAGGTCTACTAAAGAGACTGCTTACACCACGCTTGTGCGCCCTATTCCGGAGTATTGCTGTGTGGTGTGGGATCCACATCAGATACGACGTACGGATGACATCGAAAAAGTACAAAGAAGGGCAGCTCGTTTCTTATCATCGCGAAACAGGGGAGATAGTGCCACAGACATGATACGTGAACTGGAGTGGCAATCACAAAACAAAGGCGTTTTTCTTTGCAACGGGATCTTCTCATGAAATTTCAATCACCATTTTTCTCCTCCGATTGCGAAAAAATTCTGTTGGCACCACCTACATAGGGAACAATCATCATCACGATAAAATGAGAGAAATCAGGGCCTGCACAGAAAAATTTAAGTGCTCGTTTTTCCCGCGCGCCGTTCGAGATTGGAAAGATAGAGAGACAGCTTGAAAGTGATTCATTGAACCCGCTGCCAGGCACTTTATTGTGAATAGCAGAGTACTCACGTAGATGTAGATGTATATGCAGATTGTCAAAGTTAAGTGCTGTCATTGTTAATTTCGTACTAAAACGCATTAATACGATTTGTTTGAATGCTGTCTAGCGATCCGAGAAGGAAGGCTTCCAAGACCCCACATGTTTGACGTCCGGGCAGGATTCAACAGATGTAATTCTGAAAATGGTCAAAAATCAGTTTACATCTTTTGTTAGAGTACTTGTATGTCGTCCTACAACACGGAAAACCCAATTTTATTTCATCTGCAGCGAAACAAATTTTTACAGTCAGACTAACTACAGAAAAGAAATCAAAGATAATTAACTACACTTTGTGATCAAAAGTATCCGGGCAACTGGCTGAAAATTACCTACAATTTCTTGGCGCCTTCCATCGGTAATGCTGGAATTCAATATGGTGTTGGCCCACCCTTAGCTTTGATGGCAGCTTCCACTCTCGCAGGGATTCGTTCAATCAGGTGCTGGAAGGTTTCTTGGGGACTGGCAGCCCATTCTTCACGGAGTGCTGCCCTGAGACAGGTATCGATGTCGGTGGGTGAGGCCTGGCACGAATTCGGCGTTCCAAAACATCCCAAATGTGATCTATAAGATTCAGGTCAAGACTCTTTGCAGGCCAGTCCATTACAGGGATGTTATTGTCGTGTAACCACTCCGCCACAGGCCGTGCATTATGAACAGGTGCTCGATCGTGTTGAAAGATAGTGCTGCGATAGTGCCACGAAAAACAACAAGGGATGCAAGCCTCCTCCAAGAAAAACGCGACCACACCATAACACAACCGCTGCCGAATTTTACTGTTGGCACTGCATACGCTGGAAGATGACATTCACCGGGCATTCACAATACGCACATCCTGTCATCGGATCGCCACGTTGTGTACCGTAATTCGTCACTCCACACAACGTTTTTCCAATGTTCAATCGTCCAATGTTTACCTTTCTTTCACCAAGAAGGCGCCGTTTGACATAACGATGTCAGGTGTGGCTTATGATCAGCCGCTCGACATCTTGATGCAGAATGGAATTCCTGTGTGATGTTCTGGATAGATGTCTGCCTATTACACATTACGACCCTCTTCAACTGTCGGCGGTCTCTGTCAGTCAACAGACGAAGTCGGCCTGTACGCTTTTGTGCTGTACGTGTCCCTTCACGTTTCAACTTCACTATCACATCGGAAACAGTGGATCTACGGATGTTTAGGAGTGTGGAAATCTCGCGTACAGACGTATGACACAAGTGACACCCAATCACCTGACCACATTGGAAGACCGTGAGTTTCATGGAGCGCCCCAGTCTGCTCTGTCACGATGTCTAATGACCACTCAGGTCGCTGATATGGAGTACCTGCCAGTAGGTGGAAGCACAATGCACCTAATATGAAAACCTATGTTTTTTGGGGGTTGCGGCTGTGCGGTTCGTCTCTTGCTCGCTGGCACTGCGTGAAGCACACTGCAAAATTAGTGTCTACCTACCTCAGTATAGCATTCGTTCACCATCCGTTGCTCTGCATTCGTAGGTACTAAGCAGACGATGTTGAAAGCAGCGTTGAACAAAACCATCGTCCATACTTACGATTGCATAGTCAGCGTAACTCAGGTAATATAATAAATCAGCAAATCTCTAGTAATAACGGGGATAAGAGGATGCTTCCTTCTTTCATTGAAAATGTCCGCTTATCCATACTAATGTATTTTATTGTCTTTTAGCTATGGTGTCAACAAGCCCACATTTACGTCGATAACACATCCACTACTAGTTCATGCAGCTTATGTCACACGCAAGACAGCCATAAATGTGTTAAGTGCAACCCGAAATATTACGAGATTAATACACTCAATACTCTGCTACGAAATGAGTGTCACACTCGGTCCTTTTCAGTGAATTCTTGAAATGATGATGCTCGCCAAAATGTTCTGTAAATGCGTACTGAATACTCCACGCAGAATTCTTTACAAAGGCCGATAGTTTCACACGCGATTTTCTCTACAACAAACAATCCAAAATCTCCCAAACTTCACAGAACTGTCCGTAACTGCAGCTGCTTGCACGGCGATACAAACCGAACGCGATATAACAGTCTTTTCTTCATTTTACAAATAATTTTTTCGGACACGTCCAACATGACCTTCTCCTCCGGCAGCTAGTCCACGACTGACTGAATACCGTTGCTTTCAGGGTATATAACTCATTCCAATGTGCGGGAAAGACTTTAATCTCATTGGTTGATCAAAACGAACAGCCAACCAGATTAATCTTTCATGATCATATTCGCTCTCAAACTGCTTTACTCCAGTCAACATTAACAGACGCATCTACGTCATTTCATGCTGCAAGTAATAACAAAATGTTCCACCGAACCAAACCAAACGAAAACTAAGAGAAAACTACGCTCCAAATATACTTTAGAACTGATTATCCTCTTACTACCTTTCTGGCTGCCTTATTACAAAAGCAAACGCTCATAGTCATACGTTATCCGCCAGTTTGGGGGATTCACAGTTTTTTCATGACATCCTGGTGGCATAACACTTGCTAGTTACGTGAGATGTAATACAATATAGAATTTAAATTTGACGTGTGTTCCACATACACACTCACATTCACTCTCATTTACTCTCACCCTAACACAAAATATAGATATTAAGTTTTAAGCTGTTATTTCCATCATGAATGAAAAATTATCGAAAGTTTAGAATTGAAAATCTTTATAAAATAAGTCAGCCCACTAAGAGTGCTATTACTGTTTTCGAATAACAAAAGAAATATAAACTGTTATTATTACTATCTGAATTTAGTTTCTTAAGTGTCGGTTAAGTATTTTTAATAGGACTTTTATATCTCTGAAACTGTTATAAGTAGCGGTGTGAAATTTCGAAACAAAGCTCGTCTGAATAACAAAGGGTCCCGTACCAAATTTGGAATAAAACAGCTAATATTTAACGTAGTTATTTAAGTTATTTAGTTTCTTAGGTGAGGTGAATAAGTGATTTTAGTACGCGCCACAGTGAGCATTCTCACGGTCCGCTTTAGCAACAGGCGGGGCTATGACGCATACGGCAGGCCTCATGCCGCCGCCACCGAACGCTACTATACTGCAGGCTTCCAAAACAGCTTGCCATAACGTAACAAACTTACTGCAAAAATCTGCAGTCGCGTAATAGCTGTGACGCTACAGGGTATCCGGATACTTTTAATCACATAAGACTCGGCCGCAGAACGACCTGATACATGTTGACGTTTCATCTGCGAAACGTCCGCCCCGATACCACCCACTCCGACCAGGGGCTCTCCCCACGGGCGCCACCCGGCAGGATGACCGTTGCTGGGAGTCCTGATGCCCCAAGGAGACAGGCATCTACTCCTTGGGCGACGTGGGGAGGGTGCAGCTCAGGTATCGGCAGTACGATCCCTGTGTTGTCAGGGGGCTACAACCTAGAGGGTACATGACGATCCCACCACAACGGGCTGGCTACTGTGCTGGATTTCGGGTGCCATGGAAAGTCCATCATGATCGTAGGTGCAGATGGGGACGCACTATGGGCATAACTTGTGCAACCCATCAGGCGTTTAGGCCCAATTTGAGGAATAGTTGGTGTGGTTACAACGCCGTTACAATGCTGAGTGCCAAGGTCTTAGTGCACTGAGGACCAGTGATACACCACGTAAGGCGTCCTTCCCCAAAAGGCTCGTACTTCTGTAGAATTTTGAAAAAAGGAGGTCAAACCCCAAGGGGGACCATCACATGGAAGGCCGAAACGGTTGAAACTCCTTTTAGTCGCCTCTTACGACAGGCAGGAATACCTCGAGCCTATTCTTACCCCGGACCCGCAGGTGTCTCTTCTAAAATTTACATCAGTAATTGTAAAAAGCTTCTTAAATTATTTCGAATTGAAATAAAAGTCAATTTTGATCGTCAGTCTATTACAGCAGTTTGTAGCAGAGTGTTACAACACGAGAAACATAAATAAGTAATCCACTAGCGGAAAAGAGTGCGATCCTTCCTTTACTTCGTATCTGTGATTGTGCCGACAGAAATCCTTAAGCTCCCATCCCCGGAGCGACCGCCTCGCCAGAAGGCAGGCCGCTCGCTGTGGCCCTCCAGCGGTGAACGGCGCGTTTTATTGCTGCTGGCGCCAGGGGGGCGCGTCCGGCGCGTCGCTAGGCAACCGCAGCGGGCACGTGCAGCGAGCGCCACCCACAACCCGGGCGCTTTCCGATCTGGCCGTAGCCACGCACTGCCTAGGCTGTCACCATTTAACATAGCACGGTAGCAACAAAAAGTGTGCTGTGATCAGTGCTACTAAGCTAACAAATCTGTCGCCTGGAGTGTCGAGTCCCAAACGGTTAGAAAAAAATCACCTCTCAAGATTATATTAATAACACCATATCTGATGGTCGCTGATAATGATCGGTAAAAGCAACCGTTCAAAGCACTATGCCGCATAATGGCTATGAGACCGCTGCACGCTTCCAGAACATCATCGAAGATTTGAAAGCCTTTTTTGAAACTAAAGCTGAAGTTAATTAGCCTGAGGAGGGCAATATGAGAGGTTAATGATCTTTCCTTGGTGGGGGACCAAAGTAATATACAATTTTTTGAAAGAAATTCCTGACGTATGACTTTAATTGTTTATTTATTTTACACAATCATGATTTGGGATTTATAATCATTCACAAGTGTATGTTGAAATGTTAAAATATGTCTGAGCTGTCAGTGACAAGTCATCGTCGAAGAAACGAGTTTCTGGTCTTGCAGACCAGTTGTCGTAGTACAGGGTCGAGTACATATGAAAGAGACATAAGTCTTTCTGTAGGGTTTCCCGAGGAATTGCTCATGAACTAATAGTGCCTGGAAGTCCCATGAAGCCCAACGCAGACAGCATAAAATGCAAAAAGAGCCAACCAGTTTGCTCCATTTGCCTGAGCAGGAGGAAGTGTGTAATTTCATACTTTGACCCTGTACCGTAGGATAGTGTCACTAAGACGATCCTTCTGTTGGCATACAATTGGCCCCTAGCCCAAATCACTTGACCCTGCTTTCTATCATCAATAGAACCTGAGGTATCATCATGGAAGATCCTGTTTTCATGCGCGGCGTTTTGGAAGATATTAGGTACGCTCGCTGCCGCATGCATGCCGATAAAAGCTTTTAGATTAGCCGACGACATTGTGATTCTGTCAGAGACGGCAAAGTATTTGAATGGGAAGTTGAGCAGAATAGGATAATGTATTGGAAAGAAAAATGAAAACGTGTAGCTAAGTGTATTCAACAACTTAAGTAAAAGAAGTAAATGAATTTTTCTTCTTGGGCAGAAAAAGAAACTCAAGGTAGTAGAAAATGCAGACTGGTAACGGCAATCAAATTGTAGAATATAGACTTTGACGGATGGAATTGTCAGAATTAATAAAATATTTTGGGCTATTAGGCCGTGGTCTAAGCGATTTCACTTCAAAACCCGATGTTTCGTTCCCATTCGCAGAGGACATTTTTCAGGGACATCGTAGATTTTTTGACTGTCCGAGTCACATCCTGGCTTGCTACTGGCAGTGAATCGGACATTCAACAGAGCTACGGTCTCCCTTGAAAATGTCCTCCGCAGATGGGGAGGATGCTTCGGGTTCTGAAGTTAAATCCCTTGGAACACGGCATAATAGCCCTGAATATTTCATTAATTGTAGCAATCATATCCATTCTCTAAAAGAGGAGTTAGTTAACATCGAGTATAAATTTAAGTATTAGGGGGCTGTTTCTGAAAGTATTTGTTTGAAATGTTGCTTTATATGGAAGTGAATCGAGGGCGATAAACAGCAGAGACAAAAGGAGAATAGAAGCCTTGATATGAGGAGTTACGGAAGAATACTGAGGCTTAGATTGGTAGATCGAATAAATAATGAGGAGGTCTTGAAAAGAATCAGGGAGAAAAAGATTTTATGGTAAAACCCGACTAAAATAAAGGATCGGTTGACAGGACACCTCGTAAGGCCTAGAGAAATAGTCAGTTTGGCTATGGACGGAAGTGCTATGTGTAAAAATTATAGAGGGAGATCGAGGCTTGAATACAATAAGCAGTTTCAAATGGATGTAAGTTAATGTGGTTAAGGAAAAATGAAGAGAGTTGCTTGCTCAGTTTGACGGGCAATACAACAACATTAAAATTTTCTGAATCGCTTATTGTTCTGATGTTATTGTGGTCTTCAGTCCAGAGACTGGTTTGATGCAGCTCTCCATGGTAATCTACCCTGTGCAAGCCTCTTTATTTGCGAATAACTACTGCAACCTACATCCTTCTGAATCTGCTCAGTGTAGTCCTCTCTTGATATCCCTTTGCGATTTTTACCCTCCACGCCTCCCTCCAGTACTAAATTGGCGATTCCTTGACGCCTCAGAAAGTGTCCTACCAACCGATCCATTCTTCTAGTCAAATTGTGCCACAAACTCCTCTTCTCCCCAATTCTATTCAGCACCTCCTCATTAGCTACGTGATCAACCCATCTAATTTTCAGCAATATTCTGTAGCACGACATTACTAAAGTTTCTACTCCGTTCTTGTGTGAACTATTTATCGCCCATGTTCCACTTCCATGCATGACTACACTCCATACAAATGCTTTCAGAAAAGACATCCTGACACTTAAATCTACACTCGATGTTAACAAATTTCTCTTCTTCAGAAGCGCTTTCCTTGCCATAGCCAGTCTACATTTTATATCCTCTCAGCTACGACCATCATCAGTTATTTTTCTGCCCAAATAGCAAAACTCATTTACTACTTAAAAGTCTCATTTCCTCACTATCGCCTGATTTAATTCGACTACATTCCATTATCCTCAGTTTGCTTTTCTTGATGTTCATCTTATATCCCCCTTTCATGATACTGTCCATTCCGTTCAGCTGCTCTTCCATGTCCTTTGCTGTCTCTAACATGAATGAGGAAAACCAAACAGGGCTACTTTCGAAAAGTAAGTCTACTGCATAGCGAAGTCATCTCCACCAGCGTCTGTAAATGAGAGGCTCAAATTGCCGTATGAAAAGAAGCTCTGTGTGAAAGGTGTCCCCGGAAACATTATTGAACTGTACGCTTTATCCTTCTCTGTTTGCGAACAGAGTCGTTCCGAGATCAACTTCATTTTTTGCCGGGTATTAGTCCAAGCGTAGCGTGTCAGTAAGTATTTTCACTTTTATCCGTTTCGGACAGTCCTGTGTTTTCCTGTAGATCCCAGTGTTTCCCGCCGTAATCCCGCTGTTGCTCCGCAGAATGCCGGAGGAAAACATCCCGTGGAGCCGCCTAGAGTCGCGCAGCCCGCGCGCTCTCGCAGTTATCCTGGCTGTCACGGCTGATGAATCGCTTCTCAAGCACTGCTCGCCAGCGTCTTCCTTCAAGCGATAGACCCATAGTCTGCGGCAGCGCTCCTCCACCTAAAGGGGCACAAGCTCCGTGCTAATTGAAACTCGTTACCGGTGTACGACTCTCGCTACATGCTTTCCAGAGTAAAGCCACTGGCACAGTAGATGCCTGTGTAAGCTTCCACCCCTTAATTGCTGTATTTCAATGCTCATTAGCTGCCGTAACTGTAAAATAATTAGACGGAGGTGGAGAACACTCCTATACAGATAAACAAGAGAATGGTAGGAAGATTCGATGGGTTGGTAACACTCACATGCACAAATTGCACAAGGGACATAAAGTCAATAGTGTTACGACATGTCCATGGCGAGCCAGCGGGTGTGTTGGACCTTCCATCGAGCCTTGAAGATGTCTCCCGCAGACGGGGGCGAAACGTAGGGAATTGAGACAAAATCCATCAGCCGACAACGGCATAACAGCCCGGATAATCATAATGGACATGACATTTCCGGCCGTGAAAGTCTGCATTTTAGTATCAGCGTTACAACAGACATTATTCACAGTTCATGTAAGATACAGCTGCAGCTCTCGCCACAGCAGTAGTAAAGAGGGGAAAGACAGATTTTGGCGGGACAGACGAAACACTACATGTAACATTTTATTCGTGTAAATATTATAGGTTGAAATGTTACGAATCTACTTGTACAAATGTAAAGCCAATACTGTGTTAATCCAGATGAAAACCACTGAAGATGCCTCTAATATAAAAAACGATACGTGCCTTGAATGCAGTTTGAATTTTAATAGTGCAGCAGGAAATAAGCGTGAATTTATAAAGCGAATTGTCTGATTATTGATCATTGAACCTTAATAATTGCACATGTATTATATTTAATAATTCGCATGGATTATATATGAAATTTTAATCGCCGGTTAGTCGATAAAAATTTCAACAAACTTCAGTTCGCACTCGCTTTTGTTACTACTTTTGTATTACTACTTCATCTCTGATTGCTACTATAATGGAAATTTCCCCATGAAAATATTCTCCCTTATCATTCACACGTGGCCTTAAGACTTGAACTACTTTAAACCCAAACACAATTTCTTCCTTATTGACATATTTTCCTGGAAATTCTTCCTTTCATCCCATTTCCACTGCTTACCGATCACTTGCCATGACTATTTCAGGAAGTTTCGACTATAAATGTCAGTCAAGTTGCGAATTTGGTAAATGTACCCAAATTCTGTAATATCTATATAATCATATTCTTTGTAAGACTGCGAGACCAGAGATGTTGGACAGCGTAAGTCAGGGAGTAGCAGTGCCAGAATGTGTTGGCAGTCTGGCTGTGTGCTTTGTTTGAAAAGGATGGAAATTTCCGCCGTGTAGTGGAGGCAGCATTATTTACAAAAGGATTTTGTACTAATACGTTTTGAGGACAGAAAATGAAGTTATATTAATGGAAAAACACGAAAAGGCCAATTTTTGAAGTAATCCAGTATCTCATACAGGGTGACAATTACTGAACTATATAAAAAAACTTCAATTAGTTACAAATAACGTGCACACACTTTATTCAATATGTGAACGTCATTACAGATATCCGCATTTAGGTTATGATATGTTCGATATGCCCAACCATCATTGGCGATGATGTGGCGCAGACGAATAAGGAAATTCTGCATGTCGGTACATCGATGCTGTCGGCGACCTCCTGAATGGCTGTTTTCAGCTCGGCAATGGTTTTGGGGTTATTGCTGTACACTTTGTCTTTAATGCAGCCTCACAAAAAGGAGTAACAGGTGTTCAGATCCGGAGAATAAGGTGACCAATCGAGCCCCATGCCAGTGGCCTCTGGGTACCCCAGAGCCTGTATGCGGTCCCCAGAGTGCTCCTCTAGGACATCAAACACTCTCCTCCTTCGATGGGGTCGAGCTCCGTCTTGCATGAACCACATCTTGTCGATATCAGAGTCACTTTCGATAATGGGGATGACATCATCTTCCAAAACTTTCACGTACCGTTCGGTAGTCAACGCACCATCAACGAATATCGCACCAATTATTCTGTGACTGGACATTGCATACCACACAGTCATCTGTTGAAGGTGAAGAGACTTCTTGATCGCGAAATGCGGATTCTCAGTCCCCCAAATGCGGCAATATAGCTTATTGACGAACGCATCCAAATGAATGTAGGCTTCGTCGCTGAATCGAACCATGCATGCGCATATTAATTCCCATAATGTACCGTGGCCAGCTGTGTAGTTTGAACGTCCTAACGCAAATCGTTCAGATGTTATTCTGATTTTGTTTCATGTACGAGGGTTATCCAGAAAGTAAGATCCGATCGGTCGCGAAATGGAAACCACTCTAAAAATTCGATGAAGCTTTGCACAGCTGTGTTGGGCAGTGTCTGTAAAGCGCCCGTCGATCGCGTCACATCGCTCTTTTCAGTTCTGAGTGCACAATGAGCGCGTAAATGTACCTAGGAAGTAGTGTCTCCCGCCAAGGACGAGGGCCTGGTCAGAAATTTCGCCTGAAGCTATGCAGCCCAAGTAACACAACTGTCACGCCGTTCCTTCTTCATGACAATTCTCAGCTGCACTCTGCAGGGGCAATGAAGATCCTCCTACAGTTTTTTCAGTGGGAAGTGTTTGATCACCCACAATACAGACCGCAACTGACCTCCTGAGTTTCATTTCTATTCGCACGAACCGCTGACTATGAAGACAACATTTTGGCACAGTCAACGAGCTGTAGACATGCGTAGAGAATTAGCGGAAAGCACTGGCGGTTGCCTTCTATGACAAGGGTATTAAAAATTGGTACAACTCCACGACAAATGTTTAAGTCGGAGCAGCGATTATTTAGATAATTAGCTGGGAGTTGTGGCTAGCTGTTGCAAATAAAACATTTTTGATTTTGACGGTAGTGCCCATTTCGTGGACGATCGGAACTTACCATACTTTCTGGATAGCCCTCGTAGTTCAATAATTGTCACCCTGTATAATGCAAATCATGCTTTTGTCTTATAGTTGAAACAAGTGACAAGGAAAGTAATTATACACGGGAAAGTTAGCATGAAATATTTTGCTAACTTGTCTAGGTGTGAGCAATTTTTGAAAAGGTCTATTATTGTCATGACTTAATGACGTACAGATAAATTTGGAGTCCTGGTTCTCATTTATCAGCCGTTAAGATTAGTTCGACTTCTTCATTTTTTAATTTCATGACTCTGTTTGCATATTCGCATTGCACATCCGAGTTGCATATTGAGAAGCATTTACGAAAACTGGTAAATATGAAATGTCGTGACAACACCCAGTCCCTGAGCGAAGAAAATCTCCGACCCAGATACCGTCTTGCATTGCACATCGCAAGTACAGTTAATGAAATTTGATTTTTGATAGTTTCATCTTTATCTTAATCATAACAGCTTGCAGAGCAGACGAGCGTTCCGTGTGCACAGGTACACCAAGAGATTTAGTTATCATCAGAGTTCAGGTCCATTGTAAGATACAGTGATTGTCAGAGTGATTTGTGAAAGTAATAGCATATCATTTCAGAGGCTTAATACCAGTAGAAGATTTCAGTAAAATACTATCTTGCAAATTTTCAAGTAGTTTTATCAGAGAGTCAGATGCGTTAATTTTTATATTCATTTGCTGTGTAATTACAATAACAGTTTTAATGCAGTGATTATCTGCTGCCGGCCGCTATAGCCGAGCGAATCTAGGTGCTTTAGTCCGGAACCACTCGGCTGCTACGCTCGCAGGTTCGAATCCTACCTCGGGCATGGAAGTGTGTGATGTCCTTAGGTTAGTTAGGTTTAGGTAGTTCTAAGTCCAGTGGACTGATGACATCAGATGTTAAGTCCCATAGTGCTTAGAGCCATTTGAACCATTTGATTTTTGATTGTCTGCAAGACTAATGATAAGTATTAGCTGTATTCAGGGCCAACATTTTAATCACAGCCATTTGTCTTCCAGTCATTGAAGACGGATTGCTTTGTCAGAGATGAATTGTTTGATGTACCGACTAGGCTGGATATCGCATCGTGTAGCGTGTGCTCCACATATTTCCATTCAAAATTAAATTTTCACATGGGTCTGTTGCCCTGTAATGAGATTTATGAGTTTCGACATCAAAATAAGTTTTACACATTTCTGAGATACCAAACTGACAGTTAGAAACTCGAGTCAAGAAATATAACAGAAAGTTTCATCTTATATCAATTCTAATAACATCTCAGGAGAAGGTCGTCATCAGGAGAAACAACATTCGTATTCTACAGGTCTGCACGTTGAATTTTAGTTCCCTTAATTGGGCAAGTTAATATGCTGATGGATAGGTTGAAGACAGATGTAATGGGAGTTAGTGAATTCAGGTGGCTAGTGAAACAGGGCTTCCAGTCAAGTGGATATAGGGTTACAAATACAAAATCAAACAAGGGTACAGCAAGAGTGGGTTTAATAGCGAATAAGAAAATAGGAATGCGGCTAAGCTACTATGAACAGCATTGTGAACGCATTATCGTAGCCAAGACAGACACAAGGTCCACACCCACCACAGAAGTTCATATGACAACTAGCTCCGAAGATGATGAAGAGACTGCAGAAATGTATGATGACACAGAAGAAATTATTCAGATAGTTGAGGGAGACGAAAATTTAACTGTGATGGGGGACTGGAATTCGATAATAGGCAAACGAAGAGAAGGACAAATAGTTGGTGAATACAGACTGCGGGAAAGGAATGAAATAGGAAGTTGCACGGTAGAATTTTGCACAAAGCAATTTAACCATAGCTAACACTTGATTTAAGAATCTTTAAAGAAGGTTTGTATATTTGGAAGAGACCAGGAGACGTGGGAAGGTTTCAGATTGTTTATGTAGACAGAGATATCGGAAGCAGAGTTTAAACTGCAAGATATTTACAGAGGCAGGAATCGACCCTGGCCGCAATTTAGTGGTTACGAACTGTAGATTAAAGTGGAGAAGTTGCAAAAAGATTGAAAATTAAGGTGGTAGGATCTGGATAGGTTGAAAGAACGAGAGGTAGTTGAGAATTTCAGTGGGAGCATTAAGCGACAGTTGACCAGAACAGGGGAAAGGAATACAGTAGAAGGCGATTGGCTCGCTTTGAGAGATGAAATAGGGAAGGCACCACAGGCTGAAATAGGTAAAAATCCTTGGGTGACACAGGATAATTGAATTTAACTGATGAAAGCAGAAAATATAAAAATGAAGCAGGCGAAACAGAGTACAGTCACCTAAAAACTGAGATTGAAAGGAAGTCAAGGAAGGACAGAGGGCAGATGTAACAATTTAGAAGCATATATCACTAGGGGCAATAGTATCGAAGGAAATTGACGGAGATCCGAAATGTGAAATGATTTGGGTGAAGGTCACGGTTAATGGTAATTGAATGTCTCTATAGGCCCCCTGGCTCATCAGCTGTTGTGGATGAGCACATGAAGGATAATTTGGAAAATATTTCGAGTAGATTTCCCCACCATGTTATAGTTCTGGGTGGAGATTTTAATTTGCCGGATATAGACCGGGAGACTCAGACGTTCATAACGGGTGGCAGGGACAAAGAATCCAGTGAAATTTTTTTAAGTGCTTTATCTGAAAACTACCTTGAGCAGTTAAACAGAGAACCGACTCGTGGCGATAACTTATTAGACCTTCTGGTGACAAACAGACCCGAACTATTTGAAAAAGTTTACGCAGAACAGGGAATCAGCGATCATAAAGCGGTTACGGCATCGATGATTTCAGCCGTAAATAGGAATATTAAAAAGGGTAGGAAGATTTTTCTGTTTAGAAAAAGTGACAAAAGCAGATTTCAGAGTACCTGTTGGCTCAACACAAAAGTTTTGTCTCAAGTACAGATAGTGTTGAGGATCAGTGGACAAAGTTCAAAACCGTCGTACATAATGCGTTAGATGAGTATGTGCCAAGCAAGATCGTAAGAGATGGAAAAGAGCCACCGTGGTACAACAACCGAGTTAGAAAACTGCTGCGGAAGCAAAGGGAACTTCACAGCAAACATAAACATAGCCAAAGCCTTGCAGACAAACAAAAATTACGCGAAGCGAAATGTAGTGTGAGGAGGGCTATGCGAGAGGCGTTCAATGAATTCGATAGTAAAGTTCTATGTACTGACTTGGCAGGAAATCCTAAGAAATTTTGGTCTTATGTCAAAGCGGTAGGTGGATCAAAACAAAATGTCCAGATACTCTGTGACCAAAATGGTACTGAAACAGAGGATGACAGACTAAAGGCCGAAATACTAAATGTCTTTTTCCAAAGTTGTTTCACAGATGAAGATTGCACTGTAGTTCCTTCTCTAGATTGTCGCACAGATGACAAAATGGTAGATATCGAAATAGACGACAGAGGGATAGAGAAACAATTAAAATCGCTCAAAAGAGGAAAGGCCTCTGGACCTGATGGGATACCAGTTCAATTTTACACAGAGTACGCGAAGGAACTTGCCCCCCTTCTTGCAGCGGTGTACCGTAGGTCTCTAGAAGAGCGTAGTGTTCCAAAGGATTGGAAAAGGGCACAGGTCATCCCCGTTTTCAAGAAGGGACGTCGAGCAGATGTGCAGAACTATAGACCTATATCTCTAACGTCGATCAGTTGTAGAGTTTTGGAACACGTATTGTGTTCGAGTATAATGACTTTTCTGGAGACTAGAAATCTACTCTGTAGGAATCAGCATGGGTTTTCGAAAAAGACGGTCGTGTGAAACCCAGCTCGCGCTATTCGTCCACGAGACTCAGAGGGCCATAGATACGGGTTCACAGGTAGATGCCGTGTTTCTTGACTTCCGCAAGGCGTTCGATACAGTTCCCCACAGTCGTTTAATGAACAAAGTAAGAGCTTATGGACTATCAGACCAATTGTGTGATTGGATTGAGGAGTTCCTAGATAACAGGACGCAGCATGTCATTCTCAATGGAGAGAAGTCTTCCGAAGTAAGAGTGATTTCATGTGTGCCGCTGGGGAGTGTCATAGGACCGTTGCTATTCACAATATACATAAATGACCTTGTGGATGACATCGTAAGTTCACTGAGGCTTTTTGCGGATGATGCTGTGGTGTATCGAGAGGTTGTAACAATGGAAAATTGTACTGAAATGCAGGAGTATCTGCAGCGAATTCACGCATGGTGCAGGGAATGGCAATTGAATCTCAATGTAGACAAGTGTAATGTGCTGCGAATACACAGAAAGATAGATCCTTTATCATTTAGCTACAAAATAGCAGGTCAGCAGCTGGAAGCAGTTAATACCATAAATTATCTGGGAGTACGCATTAGGAGTGATTTAAAATGGAATGATCATATAATGTTGATCGTCGGTAAAGCAGATGCCAGACTGAGATTCATTGGAAGAATCCTAAGGAAATGCAATCCGAAAACAAAGGAAGTAGGTTACAGTACGCTTGTTCGCCCACTGCTTGAATACTGCTCAGCAGTGTGGGATCCGTACCAGATAGGGTTGATAGAAGATATAGAGAAGATCCAACGGAGAGCAGCGCGCTTCGTTACAGGATCATTTAGTAATCGCGAAAGCGTTACGGAGATGATAGATAAACTCCAGTGGAAGACTCTGCAGGAGAGACGCTCAGTAGCTCGGTACGGGCTTTTGTCAAAGTTTCGAGAACATACCTTCACCGAAGAGTCGAGCAGAATATTGCTCCCTCCTACGTATATCTCGCGAAGAGACCATGAGGATAAAATCAGAGAGATTAGAGCCCACACAGAGGCATACCGACAATCCTCCTTTCCACGAACAATACGAGAATGGAATAGAAGGGAGAACCGATATAGGTACTCAAGGTACCCTCCGCCACACACCGTCAGGTGGCTTGCGGAGTATGGATGTAGATGTAGATGTAGAGATACTGCCTACAGGAAAATTAAAGAGGACTTTGGAGAAAAGAGAAGCAGCTGTATGAACATAAAGAACTCAGATGAAAAACCAGTCCTAAGCATAGAAGGGAAAGTTGAAAGTGGACCGAGCGAGGTGGCGCAGTGGTTAGCACACTGGACTCGCATTCGGGAGGACGACGGTTCAATCCCGTCTCCGGCCATCCTGATTTAGGGTTTCCGTGATTTCCGCAAATCGTTTCAGTCAAATGCCGGGATGGTTCCTTTGAAAGGGCACGGCCGATTTCCTTCCCAATCCTTCCCTAACCCGTGCTTGCGCTCCGTCTCTAATGACCTCGTTGTCGACGAGACGTTAAACACTACCCACCACCGCCACCTGAAAGGTGGAAAGAATACATGGAGGGTCTATATAAGGGAGACGTACTTGAGGGTAGTATTATGTAAATAGAAGATGACGTAGATGAGTATGAGATGGAAGATTTGATACTGAGGGAAGACTTTGAAAGAGCACTGAGAGACTAAGTGGAAACAAAGCCCCTGGAGGAGAAAACGTTCCGTCAGAACTACTGATACTGATCGCCTTGGGAGATCCAATAACGACAAAACTCTTTTATCTGGTGTGCAAGATGTTTGAGATAGGTTAAGTGCACTCAGATTTCGAGATGAATGTAGTAAGTCCAATCCCAAAGAAAGCAGTTGTTGACAGATGTGAATATTACCGAACTATCTGTTTAATAATCACTGTTGCAAAATACTAACACGAACACTTTTCAGAAGAACGGAGAACCTGGTGGAAGCTGACCTCGGGGAAGGTCAGTTGGGAATCCGGAGAATTTTAGGAACAAGCGAAGCAATACTGAGCCTACGACTTACCTTAGAAGGTAGGTTGAGGAAAGACAGGTCTACGTTTATAGCATTTTTAGACTTAAAGAAAGCATTTGACAATGTTGACTAGAGCACTCTGTTCGAAATTCTGAAGGTAGCAGAGGTAAAATCCACGTAGTAAAAACCTATTTACAATCTGTACAGAAATCAGACGACAGTTATTAGAGTTGAGGAGCATGAAAGGGAAGCAGTGGTAGAGAAGTAAGTGAGAGAGGGTTGTGGCCTATCACCGATGTTATTCAACCAATACACTGAGCAAGAAGTAAAGGAGTAGGAATTAAAGTTCAGGTAGAAGAAATTAATACTTTGAAGCTCAACGATGACATTGTAATTCTGACAGAACAGTAAAGAACTTGGAAGAGCAGTTAACAGGAAGATGTACGAAAAACATCAATAAAAACAAAACAAGGACAATGTAATCTAGTTAAATTAAATAAGATGATTCTGAAGGAATTAGATAGCCACTTAAAGCAGTAGACGGCTTTTCCTACTAAGACAGCAAAATAACTGATGATGGACGAAGTAGATAGGGTATAAAATGAGGACCGGCACTGGCAAGAAAAGCGTTTCTGAAGAAGAAAAGATGATGTTTGGATTGTGGGGCCCTCAACTGCGCGGTTATCAGCGCCCGTACAAATTCCCAACCTTTTCTCAGTCCAATCTTGCCACTTGCATGAATGATGACAGCACAAACACCCAGTCAACTCGAGGCAGGTGAAAATCCCTGACCCCCGGGAATCGAACCCGGGACCCCGTGCTCCGGAAGCGAGAACGCGATCGCTAGACCACGAGCTGCTGACTGAAGAAGAGAAATTTGTTGATGTGGAGTATAGACGCAAGTGTTAGGATGTCTTTTTCTGGGACTATTTGCATAGAGTGTAGCCATGTATGGAAGTGCAGCATGTACGATAAACAATTTAGACAAGAAGAGAGTATAAGCTTTTGAAACCCGGTGCTACAGAAGAATGCTGATGATTCGATGGATAGATCAGTTAACTAATGAGGAAGTACCGAACAGAATTGGAGAGATAAGAAATTTATGGTGCAACCTAACTACAATATGGGTTCGGTTGATGAAACACATTCTGAGACGTATTAGGATTACCAGTTTAGTATTGGCGTGAGGTGTGGAGCGGGAAGGGGGATAAAAGTTGGAGAGGGAGACAAAGAGATGAATACAGTGAGCAGATTCGGAAGCCTGTAGTAGCAGCTACTCAGAGACGAAGAGGCTTGCACGGGATAGATCAGCATGGAGAACTGCATCAGATCAATCTTCGGAACTAAAGACTGCATATAACAACAACAGTAACCACTAATATTCAACATATCTCTTCGCCTCTAAATTTTCTCTGACTCCACTCGCGAAAAGTACCAGTGCCTCACTCGACTCACGTAGGCGCGTACGTAGAAAAAGTAAGTTTGGGCACGAGGCATTCTGCGCTGCTATTGGCTGACGCTGTGACGTCACTACCAAACAGCCCCGGCCTTGGGAAGAACACTGTAACACGTGTGCTGTACGTTTAAGGCAAGTATTTATGGGATACTTTAGTTTCTATCAAAATAAAGTAATGTAAATTGCTATTCCACTACTGCTAGAACGTTACTGCTACATTCTTTGACTTGCCTAGCATTTAAACAGACACAGGTGACTTAAAAAATTCAAACAACAGTCACATCAGAGCACGTACAGACCTCAAAATCCGACAAATGTAATCTGTTGTTCCATATTTGTGTCAAATTGAATGTTGGAAACGACGACGCAATTTTCTAAGTTGATTCTGAGAAACGTTTTAATGAGGAATCAAGATCTGTATTACGAACGCAGTTCTAATTTGGAATGCAACAGTACTTTGTAAAAACTTCTGTAGGTAGATGCATACTGTCGTTTCAAATGCCATAATTCTAGAAATCATTTAAATTAGCTTATCGAACAACCGCACACACTTTTATATGTCTAGTAAGCACTAACTTTTGGATTTTTTTTTTATTAAAGCGGAATTAGTTCGAGAATTCAACAGCGCTGCAAAATGCGATGTACAAGGGACAAGGTAATTCACTCATCGTGTCCTTTGTCTAGAAACACTGGGATGTAGTGCGGGAAATTAACAGAATCTTGACATCACCAATCTTATAATGTTGGTAGGTGCTTGAAGTATCTCTCGCAGACGATTAAATATTCGCGATATGGCGTAAATTTTAATTATTTCTGGATAAACATAGCCACTAGCAGTTCTGTCTGTTTTCTAACTTTATCTGGAGCATATCTTTAAATGTAGAAATCACGTTTAAGACTTTCTCAGTCACATTGTATCGGCTGCTGAGATCCGGGCTCACCTCCACAAATCAGAATAAACGAGAGACCACGGTGTGCAAATATCCATCTTCGCCTACAACAAAAACGTTCAATAGGAACGTTGATGACGACAGCGTTATGCGATGTGAAAGGTCGATTATTGATTAATGAGACACCTAGACATCAAACAACGAATAGAAACGGCTACTGTGAGCTTCTGCAATGCCTGAAACGTAAAACCAAAACGAAGAGGAGTGGCAAGCTTTGAAAAGAGCGCTATTCGTCCACAAGACTCAGAGGGCCATAGACACGGGTGCCCAAGTAGATGCCGTGTTTCTTGACTTCCACTAGGCGTTCGATACAGTTCCCCACAGTCGTTCAATGAACAAAGTAAGAGCATATAGACTATCAGACCAATTGTGTGATTGGATTGAAGAGTTCCTAGATAACAGAACGCAGCATGTCTTTCTCAATGGAGAGAAGTCTTCCGAAGTAAGAGTGATTTCAGGTGTGCCGCAGGGGAGTGTCGTAGGACCGTTGCTATATACAATATACATAAATGACCTTGTGGATGACATCGGAAGTTCACTGAGGCTTTTTGCGGATGATGCTGTGGTGTATCGAGAGGTTGTAACAAAGGAAAATTGTACTGAAATGCAGGAGTATCTGCAGCGAATTGACGCATGGTGCAGGGAATGGCAATTGAATCTCAATGTAGACAAGTGTAATGTGCTGCGAATACGTAGAACGAAAGATCCCTTATCATTTAGCTACAATATAGCAGTACAGCAACTGGAAGCAGTTAATTCCATAAATTATCTGGGAGTACGCATTAGGAGCGATTTAAAATGGAATGCTCATATAAAGTTGATCGTCGGTAAAGCAAATGCCAGACTGAGATTCATTGGAAGAATCCTACGGAAATGCAATCCGAAAACAAAGGAAGTAGATTACAGTACGCTTGTTCACCCACTGCTTGAATACTGCTCAGCAGTGTGGGATCCGTACCAGATAGGGTTGATAGAAGAGAGAGAGCAGATCCAGCGGAGAGCAGCACGCTTCGTTACAGGATCATTTAGTAATCGCGAAAGCGTTACGGAGATGATAGATAAACTCCAGTGGAAGACTCTGCAGGAGAGACGCTCAGTAGCTCGGTATGGGCTTTTCTTGAAGTTTAGAGAACATACCTTCACCGAGGAGTGAAGCAGTATATTGCTTCCTCCTACGTATATCTCGCGAAGAGACCATGTGGATAAAATCGGAGAGATTAGAGCCCACACAGAGGCATACCGACAATACTTCTTTCCACGAACAATACGAGACTGGAATAGAAGGGAGAACCGATATAGGTACTCAAAGTACCCTCCGCCACACACCGTCAGGTCGCTTGCGGAGTATGGATGTAAATGTAGATTTTGTTGCAGGCTCGTTCCGGTTCTCGTACAGCTGGAAAAACAATCCGATACATCCAAGATCTTAGTATTGTGCATCTGGGCACCCACCGCCCATCCAGCATCGGATTATAAAGCTTTAAAAGTTACAATATCATTTTAATTTTCTATAATCCAGTGTTTGACCGCAGATGAATATCAGTGTACTAACGATTACGGTCCGAGTTGACCTTCTTCAGATCTGTTTTATTATGGAAAAATATGCATATGTGTGATGGAAAAATATGCATACAGATGAATTGATTATGTAAGCTGTGTAAGATAACATTGTACGAGACAGTGCTGCATACACACATAGGTACTAAAAAACACCGGCTAGATAAACATACCTGAATGTCAATACTTAAAAAGGCTCTTAGAATAAAAGCAACTACGCCAACACAAAGCCGAATATGCAGAATATAGCCAGCCTGTACAGGAATACAAACCGTGATATCCAGCACGTTCAGACTTCATGAACAAGTTACCGAATGAGGGGACCAAGAGTGTCTGTGGAAATTTTTATAACAGAGGGTAACATTCAAAACTTGTCAGTTTACGTATAACAAAGTCGGTGAGTTTGAAAAGTGTCTTACCCTAAGAACTAAATTCAACAAGAAGTACACCAAACTTATTTTCATTAAAAGATTGATATGTATCTATTTAATACTTTAAGGTAGGTTCCTTTGGGACCGAAATAGAAAGCACATTTCAGTAGTATATGGCAAGTACATACTTTATGTTGTCAGTATGATGATCGACGCCAACTTTCTGATTTAGCGATTAGCAGTTAACCTTAGCAGTTGCTGACCCAGCGCACAGTCCTTTGGATCGGCAGCTGCTGAGGTTAACTGCTAAGGTTACAAGATAGGCTCTTCTGTAAATTTAAAAATTATTGTACGCAGTGAAAGTGCAGATTTCTGTTGGAAGTAATCATTACAGTACATGTTACATCTCACAGAAAATGTTGTGCTAGTATGATATGGGTCAACTTTCGAATAATTTCCACTGAAGATGGTCACACGATGACCGAAATCAATCTGTACAATAAATGATTTCACTATTTACTGCCGATGCTGCCATTTATCCAAAATATATTGACAATAATGCCGTCGTGGTGCACACGGTTCCGAATGGAGTTAGATATCTACGTGAAAATGTTAACAGAAACAAAGAGTTGCAACCTGGTCTCCATGTATCTTCAATTTAGTGATGAGATGGACGAGTATCTGCTTAGACTAAAGGATATTAGTCGCCCAGGACAAACTAAGTCTCTTGTGTACTGGAGGAGCAGGACTTCGAGGTCATTAGAGGTGGAGCACAATCTTGGATTAGGGAAGGATGAGGAAGGAAATCGGCCATGCCCTTTGAAAAGAACCATTTACCGGAAGCGATTTAGGAAAATTACGGAAAAGCTAAATGTGGATGGCCGGACGCGGTTTTGAACCGTCGTCCTGCCGAATGCGAGTCCAGTGCTCTCACAGCGCCAGCTCCCTCGGTTCTCGTGTACTCCATTGATGCAAATGCGAAGTCAGTATTGTGGCATAGCCGCCTGACTTGTCACCGTAGAAAGACGACTAGAAGAAGCCATTACGGAACTCAACTTACAGGTACTGAATGCATCTCGCAATCCGCCCACCTACGAAGGGAGGGTCGGAGCAATGTCAAATAACAAATATGGCAGCGCCGCGCAGTGTGAAAGGCTGAAAAGTTGAGAGTGGGACCACCTCGAATGACCACAATGTCATACACTGTACCATCACTGGAAGGGAAATCCAAGACACTACAGAAAACGTGCGCATAAGGCCCAAATACAACACCAAGGACGCTCGCTTGGAAGAACTAAGAAGGTGTTCCAGTGTCTGGGAAGCCCTTCTCTGGGTGATAATGTAAATGTTAAAGCGCAAAAACTGACAGTGGCTATACGTAGAACAATGGAGGCATCAATACTTGACAGAAGAGGTCATTCTAAAAGAGTACCTTGCATCTGGACCGAGGCGCCGCAGAAATGAAGATGTGAAACAATAAGAGCCATAATGCTATACCAAAGTAGCATGACGCAAGAAGAAAGAGTCAGAAAGTTGCTTAGATACATGTATTTTAAACAACGTTTTAAGGGAGAGTTACGGAAAATAAAAATGTAACGACGGAAGCAATTCGTGGAGTCTAACAGAAACTAATCCCTGGGGTGCACCATATAAAATAATCTGCGAGAAAATAGATCACCAACAGTCTTATTCACGCTCAAAAGGAATAATGGGACGGTAACAGAAAGTTAGGAACAGTGAGCTGACCTCCTAATGTAAACATTAGTTCCTGACATGCAGAAGAAGGCGACACAGATTATCAGTGTAGGTTACGGGAAATGTTATGGGAAGAATATCGGAGCCGGCCGGAGTGGCCGTGCGGTTCTAGGCGCTACAGTCTGGAACCGAGCGACCGCTACGGTCGCAGGTTCGAATCCTGCCTCGGGCATGGATGTGTGTGATGTCCTTAGGTTAGTTAGGTTTAATTAGTTCTAAGTTCTAGGCGACTGATGACCTCAAAGTCGCATAGTGCTCAGAGCCATTTGAGCCAAGAATATAGGAACCATAAACCTGTGTACCACTTCGCACAAGAAGAAATTAGGCAAATAATTTCAAGACTGAAAAATAAAAAACTCTCCAGTACCGGACGGAATCGGTGTCGTCGTAATACAAGCCCTATCCCCCTACCTAGACACTTGCACGAACTGTACAACGAGTGCCTACGGTAAGGAAGGGTCTCTGTACCATGGAAGAAGTTGAAATGAAATAGTTTTCATAAATGTTTCCCTTTATGGCCGATCTTAGATCCGCCATATTTAACACTGCTACGCCTCCCTGGGCACAAACAGCTCCTACGGGGTTTCCCTATGACGTAGGTTCTCGTCTGGCTCACTCGCGCGCCCTTCGTGAACGCGGTGCTGGACGACAGGGTTCGTTTTACAATTCCTGTAGGTTGACTCTTTCGGCCATATATTTAAATGAGAGCTCAAAGGTCGTTAACTCACAATGGTAAGAATTATTTTTTGTTGTACACGATAAATCTTTGTGGTTCGTACTGCAGTGTGACGAAAAAAGGGCTGTGCACAAGAGCCCCGAAGAGAAAATCAGTAAATACTGAAACCGTGCAAGAAAGATTGAAACTACCGAAAAAAGATGTATTCGAAAATATATCACGGCGCTGTAGCCTGTTTCCTGCGCAACAACAGCCTTTGCCTAGGAAAAACAATGAATCTCTGAAATAACTAACGATGAAATAGAAGAGAAATAACGTTATTCTTTACGGTTCCAAAATGCTACTCCAGGCGGGTGTAAAATGAATGCGCGCAACGGAAAATCATAAACGCTAAAATGATGATTTGGCCCTGTTTGACTACCCCCTGAAGCAGATCTTAGGATCTTTTATTTTTGAAGATATAAGTTACAATCTAAACATATATGAATGATTAAGGCAACTAATAAAACTAAATGATAAACTTTGTTCGTGCTTATATATTTATTGTAGAATAAAAAAACCTTTTATATTACAAAATTTACACTTCCTAAGTAAAATTACTAATCAATTGCCCAACTCTGTCCCTTATTATGACTGCGCGATCTAATATCAATAACGCGAAATGACTGACATCGTCTACGTACCAAACACTAGAAGACACTACTTTCAAAGATGATCTACGGTGGTGTGGAATCTCAGTGAAAATAAATTAACGTGATCACAGCTGTTTAGCTTTTATAGCACTAATAAGCCGAAGCAATTTGCGATGTCACCGTATGTACTGCTTACGGTGCGTCGAAGTGATGGTTCCCATACACGTCTGCGACGATGGAAAAACTCCTGCCATAAATAAACTTCTTCAAACACTAGGACGGCAGAAGGTGGTGCTCTAACTAATATACTCTAATACTGTCTTCCCCTCTCTGTGTTCTACAGACGAGAAATGCGAACTCCCAGCCACAAGGACTGAGTTCAGATAACGTCTCAACGTAAGTATAACCAGAGGAAGTGCTCTATTACTGAACGCTGCATACTCAACGACGACTTACAACCCGGAGGTGAAGTCCAGAGTCGTATAGGTTCGCAACAGTACAGTGCCTAACTGTTCTAACTCTCTTGAGAGCAAAGACAGCAAGTCTGTCCGTACCAACAAAGCTGATACCGAGCGACCGTCACACGCGGGCGCTCACAACGAAAGACTACGTCTCTCCACCACTGGTTTCCCAGCAAGGTTCAGCTCCCCACCATCGAATTCCAAAAACGAATCATATTCCCGAAACCACGGAATAACCTCCCTCTTTACAGATTCTTCCAAATGCCGACCAACCATATTTCAGTCTTTTGTCGTCCAGCGTGGAAAGTTTGCGAGGAAAAACCTATACTCGTACAATGGTACGCTTTTGAGTAAAAATCCTTGGAGATAACCCCGCCTGCGTGGTTTTCGAGGTGCCGCTTCTTCGTTGCTCTCACCTGCGTCCAATATTTTCGTGGTTTCCGAAGTATAATCCCTCTGGTTCGCCTACAATATCGGCCCGTTGCTACTCTATTGTGCTCCAGCGTTTAGGTGTTACGACGTCCGTCTTGCTACTTCCTGTGTTTAAGCAGGATCAACTCACCTGTGTGGCCCCTCCACGGAGAGCTTGAGTTCCGTCTGCCTTTTAATTTCCACTGTCGTTCCAACCTCTACTAGTATGATAATAAAGACACTCCATCACCTTTCATGCAATAAGCGTTAATAATTATTTTCAAGGCGTCCGTGACAATGTCAGTCTCCTTTAAATACTCATATATACGATGTACAACCTATCAGATGATATCTAACTGTGATTGTAATTCACGGCAAAGTACGTGGGTGAGTGCTTGTAAGGAGCGAAATTATAACCACCTTACAAACTGTGGAAAAATGAGACACTTCAGGCACGCGCAGAAGAACATACTAGTTTCTCTCTAAAATCAGGAGAGATTAAAAATAAGATTTCTTAACCCGTCATGTGGACTGGTACTTTACCTGACTGGCCATGGCCCGCATGCTAGGTATCTACAAAAAATCAAAAGACAGATGAATGACAGCTGAGCCTACGGCAGTGCGGGCAGACCAGAACACACATTGTGGGACTGCGCTCTCTGTGAAGATGAGGCGGGCAACGGACGTCGAATATTCGGGATGTTGGATCCCAAAGCAGCAGCATGAGCGAGTCGACCTGGCGCATCTTGGAAGGTACTGCAGCTGCAGTATCCAGGAAGGCCGAGGAAGACCTCACGTGGCATTCAACCATAGGTCATCATGCTACCATCCAGGCTACACGGCATACTCTGCAGATGGAGAGCAGATAACGGAGATCGGCGACCACCGAATGAAACAGCGTCCGAAGAATTTACACTGCATTGATGCAAGTGATCATGGAAGTGTGCACTTTAAGACGTAACAGTGATGGGTGGAATTGCTTGCTATAGTGGAAGCGTTGCTGATGTGCCGCTGAATGTCTCAGTAGTCGACCTTCGGAGCGAGTGCACCACTTGAATCCCACCTCTGTGTCAACAAAGACTACGTGAAACTTTCTTCATTTGTACCGGAGTAGCGACAAGTGTCAGGGGCCTGTTTGTGTGTGCTGTACTAGAGCAGAACACTGGAATTCTGAAAATCTCCACCCTCCTGGAATCTTCAAATCATGTTCTCGTCTCTCCACAGAAGCGGCACGTAGGTCGCGAGTCCGCTGTCATTCCAGTGAGGCTTTAAGGTAATTACTAGTTGTTGGGATGTCGTAATTGAATATCACTATTAATGTAGCACATACATCCAATGTAGCAAAAACTTTCTGTTGACTGCTGTATTTCATTAAAGTGGGTGGCAGTACGCATTCTAGTATTTCCAGTTAAACACTATCTTGACATGGGGGCACTAGAACAGAAATGTGGCAATATAATGAGAAATAAGAGAATGTTACAAAGCTTATGTTTGGTAACTGTTTGATGCGTGGCACTTGATGTCCTAAACCTAATGCAATGAGCCTTGCTGTTTCTTGCCAATCTATGATACTATCGCCAACGACCTTGCCGCAGTGGTAACACCGGTTCCCGTCAGATCACCGAAGTTAAGCGCTGTCGGGCTGGGCTAGCACTTGGATGGATGACCATCCGGTCTGCCGAGAGCTGTTGGCAAGCGGGGTGCACTCAGCCCTTGTGAGGCAAACTGAGGAGCTCTACTTGACTGAGAAGTAGCGTCTCCGGTCTCGTAAACCGACAATCGGCCGGGAGAGCGGTGTGCTGACCACATGCCCCTCCATATCCGCATCGAGTGACCCCCGTGATCTGAGGATGACACGACGGCCGATTGGTACCGTTGGACCTTCCAAGGCCTGTTCGGACGGTGTTTAGTTTTTTTATGATACTATCACTCTGACTGAAAGTAATTATGCACACTTTGGTGTCAGACAGTATCTATCTTTCAGTAGCGACGACTGCTAAGTCGGAACTGTTCTCTTCCGAACGGAACTGACAAAACCGTGCCCCTTATCGTAATTGCAGGAAATGTTGGCACTCTGTGTACTAGACAAACTGCCAGAACTCTCTGAGGTGTCTGACTGCAGGCAATGAAATAAGCAGGGTACTATGCACCGTCTCATCTGCCTGTCGGCAGAAGGATTTCCATTTCCGCCTGTACTGGTCGGGAGCAAAATCGTCCCCAGTTGACAGCACTCTCTCAGCGGAAGGCAAACCTATCGGCGGACAAATACGAGAGGGTCATGGACGTGGCGTGAAAGGAGAAAGCGGTCCCGATTTGTGAACGTCATCTGGAGGGTTCGGCTCAGAACTGAGAGGCGACAGGTGAGTGCTTGGGTCTGTGTGGTGGCGGCATTTCGTAGTATTGTTGTGTACCTCTTGAGCCATGTACACGACACTAATCAACTGGTTAACGCTCACAGTGATACTCTAACAAAAATTTTGAAATTTGTGGCAAGTTCCTATGGGACCAAACTGCTGAGTTCACCGTTCGCTAGGCTTACACACTACTTAATCTAACGTCAACTATCTTACGCTAAGAGCAACACACACTTACCCATGCCCGCGGGAGGACTCGAACCTCCGACGCGGGGAGCCGCGCGAACCGTGACATGACGCCCTAGACCGAGCGGCTATCCCACTCGGCGCTACTCTAACAAGAATCCAGAAATTTTTCTGGGTTCCTAATGGCAACTAATACCACTTTCTTCAGAGAAAGCCGTAAACAGATCACGAAGTAGCGTTGTAACAAATGGATGCCTATAAAAGTCGCAAGTGACGGAACTGATCATCCGTACACACGGTACAGTCTCACTGATGACGACCACCGTCTATGTTCGACGTCAGCCTCCAATGACCACTCACAGAAGGCTGGTGGCAACACTTACACTGGACGGTATATAAAAAGTGTCTGTATGATGCGGAAACAGAGCGATCTATCCGACATCCAAATGGGCATGGTCGCTGGCTTTGGGGACCATTTCCAAAACGGCTAATTTTAAAAATTTTTGCATGCCGCCATGGTTAAACTACGAGGGTAATCCCAAAGTAAGGTCTCCTATTTTTGTAAGTACCTAGATCTGTTTATTTCTTCAACGGCTTACATCAGTTTACAGCTTGAACATTTAGCTATTTTTCGACATAAACACCATTACTGTCGGTGCATTTTTGTAGACGCTGTGGCAGTTTTTGTATTCCCATGTCATACCAGCTCGCCGCCATGCTGTTTAGAAAGTTATGAACCTCTTCTTTCACCTCGTCGTCGGAGCTGAATTGCTGGGACCACAATTAACTCTGACAGGTACTATAAGACTCTGAAAAAACTCAAACGGGCAATTCAGAACCGGAGAAGGAGGAATGTTGAGCACGGGCGTACACATTCTCCATGACAACGCTCGCCCACACATCGCTCGGCAAACCGTTGCTCTCTTGCACCAGTTTCAGTGGAACATAATCACCCATCCACCCTATATTCCTGAGTTGGCGCCTTGTGACTATCACCTGCTTCATAGGTTAAAAGAACATTTGGCCGGAAAGCGATTCTGCTCCGACGACGAGGTGAAAGGAAAGGTTCATAACTTTCTGAACAGCATGGCGGCGAGTTCGTATGACATGGGAATACAAAAACTGCCACAACATCTACAAAAAAGCATCGACAGAAATGGTGATTACGTCGAAAAATAGCTAAATTTTCAAGCTGTAAACTGATGTAAACCACTGTAGAAATAAACAGGTGTATGTACTTATAAAAAAATGGGAGACCTTACATTTGGGATTACCGTTAATGGCAAAATGGCGCTATCGAAAACCGGCGCCGAGGAAACTGTGTTGCACCATGGACCATATGTGACAGGCTTGAACAGCGGCTGCAGAGATGTGTGCGGGCGAACAGATGTGCAACTGGTGGGCAGTTTACCTCCCAGATGAACCAAGGGTCTACCAACAGAATCTCCTCAACGACCGTTCAGCGAACGTTGCTGCGTTTGGGCCTCCACAGCAGGTGCATCATTCATACGCCTATGCTGACGACGACGAAGTCTGGAATTTGCACAGCAGTTCCACAGCTGTCGTCCACTTTGTGGCGACAGGTGACCTTTTCAGATGAATCCCCTTTTACGCTCAATAGGACAGATGGCCGTTGGGGTGTACGGCATGAAAGCAAACAAGGAGGGAGCGTTACGGTCTGAGGAATGTTGTCGTGCCATTCTCTTGGCCACCTCGTCATTTTGGAAGGCACTATGGATCAATACAATATGCATCTATCCTTGGGGACGATGTACATCCCTATATGTAGTTTGTTTTTCCTCGACGCTATGACATCTACCAGCAGGACAATGTAACGTGTCACACAGCTCGGAGTGCACGTGCGTGGTTCGAAGAACACCAGCATGAGTTTACAGTACTCAGACGGCCGCGAAATTTCTCGGAGTTAAGCCCAATCGAGAGTCGGTGGGACCAGTCCTCGATCGGGCTGTTCGTGCCATAGATTCCTAACTGAGAAACCCAGCGCAGCTGGCCACTGCACTGGAGTCTGTATAGCACCACGTGTGGTCTGTACATTCCAGAAACCACTCAATCTCTTCCTGCACGTGTCGAACCTGTCAGCGCTGCAAGAGATGGTCGCATTAATGTGACTGAACGTTTTAATCCATAAATAATTCTGATAAACTAGTAAACATTGTGGAAATTGTTACATATATTTCACCATATAACATTACATTTCCTATCTCAGCATGCTTTGTTCACATAGTCCTGAACTGCACAACTTTACTCTACGGCCCCTCAACTAAACACCGTAATTGGGCAGCGTAGATCTCTTCACTGGGCAGTCGTTTGACGGGAAGCCGATGACACACGAAGAGATTCGGCTTCTTATCAGTACTTAAATATTATACATAAACTGGAAGCAGCCACCAGCCACACGCAAGAGGGTTTCCATGAGCCACCGCCTCCGGCAGACATTCATGGTCCGAAGATGACCTGATAATAAGATCGAAACCGGTCACCACATTAAAAAATTTATGCGATCAAGACTGCTTCCACTTTATTTATAATATTTATAGATCGCTGTTTTCCTATAATAAGAACTATGTTCTTTAAAATGTTAAACTTAAATATTCTCTAACAATTGAGTCCACAGTGAAGTTTTGAACGTGTCCTGATGGCACGTTCCTGAGAGATTTTTCCGTATGATTAGAAACGAAATCTGAGTTATACATTGTAACCTCCCCACTATATGTTTCTGTAAGAAATTTAGTCCAAATTTCGAGAAATCCTACACTAACTGATTACGTATTATCAAAAGAACCAACGAACTGTCCTAGCAGAAAATGTTGACGTATGTAACCTCCCCACTATATGTTTCTGTAAGAATTTTAGCCCAAATTTACCACCCACTTTACAAAAAACTCTACGTGTTACCAAAACTCTGCACCCACAAACTAATATCGAACTTTAACTCGTATGCTGACCTTTGGCTAAACAGAGCCTAATTTGAACTGAACTGTTACTGGCCTAAATATAACTTGTCTTCATATTAAATGCGCAACTACAGTAAAACATTGGAAGCGTGTATTCGTCATCACCATACTGGCGTATCACCCGGCGTGATGGTATGGGGTGCCATTGGTTACACGTCTCAGTCACCTCTTGTTCGCATTGACGGCACTTTCAACAGTGGACGTTACACTTCAGATGTGTTACGACCAGTGGCTCTACCCTTCATTCGATCCCTGCGAAACCCTACATTTCAGCAGGATAATGCACGACCACAGAAAATGTTGTGCCCTGGCCAGCACATTCTCCAGATCTCTCACCGATTGAAAACGTCTGGTCAAAGGTGGCTGAGCAACTGGCTCGTCACAAAACGTCAGTCACTAATTTTCATGAACTGTGGTACCGTGTTGAAGCTGCATGGGCAGCTGTACCTGTACACGCCATCCAAGCTCTGTTTTACTCAATGCCCAGGCGTATCAAGGCCGTTGTTACGGCCTCAAGTGGTTGTTCTGGGTACTGATTTCTCAGGATCTATGCACCCAAATTGTGTGAAAATGTAATCACATGTCGCTTCTAGTATAATATATTTGTCCAATGAATACCCGTTTATCATCTGCATTTCTTCTTGGTGTAGCAATTTTAATGGCCAGTAGTGTAGTTGCAGATTTCTCGAAAGCACAACAGCAAATAGCTAGTAGGCAGCGGCTAAGTTAGATTTCTATTTCTAAATAAACAATCAAACTGTTGCATGCCACATGGTGCAATGTTGTAATGCGTAGTGATAATTCTTTAGACGGTGGGATGGGGAGAGTAACTGTACCTATGAAATGATATTCCAGGACAACGATTATAAAATGAAGTATGTATTTAAAAAGACAGAGCAAAGCGTCGCATTATCTTCGCACGTAACATTGGTGTCAACAATACTATACTTAACAAGTAAACAGTGTTTTGAAAAGTGTACACAGTTAACAGAGAATTTCTATAAAAACCAAACAGCTTAATCAGACGATATCTTAATGCATGGTTGAGCGAAGTGGGCTGGTCTTTCTCTCAGCTCTGACAATAAGTAGCTGGCCGGCCGGAGTGGCCGTGCGGTTCTAGGCGCTACAGTCTGGAGCCGAGCGACCGCTACGGTCGCAGGTTCGAATCCTGCCTCGGGCATGGATGTGTGTGATGTCCTTGGATTAGTTAGGTTTAATTTGTTCTAAGTTCTAGGCGACTGATGATCTCAGAAGTTAAGTCGCATAGTGCTCAGAGCCATTTGCACCAATATGTAGCTGACAATAATCACTCCTAGCCGCGTAGTGCTGCAACCTCAAACTTCTTCTCTTCAAAAATAATACCATTATTCAAAACTTGTATCCCTTTCGCCTTCTAGTATAAACAGCACATTTATCCCTACTGTCATTTACAACAAATCTTTTTTCATCCAACAGATACAATCAGATGTTAAAATAGCACTACTGAATATGTCCATGACCTACCACACTTCAACTAAGAAAGTATCAGACTGTGCAAACGCAATGAGCAAAGATTGTTTAAGAGTAACATAACTTGCTCTGTCTGTCTGAGGTGGACATCGATAACTTACAGAAATCAAAATCACATGTGCACCTTAAAATTTTACTAATAAAAAATAAACGAATTTGTGAGCTTTGGTGTGCTGGTCAGAGGGTAGCCCCTCCATTTTTCATCACGTCAAGCAATCAGATTACAAGACTGTTAAAACGGCGCAATTTCTCACAAAACGTATACTCGTGGTACCATCTGTTGTATGTTCCTCGCTCCACTTTCTGACGTCATACATTAGCTAATGCATGTCAACTTCGATGTAAGTGGGGAAAAAACCTTACAGCTCCCACAGTCAAAAATATTACACTCTCCTTGCGCTGTCCAGTCATTTCTCCGAGTGACAATCTGCTGATAATTTGAGTGTTTAAACTTCATCTTTTTTAAAAGGAGCTCCAGCCTCTCTCACCCGACTATGAACGGAAATTACGTGTAACTAGTACCCGTCTCGAACTGAGCTCGGCTTATGCGCGCGCACGTAGAAGCCAGAAACTAATGACTTTGCCCTGAAATTCAGCCCCAAAGTTACAATAATGACCGGATAAAGCTAATCTGTATAGCAAGTTAGTTTGATAGGATTCCCACTTAGTCACAGAGGCGCGACGGAAATGGGGAAAAAGTCTTCTTTAAGAAGGGACTGTACAGAAAATATCTCATATTAGTACACAGAACCAGCTAGACACATGACTGTGCGACAGAGTCACTGGAAACTATTCCGATACAAAGTCCTGAACGATGCCTCGAAGTGACCCAAATTAGTAACTGAAAAAGTGCATGAGTGTGATCTTGTCTAGCTGACGTAGATTATCTCCAGCTCATATCAATAACTTCGCTGGCGACACTGACATGCGATTGAAAACATGTCTTATTGGTTGAAAAATAATTATCTGAAGGCGAAGTACTTGCCCCAACCTATTCCCAGTGGATCGGCCAGTTGTTCAGATTTGAACCTAAAGCCCATAGTACCGAGACTAAGCCTCGGTGAAGCACACACTATGGACGCCGTTGATTTCGAGATGGAAGTTACTATACTGGTAGGCAGTGAGTAGCTGTACAGTCGGCAGGATGTGGAATGCCGTTCCCTCGTAATGTTAATGCTGATTGCTACTATAACATGAAACAGTACACTGTTTTTCATATTTTTATGACTGACGATGTAATTCCTTAGTATTTGACCACAGTGACGAATTCGTGGATTTTATTATTTGACGACAATAGCTTTATCGCCTAATATGACGTTGCCAATATCTTTACGGATTTGATGATTGTCTGTGGATCGAAACTGGTTGTTCAATAAAGCAACCCTTGACGAAAATTCGCTATATTCCTCATATAAAGAACTTTAGACCTGGAAATGTTGTACATTTATTTTTCCCAAAATTAATAACAACAACCTCCATGAAATGAAAGAGAATAATTACGTGCTACAATTATTGCACATCTGCACAAAACAACGAGCTTGAAAAATCAGAATACGAGTGCCTCTGACCTATTTACGATACAATGGGCCCACAGCGGAGATATCTCTTACAGGCATTCTGTAATAAAATCCAGATTTCTGCTGTAGTACTTTAATGATTTTATTGTGATGGATCCATTTCGGCTAGCTACCATCTTCAAACCATCTGCGAAAGTTACATTATACTTTTATTTTATCATAAGTTGGTTAATCGTATGTTTCTGACATACAGATTTGGCACTTACCTTCATATATCATCAGTAAGTCTGTATCGTACTACAACGTGGTGTAGATTGAGGACTTTTACGCAGTACGTAATTGGTTTGCTGCTGTTTTTGATCATCCTTTCTCACAATTTTTATAATTTATGTTTTATCTTTAGATTTTACAGATTGACAATTGTAACAGTTGACCAAAAATACTACATTGTTATAACTACAGTGGTGTGTCGCTGTTATCATTTTAGGCTGTATGTGTGATCATCGTAATAGATAGGTCTGTGGGTACCTGTCTGTGTCAATTAGATATCATTGGTTAGGAATTAAAATAAATTTTGTATGAGATGTGTACGTTTTAAATTCGTTTGTGCATTTAAAATGTCATCATGGTTTCGTATTTTGTGTATGTAGATTTCCATTTCTCCAATTATGTTCATTTTTAAACCTTTATGTAATATGTGTAAAACTTTATTCCTGAATTCATTCGTCTGCGTTGTGGCTGTCGTTCTTTAAGTGGTTCAAGAATGAAGATTTTTGAATTATTTTCACCAATTCTCAAGTGCTCTCGCTGTCTTATACTGAGGGGGGCAGCTTTTGTATAAGAAATAGAGAGCACATGAGAATTAGCGAAAATAATCCATGCACATTCTTGAGCGAGCAGTTCAACATGTTGTACAAAAACTCACAAAAGTGATTTTAAACTGCGTTAAGAATACTTAAAATCTCAGTCGAATCGGAAACGATCGGATAAATCATACGGCACCGGCAGCTTACCGTAATTTAACATAAAGTCGGCGGCACATAATCACGCACTGATACGAGTCAGAAGTTGTTTTTCTTATGTATGTTACATACGCTCAGGAAAGTGCTCAAAACTGGATGCCGATTTTGTTTTGGATTTGAAAAACAGAAAATAGCAAAAAAGGGATGCTTCAGGTAGACGTAATATGTACAATTGTGTTCAAAATTAAAGCAACAAACCGCTATTCTCCGTCCTGTGTGTAATTCACGATATAATCACACAACCTGTCAACAGATGTCCGTAGTATCGCCTTCTGCATGGAAGATGGCATTTCCGTCAGCGGAAAACCACACTAACGATGACGTCAGGGCACCTGTCAAACAGAGTAGTGTTTGCCGGGTAGCCCCAAATCCACACTTTCTGTGTGCGCGGTCGTAGACAGTGCGGAATGGCACAGAGAAGACGCTTACCAGTCCCTCTGCAGTGGAGAGCCATAGGAAGGATGGACGCAGGACAGTCGCAAACTCATGTGACCCGATGGCTTAACGTGAATCGTTGTGTTGTTTCTCCGATGTGGCGACAGTTTATAGAGACTGTATCACGAAGACCAGGGACGTGTGACGTCAGAAAGAGTAGAACGTTACCTGGCTGTAAGGGCACGAACGTACCGCCTTAGTACTGCACAGCAACTGGCATCTGTCCTCAAAGCATCCACTGGACGTATTGTATCGAGGCAAACGGTGTAAAGAAGACTTGGACAGGGTGTCCTTTGCTGATGGAGACCTGATGTACCCGTGACTCCGACGCGTCTTCACAGAAGGGAACGTCTATAGCGGAGTCGTCAACATGCTATATGGGCAGTCGAACAGTGTGCTAACGTCCTTTTCACAGATGAGTCCCGATTTGGTCTGTAGAGTGGTTCTCGATGGATACACATCTGAAAGAAATGTGGAATACGATTACGAGACCGGAACATTGTAGAAAGAGACTGATATCGAGGAGGATCGCTTATGGTATCTGCAGGGATTATGTTGAACACTCCAACATGTCTTCATGAAATTATGCTGGTTAATCGGAAAGGTTTAACTGCTGTTTCGAGTTGCTATAAGCCCAGACTTCGCACTGATGGACGATAATGCTCGACCTCATAGAGCACGAGTGGTTGATGTTTTCTTGGAAACGGAAGATACTGCACGCATAGCGTTGCCTGCTCGCCCTCCAGATTTGAATCCCATGGAGCGTCTGTGATGCATTAGGGAAACGAGTTGCATCACTTCAGCACCCACCAACCACTGCCCAAGAATTGCGAGCAGCGCCGCAGGAAGAATGGGTGTTATTGCCTCAACATAAAATTGATGACGTTATTCACAGCATGTTTCGTTGTTGTCAGGCATGTACTGCTGCCAGAGGTGGTCACGCCCCATAGTGAGCACAATATCAGTTTTCGGAATATGTGTGTGCTAATCCGTTAAGTTGGAAAAGAAAGAATGGAATACATCCACCAAATAATTGATGGCGTAGGTTGCAATTGCTGCTCTGAGATGAAGAGGTTGGCACAGGAGAGGAATTCGTGGCGGAACGCATCAAACCAGTCAGAAGACTGATGATTCTCAAAAAAAAAAAAAAAAAAAAAAAAAAATATATATATATATATATATATATATATATATATATATATATATATATATATATATATATAGCTAGAGTATTTCAATAAGTTCCCTACTTTGTTGGTTTAAGTTGCAATGGTAATGTCTTAAGTTGCAAGGCTGTACGTTGATATCTGGTTTAACATCTTGCACGCAAAAGGCTGGCTGGCTCCACAGTTGGCGTAAAACAGGCCATGTTCTAATAGTTCGTTTGGTGTGTTGTAGAAGGAACTTGTTGTATGCCGGCCGATGTGGCCGAGCGGTTCTAGGCGCTACAGTTTGGAACCGCGCTGCTGCTAAGTCGCAGGTTCGAATCCTGCCTCTGGCATGGATGTGTGTGATGTCCTTAGGTTAGTTAGGTTTAAGTAGTTCTAAGTTCTAGGGGACTGATGACCTCAGATGTTAAGTCCCATAGTGCTCAGAGCCATCTGAACCATTTGAACTTGTTTCCTAAGCCGACTGGGCTGCTCCTCACGCGTTGCCGCGTGACCGGTACAACTAAATGCGTCTACGACCGCGAAAGGCAGCTAAGTTTGAGCAGCACTGTAACTGATGCATGTGTTCTACCTCTAAGAATGTTTTTTCTCGTTTTAAAACTGTAGCTTGTAAATCATGTTTTTGGCGTTTTAAAGTATCGAAAGAATTTCAACCCCTTTAGGAGCCGCCAGGCTTGTTAATTCTTTGTCAATTAATTTTGTTTAAAGTATTCGCATTAAACAAGTAGAATATCGGTAAAGTCATCTCTTAAAACTTCTTGTTATTTAAAAAAAAGGAAATCTGTATTTTGATATTAAGTTTTGTCGCCAGCTAATTCATAAGTTCCAAGTTCCAAAAAAAATTCTGTTATTAAAGGAAACCAGTGCCAGTTATCTTAAATTAAAGTATACATTCCTGAACGTTTGACTTATTGCTTTGCAAGATTTTTCTGAATTTTTGACTTTTGTTTTATTTGAACAATTGGTAAGTTGTAATATCATTGTGGTTTTGAGCTATTACCATTGTTGGTTGCTTCGATGCCTGGAAAATAGTTTGTTGTTGAGAATTCTCTATGGACTTCATCCTTTCACTCCCCGCAGCCTTGAGACCTGCTATCAACATACCACATTTCGAAACATGTAACTGCGAACAGATAAGCAAAGCAACAAGTGCAGCAGGCTACGTATACGCTCCGTTATACGAGGGGTGTTTGAAAAGTCCGTGCAAAGTCCGAGAGATGGCACCACCGGCGCGTATCACGGTCATGTTTAGTTGGTAGCAACTTTGGAAAGAACGCACACCACGTTTCAGCCATAGCACTACTGAATACGTCCATCACCTACCGCACTTCAACTAATAATGCATCAGACTGCACAGAGGCAAAGACTGTGCCACGACAAGACCAAAGGTTCTTTAACAGTAACGTAACTTGCTCTCTCTCTCTCTCACGTGCATATCGACAACACATAAAAACCAAAATGACATGACAACCTAACACCTCTTGCAATATGCTGATGACACCGCATTCCTCACCCTCGCTCCTACCCTCCAACGGTCCCAACGCCTTCTCCAGACTCACCATGACCTTTTTGCTGCATGGTGTAACCAGTGGCTCCTGAAACTCAACCCTTCCAAGACCCAGGCAATCATCGTAGGTCGTACCACTCGCTCCTTCCGGCTCCTGGATTTCTCCCTTACTGTCTGCGCCCGTCCTGTCCGCCTCACCCCCACCCTCACCTACCTTGGCCTCACCATTGACCGTCACCTCACCTGGATCCCTCATCTCCGCTCCATCCAATCCAAAGCCCACAACCGCCTCCGACTCCTCAAACTCCTCTCCGGCCGGACATGGGGGTTGCACCCCTCTACCATCCTCCAAACCTACAAATCCTTAATCCGTCCCATCCTGTGATATGCCAGTCCTGCCTGGATATCTGCCCCCCCCTCCCAAATTCTATAAGTCCCTCCAGATCCTTGAGCGTCATGCACTCCGCCTCGCCTTCTGTGTACGCCTCCCGTCCCCCACACGGATCCTCTATGATCTCATTCCTTTCCCCCATCTGCTCCTATTCCTCGAACATATCCACATCCTCTACACCTCCCGCCGTCTTGAACCCCCTCACCCCCTGGTTGCTCCTCTCCTCTCCGATCCCCGCCCCTTGCCCCGTCTTCACCGTTGTGTCCCCCATACCCTCCATCTCTCCACCCTACATCTCCTTTCCCAAGGTGGCTTCCATCAACTCCCCCTCCCGGATGATGCCCTCTCTCCCTCCATTTATCCCTCCTATCAACTCTGATCCTCACTCCCCCTCCTTTCCTCTGTCCTTTTTCCAGGCTCCCTTTCCCCCCTTCCATCCTCTTTCTTCCCCACCTCCCCTCTCTTTGCCCCCTTCTCTCCAATGCGTCCTTTTACATTTCCCTCCTCTGCCTCCTCTCATTCCCTCTTGCGTCTGCCCTTCTCCCATCTTTATTAGTCCTCTCCCTCCTTGGTTCCCCCCCCTTTTCGTTTTTTCCTTTCCTCGTTTTTCCCCCTACTCCAGGTCCCCCCCCCCCCCCCCCCATCTGCCTTGGGTCGGGAGTGCCATCTTTGTGCCGCCTTTTTCGTGCAGTGTTTTACAGTGTGTTTTCCAGTGCGTGCTCCGTGTTGTGTCCTTTGGGCAGTGTAGCGAACAGCCATCATACTGTCGCTGGGTGTGCTTTTTATCACTTGCGAACAGAAACCAGACTGTCGCCATGTTTTTTAATTGTGTGTCTACAATGTTCCTTGTCTGATCCCTGTGTATTTTATCAACATTGCCGTCCCCTTTTGCTTTCTGTTTTAACTTTCCGCATTTTTACGCCATTTTCCACTTTAAATCACCATTTTATCGCCTGTTTTTTCTTGTTTCTTTCTTCTTCCTTTTTTTTAAAAAAAGTCTGTAGGCTGTAGAGCAGCGTAGTAAGCTGCTGCCAGCCCGCCCCCTTCGGGGGGAATTGAAAATCAATAAAGAAAAAAAGAAAGAAAAAAAAAGATAACCTAACACCTTGTGCATCGCGTATCGTGTGGTTAAACCTCAGTACTAAGCCACATACCACCCCCTAACCTACGCCGCACAAACGCTCTTATAAGAGAGTACAAAAAGATAATGAGCAATCGGAATCTACCCATCCATGAGAATTTTGAAGATGCCACCCAAAGCCGCCTCCGCTCCAGAAGGTCACCCATCAGAACCGCAATAGCCACATCTGCAACAGAGGAAGAATTCAACATAACCAGCGCCTGGCACCAAGAATGGTCCTTAAAGAACATCAGCAAACTTCCATGTATCTCCCAGAAGCCTCCAGGTTTTTACTTATCACGCAAAACCTGGGCAACTTTAAACAGAATTAGAACTAAACATGGCAGATGCGGCTATTCCCTCTACCAGTGGGGCATGACAGAATCGCCGCTATGTCAATGTGGAGAAAACCAAACTATCCAGCACATAATAGAAGACTGCCCCAGGACAGCCTATGATGGGACTCCAGAAGATTTCCTGATGGCGACTCCAGAATCAATTGCATATATTAACTCATTAGATGTTTGTTTGTAATTACTTCCAAACTACTATAACTTTGTATAACTACTGTAACATGTGTATTATGTGTAATTTTGTATAATTTTGTATAATTCTGTATAACTATTGTAATAACTGTAAGAATATCTAATGCCAAATTATTACAATTTTGCATATTGATTGTAATAACAATTGTGTCTAAATGCCATACGCTAAATAAAAATAACCTCATAAACGATTCAAGATATCTGAACTAGGTTTTCTGAAAATGATAGCACGCAATGAGGTACACAAGTTGTATGGTAAATACTAGAAAGTTTTTTATGCACAGAGTTATGTAGATAATTCTTCCACAGCCGTGATAGGTCCGTAGCTGAGAACGAGTTCAGATGTCCACAGTACTGCAAGAGCCGGCCGCGGTGGCCGTGCGGTTCTAGGCGCTCCAGTCCGGAGCCGCGCTGATGCTACGGTCGCAGGTTCGAATCCTGCCTCGGGCATGGGTGTATGTGATGTGCTTAGGTTAGTTAGGTTTAAGTAGTTCTAAGTTCTAGGGGACTGATGACCACAGCAGTTGAGTCCCATAGTGCTCAGAGCCAATACTGCAAGAAAACCCAAGCGACGCGCGTATAAACGTCCACAGCACATGGGGTACGTTACAGCAGGATGTTTAAACACGCACACAGCAGAAAAAGCGTTTCACCTGGCGGATTCGACCAACAGCTGGCGCACCTGTCCGAGTCTGGAAGTAGCGCACTAAGACGGTCACCGGTCGCCCGGCTAACTGAGCGATCTAACGCGCTGCTTCCCGAGCGGGAAGGCGTGCCGGGCCCCGGCACGAGTCCGCCCGGCGGATTAGAGTCGAGATCCAGTGTGCCGGCCAGCCTGTGGATGGTTTATCAGGCGGTGTTCCTTCTATCTCGGCGAATGCGGGCTGGTTCCCCTTATTCCTCCTCAGTTACACAGTGTCAGTGATCGTTGCGCAAACACCGTTTCCACGTAAGCGTACACTGTAACTCCACAATTATTCCACCACGATAACATTTGGGGCTGCACTCGTCTGGTATGAGACGTGCCAGTGGAAGGGGGGGAAGGCTAGCTCGACTGGGAGCCGAACCGCACAATAATCCTGGGTTCGGTGTGGGGCGGCAGTGGGTTGGATGGACTGCTATGGCCTGTTGTGTGCTTGTGAACCACTGAGGGCTAAGGCGGGACGAAGCCTCTCCGTCGTTTCTAGATCCCCAGTTTAATATAAGACGGTCGGCTGTCCACGCAGGTGTTACTTTCAGTGGTGGTTTCCGACATCAAAATTGATTTTAAAAAATGGCCTTTACTATGTCACTGGCCCTAGTATTTAGCAGTTGGCGGAAGAGCAGTAGTTAGGTCGCGGTACCGAAGTCGCTCAGGTTTTTAACCCGTGTTTGTGGAGTCGAGAGCTCGCGACTGTGCATGCGTCTTGGCCAGCCTCTGCGGCCAGACAGCCATCAGCCCCTGCTAGTGAGCCGCCCGCGAGATGTCCGCCAATGACGCCGGCCAAACAGTCTCTCCGCCGCCGCCGCCGCCGCCGCCGAGCCGCCACGCTCGTAAAATATGGCCGGCGTCGCCGCCGCCGCCGCCCCCGCATCGATCCGCCGCTGCAAACCGCAGGAAACCCAGCGGACGCATTTCCCCGCGAAATCCCATCCACGTTGCTCTTCACTGGCTAACGACCAAGTTATCCACATATAGCTTAGCTTCCCCAGTATTGCGGTCCCGCGGCGGTAACGCTGAACAAAAACCTCTCGGGTTTATAGCCGCGTCAAGTGATTAAAATGGCTCTGAGCACTATGGGACTCAACTTCTGAGGTCATTAGTCCCTTAGAACTTAGAACTAGTTAAACCTAACTAACCTAAGGACATCACACACATCCATGCCCGAAGCAGGATTCGAACCTGCGACCGTAGCGGTCTCGCGGTTCCAGACTGTAGCGCCTAGAACCGCACAGCCACAAGTGATTAAAATTACACGAGCTTTCGGCCAAACACTCCTCAGTCACTGTCAAGTGATATGATTGCCAGTGATCTGCTGGTACACCCCTTATATTCTCTAGCTGCCGGCTGTGACGTCACTTGTGCTCGCCACTTCGTCATACACTGAAGAGCCAAAGAAACTGGTACACCTGCTGCCTAATATAATGTAGGCCCCCCCCCTCTCCCCCCTCTCCCCCCCATCTCCCCCCCTCCCCCCCCCCCCCCCACCAAGATCGCAGAAGTGCCACAAAACGACGTGACATGGACTCGTCTAATGTCTCAAGTAGTGCTGGAGGGAATTGACACCATGAATCCTGCAGGGCTGTCCATAAATCCGTAAGAGTACAAGGGGCTGGAGACCTCTTCTGAACAGCACGTTGCAAACCATCCCAGATATGCTCAATAACGTTCACGTCTGGGAAGACTGGTGGCCAGCGGAAGTGTTTAAACGCAGAAGAGTGTTCCTGGCGTTACTGTATAGCAATTCAGGACATGTGGTTTGTCACATTGTCCTGCAGGACTTGTCCAAGTCCGTCGGAATACATAATAGACATGAAATTATGCTGGCGATCAGACAGGATACTTACATATGCGTCACCTGTCAAAGTCGTATACGGACGTATTAGGGATCCCATATCACTCCAACCGCACTCGCGCCACACCATTACAGAGCCTCCACCAGCTTGAACAGTCCTCTGCTGACATGCGGGGTCTATAGATTCATGAGAGTGTATCCATAGCCGCACACGTCCATCCGCTCGACACAATTTGAAACGAGACTCGTCCGACCAGGCAACATTTTTCCAGTCATTAACATTCCAACGTGTTTACGGACCCAGGCGAGGCGCAAAGCTTTGTGTAATGCAGTCATCAAGGGCACACGAGTGGGCCTTCGTCTCCGGAAGCCCATACAAATGATGTTTCGTTGAGTGGGTCGCACGCTGAGACTTATTGATGGCCCAGCATTGAAATCTGCAGCAATTATCGGGGGGGGGGGGGGGGGGGGAAGGGGGGGGAAGTTGCACTTCTGTCACGTCGAACGATTCTCTTCGGTCGTCGTTGGTCCCGTTCTTGGACGATCTTTTTCCGGCCGCAGCGATGCCGGAGATTTGTTTTACCGGATTCCTGATATTCACGTTACACTCGTGAAATGGTTGTACGGGAAAATCCCCACTTCATCGTTACCTAGGAGGCTCTGTGTCCCATCGCTCGTGCGCCGACTATAACACCACGTTCAAACTCACTTATCTTGATAACGCGCCATTGCAGCAGCAGTAACTGATCTAACACCTGCGGCAGACATTTGTTGTCTTGCATAGACGTTGCCGACTGCTGCGCCTTATTCTGCATATCTCTGTATTCGAATACGTTTGCCTATACCACTTTGTTTGGCGCTTCAGTGTGTATTGGCGTCCGTTGACTCGGAGTTCGATGTGGCTTCTTTAACTTAGCGATCGCTGGATCCCACGCCGTGCTGAGACGCAGGTCGCAGGCTCTGTTAAGAGTGTTAGTGGTCATTTTCATTTCAGTGCCTTCATTACTTACACAGTCCCAGAAGGCGTCAGTGCGAGTGACGACACAGGCATCGCCAAAAATCATACGGTGACCGTTTTCTAAAGCATGCACAACCAAAGCGGATTTCTTAGGATAGCGTAGGCGATAGAATCTCTTACTCGTATGCTCCTTCCTGCATTGTTCCTCAGTGCATACTGTTTGTCTTGCAAGGTATCTTGTAGACCCCAGCTGTTCTGAGACCTGCTGCGTCTTTAATTGGTCTCAGTCATTGATGGACTTTTGTAGGAGGCCTGAAGATCGATTTGACCTTGTGCCTTTTCAGCAGGCGTCTTATCTCACCCGACACGGAGCCACGGAACGGCAAGAAAGCAAGGTTTTCCTTCTCCTCGTCGATGGTCTCATTACGATTTTTGCTCGAAATCACTTCATTTATCTGATGAACATTGTAGCCGTTCTTCCTAAAGCCCTTCCGTAGGTGCCTCATCTCATGGGGCAGATTATCAGCTTCTGACATCGTTCTTATACGATGCAACTATGTTTGTAAGACAGTATGTTTCTCTGGCGGGTGATGATGGCTGATGGCGTGTAAGTACAGATCGGTGTGGGTGGGTTTTCTGTAGCCGCTGTGGTCAAAGCATCAATTTTGTCTGCGAAGGACGGGGAGATTGAGGAAAGGCAATGTACTGTCGTTTTTTTCTGCCACCATGATACTGTTAATGCTGTTGAGAAGTTCCAAAAACTCGTCAAATTTCTCACGTCCGTGAGGCCAAATGAAAAATGTGTTGTCAGCGAAGCGAAAGAAACAACTAGGCTTTCATGGCGCCATGTCTAAAGCAATATCCTCAAAATTCTCCATGAAGAGTCTTGCAAACAGCTGGAACTAACGGGCTATCCATTGCAACGGCCTTCGTCTTATCGTAATACTGACCGTTTTACAGAAAATAAGAAGACGTAGGAATGTGTCTGATGTGGTTCTGCTTATGAATATGCCTATCAAATATTCTTTGGATCTAATATCCCAGTTGTTTGTAAGTTACGTGGTCAAGCTATTTAGCCACATTGAACGGCGAGTCAACGCATGCACATGTTTCAGGTTCCCGCGAGCACCATTGACGTCACAGCCGGCAGCTCGTGTGTATATAAGGCTGTACCAGCAGCCAACTAGCAGACGTACCACTTGACAATGGGCAAGGAATTCATTCACGGCATGTTTGTACAATTTTAATCACTTGACGAGGATGGAACCCAAGAAGTTTTTATTCAATGTACCTGTTATTTCTGCATCTACGTCGTGAACCAGAATTATGTCTACAAAATTTCGGAGGTTCTTCAAGATTATCTTCCTGGTATTTTGGTATCAGGTACCCGTGATGTCCAGGGGACTGCTTGTACACTATCTGATCAAAAGTATGTGGACATCTGTCAGTAGACATCACTGAGAGATTTATGCACCCTTCGCGTTTATGACGGAATGAACTCTGGTGGGGACATTTCCAGTGAGGTGTCCGAATGTCTGCGGAGGAGTGGCACCGTATTCTCCCTCATGAGCCGAAGCCAGAGAGGGTGGTGATGTTGGACGCTGTGGTGTGGACTGGAGCAGACGTTCTGACTTATCTGAAAGTTGTTCCACTATGCTCAGGTCGGGACTCTCGGCACGCCACTCCATTTCACAATTGTTGCTGGTTGGTTGGTTGATTTGCGGGGAGGGGGGGGGGAGGGGCAGGGTCGTAAGGGACCAAACAACAGGATCATCAGTCCCTCGATCCAAGAGTGGTGCATCCAGAAGTGGAGACGTCCACCAAGAACGTTTTCCGGTTTAGTCGGGAGATTGATAACAGTATAAGTGAGATTTTGAGCATTTTGGCTTTAGGAAAGGTAAACGTACTAGAGAGGCAGTTCTGATGTTGCAGTTGATAGTGGAAGTAAGAGTGAAGAAAAATCAAGACACATTCATAGGATCTGTCAGTCCGGAAAAAGCGTTCGATAATGTAAAATAGTGCAAGTTGGTCGAAATTCTGAGAAAAATATAGTTAAGCTATAGGGAAAGAAGGGTAACAGACAGTCTGTATTAGAAATAAGAGGGATTAACAAGAGTGGAAGACCAAGAACGAAGTGCACAAATGAAAAAGGGTTTAAGACAGTGATGTAGCATTTCGCCCCTGCATAATAATAGGAGAAAGCATCGGCAGTGACCATCTACCTCTACTCATGAAAACAACGCTACTTAACCCCGAAACAACGAAACCAGAGAAAAATAAGTTTAAAGACAGAAAAAATATAGATGCAGAAAAATACGTCCAACACATAAAGCAAAACCTAACAATAACCGACGCGGACATAACGACGGAGAACGACATGGAAACACTTAACGAACACATAACGAATACAATCAATGAAGCCATAGAAATTAGTGCACCAACAAGGACCATAATAGAGGGGAGACCTAAGATACTGGCAAACATTTTGACACTAATCAAACAAAAAAGGCTGGTCTATGCCGAATACAAAAGGACTGGGGACCCAACCGTCAAAAATCAGTGGAACAGGTTAAATGGACAAGTCAGGCACCTACTCAGGGAGTACAGAGCCAAAATCCTGAATGAAAAAATAGAAAAACTTGATCCAAAAGATCCAGCAGACTTTTGGCGTAAATTCAAAAGAATGACAGAACAAAAACAAGGCGAAGAAGCGCCACTAATCGTTAACGGCGAAATAACGACATCCGAAAGAGACAAAGCCCAAGCATTCATGGAAGCACTAAAAGAAGTTTATACACACCCGCTAGACGTCAGGTTCGACGACAAACAACAAAGAACAATAGAGATGGAAACCACCAAACATCTGGAAGAAACGCATCACAACGTATACGACGAAGACCAAATGGCACTTCTATCAGATATCACGACAACAGAAATCAAGCAGGCAATAGCCAGCGGGAAAGTCACGGCACCGGGCGCGGACGGCATCACACGTAGACACCTGAGACTAATACCAGCAGACATTATAACACCAGCACTACAAAAACTCTACAACGCAGCACTAAACCTCCATAAAACACCACAGCAATGGAAAAACGCTGAGATTAAATGCTTCTGAAACCCAACAAGCCAAAACACGACGCCAGATCATACAGACCCATTGCCCTACTACCGGTCATCGCCAAAACATTCGAAACCATTCTAACAGGAAGACTACAAAAATTGCCGGCCGAAGTGGCCGTGCGGTTAAAGGCGCTGCAGTCTGGAACCGCAAGACCACTACGGTCGCAGGTTCGAATCCTGCCTCGGGCATGGATGTTTGTGATGTCCTTAGGTTAGTTAGGTTTAACTAGTTCTAAGTTCTAGGGGACTAATGACCTCAGCAGTTGAGTCCCATAGTGCTCAGAGCCATTTGAACTACAAAAATTCGCGGACCAGAAAAATATACTACCTGACGAACAAGCAGGCTTCCGAAAAAACAGAAGCACAAAAGACCCGATTTTGAGAATGATCAGCAGTAGCGTTGAGGCAATAAACACCGGAAACGCGGCAGCAACGCTACTACTGGACATTGAAAGGGCCTTTGATAAAGTATGGCATATGGGACTGATTAACAAGCTCATCAGGTACAAAATCCCAATCGAAACAATAAAGCTCATACAAAACATAATAACGGAGCGGTACATCCGAATCAAAGTAGGGAACCAAATGTCCGAAAAATTCCAACCAAAGGCAGGTGTACCCCAAGGAGCCATAATATCGCCGCTGCTCTATAACTTATACACAGCTGATATCCCAATACCAGTAGGACTGAACGAGGAAATAGCCCTCTACGCCGATGATGCGGCCTTCTGGTGCCAGGCAGCTACTACTGAACTAATAGCCTCAAACAAATAGATACATCCAGGCGCTAGAAGAATGGATGTCGGTCTGGAGAATCCGCCCCAATCCTACTAAATCACAACTACTGATAATACGGCACAGACATCTAACACTAGACAAAAAACAAGACCCAAAGAATGCCCAAATAACACTATGGGGACAGAAACTTGAACCAACAACGACAGCGAAATACCTTGGGCTTGAAATAGACAATCTGCTTAACTGGGAGAGGAACACCACACAAAAAATAGGGATGGCAAACGCAAAACTAACTAGGATTCGACTACTTCAACACCGAAATGGAGGAGCCTCTACACCCGTGGCACTACAAAAAATGGCTCTGAGCACTATGGGTCTCAACTGTTGAGGTCATTAGTCCCCTAGAACTTAGAACTAGTTAAACCTAACTAACCTAAGGACATCACACACATCCATGCCCGAGGCAGGATTCGAACCTGCGACCGTAGCGGTCTCGCGGTTCCAGACTGCAGCGCCAGAACCGCGCGGCCACTTCGGCCGGCCCGTGGCACTACACATATACAAAATGTACGTACGACCGATCATAGAATATGGCGCGATAGCATGGTGCGGAACCACAACCCAGTGCAACAAAATCAAGTCTGCAGACAGAAAAATGCTGAGAACGATCGGAAAAATCCCATATGAACGGACAGCCACGCTACACACTACACTCAGGATTGACCCAATGGAAAACCGACTCGTAAAACAAATTGCCACTTATGGAAACAATAGGTTACAAACAAACGAAAATATAAAACAACTCATACAGAGAACTCCGTAACACCTAAATATACCTAGATTTAAATACCCGTATCCGCCACTCATAATAGCAACAGCGACAGAAAAAATACATCCAGGGAAACACGCAGACATCAAGATCATCACAGCAGACGAACTACCACATCACCTACAAACACAATAAACTACAAAAAAGAAGACACAAAAACCAGGAACCCAACCCAACTCCAGCTGAGGTTTTAGGGGGTTTCCCTCAGCCGTAAGGTAAATACCGGCGTTGTGTATATCCCCCAACACAAAAAATGCAAAGTGACAACAACACCAAAAGAGAAAAAAGAACAAAAAACTTCAGATAAAAACAAACAAAGAAAGAACCTTTCCCCTATGTAACAAAATAAATGGTACCACCACAGCAAAACGTAAGAATATGCTAAGGCTCCAAAGCGGCAATACGCCCTCCATGAATCCGCCCCACCCTTCCGGTGGAGGAATGAAAGTTAAAAAAAAAAAGTCTATGATTAAGTTCCAAGGTGAAGGGATATCAATGTTAATATTCGCTGAGTGAAAGTGAAGAAGAATTGCAGGGTCTGCTGAATGGAATGAGCAGTGTAATGGGTATAGAATATGGATTGGGAGTAAATCGAAGAAAGAAGAAAGTTTTGAGAAGTAGCAGTAATGAGAACAGCAAGGCATTTAACATTAGGATTGGTGATCACGAGGTATATGAAGTTAAGGTATTCTGCTACATGGGCAGCAAAATAGCCCATGACTGACGAAGGAAGGAGGACATAAAAAACAGACTAGCACTGGCAAAAAGGCATTCCTGGCTATGGTAAAGCTACTGTTATGAAACATAGGCCTTAATTTGAGGAACAAATTTCTCAGAATGTCCGTTTGGAGCACAGCGTTGTATGGTAGTGAAACATGAACTGTGGGAAAGTCGGAACAGAAGAGAATAGAAGCATTTGAGAGATGTTGAAAATTAGGTAGACTGATAAGGAACGAGGAGGTTCTGTGCAAATCGAAGAGGAAAGGGATATGTGGAAAATACTGACAAGAAGTAGGGACAGGATCGTATGACGTCTGCTAAAACATTAGGGAATAGCTGTAGAGAGTAAAAACTGTAGAGGAAGACACATATTGGAAAAAATCCAACAAGTAATTGAAGATGTAGGCTGCAAGTGATACTCTGAGATGAAAAGGCCGGCACAGAAGAGGAATTCGTGGCGAGCAGCGTCAGAACAGTCAGGATGACCCAAAAAGACTAAAAACGTAATGGCCATCAAATTTACCGCCAATAATGAAAGCTAGCTGAAGAAAGTAGGGATGTCTGCGGGTGGCGTCCGCAGGGTTCTGCATGCGACAGGAAACGTTCCACTCACACCTTCCCACCCCTAACCCATTACTCTCAAGAGCGCCCGCTACTCAATAGAGTGCAACGTCTAGAACAGAAAACTGAGTGTGGCAGAAAGGAGGCCAACCGAATCTCAACGCGATTAAAACAGTGTAAAATGGGGATGAAAGAGTAGTCTGGTCAAGGAGGTAGCGTCGGGGAACCGGCAGACCTAGCGTACAGCGGGAGACCCACCATCCCCAACAACCCTGCCCCTGCTCTGGAGTTAGATTACAACCTTATAACTGAGAGTAAAAACCACTTCCACGGATAAAACCGGGAACCGGGTCAACCATCTGTTGATTCAGAGTGCGCTTTGATATGCAGCTTCCTGGCAAATTAAGATTGTGTAAGACGGACCTTTATTCGAACTCGGGATCTTTGCTTCTTGTAGGCAAGTGCTCTACCGACTGAGCTACCCAAGCACGACTGATGACCCCTCTACACAGCTTTACTTCCGCCAGCGCCTCGTCTCCTACCTTCCAGGCTTCACAGAAACTCTCCTGCGAACCTTGCAGAACTAGCATTCCTATCCGTGAATCGTCCGCTTATATTAGAGGCAAGGAGTCACGAATATTGTGGTCCACAAACCACTGCCTCACACAATTTGCTTCATAACAGGGTGCACTGTAACGCTGATGCAAACAGTTGTCGTTTCCGAACTGCTCCTCTACCGTACGCAGCACACAAGCCTGCAATATGTGCTCATATTATTCTGCATTTAGCGTTTTCTAAAACACAATATGGGACTTTAGTAGGACTACTTTCTATCAAAAACAGTCTCGATCACAATTTATTTATTACTTCATCTTCAGACCAATTATTAAGAACCTCCTTCTTGTGGTAAATCACTATTGGTCTGAAGATGACCACAGTAGTGGTCGAAAGCTGTCACCGTAATAAATAAATTGTGATCAAGACTGCTTTTGGTAGTAAATATTTGTAACACATTGAACACTGTGTACTCCCGCAATGTATTCAAAAGTAATATAGTAGGACTGTTGATATTTTTAAAAATATCGTGAATCCGATAATTCGGTACTTAAATAACTATCTTTATCGGTTCTCTATATATCAAAAAAGTATCGATACATCGGCGGAAAAAATACCGACGTACCTCCCTATAAAAGTATAGGCTGCACATTGTAAACGAGTAGCACAGATGCAAAAGCCGCTAACTGTATGATAAGTGAAACTGAGATAATCGCGAATAACTCGTCCTATCCAAACTATTAAAGTTAAAGACTTCATTTCTTAACCAAACATAAGTAAAAATAACTAATTATACTGTATTAATGGCTGAAATGTGCGACTGCTTGTTATGCTTTAAAATCGTAAGTGAAATATTGACTTAGCGGTTTCTGCATCTGATTTATCCAGTTAGCGGGTTTTGCAAACGTATAGATCCAATTACAAAAGAAACAATCAGTTGCAAAATTCGCTATTCGCTGATGTGGTAGGAATTACAGAAGAGTGGAATGTAATTATTGCGAATAGAAACAGAATAAGTTTTATTTCGAAGAGAAGTCTGAACATTTTACTAAACTGGCATATAAAGAAACGGAGGTTACATTATTTTACCAGGAAAAGCTGACTTACTTAACGCCAAAAAGAGAACTAATACGAATGTTCAACATTAGGTACCTAAAAAAAATATGCCATCGCATTTTGGAGATATTGTAGAAAATAAAATAATCTCGAAATTGCATCTTAGTAAATCATCGAAAATTTTTTAGAAAGTAACGAAATTGGCGGGAAGTTGCATGTTAGTTAAAACAACGACAAAAATTCCAGAAAACTAAAGTAGCTGAAAATTGTTTTTAAGCGATATCGACCTCAACACTGCCCACCAACTCAGAATCTTTCCTGGCTTCTTCAAATGGTTGGCAGCCGCAGGAGCAACTCTACGGTTGCCTTCCTAACACCTCGTTGCAGAATGTGAGTTTGTCGTTGGTACACAGTCTTCAGCAAAGTGGAGCCCCAAAAGCTTTTTGACGTCTCCGGGTTTGACATCTGAAAGTTCTACGCCATCTGTGATAGGTGTTGGGTCAGGGTGATCTTCCACTCTCCAGCTTCAAAGCTGTAGAAAGACAAGTCTTCTTGCTTTTGCTTTTCGCGAAAACGATTTGCTTGGCTTTTTGAACCCGGAAATGTCAATTACCAGTAACTTTCACTAATTCTTCCACATATGTCGTAAGAATAAGTGTCAACACAGTTTTCAGTGCATAACATTGCTTTGTTACGGTACAGAGTTCAAATGGTTCAGATGGCTCTAAGCACTATGGGACTTAACATCTGAGGTCATCAGTCCCCTAGACTTTGAACTACTTAAACCTAACTAACCTAAGGACATCATACACATCCATGCCCGAGGCAGGATTCGAACCTGTGACCGTAGCAGCATCACGGTTCCGGACTGAAGCGCCTAGAACCTCTCGGCCACAGCGGCCGGCTGGCACAGAGTATTACGGGTTCCAAGTTATAAAATTTTTAACGGAGTTCAACCACCTTAACGTAAGATAGGTTGATTACGCCGTGATTAGAGGACCAGGAAGCACGGTGACGCAAGACATACGGCCAAAACAGTCAGCGACTCTGCAGTAGCTGAGCGAGAGAGAGCACACGCAGCGAGAAAACAGAGAAGGACAGTGACTAAGCAAAAGAACGCTCATGCTCTTTCGCGCGGCGGAATGCCGCAAGGAGCAATAGCCTCAGCTAGGGAAAACACTCATAGACCAATTTAAGCAGCTGCTAAGAGAGAATTAAAACAAGGGTAGCGGAATAACGAGGACACATGCGGCCATCGGAAGTAAACCGCACGTCACAGAGCTACGGAGAGCTGTTTCTACATCTACATGGCTACTCTGCAAATCACATTTAAGTGCCTGGCAGAGGGTTTATCTAACCACCTTCACAATTCTCTGTTATTCCAATCTCACATTTCACGCGGAAAAAATGAACACCTATATCTTTCCGTACGAGCTCTGATTTCGCTTATTTTATCATGGTGATCGTTCCTCCCTATGTAGGTTGGTATCAACAAAATATTTTCGCATTCGGAGAAGAAAGTTGATGATTGGAATTTCGTGAGAAGATTCCGTCTCAATGAAAAACGCCTTTCTTTTAATGATGTCCAGCCCAAATCCTGCATCATTTCTGCGACACTCTCTCCCATATTTCACGATAATACAAAACGTGCTGCCTTTCTTTGAACGTTTTCGATGTACTCCGACAGTACTACCTGGTAAGCATGCCACACCGCGCAGCAGTATTCGAAAAGAGGACGGACAAGCGTAGTGTAGGCAGTTTCCTTTAAATAAAGGAGACCAAGCTCCAAGTAGGGAGAACGGTTCAGGTCAATGGGAACGATGCAGTCAGTGTTTTAGGAAGTCGTGTCTCAGATCAACCAGCGCAGAACCAGCCAGCCGCGGAGAGTCGCAAAGCTGAACTCCACTGACGAACTTCACGCTGAGTCACACCAACCACTACTGATGGGAGAGCTGATGAGGTACCAGCAGCAGTGCAGTACCAGGTGCTGTACTCTCGGAGTGTGGGGCGGAAGACGACGACCAGGGTTCCTGGCGGACCACCGTCCGGTACGCCTAAGCACCTCCGGGAGCGGGACCTACCGGGCCGGCAGTGCTGAATTCGACGCCTGGCACCTACACCACAACGCGGATGGGGTGATCCAGGGAAGGAGAGGCACGGAGTCGGATCGAGTACGCTCCCTCACTCGGCAGCAGCCATCCATGCTGTACCAGGCTGGGCTAAGCATCCGAACCGACGCAAGAGGAACGTCGTCTCGCTAGGACGCAGACACATGGATTGGCGCAGCGTCCGACACCGAGAGTCTGTCCGTGAGCAGGGCAGCAGGCAACTATGGCCAACAGTGCACCACCCTTTGTTAAGTTGTCACAATAAACGATTCACTGCATAATCATGTTTTCCTAGGGCCACGGGCGCCTCCAGACGATTCATGACGTCGTGCAGAGGTGTAATCAGCTGGGACCCTCAGTAGCTTTAATAATACCTTTCATGTTCCTACCTTTCTGTTTTGGAAACATTTCTTTTCCACTGATCATGAGGCCTCTTCCTTTTCCGGGAGGGACCGGCGCCCTCGGTCTCGTTCTGGTCATTTGCAGCTACAACGATGGGTTCGACTTCTTGCAGAATTACAACTACACGACTGGCCATTAACATTGCTACACCTCGAAGATGTGCTACAGACGCGAAATTTAACTGACAGGAAGAACATGCTGTGATATGCAAATGATTAGCTTTTCAGACCATTCACGCAAGATTGGCGCCGGTGGCGACTCCTACAACGTGCTGACATGAGGAAAGTTTCCAACCGATTTCTCATAAATAAACAGCAGTTGACCGGCGTTGACTGGTGAAACGTTGTTGTGATGCCTCGTGTAAGGAGAAGAAATGCGTGTCATCACGTTTCCGTCTTTGATAAAGGTCGGATTACAGCCTATCGCGATTGTGGTTTATCCTATCGCGACATTGCTGCTTTCGTTAGTCGAGATCCAGTGACTGTTAGCTGTATATGGAATCGGTGGGTTCAGGAGGGTAATACGGAACTCCGTGCTGGATCCCAACGGCCTCGTATCACTAGCAGTCGAGATGACAGGCATCTTATCCGCACGGCTGTAACGCATCGTGCAGCCACGTCTCGATCCCTGCGTCAACAGATGAGGACGTTTGCAAGACAACAACCATCTGCACGAAGAGTTCGACGACGTTTGCAGCTGCATGGACTATCAGCTCGGAGACCATGGCTGCGGTTACCATTGACGCTGAATCACAGACAGGAGCGCCTGCATTTTTTCGGATAAATCCAGTTTCTGTTTACAGCATCATGATGGTGGCGTCCGGGTTTGGCAACATCGTGGTGAACGCACATTGGAAACGTGTACTCGTTATCGCCATACTGGCGTATCACCCGGCGTGATGGCAAGGGGTGCCATTGGTTACACGTCTCGGTCACCTCTTGCTCGCATTGACGGTACTTTGAACAGTGTACGTTACATTTCAGATGTGTTACAACTCGTTGCTCTACCCTTCATTCGATCCCTGCGAAACCCTACATTTCAGCAGGATAATGCACGATCGCATGTTGCAGGTCCTGTACGGGCCTTCATGGATACAGAAAATGTTCGACTGCTGCTCTGGCCAGCACATTCTGCTGATCTATCACCAATTGAAAACGTCTGGCCAATGGTGGCCGAGCAACTGGCTCGTCGCAATACGCCAGTCACTACTCTTGATGAACTGTGGTATCGTGTTGAAGCTGCATGGGCAGCTGTACCTATATACGCCATCCAAGCTCTGTTTGACTCAATGCCCAGGCGTATCAAGGCCGTTATTACGGCCAGAGGTGGCTGTTCTGGGTACTGATTTCTCAGGATCTATGCACACAAATTGCGTGAAAGTGTAATCACACGTCAGTTCTAGTTTAATATATTTGTCCAATAAATACACGTTTATCATCTGCATTTCTTCTTGGTGTAACAATTTTAATGGCCAGTAGTGTATTTCAATTACTACCACTTCGTTTGTACTGTCTTCTGCATTTAAACTGTCCATGAAACCATTTATTTTCTTCAAAACACTCAATCAAATATGTTAACAAACATCCTACTGATCAGCTGAACTGTGCTTAACCAAAGTATATTCCGATAACGCATCGGTAGCGAGAACTTGATTGTTCCGTTCACCTTCGCTACAGCGCAGCCAGTCCAGCTCTGAATAAGAAAAATATCCCTTCTAGTCGTCACAAATTGAAAGGTAGCTTTGAATATCTAGATTAGTAAATCTGATCCGGACATGGCATGGCAACTGCCTTGCCTGTTGAACTTCGCGGATTTTGCAAACGTTGGACATGTAGCGGGCTTTGTACCCGAAAATAACGTGCAGTTAGCGGGTTTTGCAGCCGAACGTGATTTTCTACACCAAATTTCAACGGTTTATAGCGGGTTTTGCACCATGAAACCCATTCCATCGTGTAGGCGCTGTAAAAACCTGTGCGGTAGTGTGCTCAACTCGAAATCGACAAAACATACATTTATCGGATTTTGCATCTGGGCTACTCAAATATACTGCCTGTCTTAGAGCTGTATATTTAAGTATTGATTTATTTTTAGATAGTCTATAAATCAGCAAGCCTAGCATCCTGCCTATCCAAGAACTGAAAGGAAAACAATGCACGTTCAGGCTTGGGGAACCACTTTGCCAGAGACTGCAGTATGTGTGTGTGAGACGCGTTTGCGTGTATGTGTGTGTGTGTGTGTGTGTGTGTGTGTGTGTGTGTGTGTGTGTGTGTGTATGTGTATATGTGTGTGTCTGTGTGTGTGTGTATCATCTATTTTTGACAATGGCGGTGTTGGCCGAAAGCTTATCATGTGACAGTCTTTATGTTGTGCCTATATGCGGCACAGCATCTCCGCTATATGGTGAGTAGCAACTTCCCTTTTCATAATATTGTTACATTCCATCAAGTGGTTCAAATGGCTCTGTGAACTGTGGGACTTAACATCGGAGATCATCAGTCCCCTAGAACTTAGAACTACTTAAACCTTACTAACCTAAGGACAGCAAACACATCTATACCCGAGGCAGGATTCGAACCTGTGACCGTAGCGGTCGCGCGGTTCCAGACAGAAGCGCCTAGAACCGCTCGGCCACAACGGCCGGCTACATTCCACCCTGGATTTTCCATAGTATAATGAATGAAGTAGTTTGTAGCTGTCTGCGTTGATTCGAAGTCCACTAGAGCCCAAAACAGATCGAAACAGTTTAGCTAGAGTCAAGGGATCCAAGCTGAAGCCATTGTACACAACAGCAAAGAAGTAATCTACTATGTATCGAAATCCACCACCAACAGCAGGTTCCATCGATAAGTGCAAGTGACGTCTCTAGGAGCTTTATAATGGAACGGCCGTTACTGGTCACCTGCTGTACTTGCGTGCACCTCTTGTGTTCCGAGCGTCTCCTAGCCTGAGCCACGGTGTTCTGCTAGCGCCTCCTAGCTCAGGTGGCGATTGTGTCAGCGATTGTGCTGTGTCGATAAATTGGGTTGGTGCATGGGTTCGTAGCGCTTTTTCATAAATTTAATAAACACCACAGATACACGCAAAATAGAATTTAATCATGAATAATATATTCTCCTTCACTATTTACAGGGTGATCAAAAAGTCGGTATAAATTTGAAAACGTAATAAACCACGGAATAATGTAGATAGAGAGGTAAAAATTGATACACATGCTTGGAATGACATGGGGTTTTATTAGAACAAAAAAAAATAACAAAGTTCACAAAATGTCCGACAGATTGCGCTGGACAGCAAAACTGCTACCGTGAGGGGTGAGAGGTACGCCGATATGTTACAGAATCGCATCACCCCCACCTCGCTGATAAACACCTGCTGGAACGTACTATGTTTATGCAGGATGACGCTCCACCCCATATTGCTAGACGCGTGAAAGATCTCTTGCGCGAGTCGTTTGGTGGTGATCGTGTGCTCAGCCGCCACTTTCGTCATGCTTGGCCTCCCAGGTCCCCAGACCTCAGTCCGCGCGATTATTGGCTTTGGGGTTACCTGAAGTCGCAAGTGTATCGTGATCGACCGACATCTCTAGGGATGCTGAAAGACAACATCCGACGGCAATGCCTCACCATAACTCCGGACATGCTTTGCAGTGCTGTTCACAACATTATTCCTCGACTACAGCTATTGTTGAGGAATGATGGTGGACATATTGGGCATTTCCTGTAAAGAACATCGTCTTTGTTTTGTCTTACTTTGTTATGCTAATTATTGCTATACTGACCATATGAAGCGCCATCTCTCGGACATTTTTTGAACTTCTGTATTTTTTTGGTTCTAGTAAAACCCCATGTAATTCCAAGCATGTGTGTCAATTGGTACCCCTCTATCTACATTATTCCGTGATTTATTCAGTTTTCGAATTTATATTGACTTTTTGATCACCCGGTACAACAGTCGGCCAACGCTGACATAACTTTCCGATTGTGTGAATCTACGAAATGACGTGGTTTTGAGGTGGAGAACTCGTCGGGCCATGCTTGGAGCGCGTTTTCATCCATCAGGGAAGTTCCTTGAACCGCGCGGAGTGGCCGCGCGGTTCGAGGCGCCACGTCACGGGCTGCGCGGCCCCTCCCGTCGGAGGTTCGAGTTCTCCCTCGGGCATGGGCGTGTGTTGTTCTTAGCATAAGTTAGTTTAAGTAGTGTGCAAGTCTAGGGACCGATGACCTCAGGAGTTTGGTCCCTTAGGAATCCACACACATTTTTTGAAGTTCCTTGAAGGTTGTTTGATAGAAAGTCGAAAAGGTGAAAATCTGAGGGCACAAGATCAGTTGAATACGCTGGGTGCCAAAAGATTTCCCAACCCAACTCCCTTATAGCATTTTTTGTCAGTCTAGCGTAATGCGGGCGGGCGTTATCGTGGGGTAGCGTCATTTCATGCAGTCTTCCTGGTCGTTGTTCTTGGACTGGGCCTGCACGACTTCTTAGTTGTTGTTGATAACAATGAATGCCAGCAGTGATGGCTAAACGTCGGAGAAGGAATTCGTAGTACATCACACCGTCGCCACCAGATGCATAACATTATTCTTTGTGGATGCGCGCAAGTCTTTGAACGGGGACTTTCGGCTTTGTTTGGTCTCAACCATTCCGTTCTTTTCCGTATCTTATCATAAGGATACCACTTCTCGTCACCAGTAACGATACAATATAGGAGTAGTCGGTGTTGTTTGCGATCGAATTACTGACGAGCAAGCAGAGATGGACATATGGCTTCCCACTGATATTTGTGACTTTGGCTTAGAACATTCAGTACCTATACACCCGATTTTTGAACCTTCATCGTCGCACGCAGATGTCGCAAATGATCACAGTTCATCCAATTTTCCATTTCTCGAGCACACTGGTGTGGATCATTGTGCATTAATGCGTTTAAGCGATCTTTGACTAATGTCAAAACGATCCTTCTTAAAACGAGAAAACCATTTTCCGGTCGTGCTGTGCCCAATGTCATTCTCCCCATACACGGTGCAATTGATTACAGCTGACTTAAACAGAAGAATATCTCGGAAATGTTCCGATTTCTCCACTTGACACTCCATTTTCTAGCGTCCACAGCTCCACTCACTATCTACAAATGACAAAATGACAACATGTAAACCAAATAGCAGCAGTGAACAATAAGTAATAAATGACGATCGATAAATAAACCCTTAGCAACTGGAATATCAACATGCAACACAAAAACGCTACGAACTTAATGCATCAATCTAACTTATGTCTGAGACGGAGCTTAAGTTCTTATTTGGCCGGGATACAACAGTAACCTTTCGTTGTGCGAAAATATCTTCACAACATAGAAACAGTCTGTAACACGCAACAGCCAAACATTCACCACAACACGCAGAGTGATGTGGTAAACCGCAGACGAGACATTACTGTGCTGTGGTTGCAATCGCTGCGAGAAACACTCAGTATGGCGGTCACTCTGCGCTTAATCCACGACATTCGGTGAGCCCTTAAAGCGATGTGCATATAGGTCAAGTCTTGATCAGTATTTTATTCATATATTGCTCTGGTTCACTGTACAACTATCAATGCCAGAAACCCAAACCCAAAGCAGAACCGAGCAGTACTAAATGCAGACTTGAGTGAGAAGATTAGTGTGGACTTAACTTTTCTCAACAGCAATTACCTTGATTGGAATCGAACAGATTTGTTTCAAAGCAACACACCATCTAATACAGACGACTTTTACACTGCCGTGCAGATATTTTCAGTGCAATACTCATACAAAGATAAATGGGGATAAAAACTCGAAAGAAATGTAGCTATGCTATTGAACCGTAAAATTACTACTGGTTCACCAAAGGTTATTAATCTCAATCAATACACAAAATGTACAGTGGAAGTAGGTGCCAAGGTGAAATTACACACAATTTTCAATAACACTCTTTATTCAAATTTGGTGCAAGACTTAACGATATTTAAAAAAGAAGACCAACAATCATTTAGCAAATAAGTCACAATTTACGACAGGAAAGGACTTTTAAATTATTAAATTATTATAAAAAATTTCACGCCAGTAAAAGGCAAGTATAGGCAAGCAATTTAACGTATACAACGCGACGCTGTATAATATTTCAAGCTCAGCTAAATTACAGGTGAATTTCACTCCATTCATTAAATGGCGCAGAATCTAACTTGTCTGCAACATATAAAGACAATCCTGTTTACAAAAGTTCAACCAAAATGCATGAGCCATGCACACGGGGGGGGGGGACTCACAGTTAATAACATTAACATTTCCAAAATATATGAAAAACAAATATCTGCCAGTTAACTTACGGCAAACACACACGCTCGCCAGGTAGGACTTGCGAACTTTTCAACATTCTCCTTTCAAGGCAACAATTTCTACCCGTAATGAAATGGCAAAATTTTACATGGCAAGAAAACACAGTAATAACCAAGTACCTGTATAAAACACATAAGCACGTTGAGTAAAAGCCTTAAAAGGTATTGAATTGGAAAAAAACGCACAACAGTTTTTTCTGACTAGAAACAATATTAAAAAAATCCACTATGGCGTACATTAACAACCTTGCTTGATTATAGCCAGATATACATAAATTCACATAAGTTACAGCTTCCAAATGAGCAGGAATTCGTTATGCAATTGACTAGCTCTTACCACGAGGCAAAAGGAATTTTTCTTCTTTCTTAGAGTACCTTTTACACGTGAGTCTAGTAATACTAGTTAAGGCAGGCGAGAGAATGGATCAGGTCTTAGTGCCTTGCATTTTAAACAGTACAGCCATTGGTGCCTTAGACTTCCACAGACATGGCAGAGGCTAACAGTCGAATAAACCCGTAGGTAAGCTGGGAGGAGAAAGAAGCAATCCGAACCACAGATTTACTCTGTCTCCCCCCCCCCCCCTTTCGTCCTCAAAAGGGGACAAACGGACCACACTTTCTAATTTTACCACCTTCCCGAGGGTGGGCAGACGAGAATGAATGGCGGGAAACTTCCAAAAAATACGGCTGGTATAATTAACCAGAATAAGTAAATTTAATTCAATTAAACTTCATAAGATCTGTTAACAATCAATACTTAACTTCTGGTGCGTTACGACTCCCAGGACTGAACCAACGCAGCACCCCCAAATGCTCTGCCGAGCCGCCCGCTGCCAGCCGTTTCAACGGACGCAGGAAGGCGCGCCGATTTTCCGAACCTCCACGCCGGTCGACAGCATACGGCCGAACTGCAGATTAGGCCCCTTGCGGACTCACGCTCAGGAAGATTACTTTCGCGACGAGCAGTTAACGCCCCATGCCACAGAGATTCCGAAATCAGATACTGGATTGTAAGGCGTATCCAGGAGCAGATATAGACTCAGATAACAATATAGTAGTGATGAAGAGTAGGCTGAAGTTCAAGACATTAGTCAGGAAGAATCAATACGCAAAGAAGTGGGATACGGAAGTACTAAGGAATGACGAGATACGTTTGAAGTTCTCTAACGCTATAGATACAGCAATAAGGAATAGCGCAGTAGGCAGTACAGTTGAAGAGGAATGGACATCTCTAAAACGGGCCATCACAGAAGCTGGGAAGGAAAACGTAGGTACAAAGAAGGTAGCTGCGAAGAAACCATGGGTAACAGAAGAAATACTTCAGTTGATTGATTAAAGGAGGAAGTACAAACATGTTCCGGGAAAATCAGGAATACAGAAATACAAGTCGCTGAGGAATGAAATAAATCCGAAGTGCGGGGAAGCTAAGACGAAATGGCTGCAGGAAAAATGTGAAGACATCGAAAAAGATATGATTGTCGGAAGGACAGACTCAGCATACAGGAAAGTCAAAACAACCTTTGGTGACATTAAAAGCAACGGTGGTAACATTAAGAGTGCAACGGGAATCCCACTGTTAAATGCAGAGGAGAGAGCAGATAGATGGAAAGAATACATTGAAAACCTCTTTGAGGGTGAAGATTTGTCTGATGTGATAGAAGAAGAAACTGGAGTCGATTTAGAAGAGATAGGGGATCCCGTATTAGAATCGGAATTTAAAAGAGCTTTGGAGGACTTGAGGTCAAATAAGGCAGAAGGGATAGATAAACATTCCATCAGAATTTCTAAAATCATTGGGGGAAGTGGCAACAAAACGACTATTCACGTTGGTGTGTAGAATATATGAGTCTGGCGACATACCATCTGACTTTCGGAAAAGCATCATCCACACAATTCAGAAGACGGCAAGAACTGACAAGTGCGAGAATTATCGCACAATCAGCTTAACAGCTCATGCATCGAAGCTGCTTACAAGAATAATATACAGAAGAATGGAAAAGAAAATTGAGAATGCGCTAGGTGACGATCAGTTTGGCTTTAGGAAAAGTAAAGGGACGAGAGAGGCAATTCTGACGTTACGGCTAATAATGGAAGCAAGGCTAAAGAAAAATCAGGACACTTTCAGAGGATTTGTCGACCTGGAAAAAGAGTTCGACAATATAAAATAGTGCAAGATGTTCGAGATTCTGAAAGAAGTAGGGGTAAGCTATAGGGAGGGGCGGGTCATATACAATATGTACAACAACCAAGAGGGAATAATAAGAGTGGACAAACAAGAACGATGTGCTCGTATTAAGAAGGGTGTAAGACAAGGCTGTAGCCTTTCGCCCCTACTCTTCAATCTGTACATCGAGGAAGGAATGATGGAAATAAAAGAAAGGTTCAGGAGTGGAATTAAAATACAAGGTCAAAGGATATCAATGATACGATTCGCTGATGACATTTCTATCCTGAGTGAAAGTGAAGAAGAATTAAATGATCTGCTGAACGGAATGAACAGTCTAATGAGTACTCAGTATGGTTTGAGAGTAAATCGGAGAAAGACGAAGGTAATGAGAAGTAGTAGAAATGAGAACAGCGAGAAACTTAACATCAGGATTGATGGTCACGAAGTCAATGAAGTTAAGGAATTCTGCTACCTAGGCAGTAAAACAACCAGTGACGGACGGAGCAAGGAGGACATCAAAAGCAGACTCGCTATGGCAAAAAAAGGCATTTCTGGCCAAGAGAAGTCTACTAATATCAAATACCGGCCTTAATTTGAGGAAGAAATTTCTGAGGATGTACGTCTGGAGTACAGCATTGTATGGTAGTGAAACATGGACTGTGGGAAAACCGGAACAGAAGAGAATCGAAGCATTTGAGATGTGGTGCTATAGACGAATGTTGAAAATTAAGTGGAGTGATAAGGTAAGGAATGAGGAGGTTCTACGCAGAATCGGAGAGGAAAGGAATATGTCGAAAACACTGATAAGGAGAAGGGACAGGATGATAGGACATCTGCTAAGACATGAGGGAATGACTTCCATGGTAGTAGAGGGAGCTGTAGAGGGCAAAAACTGTAGAAGAAGACAGAGATTGGAATACGTCAAGCAAATAATTGAGGACGTAGGTTGCAAGTGCTACTCTGAGATGAAGAGGTTAGCACAGGAAAGGAATTCGTGGCGGGCCGCATCAAACCAGTCAGTAGACTGATGACCAGAAAAAAATAAAAAACCGCCGCTGCTCGCGTCGCTAACGCTGATGCCGCGGTCTGCGCGCTCTCACTCTAGCACCGGCGGATAAGTCGCTTCTTGATGCCCCGACTGCCAACTCTCCACGAGAGCCCATACAGCCACCTCCTAAACCCACGCGAACAGTCCACTTTTCGCCTTTCCCGCTAGAGGGAGACACCGAAGCCTTCAATTGCGGCAAAGGCGCCACCGCCAGAAAACGGAGGGCGGCCTGCTTCACGTTACTCGCTCGCTACGGCTCAGCTATAACGAGACAATGGAGAACACAGACTCCTTATACCAAAACCAGTGACCCACCAACGCAGATCGAGCAACCATTATAAAACGTGATATCTCCCGAACTGTTATATAACTTTGTAGGGTCGTTCAATGGTATCTATACCCACACATACATCTACACGCCAAAAACCATCTCACGGTATGTAGCAAAGGTTACTTCGTGTACCAGTTTCAATTGCTCCTTCTCCTGTTTCAGTCGCGTATTGTTCGCGTGAAGAAAAATTGACGGTAGGTCTTCGTGTGGTCTCGACTCTCTGATTTTATCTTCATGGTCTTTGCGTGAGATATACGGAAGAGGAAGCAAATTCTTCTAGGAACGTACGCTTCCAGAATTTTAACAGTAAACCACAGCGTTATGCAGGGCGCCTCTCTTGCACCGGCTGCCACTGGAGTCGACTCTTCATACTCGTGACGCTTTCGCGCATACTAAAGGAACCTGTAACGAAACGTGCTCCCTTCTTTGTATCTTCTTTGTTTCCTCTATCAAACCTATTTGGGTCGGATCCCAGACTGACAAGCAATAATCAAGTATTGGTCTAACGAGTATTTTACACTAAAGCATCAAAGAAACTGGTATAGCCATGTATTCAAATACAGAGATATGTAAACAGGCAGAATACGGCGCTGCGGTCGACAACGCCTATGTAAGACAACAAGTGTCTGCCGCAGATGTTAGATCGGTTACTGGTGCTACAATGGAAAATTATCAAGATTAAGTCAGTTTGAACGTGATGTTATAGTCGGAGCACGAGCAAAAGTACATCTCCGACGTAGCGATGAAGTGGAAATTTTCCCGTACGACCATTTCACGAGCGTACCGTGAATGTCAGGAATACGATAAATGGCTCTGAGCACTATGGGACTTGACATCTATGGTCATCAGTCCCCTAGAACTTAGAACTACTTAAACCTAAGGACATCACACAACACCCAGTCATCACGAGGCAGAGAAAATCCCTGACCCCACCGGGAATCGAACCCGAGAACCCGGGCACGGGAAGCGAGAACGCTACAGGAATACGATAAAACATCAAATCTCCGACATCGCTGCGGCCCGACAAGATCGTGAAAGAAAGGGACCAACGACGACTGAAGAGAATCGTTCAACGTGACAAAAGTGCTACCCTTCCGCAAATTGCTGCAAATTTCAGTGCTGGGCCATCAACAAGCGTCAGCGTGCGACTCATTCAACGAAACATTATCGATATCGGCTTTCGGAGCCGAAGGCCCACTCGTCGCCCCTTGATGATTGCACTGAGCGGTGGTGGGCCTTTTCCGGCACACCAGCTCTTTGGCACAACTATCAAAATGTGTGAAATCTTATGGGACTTAACTGCTAAGGTTATCAGTCCCTAAGCTTACACACTACTTAACCTAAATTATCCTAAGGACAAACACACACACACACCCATGCCCGAGGGAGGACTCGGACCTCCGCCGGGACCAGCCGCACAGTCCATGAGTGCAGCGCTAAGACCGCTCGGCTAATCCCGCGCGGCTGTCACGACTATCGATTACCCGGCTGTACTACGATCTTTGCCCGTGTTGTGATTAGGCGGCAGGTATTTGCGGTCGGCGAGTTGGTCGTCGGACTCGCTACGAGGCGCTAGGACGTGCTTGAGGGGACGAAGGAGCTAAAGACGCGGGCTCGGTCAGCAGCGGCGCGGCCGGTCTACCTCGCAGGACGGTCACGAGTTTGTGGTGCACCTTGTTTTGATTGGCAGGAGAGCCAACACCGTGTTACTAGAGGAGGCCGAAAGGCACGCGTTTTAGCTCACGCAGGCTGGCGTGAGGTCTGGAACAGGACAAGGAGCTTAGAATTTAGAAAAACGGACGTAGTTGGTGGAATACTTAACTTTAATCCATTAATGGTGAACGTCGGTCTTGACGGTACATGATTCAATATCAATAGTAACTGATAGTGGCGCCTTGCTAGGTCGTAGCAAATGACGTAGCTGAAGGCTATGCTAAACTATCGTCTCGGCAAATGAGAGCGTATTTTGTCAGTGAACCATCGCTAGCAAAGTCGGCTGTACAACTGGGGCGAGTGCTAGGAAGTCTCTCTAGACCTGCCGTGTGGCGGCTCTCGGTCTGCAATCAGTGATAGTGGCGACACGCGGGTCCGATTTATACCAACGGACCGCGGCTGATTTAAAGGCTACCACCTAGCAAGTGTGGTGACTGGCGGTGACACCACACTCCTCCCCCGCAAATCAGCGTACGGTTGTGGCATAAGGCTTCCGCCCGCCGTGGGGAGGACTCCATGTTGACGTATGCGACGAGGTGGGGAGCCTAACAACAGGCGAGGCTGTGCCACCCGCACCCTGCCATTCGGACCGCGGGGAGCTAAGAAACGCCTGAAAACCTGCTCCAGGGTGCACGCCAACATGCGGTGTATGCGCCCGCAGAGAGACAGGAGGGGCACCCGACGGACGAAGACGGATGAAGACGACATATGGTCCGGAGCGGGTAAGAGTTCCATGTCGGAGGACAACTGGTCACGGGAAGCGATCGGCGGCGCGTGACCCAGGGAGGCGCCCGGCGGCTGCAGCGAAGCGTCCACTGCGGGCGTCGCCGGCGGAAGAACAGGCGGCGGCGGCGGCGGCGCGTCGCCATGGGGCAAAATGGAAGGCAGCGTCGGTAATACCTGGGGCTGAAGCGAGCCAGTAGATGGGTCCCCAGGGCGCTGACCGGACGGCACCGTCGCTGAAAGCAGACGGCGAGCGGCAGATCCCATGCGACGACAGAGGCGCAGCTGGTTGAGATGCCGGCGCACCTCACCAGAGGCCCCCAAAACCAGATACATAGCGCGTCCGAGGAAGCGAAGAATGCGCCCTTCGAGCCAACGCCGTGTGTAACGCCGGAAATGCATATCCTCCTATTTCCATCTATTGTACTATTATTTTTTTTCCTTGTTTTGTTACCTCAAGATATGACATTTCTGTCTCTTTATATATTGTAATTGTTTTACTGTTTGTATATATATATTTATGCACTCATGTCGATGTATAATTGATTTGTTGTGTAAAGATTATTTGTATTTTACGCTGGGTCTTGCCTAGGGAAAACTGCTATCGAACGATTACATCGATGGGTCGTGTGAAGAATCAAAGTGTGTAGGATCTTTGGTAGTGTTAACTCTGCCGCGTGGAGCGCGGGCTGGGCAGTGAGAGTCTGGCGGGAGTAGCGAGTGGAGCAGGTGTTGTGTGACGCTCCCGCGAGTTGCCGCGCTTTCGGGGTTTGGCAGCATGTAATTGCGCTCGACTCGCGATGATAGTTTCTGACATGGTGTCGCGGACGGGAAGCATTAGCTGGCGCACATCAAGAGCCCGTTTCGCCTGGTGACCGTGTCGAGAAGGAGGCGCGCCAACATCCAGCTTCTGCAACAGCGACGGCCGACAATGAGTGACTGTCGCCACCTCCTCGATCGACGGCTTCAAACCTTCAATCAACCAACAAGGAAGACTAAAAGCACGTAAAGTTTCAGAACTGTATGGCAGACCTCAGCTTTTCAAATTGTTCCATTTGCCTCGCAAAATTACAGCAACTTAGCATGAACCTTTGTTGCTCATTGTCCCAATTGCATTGCCAAGCAGGGTCCCTTCCTTTTCCGAAATGAGCCCGAGGGTCGTTGAAATTCAAACGCCAGCACCATTCGATTTCACTGCTTTAATTTCAAAGTTCAGCTGGCTACAATATTTAGATTGCACAAGCACAAATTAAGAGTGCGAGTTTTGTTACCGTATTTTAGTTACCTGTGACTGCAGCTCAGCTTGGTACGTACTAAATTTTACTATTGTTAATTGTTCAGAATCATTTAATTCAAGTTCAAAGTTAAATCTCTTCTTTCTAAATTGCGTAGATTCAAGTAGCTTTTGAAATGATTGTTGAGGTAGTCCAAGACTAACCGTATTTTACTGAATTTCGATGTGCTTCAGAAAGAAAGCTCACTATTAACTTCAGTCACTAAATTAACTTTCGATTTTCCGGTTTTAGTAATTCTTTTGCTAAATTAAGTCAGAGTGTAGCGAAATTTATTACTTCTGACAAACTTTCAGTTTTCACACTACACGTGTCAACCTTCAGTTGCCACGCTTCTAGTGCTAATTATATGTGTAATTACCTTTCTTTTTCAGTTACTATAGTAATTGTCCTTAGGACTGGCGACCGTGATTTCCCCAAATCTCAAATACCTAATTACCGCTAGTTAATTGTTAATGTAACGGCTGCACATTTACTTTCTTTATTAACTTTACCCCTTTTCAAAATTAATTTCCACCAGTTTCATTAGCACATTTCCTTTCATTTAGATGTAACCCTTTCCTCCCTCTTTACCGACAGGTTAACTTCGGTGACGATTGCTTTTCCAAAACTCCCATTAGGTACACGCGGTTTCATTTTTCACTGTCATTAAGGTCGGTAAGTGAGGGGGGAGGTTACACGTGGCGACCTGGTGACAGGACAATCTTCAATTTTGAGGTTGTTCTGGACACGAATTTTGCATTGTGCAAATATCGTAACAAAGTACTGGTTACGTACAGGCCGTTACGTCAGCGAGAATAAGTAGTGGGAGTAATCCTAATTATATTTGAGATTTGTCATTTATATTGAAAATTATTAAAATGAGTGAAGGCAACAATTACCAAAATTTGGTAGACTTGGATACGGAACAAACGGTCGAACAGTGGGAAACGCGCACGGCGGTTCCCATTGTTCAGGGGCAGGCGGGTAGCATGAAAGACGCGACCGCCGAAACGCAACAAAGAGCAGAAATGGAATTCCAAACTTTAGAAAATGTTTCGGAATCGGAAGCGAAAATCAAATCTGTACCCCTTGATGATGAATACGGGGGAACATGTATAGAGGAACCAGCTACGGAAGTAAAACCGGTAGTCTCCGGGAATTTAACTGATTTATTGAATGTTTTGATTAATGAAATCAAGAGTCAATCGGCAGAAATTATAGCTCTGTCTGCCAAGCAAGAAGCTCAGTCTGAAAAGATTGAACGAAAGCTAGACAATCAGAACAAAGCTATTAATGTTGTTAACAACAATGTTGGAGTTGTTAATACAAAAGTTGATAAAATCAAAGAAGATATTGTTGTAATTAATACCGAAATCGGTAATCTTAAACAGGAAATGATAGGCGTTCAGGCGGAAATTGCGAGCATAAATACTCGTTTTGATTCCGAAATTAGCAGAATCGAGAAAAGTGTAGGAGAAGCAGTTGCTCCGATCATCGAGAATAAGGTGACGGAACAAATTCAATTAATGAAAAAAGAGGATCAAAAGAAGGTGGAAACTTTAAAGGCTTTAGTGTCCGAAGTAGACACTAAAGTGAGGGAGCAGGCTAATACCTGCGAAGAGAAAAAGAGGGAAGTGGAAACGCTTGCGACAACCACTTGCCAAGTAATTACGAGAGTGTCGGAATTAGAAAAGAAACTTGACGAAAAACAGAGCTATGTGCCAATCTGTGCACATAGTTCGGAGTTGTTGACGAAAGAGGAGCGGTTCGACCCCTTGAAAAAAGGCGGTATACACCCGACGGATTTCATTAAAAATTGTGAAAGAGTTTTACCCAGATCATGGACTAATGAGAGAAAAATTAATGCGGTTATTGATGTGTTGGCTGGTGATGCCAAGCGGTGGGGTTTAAACCTCAACATTACGAACATGACTTTTGACGAGTTTAAAAATTTGTTTCTGGCTGAATACTGGTCAGAGCAAAAACAGCAAAGTGTCTGGCGCGAATTTGTCAAATCGAGGCCTTTCGATGCGAATTCGCGCGGCTCGATGAAGGAGTTTTGTGAGGGCTGGATCCGCAAGTTGGAATATTTGCGTGATCGCCGCTCGGAATCCGAAATAGTCTGGGAACTCTACAAGAAGCTTCCAGATGATACAAAACGATACGTAGGAAGCAATCACAGGACAATCAATGATTTCCTGGGAAGAGTTGAGGACGAGGACTATTGGCGCAATAATCGCGACAGTGGTAGAGGCCGTGGTAACAACAACGGGTACCACAGCAACCACAACAACAATAACCATGGGAATAATGCATACCGCAACCATGGCAGCAATAACAATAATGGTTCGGACCGTAATAACAATCGGTACAATGCAAATAATAACCGGAATGACGGAAACCAGTATCATACTAGCGTGATACGGGCTGCGCAGAATAGTAATAACGCCAGAGGGTGTGACCAGCCGCCTCAGCAGTATCCGGGGAGCGTATCTGCTGGGACGAGACAGGGAAACCATTAGCCGCGCCGGTGAGGGGCCGACCGGGCGTGGAGAAATTTTGGCGGCCCAATAACAGGAGAAAACCCAGGTGTCGTCGTTATGAAAATTCCGTATGGAATAATCAACGGCGGGAGAGTGTGCCAGTGTTAGGAGAAAGCAGTGCGCCCACAAGTAGTAGATCAGCTGTAGACACGGCAGTAGGAAGTACATTCACTGTCAGTGAGAACAATTTAAGTAGTGTTCCGGAAATCGATTATAAAGTGGCAGCTGTAATACCCACAGCGGAACTGGAGATTGAGTTTAAGAATGATTCGCAAGTGTTGAAAGAAGATCAGATGTCGGATAAAACGTCCGTCATCGAGCGAGGAGATGCAGAGAGGGATGAGGTCTGGTTAAGGCAGTTCGGTCGCTTATACGACGAACTAAGAGATTATAGGGGCCTGTACGGGAGAAGTGTTTATGGGGAGCGCGGGCAGGATTTGCCGCGTCTCGTCCCGCAGGAAGATAGTGATTGTGAAGTGATAGAAAGTTCTGGCCCTAACCGGCAGACTTTACTAGAAATAGTTGATGTTAACGGGGAGCACGAGCAAGATGCGTCGTGTTTCGTCCCGCAGGAGTTGAATGTTGAAGTAGTAACGGAAAGTTCTGGCCCTAACCGGCAGACTTTACCGAAAGTTGTAGTGGTAGAAGTAGTCGACCCATCCGACGCGAACATCCAGTTTAAACATTGCGAGAGTATTAAGGAGAAAGATTACGAAAATTTTAGTGATAGTCGGAAACGTATGGTAGAAAAGCACGTAGATTACAGCGTGTATGAGGTTAGAGCTGACGTTATACGGTCAGACGGTAGCAGCGTGGGTTGCGCAGATCCAGAGGAAGTAATTTCAGATGCTACTGGGCACATGTCTCCAGGTAGATTGGCAGATGAGATCAATCTGACCAAAGAGGAATCAACGAAGGTGACAATTAGTGAAGTGATAGCAAGGCAGCACTCACTAGTTGACGAGTTACAGGAAAAGGTTTCGGTATTGGATGCGAAGCTACAGACTAAGCCTCAGGACAGACGTGTTGAAATTAAAACTGTAAGTGAACAGAGGCTGAAAAAGCCGCCAGATAAACCGGATTTAGGATCAAAGCCGGATGGTTTTTTCTGGAATGACCTGGATATAGACGAGGATTTACTGTGGGAAAATAAAGAAACAGTCGAGGACAAGTGTAGACAGATAGTAGTGTCTGTTAATATGCACGACCTACAACTAAACGTGTTGATTGACACCGGTGCAGAATTGTGTGCTGTATCTGGGAAAATATTTGAGTTACTGAAAGACAGACCTGGCATCGTAGTTATGCCAGTAACAGGAGTGAACATTATCGGTGCTACTGGGAAGGCCAGTAAACCGGTCACGAAACAGATTTTTGTCAACTTCGAGATATGTGGGGCACGATTTGAACAAGAGTTTGTCGTCGTGCCAGACTTAACTACGGAAGTAATTATCGGGTTAGATTGGCTATTAAAGAATCGTGCAGTGATTAATTGCGAAAGCAAAACTTTGACATGTACGTCACAAGATAAAACAATAGTAGTTAGTTCTGACGAGGCAGGAGACTGTGTGCATAGGCAATACCAGCCTATACACATTGTTAACTGGCCGGATGCTATTGACGTAGGTATGAATCTGAACTACTGTAATGTGAAGAATCTCGGCATTGACAATAATGTAGAAAGTGAATTGGAAAGTATTGTAGACGGTGTGTCAAACGTAACACACGAACAAAGACGAGGCCGACTTTCCCGTACCTATTGCCATCTCAACCATAGGGCGTGGGGCAAATATGAAGCAGAATTTAAGAGAATTATGAAGACCTTGAGACATGAATCGACGGGATTTTCTCCAGAGGAAATCCTGTTGGATGACAGAAGTAAAAGTTTAGTGGAAGAGATAATCAAATTCCCTCCACGGATTGACATTAGTATTGGTGTGAAAAAAGATCGTTTGCGAGAAGTAATGAAGCTTAAAGCCGATGCTCGCATACGTCGTCATGACGCTAAAGCGCGTTTTGCTAAGTTTGCAATCGGAGACTTAGTACTTGTAAAAGCTCATGAGAAATCGAGCGAGATAGACCATGAAAACTCTAAATTTAAGTTTGTTTATAATGGACCATATAAAGTCATTGGTATGCCTCACACAAATGCTTACGGAATATTGTAGACTTGAAATTGTACCAACCTAGGATCGATTAATACCACACAATGGGTAATTTATACAGTATGTAAAATAGAGTGTAAGATTTAACGATTTGCTAGATTGCCATGCTTTTGACTGACCAAGGTCATTAAAGAAGTTGTAATTAATAAGTAATTAATTTTGATTAATCAATTTAATTTTAATCAATTTAATCATGCTCTAATCAACTGAAAAATCCAAGCTGCTAGTTTAAGTTTTCAGCTGAGTCACAGTAGATTAAGGAATGTAAATATGATTTTGTAAATAGCTGTAAGATTCCATAAATATGTGATTTACTAGTCATTGCCGATGTGCTTAGACGCTGTTTTAAGTTTCAGGCTAGTACATGCGTGTGATGATGGACAGTGTTGAGTTATCCACTGTGATAGTGTTTATGGACTCCTTGAGATTACTCGGGAGTGAGTTTTTCCGAAAGAATTCAGTGGAACGGACGTTCTGGAAACGCCGTCACAAGGGCGAGTGAGATCAAGCGTGCCGCACACGCGGGCGCAACAATACTGGCGAGGCGAGCCGCTGTCGGCTCTTGTGCCGCTGTTGGCTCTTGGGCCGCTGTCGGCATTCTTTGTACTTGCGAGTACGGAAGGCGGAATTGTTTTTCTTCCTGGACAGCTGAAAGAATTCTACTGTCAATATTTATGTTTTTTTCGATCTGATGTATATTATTTTCTTGTTTAGCGTTAATTGGACATGACGAGAAAATTAATTATGAAAAGGTTACATAAAAATGTGTATTCTATGTAATTAATTATTAGTTTGCGTATTTTGATATACCTGTTTTTTATGACCATGCACTCTGATCAATTTTGCAAATAGTATTCCATTTCTTATAGTGTTACGAATTTTTATGATTTTGGAATAGCTAAACCATTTTCTATGTTTTTTATGAATTTTGATATGTTGTCAACCTGTTTTACTTTGTGCAAGATGACAGAGTGGAATAAGATTAGCAGTGTCTCCACTCAATTATTATTGTCTAAAAATTGGTTTATGGTTAATTAGGCGAATGCTAAATTTTTTTGATGTTTTGAGCATATGCATTTCCGCTGTGTCTTTTTTGGGACATTTTCTGAGTCTGTTTACGTTACACGAACATCCTCAGACAATGTGGGGCACGTGTAACGCCGGAAATGCATATCCTCCTATTTCCATCTATTGTACTATTATTTTTTTCCTTGTTTTGTTACCTCAAGATATGACATTTCTGTCTCTTTATATATTGTAATTGTTTTACTGTTTGTATATATATATTTATGCACTCATGTCGATGTATAATTGATTTGTTGTGTAAAGATTATTTGTATTTTACGCTGGGTCTTGCCTAGGGAAAACTGCTATCGAACGATTACATCGATGGGTCGTGTGAAGAATCAAAGTGTGTAGGATCTTTGGTAGTGTTAACTCTGCCGCGTGGAGCGCGGGCTGGGCAGTGAGAGTCTGGCGGGAGTAGCGAGTGGAGCAGGTGTTGTGTGACGCTCCCGCGAGTTGCCGCGCTTTCGGGGTTTGGCAGCATGTAATTGCGCTCGACTCGCGATGATAGTTTCTGACATGGTGTCGCGGACGGGAAGCATTAGCTGGCGCACATCAAGAGCCCGTTTCGCCTGGTGACCGTGTCGAGAAGGAGGCGCGCCAACATCCAGCTTCTGCAACAGCGACGGCCGACAATGAGTGACTGTCGCCACCTCCTCGATCGACGGCTTCAAACCTTCAATCAACCAACAAGGAAGACTAAAAGCACGTAAAGTTTCAGAACTGTATGGCAGACCTCAGCTTTTCAAATTGTTCCATTTGCCTCGCAAAATTACAGCAACTTAGCATGAACCTTTGTTGCTCATTGTCCCAATTGCATTGCCAAGCAGGGTCCCTTCCTTTTCCGAAATGAGCCCGAGGGTCGTTGAAATTCAAACGCCAGCACCATTCGATTTCACTGCTTTAATTTCAAAGTTCAGCTGGCTACAATATTTAGATTGCACAAGCACAAATTAAGAGTGCGAGTTTTGTTACCGTATTTTAGTTACCTGTGACTGCAGCTCAGCTTGGTACGTACTAAATTTTACTATTGTTAATTGTTCAGAATCATTTAATTCAAGTTCAAAGTTAAATCTCTTCTTTCTAAATTGCGTAGATTCAAGTAGCTTTTGAAATGATTGTTGAGGTAGTCCAAGACTAACCGTATTTTACTGAATTTCGATGTGCTTCAGAAAGAAAGCTCACTATTAACTTCAGTCACTAAATTAACTTTCGATTTTCCGGTTTTAGTAATTCTTTTGCTAAACTAAGTCAGAGTGTAGCGAAATTTATTACTTCTGACAAACTTTCAGTTTTCACACTACACGTGTCAACCTTCAGTTGCCACGCTTCTAGTGCTAATTATATGTGTAATTACCTTTCTTTTTCAGTTACTATAGTAATTGTCCTTAGGACTGGCGACCGTGATTTCCCCAAATCTCAAATACCTAATTACCGCTAGTTAATTGTTAATGTAACGGCTGCACATTTACTTTCTTTATTAACTTTACCCCTTTTCAAAATTAATTTCCACCAGTTTCATTAGCACATTTCCTTTCATTTAGATGTAACCCTTTCCTCCCTCTTTACCGACAGGTTAACTTCGGTGACGATTGCTTTTCCAAAACTCCCATTAGGTACATGCGGTTTCATTTTTCACTGTCATTAAGGTCGGTAAGTGAGGGGGGAGGTTACACGTGAACCTCGGTAGTGACGATAGTAGACAACGTCGCCTGGAGCAAAAGCAGGTGTCTGCCGCTGCACAGGAACCTGATGCGGCGGATGTAGCAAAGACATCAAGGTTCGATGATGACGACGGTGGAGCAACTCAGCCGGCGAGCGACCATCTCGGGGCTGAGAGCGATACGAGGACAAAAAGAGCAATAACACGTCCTCCCGAGAATGTGACTCCTTTAACTTCAACATCTGTGACTTGAAAGTCCTGACCAATCGTTCAGCGGCACCGTTTGACTGTGGCGGAAACGGCGCAGACTCAGATGTTGAATACCATTGGCCTTGCAGAATGACTGAAATTCTGCGGACATGAATTGTGGGCCATTGTCGGAAACAATAGTCTGTGAAAGACCTTCAATGCAAAAGATAGCAGATAACGCTTGAATGGTGGCAGATGACGTCGTGGAAGACATCCGGACAACAAAAGGAAAATTACTGAATGAATCTACCACAACCAACCATCGAGCATTCCAGAATGGACCAGCAAAATCGATGTGTAATCGTTCCCAAGGGGAAGTGGCTTTTGGCCATGCAAAGAATTTCCGCAGTGGGGCTGATTGTTGTTCGGCACACACCATGCAAGAAGAGCACATATTCGTAATCGGGGCATCGATGCCGAACCAAGTACAGTGCTGACGAGCAAGTTGTTTCGTTCTCACTATACCCCAATGTCCTTGGTGAAGAAGCTGTAAGACAGAGGACTGTAACGAACGTGGGACCACGACCCTGGACTGTTCATTATCAGAACGCAACAGTAAAACACCACGTCGAACAAAAAGTCTCTCCTTGTGAGCAAAAAATCGGCGAACCAACGGATCCCCGATCCTTGACTTTGACAAGGGCCATTGCGTAGCAACAAAACGCAGAACGGTAGCAAGGACAGGGTCGGCAGCTGTGGCAGTAGCTACACGACGAAAATCAATCGGAAAGGATTCGACCACGTCATCGGTTGCCGAATCAATGAAGATGCAAGCAAGTTCGGAGGAATCGAATGCTCTATCCTCAGCAACAGGAAAACAAGACAACGCATCGGCGTTTCCGAGCTTAGCAGTGGACCGATACAAGATATCGTAGCGGTACTGCAAGAGGAAAATAGACCAGCGAATGACTTTCTGCGCTGTACGTGGAGATACAGGCTTGTTCGGATGAAAAAGCGATGTCAGAGGTTTGTGGTCTGTGATTATGGTAAAGTGACGACCATACAAGAAATCATGAAACTTTGTTATACCAAATACCAGAGCCAACGCTTCTTTCTCGATCTGTGAATAATTGCTTTGCGCAGATGAGAGCAATTTGGACGCAAAGGCAATAGGGCGATCGTGCGATCCATCTTTGTGCGCAAGCACAGCACCGATCCCGAAATCCGATGCATCCACCGTCAACAAAAGGGGCTTCTGGGGATCGAATGGCGTAAGGCAAGTATTGGAAAGCAACGCCGATTTCAACTGGCGAAAGGCGCGTTCGCATTCCGTCGTCCAGACGAACAGAACACCTTCGCGGCGTAAGCGATGAAGCGGAGCTGAAATGGAAGAGGCATGCGGCACATATTTATGACAATAGTTGATTTTTCCCAGGACACTCTGTAGCTGCTTCAAATTCTGCGGCAAAGGCAAGTCTTGTATGGCACGGAGGTGCTCGGGACTGGGATGGATGCCTTGGGCATCGAGTACATGTCCCATGTAGGGCAAGTCACGAGCAAAAAACACACATTTGTCCTTCCGCAAGCGAAGACCAATTTGTCGCAAGACCTGAAATGATGTTCTGAGATTGGCTAAATGTTCTTCTTCCGTCTTTCCAGAGATCACAATATCGTCCAGATAGTTTGCTGCAGTAGGGACCGACGCACAAACAGTTTGGAGATATTGCTGAAACAATGAAGGGGCGGATGCACACCCGAATGGCAGTCGTTTGAATCGATACAAACCAAGATGCGTGTTAACCACCAAAACGCGCTGTGATTCTTCGTCCACCGGTATTTGCAAGTACGCATCTGCTAGGTCCAACTTTGATAAGTATTTACCCGGGCACAGTTTGTCAAAAAGATCTTCCGGGCGGGGTAAAGGAAAAGTTGCAATCACTAGTTGTGGATTCACTGTTGCCTTGAAGTCCACACAAAGTCTCAATTTTCCTGAAGGCTTTGGCAAAATTACTAAGGGTGATGCCCAGAGAGAAGCCTGCACACGTTCAAATACACCTTGTGATTCCAAATCGTGTAATGTTTTTGCGACCTCATCACGCAATGTGTGGGGAACATTGCGTGCTCTGAAAAATTTCGTTTGCGCGTTTACTTTCATTTCCAAATGTGCTTTATAGTCCTTAGCGCAACCAAGGCCTGGTGCAAAAATGTCTGCAAATTCTTCACATAGACGAGAAACACTGTCTGAAGGCACAGTCTGGTTCACTGATAGGACCTGATTTACTATAGACAAGATAAACAACTGAAATAAATCGAAACCAAACAAGTTCACTGCAGAAGAAGAGCAAAGGACGTAAAATGACACAAGTTTTGTTTGTCCTTTGTATGTTGCAAGAAGGCTGCACTGTCCTAACACAGGGATATCTTGACCTGAATAACTAGTTAACTTAACATGTGCGGCACACAACGGAGGTGTGCCCAGCAGTTTGTAAGTGTCTTGATTGATCAGTGAGACTGCAGCTCCGGTATCGAGCTGGAATGGTATCACTTTGCCGTTAATGTCCAAGTCTACAAAAAGTTTATTGTCCTGCTGACGACAAGAGCGACTGTCTCATGCAACATGAACTGACACTGGCACATAATCACTTGCGACTTGACAGGATTTCCAGCGATGTCGATGCACACTATTTGTGGGACGAACACTGTCACTGTTAGAGAGAGTGGCACTGAGCAGAGTGGAATGAACTTCATGAATTTCCATGGGCGAAGTTTCACGAGCCTGAGTATCCTTGGTTCGAAGTCGGCGTGAAGCAAAGAGCCTGGAATGGTTGTGAGTTTCCGATCTGATCTTTTTCTGGCAAACACTCTGAACATGTCCTTTTTTATTACAGAAAAAGCAAATAGCTTGGCGTGACGGGCAATTCTCACGTGAATGTCTAGTAGCACACCACGGGCATGATTTTAGCACTGCATTTGCTTGCCTGCATGGCACATGTGGCTGAGAGCCTGCCGGCATCGGCACGGCCGGGCGCGAGGGCTGTATCTGCTCCGTGCAGCTCGCCCGGCAGGCCGGTTAACCTGACACACTGGCTGGTGAAGTTTCAAATGATTCATGAGCAAAGTCAAGTGTGTCCTGCCGATCCAATATGTCCATCACTTGTTGAAGGGAAGGATTGACTAGTTTCAAAATCTGTTCCCTTATACGAACATCAGAAACGTTCTGTGCAATTGCATCACGTACCATAGTGTCTGAATAAGGGAGTCCAAATTGACACTCAAAAGCACAATCCCTAGTAAGGCCTTGCAAGGTTGCAACCCACTCCCGATTAGTCTGACCTGCTGTACGTTTCGTACAAAAGAAGGTATACCGTTTCGCAACTACATTGACTGATTCTTTGAAATATGCATCTAATGCAGACAAAATTTCTTCGTAGGACAGAGTTGCTACGTTGCGTTGGGGAAATAATTTGACTATCACACGGTACATGGTCACCCCGACTGATGATAACAAAAAAGGCTACCGCTCGTTACATTGAATTCTGTAGGCGGCGAGATGTAATCCAAATTGGCGTGACCACTCCGTCCAGCTTTCCAGTGCAGCATCAAAAGGTCGAAAAGTTGGTGCAACTGCGTGTTGTGGCTGCGTTAGCGGTGGAGCGGCGGCTGCCGCATCATTTTGCATTGCCCATTGACCCTGTCCATGGGCATCCAGTAAGGCCTGCGTCTGCTGATTCTGTAAGCGATAAAATTCGGACAGTACATCTGGAGATTGTGGCGAAGCCATTACACAAGTAAATCAGGGAAATATCGATAAGAACGCGGTTTGCCCTCGTCGCCAATGTTTTGGTTGGCAGGAGAGCCCACACCGTGTTACTAGAGGAGTCCGAAAGGCAAGCGTTTCAGCTCACGCAGGCTGGCGTGAGGTCTGGAACAGGACAAGGAAATTATAATTTAGAAAAACGGACGTAGCTGGTGGAATACTTAACTTTAATCCATTAATGGTGAACGTCGGTCTGGATGGTACATGATTCAATATCAATAGTAACTGATAATGGCGCCTTGATAGGTCGTAGCAAATGATGTAGCTGAAGGCTATGCTAAACTATCGTCTCGGCAAATGAGAGCGTATTTTGTCAGTGAACCATCGCTAGTAAAGTCGGTTGTACAACTGGGGCGAGTGCTAGGAAGTCTCTCTAGACCTGCCGTGTGGCGGCGCTCGGTCTGCAATCACTGATAGTGGCGACACGCGGGTCCGACGTATACTAACGGACCGCGGCCGATTTAAAGGCTACCACCTAGCAAGTGTGGTGTCTGGCGGTGACACCACACACCTGCCTGATGTCAGCTCCGCGCGCTGCTCGTCGCATTGCTTTGGTGCCTGTTTTCCGGACAGACCAATCTCTCGAGACCATCTCGAACAACGCTCTCCGTCGAAGGTGTAAGTGGTTTCGGTGCCTTCGTTTCGTGGAACTATTTGCATTGTAGCGACTGTCACTTGTTGCTTGATTGCCCTAATGTACATGTTGTTGAAGTAAGAGAAGCCGGCAAGATGTGTGATCGCATGGACACCAGCAGTCACTACTTTCTGTAAGTGAATCAGCGTCCCCAAAAGGTGTAGTAACTGTAAGGTATCGAAAATATTAGCTCACAGTCTAGTTGTAATTTTCTGCATACCAAGCTTACACAATTGGCAGTTACGCTGCAGACCTATGCAACGATATTAAAGTGCACAAACCTAGTTTTGTTGTGAAGTTGTGCATTTGAATAACGTGATATTATCTAAAAAATATACCCATTTCATCTTTGTACACATTGTCGGATATAATTATATGTGTAAATATTGTTGGGTAACTGTGAGAGTGTAAAGGTCTGATATTATTTTACTGAATTGCATTTTTGTAGAAGTCTTAGTTAAAATGTATTACAGCATTGATATTCCTGCAAAATTTAAGTAGTTTCGATTGAAAGCACTTATCGGTTTTTTAACTTATATTGTTTATTGACCTCTTATATTAATTGATGTTTGCTTGGTGTTTGCGTGTTTTCTGCGGTCTTTTTGTGTTCCAGCTTTCTGCGGGTTGGGATGTGTGGGAGCGGCACCACGTGCCGCTTCGGTGCACAGAAGCTGTGACGTAACGTCTAATGGGAAGTGACTCCCAGTTGGGCCCCGGCGTTTAGGTGTTGTTTTGGACGGCTGGTCTGCTGCTTCCGGCACTTTCAGTTAAGTCACCTTTTGCCCAGGGCAGCCTGAGGTCACTGCCCATTTGAAAAACATTTAACATCTCTCATGTATATTTTTAAAAAATTAAATTTATTTTCCAATGAATTATATTAAATGTAACGTATTGTGCTGGTTGCGTTATTGCTCAAATTTTTTTTATCAGAGCCACCTTTTTAAATTACTTCAGATTTATTGTTCATTAAGTAGTTCTAATTTGCTGCTTGCTTGAGAAGGAAGCTCGAAACGCCCGCTAAATCCGCTGGGCAGAACAGGTAATAGGATTGTGGAAAGGGCCAAGTATTGAAGTCAGTTTCTGCTTCTAATTATAATTTATTGTAATTTAGCAACTCTTTCATGGCTGAAGGCCTCCAACAAGAAATCTTAACAAGATAAAAATCCAATTAAGATAGCAATAAAATAATTCAGAAAACAACATACGCAAAGTGCAATACTAATGGCTGAGGGCCACAATTAGCTTCCAAAATTTTAGAATATATTACCATAGACCTTTAAAGGCAGAAGGCCAGCATGTTTAACAACAAGAAATCTTAAAAACCAACAAGATAAAAATCCAATTAAGATAGCAATAAAATAACTTCAAGAAACAACATTTGCAAGGTGCAATACCAATGGCTGAGGGCCACAATCAGACTTCAAAATTTCAATATATATTATCATAATCTTCAAGGGCAGAAGTCAGCAGTATTTAAGCTTGGAAGGTAAATTTAAAAATTAATTTTGCAAAATTTCAAGAAACAAACAATAACCATAAGCCTAAAATTTAAAATAGCCTACAACAGATAATTAAACACCGGTGGCACTCAGAAGGCCTCCAGGGAGGTCGGTCTGCCCTCGTTCACTTGATCCCCAACCAGGGGGCAGCCATGGAGCGACCGACACAACAACTTGCTTCCCATCAATCAGTACATGAGAACCCAAACCGGCAATGTTACAAACGTGATAATCCACAATGGAGTACGTATTAGCTGTCAAAATAACACACCATGTTGGACAGCTACAACAGGTGAGGAAAGGACGTTGCCTGAAATTACGCTACTAGCCAGGGCAGGTAACTGGAACACTAACGACCACGAGACAGAAAATTCCATTGGTGCACTCAAATGGTAGTCGACCAAAATAGTTAATTGCACCGCATGGCGGCTAAATCTCGGCCGTAGAACCACTCAATGTTGCTCACCGGAAAACCTCACCAACAGCAAACCACCGAAGTGAACCACTACAACATGAAGAGACGTGGCTTGGGTAGTTGCAACCACTACTCAACTTTGACGTCCTGAGTCGGCGAACCACGAAGCTCGTAGCGATCGGACAGCTCCACACACGCTCCGACACTGCAGGGACTCCCAGCGGCCCCAGCCGACTGCACCGCGCGGAGATAACTTCACTCGTCCGCAACAACCGACCGACTCACTCCAGACCCCTTGCTGGAAACTATACGCACCAAACCAAAGATGGTACACGGAGCTAATATAGATACACATCACTGCTGCCACACGTAGAAGGAAGAAGAACCACGATGTAACCGCGACAAGGGCGGAAAACCAAACACAGATAGACAGCGAAGTTCACGAAAACGCATAGTTGGGAGAGAGCACGGCTCAAAGCTATTGTTCATTTTGGATATTGTTTTTAAGTCGGCCACGTGTTGATTTTATGTTAGCTGTTTGATAAATGTGGTCTTGAATAAATTGTTAATTTATTGATTACTGGTTTTTGTGTTTAAGGAGTGACATTATAGGGGCCTTGACCTTCCATGCTAATCCCGACTTCCTAAGTCACATGCGCGACACAAAACTTTACGCCTCGCCTGGGCCCGTCAACACCGACATTGGACTGTTGATGACTGGAAACATGTTGCCTCGTTTCAAATTGTATCGAATGGATGGACGTGTATGAGTATGGAGACAACCTCATGAACCCATGGACGCTGCATGTCAGGAGGGCACTGTTCAAGCTGATGGAGGCTCTGTAATGGTGTGGCACATGGTGCGGTTAGATTGATATGGGACCCCTGCTACGTCTAGATACGACTCTGACAGGTTACACGTACATAAGCATTGTGTCTGATCACTTGCATCCATTCATGTCCACTGTGCATTCCGACGGACTTGGGCAATTCCACCAGGTCCATGCGACACCCGAAACTTTTTAGGATTTTCTCTCAATTCGGTAGGTATACCGTCACATTCTAATTTGTTGAATGTTTTACGCGTATCCCTCGTTATGCTGATTTTAGCTTAGTTTTGTTTTTGTACATTATTTACGCTTAAACCTGCAGGCAAAGCTCTCTTTGCTTTCGTGGCAGCTTTCCAACAAGGTTGTCGAACCACGATTGCTCTTTTCCATTCCTCACAATTTTGCGCGGCATATGTGGTGTCACCGCCAGACACCACACTTGCTAGGTGGTAGCCTTTAAATCGGCCGCGGTCCGTTAGTATACGTCGGACCCGCGTGTCGCCACTGTCAGTGATTGCAGTCCGAGCGCCACCACACGGCAGGTCTAGAGAGACTTACTAGCACTCGCCCCAGTTGTACAGCCGACATTGCTAGCAATGGTTCGCTGACAAATACGCTCTCATTTGCCGAGACGATAGTTAGCATGGCCTTCAGCTACGTCATTTGCTGCGACCTAGCAAGGCGCATTTATCCTTTGCTATTTATCTTATGAAGCATGTACTGTCAAGAGCTATGTTCACCAATTGTGGATTAAAGTTAAGTATTCTACCAGTTGCGTCCGTTTTTCTAAGTTCTCATTTCCTTGTAATGTTACAGACCACGCGCCAGCCTGCGTGAGCTTAAGCGCGTGCCTTTCGGCTACCTCCGAGTGGCTTGGCTGTCTTGCCACGCCACTACAGCATATACTTGTCTAAATCGTACTACACAGTGCCCTTGAACTTTATCAGTTGAGCTCGTCATTGCCAGTGCTCGATATGAGATTTTCTCGTTGCCCTTCCGGGTAATCTGAAATATGTGTCAAGTCGCTCTTGCTAAACAGAAAATCGCACTACCTTTCATTGTATTCCTATTTACAGCGATGATTCTGATTCACTGTTCTACGCTGAGTCGAAAAGCTCGGATCTGTTTGGCACCGGTAGATTTGCTATGTTACCTTGACGAGTCATTTCCCGACTAACTTTAGGATAGAGCACTAATACAGTTTCACACGAGTCTCTGTCCCTATTACCCGTCATAATTACTTGAACCTTCCAGTCTACAGTTGATCAGGAATGTTATCTGAAATGTTCTAGAAGTTTACCCTCAGCTGTTCTGGGCTCTGAGCACTATGGGACTCAACTGCTGAGGTCATTAGTCCCCTAGAACTTAGAACTAGTTAAACCTAACTAACCTAAGGACATCACAAACATCCATGCCCGAGGCAGGATTCGAACCTGCGACCGTAGCGGTCTTGCGGTTCCAGACTGCAGCGCCTTTAACCGCACGGCCACTTCGGCCGGCTCAGCTGTTCCGCCACTGCGGCTGCTGAAACAGGTGGTCTATAAAGGTATCCGATGACCATGTGTTGTCCACCTCAAATACTTATCTTCACCCAAATTATTTCGTAATCTGAATCTATTCTACCCTCGCTAGTCATTACAGGATTTCTGCAGCCAGGAACACGCCTCCCCCACCAGCAATCAATCTATCTTTGCGACATACATTCCAGTGGGAGTTTCGACATTCATTGCTATTGACATCTGGTTTCAGCCAGCATTACGTCCCTAGTACTACCTGCACATTGTTACCGTTTATTGGCACGATTAGTTCTGGGACCTTTCTAGTGACGCTCCTGTAGTTAACTAATGCCTGAAAAGAAAAAAATTGCAACGTCAAGAATCAGCTGTGCAACATAAACGAAAGTTGTCAGGCATGTTTCTGCATCTGAAAGATGATGTCTATTCAAATTTCATGCCAGTCAAACAAGAGTGGCGCTAGTAGCGCCAGAATGAAGATGCAAATCAGGTTTGCCTTAAATAGACGCTGTAGCGGTCGTGAGCGTTAGCTCTCTTTGAGATTGGACTTGGTGATTCGATATTAGTCAATAGCGCCTTTAAGACAATGTAAGTGGGCTGCTTCTGTGTTGGCAGCGCTGTGTAGCGCTTTGTATTGGATCTCTGACTGCGCTTTCTCTGTAAGAGACTCTGTGCCTGGTTGGTCTCGTTGTTGGAAGTTAATCGCCAGTAGTGTTAGGCAGTTGGAAGTTAGTCGCCAGCAGTGATGGAAGTACTGTTGTGCAGTTGGAGGTGAGCAGACAGCAGTGATGGATGTTAGATGTGAGACTTTAGCATTGATGGAAGTGTTAGCGTAGGCTAACGATCTGTACATGTTCGACTTGGAGATTGAATATTATTCGTGGCTATATACCTTTGTACTAGATGTCAATGACGATTTATATTCGTGTTTGAATCGGATGTCGCATTATTAAGGTAAAAAATACATTATTTGGTTTGCAACAAAATCCCTCCTTTGCTAACCGTATGCCTATTAGTAGTTAGAATGTTTTATTTAGCTGGCGGTATTGACTCTCGCTGTATTGCAGTAGTTCGCGCAATGAAGATTTTTGTGAGGTAAGAGCTTAATGAAATGTATAGGTTATTCTTAAGATTTCTTTTTAGTCAGGGCCATTCTTTTGAATTTATTATTTGAAGTCAGGTCGTAATTTTTTGAGGAGTCACATTGCGTTGCGCTGGAATATTGTGGGTCAGCGTTGACATGATAAGAAAAAGTAAAGAGAAAGTAGGCTCAGTATGTTCAGTTTTACTTAGTTGTTTCAGAATCAAATAACGCAGAAGTTTCATCTTATCAGTCATTCTACAATTTAAGTACAGACACACGCATTTAAATAAAGAAGTTTCAACAACAAAGATGCCATTATTAACGCCTCACTGAGTTTGAACGAGATCGCGTAATAGGGCTACGAGAATCTGGAAGTTCCTTCTGCGATACTGCGGAAATACTTGGCAGGGATGTAGCCACTGTACATGATTGCTGGCAGCGGCGGTTACGGAAATGTACGGTCGCAAGAAGACCGGGCTCCAGGCGACCACGTGGAGCTACATAAAGGGGAGACCATCGTGTTAGGCGCACTGTTCTGGCTCACCGTACTGCATCTGTTGCAGCAATGTGAGCAGTAGTTGGCACCACACTGACACAACGAACTGTTACAAATCGGTTACCTCAAGGACAGCTCCAAGCTAGACGCTCTGTAGCGTACATGTTCTAAAAGTTTTCCCTCAACTGTTCCGTCACTGCGGCTGCTGAGGCGGGTGGCCTACGAGTATAAAGGCATCCAATTAACATGTTTCGTTCACCACAAATACTTAATCTTCACCCAAATTATTTCGTACTCTGAATCTATTCTATCCTCTTAATTCCATAAATTATCTGGGAGTACGCATTAGGAATGATTTAAAATGAAACGATCATATAAAGTTTATCGTTGGTAAAGCAGATGGCAGACTGAGATTCATTGGAAGAATCCTAAGGAAATGCAATCCGAAAACAAAGGAAGTAGGTTACAGTACGCTTGTTCGCCCATTGCTTCAATACTGCTCAGCAGTGTGGGATCCGTGCCAGATAGAGTTGATAGAAGAGTTAGAGAAGATCCAACGGAGAGCAGCGCGCTTCGTTACAGGATCATTTAGTAATCGCGAAAGCGTTACGGAGTTGATAGATAAACTCCAGTTGAAGACTCTGCAGGAGAGACGCTCAGTAGCTCGGTACGGGCTTTTGTTGAAGTTTCGAGAACATACCTTCACCGAAGAGTCAAGCAGTATATTTCTCCCTCCTACGTATATCTCGCGAAGAGACCATGAGGATAAATCAGAGAGATTACAGCCCACACAGAAGCATACCGACAATCCTTCTTTCCACGAACAATACGAGACTGGAATAGAAGGGAGAACCCATAGAGGTACTCAAGGTACCCTCCGCCACACACCGTCAGGTGGCTTGCGGAGTATGGATATAGATGTAGATGTAGATACATTTCACAGATCCCAAACCACCGCCATTTGCGACTTCAGTGGCTTCAAGCGAGAGCTCACTGGAGGGAAGGAAGGAGACTTGTTGTGTATTGTGATAAAAGCTGGTCCTGCCTCGGTGCCAGTGATGGTCCTATGTTGGTTAGAAGGAGCCCAATTGACGGCCTGCGTCCAACCTGTCTGCGTGCTGGACATATACATCGGACCTATTCTTGGAGTATTGGTCCGGGATGCGATTTCTAATGACAGCAGGAGCACTCTCGTGGTTATCCCACGCACCGTGACTGCAAATTTGTATGTCAGTCTGGTTGAGACGCCCGCTAAACCCCCTGGGCAGAACAGGTAATAGGATTGTGGAAAGGGTCAAGGGTTGAAGTCAGTTTCTCCTTTTAATTGTCATTTATCGTAATTTAGCAACTCTTTCACGGCTGAAGGCCTCCGACAAGAAATCTTGATAAGATAAAAATCCAATAAGATAACAATAAAATAATTCAAAAACAACATACGCCAAGTGCAATACCAATGGCTGAGGGCCACAATTAATTTCCAAAATTTTAGACTATATTACCATAGACCTATAAAGGCAGAAGGCCAACAAAAAATCTTAAAATGAACAAAAATTCTATTAAGATAGGAATAAAATAATTTAAAACCCAAAAGGCAACATATGCAAGGTACAACACAAATGGCTGATGGCACAATTAAATTTCAAAACTTCAGAATATATTACCATAAACTTTCAAGGCAGAAGGCCGTAGTGTTTAAGCTTGAAAGGCAAATTTAAAAATTAATTTTGCAAAATTTTAAGAAACAAACAATAACCATAAGCTTAAAATTTAAAATAGCTGACAACAGATAATTAAACACCGGTAGCACTCAGAAGGCCTCCAGGGAGGTCAGTCTGCCCTCGTTCACTTAGGTGAGACAAATGGTGAGCCCAGCTATGCTTGATCCGTCGGAACCCAACCAGGGGGCAATCACGGACCGACCGACAAACCGGTTGCTTGGCACGAAAGAGTTCATGAGAATTGAGACCATAAGTTACGAGCGTCACTATGCACTATGCACATGTGTGTACTAAGCTGCCAAAACTACAACGATGTTGGACAGCAGCAACAGGTGAGGAAAGGACACTGCCTAAAATTACGTTAACGGCCAAGGTAGGTAACCAGAAAACTAGCGGCCACAAGGCAGAAAAAATTCCGCTGATGCCCTTGAACAAAAGTAAACTAGTTTGATTAATTCCCGCTGACGGTGGCTATTTCGACCACTTCAAACACTCGTTGTTCCTCACCGGAAAACTCCGCAGCAACCGACCGACTAGCCGCAGACTGCCGACAACATCTAAAATAGTCGTCAGTAGAAATAAGGACAACTACACACACAACCAGACAAACACTTGCACGAAGACCTGAACGATACCCAACAGTAACTAAACACACACGAAAACAAATCGGGAGTCGATGCACACACACACAGCCTACTCATGAACGATCGGCGAGCCCAAACGCGTCGTCCAGTAGGACGTGGCTCGGCTCAAGTAATGCGTGGCGGCAATGGTGGGGCGAGCCATGTCGATGTCGACCTCCCTGCTCCAACCCGACTGCACTAGTGCCGCATTGCAATTCCCTGACTGGCAGGTCCGGACAGCGCTCCCGAACTAACTGACTTACGACCGACAACGACCAGGAAGTAATAGCAGTCAAGCAAAGATACTACGAGAGGGGATATATCGATACGCGCTGCTAATGCCGCTCACGGTCAGGCAAAGTAGCAACTCAGTAATTTAAATTAACGTAGTGAGGTGGAAGTACGTTAAAAGGAGGTGTAAAATACATGATGGCGGGAATACGAGCCGCGCACGGCTCACTGGTGATTCAGCACTTTTCGCTATTATTCATGAACAACATTCCAGGGGATAATGGGATGTTTTCCAACAAGATAACGCTCGCCCACATACCGCTGTTGTAGCCCAACATACTCTGCAATTTGTCGACTTGTTGCTTTGGGTTACTCGATCACCAGACCTGTCTCCTATCGGTTACCGCCGAACTACCATCTGATGACCTCACCCTCCGTGCCCAGTGACTAACTGTACCTTCTGTCGACAGCAGATGCTCCGTAGATTTATATTCCCCACAGTTTCTTTCTCTGCAGTGAGAAATTCCACGACGTCACGTTGCTTGTTTCATACAGTACATCACCTACAGACGCCATTTTGAAACCGCCTAGCAGCTACGCTATCTGTCGGCAGTGACGGAAACTTGGCGTTCTCACTCACGCTGACCCTGAAAGCCTTTAGATACGCAACGTGCAAATAGGATCAGGTAACTGGCTGATCACTTTAGGCATTTAGTACACACATCAAAAAAAGTTTTACATCTCCCCAATTCCCAGAACTCCTAAAGATAGACGTTAACTGTGGATATTGTACCACAGACACGGTCCCTTTGACTGTTCAGAGATGTCACTAAACTCGCCCAAAGATGTAAACAACCATGCATGAGCAGCACCTATTAGATAGAGGGGGTCCGACAGCCGATCAGTTCCAGTCAGTCCACCAGGAAGTAGGTACACGGCTCGTGTTGTCTGTAGTTCAACCACGCCGAGACGGACAATACCGCGGTTCGATCGCGTCCGCATTGTTACTTTGTGTCAGGAAGGGCTCTCAACAAGGGACGTGTCCAAGCGTCTCGGAGTGAACCAAAGCGATGTTGTTCGCACATGGACGAGATACAAAGAGACAGGAACTGTCGATGACATGCCTCACTCAGGCCGCCCAAGAGCTATTACTGCAACGGATGACCGCTACCTACGGATTATGACTCGGAGGAACCCTGGCAGCAATGCCACCATGTCGAACAATGCTTTTCGTGCAGCCATAGGACGTCGTGTTACGACTCAACCTGTGCGCAAAAGGATGCATGTTGCCCAACTTCACTCGCGACGTCTGTGGCGAGGTCCATCTTTGCAACCACGACACCATGCAGTATGGTACAAATGGGCCCAACAACATGCCGAATGGACCGCTCAGGATTGGCATCACCTTCTCTTCACCTATGAGTGTCGCATATGCATTCAACGAGAGAATAATCGAAGACGTGTATCGAGGCAACCCGGTCAGGCTGAACGCCTTAGACACAGTCCAGCGAGTGCAGCAAGGTGGAGGTTTCCTGATGATTTGGGGTGGCATTATGCGGAGCCGACGTACGCCACTGATGGTCATGGAAGGCGCCGTAACGGTTATACGATACGTGAATGCCATCCTCCGACCGATAGTGCAACCGTATCGGCAGCGTATTGGGGAGGTATTCGTCTTCATGGACGAAATTCGCGCCCCCATCGTTCACATCTTCTGAATGACTTCCTTCAGGATACCGACATCGCTCCACTAGATTGGCCAGCATGTTCTCCACACATGAATCCTATCGAACATCCCTGGGATAGATTGAAAAGGCCTGTTTATGCCGGCCATGGTGGCCGAACGGTTCTAGGCGCTTCAGTGCGGAACCGCGCGGCTGCTACGGTTGCAGGTTCGAATCCTGCCTCGGGCATGGATGTGTGTGGTGTCCTTAGATTAGTTAGGTTTAAGTAGTTCTAAGTTCTAGGGGACTGATGACCTCAGATGTTAAGTCCCATAGTGCTCAGAGCCATTTGAACCATTTTAGAGCCTGTTTATGGACGACGTGGCTCACCAACCACTCTGAGGGATCTACGCCGAATCGCCGGTGAGGAATGGGACAATCTGGACTAATAGTGCCTTGCTGAACTAGTGGATAGTAGGCCACGACGAATATAGGCATGCATCAATGCAAGATGACGTGCTGTTGGGTATTGGAGATGCCGGTGTGTACAGCAATCTGGACCACCACCTCTGAAAGTCTCACTGTATCGTGGTACAACATGCAATGTGTAGTTTCCATGAACAATAAAAAGGGTGGAAATGATGTTTATGTTGATCCCTGTTCCAGTTTTCTGTACTGGTTCCGGAACTCTCGGAACCGAGGTGATGCAAAACTTTTTTTGATATGTAATATACATATGTGATCAACCTTTTTTCCGCCTCTTATGGCAGTAGTTACAATCAGACTGTTGCAATGTATCACAGTCGGGAGGCAATATGTGTGAAACAGATACGCTGTACTCATTAACTTTAAAGTCAACGGCTAATAAGCTGGGAAACCTTCAGAAATTTGTCGTATTTAATATACATTTTTATACTGTATTGGCTTTTCGTGATACACTGTTGAGCCTTAATATTTTGACCGTCTGTTTACTATTCTGTCGGTGGAGTTCGGGTTCACCGTGTGTAGTGCGCAGACCTCCTTACGGTGCGTGGCAGAGGGTACTTCTGTCGCCACCGTCGTTTCACCATATCGTGTTCCATTCACGAACGGTGCGCGGAAAGAACGACTGTCCTTAAAGTCTCCATATGAGCTCACATTTCTCTCTTTTTACCTCCAAGGCCAATTTCGCCAGATGTATGTGGGAGAACGTAATACGTCGCCCGACGCTTCTCGGAATGTGCCCTCTCGGAATTTCAGCAGTAAAGCATACTGTGAAGCACAACGCTTCTCTTGCAGCCCTTGCCACTGAAATCGAATGAATATCTTCGTAACGTTCTCGTGCTTACTATGCGTGCCCATTACAAGGGCTTAATTTAGGCCGGAAAGCGTCAGAACCGCGTTCCGGTACCTCCCATGGAATTTTGTTTGAACTCACTGGAACAAGTCGGTACAGAGGGATTTGAAATAACATACGCCATATTAAATCACAACGTAACTATAATTTGCTGCTGCGCCACCACCAGCGAAAGGCACAATGGGGGCCAAAGCCGTGTGATGGGCAGGGGCTTGGTCGAGGTATTGTGGGCGTGTGTGTGTGTTGTGTGTGTATGTGTGTCTAAAGTATACCAAAAATGAGTTGAGCTTCGTTGTTCGCTGAATAAATGCGAATGACTTTCTTATTGCTCTACTGTTCTTCCATTCAAAGGAGAGGTCTTTGACCAAATCTAGCAGCATGGCATGTGTGTCAATGAGAAATAAATAACGTATTGAGTTGTTAAAATAAGTGTCTGCACAATGTGCTGTCACAAAATCGTGTTTCTTCCGTGCCGTAATTTTTGCCATAGCTACTAATCATAGCCTTCCACTTTCAAATTAAAGCGAACATAGTCATTTTACCTATTCTGCAGTTGTTTTCACAGGACATCCGCTCAACTAAATAATTATGTGGCTCGCAAAAAGGAAATGTAGCTTTGTAATGGTTAAATTATAAAAAGCGTAAAAAATGTCAGATATTTGTTATTCGATTGGTTAGATTTTATTGATTTATTCCCTTTGTACATAAAACTTGTTACATCTTTTCATTCTCTACTGTCTGACTGAAGAGTATTAAGTGCAGTCTGTTTCCATAGCAGTTCACATGAGGTGGGAAGGAGAGCAGGAAGCCGTGGGATGAGAAGGGGAGAGAGGGGGGAATGATTTCTTCTTTATCTTGCATTGCTACCAACTAGGCGCCATGCACCGATCAGCTGCTATGGTAAAAATGGCACACGGAATAAAGTTGCGTGAAAACGTATTGTAGAGACATTCTTGTTCAAGTGTGTTGCTTATTTGTACTAATGAATATGAAATTAAGTCGATGCAGTTGCAGCAAGACTCACTGAGTGGAAGACAAATTACATTTAACGTATTTGTTAAACATCTAACTCCGTGTTTCATGTCACATCGTGTTTTGTTTCTCCTCTCTCCTCGTGAAGTCTGAACTGTACGTGAGGCCGATGAGCCAGGAATACCTTCATCGTCATTCATCGCTAAATGCTTTTTTAATTAATACTGCACATACGTTCACCGAGCACGTAAGGTGCAACTGGCCGAAAGTTGTGGCTGGCAGCAGTTAAAAGCATGACGTCATAGTCATGAAGACTACTGATTTGAACCGATATGTATCGAGCAGAACTATGGAGCCAAAATGACGTTGCTACATGGACAGACGGTGGTATCTGTCGTTTGTATGAAATCTTATCGCTTTAGTGTTTTGTTTACAAGAAATTATGTTTTAAATATCTGAATTTCAGAACAGCATTTTTTTAAATATTTTCTCATTGTACGTTTTATCAAAAATTCCAAAAATCGTAAGTTGTGATTTTTATGATTCAGGGGGAAGGAAGGTTATATAATAGAAGAGGTACGTCCGGCATTTACAATTTTAGAAATGAAGCACTGTCCAGAACGAAACGCGTAGCACTCCGTTGGATCTTCGCTGCTTCCTCTATCGATAATACCTAGTAAGGGTGTCAGACTGGACAGCAACATTCAAGTATCGGTCGAACGAGAGTTTTTTGAGCTGCCTCATTCATACGTGGACTGCACTATCTGCCTATTCTTCCAACGAATCGTAGTTTGGCAACTGCCTTCCCGACGACTAGTAAAATCATCAGACGATCAATTCCAACTACAAAATGATCTAGAGAGAATTTCTGTATGGTGCGAAAAGTTGCAATTGGCACTAAACAAAGAAAAGTGCGAGGTCATCCACATGGTTACTACAAGAAATCCGATAAATTTTGGGTATACGATAAATCGCACAAATCTAAGGGCTGTCAATTCGACTAAATACCTAGGAATTACAATTACGAGCAACTTAAATTGGAAAGACCACATAGATAATATTGTGTGGAAGGCGAAACAGAGACTGCGCTTTGTTGACAGAGCGCTTAGAACATGCGACAAACCCACTAAAGAGACAGAATACATTACACTTGTCCGTCCTCTGCTGGAATATTGCTGCGCGGTATGGGATCCTTACCAGATAGGATTGACGAAGGACATCGAAAAAGTGCAAAGAAGGGTAGCTCGTTTCGTGTTATCGCGTAATAAGGGTGAGAGAGTCACTGATGTGATACGCGAGTTGGGGTGGCAGTCACTGAAACAAAGGCGGTTTTCTTTGCGGCGAGATCTATTTACAAAATTTCAATCACCAACTTTCTCTTCCGGATGCGAAAATATTTTGTTGACACCCACCTACGTATGGAGAAATGATCACCATAATAAAATAAGAGAAATCGGAGCTCAAACGGAAAGATTTAGGTGTTCCTTTTTCGCACGAGCCATTCGAGAGTGGAATGCCAAAGCGGTAGGTGGATCAAAACAAAATGTCCAGACACTCTGTGACCAAAATGGTACTGAAACAGAGGATGACAGACTAAAGGCCGAAATACTAAATGTCCTTTTCCAAAGCTGTTTCACAGATGAAGACTGCACTGTAGTTCCTTCTCTAGATTGTCCCACAGATGACAAAGTGGTAGATATCGAAATAGACGACAGAGGGATAGAGAAACAATTAAAATCGCTCAAAAGAGGAAAGGCCGCTGGACCTGATGGGATACCAGTTCGGTTTTACACAGAGTACGCGAAGGTCTCTAGAAGAGCGTAGCGCTCCAAAGGATTGGAAAAGGGCACAGGTCATCCCCGTTTCCAAGAAGGGACGTCGAACAGAGGTGCAGAACTATAGACCTATATCTCTAATGTCTATCAGTTGTAGAATTTTGGAACACGTATTATGTTCGAATATAATGACTTTTCTGGAGAGTAGAAATCTACTCTGTGGGAATCAGCATGGGTTTCGAAAAAGACGATCGTGTGAAACCCAGCTTGCGCTATTCGTCCACGAGACTCAGAGGGCCATAGACACGAGTTCCCAGGTAGATGCCGTGTTTCTTGAATTCCGCAAAGCGTTAGATACAGTTCCCCACAGTCGGTTAATGAACAAAGTAAGAGCATATAGACTATCAGACCAATTGTGTGATTGGATTGAAGAGTTCCTAGATAACAGAACGCAACATGTAATTCTCAATGGAGAGAAGTCTTCCGAAGTAAGAGTGATTTCAGGTGTGCCGCAGGGGAGTGTCGTAGGACCGTTGCTATTCACAATATACATAAATGAGCTTGTGGATGGAATCGGAAGTTGACTGAGGCTTTTGCGGATGATGCTGTGGTGTATCGAGAGGTTGTAACAATGGAAAATTGTACTGAAATGCAGGAGGATCTGCAGCAAATTGACGCATGGTGCAGGGAATGGTAATTGAATCTCAATTTAGACAAGTGTAATGTCCTGCGAATACATAGAAAGAAAGATCCCATATCATTTAGCTACAATATAGAAGGTCAGCAACTGGAAGCAGTTAATTCCATAAATTATCTGGGAGTACGCATGAAGAGTGATTTAAAATGGAAGGATCATATAAAGTTGATCGTCGGTAAAGCAGTTGCCAGACTGAGATTCATTGGAAGAATCCTAAGGAAATGCAATCCGAAAACAAAGGAAGTAGGTTACAGTACGCTTGTTCGCTCACTGCTTCAATACTGTTCAGCAGTGTGGGATCCGTAGCAGATAAGATTGATAGAAGAAATAGAGAAGATCCAACGGAGAGCAGCGCTCTTCGTTATAGGATCATTTAGTAATCGCGAAAGCGTTACAGAGATGATAGATAAACTCCAGTGGAAGGCTCTGCAGGAGAGACGCTCAGTAGCTCGGTACGGGCTTTTGTTGAAGTTTCGAGAACATACCTTCACCGAGGAGTCAAGCAGTATATTCCTCCCTCCTACGTATATCTCGCGAAGTGACCATGAGGATAAAATCAGAGAGATTAAAGCCAACACAGAGGCATACCGACAAGCCTTCTTTCCACGAACAATACGAGACTGGAATAGAAGGGAGAACCGATAGAGGTACTCAAGATACCCTCCGCCACACACTGTCAGGTGGCTTGCGGAGTACGGATATAGATGTAGATGTAGAATGGTAGAGAAGTAGTATGAAAATAGTTCGATGAACCCTCTTCCAGGCACTTAAGTGTGAATTGTGGAGTAACCATGAAGATGTAGATTAAGTTTTCAGTGGTCATTCCATTTCAATGACTCCGTACACGTACTCCTAGATGTTTAATGACTGTAATTGTTTCCGTTGATTTTTCGGCAACATTGCAATCAAATAAGAAAGGGAATTTTTGTCGATTTATTCGTATTACATTACGAGCAACTCGAAAATGGCGAATCTGGTGGGCCTTTCGTGTGCTGCCGTCGTTATCGTCTATGGCAAAGTGGTTGGAAAACAAGGCGACAATGCGTTGGACGTCCACAATTCATCTCTAAGCGTGCAAGTGGAAGGCTTGCCCGTCCTATAAAACAGAATCGGTGGCGATCGGTGGCGGATGTTACGACAGAGTATAGTGCTGCTGCAAGCTCAAGTGATTCGGAGCACACTGTTCAGAGCAACTTGTTGAACGTGAGGCTCCACATCAGTTGACCAACGACATCGTCAAGTGCATCTGCAGTGGACGAGGAATCATCAAGATTTGACCGTTTGTCAATGGAAACGCGTAGCCTGATAGGATGAATCACTTTACACTGATCGATGGTCGACTCCAAATATGTCGACATCCAAGGGAACAGATGCTAGAAACATGCACCGCACCACGTACGCAGACTGGTGATGGCACTATTATGCTATGGGGCACATTCACCTGGACTTCCAAGGGACATGTGGTAGTACTAAAAGGCAACGTGACAGCTGTGGACTATGTGAAGATTATTGCAGACAACCTGTATCCGTTCATGCTTTTGTCTTCCAGAAGGTTAACTGTCCGTGTCACAAGGCCAGAATCATGCTACAGTGATTTGATGAGCGTGGTTGCAAACTCGCGTTGATATCTTGGCCACCAAATTCGTGTGATCTGAACCCACTGGTACACATCTGGGATGGTATCGGGGGCCAGCTCCCTGTACACAGACCCGGTTCTTAATTTGCAAGACTTTCGTAACATGTTGGAAGACATCTGGTGCCACGTACCTCTAGAAACCTACCAAGGATTTGTCGAATTCGTGTCACGCAGAATCATGGCTGTATTGCATTCCAAAGGTGGACCAGCCCGTTGTTAAGCAGGTGGTCATGATGTTTTGGGTCATCAGTGTGTCACGGAAGGTGTATACAGTCTAAACAATATACTGTATCTGTTGCAGAGGAAGGTGGGGTAAAGTGACCACTAAGTGAAATTGAATTTTCACCGAACTATGATTATCGAAACAAGCTTGTCGTCCACATTTTCTGAATATAAATATTACAAGGTATCACACCAAATATTTGTAAGTGAAAATGAAAATAATATTTAGGAGCTGTATGCATTTTTCTGAAGGTTTACGTAATGACAACTCCCCCCCCCCCCCCACTTCCTCCTACCTAGAGGGGTCAAGTTCCATCGCAGTAAGATCCCATGTTGGTTGTTCTGATTTTTGGACATACTTTCTAGGCATCTTGATGTCTTAGTATCTGAAAAAGTACCAAGCACCTTGGACAGAACGTTTACAAAAGGATATTTGTATTAGGCCACATATAATACACTGAAGTGCCGAGGAAACTGGTACACCTGTCTCATGTCGTGAAGGGCCCCTGCAAGCACGCAGAAGTGATGCAACACAGACATGGCATGGACTCGACTAATATCTGAAGTAGTGCTGGAAGAAACTGACACCATGACTCCTGCAGGGCTGTCCATAAATGCCTAAGAGTACAAGAAGGTGCTGGTCTCTTCTGAACAGCGCGTTACAGGGCATCGCACACATGTTCAGTAATGTTCATGTCTTGGGGAGTTTGGTGTCCAGATGAAGTGTTTAAACTCAGAAGGGTGTTCCTGGAGCCACTCTGTAGCAATTCTGGACGCTTGGGGGATCGCATTATCCTGGTGGAATTGCCCAAGTCCGTCGGAATGTACAATGGACATGAACGGATGCAGATCATCAGACATGATGCTTACAAACCTGTCACTTGTCAGAGTCGTATACAGACGTATCAGGGGTCCCATATCACTCCAGCTGCACACGCCCCACGCCATCACAGAGCCTCCACCAGCTTGGACGCTTCCCTGCTGACATGCAGGGTCCATGGATTCATGAAGTTTTCTCCAAACCCGTACAAGTCCATGCGCTCGATGCAATTTGAAACAAGACTCGTTCGACCAAGTAACATGTTTCCAGTCATCAACGGACCAATATGGGTATTGACAGCCCCAGGCGAGGCGTTAAGCTTTGTGTCGTGCAGTCATCTAGGGTACACGAGTGGGCCTTTGGCTCCGAAAGCCCATAACGATGATGTTTCGTTCAATGGTTCGCAGGATGACACATGCTGATGGCCCAGCTTTGAAATCTGCAGCAATTTGCGGAAGAGTTGCACTTCTGTCACGTTGAACGGTTCTCTTCAGTCGTCGTTGGCCCTGTTCTTGCAGTACCTTTTTCCGGCCGTAACGATGTCGGAGATTTGATGTTTTACCGGATTTCTGATACTCACGGTACACTCGTAAAATGATCGTACGGGAACATCTCCACTTCATGACTACTTCGAAGATGCTGTGTCCCATCGCTCGTGCACCGAGCGAGGTGGCGCAGTGGTTAGCACACTGGACTCGCATTCGGGAGGACGACGGTTCAATCCCGTCTCCGGCCATCCTGATTTAGGTTTTCCGTGATTTCCCTAAATCGCTTCAGGCAAATGCCGGGATGGTTCCTTTGAAAGGGCACGGCCGATTTCCTTCCCCATCCTTCCCTCACCCGAGCTTGCACTCCTTCTCTAATGACCTCGTTGTCGACGGGACGTTAAACACTAATCTCCTCCTCCTCCTCCATCGCTCGTGCGCCGACTATAACACCAACTCACTTAAATCTGGATAACCTGCCATTGTAGCAGCAGTAACCGATCTAACAACTATGCCAGCCACTTGTCTTATATCGGCCGTATTCTGTTTGTTTACATATCTCTGAATACACATGGCTATACCAGTTTCTTTGGTGCTTCTGTCTAGAACGGAGACGGTTTGAAATAACGTAAATTATTTCAGGAGACAGACTTAGAGGCGATAGCTTTTTGTATAATAGGGACTGGATAAAATCTGTCTTTAAGTATTATAAGGGTAACAACTTGGCCACTTTCCCCGACGAGTAATTGTGGCCACATTTCGCTATCGGACACCATGCCAGCATTAATGGGTCACAGATGAAACTATCAAACCAACAAACGACAAGGAGCTGCTTTTGCAGTGGAAAAGAATTTGTTGACACATTGATATGGTAAAAAGTATTACTCTAAATATAAGTGAGGTAGCAAGGCAAGTACGACTTACTTACATGACATCACACGACTGAAAATCCGAAAAGTTTACAGTGAAATATAACGGAACAGACTTCTTGCGTCAAACCCACTGACAACAGTGATGGTGCATATGAGAACTAGTCTGACCACTTCTCGGCAGGCAGCATCAATATTCAGGGCAAAAAATGTTCAATGGCTACTTATATCGTCCTGGCCGCTTTGACTCACTTTCCCCTACGTATAAAAACGGTTCAAATGGCTCTAAGCACTATGGGACTTAACATCTGAGGTCATCAGTCCCCTAGACTTAGAACTACTTAAACTTAACTAACCTAAGGACATCACACATCCGTACCCGAGGCAGGATTCGAACCTGCGACCGCAGCAGCCGCGTGGTTCCAAACTGAACCGCCTGGAACCGCTCGGCCACCTCGGCCGGCTCCCTCCGTATAAAGCATAGTGAATGTATCTGCGTATGTTCGTGATCTCCTCCCAAGCAACTGGATCGATTTCAGACAAATTTGGCACAGAAACCGAAGGTTTCACGAGTACCAGCACCGTAGGATGCCGAGTCCCTGATGTGTAACCTGCCCTGAAGGCGTGTTGTGGGAGTGATATCGGACTACTTTATTTAATGATGTTGCAGGGGCTAAATGTGTCAAAGAGCGGATTGAGATAAACAGAGGATGGATGAAGGGAGGGGGAGGAGGAAACGGATAGAGAGTGGGGTGGAGGGGGGGGGGGGATGTATCAGGAAGGTAGAAGATGTAGAACTGCAGTGGGCCGGTGGAAAAGTTAGAGGGGGAGGCTGAGATGGAAAGACAGAGGGAGAGGAGGAGGAATGGTCAGAGAGAGGGAGTGGAGGGAATGGACAGAGAGAGCGGGATGGAGGAGACAGATAAAGGCGGGAAGTTAAGGTGGGCAGACAGAGGGAGGAAGAGATAAACACAGAGAGGGGGAGGAGGTGTGTTCAATATATGTACGGAACATATAAGCAGACAAGCCATGCGGAAAAGGCTAGTATTGAATACAACAAATTTCTGGAAGTTTTCCGCCTCATTTAACGTTTACGTTAACATTATTGAGGGCAGCGTATCTTTTTTTACGTACATATCAACTGGACGGAGAATCACATTGTGTGTTGCGAGCAAATTTCATTGAATTGTGAGTCGCAGAAATGGAATTAAACGTAAATGAAAAACGCAGTCGAAACCAGCGCTAACTACCTCTCGATTCTGATCTAACGAAGCAATTCCGATTGTAGTTACTGTGGCCAGAGGAGGAAAAAGGTTCACGTTATTCACAAGAGAGGGTGGACAAAAACATGGAAACAGATAATGCGTAAAACGACCAGACCTAACGCGATGTAGGAAATCCATTAGCATTCGAAACAGCTTCCGGTTGTCTCGAAATGGATAAGTCATCTTACGGGTCCTGTATGGTATTCAACGAAACCTTATGGTATTCTTCCTGCAAAATAGTGGCAGCTTCAGGCAACTACAATGGAGATGGATAGCGATCGCGCACCCTTCTCTCCAAAGTAGACCACAATGACTAGTGACATTGGAATCTGATGCCTGATGTGACCAGAGGAAATGCAATAATTCATCCTTCTGTTCATAATATCGTACTGGACGATGCGAGCTGTATGAGGAGTGGTCGTGTCGTCTTGTAAGACACCATCACCGTTGGGGAACAAACGTTGTACCAGGGGAAAGACCTGTCCAGCCAAAATGGTCACAAAATCCTTGGCAATGACGAGACATCGCATAGCATGGGTCCATAAATTACCACAATACGACTGTACAAATCTTCACCGACCACCACCATGTTTCACTCTTGGGACGCAACCTTGGCCAGTAGTTGGTGTGGAACAAGACTCATCCGAACAGACTTTCTTCTTTTGCTCGACAGTCCAGGTTTTACCGATCCGGCACCAAATTTACATTTGCAAGGTATTTGCATCACTTATGTGTGGTTTTGGCATTCCACTCCTCCCTGCAATTCGCAGCTTATGAAGCTCCCTTCTTGCCGTTATTGTGCTGACATGGTGAAACTTCCCCTTTGAATGTAAAGAATGACCGTGCTGGTAAAACGTGTACACATTCTCCTCTCTCATGTTAGGTCCAAGCCCATATTCTCAAGCAACCCTTCTCCTACCCCAGCATTCAATCTCCCATGACTACTTAGTTTTCATTTCTCTTTATGTGCCCGGGATTTTCAAACTCCAGAGTGAAACTGAACGTACTGAGATTGTTTTCTCTTTACTTATTCTGATCATTTCTAGTAGGGGTGACACACAATATTTCAGCGCAACGCAATCTGACTTTCAATAATCCATACAAAAGAATAGCCCTGACTAACAATAACCTATGCCCTTCATGACTCACTTACCTCGCAAAAATCTTCGTTACTGGAACTACTGCAATACAGCGAGCGCCAATACTGCCAGCTAAATAAAAGATGCTAACTACTGAAGGCACTAACTACTGGTAGGCATATAGTTAGCAAATGAAAGATTTTGGTAGAGATCAAATAATGTATTTACCTTAATAAGGTTCAAAGGTCATAACATATATATAAATTCGTATCTAGTTTAAAAAATTTTCTTTTTCTGACGGACACACGTCCAGATCGTCCGCTCCTATTAACATCTCAGAACTCTGGAATCTCTCTCCACACATGCACCACTGCTGGCGACTCACCTCCAACTGCCTAATGCTATGGCCTGTTCACATCCAACTGCTCAACACTACACCTGCTAATAACTTCCAACAACGAGTCCAACCAGCCACAGACTGCACACAGCTTAGTCAGCGATATTAACAGAGAGTGCTACGTGGCGTTAACAACAAAAAAAAAAACCTAAACAGCCTACTTACAATGGTTTGCGAGTGCGACATTCAGTTCAACAATGATTTTTGCAGCCTCCTCCCCATATTTTTCGTCAGAATCCTCTTCAATGACTGTCTGTCATGATTACTCATCAAACACTATTGTCTGCTTTGCGACTTAACGGATGATATGATGTTTTTCCGCTTTCCCTGTATGTGGTATACATCTTTGATAGGGTGCATCTTGAGACACCAAACTCTTCGGCTATCTTGGTTACGGAGCACCCACTACACGAGCACCAACGATTTGCCACGTTACAAGTCTATAACACATACATCTCACCGGATAGTGAAAGTCACCGTAAAGAATAACGTAATTTCTCTTCTATTTCATCGTTACTTATTTCAGAGATTCTTTGTTTTTCCTAGGTAAAGGCTGCGCAGGAAACAGGGAACAGCACCGTGATATATTTTCGAATATATCTTTTTTCAGTAGCGTCAATCTTTCTTGCACGAATCTGTTTCAATACATTTGATTTTCTCTTCGGGGCTCTTGCGGCACAGCCCTTTTTTCGTCACACTGCAGTACTAACCTCAAAGATCTATCGTGCACAACAAAAAATAATTCTTGCCATTGTGAGTTAACAAACATTGAGCTCTCAGCTGGCGACTACACGGATGGCGGAGGCTGTGTGGCGTGGACTGGGCGGTTTTTTAGGTTAGAAGGCCTCGGGAAAGTATGGGGTGGGCTGCAATCTCAAAGGGTGCATGGCAAATACAGGACGTGCTTGGATCAAGGAACAGTCGGAATTGTAGTTATAAATTGTTGTAGTTGTGCTGGGAAAGTTCCTGAGCTTCAAGCGCTAATAGAAAGCACAGAAGCTGAAATCGTTATAGGTACAGAAAGCTCGCTAAAGCCTGAAATAAGTTCTGCAGAAATTTTTACAAAGTCTCAGACGGTGTTCAGGAAAGATGGATTAGGCATAATTGGTGGTGGAGTGTTTGTGTCTGTCAGTAGTGGTTTATCTTGTAGTGAAGTCGAAGTAGATACTCCATGCGAATTGGTATGGATGGAGGTTATACTTAACAGCCGAACTAAGTTAATAATTGGCTCCTTCTACCGACCCCCAGACTCCGATGATATAGTTGCTGAACAGTTCAGAGAAAATTTGAGTCTCGTAACAAATAAATACCCCACTCATACGGTTATAGTTGGTGGGGACTTCAACCTTCCCTCGATATGTTGGCAAAAATACTTGTTCAAAACCGGTGGTAGGCAGAAAACATCTTCCAAGATTGTCCTAAATGCTTTCTCCGAAAATTATTTCGAGCAGTTAGTCCACGAACCCACGCGAATTGTAAATGGTTGCGAAAACACACTAGACCTCTTAGCCACAAACAATCCAGAGCTAATAGAGAGCATCATGACTGATACAGGGATTAGTGATCACAAGGTCGTTGTAGCTAGGCTCAATACCGTTTCTTCCAAATCCACCAGAAACAAACGCAAAATAATTTTGTTTAAAAAAGCGGATAAAGTGTCACTAGAAGCCTTCCTAAGAGACAATCTCCATTCCTTCCGAACTGACTATGCAAATGTAGACGAGATGTGGCTCAGATTCAAAGATATAGTAGCAACAGCAATTGAGAGATTCATACCTCATAAACTGGTAAAAGATGGAACTGATCCCCCATGGTACACAAAACAGGTCCGAGCGCTGTTACAGAGGCAACGGAAAAAGCGTGAGAAGTTCAGAAGAACGCGAAATCCCGAAGATTGGAATGGTAGAGAGATAGTATGATTGTGGTTCGATGAACCCTCTGCCAAGCACTTAAATGTGAATTGTAGAGTAATCACGTAGATGTAGATATGGCCGAAAGAGTCAGCCTACAGGAATTGTGAAACGAACTCTGTCGTCCAGGACTGCGTGCCACGAAGGGCGCAGATTCACCACGAGACGGGGAAACTCAAGGCGTCTTTTGTCTATTGAGGCCTAAGCGCTGTAGCGTGCGAGTGAGACAGAGGAGAACCTAAGTCAGAGGGAAACCCACTAGGAGCTATTTGTGCCCAGGGAGGTGTAGCAGTGTTAAATATGGCGGACCTAAGATCGGCCATAAAGGAAAACATTTATGAAATCTGTTTAATTCTGTAGTAATGCAGGGAATCAAGCCACAGTAATTTTAATCTGCCATCCTCCATAAATTTTCGAGACGATCCCAATAAAACTTGAATATTCATCATATCTGTAATGGTTTACGATTTACTGTTAAAGTGAAATTAATAAGTTTTATAACAAAGACCTGAATACTAAAATCTGAATGCTTTGGTCGATATTAAGGATCACATTTCATATAAAACCGCATCATTAAAATGACAAATGTTGTAAATATCAACTCTGTATCTTTCCAGAATGAGATTTTCACTCTGCAGCGGAGTGTGCGCTGATATGAAACTTCCTGGCAGATTAAAACTGTGTGCCCGACCGAGACTCGAACTCGGGACCTTTGCCTTTCGCGGGCAAGTGCTCTACCAACTGAGCTACCGAAGCACGACTCACGCCCGGTACTCACAGCTTTACTTCCGCCAGTACCTCGTCTCCTACCTTCCAAACTTTACAGAAGCTCTCCTGCGAACCTTGCGGTCGGGCACACAGTTTTAATCTGCCAGGAAGTTTCATATCAGCGCACACTCCGCTGCAGAGTGAAAATCTCATTCTGGAAACATCCCCCAGGCTGTGGCTAAGCCATGTCTCCGCAATATCCTTTCTTTCAGGAGTGCTAGTTCTGCAAGGTTCGCAGGAGAGCTTCTGTAAAGTTTGGAAGGTAGGAGACGAGGTACTGCCGGAAGTAAAGCTGTGAGTACCGGGCGTGAGTCGTGCTTCGGTAGCTCAGTTGGTAGAGCACTTGCCCGCGAAAGGCAAAGGTCCCGAGTTCGAATCTCGGTCGGGCACACAGTTTTAATCTGCCAGGAAGTTTCAACTCTGTATCTTTATTTGTTTAAAAGATGTAGTAAATTTAAATTATCAGTGTCTTCAGTTAAGCATCATATCATCATTTCTTCCACACAAAACACATTGAACGATGACAGCGTGATACCTAATTGAATCATTAAGCAATAGAATATTTGTTGTGAAGTTTAGTGCATAATAGTTACTTTTTTTCTGTATTTATTCATCAGAAAATACATTGGTGCAAGGTTACTGGCCGTGACATTTAAAGTTAAGTAGGAAGTTGTATTGGTTTTAGGTAAAATAATTTTACGTTTATTATGTAATGGGTATTATTGTTACTTTATTTAGAACGCGAAAGTGGTCAAGCTTGATTATTTAAATATATAAAGTAACGTAGAATAAGCTGCAGCCAAACAGATGGACGGTTTCAGGAAAGGGAACTGCCCTAGTCAGTTGAGCGAGGAGGTTCGGCGCGCGGGAAAAGCGGCCGGAGACGGGTTGAGGGACAGTGCTGGTCTAGACACCGAAGGGTACAGCGCTGGTGCAGACGCGAAAGCGGACAGTTCGGCTGGGGACACCAAAGTGAACATTGCTGGTGGAGACGCGATAGCGGACGGTTGGTCTTTAGGCAGCTAGGAAGTGAAAGGACTGAGAAAATTTCGCGTTGTGTGGTATCGCGGGACTTAGTCTCCGAGCGGTGAGCAGCCGCGCGCCTGGTGTGAACTCTTAAGTTTTCGCGAAGATAACGAGGCGGAATATTAGACTTGTATATCGCGATTAGATTGTGAGTGATCGAACTGTGTCAAATGTATATGAATTCGAGTCTAAGAGTAACTCTAAATACGACCTCTTTCGCTATTAGTTTGCTTTCTGAATAAACATTATTCTAACCAAATCGCAACTGTGTGGTTAAAAATGGTTCAAATGGCTCTAAGCACTGTGGGACTTAACATCTGAGGTCATCAGTCCCCTAGACTTAGATCTACTTAAACCTAGCTAACCAAAGGACATCAAACACATCCACTCCCGAGGCAGGATTCGAACCTGCGACCGTAGAAGCAACGCGTTTCCGGACTGAAGCGCCTAGAACCCCTCTGCCACAGCGGCCGGCCAACTGTGTGGGCTACATCATTTAAGGGTCGTTAATTTAGTTCCCGATATTACTATTACTGTTATTATATGTCATATTAACTTTATACAATTTTGCAAAGTTGCCATCAGCCAGACAATTTAACCAAAGGGTCACAAGTGACTAATTTAGGGCGTGCAATGCGACACATACGGTTCAACCCCTAGACGAGTTTGAGCCAAGACATTTCGACGAAGAGGAACCGCATGTGAGCCCCAACGTCTTTGGGATATTAACTCGCACCATATGTAAATGAAAATTTTTTCCCCCGCAACGGATCCCTAATAAACAATCGCACGATGCTTAACGGTGTGAATTACTTAACCAATGTGTTTTCGTTTCGTTTCATGACAACAGCTTCGTGTTGTCTTCGGCATTTGGGTCAACTACATAATGATTCTCCTGTCGCAGCGTCAGTGCTCTGCGAGAAAAAACTGCAATGCAGTGCTAATATTTCGCAACGGATCCCTGCATTTTAGACAGTCGCTACAGATTTACTGCATTCTTACTTCTTACCTTTTTTACACTGGATTCAGTAACGTTCGTGTCTTCCCTGAGGTACCTAAAAGCAGAAGAGTTACAGGCTATTTCATGCTGCGCCGCACTTTACTGTCGAGCACCACCCGTTGTTTAAGGGACGACTTTTCGCATGTCTCAGTGTTTTCATTTTCAGAAATGCGCCGAAGAACTAATATCGTTACAACTTAGACTTTTTCTATCCGAACGAGGAGGCATTCAAGAGAACGGCGGCACAATTTCCCGCCCAGCCTCCCAGATCTAAATTGTCTGTAGTTTCCTTACACCCACATCTACATGTTTACTCTACAAATCAAGCTAAAGTGCCTGGCAGACGGTTCATCCAACCTCCTTCACAATAATTCTCTATTATTCCAATCTCGAACAGCGCGCAGAAAAAACGAACACCTGTATCTTTATATCGTGTAACTGAAGATTAACGGATTCCTGACAGCACTCATGTGGATGACTCATATTTTTCATTATTTAGAATCAATTGACAGTTTTCGCACGATACAGACATCTTTTCTAAATCGGTTTGGAATTTGTTTTGGTCTTCTGATGACTTTATTAGACGATAAACGACAGCATCATCTGCAAACAATCTACAGTGGCAGCTGAGATTGTCTCTCAAATAGGCACAATAGAAAGCCTGCAACACTTCCCTGGCGAACGCCAGATATCACTTCTGCTTTACTGGATGACTTTCAATCAGTTACTGCAACTATAACATCTCGGACATCTCACCAATCCAGTCGCATAGTTGAGGCGATATTCCATAAGGACACAACTTCACTACAAGCTGCTTGTGTGGTATAGTGTCAAAAGCCTTCTGGAAATATAGAAATTGGAATCAATTCGAAATCAATTTGAGATCTCTTTTCACTAGTACTGAGTAAAGAGCGTGTTGTGTTCCACTGGAACGATGTTTTCTACATCCGTCTTGACTGTGTGTCAACATATCGTTCTCTTTTAGGTAATTCATAATATTCGAACGCAATACATGTCCCAAAATTCTGCTCCATACCAACGTTAATAATATAGGCCTGTAATTTAGTGGATTACTCCTATTATCTTTCTTGAATATTGGTGTGATGAGTGCATCTTTCCAGTCTTTGGGACGCATCTTTCGTGGAACGAGCGGTTATACGATTGTTAGGTATGGAACTATTGCATCAGCATACTCTGAAAGGAACCAAATTGGTATACGGTTTCGACTGGAAGACTTGCTTTTATTAAGTGATTTAGGTTGCTTCACTATTCCGAGTTTATCTACTTCTAAGTTACTCATGTTGACAACTGTTCTTGATTCGAATTCTGGAATATTTTCTTCGTCTTATTTGGTGAAGGAATTCGGGAAGACTGTATTTAGTAAGTATGCTTTGGCAGCACTGTCGTCGATAGCATTTCCGTTGTTATTGCCCAGAGAAAGCATTGATTGGGTCTTGCCGCTAGCTTAAAGTGCTTAAGGCAGTGCTGGGACACTTCCCTATAAAAAATCCTATTTTCTTCCCTATCCTTTCACAGTCCACGCTTTTTCTCATCTACGATGATTTCGCTGTCGACGGAATGTTAGACCCAGTCGTTCGTCCTTCGTTCGAGGTTTAGTGTTTTCGTCTTGCAGTAACAACGTATCCACATTACCATCATCGTATCCATATGGTGATCCGTCTGGGATACTCTTGAACAATTGAAGGGCTTATTTCAATAGTGGTACAAGTTCATACCACCACTTTTCTGCCTATAATGCTTCTGAAATTAATGATCCAAACAAACAGAAAGAAAGGTTCATCTCTAGCAAGAAGCCATATACTTGAATATTTCTGGTATCTCAACTGCAGATTTTCTGCCCTCATATAACTTTAGGACTCTGTATCTCAAAATGAACAAAAATGGACTTGTACCACTATTGATATAAGCCCTTCAATTTGCCTCCATTTTTCTCTATCTCAATACACCTCTTCGCAGTTTTGTCTTCTGGTCTTCGGATCTCCCTTAATCTGATCCAACCATCTCTTTCTGGGGCATCCTATTGGCCTTTTCCCCTGCACATTTATATCCAGGTATTGTTTTGGCGGACAGCTATCCTTAATTCTCTTCACATGTTGAAATTACTTGAGCCATAAAGCCTCAGTCTCTCCCTCACTGACAGATCCACTTGCCTCTCTTCTCTGTCCCTTCTCTGTTGTCTTCATTCCTAATTCTCTGCTAGTCTTCTGCAAGGCCGATCGCAGAAACTTCGTTTCGCATGCTTGTAACTTGCTCAGATATGCCTTACACAGCTCCCCAAGCTGTATTTCGTAATCGGTAGCAGCTACGTTCTAAGGACGGTCTGTCTGACCCTCACAGGAGTTCCTTTGTCCCACACAAGGTTCCGCGCTTCATGAAAAAAGTTAGATCCCTTTCTTACTCTATTGTGTACGTCTAGTCTGGCAGTTCCATTCCATGACATTGTACTTCCCAGCTAACTGAAAGCTTCCACAACCTGGGCAGGCGTCCTTCTCATAATCATTGCTACAGTTTTACCCTTACTTACTGTCAGCAGGCGCACTAAACTTGAAATTCTATTCATCTAATCTTCCTTGTACCTCTAGTTCTGTTTCTCCCGAAATAGCTACATCATCAGCATAGACTAAAGCTCTGAGGTCACAATTTCCTGTCTCCTTGATTTCCATTCTAGTCCCATCCGTAAGTGCAATAAAAAGTTATGAGGGAAGTGTAGTATCCTTTTGGACTCTTCTCTCTGTCCTGAACAAGTCCGATCTGTCATTACCCATTTCTACACAACTTTTGCAGCCATCATGCAGCATTTGCACCTTTATTATTAGGGAGTTTTAAACCAGTAGTTTTTTCTAAACACTCCCAGATCTTACACCTTGACTTACTGTCATACGCTTTTTCCCAGTCAAGGAATACGATTATGAGAATTTGACCCTTTTCATGACACTTTTCCATTAACTGTCCCAGTGCAAGTACAAAGCCGGTTATTCCTCAGCTGCTTCTGAATCCATTGTGTTCCTCTCTATACTGGTCTTCTAACAGCAGTTTTAATATTTTCTGAATAGTGTTTCAGTATCTTAAGACATTGTGGAGCAGCGTTGTTTCCTCTGCAATTTGAACACTTTCTTCTATTTCCTTTCCTGAACAGTGGTATTATAATCTTCAGGAGGTGGTATCCCACAGCATTACACATTTGATTGGTCTTATGTGAAGTATCTTAGCGGCAAGATCCAATCAACGCCTTCTCTGCACGATAGCGATGGAGATACTATCGAAGACAGTGCTGCCAAAGCAAAGTTACTAAACACAGCCTTCCGAAATGCCTTCACAAAAGGAGACGAAGTAAATACACCAGAATACGAATCAAGAACGGCTGCCAACGTGAGTAACGTAGAAGTAAATATCCTCGGAGCAGTGAAGCAACATAAATCACTTAATAAAACCAAGTCTTCTGGTCCAGACTATAGCCAGGTCCTTTTCAGAGCAGACTTATGCAATAGCTCCATATTTGACAATCGTATACAATCGTTCGCTCGAAGAAAGATCCGTACCCAAAGACTGGAAATTTGCACAGGTCACACCAATATTCAAAAAAGGTAGTAGGAGTAATCCACTAAATTACAGGCCCATATCAAAACATCGATATGCAGCAGGATTCTGAAACATATATTGTGTTCGAACACTATGAATTACCTCTAAGAAAACGGTCTGTTGACACACAGTCAATATGGATTTAGAAGACATAGTTCTTGTGAAACACAACTAGCTCTTTATTCGCATGAAGTGTTGAGTGCTATTGACAAGGGATTTCAGATTGTTTCCGTATTTCTGTATTTCCGGAAGGCTTTTGACACCGTACCACAGAAGCGGCTTGAAGTGAAATTTCGTGCTTATGGAATATCGTCTCAGTTATGCGATTGGATTCGTGATTTCGTGTGAGAGAGCTCACAGTTCGTAGTAATTGCCAGAAGTCATCGCTTAAAACAGAAGTTCCTAGCGTTCCCCAAGGTAGTGTGATAGGCCCTTCGCTGTTCCTTATCTGTATAAACGATTTGGGTGACAATCTGAGCAACCGTCTTCGGTTTTTTGCAGATGACGCTGTCGTTTATCGACTATAAAGTTATCACAAGATCAAAACAAACTGCAAAACGATTTAGAAAAGATATCTGAATGGTGCGAAAAGTGGCAGTTGACCCTAAATAATGAAAAGTGTGAAGACATCCACATGAGTGCTAAAAGGAATTCGTTACTTCGGTTACACGATAAATCAGTCAAATGTGAAGGCCGTAAATCCAACTAAATACCTAGGAACTACAATTACGAACAACTTAAATTGTAAGGAACATACAGAAAATTTTGTGGGGAAGGTTAACCAAAGACTGGCAGGACACTTAGAAAATGTAACAGATCTACTAAGGAGACTGCCTACACTACGCATGTCCGTCCTCTCTTATAATACTGCTGCGCGGTGTGGGGTTCTTACCAGATTGGATGACAGAGTGCATCGGAAAAGTTCAAAGAAGGGAAGCGCGTTTTGTATTATCGCGAAGTAGGGGAGATAGTGTCACTGACATGATGCAAGACTTTGGGGTGGACATCATTAAAACAATGGCGTTTTCGGTTGCGGCGGAATCTTATCACGAAATTCCTATCACGAACTTTTACCTTCGAATGCGAAAATATTTTGTTACACTGACCTACACAGGGAGAAACGGTCACCATGATAAAATAAGGGAAATCAGAGCTCGTACGGAAAGATATAGCTGTTCGTTCTTTCCGCGCGCTATACGAGATTGGAATAATAGGGAATTGTGAAGGTGGTTCGATGAACCCTCTGCCAGGCATTTAAACGTGATTTGCAGAGTATCCATGTTGATGTAAGTGTAGATATAGATGGATGACTGCTGCCTTGACAATGCTTGCTGTCGATTCCTATGGCCGCGCTGACTTGCCTCCTATCATCTGCTTCAAGACATTCTTAATCTCTGCCCAGGTAGTAACTGGTCGTTCCACTTTAGGTTCTGGAGCCCTGGTAAATCCTTTATTTTCTGTTCCTCCTCTGTTATCTCCCTGCCATTCAGTAATGCGTTGAAGTCATTTCCGTGGGAAATAACACATTAAAGTTCCTCATTGTTAATTCCTTGTGTAAAAAGAACCTAACTCTTCAGATTTTCCTATGGCGTCAGTAATTTTCATATTCCTTCGATCACCGTTTTCGCCCAATATCATGTTATAAACTTTCTCGATGTTTTCACCTCTGCTGATGTTCTGAGACGTCCTTCAGACGAATCATCTTCAACATAAATATCGACACGTTATAATTCAGTCATTACTTAATTTTTATAAATGTAGGAGCCTATTTCCTCATATTCTTCAATTACACGTGCTTCCGCTGGCTATAAACTGCTAGAAACAAATAAATTTATGACTCCATCTACATCTACGTGATTACTCTGCTATTCACAATAAAGCGCCTGGTAGAAGATTCAATGAACCACCTTCAAGCTGTCTCCCTACCGTTCCACTCTCGAACGGCACACGGAAAAAACGAGCACTTAAATTTTTCTGTGCGAGCCCTGATTTCTCATATTTTATCGTGGTGATCATTTCTCCCTTTGTAGGTGGGTGCCAACAGAGTGTCTTCGCAGTCGGAGGAGAAGACTGATGATTGAAATTTCATGAGAAGATCCCGTCGTAACGAAAAACGCCTTTGTTTTAATGATTGCCACTCCAATTCACGTATCACGTCTGTGACACTATCTCCTCTATTTCGCTACAATACAAAACGAGCTGCCCTTCTTTCTACTTTTTCGATGCCATCCGTCAGTCCCACCTGATGCGGATCCCACACCGCACAGCAATACTCCATAATAGGGCGGACAAGCGTAGTGTAAGCAGTCTCTTCGGTAGACCTGTTGCACCTCCTAAGTGTTCTGCCAATGCATCGCAGTCTTTGATTTGCTCTGCCCACAATATTATCTATGTGATCGTTCCAATTTAGGTTATTTTTAATTGTAATCCCTAAGTATTTAGTTGAATTTACAGCCTTCAGATTTGTGTGACTTATCGCGTAATCGAAATTTAGCTGATTTCTTTTAGTACTCATGTGAATAACTTCACACATTTCCTTATTCAGGGTCAATTGCCACTTTTCGCAACATACAGATATCTTATCTAAATCATTTGCAAGTCGTTTTGGTCATCTAATGACTTTACATGACGGTAAACGACAGCATCATCTGCAAACAATCTAAGACGGCTACTCAGATTGTCTCCTATGCCATTAATATAGATCAGGAACAATAGAGGGCCCATAGCACTTCCTTGGGGAACGCCGGATATTACTTTTGTTTTACTCGATGACTTTCCGTCTATTACTACGAACTGTGACCTTTCTGACAGGAAATCACGAATCCAGTCGCACAACTGAGGCGATACTCCGTAGGCACGCAGTTTGGTTAGAAGACGCTTGTGAGGAACGGTGTCGAAAGCCTTCATGAAATGTAAAATATGGAATCAATATGACAAAACCTGTCGATAGCACTTATTACTTCATGAGTATAAAGAGCTAGTTGTGTTTCACAGGAACGATATTTTCTGAAACCGTGCTCACTATGTGTCAATAAATCGTTTTCTACGAGGTACTTCATAATGTTCGAATACAGTATATGCTCCAAAACCCTACTGCAAATCGACGTTAGTGATATGGGCCTGAAATTCAGCGGATTACTCCTACTTCCCTTTTTGGGTATTGGTGTGACTTGAGGAATTTACCAGTCTTTAGGAAAAAAGACAAACGTGTGGTTCCTGAAGAGGGGCAGCAGCCTTTTCAGTAGTTGCAGGGGCAGCAGTTTGGATGATTGACTGACCTGGCCTTGTAACAATAACCAAAACGGCCTTGCTGTGCTGGTACTGCGAACGGTTGAAAGCAAGGGGAAACTACAGCCGTAATTTTTCCCGAGGGCATGCAGCTTTACTGGATGGTCAATGATGATGGCGTACTCTTGGGTAAAATATTCCGGAGGTAAAATAGTCCCCCATTCGGATCTCCGGGCGGGGACTACTCAGGAGGACGTCGTTATCAGGAGAAAGAAAACTGGCGTTCTACGGATCGGAGCGTGGAATGTCAGATCCCTTAATCGGGCAGGTGGGCTAGAAAATTTAAAAAGGGAAATGGATAGTTTAAAGTTAGATATAGTGGGAATTAGTGAAGTTCGGTGGCAGGAGGAACAAGACTTTTGGTCAGGCGAATACAGGGTTATAAATACAAAGTCAAATAGGGGTAATGCAGGAGTAGGTTTAATAATGAATAAAAAAAATAGGAATGCGGGTAAGCTACTACAAACAGCATAGTGAACGCATTATTGTGGCCAAGATAGACACCAAGCCCATGCCTACTACAGTAGTCCAAGTTTATATGCCAACTAGCTCTGCAGATGACGAAGAAATTGAAGAAATGTATGATGAAACAAAAGAAAATATTCAGATAGTGAAGGGAGACGAAATGGGTGACTGTAATTAAGTAGTAGGAAAAGGGAGAGAAGGAAAAGTAGTAGGTGAGTATGGATTGGGGGTAAGAAATGAAAGAGGAAGCCGCCTGGTGCAATTTTGCACAGAACACAACTTAATCATAGCTAACACTTGGTTCAAGAATCATAAAAGAAGGTTCTATACGTGGAAGAATCCTGGAGATACTAAAAGGTTTCAGATAGATTATATAATGGTTAGACAGAGATTTAGAACCAGGTTTTAAATTGTAAGACGTTTCCAGGGGCAGATGTGGACTCTGACCACAATCTATTGGTTATGAACTGTTGATTAAAACTGAAGAAACTACAAAAAGGTGGGAATTTAAGGAGATGGGACCTGGATAAACTGACTAAACCAGAGGTTGTACAGAGTTTCAGGGAGAGCATAAGGGAACAATTGACAGGAATGGGGGAAAGAAATACAGTAGAAGAAGAATGGGTAGCTTTGAGGGATGAAGTAGTGAAGGCAGCAGAGGATCAAGTAGGTAAAAAGACGAGGGCTAGTAGAAATCCTTGGGTAACAGAAGAAATATTGAATTTAATTGATGAAAGGAGAAAATAAAAAAATGCAGTAAATGAAGCAGGCAAAAAAGGAATACAAACGTCACAAAAATGAGATCGACAGGAAGTGCAAAATGGCTAAGCAGGCATGGCTAGAGGCCAAATGTAAGGATGTAGAGGCTCATCTCACTAGGGGTAAGATAGATACTGCCTACAGGAAAATTAAAGAGACCTTTGGAGAAAAGAGAACCACTTGCGTGAGTATCAAAAGCTCAGATGGAAACTCAGTTCTAAGCAATGAAGGGAAAGCAGAAAGGTGGAAGGAGTATATAGAGGGTCTATACAAGGGCGATGTACTTGAGGACAATATTATGGAAATGGAAGAGGATGTAGATGAAGATGAAATGGGAGATACGATACTGCGTGAAGAGTTCGACAGAGCACTGAAAGACCTGCGTCGAATGAGGGCCCCGGGAGTAGATAACATTACATTAGAATTACTGAAGGCCTTGGGAGAGCCAGTCCTGACAAAACTCTTCCATCTGGTGAGCAAGATGTATGAGACAGGCGAAATACCCTCAAACTTCAAGAAGAATATAATAATTCCAATCCCAAAAAAAGCAGGTGTTGACAGATGTGAAAATTATCGAACTATCAGTTTAATAAGTCACGGCTGCAAAATACTAACGCGAATTTTTTACAGACGAATGGAAAAACTAGTAGAAGCCGACCTGCGGGAAGATCAGTTTGGATTCCGTAGAAATATTCGAACACGTGAGGCGATACTGACCCTACGACTTATCTTAGAAGCTAGATTAAGGAAAGGGAAACCTACGTTTCTAGCATTTGTAGACTTAGAGAAAGCTTTTGACAATGTTGACTGGAATACTCTCGTTCAATCTCTGAAGGTGGCAGGGGTAAAATACAGGGAGCGAAAGGTTATTTAAAATTTGTATAGAAACCAAATGGCAGTTATAAGAGTTGAGGGGCATGAAAGGGAAGCAGTGGTTGGGAAGGGAGTGAGACAGGGTTGTAGCATATCACCGATGTTATTCAATCTGTATATTGAGCAAGCAATAAAGGAAACAAAAGAAAAATTCGGAGTAGGTATTAAGATCCATGGAGAAGAAATAAAAACATTGAGGTTCGCCGATGACATTCTAATTCTGTCAGTTGAACGGAATGGACAGTGTCTTGAAGGAAGGATATAAGATGAACATCAACAAAAGCAAAACGAGGATAATGGAATGTAGTGGAATTAAGTCGGGTGATGCTGAGGGTATTAGATTAGGAAATGAGACACTTAAAGTAGTAAAGGAGTTTTGCTATTTGGGGAGCAAAGTAACTGATGATGGCCGAAGTAGAGAGGATATAAAATGTAGACTGGCAATGGCAAGGAAAGCGTTTCTGAATAAGAGAAATTTGTTAACATCGAGTATAGATTTAAGTGTCAGGAAGTCGTTTCTGAAAGTATTTGTATGGAGTGTAGCCATGCATGGAAGTGAAACATGGACGATAAATAGTTTAGACAAGAAGAGAATAGAAGCTTTTGAAATGAGGTACTACAGAAGAATGCTGAAGATTAGATGGGTAAATCACATAACTAATGTGGAGGTATTGAACAGGATTGGGGAGAAGAGGAGTTTGTGGCACAACTTGACTAGAAGAAGGGATCTATTGGTAGGACATGTTCTGAGGCATCAAGGGATCACCAATTTAGTGTTGGAGGGCAGCGTGGAGGGTAAAAATCGTAGAGGGAGACCAAGAGATGAACACACCAAGCAGATTCAGAAGGATGTAGGTTGCAGTAGGTACTGGGAGATGAAGAAGATTGCACAGGATAGAGCAGCGTGGAGAGCTGCATCAAACCAGTCTCAGGACTGAATACCACAACAACAACAACAGGTACGGATGCTTCTGTGAGCGAGTGGTTGTATATAACTGCAAAATATCGAGCTATTTTATCAGCATACTCTGAGAGGAACCTGACGTATACAATCTTGACCGGAGGCCTTGCTTTTATTAAGTGATTTAAGCTGCTTCGTTACTCCGAGGATATCTACTTCTATGTCTCTCATCTTGGCAGTTGTTTTTGATTGGAATTCAGAAATATTTACTTCGTCTTCTTTGGTCAAGGAGTTTCGGAAAACTGTGTTTAATAACTCTGCTTTAGTGGCACTGTCGTCAGTGACTTCACCGTTGTTATCGTGCAGTGAAGGTATTGATTGCGTCTTGCACTGGTGTGCTTTATGTGTGACCAGAATCTCTTTGGGTTTTCCGCCAGATTTCGAGACAGAATTTCGTTATGGAAATTATTAAACGCATCTCGCATTTAAGTACGCGCCATATTCGAACTGCTGTAAAACTTTGCCAATCTTGGGGATTTTGCGTTCTTCTAAATTTGACATGCTTTTTAACGTTGCTTCTGCAACAATGATCTGACCCGTTTTGTGTACCATGGGGGATCAGTAATATCGCTTATTAATTTATGTGGTATATATCTCTCAAGTTCTGTCGATACTATCTCTTTGAAAACATTTCTACACTTAAATGATCAGATCGGAAAGATCCAGTGTATTCCAGATCATAGCTTTGAAATAAACGCACTCAACACAACTACACTCCTTGATCAAAAGTGCCTGAACACCTATTAATGGATACTGATGTGGATTTGTGTCCGTCCATGGTCTTTATAACGATTTGAACTCTGTTTGAATTACGGGGGGGGGGGGAAGGGAGGGGGAGGATTGCAGCCCATTCTTTCTTAAGAGCCAAAACCAGAGAATCTTGTCATGTTGGGCACTGGGATCTGGAGCGAAGTAGTTGTAACTCATCTCAAAGGTGTTCCATTGGGTCCAGTCCATTTCGTTAATATTGTCGTCCACAAACCATTGTCTCACAGTTACTGTTTTACGACAATGTGCATTGTCGTCCCTACACTCCTGTGGTGTACTGAATACACAATGCATCAGATCGTTTCGCATTTATCGTTTTCTTAAGCACAGTAAGGGCCTACACCCTAACCATGAAAACCACCCCCACGCTGTAACACCTTTTCCACCCTGTACTTCACTGTTGGTACAACACATGATGGTGAGTAATTTTCTCCAGACGTTCACCAAATCGAAACCCTTCCATCGGACTGATACAGGGTATAGCGTGATTCGTCACTTCAGATCACTCTTTCCATTCATCCACGTTCCTGCGGTGTCGCTCTGTACTCCACCTCAAGAGTCGCTTAGCATCGACTCACAGAAATGTGTGGCTTATGAGGAACTGCTCGACGGATCTTATCTGACAGCACAGGAGGTCTATCCTCTCTTGGTTCATCTGAGGTTATTCCTTCTTGGTTCCACTTGACAATCCCATCTCCAATAGTCGACATGGACAGCTCTACAATGGTTGATATGCATTGAGAATAAAGGCACAGTACTAGATATTTTAGAATAGATACATATTTTTAGGGCCGTCTAGGAGTCCTATTTACAGACATTCAACAGCCAGACGGACCTAGGACATCGGGGTCTGTTATTGAATCTCGACTACTTATAGTCTCCTCATTACCGATAGGGTCAACGTGAGTTTCCATTCATCCTGGATAAATAACTGCTCCTGTCACCAAGATCCAGTTCTCCCATATCATATTCCTTCTTTATTCCCAACCACCTCTTATTCGCCCTCCCCACAACCTCCCCACTCACAAAAGATTGGTCGCTTTTGAGAGATGCATTTTAGGAGGGTTTTGTTCCATGAATTTGTCTTCGTCAGCTCTGGTCTGCTTTCACTAAGATCCTTCATATGGTCTCCATATACTAAATGTTAATTTAGACTGTTTTAAAAAATGATAGGGATTGGTTTTTTGCGTTAAATTGGTCTAATATTACTTAGCACCATTTCAGATACTTTGTTTTTATATTTTTATACTTCTTAATTTTTTTATATTTTTATTCGTTTAATACATTTCGCCATCAAGGACTAGAATTTCAGTCGGGTTCTAGTATCTTCTTGTGGATGTAACCAGGTAGTTCAGTTTCCTTTGCCGTAAGTAATTTTAATTGTATCTTACTTCTCAAAAATGTGTTTTAATATTTTCTGTCTTTTGTATTGGATTGTTTTTAACACTGAAATCCATTTTGTTATTGCGATTTCCAAGATTCGATCTGCGTGTCCTTTAATTTGGTTTCTACCGCTAGGCGTCGAGATTTTCAACCCGGTATGGGTTGGCTCATTCTTGGCTTCACAGTATTCAGTGTGTGGTCAGCACTGTAACATGCAGTTGGGTTTGACGCCTGCCAATATATTTTAGTATGTCTACGACTCCCAAGGATGGTGTGTCTTTTAATTCTTTAGTTCCCCCGCGTATTTTGACGATGGTAGGTTTCTCCCCTTTTATACTCTACCGACACCGCGAGCTGTGCTTCAATTTACATTATGCTCATTCTGTAATGTTTCGTGCTCACAGGCTTTATCATATCAAACGTAGATTGTCGTTTGCTTTCCGGGCACGCCTTTTGACTGTGTTTTGAAGATAAATAATTTGTGAATACTTTGCGAATGAGTGATCACGAATCCCCAAAGACACAATATCCTTTTCCCTAAGAAAAGTGCCAAAATATACAAAAGAGAGGTGAAAATGACAGGACCTAGTTCCAAACTTGCAATCTGAGACTCATCTACCAGTTATTTATTTAGAGGATCTTGTAGCTCACGCATAATGGCAGAAATACAACGAGCAATAGTACTACTAAACAAGAGACGTTAAACTGCTGGACCTTTGGTAAAAAAAAAAAAAAAAAAAAACCGCCTTATACTCCGCAAGCCATCCTATGGCTAGATAGAGGACTATCTTTGATGCACTTAATACTTCCGGCAATGGTATGACAGTCCTTATTAACATACTTAATTATATCATTGTAAATTCCTGTCTTTAATACCACATGCAATGATTTCCTTTTGCTGTGATTCCCTTTTCTGTTATAGAGATTTGTGACTTGTTTTACAGTGCCGTTTTACAGACGATGGTCTACATACCACTGTCCCGAAACATAAAACTCACACCGCTTCATTGCCCTTATTAACCATGTCATATATCACAGTACACCAAGTCTGAAATTCTCTATTGCACTTATATTGCACCTTTTGTTTCTTTGCCTAACTAGCCGTGTTGAATAATATTCAAAAATATACAAATGGTACTATCTATGTGTAATTGCAACACACGATGTAAAACAAAAACAAACAGGTGAACCCTGTTGGTTCCATGGTATCTGTCGATAGAGGCAGGAAGTCGTTGAAGGGACAGCTGCTAACCTATACGATCTAACTGTCGATCAGGGGATATTATTACTAATGTACTAGAGTACATCGTGACTTGCTATGAGTGTTCATAGGCCAGGATGTTTCATCTAAAACTTCTACGATGCCTTGGCATCAATAGTCCGTTCATGATGAACTTTGGTACAATGACTTCAAATGTAAATGAACAAATAAATTATTTCGATTAGGTAGGTCTACCTAAATTCCTCATTTAATGCCGAGCCCAAATTATTTGGTCGCCTGCCTTTAGTAGCATTTGCTCGCCCTACCTGTACTAGATTACGTACGTATCTTCTTGGGATGTTATTTGTCTAATGCAACTAAATGAAAGGCTGTTTCTACTGTGCCGTATGCGTTCACTTCTTTTTATTTGTGAATCATCTTCAATGGCCTGTAATACACGATTGTATTTGTATATAATAATAATTGCGTTATATAATAATTACAGCTTTTGTTTTCTGTTATTTTTTGTTGGAAGATGAGGAACATCGTTTTTGTAACACAAGTTTCGTGTGATGTTAAATCACTATTTATTTCTGTTTACCAATTGTGAACTTATTACTGCGTATGTGCCGTTCTGAAGAAGTACTTAGACGGTTTGTGTACCGACAACGTGCAATGTTCGGTGTTTTACGAAACTCGTTTCATGTTAACACCGCACTTCGACTGTTAACTGTGTTTTCGTTTCGTTTGTTTACTGTATGTAATGTCACCAAAAATCACTCACTTCGTTTGTCTTTCGTTTGTGTCCGTATGTAGCTTATGTGTGTGTGTGTATGTGTGTGTGTGTGTGTGTGCGCGCGCGCGCGCGCGCGCGTGGGGTTTTTTAAGTTATTTAGTCTGGGTATGTTCTACACCAATGTTTGTTAATGTTTTAGTAGGTAGCATGATCAGTGGGTTGTTACTTATATTGATTTGGTCTTTTATTAGTTTCTTCTTTATTGCAGGGGCTCCTTGTGTGTGGAAGTTTTCCTGTAACTGATCATGTTAACCACTAAATCAATAACAAACAGAAGTAGAACATACCCATAGTAAATTATAACTAAAAAACCGAACACACACACACACACACACACAAAAGAGAAACAAAAGACGAACGAGAAACTCAGATCGACAGTTGGGAACACTACATACAACAAACATACCAAACCAAAAGGCAGTAAACAGTCGAAGCTAGCGTTAACTCGAAATGAGTTCGTAATACGCCGAACATCGGAGGTCCTAGGTACCCAAAGCATATAAGTACAGATTCTCTTGGTCCGCACGTATGTGCTAATAAGGTCACAAATCGCAAGTAGAAACAAATAGTAATTTAACCCCACGTAGCTTGTGCTATGAAAACGGTATTCTCATCTAACAAAATGAAACAAAAAACTGTAGTATAGAAACGAATCTTTAATTACTATTGAATGCAATTATTATATTCGAAAACAAACAAGTATTACAGGCCACTGAAGATGCTACACAGATAAAAAGAAGTGAAATACATGTGGTACAGTAAAAGCAGGCTTTCATTTAGCTGCATTAGAAGAACCACATGCATGGATATAGGAGGAGCTAACGTATGACGCATAACACAAAAAATGACGATTTATGTACAGAGTGTCTCTTCTGAGAGTTATCAGATGCATTTTCCCTGATCCTTCAGCAGATATTTCCACTGTACTTTTTGGATTTTGCAGCTGTAGTCAGCAGAAACAACCAGTTCTCATGTAGTCTTTCACACGATCCCCAGTGTCGGCTTGTTCCCCGTTATTAAAAAGAAAAAAAAGATTTGTAAAGTTGATGTTTATGTGCCCACATCAGTCCAGTGAGATATTTATCAATATGAACCAAAAGGGACAGTAAAACTCGTGCAGCGCTACTCAGTTGCTGCTGGATTCCTGTTTACTCTGCAAGCTTTACTGTCCCTGTTAATACATATCGATAAAACGAATATCGGGTTGGGCTAATCTGGGAGCACCCTATCGAATGGGCAGACAAATTCCGATTTAAGAATAATTTTGTCTGTAATGGAAAACAAACCGACGCTTTATGTTGGCCCTGGGCGTCCTATGAAAGACTTGACGAGCATTAAGTGTTTGTGGTGACTCCAGCTATACAATGCAGAAACGAAATTGAAAATATCTGCCGAAACACCGAGGAAAATGCGCCTAACGATTCTTAGCAGCCCCCCCGGTATATATTGTAAACAGTAACGGCCCTCTAACACTCCCTTGGGATATTACTTATATTACCTTCACAACTGTCTACTTCGTTTCAGAGGACGAGCTCGAATGAGTGAAGAATGGGAAAGCATATCGGCCACGTCCTTCTTAAGGAAACAACCCTGGTATTTGCCTTAATAGATTACGGGTGACTATAGAAATCTTAAATCTGGATGGCTGGATAAAGATATAAACGTCTCGTGCTCACGTAATTATGTAAACATATTTCATATTTAGCTGCTGTAAAGCCTTTTGACCTCGCCAGGGGACACAGCCTTGTCGAAGTATAGACTGTGCGGAGACAGAGACTTGTGTGTTCGCGCGAAGCTGAAGGCCGTGCTGGCTGTGGCGCAGCTACTGGGAGTGTCTCACATGCCGGACAGGGTGAGCCAGATGAATAATGTCACACAATGCTCCATCGCTCTGATATATACTCCCACAGCTGTTCCTCTATTCCTTCGTACCCACCCCAAGATGGGATGTTGTCCGTGTTAAGCGGTGCGTGTCGCATGGGGGAGATGTCTCATTAATGAAGCCTCAGAGATGCCGGTGACCTCCCTGAGTAATTAACCTTGCTCAGTATTTGTTCCGTGATGTCGCTCGAATAAATCCCCAATCCTCGTGGGATCATAGTATGGAACACAGAACAAAAAAAACTGAGAGACATGATAAGATCACAGGCACGCAGCCGCCGCGGCTGGTACCGACGGAAGCGGTTTCCACAACTACATGTGGCGATGTACCAGTCCAAATAGTGGAAATTGTCACTGAGAATTTGTATCGGGTATAAATTAAATCCTTGTCTGGGACTGACAAGAGAAAATGTCTCAAAGAACAAAAATAAAAAGAAGATAAAGATTGGCTTCCTGAACATAAATGAAGGGAATAAAAACTTTCTCAAGTGAAGGGAGTGAATGAGCCCTTCTATGTCTAAGACAAGGAACAAGAGAAGGGAGGAGTCTAGCAACCTCCCTTCTCAGAGTAATAGGGTCCAGAATCAGCTGACACAAAGGACAAGGAAACAGAACTACGGCAGTTATCCAGCACGGATATTCACTGGTCAACGTAATCTAGCAGCAAGTGGAGCTTGTTCAGAGAAGGTGGGATGGACACAAGTCCAGACCTCACATTCATAACGGTCTGTCTGGATAAAGGTGCTCTTATCTTTGTCTGTGAGAGAGCGGGTACGGTGGGTTCGCTTAAGGAGATGGTGGCCAAGATGTTTCCTTGGGGTGAGGCGAAGCCGCTGGCCGAGACTGCGACTGAGATCTCCAAGACGGGAAAGATATCTTTTGTATAAAAACTTCTTTCTTACTTATATTCCCACAAAGACTGTTCGAAAAAGTACAGACGCAGAATCAGGAGGTCTCGACAGAGGACTGATTGTATCGCACAGTTAAATCCTTGTGGTGACAGTGGCAATGCGAGAATAACACCCGAAACTGTCCTCATATTTACGGTTCTCGCAGGATTATCAAAGACATAGGAAGCATCCATGGCAGAAAGACTACAAGTATTTCAGATAAACCTGCAACACAGTAAATGCTCACCTTTCACCCGGAGTCGTCTTCTGGGAAGATAGGAGTTAGACATGGTCCAGAAACTATTTCTACGTAACGGGGCCCTTTCACGCCTCAGAGGAATTAGAGGTAAGTTGATTTATGTTAGAAAACTAAAGAACCCCAGAACACGCATTTCTGACAAGAGTGGAATTTCATTCACGTCGCTGACTGACTTTTGTTCCAGGGACTTAGTGACCATGAGGATGAAACAGCTTAACGAAGGAAGCACGATGGCAATTGTATTGGCCTCACTTTACCTTCCTTACGAGGACAGTGCTCCCCTTTCCCAGGAAGTGAGAGTCTGATAGACAGCTGCTCCCAGCAGAATGATTCTGATGTCAGTGCCCACTACCTGGTGTGCGGAAGCAGCGACAGCAACAGCAGAGGTGAATACCTACTAGAGTGTCTACTCCAGAGTAACTTGGAAACCTTGAATATGAATGAACAGAGTATATTTCCCTTATCAGTCTTACACATGGGATTCAGAAGAACGTAGAACATTTAACAGTGATCTTCTTGGTGTGGGTAAACGACAGGAAAGCAGAGTCTACCACTCAAGTGTACGACACAAAGGTAACACACGAAGCGTTGCGTAAACGAACTAAGAGCTTTTTGAGGGTCAATACTGTAGTTTTCCCAGTCAGTTTCATTTCAGTCGTGATTCTTGAAAATTTTATCGTAAGGTTAACTTTTTGATGGCGGATTTCGTGTCTTGCATTAGCCCTCGAAACATGCTATGCAAGCAGTGAATCTCACAGACAATTCTTTTAATTTGTCTTTTACAAGATATGTAAATATTAATTTCAATATAGACACGTATGTGGCTATTGAAGTCTTTATTCTTTAATTTTCTCATTTCTTTGAGTTATACCAAATGCAACAGCTTTTTCAGTATACAGGAAAATACATCTACCCGAGAAGCATACATAACCAGGATGATGGAAGACATCGCTCTATCTCTTGCGTTACTTATTGTCAGACCACACACTCGACGCATACAGTACACAAACGAAACGAAAACACAGTTAACAGTCGAAGTGCGGTGTTAACATGAAACGAGTTTCGTAAAACACCGAACATTGCACGTTGTCGGTACACAAACCGTCTAAGTACATCTTCAGAACGGGACATACGCAGTTATAAGTTCACAATTGGTAAACAGAAATAAACAGTGATTTAACATCACACGAAACTTGTGTTACAAAAACGATGTTCCTCATCTTCCAACGAAAAATAACAGAAAACAAAAGCTGTAATTATTATAGAACGCAATTATTATTATATACAAATACAATCGTGTATTACAGGCCATTGAAGATGATTCACAAATAAAAAGAAGTGAACGCATACGGCACAGTAGAAACAGCCTTTCATTTAGTTGCATTAGACAAATAACATCCCAAGAAGATACGTACGTAATCTAGTACAGGTACTTTCAGACCATTTGGAATCTAGCACTGGGGCCAAGAAGAGACTATCTTTACTCTCTCGCATGCAGAAAAGCATTTCAAGAGTTTTAATTAAGTGTTGTTAGCGTTACATTGTTGTTTGACCACCTCAATATGAATGATGTCATGTTTCAGAGTAGTCACGTAAATGGGTAGTCGGGTTCAAGTACTTTTGTGGAATGATTATAGGTTTGCGTCGAGTATGTGTTTGTAAATTGATTGCTAGTCTCTGACCAATGGTGTGGCGTGACGCAGGAAGTTCCAGGGAGTCCATTCCTTGTTCTCTGATGGCACACGCGAATGTGAAGTTACGGTGTGCTCGGTACACGACACAGCAATTCACCAATGTGGTGGTCAGAAGTGGTCGATGGGAACCTTGACAATGAGAACATCTACCCTCAACATCCCCATGCAATCGTACGTCACCTGATGTTGGACTGCATGGGGACGAGTGGGCTGACATATTCACTGTCAAAGTTCTGACCACCACAAATGCCCATCGCCGTATTGTGCAATGTTGCATCTGAATGCCCTACAAATCTGGATTATTGTACAATTCGACCAGCTGGTCAAGTGAAGACTCACAGTAGAACCTCTTTGAAACTACTGATGATAACGCTGTCTCAGACGAGTACGCGGCATCTTCGTGTCCTGCACAGTGACCACTGAACATGTCCCTCACGCCCGTATATACCCTACCAAACCAGTTGACGACACTAACGCATTCTCTTGGAAGTATTACCTCACCCGTAGACTTGGAATTCTACTTACGAGAGACGTTCAATAAGTAATGCAACACTTTCTTTTTGAAAGCAGGGTGGTTTTACTCAAAACCATATGTCGGAACGTGAACTACGTTCATGCGGCGGCCATACGTCACTTTACTAGGAGGGCTTCCGTGCCCACATGGTACCACTCTACCGGTTGATGTTGGAGCCAAAGTCTTACTGCATCAATAACCTCCCCATCATGCGCGTACTTCTTCCCGTGAAGTGCACTCTTCATTTGGCCAATGAGATGGAAGACGGAAGGTGCAAGGTCTGGACTGCAGGATGGATGAGGAAGAACAGTCCAATGAAGTTTTGTGATCTCCTCTCTGGCGAGCAGACTTGTGTGAGGCCTTGCGTTGTCCTGGAGAACGACAAATTCATTTTCATTTTTGTTGGCGACGAACATGCTGAAGTCGTTTCTTCAGTTTCCTGAGGGTAGCAAAATACGCTTCAGAATTGATCATTGCGTCGCGAGGGTGTGGCTTTGAAGTTTTTCTTCGCAGGAGAGGTGGTGTGGTGCCACTCCATGGATTGGTGTTTTGTGTCTGGTTCAAAGTGTTAACCCATGTTTCATCGCCTTTGGCGACAAAAAATTGTCATGATGAGCCTCGTAACGTGCAAGCAATTCAGCACAGATTGCTCTTTACGGTTGTCTGTTAGGTGGAGAGGAACCCAGCAGTCACACACTTTTGAGTGCCGTAACTGATGGACTAGTGTGTCAGCACTACCAGCTGAGACGTTCAGTTGAGCAGCGAGGTATTTGACCGTGATGTGTAGATTACCTTCAATGAGAGTGTCCGCACGTTTCAACAGCGCAGGAGCATATTGGGACGCAGGCGACGAAGGGAAAGACCGTGCAGAGCAGTGCAGAGCGGCTCAGGTTTTTATGAACCGAGGTGTAAACGCAACAGAGGAACCTGGGGCACGGGGCAGGCCAGATTTGGGCAGGGGAGCACAGTGCCTGCTTCAGCATTCGCTGCATGAGCAACACGTATCTAACGGGCGGCATACAGACCAAGTGCTCTCCGGGATGGGTCCGACAACATAGCATCATCAGACGTAAAATTTTAGAAGTAAAATTTATGGTATCGAAGCTGAATAAGCGTTTTTTAATAAGTTTATTTCATGCTTCCTCACTTACAAGAGCATCATACAGGGGCATTTTACAGAAGTCATAAGCATAGGCTCATTCTCTATTGTGGCCAAAGGTAGAAGAAGAACAACAAGCACTCCAGCCTTACACCATAATCCTAAGCTGCAGCATTACTTCAAAACGAAAGTCATTGACACGAAGAACTATCCAATCTATGAATATTATTATCCACTATTATGTACCAGCTACCTACAAGTTTAACTATTAGTCCTCAGAAGGACCTTGTTATACTTACTCAAAAAAGTATGAGGAGAAGCTCAATAAATGGCCAGATTAATTCTTAATCTACACTGATGGGTCCAAGCGAACTCTGAACGAATATATAGGATGCGCCTTTTACAGTATAGAAAATAACAGCTACGAGAAAATACATAAATACATCATATCTGACTCCGGAATCAAACGCTACACATGAAGCACTAAAGTAAGCTAGGCACAAAGTTTCTAACAAAATATTTATAGTCACTGATTTTTCTCCCTTTTAAATTTTGTGGCAACAAACAACTATAGAGCATCTGTATCCAGCTATACCATCTATACCGTGTAATAGAACAGTGCCTTCAGTGTATCAGAGAAAGAAAACTCAGAGATGTATTGTGTGAAAGCACACTGCCGAGTCAAAAACGATGAACAGCTGGATGAGCTTGCAAAGGAAACAGTAACAACAGGGACATTTGGCAATAAAATAACGACGTACTGAATTTTATAATATTGTCAAATCTGACAATTGCTTCTTCATTCATCAAGAAAATTGAAGGGCAGTCACTATGCAACAGTTTTAGGCAAGATTCCATAGAAATATTGGCTACACAAGATAGACTAAAGTATTGGAATTAACCTTCAGCTTAGTAATGATAAGGCCCACACGTTGCCAAGATTGTTCCCCATTGCACTGCAGAGGTTTCGCTGGGAAACCCTTATAGATCCTCAGTACAGTCCCTATCTCTGCCCATGTGATTTCCATATTTTTGGAGCCCTGATTAAAGACATTCGTTGTTGTAGATTCGCTTTGGACGCCTGGGTACACTCATGTCTCCTAACGCAAAAGCAAACATTTTTTTCATGAAGTCATTGACCGTTCTGTATCACAGTGGTATAAATGAGTTAATAATTATGGCGATTACTTTTGAGACAATACATAGTTTGCTTACTTTTTTCCATCTGTTTGTCTTCACTGAGCTCGTGTACATATACAAGATTACTCTGCTATTCACAATCAAGTGCCTGGCAGAGGATCCAATGAGCCACCTTCAAACTCTCTATCGCTCCACTCTCGAACGACCCGCGGTAAAAACGAGCAATAATTTTTTTTCTGTTCGAGCCCTGATTGCTCATATTTTATCGTGATGATCATTTCTCCCTATGTATTTGGGTGTCAACAGAACGTTTTTGCAATCTGAGGAGAAAACTGGTGACTGAAAATTGTCATGAGAAGATCCCGTCGCAACGAAAAACGACTTTGTTTTAATGATTGCCACTCCAGTTCACGTATCATGTCTGTGGCACTTTCTCCCCTATTTCGCGATAATACAAAACGAGCTGCCCTTCTTTGAACTTTTTCGATGTCAGCCGTCAGTCTCATCTGATGCGGACCCCCACCGCACAGCAATACTCCAGAATAGGGGGGACAAGCGTGGTGTAAGCAGTCCCTTTAGCAGACCTGTTGCACCTTCTACGTGTTCTGCCAATGAATCGCCGTCTTTGGTTTGCTCTACCCACAGCATTATCTATGTGATCGTTCCAATTTAGATTATTTGTAACTGTGATCCCTAAGTATTTAGTTGAATTTACAGCTGTTACCGGTATTACCTCAGCATATTATAAAACGTCCAAAGGACTAAGTGGAAGGACTGGACCATAGGGCAGGTGTGCATTCACCTTTTATTGTTCGCAATAGTTATTAAGTCAATCAACAGGAATAACAATTATCATAAACTTCAAGTGAGAGAACATTTGTAAATGAAGCCCATCAGTTGGTTTAAATACCAAAGAAAGTATAACAACTTTTCAAATGAGAAAGATAATACCTTTTTATAAAAATAGAATACACTGCACACCCAAAGGGCTAACATAAGTTCACCTACAGACAGTTTTAAAACCTTGCCAAATATATTCGTTTAAAAGAAACAGTAACCTTACATACGGACTCCCAAATAAAAAGGCAATAATATACATCAGACGCTTCTCTTACAAATACACTCCTGGAAATTGAAATAAGAACACCGTGAATTCATTGTCCCAGGAAGGGGAAACTTTATTGACACATTCCTGGGGTCAGATACATCACATGATCACACTGACAGAACCACAGGCACATAGACACAGGCAACAGAGCATGCACAATGTCGGCACTAGTACAGTGTATATCCACCTTTCGCAGCAATGCAGGCTGCTATTCTCCCATGGAGACGATCGTAGAGATGCTGGATGTAGTCCTGTGGAACGGCTTGCCATGCCATTTCCACCTGGCGCCTCAGTTGGACCAGCGTTCGTGCTGGACGTGCAGACCGCGTGAGACGACGCTTCATCCAGTCCCAAACATGCTCAATGGGGGACAGATCCGGAGATCTTGCTGGCCAGGGTAGTTGACTTACACCTTCTAGAGCACGTTGGGTGGCACGGGATACATGCGGACGTGCATTGTCCTGTTGGAACAGCAAGTTCCCTTGCCGGTCTAGGAATGGTAGAACGATGGGTTCGATGACGGTTTGGATGTACCGTGCACTATTCAGTGTCCCCTCGACGATCATCAGTGGTGTATGGCCAGTGTAGGAGATCGCTCCCCACACCATGATGCCGGGTGTTGGCCCTGTGTGCCTCGGTCGTATGCAGTCCTGATTGTGGCGCTCACCTGCACGGCGCCAAACACGCCTACGACCATCATTGGCACCAAGGCAGAAGCGACTCTCATCGCTGAAGACGACACCACTGTCGCGACACCACTGGAGGCGGGCTGCACGATGTTGGGGCGTGAGCGGAAGACGGCCTAACGGTGTGCGGGACCGTAGCCCAGCTTCATGGAGACGGTTGCGAATGGTCCTCGCCGATACCCCAGGAGCAACAGTGTCCCTAATTTGCTGGGAAGTGGCGGTGCGGTCCCCTACGGCACTGCGTAGGATCCTACGGTCTTGGCGTGCATCCGTGCGTCGCTGCGGTCCGGTCCCAGGTCGACGGGCACGTGCACCTTCCGCCGACCACTGGCGACAACATCGATGTACTGTGGAGACCTCACGCCCCACGTGTTGAGCAATTCGGCGGTACGTCCACCCGGCCTCCCGAATGCCCACTATACGCCTTCGGTCAAAGTCCGTCAACTGCACATACGGTTCACGTCCACGCTGTCGCGGCATGCTACCAGTGTTAAAGACTGCGATGGAGCTCCGTATGCCACGGCAAACTGGCTGACACTGACGGTGGCGGTGCACAAATGCTGCGCAGCTAGCGCCATTCGACGGCCAACACCGCGGTTCCTGGTGTGTCCGCTGTGCCGTGCGTGTGATCATTGCTTGTACAGCCCTCTCGTAGTGTCCGGAGCAAGTATGGTGGGTCTGACACACCGGTGTCAATGTGTTCTTTTTTCCATTTCCAGGAGTGTAGTTCCCAGCTCACGGCGTCGGCCAAATGCGGACATTAACGTCCTGCTGAGTAGCCAACACGGGCCACACCTGGTTGTGCCGCTCGGGCCCGATTTATCGGCCCAACCGAGGGAGCGAAGTACAGTGGGTGCGTCCGACTTGACTCCCCGGAGCTCCCCCCCCCCCCCCCCCCCCGTCCCCCCTGAAGGGCTGTCATAAATTCCGTGAGATGTAAGAACAATCGAGAACCCGAAGGTGTAGCCCAGGCCCACCACGTAGGCACAGATGTAGAACAAATTGTCAACAATTATACTCCTAAAAATCGCGTGTGCTGACGCACCAACAACACACTACAACAAAATGTCTCAAACAGTTCTATGTTGTTGTTGTTGTCGTTGTTGTGGTCTTCAATCCAGAGACTGGTCTGATGCAGCTCTCAATGCTACTCTATCCTGTGCAAGCTTCTTCATCTCCCAGTACCAACTGCACCCTACATCCTTCTGAATCTGTTTAGTGTATTCATGCCTTGGTCTCCCTCTACGACTTTTACCCTCCACGCTACCCTCCAATACTAAGTTGGTGATCCCTCGATGACTCAGAAATGTCCCACTAACGGATCCCTTCTTCTAGCCAAGTTGTGCCACAAATTTCTCTTCTGCCTAATTCTATTCAATACCTCCTCATTAGTTACGTGATCTACTCATCTAATCTTCAGCATTCTTCTGTAGCACTACATTTCGAAAGCTTCTCTTCTTGTTTAAACTATTTATCGTCCACGTTTCACTTCCATACATGACTACACTCCATACAAATACTTTCAGAAAAAACTTTCTTTCACTTGAATCTATACTCGATGTTAACAAATTACTCTTCTTCAGAAACCCTTTCCTTGTCACTGCCAGTCTACATTTTATATCGTCTCTATTTCGACCATCATCAGTTATTTTGCTCCCCAAATAGCAAAACTCATCTACTACTTGAAGTGTCTCATTTCCTAATCTAATTCCCTCAGCATCACCTGACTTAATTGGACTACATTCCATTATCCTCGTTTTTTTTTTTTTGATGTTCATCTTATATCCTCCTTTCAACACACTGTCCATTCCGTTGAACTGGTCTTCCAAGTCATTTTCTGTCTCTGACAGAATTACAATGTCATCGGCGAACCTCAAAGTTTTATTTCTTCTCCGTGGACTTTAATACTTACTCCGAATTTTTCTTTTGTTTCCTTCATTGCTTGCTCAATATAAGATTGAATAACATCGGGGATAGGCTACAACCATGTCTCCCTTCCCAACCACTGCTTCCCTTTCATGCCCCTCGACTCTTGTAACTGCCATCTGGTTTCTGCACAAATTGTAAATAGCCTTTCGCCCCCGGTATTTTACCCCTGCCACCTTCAGAATTTTGAAGAGCGTATTCCAGTCAACATTGTCATAATCTTTCTCTAATTCTACAAATGCTAGAACCGTAGGTTTGCCTTTCCTTAATCTGTCTTCTAAGATAAGTCGTATGGCCAGCATTGCCTCACGTGTTCCAATATTTCTACGGAATCCAAACTGATCTTCCCTGAGGTCGGCTTCTACCAGTTTTTCCACTCGTCTGTAAAGAATTCGCGTTAGTATTTTGCACCCGTGACTTATTAAACTGGTAGTTCGGTAATTTTGGCATCTGTTAACACCTGCTTTCTTTGGGATTGGAATTAATGTGCTTTGTTGATAAAACCAAAATGAATCAATTAAAACAACTTTAAATAAAAAGCATAGTAGCAGTATCGCAAGAGTTAAAACAAATTGCGACTGCTATATTTAGCTTAGAAGTAACAATTAAACAACACTCAGGGTTCAGGTATTTTAAGTAACCGATTGAGCTCACTTCCGCACGTGATGTCCCCAAGAAAACACCAAATGATATTTTATCCTTACGATAATCGAGTCTTTGGTGGATGCCGACATTCAAACATCGGCACAAGTGTCTCACGGAGTTAGCGTACCTTGGTACACCATACAGTTCAAGATCTACAATATTGTCTAGAACAAACTAAACACTCAGTTTTAAAACATTATACACAATAAGCCCCACGGCTGGGATGGTAAGGCAGAATGCCGACACCACTAAACTTCGATATGAATGATGCAGCAAACTGCGTAGCGTCCGACCACAACACGGATTACTAACAGATTTTCATAACTGAGCACTCGCTAATAGTTTGTCTCAGGTGAGGTACACTCGCAATACGGAAGGCAGAAAGTGCATTGTCAGTGAAATAAATGGAATGTCACCTTATCTGTTGAGCGAAATAATCGTCCATCAGAGAAGTAGGTCACCAGTGCAATCTCCCAATAAAATGTAATCGGTTAACGGCCACCAACTGCTTGGCTGCGCAGACCATCTCAAAACACAGCCGTTACAACTCTCCCTGTACAATGCCTTTCCAAAACACCTATTCACCTTACCTTCCTCGGGCAGTCGCACCGTCTCCTGCCACCTCCCCAAAACCTCCTGCCCTCGTCCGACGAACCGCTCACCGCCGGGCCACCTCTCGACCGACCCACAAGCGCCGAAAAGTTAGCATCCTTGAACGAATATCGATAGCTGCAAAGCCGGCATAGCTCAGCAGCCTTCAGATTTGTGTGACTTATAGCGTAATTGGAATTTAGTGGATGTCTTTCAGTACTCATGTGAATAACTTCACACTTTCCTTCATTCAGGGTCAGTTGCCACTTTTCGCACCATACAGAGATCTTACCCAAATCATTTTGCAATTCGTTATGGTCATCTGATGACTTCACAAGACGGTAAATGACAGCATCACTACAAACAATCTAAGACGGCTAGTCAGACTGTTCAAATGGTTCAAATGGCTCTGAGCACTATGGGACTTAACATCTGAGGTCATCAGTCCCCTAGAACTTAGAACTACTTAAACCTAACTAATCTAAGGACATCACACACATCCATGTCCGAGGCAGGATTCGAACCTGCGACCGTAGCGGTCGCGCGGTTCCAGACTGTAGCGCCTAGAACAGCTCGGCCACCCCGGCCGGCAGTCAGACTGTCTCCTATGTCATTAATATAGATCAGGAACAACACAGGGCCTATAACATTTCCTTGGGCAACGCCGGATGTTACTTCTGTTGTACTCGATAACTTTCCGCCTATTAGTACGAACTGTGACATTTCTGACAGGAAATCACTAATCCAGACATACAACTGAGGCGATATTCCATAGGCACGCAGTTTGGTTATAAGACGCTTGTGAGGAATGTTGTCGAAAACCTTCTGGAAATCTAGAAATATGGAAACAATTTGACATCCCCTGTCGATAGCACTCATTATTTCATGAGTGTAAAGAGATAGCTGTGTTTCACAAGAACGATGTTTTTTTTTAATCCTCTCTGACTATGTGTCAATGAATCGTTTTGTTCGAGGTACTTCATAAGTTCAAATACAGTATATGTTCCAAAACCCTACTTCAAATCGGGTCGGTAAAATGATCCCATTAATAGTTTAGTCCGATTGTCAGGTATAACCTCTACCCATACTATTTTGCAGGAACTATCTACTTCAGTTTCACTACAAAGCAAACTACTACTGACAGCAATAAATACTCCACCACCAACCTTATGTAACCTATCCTTTCTGAACACTGTCAGATCATTTGAAAAAATTTTGGCTGAACTTATTTCCAGCCTTAGCGAGCTTTCTGTGCCTATAACTATTTGAGATTCAGTGCTTTCTATTACGGCTTGGAGCTCTGGTTCTTTCCCAACACAGCTACGACAGTTTACAACTACAATACCGATCGTTTCTACAACTACCTTTGTGTGTTACCTGCCCCCTTTTAGCCGGACGCCCTTTCTGTGGTTCCCTGAGACCCTCTAACCTACAAAACCGCCCAGTCCCTTCCACACAGCCCCCGCGACCCGTAAAGCCGCCTCTAGTGTGTAGTGAACTCCTGACCTATTAAGCGGAACCTGGAAACCCACCACCCGATAGCGCAAGTCAAGGATCTGTAGCCTACACGGTCACACAACCGCCTGAGCCTCTGATTCAGTCCCTCCACTCTGCTCTGCACCAAAGGACCACAGTCGGTTCTATCGACGATGCTGCAGATGGTGAGCTCCGCCTTAATCTCGGAAGCAAGCCTGGCAATCTTTAACATTTCCGCTAGCCGCCGGAAACCAGAGAGAATCTCCTCGAATCCAAAGTGACACACGTAATTGCCACCGACATGAATCACTAACCAACTGCACCCTGTACTCTTCATGGCACCCGGAAGCACCCTTTCCACAACCGGAATCTCCATCCCCCCCCCCCCCCCTGGTGTGCACACGGAGTGCACACTGGCTTCCTTCCCCTCCATGTCAGCCACGTTCCTAAGGGGCCCCATTAACGTTGGTGCTCCCAACTACCAGCAAAACCACCCTCTGTGAATGTCCAGACCTTGCGGGCCGAGAATCTTCCTCCGGAACAGGGTGGACGACTGCATCCGTCTTAGAGATATCGTCAACCACAGATATCACCCGAGACCTGTTCGTCCAACGAACCGGGGAGGCCCTACGATCGGCCCGTCGGAAAGTTTTTCGCTACCTGCCAGACTTTGGAATGCTCTTCCACTCGACCACAGGTAAGAGGTCAACCTCAATGCAGGCAGTACCCGGGGCGGCCACAGCAGTGGACCGATCCAGGGACAAATGGGACGTGCTCGACGCCCTTCGCATCCCCGCATCCGACCTCCCACAGTGATGCCACTTGGCTGCAGCCTCAAGCTGTGTGGCGGTAGCCAACGCGGCCTGGAGCTGTGGGCGGAGGGTCGCCAACTCAGCTCGCATCTGTACACAACAATCACAGTGCCCATCCATTACTGCATTCGCTCCTGTTTGAAGCTCCTAAAATATGTAACAAACGAACAGGAATTCGAAATGCTGTCTCACTGACGGTCTAACTGACACTGAGCTACACTAACACTAGTGGATTTATTTTCGTTTTATTAACTTGGTACTTATTTGCAGTTGTTAAGTGAGCTATTATGAGAAAAGCTCCCAAGAGCTGGAACTGTCGACTGTCTAACATAATGAAGAGCCTGCTCCAAATGTAACAAGCTGTCAGTATATATATTCGACAACATCGATTTCATTGTCTTCAATCAATGGCCTTAGCACTTTCCACAGCATGAGGGTATCATACATCACCACAGCCCCAGCTCTCCCAGCCCTCTGAATCAGAAGCATATGATTTACTTCCTGCAGGTAACTTGCTACAGCTGATAAATATTTGAAAGAAAGCATTTCTATAACTATCAGCCATACAAATTCAATTTTATACTTCAGCGGTTTCAGTTTTCATAACCATCATCACTAGAAAGAAACAGTACATCAGAGGAATCAAAAATGCATACTCTTCATAAATGACTAATCTGTATACCATATACAACGAAGTTTCTCAGTGACACGCAAAATACACACAATGTGGCCAGTGTCATAAATCACACAAGACGTTGAACTCCAGCACATAATAGGTTGCATAAGGACTGCTCTTTCACAGAGTAAAGTGTAACTTCGTTGTGTTTGGTACGCTGATGAGTCATTTATGAGTAGTACGCATTTTTATTCATCTGATGTAATACTTTCTTTTGCAGCGATGATGGTCATAAAAACCAAAACAGGTAAAGAGTAAAGATGAATTTGTATTGCTGATGGCTAAAAAAATGATTTTATTGAAAAGAAGTGGATCACTTTGGTGTCAGATATTTCAACAAGCGCTACAGCAGATTACCGCTCTAGAGTTGAACATGATCAGTACTATTCCATCGGACTTATTCACACACACCTTCCAAGATATAGTGCTGATGTATGGTGTCTCCACTCAGTGCAGCCCATTCCACGAGTGCCAGAAATTTCTGACTCGAAGAGATTTATACAGTCGATCAATAGCACAGTTAATGGTGAGAGAAATGCAATACCTTTCTGGGCATTCTTTAATTTACCACCAAGTGACCACAACACGATTACATGGATTTACTGTAAGCAGTCAACGAAGACAGCAGGAAGGTTCCACATTACCAGTCAAATCCCTTTCCCATCAACACTACATATGTCACTGACAACTTGAAAATTAAACACTTCTCAGCCACTGAGAGAAATGGCAGTTTGCTTGGAATATTTGCTTCAATGATCGTCTTTGGGTGCTTGAACACCTGAGTAATACGCACTCCTTGGCTTCCAGAGGTTTTATTATTAGCAGAGAACGAGCGAGTGAGTGAATTGGCTTCACTGAGAGAGAGAGAGAGAGAGAGAGAGAGAGTTGAGTCGCCGCTGAGTGAGGAACTTTGATGGCGGACGTGCCGAATGGAGACTGAATTTTATGTGAGATGCTCCCAGGTGTAATTAAGAATAGATGATATTTATAAGATGATTTTATAGAGATACGGCTTATTCGGAGAAAAGTAACAAGAAAATATTTCCTATTTTCTGCAAACGCTAGCCGAGTAGTTATTGTAAAGAGTACATTGTGTTTAACAATATCTGCGTTTCAGTATCCAGTGCTAATTATCAGTCACGTGTTCAGAATCCTAATCATTATTTGTTACCCTCCACAATGCTAAGGAGAGATCATAGTTTATGTTAATGCGATTCCCTTCTGCATTTAAAAAATAACCTTTTATTCATCTGCAAATGCTTGATTGAATTTGCCGTCACAGTCTGAATGAAAATCGTAAAATTACTAAACTGTTACGCCTTGCACTATTACGAGGACGGTGGGGTACATTTTAGGAAAGATAACAAAATTCTAATTTGGTAAGCAGTTTGAAATAAACTTTAAGGCAGTTAACCGCGCAGTATTTTTTTTCCTGGATCATACAGTGCAACATTTCATATTCTTAGAATTGAACCAGACAGAGGAGAGCTGAGTTATCCATTTCAAATGTAAGAATCAATCGTAGAGCCTAAGCGAACCTTTCCATATGGAATTAGGAACTGTATTCATTTGTAAAATTTTTGTATAATTCAGTAAGAGCATTTTCTAGCAGGGTGCAGCGTCAATATGCAACTGTTAACCATTGCGTGCGATAGTTTGGTGAGGAATCCGTCCTGTGTATGACTGATAACCATTCTTTGTACACGTATCACCTACGGATGATAAGATTCGGTTTAGATCAATTGGCATCACACACATCTAAAGTAATTTACACAGTGAATGTTCGTATTCAAAAGTATGGCAGCAAAAGCAGGGTACATGGGCGACAATGTAACTGGAAGTTGAAAGTCACACAGTTTTGAGTTACAAGTTATTAGATGAGCAGTTACAAACATATTTTAGCTTTCAAGCTCATTTAACAACTGCAAATAACAACAGTTAATAAACTGAACTCCAATATATAAAAATGAGCTCAGTGTAGTTATTTTGCCCGCTCTCGTAAGAGAACTGGACAGGTACAGTGTGTAAAAACTGAAAAACAAGCAGTACTCTTGACAAAAGTAGTCGCCTTTCCCAGAATAATGTTACAACTGCCGTATGGGATCATTAAGCATTAATTACATGGAATCTGTCCATATGGGTTTCTCACATTAATACTGTTAGTGTATCATATTTGTATCTCGAGAGGCAAATTTTGGTATAGGACCTCGGGACATGTCCAGGATTCCAATGACATGAATAAGATAAAATGCCGATTCACGTCCACTGATACCTGGCGAAGGGTCAGAATTCAAGTCATCTCAGCCAACAAATCCTTCTTCCACGTCCAAGAACACATGAGTCGCGTGCCCACTGGTCAATGCTTGGCGTACAGCAGACGTTCGTTATGCAGCTTCAGGAAGACGGGGAAAGGCAAGACTCTTGCGTTTTTAAATAACAATAGCAAACCGGCTTACAGGAGCCAATGGGCTCAAGAGCAGTGGAGCATCAGCAGTATCCCAATGTTCAAAAACGCAGAAGAGCTCACGAGGCAGGGGTAGACAGAGCTCCTTAGCCTGGAAAGGCAGTAGATATATTTTTTTTTTTTTTTGTCATCAGTCTACTGACTGGTTTTATGCGGCCCGCCACAAATTCCTTTCCTGTGCTAACCTCTTCATCTCAGAGTAGCACTTGCAACCTACGTCCTCAACTATTTGCTGGACGTATTCCAATCTCCGTCTTCCTCTACAGTTTTTGCCCTCTACAGCTCCCTCTAGTACCATGGAAGTCATTCCCTCACGTCTAAGCAGATGTCCTATCATCCTGTCCCTTCTCCTTATCAGTGTTTTCCACATATTCCTTTCCTCTCCGATTCTGCGTAGAACCTCCTCATTCCTTACCTTATCAGTCCACCTAATTTTCAACATTCGTCTATAGCACCACATCTCAAATGCTTCGATTCTCCTCTGTTCCGGTTTTCCCACAGTCCATGTTTCACTACCATACAATGCTGTACTCCAGACGTACATCCTCAGAAATTTCTTCCTCAAATTAAGATCGGTATTTGATATTAGTAGACTTCTCTTGGCCAGAAATGCCTTTTTTGCCATAGCGAGTCTGCTTTTGATGTCCTCCTTGCTCCGTCCGTCATTGGTTATTTTACTGCCTAGGTAGCAGAATTCCCTAACTTCATTGACTTCGTGACCATCAATCCTGATGTTAAGTTTCTCGCTGTTCTCATTTCTACTACTTCTCATTACCTTCGTCTTTCTCCGATTTACTCTCAAACCATACTGTGTACTCATTAGACTGTTTATTCCGTTCAGCAGATCATTTAATTCTTCTTCACTTTCAATCAGGATAGCAATGTCATCAGCGAATCGTATCATTGATATCCTTTCACCTTGTATTTTAATTCCACTCCTGAATCTTTCTTTTATTTCCATCATTGCTTCCTCGATGTACAGATTGAAGAGTAGGGGCGAAAGGCTACAGCCTTGTCTTACACCCTTCTTAATACGAGCACATCGTTCTTGATCGTCCACTCTTATTATTCCCTCTTGGTTGTTGTACATATTGTATATGACCCGTCTCTCCCTACAGCTTACCCCTACTTTTTTCAGAATCTCGTACAGCTTGCACTATTTTATATTGTCGAACTCTTTTTCCAGGTCGACAAATCCTATGAAAGTGTCCTGATTTTTCTTTAGCCTTGCTTCCATTATTAGCCGTAACGTCAGAATTGCCTCTCTCGTCCCTTTACTTTTCCTAAAGCCAAACTGATCGTCACCTAGCGCATTCTCAATTTTCTTTTCCATTCTTCTGTATATTATTCTTGTAAGCAGCTTCGATGCATGAGCTGTTAAGCTGATTGTGCGATAATTCTCGCACTTGTCAGCTCTTGCCGTCTTCGGAATTGTGTGGATGATGCTTTTCCGAAAGTCACATGGTATATCGCCAGACTCATATATTCTACACACCAACGTGAATAGTCGTTCTGTTGCCATTCCCCCAATTATTTTAGAAATTCTGATGGAATGTTATCTATCCCTTCTGCCTTATTTGACGGTAAGTCCTCCAAAGCTCTTTTAAATTCCGATTCTAATACTGGATCCCCTATCTCTTCTAAATCTACTCCTGTTTCTTCTCCTATCACATCAGACAAATCTTCACTCTCATAGACGCTTTCAATGTATTCTTTCCACCTATCTGCTCTCTCCTCTGCATTTAACAGTGGAATTCCCGTTGCACTCTTAATGTTACCACCGTTGCTTTTAATGTCATCAAAGGTTGTTTTGACTTTCCAGTATGCTGAATCTGTCCTTCCGACAATCATATCTTTTTCGATCTCTTCACATTTTTCCTGCAGCCATTTCGTCTTAGCTTCCCTGCACTTCCTATTTATTTCATTCCTCAGCGACTTGTATTTCTGTATTCCTGATTTTGCCGGAACATGTTTGTACTTCCTCCTTTCATCAATCAACTGAAGTATTTCTTCTGTTACCCATGGTTTCTTCGCAGCTACCTTCTTTGTACCTATGTTTTCCTTCCCAATTTCTGTGATGGCCCTTTTTAGAGATGTCCATTCCTCTTAAACTGTACTGCCTACTGCGCTATTCCTTATTGCTGTATCTATAGCGTTAGAGAACTTCAAACGTATCTCGTCATTCCTTAGGACTTCCGTATCCCACTTCTTTGCGTACTGATTGTTCCTGACTAATGTCTTGAACTTCAGTCTACTCTTCATCACTACTGTATTGTGGTCTGAGTCTATATCTGCTCCTGGGTACGCCTTACAATCCAGTATCTGATTTCGGAATCTCTATCTGACCATGATGTAATCTAATTGAAATCTTCCCGTATCTCCCGGCCTTTTCCAAGTATACCTCCTCCTCTTGTGATTCTTGAACAGGGTATTCGCTATTACTAGCTGAAACTTGTTACAGAACTCAATTAGTCTTTCTCCTCTTTCATTCCTTGTCCCAAGCCCATATTCTCCTGTAACCTTTTCTTCTACTCCTTCCCCTACAACTGCATTCCAGTCGCCCATGACTATTAGTTTTTCGTCCCCCTTTACATACTGCATTACCCTTTCAATATCCTCATACACTTTCTCTATCTGTTCATCTTCAGCTTGCAACGTCGGCATGTATCCCTGAACTATCGTTGTCGGTGTTGGTCTGCTGTCGATTCTGATTAGAACAACCCGGTTACTGAACTGTTCACAGTAACACACCCTCTGGCCTACCTTCCTATTCATAACGAATCCTACACCTGTTATACCATTTTCTGCTGCTGTTGATATTACCCGATACTCATCTGACCAGAAATCCTTGTCTTCCTTCCACTTCACCTCACTGACCCCTACTACATCTAGATTGAGCCTTTGCATTTCCCTTTTCAGATTTTCTAGTTTCCCTACCACGTTCAAGCTTCTGACATTCCACGCCCCGACTCGTAGAACGTTATCCTTTCGTAGATTATTCAATCTTTTTCTCATGGTAACCTCCCCCTTGGCAGTCCCCTCCCGGAGATCCGAATGGGGGACTATTCCGGAATCTTTTGCCAATGGAGAGATCATCATGACACTTCTTCAATTACAGGCCACATGTCCTGTGGATACACGTTACGTGTCTTTAATGCAGTGGTTTCCATTGCCTTCTGCATCCTCATGTCGTTGATCATTGCTGATTCTTCCGCCTTTAGGGGCAATTTCCCACCCCTAGGACAAGATACTGCCCTGAACCTCTTCCGCTCCTCCGCCCTCTTTGACAAGGCCGTTGGCAGAATGAGGCTGACTTCTTATGCCGGAAGTCTTCGGCCGCCAATGCTGATTATTTATCGAAATTTAGGCAGTGGCAGGGATCGAACCCGGGACCGAAGACGTTTAGATTATGAATCAAAGACGCTACCTCTAGACCACGGGTTCATCCCTAATGAAAGAAAATTACAGGTATAAAACACTTGTTCCTGCGGGATAGTGGCTGGGACGTCGGGCCTGAACCCCGTGACCTGTAAAAAATGCCAAGGGAAAATTTCTCGTTAAAATAGCCTCGGATAAATAGGTTGATCTTCCCGGAAAACAAAATTTGGAACGGACAAGGACAATGAATATCTGTACACGGAAGTCCACGGGATTGCCCCTAAAACTGAGGAAGTAATTCAGGAAATAAATAAATATATTATAGACATAGTTGCCATAAATGAAACGAAGTAGAAGGGCTATGATAGAAAATAATGGAATGGTTATTCCACCTGCAGCCAGAAATGGGGTTTCCATAGCTATTAGGAAAAATGCAAGAAAGAGGTGAAGGCATGGGATGTAATGTTGATAAAACCGCGTGGCAAGTGGTGGTATTATTTTCCTTTTTTCAAGGCGAGCAATTAACTTTTGGTGATTAGGAGTCATGGTGATAAACTATTTTACTTGGAACATCCCGTAGAAGTCGCCGCTGAACTATTAATAGTGCTGTTTTCAAAAGGGATATTAGTTGCAATACTGAGACTTACATTTTTTGCACGTGAACTTTTACAGAATATATCAATTAGTTAAAACTCAAAACTTTTATTTATAGTTACAGTTCTTGAATCCGATAAGTAAATAGAAAGTAGGAACATTTTCTTTCAGTGAGGACAAAGAGTAATGTACACTTGCAGACTAGAAATTATGGTCAGTATGTCTTCCATCGCTTTCTGGTTGATCACAAAAACAGTTTTCTGACTCTTGCAAACGGCGAAGGCAAGTAGAAAGCAAGCACAGACAATTTAAGAGTTTTTTCATAACGAAATAAAGAAAAACACAGACCATTTGACTATTTACCCGCCGCTCCTCAAACTGCCACACGTTCTTTGGCCATCATGTATCGTCCATAATTTCTAGAAATCCACACCTTTTTAGACGTCTCTATGGTGTTTGTTACTGAAATATTGATAGTCATAACCTCTTTTATGTTAGTATTAGGTATACGGTTCAGCTTGGAGTCGCCACAACTTCACCTCCAAAAGTCCATCTTTAGCATCTTCTTTCTCTGACACTCTTTAACCACCCATGTTTCGTCTCCGTACGTAGTGATGTTTCCAACAATTGAATGATATATCACCTGTTTGGTCCTTCTTGTTATTTTGTTATTCCAAAGGCCCGAGTTCATTTCTCATACGGTCCTCCTGTCCTTCCCCATTTTTAAAGATAAATGTGATAACTGCATAGTTGAATACAATGGAACACAACGATAGCAGGTTCAACAAACGAGCATTATAAGTACCCTATCATTTGGAATACGGCTGTATTCTTCAACAAACAACGAGACCGGTCCATAAATGGAACCACAAGCAAAATATACAGTATCGTTTACAGTACAAATCACTTGGATTCATGGGAGCCGTAAGGAAAATCATAAATTGCAAACAGGGGCTGTTCCTAGTGCTAGCAAGGTAGTTAGCACAACAGTCATCGTTTCTGACTGTAGTCTTTTCCTAACCTGAAGAACAACTGAAAAGTCGGCCACTGTGGCCGAACGGTTGTAGGCTCTTCAGTCTGGAACCGCACGACTGCTACGGTCGCAGGTTCGAATCGTGCCTCGGGCATGGATGTGTGTGATGTCCTTAGGTTAGTTAGGTTTAAGTAGTTCTAAGTTCTAAGAGATTGATGACCTCAGATGTTAAGTCCCATAGTACTCAGAGCCATTTGAACAACTCAAAACACTGCAAGTGTAATTCCGAAGGCCGAAATATTGATAAGTGGTCTAAAGGAGCCAGGGTAGGCGCATCGAGGTTGAGAATTTGTATAGAGAAGTGAACTCTCGACATAGTTTTTCTCCTGGCTTCGCTACGAAGTCTGGAGAACAGGTGATAGCGTCTAGTGCTGCGGCAGCTATGGCGGCGGTGAATTATTATTAAAATCATGGTGCGTGTTAATCATGGCATAATGCGCAGAGGGAAACCTGACTTCCTCTCCTCGCCCACCGGTGTTAATCATGCAAATCGGTCTGTATCGGAAAATAGACATAGATAGAAGTGCTAGACTAGTGGCTCTTCTACTAAAAGTCCATCTTCTTTGTCCTGTACAGGATGAGTCATATCCACCAAGATCGTATGCAATCAATGAGCAGGTGCAGGGTACAAGTGAGACGAGGTGGGCTCGCAGTTTTATTAGCTGGGTTTCAAACCAGCAGGGAACTCCCCAAATCGGCATGCCACCAACCCTATAGCGACGATGACGCCAGCGACTACCGCCGTAACTAGGACAGGGAGGGCCCGTGGAACTGATTCCGGTTGGCGCCCAATTTGCGTGGGAGTAGCAGCCACATTTAAACGGGCAATGGCTACTTGTCATTAGCTACTACCTTGTCGATTTTCATTAACGGATTAACGACAAATAGTATCAAAGCGAAACTTCCGGTGCAGTGATTCCTGTACCCGGGTATTACTGATAGCTCTTCTTACTCAGTTCAACGAAATTAAACATCCAAAATTCGGTCATAAAGTTTCCTAGAGTCTAAACTAATTAGCATGTTAAAATTTAAATTACATCACTATCCAACTTTAATTTCTATTAGTTAACTGCCAGAAGGGGCTGGTCTACCTTGAAGATGATGACTTAGGAACATATGACGTTTGCTGTTCAGTCTTAGAATCTAATGACTAATTTTAGAATCGCTTCAGACCGCCATGAGTAGTTTCTGGTATTTCCTACTATTTTTGTTGTTGTTAGACATGAGGTTGTATTTTATATTGCATTTTTAAATATATTGCGTTATGCACATTCAAGGGCTCGTACATGGTGCTTCAGCCCCAGTACCGATGAGTTTTATGCAACTCACAACTCATTCAAATATTACACCGAAGTTTTCATATTCTCTCACTTGCTGTGTGCAAACTACTAGTCATCCAGAAAAAACGAACAGGACCTCTTTGTAGGAAATTTAATGTAGTTATATTTTGTACTGGCCATCGTTTTCGATAGAGACTGGATTTCTGATTATTCAAGGGAAACGTACAGAAGTGACTTTCAAACGTGTTTTTCTTGAATAACTCGAAAACCGTGGCCTCCACTGAAAACGTATCCCAATACAAAATTTACTTACATTCAACTTCCTACAAATTTATCATCTTCATATTTTTCTGTAGAAATAATAGTAACAAGTGAGAGAGTATGAAAATCTCGTGAGTGGTTTCTGAATACATTGCAGGTTGCATGAAACGCTTCGGTAGCGGCAGCTGAATCACGCTGTATCATACAGCTATTTGGAAGATACTGTTAATTGTTCGATTACAACATTTTATTCAGAGTAAAATTCTATACGTTTTTAAAGCTAGTTATACACTGTATGAACAATTAAACCATACTTCTTCGGTCATATACCATCTTATACCTTAACACAGAAGGTCTTCTATAATGGAATATGCGATATGTGTAAAATAACTAGGAATATGTGATATATGAAAAATAACTAAATTTCCTTAATATCTTATTAATGTTATCTTCCTTGAAAATGGGAATTTCTTTTAGTCTCCAATATCTACGATTTCAAAATGTATTCGATGTGTAACTGGTTTCTATGCCACTTCCAGTTGATTTGATTTCACTCACTGATTACTGTGTAGAAGATTAGTAATATGTCAGACAGACTATTCAGAGTTTCGAGAAGATTTTTTGATTGCAGCGCTTTTAAATTTCAATAGAATCTCTGTCCCTAAGTATATGAGCATGTGGATATGTGTTTAGAAATAAAATAAACATTCTATTTGTATTTAAAAGTGTTGTAATCGGGAGAGATTTTAAAAGTGTACCTTGCAACACTTTTTCACTTTTGGAAAAACCTTACTTTTCCGGAATAATTTTTGTAATTTCATTAAACAATCTGCAGTGCACAGAAAGCGAATGCCATCATTTAAAAATGGAATGAGAAAATAAACTTCTATTACAGACCTGGCTAAAGCAGGCAGTCTGAAAAGTATTCGAAGGTGCAACGCTCTTCCCAACTAGTACTGAAGGGATTGCTCTTGATATTTGAGATGCTACATGTGGTCGTCATCTATCACACTCTATGCTTTTAAAATTCTATATATCATATGTCCATAATATTAGAAATGTTACATTTATGTCGTTGTGGGAGGGACGTACGGTAAGTAATGCATCACAATTTTTTTTCGGCAAGTTTCGGTTGAAAATGGGCGGAGTTTGTTGTGGGACGTCGTGAAATATTCGTCTTCCAGTCTCTAAAGCTTCATGAAGTTCTGATAGATGACCGTGTTATATGTAGCCTTCAAAATGGTGTCTGTAACAGAGGTGCGTTCCAAGCAGAGAGCTGTCATTCACTTTCTTTTGGCGGGAAACCACAGCATCGTGCATACTAATAGGCGATTTCAGAATGTCTACAGCGACCTGTCAGCGAACAAAAGCATGATGAGTCGTCGGGAGAGGCGTCTGTCGCCATTGCAACAATGTCACGATGCCACGCAAACCTGTCTGATTCCCCACGTATGGGCCGGTTGGACCTGTGACTCCTGCGATGTTGGAACGTGCGGACACTTTTATCCGAGGTGATCGACGGACCCAAAACACCTCGGTGCTCAACTGGACGTCTCTGTTGGTAGCGATGACACACTCGTCCATCAGCTGGGATACTCAAATGTGTCTGTGCGCTGGGTTCCTCGCTGCCTAACAGAGCCCATAAAGACCAACAAAGGACCATATGTGCGGAATTGCTTGTGCGTAACGAGGCTAATCGTGATAAATTCTGAACATTGTCACAGGCTGTGAAACATGGGTTCATCACTTCGAACCGGAACCAAAACGGTAATCCATGAACTGGCGCTAGCCGGCTGCGGTGGTCGAGCGGTTCTAGGCGCTTCAGTCCGGATCCGCACGATTGCTACGGTCGCAGGTTCGAATCCTGCCTCGGGCATGGATGTGTGTGATGTCCTTAGGTTAGTTAGGTTTAAGCAGTTCTAAGTTCTAGGGAACTGATTACCTCCGATGTTAAGCCCCTTAGTACTCATAGCCTTTTGAACCATTTGAACTGGCGCCGCACCACCTCTCCTCCGAAGAAAAAATTCGAAGCCGCACCTTCAGTTGGTAAAGTCAAGGCGACGGTCTTCTGGGACTCTGAGGGGCTTATTCTATTTGATGTCCCCCCTCACTGTGCAACAATCAAGACGGAAGCATGTTGTGCTGCCCTCAACAAACTGAAGAAACGACATCAGAAGTTCGTCGTCACAATAATGCAAGCAAACTTCCCCTTCTGTATGGCAACGCAATGCCTCACACACCCGAGAGGAACTCAAAGAGCTGTCCTTCCTCATTCACCCTACAGCCCGGGTCTCCCATTCCCCGACTTCCATCTGTTTGGCCCAATGAAAGATGCACTCCGCAAGAAGCAGTGCGTGGGTGATGGAGAGGTTTCTTATGGAGTAAATCGTTGGCTCCAGTAGACTGGCACCATGTGGCTACACAGGCGTTCCCAGTAAGGTGACGTAAGACCGTCGCATCGAACGGAGATTTCGTTGAAAAATATGGCTTTGTAGCCAAAAGAGTGGGAAATAATATGGAGAATTGGAACGCTGAATAAAACGAACTTGCTTTCAGAAAAAGATTCATCTACATGTACATCTACATGATTACTCTGCAATTCACATTTAAGTGCTTGGCAGAGGGTTCATCGAACCACAATCATACTATCTCTCTACCATTCCACTCCCTAACAGCGCGCGGGAAAAACGAACACCTAAACCATTCTGTTCGAGTTCTGATTTCTCTCATTTTATTTTGATGATCATTCCTACCGCTGTAGGTTGGGCTCAACAAAATATTTTCGCATTCGGAAGAGAAAGTTGGTGACTGAAATTTCGTAAATAGATATCGCCGCGACGACAAACGTCTGTGCTTTAATGACTTCCATCCCAACTCGCGTATCATATCTGCCACACTCTCTCCCCTATTACGTGATAAAACAAAACGAGCTGCCCTTTTTTGCACCCTTTCGATGTCCTCCGTCAATCCCACCTGGTAAGGATCCCACACCGCGCAGCAATATTCTAACAGAGGACGAACGAGTGTAGTGTAAGCTGTCTCTTTAGTGGACTTGTTGCAGCTTCTAAGTGCCCTACCAATGAAACGCAACCTTTGGCTCGCCTTCCCCACAATATTATCTATGTGGTCTTTCCAAATGAAGTTATTCGTAATTTTAACAGCCAGGTACTTAGTTGAATTGACAGCCTTGAGAATCATACTATTTATCGAGTAATCGAATTCCAACGGATTTCTTTTGGAACTCATGTGGATCACCTCACACTTTTCGTTATTTAGCGTCAACTGCCATCTGCCACACCATACAGCAATCTTTTCCAAATCGCTTTGCGACTGATACTGGTCTTGGGATGACCTTACTAGACGGTAAATTACAGCGTCATCTGCGAACAACCTAAGAGAACTGCTCAGATTGTCACCCAGGGGAACTCCTGATATTACTTCAGTTTTACTCGATGATTTGCCGTCTATTACTACGAACTGCGACCTTTCTGACAGGAAATCACGAATCCAGTCGCACAACTGAGACGATACCCCATAGGCCCGCAGCTTGATTGCATTACTTATTGAAAGGCCTAGGTAAACCTCGTTTGGCCAGGGAAATTCCATAAAATCTTCTCTGAGCTTTCCTTCCCTTCCATCACACATTTACGGGAGTGGGGCACGCTGAGAATAGGGTAAAGAAACAAAGATGTGATGTCTAGGACACAGTTTATGCCCCGTTCAGCGAGCGCAGCGCAGGAAACTGTTGCTAGTTCGTCCTCTTGCCGTCGTGAAGTCTACAGTCTTCGGGCAGTACCGGCTCCATTGTATAAGAGTGCTCCTAACACGGGCGGAGGCGACTCGCGAGTGGACGCGCAATCAATCGGAACAGTGTACGCGCCCGCTGGACGGCTATAAAATATTTCAGCCGGCCCTAACTTTGATTTAGTGCCCGAGGCGGGGTATGGGTGAGAGGCGGTGCTCACGCTACGTGTCCCTCCGTCCGTCCGCTATGAGGAACGGCGCCTGCTATGTAGGCCGCCCGCGCGCCTCGCTTTATGGTCGCGTCTCGTAAAAAGGGAACGCACGCCTCCCCTGTTCGAAACCCCATCGGCCAATTTAATTATGGGCGGATTTTCATCTTGGTGAGTGCCAATTCGTTCCTAATTGCTGCGCCCGTTACATTATGACGCCGCTCATTTGCCATAAGTGGGCAGTAGCTCACTAGTTCTGTGCGTGCCCGCGAGCAGATCTGGTGGCGTCACGATCCCGATCTGTTGATCGGAGAACTGGTCGTCACGTGAAACGTCACATTAATCTCTGGCGCAATTGGGTTTGTCACGCGCTGCGCTCGGATTAATCTCCAAATGGACAACGAAACACCTCCACCTGCAGTTGTTTTTTCTGAGTTTCGATGTCTCATTTGCACCGCGAAACAATACCAAGTGAGACACTTTAATCCTCATCGTACTCACCCTATTTTATGAATTTTCTTTGATTTGTTCATTAAATTAACTTCTGTGAAAATAATGATAAATTTAACACGGCTTGTTTTCTTCAGCGAGTATTTACCAGTTTCGTAACTGGTGATTCGATCTGGATTTGTAGACCTTAGCCTCGGCAGACATATATGAATTACGGATTCGTCTTATTTCGGAGGGTGTCGGGATCTCAGTAGTCTGATATCGAGTGAGATTTCTAAATTTTCATATTGAGATCCAGGTTCAGATCTATCATTATCTGTCGCAAACGGGATTTATTTCACAATGGTAGCGTATAGAGAGACTTTCGTGAAACGCATACTACAGTATTTCAGCCGTTTTAACGGATGTCTGAGTGTGCATTCTCGTCATTGAGAGCCGGCCGCTGTGACCGAGCGGTTCTAGGCGCTCCATTCTGGAACCGCGCGAACGCTACGGTCGCAGGTTCGAATCCTGCCTCGGGCATGGATGTGTGTGATGTCCTTAGGTAAGCTAGGTTTAAGTAGTTCTAAGTTCTAGGGGACTGATGACCTCAGATGTTAAGTCCCATAGAGCTCAGAGCCATTTGAAACATTCGTCATTGAGAGATTAATTGTAGTTTGATGCAAACGCCATTTAGAGTGACACCGCGTGACGGGAATAATTGGCAAATTACCTATACAGAACATCAATGGTTAACCTTCAATTAAGATAAACCTGGCAATCATTACTGTTTACCAGATATAGAAGCATGGAATCGGAATTTGGTTGCAATAATTACACGTCTGTTGTTTGAAACTGATACACAACATTTTATACCAAATAACCTACATTGCTATTTATACATGTCTTCCACCTCTCCGGCAGGCTATGAATGCCACGCCAAAAAACAGATCTTTTGAAGCTAGTCCGCAGCTCGTGGTCGTGCGGTAGCGTTCTCGCTTCCCGCGCCCGGGTTCCCGGGTTCGATTCCCGGCGGGGTGAGGGATTTTCTCTGCCTCGTGATGACTGGATGTTGTGTGCTGTCCTTAGGTCAGTTAGGTTTCAGTAGCTCTAAGTTCTAGCGGACTGATGACCATAGATGTTAAGTCCCATAGTGCTCAGAGCCATTTGAACCATTTTGAAGCTAACCAGTCAGCGAGCCATTTTCGTATTTCATACGAAATGAAGTATTGTTCAGCGGGAGCGTGTACCAGTGATGCAAATGGATGATAATCGGACGGAACCAAGTCTGGAAAATAAGCCGCATACCCTAGTATTTTCTAACTGAACGCCTCGATCGTTTCCCTGACCCATTTTGCTGTGTGTGGTGAGGCATTATCATGGAGCAATATGACTTTGTGTTGTCTTTATCCATATTCCTATCGTTTTTCTCGTAATGCTCGATTTAAATCGATCGTTTGCTGTTGGTGGCGATCAGTGTTAACCATTTCACCAGGTTTTAGCAGCTCATAATAGATGATACCCTTCTGACCCCACCAAACACAGAGCATTATCTTCTCTCCAAAAATAAAATAAAATAAAATCATAAAGATGGCTGAAGGTGTTTTCATTTTTTGTCAAGATAGTAAACGGCCGTCGCCCCAGAGACGTCCTGCTAGAAGTATGGACATACAAAAGCTTTCATATGTGGCGATTAGGCAGTGTAGCTTCAGAGAGCGGGGGTAAACTGTTGCCGTCTCGCGTGGTTGTGCTGAAATTTTCGTTTGTTAACGTTTTGTGATTGTTTGATCACATGCATTTTTTGTGTTGTTTTAAAGAATTTTTGTACTTCTTCCTGCTTCAAAAATGACGTTCGATGTTGAACTTTTCATCACTGAAGTAGAACGTCGTCCTGTAAATTGAGACTCAAGAAATGATTGCAGTAATAAGATCGAAAACGTAATACCTGGAACGAGATGTGTAAAAAACTTCTTCCTGACTTCGAAACTAAACGAATTATTTCTAAAGTTTTATCCAGCTTCAATCCATCTCTCTGGCGAAGGGATTTGTTTAGAACGCAACAGGCTCCAATTATGACTGCAAACAGGTTGTCCTTCACATTTAAAGGGTAATACACTAGCTACTTTCTGGATAGGATTCCTAAAGTGCACTCTGTGTAGCGGAGTGCACTCGATAACCTGTAATTATACACTTTTCTTTTGTTTGTCAAATTTCTTTTCCGCTGTACGGACGTTGTACACTGAAGCGCCAAAGAAACTGGTATAGGCATGCGTGTTCAAATACAGAGATATGTAAACAGGCAGTATAGGGCACTGCGGTCGGTAACGCCTATATAAGTCAACAAGTGTCTGGCGCAGCCGTTAGATTTGCTACTGTTGCTACAATGGCAGGTTATCAAGATTTGAGTGAGTTTGAACGTGCTATTAAAGTGGGCGCACGAACGATGAGACACAGCATCTCCGAGGTAACGATGACGTGGGTCTTTCCCGTAGGATCGTTTCACTAGTGTACCATGAATATCAGGAATCTGGTAGAACATGAGATCTCCGACATCACTGCGGCCGGAAAAAAATCCTGCAAGAACGGGACCAACCATGACTGAAGCGGATCGTTCAATGTGGCAGAACAGCAACCCTTTCGCAAATTGCTGCAGATTTCAATGCTGAGCCATCAACAACTGTCAGCGTGCGAACCACTTAACGAAACATCATTGATAAGGGCTTTCAGAGCGGAAGGCCCACTCGTGTACCCTTGATGACCGCACGACACAAAGCTTTATGCCTCGCCTGGGCCCGTCAACACTGACATTCGACTGTTGATGTCTGAAAACATGTTACCTTCTCGGACGAGTTTCGTTTCAAAATGTATCGAGCAGACTGTCGTGTGCGGGTATGAACACAACCTCATGAATCCATGGACCCTACATGTCAGGAGGGGACTGTTCAAGACGTTGGAGGCTCTGTAATTGTGTGGAGAGAGTGCATTTGGAGCGGTATGGGATCCCTAATGCTTTTAGATATGACTTTGACAGGTGACACGTACGTAAGCATCCTGTGTGATCACCTGCATCATTTCATGTCCACTGTGCATTCCGACGGACTTGGGCAATTCCAGCAAGACAATGGGACACCCCACACATCCAGAATAGCTACAGAGTGGCTTCAGGTGCACTCTTGTCAGTTTAAACACTTCCGCTGGCCACAAAACTCCCCAGACAGGAACATTATTGAGCATATCTGGTATGCCTTGCAAAGTGCTGTTCAGAAGAGATATCCACCACCTCGCACTCTTACGCATTTTTGGACAACCGTGCATGATTCATAGTGTCAATTACCTTCAGCACTACTTCAGACATTAGTCGTGTCCATGCCACGTCGTGTTTCGGCACCTAAAATGTCCAAATGTGTATGAAATCTTATGGGACTTAACTACTGAGGTCATCAGTCCCTAAGCTTACACACTACTTAACCTAAATTATCATAAGGACAAAAACACACACGCATGCCCGAGGGAGGACTCGAACCTCCAACGCGACCAGCCGCACAGTCCATGACTGCAGCGCCCCAGACCGCTCGGCTGATTCCGCGCGGCCTTCGGCACCTATGCGTGCTCGCGGGTGCCAGACACGATATTAGGCAGGTTTACCAGTTTCTTTGGCTCCTCAGTGTACGTTGTCTTGAAGAGGAAATGCTTCATCCCCGTAAAAGCAGAATGGACGAGGCTTACCTGAATCAGACAAGGCTCGAGGCTTTGGCAAATTTAACTCAACAACAGGAAAGCCTCAATAAGTGATCCTCCTGCTGAAGCAAACGAAAAACAGGTACATTTTGATATGCTACATTTCCTACCCTGTAACTGCCACTAAGGTCCGCCCCGATAGCTAAGTGGTTAAGTGCTACGGAATGTCGTGCAAAGGGGCCCGATTTCGATTCCCGGCTGAGTCGGAGATTTTCTCCGATCAGGGGCTGGGTGTCGTGTTGTCTTTATCATCTCATCCCCATCGACGCACAAGTCGCTGAAGTGGGGTCAAATCGAAGGACTTGCACCCGGCGATCGGTCTACCCGACGGAAGGCCCTAACCACACGATATTTCGTTCTACTGCCACTAAACTAACAGAGCTGGTAGAATCTGTTGCACATACTAATGAGGCAAAGGATTCGGGTGGTCAGGATGGAGGTACCTCCAATTTTCGTAAGAGACAGAGGAGGAGAAATTGTTTCACATATCTGCAGCAAACACCATCAAGAGATATTCATCAAGGCCTGTAGATGGTGATCCTAACAAGCAGTTTCTATTATCGTTATTAGAAGATAAGAAATATGTGGCACAGCATTTAAAAATGGACGCCAAATTTGAAATAATTTTAGTTTTGAGGAAGTACATCAGGCTTGCAGTTCACTACACTACTGTAATTTTCAGTTCACTCCACACATACCGTTATTTGTATACTAAAACCTACTCATAATTGTTCTTGCAGTCAATGAAACCCCAAATTCACCTATATTATCTGATTCATCAGTAGTCATTGACTTATTCTGTGGGTAGCGTAAATATTAATGAGTTGGTCAATGTATTTTAATATTATGCATCCGAAAATATTACTGTTAAACCTACCTTATATATATATATATATATATATATATATATATATATATATATATATATACCAACAGTCCTGCGATTGAACCGCGTGTCAGAAGCTCTGTGGCGAGAGCTGTCTGTGTATTTGTACGAGCCAGTTACGCAATGGATTCTGCTCAGGAATTTTCCTTTTTACTTCGTTATTGAAAAAAAATAAAGACGTCAGTGATGTCAACGTATGTACTGGTTTCAAGCATGTTAGTTACTAGAGATAAACTAGGGCATTACTTTACAATTGATAAGAAATGGAGAAAAAACTCAGCAAAATTCTTTAATTACTTCAAAATCCCTGCCACGTCTCTTGGTGAGTTATGTGCGGTGCTGAGGGCTAATCTGACAAAGGAAAGCAAGAAATGAGGAATAGTATATCACAAGAGGAAAGGCCAATGATTGCACTAAGGTAAATAAATGGCTTGTTTTACATACACATTTATTTTTAAGGTAGGTTTGATAGTAATTTGTTCTGATGTATAATACTAAACTACACTGAATCAACTTTTTAATATTTACGCTACCCAGAGAATAAGACAGTGACCACTGATGAATCAGATGACGTAGGTGGAAGTGAGGCACCGCGATTTGCCGTACTTGGACATGGATTGGATGCAAGAACAGTTATGAGTGTGGTTCAATGTACAGCTGCTGGTATCTAAGGAGTGATATGAAAATTACAGTTTTCTAGAGAACTATAAGACCTGCTGTACTTCCTCAAACTGACACTATTTCAAATTTAGCGTTTATCTTCAAATACCATGGCACAGATATTACATAATAATGACAAAGAAAATGCATATCAGCGTCATCTTTCTCAGGGTTTGATGAACGTTTTTTCTTTATGCTTGTTGCAAGTACCTGAAACTACTTCTGCTACCGTTTGTCTCTTACGAGAATTGGAGGCAACTCCATGCTGCACACCAGAATCAGCTGCCACATTAGTACGAGTGACACTTTCTTTCAACTCTGCTGGTTTACTGGCAATTACAGGTGATTGGAAGAGTTATCATATCAAAATATACATATATTTTGTTCGATTCTGCAGGAGAACCACTTTTTGAGACTTTTCTATTGTTCAGTTCTCTTAGTAACGCGCACGAATGTTTTCCCACTTCTTCTGCGACTGTGTAGGTGCAATAAAACAATATTCTCTTATTTCAGGTACCTTGCTGCAGGATGTACATGTACAGGGCTGTGTTATTGCTTCAAATGTGGTATCTCCATTGCGTCCAAAATCGTGCAAAACACTTCTCAGGCAATGGGGGATAACCTGTAAACCACTGGCATCAGAAAAGGTTCAATTAATATGAAAAAAGTTTGAACGCACGCTGATTTTCAAAACTATCTTGGCGCAATTCGGAGTAAGCGCGTAAAAATTGTTAAAGTTGAAGACAGTGGCTCTTTATACCACAACAACGAACACTTTTTTTCGGTGGTGTTACCAGCAGTTTGTGATGATTGCTATTACTTTACATTCGTAAACGTAGTTTCATATAGAAAAAGTGGAGACTCAAAAAATTATGAAAACAGTGACCTTCATTTAAAAAAATGAAAGGTAATAATTTACAATTTGACAAATCCTCGACCTTCGTCTGACTCAGATGAGCCTCTGGCATTTTCATGTTTCAAGCATTTGCTCTTGGAGACAACATGCAACGTTCCTACAGTGGGAACATTTAGCAGAGAAAAGTTTATAATTACGGGTTACCGAGGGAGCACGCCACTATGTAGAGGGCACATTTGTAATCCTATCCAACAAATGGCGAATATTTCATTGCCCTTTAAATGTGAAGGAGGACTTCTGTGCAGTAATAATTAAAGCATGTTGCGTTCTGTACAACTTTGTTCGCAAAAGAGCTGGATTCACGGAGGATAAAGCTATCGAAATACACTATGTGATCAAAAGTATCCGGACACTTGGCTGAAAGTAACTTACAAGTTCGCAGCGCCCTTCGTCGATAATGCTAGAATTCAGTAAGGTATTGGCTCACCCTTAGCCTTGATGAAGCTTCCATTCTCGCAAACATACGTTCACTCAAGTGCAGCGAGGTTTCTTGGGGAATGGCAGCACAATATCTTTGTCCCTCTCTATCTCTCGCACTGTCACAGCAAGTTACGCTGCATGATACATCATATACGTTACTCTTGTGGACGAACGTTTTTGGGCAAAAACAAACACGAGCGTTCACACAACACTATATCGGTGATTGTTTATGACGCTGTATTAATGTTCACTAGAGTATTAATGTCCACTATATTTCTTATGATATTTTGGGATTAGTGAATGAACGTCAAAAAGGAAATTATAGATTTGGGTGCATATACTGCTGACCAAGCCTCTGCTGCTTGAAAATTACTGATGCAGTTTATATGCATAGCTTACTTGCTTGCTTTTAATCATTTGTCGAGGATGGCATGAGATGTGATCAGAAACTTTTTTCATCATCACTCAAAGCTTCTGCCACCCGCCTTGGGATGTCTCAAACGGGTAATCTAACCATTCGGCCAAGCCCCACAAAAGAAAACCAAGGAAAACCTCGAGGTAGATTTACCATTCTCATATTTCTCATTTGCAAAGAAAATTAATTGAATTACAACGGGAAAAATATTTACAATATGGATATTTTGTTTGAATGGATTTAAACACTGTTCACAGAAGAAACACAACACTGTTAATCTTCTGTGTCTTGAGGTGAACGGTCGACGCGTTGAGAATGAGATTTTCACTCTGCAGCTTAGTGTGCGCTGATATGAAACTTCCTGGCACATTAAGACTGTGTGCCGGACCGAGACTCGAACTCGGGACCTTTGCCTTTCGTGGGCAAGTGCTCTACCAACTAAGTTTGGAAGGTAGGAGACGAGGTACTGGCAGAAGTAAAGTTGTGAGGACGGGGCGCGAGTCGTGCTTGGGTAATTCAGTTGGTAGAGCACTTGCCCACGAAAGGCAAAGGTCGCGAGTTCGAGTCTCAGTCCGGCACACGGTTTTATTCTGCCAGGAGGCTTCAGGTCGACTCGTTGGTTTACGTCCATCTACGATTCCCTTCTATCTGTCATCTCCGGGTAACTGATTGATTTCTATTCCCATTTCACCGTATCCTCGTGGGTATTATCATTTTCCGCATGTGGTTAACATGAAAATAAGTCAGTGCGAGTTCCGTGTAAAAGGTGTTTGATCTATGCTGAGCTGAAATAGAATCTAATCTAAAGTTCTTTCTAATTCTCCGTCTTGAATTCGAAATATTCGGAAGTCGTAAGGTGTTCTCCATTTCTATCAACAACCATAGAATGCACTATACACTAATCCAACCGGTGATGCCGTCTCAACTTATGCTCGTCATCTTTCAGATGGACTTTAACACTTGTTGATGTGCTTGTAACTGATCGGCAACAATTGACATTACATAATGTACATACACAGGTATGTCACAACAATAGTACAATTATAAAGACAATGTCCAAGTAATTGGCGTTTCTTTTAAACTGAGAACGGGTTATCCCTTCCGAACAGCATGACTTCAGCTCAGCGAGAAAAAAAAAATACATACATACACTGATATTGTCAAATTGACATAAGAAAAAAATTTCTTGCCATAGACAAGATTCATTTGAGTCACTATCCCATGGTCATTATGCATCGTGAAACCTGATTGAAGTTACTATCAAGTAAATAAAATTTTTAAAAAGAAATCTTTCATACTATAGATAAATTCTCTGCATACTAAAAAGAAAACTTATCTTTACAGTGGAAAACAAATACATAATGTCTGCAGATATCTCGTACATTATGCCTGAAAAGAAAAACTAACTCCTAAACTACAAAAAGAAAGAAACTATCCCAAATATGATCATATGTTTAATGAAAATTGTCTAATCAATATTATTTGATAAGAATAGTATCTTCAATCTTCAGAATTTTCAGTTATCATGAAATTCCTTTAACAAGTGATGAGGATACATTCCTTTCAGCTTTCCATTCTCCACATCCTTCAAAACATAAGTTCCTGGATTGGGTATATTGGTAATCAAAAATGGTCCTTGATACAATAATTGCCATTTTGTGTTCTTCCTCTGTATAAGTGAAGCCTCAGAATGAGGTTTTGCTAAAACTTGGTCTTTCACTTCATATTCTTTTATTTTCCAAGTCGATTGTCGAAATATATTTTCCTTTCCCCTTGCCTTGTCCATTATATTGAGTACAGATTGTTGTACTTTATTTTGTAGGCCTATTTTGTTAACAGCTACTTTAGGAACTGGTCGAATCTAGTCATTCTGTTCCTGTTTTCCAAACATCAGTTCGTATGGGGTGCATTCTGTCGTAGTATGTGACATATTGTTTACAATTTCCTGAAAATCGTCAAGATAATCGATCCATTTGGGTTGCTGGTTGTGGAAATATGTTCTCATGAGCCGGTTTAATTCACTAAAATTCGTTACACGGGATTGGCCGAAGGGTGGTACACTGATGTTAGAATTGGTTTTATACCACAACTGGTTAATGTTTGCCTCCAACGAAATCCAGTGAACATTGACCCATTGTCAGAAAGAATAGCCTCTGGTTTGCCTACGTTGACTATATAATCCTTGACCAGCTTCTTGGCTATGGATGCACCAGTAGCTGATTTCAACGGATGAAGTTTGACATACTTAGGGAATATATCAAGAAAAGCTACAATATATTTGCATCCTGCCCTTGATGATGGTAGAGGATCACAGACGTCGGCCAAAATGATTGACAGCGGTTTAGTGGGTATAATAGGATGTAGGAAATCTTTCACACAAATACTTCCTGGTTTGGCTAGCTAACAAATTTTACATTTCCCTAACTGTCTGTGTACTTTCCTGCGAATATTTGGGAAGTAGCAATATGCTTGAATCTTCTGAGCACACTTTAATACTCCAAAACGTCCCCAAGTGATGTGCGTGTACTAAATAAAGTCATTCTCATTCTTCTCTGGAATACACACCTTCCAATTATCTGAATCATGATGCCCTTCGAAAAATAAGACGTCGTCCTCTACTTTGTACAGTCTCTTCAGATCATCGTTTCAAGGGTTTGCTAAAGTTTCCTTTATTGAATGCCAACGAGGATCTTCATTCTGTAGGTTTCCCATGTTCTTACACATGGCAAGAAAATGTTTTCTATACATTCTATCAGTCATTATAAGAACTTTAAATTCGGACGGATTGTCTGTGATGTTGATATTTGACAAATCTGCATTAATAGAGTGGTCGTGAATGAAACGCCTGAAAAAAGAGACAACTCCGAGGAAGCCCTTTAATTGACTTTTTGTTGTTGGAACTATAAAGTTTTTGATTGCCTTTAGTTTCTCGGAGTCCGGTAAGATGCCTTTTTCATTTATATTTGTGTGAAAGATTTCCTACATCCTATTATACCCACTAAACCGCTGTGAATCATTTCCGTCGATGTCTGTGGTCCTCTACCATCATCAAGGGCAGGATGCAAATATATTGTAGCTTTTCTTGATATATTCACTAAGTATGTCAAACTTTATCCGTTAAAATCAGCTACTGGTGCATCCATAGCCAAGAAGCTGGTCAAGGATTATATAGTCAAGGTAGGCAAACCAGAGGCTATTCTTTCTGACAATGGGTCAATGTTCACTGGATTTCGTTGGGGGCAAACATTAACCAGTTGTGGTATAAAACAAATTCTAACATCAGTGTACCACCCTTCGGCCAATCCCGTGTAACGAATTTTAGTGAATTAAACCGGCTCATGAGAACATATTTCCACAACCAGCAACCCAAATGGATCGATTATCTTGACGATTTTCAGGAAATTGTAAACAATATGTCACATACTACGACAGAATACACCCCATACGAACTGATGTTTGGAAAACAAGAACAGAATGACTGGATTCGACCAGTTCCTAAAGTAGCTGTTAACAAAATAGGCCTACAAAATAAAGCACAACAATCCGTACTCAATATAATGGACAAGGCAAGGAAAAGGAAAATATATTTCGACAATCGACTTGGAAAATAAAAGAATATGAAGTGAAAGACCAAGTTTTAGCAAAAACTCATTCTGAGGCTTCACTTATACAGAGGAAGAACACAAAATGGCAATTATTGTATCAAGGACCATTTTTGATTACCAAAATACCCCATCCAGGAACTTATGTTTTGAAGGAAGTGAAGAATGGAAAGGTGAAAGGAATGTATCCTCATCACTTGTTAAAGGAATTTCATGATAACTGAAAATTCTGAAGATTGAAGATACTATTCTTATCAAATAATATTGATTAGACAATTTTCATTAAACATATGATCATATTTGGGATAGTTTCTTTCTTTTTGCAATTTAGGAGTTAGTTTTTCTTTTCAGGCATAATGTACGAGATATCTGCAGACATGTATTTGTTTTCCACTGTAAAGATAAGTTTTCTTTTTAGTATGCAGAGAATTTATCTATAGTATGAAAGATTTCTTTTTAAAAATTTTATTTACTTGATAGTAACTACAATCAGGTTTCACGATGCATAATGACCATGGGATAGTGACTCAAATGAATCTTGTCTATGGCAAGAAATTTTTTTCTTATGTCAATTTGACAATATCAGTGTATGTTTGTATTTTTTTTTTCTCGCTGAGCTGAAGTCATGCTGTTCGGAGGGGATAACCCGTTCTCAGTTTAAAAGAAACGCCTATTACTTGGACATTGTCTTTATAATTGTACTATTGTTGTGACATACCTGTGTATGTACATTATGTTATGTCAATTGTTGCCGATCAGTTACAAGCACATCAACAAGTGTTAAAGTCCATCTGAAAGATGACGAGCATAAGTTGAGACGGCGTCACCGGTGGGATTAGTGTATAGTGCATTCTATGGTTGTTGATAGAAATGATGAACACCTTACGACTTCCGAATATTTCGAATTCAAGACGGAGAATTAGAAAGAACTTTAGATTAGATTCTATTTCAGCTCAGCATAGATCAAACACCTTTTACACGGAACTCGCACTGACTTATTTTCATGTTAACCACATGCGGAAAATGACAATACCCACGAGAATACGGTGAAATGGGAATAGAATTCAATCAGTTACCCGGAGATGACAGATAGAAGGGAATCGTAGATGGATGTAAGCCAACGAGTCGACCTGAAGCCTCCTGGCAGAATAAAACCGTGTGCCGGACCGAGACTCGAACTCGGGACCTTTGCCTTTCGCGGGCAAGTGCTCTACCAACTGAGTTACCCAAGCACAACTCACGCCCCGTCCTCACGACTTTACTACTGCCAGTACCTCATCTCCTACCTTCCAAACTCAGTTGGCAGAGCACTTGCCCACGAAAGGCAAAGGCCCCGAGTTCGAGTCTCGGTCCGGCACACAGTCTTAATGTGCCAGGAAGTTTCATATCAGCGCACACTCCGCTGCAGAGTGAAAATCTCATTCTCAACGCGTCGACCGTTCACCTCAAGACACAGAAGATTAACAGTGTTGTGTTTCTTTTGTGAACAGTGTTTAAATTCATTCAAACAAAATATCCATATTGTAAATATTTTTCCCATTGTAATTCAATTAATTTTCTTTGCAAATGAGTAATACGAGAATGGTAAATCTACCTCGAGGTTTCGCTTGGTTTTCCTTTGTGGGGCTTGGCCGAATGGTTGGATTACCCTTTTGAGACGTCCCAAGGCGTGTGACAGAAGCTTTGAGTGATGATGAGAAAAGTTTCTGATCACATCTCATGCCATCCTCGACAAATGAATAAAAGCAAGCAAGTAAGCTATGCATATAAACTGCATCAGTAATTTTCAAGCAGCATAGGCTATGTTCGCAGTATATGCACCCAAATCTATAATTTCCTTTTTGACGGTCATTCACTAATCCCAAAATATCATAAGAAATATAGTGGACATTAATACTCTAGTGAACATTAATACAGCGTCATAAACAATCACCGATATAGTGTTGTGTGAACGCGCTCGTGTTTGTTCGTGCCCAAAAACGTTCGTCCACAAGAGGGGCATATATGATGTATCGTTCAGCGTAACTTGCTGTGACAGTGCGAGAGGGAGAGAGACCAAGATATTGTTTTTTAGTCTGTGGCGGTTAGCTCTCACATAATTATTCTTAGGATATATAGCTTTTGTTCTTGTTAAGAGTAATTTTACAACAAGAGAGCCATTCTTGTGATGTAAAAATCTACGCCATTGCGAGTTTTTGATTCACATTGTAAAATATATGTGTATATGGAAGGAAATCAGTTATTAGAACAATAAAATATTGTTCATTTCAAGAAGGTACGCGTTATTCTTCAACCAGCGTATACTTCTATTGTGATTTAATAATAAATACCAGCTTGAGAACAGTTCCGACGGGAGCGTTCAGTGCTAGTGAAATAGTTCGATGCTTCCTTCGGAAAAGAAGTCACTTCATGGATGACTCAAATCCACAATTGTACCTGGACATTTCTCAGAACTGAAAGCAATCTGATTGCTATGCAACAGAGCCCTGAAGAATATTTCTCCGTACTTTGGTTACCACCTTCAGCTCAACACGGTATCTGCAGCAGCTGGAGCAGATTTCTACAACAGCGGAAGCGTGTAACTGCTATCAGTTTCACACATCGCCCTGTATACGCTGTATGTATTTACCCACAACAGTGAACATACAGTTATCACACACATAGAAAGACAATACAAGGTGGTGTGGGAAACATTTCAGTATAAAGGTCCTGTAGAGCTAAACAGTAATTAGCCTAGTAGTAGTAGTAAACAAATTTTTTTTTCAAAGGAGCCTTTATAGTATCCGGACACCTGGCTGAAAGTAACTTACAAGTTCGTAGCACCCTCCATCGATAATACTGGAATTCAGTATGGTGTTGGCTCACCTTTAGCCTTGATGAAGCTTCAGTTCTAGCAGACATACGTTCACTCAGGTGCTGGAAGGTTTCTTGGGGAATGACAGCCCATTCTTCACGGAGTGCTGCACTGAGTAGAGGTATCGATATCAGTCGATGAGGCCTGGCACGAGGTCGGCGTTCCAAAACGTCCCCAAGGTGTTCTATGGGTTTCAGGTCAGGACTCCGTGCAGGTCAGTCCATTACAGCCGTGTAACCACTTCGTCATAGGCCGTGCATTATCGTGTTGAAAGATTCAATAGCCATTCCCAAATTGACCTTCAACAGTGGGAAGTAAATGGTTGCCTCAAACATCAATGTAGATCTGTGCTGTAATAGTGCCACGCAAAACAATAAGGGTTGCAAGCCCCCTACATGAAAAACACGATCACACCATAACACCACCGCCTCCGGATTTTACTGTAGGCACTACACACGCTGGCAGATGACATTCACCCGGCATTCGCCATACCCACATCCTGCCATCGGATCGTCACATTGTGTACCGTGATTCGTCACTCAACACAAAGTTTTTCCACTTTTCGATCGTCCAATGTTTATACTCCTTACACCAAGCGAAGCGTCTTTTGACATTTACCGGCGTGATGTGTGGCTCGACCGTGAAATCCAAGTTTTCTCACCTCCCGCCTAACTGTCATAGTACTTGCAGTGGATCCTGATGCAGTTTGAAATTCCTGTGTGATGGTCTTGATAGATGTCAGCCTATTACACATTACGACCCTCTTCAACTGTCGGCGTTCTCTGTCAGTCAACAGACGAGGTTTGCCTGTACGCTTTTGTACTGTACGTGTCCCTTCACGTTTCCACTTCACTATCACATCGGAAACAGAGGATCTAGGGATGTTTAGGAGTGTGGAAATCTCGAGTACTGGCGTATGACACAAGCTAAGCTCCTCATTCTCCTCTCTCACGATGTCTAATGACTAGTGAGGTCGCTGATATGGAGTACCTGGAAGTAGGTGGCAGCTCAATGCAGCTAACATGAAAAGCATATATTTTTGGGGGAGTCCGGATGCTTTTGATCACGTAGTGTAATTGGTACAGAAGAAGTACCATGCCTATAAGTATCTGATATGATGTGAATGTACGAGACATGTTCCAAATTATTTTTTTAGCACTGAGGGTTCTTTCTGTTCATTGACACAAATGAACAAGATATGTAATGTATTCTACTAAGAAATAAACAAAACGGTACACACCACATTAGATTCTTCGGATGCAGTTTTATTTTCGAAGTCAGAAACAATTTTTTTTACACATCTCTTCCCAAACATTAGGTTTCTCCATCTTGTTGCTGTAATCCTAATTTGCTGAATCCCAGATTACACGACGACGTTGAACTTCAGTGATAAAAAGTTACGCGTTCGAAGTCATTTTTGCAGCTGAAAAGAGGACAAAATTCTTTAACACGACACAGAAAATGCTCTTGATTCAACAATCACGAAGCGCTAACAAACGACGAACGCAGAAGGACGACGCTAAGCGGCGACTGTTAACCCTCTCCTCTGTAGCCGCGCTGGCAGATTTCCACGTGTGAAACTGTCAAACGCAGTTGAATCGTTGCGTGTGGACAGCCGGTCGCGTTATCAAATCGTCAGTGCGTTGCGGGTCTTTGGGAACTGCGTGTTACATGAAGAATGCGGCTCAGCAGCGCGGGCAAGTAGCGCGACCAAATCTCCAGTGTGTGAAGGCAAGCGTACTATACTCGCTCGTTGCAGTGATTGAACCACGCCGCTGAATCGTCGCGATGAAGTCGCCAGTGTCAAAGCAACCTCCTTAACTACCGATGACATGACTCGCCCATGTGTTAGTGGGTAGCGAAACCATGCAACCACGAGGTGGACGCACATCTTTGGGATCGGTTGCAGACTGGCTCAAAAATGTTTATTGTAGTGTTCGTCCCAAGTTCTCCAGAAACTGCGTTATCGAGTTACAAGACGCAGCGATTGACAGAAGCTTCCAGAGACACCCACAAGGCCACAAGGCCACGAAGAAGATGGAAGAGGACCTCCATTTCGATCTAGAAGGATTTCTGTATGCTCCAGGAATCGCTGACTAAAGGCATTTTTAGCTTAAGTATTAAATACGTAACCCAAACCTTTAAACGCGTTTTCCTCGAAACCGCATTTTTCAAATTGGCGGAAACGTAACTTCAGGACGATACATACGATTTTGATCAGTATTTGATGCCGGAAATCTAAATTGAATTCTGTATCAGCATACGTACCCGTTTTGCAATATATTTGAAAGTCTATATTCGGTGCACCCTTTGTATTGGTGCGTAGGAAAAGCCAAGGATAACCGCTGTAAGCGCCCGCAAAAAGATGTATTTTGCTACCCCGGAAGGCGAGAACAAATGATAAAGACCGCATTCAATTTTTTGTCACATTATGTCTTGAGTTCTCATAGAGACAGGACGTGTTTAAATATGAGATGCGTGTAGTAGCTTTCACGGTATCTGAATAATAATTTCTCTCAGTGCAAAAATATGAGACTCTTTTATTTTCCTCCGCACACCACGAAAAGGTCATGTCACACCTGCTGCCTGTATATGAGGAAGAAGTCCGATAAATGAAAATTACATTACGTACACGGTCAAGAATGAGAAGTTTTACGGCGGCGGAAGAAGAAGCACCTAACAGAAGTGTGTAGGTCTCGAGAACATGGAAGTAAGTTCAACTTAATACGGACTCAAAGGAGAGAAGATATAAAGTTTCAGAGTTTGGTAATTAATTGAAAAACAAAATAATTGACCTTTGGTTACAAAAAAAATTAACTTCCTTATTAGGCATTTTTGTTATTACTAAAAAGAAAAAAATTTGCACCCCTTTATCTCGATTTTCTCTCAACACGCCACCAATCTGATAGAACTTGATATTTTTCAATTGTCCTATGTACACTGAGATGACAGATGTCATGGGATACCTCCTAATACCGTGTCGGACCTAGTTTTGCCCGGGGTAGTGCAGCAATTCGACATGGTATGGATTCAACAAATGACTGGAACTCCCCTGCAGAAATATTCAGCCATGCTGCTTCTGTATCCTCCCATAATTGCGAAACTGTTGCCGGTGCAACATTTTGCGCACGAAGTGACTTCTCTATTATGTCTTATAAATGTTCGATGGGGTTCATTACGAGAGATCTGCTTGGGCAAATCATTCTCTCCAATTGTCCAGAATATTTTTCAAACCAATTGCGAACAATTGTGGTCTAGTGACATGGTGCATTGCCATCCATAAAAATTTCATCTTTATTTGGGAACATGAACTTCATGAATGGCTGAAAATGGTGTCCAAGTAGCCGAACATAGCCATTTCTAGTCAATTTTCGGTTAAGTTGGGCCAGAGGAACCAGCCCATTCCATGTAAACACAGTCCACATGGAGCCACCACCAGCTTCCGCAGTCACTCGTTGGCAGCTTGGGTCCAGCGCTCCTTGGGATGTGTGCTACACTCAGACCCTACTATCAGCTCTAACCAATTGAAATCTGGAATCTGGTTATGCCACGGTTTTCCAGTCATCTAGGTTCCAAACCATATGGTCACGAGCCCACGAGAGGCGCTGCAGGCAAAATCGTACTGTTGCGAAAGGCCCTCGCGTCGTTCGTCTGCTGCCATTATCTGTTAACGTCACATTTCGGCGCACTGTCCTAACGGACAGGTTCGTCGTACGTCCTGCGTTGATATCTGAGGTTCAAATGATAGAGCACAGTAATCAGCCGTCCTCTTCTTGCAGGTTTTATTCGGCAAATCTAGATTGCAGCAAGTGCCCAGCCACAATCAGTGTACCATGGCTTGCGTAATGGCTAGGCACTACCAGAAATCTAGATTTGCTGATATCATTTGAAAGTCTTATCACAGTCGCTGAGTGCACTCACAGTCCTAATGGAAGGTAACCTGATTTCTGAGGTTATTTCACGCTGTGTTACTTGTCTGTTAGCACTGACAACTCTACGCAAACATCGCTGCTCTCGGTCGTTAAGTGGAGGACTGTGTTGTCCGTGATGAGAGATGATGACTGAATTTGGTACTCTCAGCACACTCTTGACACTGTGGAACTGCGAAAATTGAATTTCCTAACAATTTCCGAAATGGAATCTCTATGTGTCTAACTCCAACTACAATTCCGCATTTAAAGTTTTAATTCTTGCAACTGGCGGCCGAACTTCCCAGGCTAGGAGCCTCCCGACCAACGATGCCATATGCTCATTTCATTTCCAATTACCTGAGTACGAACGACAACGTGCCAATGCACGGCCCTTTTATACCTTGTGTACGCGATACTACTGTCATCTGTATACGTACATATCGCTATTCCATGACTTTTGATACCTCATTGTATACTGATGCAAAATATATTGAGAAAAAAATACAAAATTATATTGTCACAGGTCCAGTAGCAGGGCTTCTGGCTTTCCCGCTTTGTGGCGACTAGTGTTCCGGTTACAATAGGTCCTTCTACCTGGTACAGCAGTCACAGGGAGAAGCCGATGTAAACACAAAAATTATTTCTTAAAGAAAAAGTGTAAGGAATAAACATGAGCCGTGCACGGCTCGTGTTCATGCCGTTTATTGTTTGTCATCTTCTCTCACGGTACTGCCTCCTCGTTTTCTTATTGCATTTCTGGCGTCACTAACTTCCTGTCTTAACTGCCCGCGAGTGTCAGCAACAGCTCTTATCGATAAGTGCACTCTCGTACCATCTCTGGAGCGACCGGTAGTATTTCCGGGCCGTCGTGAGATGGGAGTTCATGGACATTCGCGCGCCGGAGATCATCGCCATCAGTGTCTCGTGTGTGCCGTCGTGTTTAGTGTTCAGTGTTCACCGTCACACTCCATCGTTCACCAGTGCCATCGACATCTTCAGTGTTTGTGCTTCGTGTCAACAGTTTGTAGTGTGGATTGTAATCGAGTGTGAACGGCTTCATGTTTTTTTATGTTCATGTGTCTGCCGTTTTTTTCCCGCCGTTTTGTTCCAACCCATGTGTCTTCTCTGTTTTATCATTGTAATATCTTTGGCTGAAGAGCGGCGTATTGTGCTGCTGCCAGCCTACCTGTTATACTGGTATTAAATTCACAATAAAGAAAGAAAAAAGAGTTGGGAGTTCAGTCGGAACGCAGCAGCAGTCAAGTCGGACACGGAGCGCCAGTGAGGTGCGGACAGCCAGTGCTCGTCGACCACTAGCGACACACATGAACAGTCCGACGGAAGGAGTTTGGAGCGCGACGACCGTTGGTTGGTCGTTCGGTTGGCCGTCTCATCGGCCGACGTGTATTTGGTCCTTTGACCGTTTCTGGGCCTAGGCAGTCGGTCGGTTGGCGCAGACCAACTAAGAGGTCCCTGTCGCGCGGAGTGGGGCTGGAGCCGCTGGTGGCGTGCACGTGCGTTTGGAGTTGTGAGGCGCTTCTTGCGAGGGTTACGAAGTTCACCGATCTTGGCATCTAAAGCTGAGTGCTCACGTAACCTACTATCAAGCCTCAACTGCTATCAGTTTTCTTCGGTTGATCTGGTTGTTGCTTTCTGCGAGATCCCCGCGAGCAACAACGTTTCTGATTTGAAGTCAGCTAGAATTGCAGCCGTTTCCTTGGATGGGATTCGACTTAATTTAATTCACTCACTAAGTGCACCAGCGGTATCTTCTGCCTTATAGCCGTTATTGCTCCAGTTATCTACCCTGGGCATTGACGTAGTAGCCCGCATCTCGTGGTCGTGCGGTAGCGTTCTCGCTTCCCACGCCCGGGTTCCCGGGTTCGATTCCCGGCGGGGTCAGGGATTTTATCTGCCTCGTGATGGCTGGGTGTTGTGTGCTGTCCTTAGGTTAGTTAGGTTTAAGTAGTTCTAAGTTCTAGGGGACTTATGATCACAGCAGTTGAGTCCCATAGTGCTCAGAGCAATTTTTGAACCATTGACGTAGTTTTTGGCAGTGTATTTTCTTCGTCGTGTTGTTGCTGTCCAGCAGGGCGTGCAGTTCGACAGCTGAGGTGTGTTGGTAGTTTTGGGCGTTTATTCTGACTTTGCTGGATTATTGACGTCTTGATGTCGTTTTGCTCGTCGGGTGGAGCAGAACTGATTTTGTTGGTTGGTTTGTCGGCTCGCTTTCAGTTGGGATGCCTTCCGATTAAGAGGCTGTCGGTGTGGCTGCCTGCCTCACCTAAACGTGCGTTCGTGTTACTTCCCAGGCCGATCCTTGGAATCTTCTGAGCGCCGGTCCTCGTGTTTTACATAGTGATTTTCTTTTAGTCTTAACTACTCTGTGTGGCCTTCAGCCGAATTTTAGCTTATTAAAATTGTAAGGTTTTGTTCTCTTTAGGCCTTAGGCCGAGAAATTTTTTTCTCCATAGTGTGTGGCCTTCAGCCGAGATTTAAACTCTCTTAAACTGAAAATTCAAAATATTTCTCTTGCTTTTAAGTCTTAATATTGTTATTTTTTTGGGTATGAGACCGTCAGCCGAGTTTGCATGAAATGTTTTAAGCTAAGGCCGTCAGCCTTTTCAAATTGAAAGCCCTTCTTCCTAGGCCTTAAGCCGTAAAATTGCTTTGACGTGGTGTGTAGGTTTCAGGCGAATTTTAATCTCTCTTAAATCAAAATTTCAAAATTTTTGTCTTGCCCTTATGTCATAAGATTGGTATTCTTTAGTATGCGGCCTTCAGCCGAGTTTTAATCTCTCTTAAACTAAAAATATAAAACCTTGGTATTGCCTTAAGTCATAACATTGTTATTCTTTAGTATGAGGCCTTCAGCCGAGTTTGCATGAAGTGTTTTAAGCTAAGGCCCTCAGCCTGTTAAATTGAAGGCGCTTCTTCCTAGACTTCAAGCCGTTAAATTGTTTGGTTGATATGCAGCCTTTATCCGGGTTTCATCCTATTTAGAACTAACAATGAAAATCTTTGTTTAGGCCTTAAGCCGTAACACTGTTCTTGCTTAATGTGTGGCCTTCAGCCTATTTTACTGAAGTAAAAAAAATTTTTTTGAAAGAAGTGAAACTTCAGAAGAACTCCTGTACCTCAATCCCTTGCTTAGGCCTTGGGCCCTGGATTTTCGTATGTGGCTTTCTGCCGATTTAAATCAAATCAAAGAAGGTCTTTCTTTAAAACATTGCGAGTTTTTAATTCTTGCTTATGTTATTCTGTGTTTTAACTAATAAAATTATATGGTGAGTTTAACTGTCAGTATCTTATTTTGGCCCCTTTCCACAAATATAACCTCACCCGCTCTGTCCTGTTAGACCAGGGATTTCAAAACCTATATCATCAGATTTAGCATTACGTTTTATTATCGCTATTTTGTCGAAAGTCGACATGTTGAGAAACGTGGCTGTTGTACTTAAGGTTTATAATTTATATAAAAAACAGCTACCAGCCACATGTATGGTTTAAAAAGGTTTATTATCTTCAGACCATGGTCTGAAGATAATAAACCTTTTTAAACCATACATGTGACTGGTAGCTGTTTTTTATATAAATTATAAACGTTTTATTATACTTAAAAAATGTTATGAACATCACCTGTTTTTCATACATCCAATGAGGGCAACTCACTTAAGGCTAACAGTGAGATGCGAAATGATCACGTAAAATCAGTATTACAAAAGGCGATTGCAAGGCTTAGGTTTGCTGGAAGGATTCTGCGAAAATCTAGTGCCTCCATAAGGAAAATGTCATGCAAGACGTAAATGCGACTTTTTGTAGATTGTTGTTACAGTGTTTGGAGTTCAGTGCCGAATTCAGCCACGTAACTGGTGCGTTTACCCCACACAAATGTTTAACAGAAACAGTCATAAAGCTCAAATGGGTATCTTTGGAAGAAAGATGACGGAGTTGTCGCAATATGGCGATGGGCAAATTTAGAGAACCTGTAGTCGAAGAAGACTTTGTAACCATTATATACGTAGCGTAGGGGCCATGAGACTAAATGAAGGGCGTTTAGGACACGTACAGAGGAATATAGACATTAATTTTTCCCTCGTGAATGAAACAGGAAAGAAAATCGATAAAACTTGTACTACTTGACCCTGCACTCCACAGTGACGTGTGGAGTATGTAGTAAATTAGATGTTAAAGTAGACTGCAAAATTTTTATCGGCCGGGGGGAACATTGAATCTGGAGTTCGTTTAAAGAACCGGAGATGGCGTTAAACGACTTGGGCGCTTGCGGCTGTATTTACTTTGGCATCTGCCCCACTCATTAATTTGGCGCAGTCTGGGGGAGGGAGGGAAAGAGGGAGGGGCTACTTACGTGGTCCTGAGCCGGCTTTGACTTACCCGATCCTTTTTTCTCCAGCGGCGGCGAGGGAAAGTGCTAGAGCCCGGCCTTACAGGAGTATTCCGCCCCACATACACTGCGTTCCAAATTTTCCGTTGCACTCTTCCAGAGCTTGTAAGAGATACAGAGTAGTTACACTTTTATACGAGAACGCATTTGCGGAAATAGTTTCCGTGTTATATGGAATACGAATTGATTCATGTTTTTACATCTTGCGCTAATATACATGTTTCGTACGTAGTGTGATATAATTGCCATTGCTTATTGAGTTCCAAGCATAAAAGAACTACTGCATAGGTAGCGTCAGTACCTGATTCTTGCAGACTGCGACGTCTTTGGCTCATAACTACATTTACGTAAATTATAATGCAATGTCGACTCCACAAAACGTATAGTTCTGTCATCGAACTTATTTTCTAGTTATTTCATGCTTTGCCACAATACCAAACACACTAAATACATGTACACGTGTTCCTGTCTATGAAAGAGTTCCTTATACACCTCCAACTCTGTTTCCTGTAAATGCCATAGTATCCTAATATTTATTTCATAACAGAAAGACACTAACTCCATGGTTACATAACAGGCTTGTAGGAGACTGCCTCATTAAAGTGATCCATGTTATTTGGTAGGTAGTGTTGCATAATTTTGAGTGCATCACATGTCACGGTGATTGTGATATTGCAGACGACGCTGACTGATAAACAAGTAGTTGAATGCTACTAAGTGGAAACATTTTAAACAATATCGTCACATTAAAACATTAATTACGATACTAATATTCACCATAACAAAATTCCAAGACCAGAAGCAACGTCTCTAGAAACCTAGCTTTGCTCATAGACAGACCTCAAAATTAGAAAAGCCTTTCTCATCAACGATGACTCCAGCCCATCTTGCTTTCATACAATGCTGGTCCACCATGGACCCACTAATCACACGTGGAATGCTGATTTATTCCGGCAGACGGAACGATGAATGTTCAAAGTTTCATCCCCCATTTCTCCAGAGGCCAAAAACGCCCTCATAAGTAACGATACGTGATCGAAGAATGCAAAAGCCCTCTCACCTGCCTCCGTTATAAACCAACCTATTCCTCAAAAAACATCCAAACGTTCCCTCCAGTCTTGGAGGTAACACCTGCAGCAACATCGTCCGATAGCTTCTCGAAGTGAGGCTGTAAGTCCGCACAAGCCAAACTGGAGCTCGTAGTTCCTGTCAGACGATTGACAGCCCTCTTCGTCCTAACTACTGTCTCCGTTCACCTCAACATTGCTGAAGAAATCGTAAGATTCCTGACCGCTGGTCTTCAAAAATTCAGCCGTTCCAAAAGCCACGCGTCCTGCAATAAATACGAGTATCTCCTGTCGCCCATTATGTATTTCATCTCAAAGATCAAGCTACACACCCCTGCAACCAAGTTTATTTAGTTTCCATCGCCTCTTACAAACCTCACCCACCCCAGGCCCCTCCTGCATCCTGTATAGTGCGACAGCATTATAACGAGACGTAAAAGAATTAATGACATTTAGCTGCTAGTGGACATTGATTTACATCAATGAGGAAATTGAAAATTTCCCCTGGACCAGGATTCGAACCCGGTCTCCTGCTCACTAGGCAGGTGCTCTGACCACTAAGCCATCCGGACACAGCGGTCATAACAACTGCGTGGACTACGCTAGCACGCCTCCTGTCAGACCCAAATTCTCAACTTATCCACACACTAATTACGCAGTGCCCCTGCCCATCATCCTCATTACTCGCGGCATTTCGCCGATGCCCCTAAGAATCAGAGCGTTGTGTGCATCTGCAGCCTCGCTTTAACTATATCTATGTGGTTTCTCTTCTTTGGGAACAATCACCACATATATACCACTACAACATTCTTTACGGAATATCCTTTCCCTATCAAGAAACAAACCTTTAATAATTCTTTATTTAAATTTCTGTCACAGCTGCGTGTAGCTTATACCGGTGACTAGTTTCAAACACAGTCCTGATTTTCAAACCAGGCCAACACAACACTGCAGTAGCAAAACACATGCAATGAAAATAATATTAACATGATAAAACGTGCACAGTTTTTAACAGTGCAATTACGTTTCTTTTTATTTTAACATACCTGCACTAAAAGCATTTATCAAAGCAAAATGTTGGAGCTACATAAAAAAGATCTTGATTTATGCATACCTTCCCCCAAAATCAAATTCATGCCTTTATCCTCTAAAGAAATTTCCTTCTAACTTATCAAACCATTTAAACTTCCCCTACGGAATATACTATACCCTTTAATCCAAAAGCCGTGGTGCTTGGCGGATTTTCTGTTCGTTATTGGAAGAACATCAATCTGACTCCGGAGTGGCCGTGCGGTTCTAGGCGCTACGGTCTGGAACCGAGCGACCGCTACGGTCGCAGGTTCGAATCCTGCCTCGGGCATGGATGTGTGTGATGTTCTTAGGTTAGTTAGGTTTAATTAGTTCTAAGTTCTAGGCGACTGATGACCTCATAAGTTAAGTCGCATAGCGCTCAGAGCCATTTTTGACTCCACTATATGCTGGAGTAGTTCAGAGGTTCAGCTCTAAGTGTTTTGGCGTGCTATAATAATATAGGCGGAACAAGTGTGTACAGTACGGAAGGGAGAGTAATAGGGGATGGGGATGATGAGGTCCTACATAAGTAATGACACAGCTAATGGTTAAAATTTGGAAAAGTAAGGTGAGGATGAGGTGCTTGGCCAAGCACCATTAACCATTAGCTGTGTCATTACTTATGTATGACCTCATCATCCCCATCCCCTATTACTCTCCCTTCCGTACTGTACACACTTGTTCCGCCTATATTATTATAGCACACCGAAACACTTAGAGCTGAACCTCTGAAGAACTCCAGCATTGGTGTTTGCAAACTGGGATCCTCGAAACTGCCAGACTACCGACCCCATGGTATACTCCATAGAACACTGTTGCAGAAACATCGGAAACACCAAGCCAAATTTAAACGAATTCAAAATTCCCAACATTGGCCCTCTTTTAAAAAAGATCGAAATTTAACGCGGACTTCAATGCGAGATGCTTATAATACGAGGTTTGGAACTTTAATAGTGGCAACTATTTATTTACAGCTCGCACAAAATAGATACGTGCTTCAAAGTTTTGCTGACCTTCAAAGTAACCAACATTGTGTATAGCCCGTTGCCAGCGATGTGAAAGTCGTAGGATACTCTTGGCAGTGACAGTTGTTCTAACAGTTCGAGCGTCGCCGTCTATTGCCCGACGAATTTGTAGCAGTTCTGAAGCGCATGCCGTGAAGTGTTTCCTTCAGTTTATAAATCGAGTTGAACGTACGAGGGCTTAAGTCAGGGGAGTGCAGTAGCTGGTACGGTACTTAGCAGCCCCAACAGTCAAACAAATCAGTAACAGCTTGCACTGTACGTGCTTGAGAATTGTTCTCCAAAATGATGGTCAGTGTCATCACTTCTGTCTCTATGCCGTTCATTTTTGAAACACAACCTACGACCAGCTTAGAAACAGAAGTGATGACACTTTCTGCAGGAACTGACCATCATCTTGCAGGACAATGCCCAAGCACGTACAGTGCAAGATGTTACTGATTTGTTTGACTGTTGGGGCTGATAAGTGCTACCCACCTACTGCACTCCCCTGATTTAAGCCCTCGTGAGTTCTACTCGATTTCTAAACTGAAGGAAACACTTCACGGCATTCACTTCAGAACTGCTACAAATTCGACGGGCAACAGACCGCGCCGCTCGAACTGTCAACACAACTGACACTGCTAAGAGTATCTTAAGATTTCCATATCGCTGGCAACGGGTTATACACAATGCTGGTGACCACTTTGAAGGTCAGTAAAACTTTGAAACACGTCTCTATTTTGTACGAGTTGTAAATAGTTGCCACTATTAAAGGTCCAACCCTCGTGGTTTCCAGAACGAAACTTCATCTCGAAACCTGGCAGAAAATCCAATGAAATTCTGGACGTATGTGAAGTATGCTAGCGGCAAGACACAATCAGTGCCTTCTCTGCGCGGCCGGCCGGAGTGGCCGAGCGGTTCTAGGCACTACAGTCTGGAACCGCGCGACCGCTACGGTCGCAGGTTCGAGTCCTGCCTCGGGCATGGGTCTGCGTGATGTCCTTAGGTTAGTTAGGTTTAAGTATTTCTAAGTTCTAGGGGACTGATGACCTCATAAGTTAAGTCCCATAGCGCTCAGAGCCATTTGCTGCATAAACACCACCAAGAGCAGCGCAGAGGCGACCTCTACGGTAAGTTCCCACTAAATGGTCTTTCTCCCTGACTTCTTATAATCAAAGTTAGTTGCTCGCCACAAAAGTGAAAAATAATGTCACCACTTGCCACGCGGTTTTGTTAACATTACGGGCGGCACACAAACAGTTATTTCCGCGAAATCTAAGCGATCCAGGACGGTGTGCAGTCCTCGCGAGTTCACTTCCTATTTGTTCCAAAAACATGCATTTAGTTGGAGCCTAGCTGTGATGTGATCCGAGGCAGCGCGTAAGCCGGCGTTTGACTTACGTGGACCGTTAGGTAGCCGGCTGCGAAGTGAAGTCTCGTTGCCTCTAAAGCCGTATTGATGTACGGACGCAGCGGACGGCTGAAATGGACACCTGCCGTCATCCGCTCTATGCCCCGGTAGTAATTTCCAAATTGCCGCTTTCTCGAACACATATTTTATAACACTGTCGTGCATTAACACAGAATCTTCGTAAATTTTGTATGAATGGAATGAAGTTGGCTGTAACCACAGAAAAAGTTTTAGCTCGCCTGCATTTAAACTGTGCTGTATAGAATTTTTAGAACGGAACTGACAGTAGAACATGACCTCTGAACTACAACTTCAAGATATTTTGTATTGATTGTTATCAAAGTCTTAAACTTGTTATAGCTCTACTATTTAATGGGTTTCATCAGATACTATAAACAAAACCTTCTATTATTAATACACATGATACTTAATCTATTACAAATAAGGTCGGTTTTGTTCCAAATTTAGTATTCAGTAAATTACTAGAATACTATTACAGGTAGCCTGGTGGAATCACGTAGTTACTGTTTTTATATCGAACTGAAGCTTCATACAAATTTTCATATTTCTAAGTCTAATCTTTAATGCCGTTAATGTTTTTGTAGAAAGACCAATTTTGAGCAAAATATTGCTCCGATCAAGTTGAAACTTGTAACAGTTGATTTTAACGTACATTTGCACATTCTGGTCAATTTTTGGATTTCTAGCTTTATTATTTAGCGCCACCTATTTCTTCTTAAAAGAATGGAAAGACAACATCTGATCACTCGAAGATTTGACAATTTAAACATTAATAATCTGAAATATATGTTGTCAAAATCTGGAAAAGCAACTTTAATTTTTGGTTTCATTCTTAAATTATGGTGCAATACTTGTATGCTACGCACAGTCGCGTTATGACGACTTGGCGCTACTAGCAGTGAACTGGGGCAAGCCGTGGCACACTCGCTGGCCTCTGTATCTCGCAAATGAACAGCGCTTGTTACGCCACAATGGGTTTCCATCTACAGTTTATTTTTCTTTTTTGTACCAAAAAATATCAAAGACTGTAGAGGGTTCTTCTGTATACGAAAAATATTGGAGATTGTAGAGGCTTCCAGTGAGAATGGAAACCTGTGTCCAAAACTGTCATTCACTGAGGCAACATGATATCGAATTCATAGTAGACAAGGCCTTTCTATGCATCATCTAGCTCGATCTCCCCAACTGGTGATCGTGGCAGCCGGTCGCCACCACTGAATAACAAACATCACTGCGAGACGTTCCACTTACTATCCGTCAGCATACAAAGTCACGTTTGCTGCCGAAGGGGTTGCCTAATGGCAGGCGCCAGCGCCTATAACATCAATTCTCTGTAGCGTCACTGGATGATGTTTCCAGACATGGGTTGTTATTGTCGATTCACTCCTCAAGACACACCCTACAACACCTCGAAGCTTGTCACAAAGTTTCTGGTCACCCTCTATACTACTAAATGGCTGAAACAGTCATCTGCCGGCCGAAGTGGCCGTGCGGTTAAAGGCGCTCCAGTCTGGAACCGCAAGACCGCTACGGTCGCAGGTTCGAATCCTGCCTCGGGCATGGATGTTTGTGATGTCCTTAGGTTAGTTAGGTTTAACTAGTTCTAAGTTCTAGGGGACTAATGACCTCAGCAGTTGAGTCCCATAGTGCTCCGAGCCATTTGAACCATTTTGAAACAGTCATCTGCTCATTCAATTGCAGCTGAAGATCGACTATCTAACAGCTTCCAGAGGTAACAAAAATTTGATTTTCCGTGTTTCATATAATTACTGATCGAATTTAAAATTTTATAATACTATTGTAATATACTGATTAAGAGGTGCAATTTTACTTTAAATGAGTAATGCAATTAGTCGAGAATTAAAGTTAGAAACTGTGTAAACGTCTTGAGGCAGCATAACTCGCATTCTGCAAATTGCCAAGACTATATTCATCCAGTATTTGAGCTCTCAGCACATTCCAGCGAACTTTACACACAATTTCAAACCTTTTCAACACTATTTCTGACTGACAATCCCCTACAAAATAGTGACACAAGTTTATCAATTACTACATTTTCGCAATTCAAACAGAAAAACTTCAGCATCACGAATGATTTTTTAAATTGATTACTTGTTTAAAGAAGCCCTATTATCAACACATTCTGCAGAAAATATCCAAGTATACTACTGAATTTAACTGTAGATATATCATTGTTCGACATATGGTTCACGGAACATGAAGTCACAAACATCGAGATGCGTGAAAAACTAGGGTTTTGAGTCTTCAGTTGTAAAAGTTTTACATACTTAACGTCAGATATTTAATACAGTAATTAATTTGTATAGCAATTAGACATGTGGCTTTCCTCCTTTAAAGAAACTCGGTCAGTGGTCAATGACAGTGTCCCAGGATACTTCTTTGTAGAGGGTGTTCGACTGTCGCTCTGAACATCGACTTCTCTAGAACTCTGATAGAATGAAAACATCTAGTCATGGTTCACCAAGAGCCTGATACATCACTGCTTGCAAGGCACAACGTTTGATGAACTGTGGCACATAGCGATACATACCAGCGATGACAAATGTAACAACTATTCAAATGGTTCAAACGGCTCTGAGCACTATGGGACTTAACATCTGAGGTCATCAGTCTCCTAGAACTTAGAACTACTCTTACCTAACTAACCTAAGGACGTCACACACATCCATGCCCAAGGCAGTATTCGAACCTCCGACCGTAGCGGTCGCGCGGTTCCAGAATGAAGCGCCTAGAAAGGCTCGGCCACTCCGGCCGGCGTAACATCTACTCCACTGTCCTTTGAAGACGTTTGGATACCCACAGCCCTGTCATAGATAGCAATAGTAGCAGCAGTTTCATTCAACCGTACATCACTTACCAACAACACGAATAAAGTAATTCGCGTATACACACGTTTCCAAACTTGCAGAACTACAGTAGTATGACAAGAGTGGGCAAGAAAACGGCCATAGCCGTATGACAGGAACCATCCTGGCAGCCGACCGGAGTGGCCGTGCGGTTCTAGATGCTACGGTCTGGAGCCGAGCGACCGCTACGGTTGCAGGTTCGAATCCTGCCTCGGGCATGGACGTGTGTGATGTCCTTAGGGTAGTTAGGTTTAATTAGTTCTAAGTTCTAGGCAACTGATGACCTCAGAAGTTAAGTCGCATAGTGCTCAGAGCCATTTGAACCATTTTGAACCATCCTGGCATTTCCCTAAAGTAATATGGAGAACCCACGGAAAACCTAAATCAGGGTGGCTGGATGAAGACTGAAGCCCGCCCTTCTGTTCAACACAGTTTAGCTTACAATACTGTTTATTTAATAGCGTAAAAGGCTAATGCTAAACACTGTTCATTCTTTTCTCACTCCTAGCCACTGATCACATTATACACACATTGTTCCATTATAACACACACACACACAAACACACACACACACACACACACACACACACACACATTGCACGCACTATCAGCTGATGTCAGGACCATTTCGTGTGTCACGACTTCCATTTACTAGTCCGAAAAACTGAGTTAGCATTCCTATATAACGTGTGGTATGCTGAGCGCAGAAATAGGACAAGGCGTTAGTATCATAAAATGCATAGCTCTGGGAGTAAGTTTTTACAGAAAAGAGAAAAGGAATAATGGACATTTTATTATTGTTATTATTATTTATGTCACATTTGGTACCAAAAAACTACACTGTGTCAGCTACGTAATTTTTCAATATACAGAATGTATTGCTTAACAGGTATTTTTAACTGCCTTTTTATAAAGAAGTTGCTTAAATCTCCTTTGGCAATTTACTACACAGTTTTTTTCCTTGCCATTAAATGTTGTTTTAAGTTTGTGTTTATTCTTTCTTGGTAAATGTAAGTTAAATCTAGATCTTGTTCTATGGTCATGGATAGAGCTGTTTGTGAGGTAACTGAAGTGTTATCATGCTAAAGAGGTTAAGTAACAAAAAGTATTTTCTAGCTTACTCACAATAAACTTTATACAAACTGCGTGAATGCACCAACTCCACACTTCTCCATCCTTTTTTCAACGCTCTTATTATTTCTCATCCCTGTGTTTCACCAAATGTGCTCTTTACCTAACTCACTCCAGCTGTGATGATTTTAATGCATGAGGCAGAACTTTATTAACCTTAGTTGTGTTAATGATCATATCAACTGCTTTCTGAAAGTCCACAAAATAACTGCCTCTTATCTCAACAACTTTAAATGGTTGTTTATGGCGAGTTGTTGCTGTGGTGTACATTGTATCATTAGGAGTAAAATGCTTCCTCACCTTTGCTCTGTTTTCAATAACTGACGTATTGTAGAGGCACCAATTTTTCTGTTACTTTCCTTTACTGAATTATTCATATTGTTTGCAGTACCCATTGTACCGCCGATGAAGACACGTAAAAGACAGGCTACAGAACTGTAGGAGCAAGCAGACGTGTATAATCTCTATGTCCAGTATAGACCACACATGAAATACATTCTACACTTACCCTAGTTGGCATGAAGAAGTCGTAGAAGTGACCGCAGCTCGTGGTCTTGAGGTAGCGTTCTCGCTTCCTGCGCACGGGGTCCTGGGTTCGATTCCCGGCGGGGTCAGGGATTTTCTCTACCTCGTGATGTCTGGGTGTTGTGTGTTCTGCATCATCATTTCATCGTCATTGACTAGCAAGTCGCCGAAGTGGCGTCACCTAAAAAGAACTTGGAATACGGCGGCCGAACTTCCCCGCATGGGGCCTCCCGGCCAACAATACCATACGATCATTTCATTTCATTTCAGTCATAGAAGTTACGTCTCATGCCATGTACTGACTTTCGTAGCACCCACATCAACCAACATTCGAGATAGACCTTTAAGTGTGTAAAAGCCCTTTTAATGTACTACTTAACGAAGTAAATAACACAAATTATGCAAAACTGGCTCTTAGCCTTGTTAATGTGACAACTTTTCAATTATTATTAGTGTTATTTTTGATGTGTACAACTGATACACAGTACCTGTTAAAATCCCTGGTCTTCTGAACATATCTTCACTACAAGCTCCACAACTACTTTTAGTTATAACTCTTACGGTCTTTTACTGGATTTGGAAAATTGTGTCCTTTTTTTCTGCATTTGTTCCCCAGAAAAGAGTGGCATAGCTAAGAAACACGTATACGTATGAATAGTATGCAAGACACTGGCTGTTACACTGATAACAGGGCTGTAAGGGTATGACAGTTGATGAAATTTTGTTTACAACTGTGAGTGTTCACACCAGCTGAGAATGAATATCCATGGCCGTAAATTTGATACAAGTTACACAGTCTATAGAGATGACATCTACATTTAATTTAACAGTATCATTTTCCCTCTTCAAACAGGAATTAGAGGCATTAGTTTCTTTATGTTCAGTGTCACTTTCTTGTTTGTTGAGGTCTTCATATCGCATGCAGCCGGCCGCTGTGGCCGAGCGGTTCTAGGCGCTTCAGTCTGGAACCGCGATGCTGCTACGGTTGAAGGTTCGAATCCTGCCTCAGGCATGGTTGTGTGTGATGTCCTTAGGTTAGTTAGGTTTCAGTAGTTCTAAGTCAAGGGGACTGAAGCCCTTAGCAGTTAAGTCCGGAAGTGCTTAGATCCATTTGAACCATGTCGCATGCACACCACTGCAGTACGCTGCCGCTTGTACGAGGGCTATTCGAAAACTAAGGAACGATCGGTTGTGAAAATTCTATGATGGTTTGCACAGATGTGTTAGGTAGTGTTTATAGAATGACCGTAGGTGGCGTTATGTCGCTTTTTTCAGTTCTGAGCTCACACTGAGCGCATAAAGACGCCTAGGAAATAGTGTCTCACGCCAAGTATGGGTGCCACTTTGAGATTTCGCCTGATATCATGCAGCCGTACACACCGTAGCTGTCGCACATTTCCTTCTTAGATTAGATTACATTAATTAGTCATTCCATAGACCCATAAGGGAGGGAATCCTCCTGGGTGTGGAATATGTCAGATAAACACATTACAAAAATGTAATTAGAAAAACTTGAGTTTCATTAATTTTAATGATCCTCAGTCAATAAACAGTAAAATTATGTACATGAATTAAATTTAAACTTCTCATATTTACAGCTTTAATACTTACATCTGCTTTCATTAAATTCGTCATTCAGACATTTGCTAATTTCTTGGCTATTACAACCAAGTATTGTCAAAAATTAAAGTAAATTATTCGTTTCAGTGATCCTCAGTTAAGGTCAGATTATGTACAAGATTTAAAATTAAACTTCCACTATTTACAGACTTAAGACTTACATCTGCTTTCCATACATCCATCATTCACACAGTAGGTAGTTCTCGGCCGCACAAATCAGGGTCAGTAATGACGCTCCTGCAACGTTTTAGATGGAACGTTTTTGATAACCCACTATACAGCAAGGACTTGGCACTCTCTGTCATGTCTGCTCAAATGAAGCGCTGTCGATGAGGACAACGAGCTGCAGTCCAGTGTAGAAAATTATTGGAAACCACAGGATGCGGCCTTCTATGACTAGAGTGTTGGAAGACTGGTACAGCGCTACGAACGCCTGTATAGAGACGTACTTGGAAAGAGTAGCTAAATGTTGCAAATAAAACAGTTTTAATTTTCACCGTGGTTTCCATTTCGCGACCGATCGTTCCCTTGCTTTCCGAGTAGCCCTCGTATTTCACCAACTATGACGTCAGTCGTATTGTTGTGTCAACATTGGCCCGCCGCAGCCGCTTCCTAGCCCCTCTTTCCGTCTAATGGCGCAGGAGCAGCGGTGGGAGCGCAGCGGGCTGAACACACAGCGAGACACAAAAGTCGCGGCCCTGGGGAGTGGATGCTGCGAGCAGCGCCACGCAGCGGGCAAACGGCTCGTGCCGTGACTAACGCGCTGGGGTGCGCGCGACACGCAATTTAGGGCGACGCACCCTCCCTGTCACAGTCCTCTTTATGTCTTCGGCAGTAACAGTTCGTTTTGTAGCTGCAACAAAAACAGCCGCGTACGGAACGCCAAGAGGATTCGCCCAAAATTTTGTCTCGTGCCGCATCCCTACAGTAACGCGATCACGGCCCTACCAAGGCCACGGAGAGATAGGATTCCTCCTAGAGCACAGGGGCGCAAAAACTGACCAAAAAATAAACAGGAAAGAAAGACCATTTAAGGGGACCTATACGTAGCGGAGGTACAAAAAGTGGAATTTACTTTTTTTGTGGAATTTCAATATTTGGGATTTTGCTCATACAGGGTGTTACAAAAAGGTACGGCCAAACTTTCAGGAAACATTCCTCACACACAAAGAAAGAAAATATGTTATGTGGACATGTGTCCGGAAACGCTTACTTTCCATGTTAGAGCTCATTCTATTACTTCCCTTCAAATCACATTAATCATGGAATGGAAACACACAGCAACAGAGCATACCCTGTGACTTCAAACACTTTGTTACAGGAAATGTTCAAAATGTCCTCCGTTAGCGAGGATACATGCATCCACCCTCCGTCGCATGGAATCCCTAATGCGCTGATGCAGCCCTGGAGAATGGCGTATTGTACCACAGCCGTCCACAATACGAGCACGAAGAGTCTCTACATTTGGTACCGGGGTTGCGTTGACAAGAGCTTTCAAATGCCCCCATAAATGAAAGTCAAGAGGGTTGAGGTCAGGAGAGCGTGGAGCCCACGGAATTGGTCCGCCTCTACCAATCCATCGGTCACCGAATCTGTTGTTGAGAAGCGTACGAACACTTCGACTGAAATGTGCAGGAGCTCCATCGTGCGTGAATCACATGTTGTGTCGTACTTGTAAAGGCACATGTTGTAGCAGTACATGTTGAGTATCCCGTATGATATCATGATAACGTGCTCCATTGAGCGTAGGTGGAACGAAACTAAAATGAGCTCTAACATGGAAATTAAGCGTTTCCGGACACATGTCCACATAACATCTTTTCTTTATTTGTGTGTGAGGAATGTTTCCTGAAAGTTTGGCCGTACCTTTTTGTAACACCCTGTATATGGATTTTCCTGAAAAATTGTTTTTAGGACGTTTATTTTATTTAAGGCAGCGCGTCCGGATTTTCTGTGACAGTACGACTGGACGCTCAACTTTTCTTACGACTCATCTTTGGTTCTATTAGTTGGAATCACAGTTGAAGGGCTTACTTCAATAGTGGTACAAGTCCACTTTTGTTCATTCTGAGATACAGAGTCCTAAGGTTAAATGAGCGCTGAAAAAGCTGCAGTTGAGATACCAGAAATACTCAAGCATATGGGTTCTTGCTAGAGATGAACCTTTGTTTCTGTTTGTTTGGACCATTAATGTCAGAAGCATTATAAACAGAAAAAGTGGAGGTAGTCGACTTGTACCACTACTGAAATAAGCCCTTCAGTTAATAGCGACCTGATGCACGCACCTCGGACAGGTAACTGTCTTCATGGGACACGCCCGTCACATGCAGGTCCAGGTGGGACAGACACTGTAGCGTAAACTGGCTAAATTGTTCATAACACGTCTACGTTTTTCATACTGTCCACATGATCGCACCAGTGGAAACCATGACACTTTAATGTAAGATGTACTTCATGTCAAAATGTCGATGTGCTAAATGCAGTTTTCGTTAATTAGTTTAATGTGCTCAATAACTGTTATGTTAAAAATGAGACAGACTGGCGCTTGCTTAGTTTTTGTATTGTTCAGTTCATAAAACAATGTTCAACCTTTAGGGTTGAATGGCCTTGCACGTGGTTAGTGCCATGTGCAAAAAGTGCGAACAGAGGCAGGAATCGCAAGCAGGAATCAGAGGATCGTGTAGGGAAGCAGCCTACTCACACTGTAGTAAATTCACGTCAGTTTCCATTGTGTGCCAACCAGTCTGCTGTAACTAGCTCTGACGTCATAAATGTTGCGCAATACCTTAAAAATCAAGCAAATGAACTAAAACTTTTCTAGCATGTCAGGAATAATACTAAATTAATGTGTGTTGAATATCAGTTCGATAACTTAAGTCATTTTCGAAATTTGGACGTTTTTCTGAAAAAATCATTGGCGCAACAGAAAAGAGCTAGAGACTTCAAAATTTATATTTAGATTCATCTTTCATAATGATTTAATAAAAACAGTACTTTGGATTTCACAAATTAAGATTTTAGTGGAAATTCATGATTTTGTGGTTTTCATCTCAAAACTGAAGGAAGCAAGATAGATTAAGTAGGCTAGTAAATAAGGCTAGGATGTTTAGATTTAAATAGGTTGGAGGTCCGCTATGACTATGAAGATGTGTAAAGTTTCTTTTTAATACCTATAAAATTATAGCGATAGCGGATCTCAAAAGGGCCAGTTCAGAGCTCATCTACTGCGTGCAGTGTAATTTAATTAATTCTCTCGCCCAAAATATTCAACTTAGCCACGTCAAAATTTTATTATCAATACATACCTGCGTGCTGAATGCACGTTTAAATTAAGAGCTTCTTCGGCCATCAGCAAAAGAAGCTATAAATTATTATGTAACTTGAAGTGGTGCATTACTAGCCCAGCGGCTAGTCGAGAGAGCCGAAAAGATCAGGCGTTCCCTTCGCCGTCCGCACCGCGGGTTTATATATAAGGACGCTGCGCGAGGAAGGAAGGCCCCAGTTCTCTCCAGACGCTGAATGACACGCCATCTGTGTCGGGAGCCGCGTCGCATCAGTGTCACTGCTACAAACAATCTCGGGTGCCGTATTAAGTTACTAGAGATACGTGGAACCATGAAAACATTTCATGTGAAGTGTTAATTCTGGAATGATTTTCATTATCTAGCTTCAGTTTGCGTATTGTCGCGTTTTCACGTGCCGTCGCGGGACAGACATTCTACCAAATATTTAGCGTGGCGTTTGATGAAGTATTTTCATCAAATTATGACGAGCATTCTTTTTAACATTTAATTCGGACATTTATAGTTGCATCAGCGCATTAGACTCTGAACTGCTCTGTTAGTTAGGTTGTAGGGATACTTGTGTTTTTTATCAGTGAATTTCAGAATATACTCAACTATTTTGGAAAACCGTTTTTTGATTAGAAATCCCGGACAATCTCCTAATTCCTCAGAGCTATAAGCTGCAGCTATAATGGTATCTCAATTGAAGTGGGCACTAGGATCCCTAATTACTGGCTCCATGTTTTATTAAATCACTTTCTGGGTGCCAAGAAGTAAATAGAGAGCCAGTGTTGAGAACGGCGAAAGACAGCATTAACAACATTCTAAAAGCCAGAAACTGATTCTACATGCAAGCATTTATACAGCAAACATAATTATTTTTACAAACTTATCCGCCGCCCCACAATCGTTATGGCATGCGCCGGTGTATGAACATGAGAGAGATCAGTTCTTGTGCAAAAGTATGAAGAGTGGTTATTTAAGGGGAACTTTACTATCCTTTGGTTCAAAAAATCGATTTTTTTTAAATTGCATTTTTGGACCCATAAAAGTGTTTAGAATCCACCCCTGAAACGGTTTTTCCGCATACGGAACGGTAATAATTGTTATTCGCGGTTGAACAAAAAAATGCACCTGCATGAAATCGGCTTTTTTCACGCACCAGTTTTTTTCTTTCGGAGGACGAGTTATTGTACCGGTACTTGGGAGGAAATACACAAAATTCACATGAAAGTTTGAACGCGTGTGTTTGGAAGTTAGCCCCCAAGCATTTGCATTCTGGTGCGAAGACTGTGGAGATTGCGACTTTCCTGACAGTGAGCAGCTTCAAAGAAGGGTATTCAGCCATTCTGAAGACCATGACAAAGATGGACGTCACCCTGGGACTCTATTCGACGCAGTTCACCAAGCATTCGGACGACCACCGGATTCAAGAGGCCGAAAACCGCTTGTCACCGGCCGTACGAGCGGCTCTGGAGCAGCGCAGGATGGCCCAGATCGAGCAGAACGCCCTCTATGAGGAAGAGGAAGGACTAGTTTATGGACCCGGAATATCAGATTGAACGTAAGTTGCATAATGTTGCATTTATTTGTAATCAAAACTTCAAACACGTTTTTCTCGAAATGACGTTTTTTCATCTCGCGGTATGGTAACTTCAAATCTACTGAACCGATTGGCATGATTCTTGTTTCCGACGAAGCTAACTAAATTGTCTAGAAGTTGTACCACTTTTATTCTGATCCATCAACTATAAATATTTTTACTTGGTCGACGAAGTCGAAATATCGATGAATGAAACCCTTTTTTTTTCAAATGGCCACCATTTTGTTTCCTATGCTCCAAATACCTTAAGCGAGGTATAACTCCTAAATAATCTTATATACTTCGCTAACGTCAACTCAGTTTTGATTTCAGACTAGCCGGCTGACCTGTGACATACCGCGCGTGGAGGTCGACATCGAAATTTTGTTTCGTTCCGACGGCGCTTCCGCCTTTGCTCTTCGACATTTCCGGTACAAAAAATTCCAGGTTGTAGAGGAAATATAAATAAATATTTTGACCAAATTTGACATTGATATCTATAACATATCCCGAGAAAAAATTCTCAAGGAACATCTTTTTTTCGGGCCAAAGATAGTATACCTCCCCTTAAATGTGAGAGGCGTCAAGATTGAAGAGAGCAGTTCTCAATGATAGGAAAAGTCGCCGCCGTAACACAAATTGCCGAAGTGCAGGAATTTCCGACTTAATTGATGACATGGTGGCACGCGCCTGAGCAGGACATAATGGCGTCGAAGTGCACAGAGGCATACATGTAGCAACGGCTACCGGTATGGAGACATGAAGACATCACCCAGCTGCCATTCCATCTCAACTACTACACCTCAACTTATAACAGCAAAAGGCGAGGCAGAAAATTTTTGCTAAACAACTTTCAGATCTTTTCAGGAAACTGCAGTGAGTAATTTCAATTTGTGGTCAATTTATCAGTAATATAGAACAATTTGAGTATCAGTATTACTATTCAAGTTTGTTTTTTGGTACACTAAAATGATAACAACTTGTCTTCTACCTCGTTGTATTACGATGTTACACTCTCCTTCAGAGCAGCGCTATTAGCGTAGAGACAATATGGTCGCCTATTTACAGGTCATTTGTTTAAAATTATCTTCCATATTACAATGAATTATTTAAAGTTAAAATCAATTCAGTGTTTTTTGGTCAACAATAGTATTGCATTAGTAGCAAGTGTGCTAAGAATATTAAAATTTCAGTTCACTTTTCCATCTTGCACCTGAGTTTACAAAGATATAAAATTTTTTCACGCAAGTAACATTTAAGTCAAAAACAAGTCAGTAAAGTCACCTAAAGTTTCCTTAAAGTAATTCAGGTCTGAAATGTCAATACCTTGACTTTTCTTTTAAAAACGTGGAATAAAATTTGCTCCTTCAGAGCTGGCAGTCGATTTTTGTAGAATTAGTTAGTTCAAAACAGGGAATAACTCATAGTAAGTGAACAATGCTCTCATCGGGACATGCTAAAATTGTCTGCTGTTACAGCCACTGGTTGGAATCTATAACGTACAAGAGAGTGTGTAAGGTAGAAAGTGTGAACAATGCTCTCATCGGGACATGCTAAAATTGTCTGCTGTTACAGCCACTGGTTGGAATCTATAACGTACAAGAGAGTGTGTAAGGTAGAAAGTGTGAACAATGCTCTCATCGGGACATGCTAAAATTGTCTGCTGTTACAGCCACTGGTTGGAATCTATAACGTACAAGAGAGTGTGTAAGGTAGAAAGTGTGAACAATGCTCTCATCGGAACATGCTAAAATTGTCTGCTGTTACAGCCACTGGTTGGAATCTATAACGTACAAGAGAGTGTGTAAGGTAGAAAGTGTGAACAATGCTCTCATCGGGACATGCTAAAATTGTCTGCTGTTACAGCCACTGGTTGGAATCTATAACGTACAAGAGAGTGTGTAAGGTAGAAAGTGTGGCTCTGTATGTGCAATAGGGCAGTGTTCTACCTAGGATTGAAACCCCAGTCACTGCTTTGCTTCGATGACAAAGTCAACATGCAATTTATTCATTGCCTTATCCAAATTAAATATTTTCTATAGCAACATCTGCAAAAAAGTATATTATTTACTATTTAGTAACTGTGTTAGATCAAGTGTGAATTTTGTGCATAGTATTTCGCTAATGCTCTACTGAGCAGTGTGACAGCGAAATACTTTGTAGAGCGCACAGAACAGAGTCGGCAGCCGGCGTTTTCGTGAGCCTTTACCGCGTGACCAGCCACGGCAACAAAAAAAGATCACCGAACTTGCTGATGTAGAAGTAGCATGTGGTTGTCGATTCTAGAAATGTTAATACATTAAATTTTCAATTATTCACTAAATTTCGTCGATGCCAGCAACACACAAAGTCCATTGACGAGATTAGGGTTAAAGAAAGCCAGTTGTTCTTGACGTTGCAGGGACTGAAATTAAATAAATGTCACTGATGTTTTAGACGAAAGTGAGATCAAAGTAATATCACACATGCAATACTATTTGGGTTCGTCATTCAGGGAACAGCCCTTTCCTCCTTAGTTTTAATTATCTTAACAATTACCAATTTTGTACTGTTGGAATACTTATCAAATCTAGATCCATGAGGGGCTGAGTTGGCACCTTCCATAAAATGGCGACTTTATCAGGATGTTTTTAATCAAAATTATAGGTACCTCTGAAATGTAGTTAGAGATCTGTTTGCACAACTTAGTTCTAAATCTCCTACAGATGGAAGTCCACATCATGGTCTCTGTCCAAAAGATAACATATCAGGGCAAAACTGAAAGGTGAATCTAATTCACGTAAGCATAGTTTTCCAGCAGCTGCACTTGGTGCTATAGAGCCCCCATATATAGAGATTTATCCAGGACTGAACTAATGAAGAAGTGATCGCATGGGTGGATATAAAATCCAAATGGTTGTTTCAACAGCTTGATCTGGAACTTTTTACCGAAATTGTGTTTGTAGGTATGCAGACACCAAAAATATGAGTCCATGATGCTGTTCCAAAAAACAACTGAGTCATGGACCCCTGTTTGTCAGGTGTTGGGTACTACAAAAATTAGGGATTATTCCTGAGGACAAAATAGTCTTAGATCTTTGGTTTTGTGACATATGTAGAGTGCAAGATGCTGAAACATCTGTGAAAGTAATCGCAAAAATGGAAGACTATTAGCTAGATGTTGCAAAACGAAGCTGGAGAGCACACATGAGACAGAAGAAGACAAAACATATGCATCACGTTGCTTTTCATTATCTGTGGGTGTTGATATCCAGCTCATTTTCTTTAAAAGCAATTTCCCATATATAAAAACCTGAGCTAGTTTACGAAATAGTGTCTTTGAAACTTCAATAGAAAGTGTTACTGTAGAGCACTGACTTAGCTTCCCATTTGGATATTATGATTTTTTTTAAATTGTGAGTTACAAGATGCTTATCCAAAAATATATTAATAGCTTCGAGAATAATAATGTTTTCTCCAGTAACTTCAGCAGTTTGTCAATGCAGTTTGAACAAATTACATAGGATGGAGCGTAGGTGTCATATTCAGTAATAATGTCAACAGAACATGAATAGTTGCTAAATTTGAGTTCAAGCATAGTATCAATAAGTTTGCTTCAGGCAACTGAAAGTACACTTATATTAAAATCTCGATTCCTGGAGAGGAACATGGTCTCAGCACTTAATTACAGCCGATTTCCTTTATTTTGACTTAATAATGTATGCCCATTACTAATTAATGAGGAGGAAAAAATCTGTTTTATTATGCATCATACTAAAATAAAATAGCTACCACAATCAATAATACATAGATTTTATTTTTTAAGTTTTTTGGATAATTTATTCGATTTTTAATTTATTTACTACAATGATACAGCTCATTTCTTGTTTGTAATATTTTTCATTTGTGTTAAGGAACTTTTTTCCTTGGGGAAGGTGTCAGGTCACCAGTTTGGCAGTTTTGCTAAGGGTGCAGACTAACCTCGGTACGACTCTGGACGATATGACTTAGTTTCTATGATTAAGAGGAGATCTTACCTCAAGGGAAAATTTCCAAAATTTATTACTCCATTGTGGCAATGTGCTACAGCAACTAGTTTAGAATAATCCAGAATAAAAATAGACTTGGTTGCGAAATTATTTAATGTCAATGACACTTTTCACCCTTTCACGGCATCATCAGGTAGTCTATAAAAACAGGAACCAGTCAATTAGAAATAAATGGAGGAAGGGGCATGGTCCTATCTTGCACTACTACACAGGTAAACTGAGCTGAAAGTAATAGATGCTTACATAAAAGTAGCTGGATAAGTAACTCATTCGCCATACAGCCATATAAAATGGAAAATGGATGCAACAGTAGCAGAATATGTAATCCATCCATCATAAAAACGTATAAAATGCAAGATTATACTAGTTAAAAGGAAAGAAAACCGCCAGTTTATTATCGAAAGATAGCATAAAAATTTCAGCTACTGTCACATGTTACCTTGAGCACATCAGTTGACTCTGTCATAGCAATACAAAATAGGGCCACGTTTACAGACTAAACGTTGTATAAGTTGCAGACAGCAAGATGTCCGTTTGCCGTGTACACACATATTACTGTGACAGGTCAAGATGAACACACTGCGTATATTGCTGCAAGAGATGCCTTGGACATGTCCGGAACACCAGACACCACACATCTATAATTAAGGCGAGAATATCCTATGATATATTCAGTGTGGATACACATCACGTTCCAACTCTTAACGGGAATCAGCGAATTGCCGGGAGTAATGAGGATGATAGGTGAGGGGCACTACATTAGTTGTGTGTGGATAAGTTGAGAATTTGGGTATGACAGAAGGCGTTCTAGGGTAATGCGCGTAGTTGTGATGTTCACTATGTCCGGAATGACTCAGTGATCAGAGCTTCTGCTTAGCAAGCAAGTGACCTATCTTCGAATCCCAGTCCAGCACAATCTTAAACCTTCCCCATTGATTTAAATCATTGTTCACTCGCAGCCTTTGTAACTCCTTTGTTTCTGATTTTGAGCTGTGTTACTGTAACCTTGGAAAGATCAAATAATGATGTAATGCCTGAAATAAAGAAAAGGTAATTCTATTGGAACTTGGAAAATGGACAGTGGATTACAGTGCTGCACTGTTGATGAATGAGAAGAATACGCTTTTGTGAATGTAAGCTTCATTCGTTATTTATTTGGATTAATCAGTTCACCAAAAATCTTCATTATCAATCTCAATGTTTGGTTTTATTGTTGATTAATTCTGTCTTATGCTATATCAACCATAAAATTTCCGAACTTTGCATAGTGTGAGCATTACAAACATTCCAGATAAATTTACAACTCACTGTGTTGAAGTAATATTCGTTCCATTTTCATTAGGCCAAATATTCCCCAGTTTGAGCAACTAGACGTCATTAGATATTACTATTATGTTGAATTAGTCTTATGCCAGCCTACGAAACAAACACTTCCCATTTATTGTTCCTGAAGATGCACTTTTTTGAGTCGTCAGTCTTCTGACTCATTTGGTGCTTCCACCACGACTGCCTCTCCTGTCCCAACCTCTCCATCTCAGAGCAGCAGTTGCAACCTACGTCCTCAACTATTTGTTGCATGTATTCCAATCTGTTTTCCCCTACAGTTTTCACCCTCTGCAATTCCCTCTAGTACCATCAAAGTTATTCCTTGATGTCTTAACACATGTCCTATTATCCTGTCCCTTCTTCTTGTCAGTGTTTTCTGTATATTTTTTTCCTTGTTGATTCTGTGGAAAACCTCCTTTTCATCTTATCTGTCCATTTGCTATTCGGGGCCCTTCTATAGCACCACATCTCAAGCATGTCGACTATTTTTTCCGGTATTTCCACAGCCCATGATTCACTTTCAAACAATACTGTACAGCAGACATAATTCACAGAAATTTATTCCTCTAATTAAGGCCAATGTTTGACCCCAGCCCTCTTTGCCCTCTGCTATTCTGCTCTTTATGTTCTCGTTCCTTCGTCCATGTTGTGTTTTCTCCTTCCACGGTAACAGAATTGCTTCACTTAGTCTGCTTCCTGGTCTTGAGTCTTGACGTTTAGTTTATCGCTAATCTCATGTCTCCCACTTTTCATTACTCTCGTCTACATTCGATTTGCTCTCAGTCCACCACTCAGTATGTTCTGTAATTCTTCCTTTCTTTCATTGAGGATAGCAATATCATCAGGCTAATCTTGCCATTGTTATTCTGTCCTCGTTATTTTAATCCCACTCGTAGACTTACCTTTTATTTCTGCCATTGTTTCTTCGATGCACAGGAGAGCAGAGCAGATGCAATGCGTCAGTCTTAATCTGAGAACGTCGCTTTTGGTCTTCCCTCCCTATTGCTCCTCCTTTGTTCTTTATATAATATGTATTACTCGCCTGTCCGCATAGTGTGCACATATTTTCGTGAGAATCTCAGACAACTTGGACTTGAAGAATCGTTTTTTAGACCGACAGATCCTATGAAGGTGTCTTGATTTTTCTTAAGTCTTGCTTCCGTTATCAGGCGCAAGGTCAGAACTGCCCCTCCGGTACCATTACCTTTCCTAAAGCAAAACTGACCGACGCTTAAGACAGCCTTAATTTTTTCCCGTTCTTCTGCATATTATTCTTGTCAGCAGCTTGGGTGCCTGAGCTGTTAGGCGGATAGTGCGACGAACTTCGCAATTATCGGCTCTAGGTTTCTTCGGAATTGTGTGGATGATACGTTTAAAAAAGTCTGTTGACATGCCTCCAACCTCACAGATGCTACAACCAAATTTTGGCCTTTGGTCGCCATTTCCCACAACGATTTTACAATATTTGAAGCAATATTGACTATGCCTTCTGAGGTATTTCATAACATATCTTTCAGAGCTCTGTCAGACTCTGACTGAAATGATATATCCCCTATGTATTTCAAAACCATTTCCATTTCTCCTTCTATTATGTCAGCAGATAGTTTCATCCCTGGTAGACATCTTCATTGGATTCCATCCTCCTATACGCTCTCTGCCCTACGCTTAGCAACGGAATACTTCTGCTTTCTAGCGAGCCAGAGCATGTACTGTCGAACCAGAAAAGCAAAACGTCAGTAAGCACCTCAAAATAACGAGCAGCTCTCTAGATCAATTATTGTGCAGCTTTCACATTATGCCCGTGAACCACTATAATGTCGGGAAGTTTTCAAAAAGTACGTCTTTCTTATTAATTTCATTCAACGTTACTGTGTATGCTGACTCCTGCCGCTAACAATATTTTGATCTCTTCATATTTTTCCTGCTTACTCAAGAATGGGTATAACACATATAGTACACAGGCTCAATAAAAAAATTTAAAAAAAGAAACGTATACAAAACAAAAACAACATTTCCAGAATACAAGAGAACTCACAAGCTGCAAACTTAAAAACACACTCAACAAATATACACAATATCAACACCACACAGAAAAGAACCAGATGGTACACCACCACTTACACATATAAATTAACTCACATAGCTGCAAACATTCTAAAGAGACAGGGCTTCAAAATAGCATATAAGGCTGGGTAAACCCCCTAGTCACACCTATGCCGACCAGCTACCAAGAAGGACAAATTTCAACAATCAGGAATGTATAAACTTGTGTGTCAAAGTTGTGTATGCATAGGCATGACCTGCATGAATTTTAAAACACCATACAAAGAACATATGAGGTGTTCGAAATATGATACAAACCATTCCACATTTGCAGAACATTTAAAACACGATCTTATAAACATGGAACAAGACATAAAATTAATGAGAATAAGCAACAATGACAAACATCTTATACAAATGCAAGAAAACTTCCACATTCAGAAAGCCATCACTGAAGACAAATATGTGATAAATGAACAAACACATCAGCACCGGCTCCCTACTACACTTAATAAAAGACATGATAAGATGAAAATATCATACAACCAGAAAAAAAGTTTCTCCCCCCTCTTCGCCTTCTGGACACACACACACACACACACACACACACACACACACACACACACACACAAATGCATACTCTAACATCACAGATACTTCAGTAGTTACACAGGAAAATAGGCAATAACATTCGATCTTCAGCAATAACAGCTGACAGTCGTCAACACAAACGAAAACATTGCTTCAAAACACGTGTTCATTTCCTAGTCCTGTGAAATGTGGGAAAAACTACAAATTCGCATTTATAAGAAGAAAAACAACACCAAAAATGGAACAAGAGCGTAATATGTAGAAAATCGTCCATGCAACCTTTAAGTACAGTTCAAAATATTACTACATAATATCAAAAACCAACTACCAGAACTGTTTATAACCTATAGGTACATTGACCAAATGTAAACTAAAGCGCAAAAATGTAAACTAAATCGTAAAACAAACCACCTTCAGATAAAAAAACAGTCTTGGTTAGTGTAAGTGTCACAATATCTTAATACATCATCATAAAATTCTTAGTGACAGAAGAAATAGGTAGAATAATTTGACATAAAAAGTCGTAAAACCAATCTTTCACGGTACAATGCCTTAGTTTTTACCTTAATTGTATATATTGAAGATAACAATAATCAAGGCTGAAGGTCAGAGAAGGTGGAAGAGGAAATGGACAGAGGCGTGGAGGGAAATGGGTATAGGAAGTGGAAAGGGGAAGATGGACAGAGACAGGCTGAGGAGGTGATGGAGAGATGGGGAAGTAGGAGGAGGTGGACAGTGGTAGTCATTATGACTGGAGAAATGGCACTTAACATCTCAACTGACCACCACTGACCTCTAATAGTATTCACATACGGGGTAATTGTAGTCAGGATGATTGAGGTAATAGCAGTCTCCATGTCATTTGACCATCACTGCTCCACAATAGTGTCCAGCATGCATTTGTGGTAGTCGTCATCACCATGTCAACTGACCATCATAGTATCCATTATGCATCCCTGATATATGATGCATTTTGTTAGAATTACTTGTAATAAAGGTGATAAGAGGGCAAATTCTCATAACTTTGTTGTAATATAGCGATGTATAAGGCAATTTATGTAACTCTGTTATAACATATCGATGTTTGGTACAATCTGTTATACTTTTGCTGTAAGATAGAGTGTAGGGTCACGTTGTTACAATTTTTCTGTCACATGCAGCAGTCTGACACAGTTTTGCTATATTCATAGTGAGCTACAGAGCAATTTATTACAATTTCGTAGGCCGGCCGGTGTGGCCGTGCGGTTAAAGGCGCTTCAGTCTGGAACCGCGTGACCGCTACGGTCGCAGGTTCGAATCCTGCCTCGGGCATGGATGTGTGTGATGTCCTTAGGTTAGTTAGGTTTAATTAGTTCTAAGTTCTAGGCGACTGATGACCTCAGAAGTTAAGTCGCATAGTGCTCAGAGCCATACAATTTCGTATGACGCTTTTTTGTAACTGAGGTATTTGTGATCCAGTATGTGCCACATATAGTCAAGTTGTGGCGCGCACACGCTCACACACACACACACACACACACACACACACACACACACACACACACACACAAAACAGCTTATGGTTAGTTAGTTAGCTACTTGGTTACATGTACGATATATCATATGAATGATTCTTTTATCGAAATTATTTCGAACGAGTCTATTCACAGTGTGTATGCACGTCATTAGCGTTAACATTAATGAAAATTTTATTTTATAGTACTCCTCTTGCAATTATACTTAAAATCTAGTTTTTTTACAAGCTACCGGTTTGTAAATAAGCACTTATCCACAAAATGGAAGGAGTTGTCTAGGAGAAATTATTTTGTCTCAGAGTTGAAACTTACTTTGCTACTTGTCAGACATTTTATGTTATTAGGTGTATAATCAAAAATGTTTGTGCTGCTTATTGAGTTCTAATCTGAAGAATTGACATCTTTCATAATGTGTAATAAACCTCATTTCTTCCTCTAGTATTGTAGGCATGTGCATCACTATTCTTCTCAAACTGTGATGGATTATTTATAACGAATTTCATTAGTGAATATATGTATTGTGATGGCGCAGTTAAAACAAGTAACTCCTTAAAGATGGCCACAGGTGAACCACCACATATTATACTTATTTCTCACTTTTGTGCACTCAATACTTTCTTTGTTACTGATGAGTTATCCCAGAAAATTATTTCATAAGACATTATTGAATGCAAATACGCAAAATATGTCCAGTGGTTGATTCGTCTGTTTCTGGGACTAGCAATTATATGAAGAGTAAAAGTAGATGAATTCAATTGCTTGAGAAGCTCAGTAATACACTTCTTCCAGTTCAAGTTAAAATATTCACAACCTGTGAATTATCAGTCACAACGTTGTTATTTAGTTTCATTGTTATGTGGCGTTATACACTAAGTAACTGTGCAGCTTCCCATTTGATGATATTCCATATAGTTTTAGTCATATGGTGTTACGATATAGCTTTGAGATGCAATAGCTGCCTCCCACCATGAAGTTACGGCACATACACTGTCAGCTTCTCGTGTTACATGGCAGTTTTAAGATGTGGTGCCAGATACCCACAGTCAATTGCGGCACATACACTGTCAACTTCTAAATGTACACTGTCAACATCTAGTGTTACAACACTATTTCAATTTTGAAAGTCTGTTTCTTTGGGTCAAATTTCACGGCCTTTCCCGCTTAGCATTGTAGTTTGGGCCGTGCGGTAGCACATGTTAGTATTATCCACAGAATATCAGAAACTTTTTGTGATCCAAGATAAAGTTAATAGCCTAATGTGGAGTCGCTGTAATATTTGGGTGACTTTGAGAAGTAGTTGAAACTGGGTAAGTGGGTAATTGAAAGCATAGCATCCTTCATTTATTACCTACATAAATGTGAATTTCTATTGTTCAGTACACTATTTCATCAAAGTGTACTGTAATCTGCACTGTGTGACTGCTAAAGTCACTCCCGCCAAGTGCAGCTTAATATGTAAGGTACCTCAGTAGTGACATGTGTACATTGTACTGGTACAGAAGATGTTCTTAACGTTTTTTGATAAATAGACAGACAGTCCTTTTGGTTATTTTAAAGTATTTATTAGAGCTATGTTACAATTAAAGGAGTTTTGCTATTTGGGGAGCAAAATAACTGATGATGGTCGAAGTAGAGAGGACATAAAATGTAGACTGACAATGGCAAGGAAAGCGTTTCTGAAGAAGAACAATTTGTTAACATCGAGTATAGATTTAAATGTCAGGAAGTCGTTTCTGAAAGTATTTATATGGAGTGTAGCCATGTATGGAAGTGAAACGTGGACGATAAATAGTTTAGACAAAAAGAGAATAGAAGCTTTTGAAATGTGGTGCTACAGAAGAATGCTGAAGATTAGATGGGTGGATCATATAACTAATGAGGAGGTATTGAATAGAATTGGGGAGAAGAGGAGCTTGTGGCACAACTTGACTACAAGAAGGGATCGGTTGGTAGGACATGTTCTGAGACATCGAGGGATCACCAATTTAGTATTGAAGGGCAGTGTGGAGGGTAAAAATCGTAGAGGGAGACCAAGAGATGAATACACTAAGCAGATTCAGAAGGATGTAGGCTGCAGTAGGTACTGGGAGATGAAGAAGCTTGCACAGGATAGAGTAGCATGGAGAGCTGCATCAAATCAGTCTCAGGACTGAAGACTACAACAACAACATGTTACAATTAAGGTGAAATAGTAATGCTCTGTCTATTTTGTACTCAACTTTTTTGCATATTTTGATAAAGAATGGAGAAAGTTTTATTTTGGTGCAAAGATTGACTTTCCCTACGTGATTCCTATGTTAAAAGAGATTCGTATTATACAGGCGACTTGTGTGTTTTGAGCTCAAAAACTTCATATGTTTTGGTAAACAATTTTTTGTGCAAAAATCGATTTTTTGAAAAACTGAACTCTCCTCTCTGTGCTGGAGCGTGTCCACCACTGTCTTTGACTGTGTTACATTGTTCTTGCGTTTTGTACTTAGTGCATTACAGAATTATACTTTTGTACTACGAAATTATGCCGTTTAAGTGATCTTGAAAAAATGTACCATTTTACTACTGTTTGTTGTATTAATGTCCAGAAAAATGTTACATCAGTGGGTAAACATGCAACCAAAGGTATCTCAGCGACCAAATGTAATAAAAATAATATTATATTAATGAGTCAACAACATTATTTATCCTTTCTTGGTGCACTGTCTTCTACATCCCTACAATTGTGCCTAGTTAGTTCGATTTTGCACTACCAGTAACGTAGCCTCATTTGGACTAAGATGAAGTGTCAACTATTACTTACTGTAGAGCATTATTTTGGCAGAGGATTTTGTGCTGTTATAGAATAATTAGACATGGAAATAGCATTCTAACAATTTGAGAGCCGACAGTCATGTTTTAGGGATCAAATGTAAGTTACACAACCATTCCACTCTTGTGGTAGCTGATGCATTATTTCGGCTACCCGGAGTTTTGTATAGTTATGTAGCAATAATACTAATAATATAGATGTGGAAATAGCATTTTGGCATTTGATTCTAGAGTTCAATCATGTTTTAGGTGTCATGTGTTAGTTACACATTAACTGCACTCTTCCATTAGGTAGGAGTTCTAGAACATATGAGAATGCCGGCTTCCTTGGTGTATCACGATGGTGAAGTATTCTGAGATTACCATTATTTGGCCAAAGTTCAAACTGAATGGGTTTTCAGTGTTACGTATATCAAATGATAGCATTTGATCTGTGAAATATGAATACAGTATCAGATTGACATACGCAACATGTCTGAAATGTAATCGATGTTTTCAGTTGATGATTTAGTTTATTCGGATTAATTAAAATTCCAAAACTAAGGAGATGATGTTGAGAGTTTCAATGGGAGCATTAGGCAGTGTTTGACAATAACCTGGGAAAGGTATACACTAGAAGATGAATGGGTAGATTTGAGAAACGGAATAGTGAAGAAGGCAGCAGAGGATCAAATAGCTAAAAGGACAAGGCCTAGTAGACGTCCTTGGATAACACAGGAGATATTGGATTTAAGTGATGAAAGGAAAAATATAAAAACGTAGTAAATGAAACAGGCAAAAGGGAATACAAACGACCAGAAAATGAGATTGACAGGAGGTGCAAAATGGCTAAGCAGGAATGTCTAGAGGACAAATGCAAGTATATAGAAACATATATCACTAGGGGAAAGATAGATACCACCTGGAGGAAAACTGAAGACACCTTTGGAAAAGCAGCTGTATGAATATCAAGAGCTCAGATTAAAAACCAGTCCTAAGCAAAGAAGGGAAACTTGGAAGGTGGAAGAAGTATATAGAGAGTCTTTATAAGGTATATGTACTAGAGGTCAATGGAAGAGGATGCAGATGACGAAGAGACAGTAGTTATGAAACTGTGAAAAGACTGAGAATTGATAGGCCCTGATAGTAGACAAATTCTGTCAGAACTACTGAAAGCCCTGAAGAAGAAATTTGAGGCACAGCCTCACTATAAGGAGGAATTGGTTGATAGCACACATTATGAAACATCACGGGATCAAAAATTTATTTCTGGAGGGAAATGTGGTGGGGACGGGGGGAGGGGTGATTAAAAATAGTAGAGGAAGACGAAGAGATGAATACAATAATCATATCAGAAGGATGTAGGTTGCAGTAGTTATTCGGGGATGAACAAGCTTGCACAAGACAGAGTAGGATGGAGAGCTGTATCCCACCATTCTTCAGGCTGAAGATCACAACAAACAAACAACATCTGTGTGAAAAGTAGTTGCCTGAATCACCACAGTTGACATGTGTTTGGGAGAAAATTTTTCAATTACTTCAACAGGCTGTTTGTTAAAGGTATCTGCTTCCAATAGGTGCTTTCATGGTAGTGTTGTCAGTACAAAGAAGCCATTCTCCACAGAATCTGTTATCTCACAGCGATTAAAATACACTGAAGCGCCAAAGAAACTGGTATAGGCATGCGTATTCAAATACAGAGATATGTAAACAGGCAGAATGCGGCGCTGCGGTCGGCAAGACCTATAACAGACAACAAGTGTCTGGCGCAGTTGTTACATATGTTACTGCTGCTACAATGGCAGGTTATCAAGATTTCCGCATCTCCCCTGGCCATCTCAGACGCCAGATCAAAATATTATTTTGCCTTTGTGGTTTATTTTGGAGAGAAGCCTGCGTGCTCGCCCACCTCCATCATAGTTACCAGAACTTACACTACTTTTCCCCAATAATGCTGCAAGATTCCCTTGAAAACTGTACTCGACCTGTATTTATCCATTCATAGACGACTGAAAACTGTGTTGAATGCCAATGGGTTTCCTTCACGTCACTGTAATGTATTTTTGGTGCCTCCATATTTTTGTCCAGCCATCGCATATACAACTATTACTATGAAAAACAAGAAGAAATTTCAACGGAATTTTATGTTGTGGTTGAAGATGTATGTTAAGTTGCATCAGAAGCAGTTGTTATTACGTAAAGATATAAATTAAAGAAACAATCGACCAGGTATGGAACTATCGGTATTCAGAGTGGTAAGTTCCTGAGGATTATATCACTCAGTGAAACGTGTTGGCATCGGTGGGCAAATGTGGGTGACTGTGAGGCCTCACTGAGTCAGTTGGCAATAAAAATACTATTTGATATCGTCTAGTACTTTATGCAATCGCCCTACATCGGATAACAACATGGACCAGTTTAAAAACAACATTGACTTTCATAATAATAACACCAGAAGAAAAAGTCTTACTCTATCATCTACGGAACCTATCTTTGGCACAGAAAAGGATAAAATATGCTGCTGTAAGACTTTTCGATAAATTACCAGATGAAATAAAATGTCTGGCAGACAGCAGTAATAGTTTCAAAAATAAACTGAAATCATATCTCCTTGACAAATTCTTCTACACCATAGCTGAATTCATGAATAGGAATAAAGAAATCCGTAGGTATAATACATGGTTTTTGTGCCATTTAAGGGCATGGGATAAGTAAAAAAAATTTAATCTTAAAAGATAGCCCTTGATTCATGAGTGAATTTCTTATGCATTTGACTCATTCCACATCATAATGGTTACCGTGAGATTGATCAAAGGACAAATAACTAACTACGCCATCCATGTGAAACGAAACCCTACAGTGCAGCATGGTGTGTCCTTCGCTTTGTGCTACGGTGTGTGGTTGGGCTACTCCAACGCCGGAGACAGTCCACTATAAAGCTGGCGAACACTCTGCAGTTAGCAGCTACAGTTTCTGGGTCGCTGACCCTCCGCCGACGGAGCCACGGAAAAGTCTCCGCGATGTAAACAAGCTTACGGCACCAACTCGCAGAAGAGCGTTCTCGCTCCCGAAAACAAAAAGTGGGACGGAAGACGCCCTGTTTACCCGTCCCGGGCGCCAGAGCTGAGAATTCTAGTGCCGCAGTATATTGACTGTAATGTTCTTGCAGTTTGTACGGTCACTTGCAACAACAACACAAATGAAATGTATGTAGTGGCAGTTACTGCTTTGCCATGTTCCTTGTCTGCAGATTTTTTCGGCATTCATTACCAGTTTTTCTCTCCCTAGTACATTTTAGAGATTTCCTTTGTTCTCCCAAAAGCTGCTAATCTTGGTTACAAAATAATTCGTCTTCTCTTTGTTCTGCTTAGCAACTCAAAATTCGTGTAATAACTTTATAAGTCAGTTTTAGATCTCTTAGTCGCACTTTCGAGAAAACAATGTTATTCATCGCTAACTATCATTAATAGTTAGTTTCATGTCAACGTATGAAATGTCTCTAAGTCATAACATGATGCAAAATTAACGCAAATAAATCTCATTTTTTCTAGTTTACCAAACCAGATACTTACTGTGCAACTGCTGAGAATAGTTCGCATTATGCATGTACAAATATGTTGAAAGATACCATAAAAATACACTACTGGCCATTAAAATAGCTACACCAAGAAGAAATGCAGGAGATAAACGGGTATTCATTGGACAAGTATGTTATACTAGAACTGACATGTGATTACATTTTCACCCAATTTGGGTGCATAGATCCTGAGAAATTAGTACCCAGAACAACCACCTCTGGCCGTAATAACGGTCTTGATACGCCTGGGCATTGAGTCAAACAGAGCTTGAATTGCGTGTACAGGTACAGCTGCCCATGCAGCTTCAACACGATACCACCGTTCATCAAGAGTAGTGACTGGCGTATTGTGACGAGCCAGTTGCTCGGCCACCATTGACCAGACGTTTTCAATTGGTGAGAGATCTGGAGAATGTGCTGTCCAGAGCAGCAGTCGAACATTTTCTGTATCCAGAAAGGCCCGTACAGGACCTGCAACATGCGGTCGTGCATTATCCTGCTGAAATGCAGGGTTTCGCAGGGATCGAATTAAGGGTAGAACCACGGGGCGTAACACATCTGAAATTTAACGTCCACTCTTCAAAGTGCCGTCAGTGCGAACAAGAGGTGACCGAGACGTGTAATGGCACCCCATGACATCACGCCGGGTTATACGCCAGTATGGCGATGACGAATACACGCTTCCAATGTGCGTTCACCGCGATGTCGCCAAACACGGATGCGACCATCACAATACTGTAAACAGAACCCGGATTCATCCGAAAAAATGACGTTTTGCCATTCGTGCACCCAGGTTTGTCGTTACGTACACCATCGCAGGCGCTCCTGTCTGTGATGCAGCGTTAAGGGTAACCGCAGTCATGGTCTCCGAGCTGATAGCCCATGCTGCTGCAAACATCGTCGAACTGTTCGTGCAGATGGTTGTTGTTTTGCAAACGTCCCCATCTGTTGACTCAGGGATCGAAACGTGGCTGCACGATCCGTTACAGCCATGCGGATAAGATGCCTGTCATCTCGACTGCTAGTGATACGAGGCCGTTAGGATCCAGCAGGGCGTTCCGTATTACCCTCCTGAACCCACCGATTCCATATTCTGCTAACAGTCATTGGATCTCGACCAACGCGAGTAGCAATGTCGGGATACGATAAACCGCAATCGCGATAGGCTACAATCCGACCTTTATCAAAGTCGGAAACGTAATGGTACGCATTTCTCCTCCTTACACGAGGCATCACAACAACGTTTCACCAGGCAACGCCGTTCAACTGCTGTTTGTTTATGAGAAATCGGTTGGAAACTTTCCTCATGTCAGCACGTTGTAGGTGTCGCCACCGGCGCCAACCTTGTGTGAATGCTCTGAAAAGCTAATCGTTTGCTTATCACAGCATCTTCTTCCTGTCGGTTAAATTTCGCGTCTGTAGCACGTCATCTTCGTGGTGTAGCAATTTTAATGGCCAGTAGTGTATTATTATTTGCGTTTCCTTTAACAATTTCGTTTTGCACTTATTAAGCATTTGACAAATTTCCTGTCTCAGGTTCTTCGGCCGACGTTTGTTTGACGATTTTTCTTACCTTTTGGCAGCACGAGTATCTGACATTGTCAAAACTTCACCATCCATTGCTGGTGGTGGACTGGAGTCGAGCTCGCGGCCGCAGATTATACGTATCTGGAGTGCCAATGTCCGAAGGTTTTTCCGTGGTCATTTCCTGTGCGGTTCTCCTCTTCCTAACTGCAGCACTGGAATTCACGATCCGTCCACTTTGAGCCTATCTTCTTTCTTGTTGAAGCTTCTGTGAACAAGCGGGTGCGACAGCTCTTCTTTACAGCCGTAACTACCGTGTCGGCAAATTTTACTATGTGACAGGCCTCACACAAGGCGTGCTCTGCCACGGCACTATGGGACTTAACATCTGAGGTCATCAGTCCCCTAGAACTTAGAACTACTTAAACCTAACTATCCTAAGGACATCACACACATCCATGCCCGAGGCAGGATTCAAACCTGCGACCGTAACGGTCGCGCGGTTCCAGACTGAAGCGCCTAGAACCGCTCGGCCACATCGGCCGGCTCATATCTCTGTATCTGAATATGCATGCGTATACCAGTTTCTTTGCGCGTTACTATATCTTTGCATGAATGTTCATTGTTGCAGTCCAGCTACTTTCAAACAGATCGACTAACAGAGATATTCATCTGTTTGGAAGTACCCGGAGCAGACAGCTTGTCAGTAGAAACGGGAAGCGGAGAAGACCACATGGAGCGACCGCTGGTGACCACTGGGCGCCACGCACGCAGGGCTGGCTCCGTTCCAGCAGACACGTGTTGCTGTTCTGCTGGACACGGTTCCGTACACACTTGTTGCATACACGTGGCCGTACTGATCTGCTGGACACGGTTCCGTATACACCTGTTACACATGGCGGCTGCGTGACGTCGCTCCACCGAACACACTGATACAGTTGGCAGCATGTAAACAAACAGGTCAATTTGAGGACGTAAGTGTTTTTTCCGCGTCACAGCAACGTCAATACTGGTAGGAAAGTACGTCCAATATAAAACGAAAACATAGCAACTTCGGGTAAAAAGTTTCCAGGCATAACATTTTGAAGTCTCCTTGTCTTCATAGTGAATAGTTATATTTTACAGACAATTAATAGTCGTTAACACAGTCATGCCACCACTGGAACGTAAAGAATATTGCTCATGTTTGAAGGAGGTTGTAAATCTCTGAAACAAGCTTAACCAAAGTCTGAGTCTGGTCGTACTTTAGATTGTTTGCAGATGATTCAGTCATTTACCGTCTTGTAAAGTCATCAGATGATCAAAACGACTTGCACAATGATTTAGATAAGATATCTGTGTGGTTCTAAAAGTGGCAATTGACCCTGAATAAACAAAAGCGCGAAGCTATTGACATGAGTACTAAAAAAAATCAGCTAAATTTCGATTACGCGATAAGTCACACAAATCTGAGGGCTGTAAATTCAACTAAATACTTAGGAATTACAATTAGAAATAACCTAAATTGGAACTATCTCATAGACAATATCGTGCGTAGAGCAAACCAAAGACTGCGGTTCATTGGCAGAACACTTAGAAGGTGCAACAGGTCTACCAAAGAGACTGCTTACACTACGCTTGTCCGCCCTATTATGGAGTATTGCTGTGCGGTGTGGGATCCGCATGAGGTGGGACTGACGGATGTCATCGAAAAAGTACAAATAAGGGCATCTCGTTTTGTATTATCGCGAAATAAGGGAGATAGTGTCACAGACATGACACGTGAATTGGAGTGGCAATAATTAAAACAAAGGCGTTTTTCGTTGCGACGGGATCTTCTCATAAAATTTTAATCAACAGTTTTCTCCTCCGATTGCAAAAACATTCTGTTGGCATCCACCTACATAGGGAGAAATGATCATCACGATAAAATGAGAGAAATAAGGGCTCGGACAGAAAAATTTTAGTCTTCGTTTTTCCCGCGTGCCGTTCGAGAGTGGAACGGTAGAGACAGCACGAAGGTGGTTCATTGAACCCTCTGCCAGGCACTTTATTGTGAATAGCAGAGTAATCGCGTTTATGTAGATGTAGATATAGAGTACCTAGACAGTTGTTCTCTGTTTAGAATAAAGTTACGGACTCCCCTTTTCATGTGAGCGACAAATGACGAGAAGGCCGACTTCGAGAAACTACCATCAAAGTCAACAGTATCATTAGAAGCAGTGTTTAGTAGAACCCCGGAAGACAGCACGATAAATTACTGGTAGTCTGAAGAAGCATTACGGAGTTTTTACGGCAAAACGTCGACTTAGCCATCGGGACTGAAAAGCCTCTGTTCTTGCAGGAAACCTCTACTCAAGAGGAGAGGAAGAGTATTATCTTTCCTAAGAAAGCAAACAACTGGTTCAAGGCGTTTTGGAGCGACGACATTAAGTTTATTTTGCTGTCTCCCGAAGCGATTCAGTGCGTTTGTCATGCTACTAGTGAAAGATGCTGTCTACGCCAGCAGATTCCAACCGTGAAGCATGAAATAGGAAATAGTTTAGTATGGGATTACTTTTCCGCCTGTTGGTGCATAGTATCATGAAAGGTCCTGACTCCACGGACACACTGAACAAACATTTGCTACCATATGCTAGGAATAACATGCTACGAAATTGTATACATGGGAACGACATCGATTCAGAACTTCGTTCCACGTGTGCCCAAGAGTATTTTAGAGAGAGATAAAGCTTTATACTTGGCCTGGATTTAAACCCCCATTGAACATATGTGGGAGTTACTGGAAAGATCCTTTACACGAAGATAGTGCCAAAATAAACCAAATTTCTATGAAATTCTGAAATCTGAATTGCAGAAGATTCCTCACGAGAAAATAGTACGTTCGATTCAATTTATGCCTGCAAGACGTGCTGCTGTAATAGCAGCAAAGGTTTATTCAGCTTATCATAGTTGTTATCACAGAAAGATTCTTTTCACTGTATTAAATATCTGATTTATTGTCAAGAAACTTATAAGCTGTGAATTTCTGAACTTTATTTTCTAGCGCTATGTATATCATTACTAAAATCACATTTTGTCGCAAAAGTTTGATATAGTCTCCGTTCTTTATTTCATGTATATGCGATAGGTTGAACAATACCATCAGTGAAAGAGTTGAGAAACAGTTATTGTCGAAACACTTTTGATCTTCACTGAGCGTGCTCGATAAACATTGTATCTACATGACCATCCTTTGCTTTTTAATACTCTAAAAGCAAACATGTTTGCAGAAAAATTTGTAGTACTGCGTTCCACATGTTTCTATAAAATACAAATCCGATTGGCGGATAAGCTGTTGAACGGTACGGTCACAGGCAACGCCTTCTGAGCTTGCCGTAATTCTCATATCTTGATTTGTCATTATGTGATTTCTTTCAGTGGGGTTCCTTATCGGCAAATTTTACATCCGTCCACTACCAGCGACGTCGCTACAATTAAGGCGATGTGCTGCCACAACCTTCGAGAATACCTCAGAAAATCCGTTTCAGGTGGATTGCCTGGAACGAGTCGTATCACATTTGCCACTTAGACAGAATATGTCTGAGGTTTAGTTCAAATCATCACACTTTCTTCTTCGAGACAGTATTAATGTTACACTGGAAGTTCCAAACTCGTAGGATCAAAATTAAACGTGCGGTATAAGGTCCTAAATTATTTTATAAGGAACCAGTGGCCATAACTGAATATTTATGGCTGTACGGGATCTTGAATCAGCAGTGCGAGTGAGGTACGTATCTCTAAGCTGTTTCGCAACAAGCAACTCCCCCTTCCCATCGACATTGGTGGCGCCAACTACGAGAATAATCCTTGGTCATCTGTGACGTTTCCACAATGTTTGCTAGTGTTTGCATTTCCTTACTGGTTCTCGAATATGGAACGTTGCACCCCGGTCAGGGTGGCCGAGCGGTTCTAGGCGCTACAGTCTGGAACCGCGTGACCGCTACGGTCGCAGGTTCGAATACTGCTTCGGACATGGTTGCGTGTGATGTCCTTAGGTTAGTTAGGTTTAAGTAGTTCTAAGTTCTAGGGGACTGATGACCTCAGAAGTTAAGTCCCATAGTGCTCAGAGCCATTTGAACCATTTGGAACGTTGCAGGAAGCTGCAGTCACTCAGTTAGTGTATGGTGCAACAGGGCCTTATTGCTGCTTCAGCGTTGTAACTTGCTCATAACCTGGTGTTCATTCAAGATGTGCCTCCACTTTTACAGGAGACTGCAAAATGCTTGTTGTTACTTCACTTCGGCGCCGTTACATGTGACTTCTGTGCGTTGACGACTCACGAGATGTCCCTGGTGTATCTATGAGAACACTGGTGCTCTTCCCAATAAACAGTGTCAGACTCACGCACACATAAAGCAAAACTACAAAAACAACTACAAATTTGTATATCAGAACAATGATTTATTCAGTAACACAAATATTCAACTAGCATACTACCGTTGCTCAAATAGTCGTAGCCTTTCATAGTCCTACTCAGAGACTAAGTCCAAAGCGGTGAGCACTCTTGTGTACATGTCGTCGATGTCTTGCACTGTCGTAGACCTGCAGCTCCCACTCTGGACACGTCGTTGTTGAGTGTGACGGTTCCTTCGGCGATGTCCCTCAACAGATGAACTGCGATGAACTGCAGCTGCAACTGTCTGCAACTGTCCTTTATGCTGACGACTTCTAAAGGAGACCGTCCGGGTTGCTAGAAGAAACAAGAGAGGACATAGGAGTAATCCGCTGAATTAGAGACCCACAACACTAAAGTCGATATGCAGTAGAATTTGGGACCATATATTGTATTCGAACATTATGAATTATCTTTAACAACAAGATTTATTGGATTTATTGTCAAACACGCAACACGTGTGCAGAAAATTTGGTTCTTGTGAAACACAACTAGCTCTTTGTCCTCACTGAGTAACGAATGCTATCGACAGGGAATTTACACTACTGGCCATTAAAATTGATCGAATGAAGGGTAGAGCCACGGATCGTAACACATCTGAAATGTAACGTCCACTCTTCAAAGGGCCGTCAATGCAAACAAGAGGTGACCGAGATGTGTAACCAATGGCACCCCATACCATCACGCCGGGTGATACGCCAGTATGACGATGACGAATACACGCTTCCAATGTGCGTTCACCGCGATGTCGCCAAACACGGATGCGACCATCACGATACTGTAAACAGAACCTGGATTCATCCGAAAAAATGACGTTTTGCCATTCGTGCACCCAGGTTTGTCGTTACGTACACCATCGCAGGCGCTCCTGTCTGTGATGCAGCGTCAAGGTTAACCGCAGCCATGGTCTCCGAGCTGATAGCCCATGCTGCTGCAAACGTCGTCGAACTGTTCGTGCAGATGGTTGTTGTTTTGCAAACGTCCCCATCTGTTGACTCAGGGATCGAGACATGGCTGCACGATCCGTTACAGCCATGCGGATGAGATGCCTATCATCTCGACTGCTAGTGATACGAGGCCGTTGGGATTCAGCACGGCGTTCCGTATTACCCTCCTGAAGCCACCGATTCCATATTCTGCAAACAGTCACTGGATCTCGACCAACGCGAGAGCAACGTCGTGATACGATAAACCGCAATCGCGATAGGCTACAATCCGACTTTTATCAAAGTCGGAAACGTGATGGTACGCATTTCTCCTCCTTACACGAGGCATCACAACAACATTTCACCAGGCAACGCCGTTCAACTGCTGTTTGTTTATGAGAAATCGGTTGGAAACTTTCCTCATGTCAGCACGTTGTAGGTGTCGCCACCGGCGCCAACCTTGTGTCAATGCTCTGAAAAGCTAATCATTTGCGTGTCACACCATCTTCTTCCTGTTGGTTAAATTTCGGGTCTTTAGCACGTCATCTTCGTGGTGTAGCAATTTTAATGGCCAGTAGTGTATAACTGATTCCATATTTTTAGATTTCCAGAGGGTTTTTGACATCATTTTTCACCAGCTACTTCCAATCATATCGCGTGCCTACAGAGTATCTTCTCAGTTGTGCGACTCGATTCTTGATTTCCTGTGATAAACGTCGCAGTTCGTTGTAAGGAAGAAAAAGTCATCGATTAAGACAGTAGCAATATCTGGCGCTCTCTGAGGAAGTGTTACAGGTCCTGTGCTGTTCCTGATCTACATAAGCAATTTAGGAGACAATCTGACCATCTATCTTAGATTGGTTGCGTATAATACTGTGACTTACCGACAGTAAAAACCAATGCCAAAATGATGTAAACAAGATATCTGTATGGTTCGAAAAGTGACAGCTATAAATAATTATAAGTGTGAGATCATACATATGAGCGCTAAAAGGAAACCGTTAAATTCCAGTTTCAAGATGAATCACATAAATCTAAAGGGCATGAATTCAAGTAATTACTTAGGGATTACAAGTACGAATAACTTAAATCGGGACGATCACATAGAAAACGTTTTGGGGGGAAAGCGAACCAAAGATGCGATTTATTGGCAGAAGAGAAAAGAGACTGCCTACGCTACGCTTGTCTGTTCTCTTCTGGAGCATTGCTGCGCGTTATAGGGTCCACATCAGATAGGATTCACCCAGAGATGGGCCACTCGTTTTGTACTATCGCGAAATAGGAGAGAGTGTCAGGGATACGATACGGGAATTGGTGTGGCAACCACTAAAACAAAGTCGTTTTTCGTTGCTGCAAGCTCTTCTCAATAAATTTCAATTTCCAACTTTTTCCTCTGAATGCGAAGATATTTTATTGGTGCCCACTACATAGGGAGAAATGATCGTCATGATAAAATAAATCAGAGCTTCCACAGATAGATTGAAGCGATAGTTTTAACCGCGAGATATTCGAGAGTGGAATGGCAGAGGCTTGAAGCTGGTTCGATGTCGGGCACTTGACTGTGAATTCCAAAGTAATGACGTAGAGTCAGATGTAATCTCGCTCCGCCTGGTGAGTAGGCTGTCCCGCGCAACCTGCGTTGCTAGAGGCGAGGCCTAGCTTGCAGTGGCGTTGCGAACACGTGGCTCGCGGTCACAGCAAAGCAGCAGGATGCACAACCCGGAAAGCCGAACGAACACGCGGGGTTTGGTAACATCCGATAGAGAGCGGACGTCAGCTTCGTCCTGTAACGTAATGATGATGTGGAGTGTAATGTCATAGGTCCGTAAAAAGAAAGAGAATAGGGCACATTTTTGAATGTAGTTTGTGGTGACGTAATGATCTGTAGCGTAGCGTGAGGTCCAGGTTAGTGGGATGTGCGGCTCGACTTCCTTCGAATTGCTGGGGGCTGTCTGAGCTTTGTTTGTTCTCTTCTGAGATGTTCTTGTTCTGGTGGAGGCGCCGGCCTCGTGGCGGCAGCTCGATTTCAGCGGCAGCGTGACGTACGGAGTGACGGATACAAGGCATTCGTGTGGAGCGGGTCTGGACGGACAGTAGTGGCAGCGGGAGTTAGCACGCGACCGCCAGAACGGGCAGGAGGAGGCCCCATCGGTTTTCGTGCCCCCAGGGGTTTGCGTTCGGTTGAAGGGAACCTTCGTCCCCAGTGGTCGTTTTTCCACCGCTTAGTGAACTTCTTTAATTTCTGGTACGATCCTGGACACGAATTTTGATCCTAGTTACAAAACTCTGACTGATGGCTTAGATGAATTCCCGAAAGAATGAGCCTGGACAGTGTCGCCTTGATAGCAATTGTTTCGTATTTATTCAGTTAATCTGAAGGCCTACCTAGTGTTCTATTCTAGATAATTCCTGACATCTTCGAGGTAATGCGTGTGTATCCTTGAATCCACCCTTGAACTGTCAAATTTCGGCCTTCTCCGGAGTCGACGTAAGTTGGGCAGCCGTTTGGTTTATCGTTTGCGTCTGTCTCCTACCTTATGAGTTGTTCTGGGTCCCCGTATCGTCTCTCCTGTGTTTTAATATTTTCAACATTTCGCGGCCCTGTCAGCAACTGTATAAATATTAATTTTAAATTAACAACAGCCTCAGTTGCAATGTTTACCTAGATTTACCTAGGTTTCAGTTGGGATAACCCAACCATTATGGACAAATCATAGTTCCTTTTATTCTGAAGAAGGTTGGGCTATCTCAACTGAAACTTAGGTAAATCTACACTCCTGGAAATGGAAAAAAGAACACATTGACACCGGTGTGTCAGACCCACCATACTTGCTCCGGACTCTGCGAGAGGGCTGTACAAGCAATGATCACACGCACGGCACAGTGGACACACCAGGAACCGCGGTGTTGGCCGTCGAATGGCGCTAGCTGCGCAGCATTTGTGCACCGCCGCCGTCAGTGTCAGCCAGTTTGCCGTGGCATACGGAGCTCCATCGCAGTCTTTAACACTGGTAGCATGCCGCGACAGCGTGGACGTGAACCGTATGTGCAGTTGACGGACTTTGAGCGAGGGCGTATAGTGGGCATGCGGGAGGCCGGGTGGACGTACCGCCGAATTGCTCAACACGTGGGGCGTGAGGTCTCCACAGTACATCGATGTTGTCGCCAGTGGTCGGCGGAAGGTGCACGTGCCCGTCGACCTGGGACCGGACCGCAGCGACGCACGGATGCACGCCAAGACCGTAGGATCCTACGCAGTGCCGTAGGGGACCGCACCGCCACTTCCTAGCAAATTAGGGACACTGTTGCTCCTGGGGTATCGGCGAGGACCATTCGCAACCGTCTCCATGAAGCTGGACTACGGTCCCGCACACCGTTAGGCCGTCTTCCGCTCACGCCCCAACATCGTGCAGCCCGCCTCCAGTGGTGTCGCGACAGGCGTGAATGGAGGGACGAATGGAGACGTGTCGTCTTCAGCGATGAGAGTCGCTTCTGCCTTGGTGCCAATGATGGTCGTATGCGTGTTTGGCGCCGTGCAGGTGAGCGCCACAACCAGGACTGCATACGACCGAGGCACACAGGACCAACACCCGGCATCATGGTGTGGGGAGCGATCTCCTACACTGGCCGTACACCACTGGTGATCGTCGAGGGGACACTGAATAGTGCACGGTACATCCAAACCGTCATCGAACCCATCGTTCTACCATTCCTAGACCGGCAAGGGAACTTGCTGTTCCAACAGGACAATGCACGTCCGCATGTATCCCGTACCACCCAACGTGCTCTAGAAGGTGTACGTCAACTACCCTGGCCGGCAAGATCTCCAGATCTGTCCCCCATTGAGCATGTTTGGGACTGGATGAAGCGTCGTCTCACGCGGTCTGCACGTCCAGCACGAACGCTGGTCCAACTGAGGCGCCAGGTGGAAATGGCATGGCAAGCCGTTCCACAGGACTACATCCAGCATCTCTACGATCGTCGCCATGGGAGAATAGCAGCCTGCATTGCTGCGAAAGGTGGATATACACTGTACTAGTGCCGACATTGTGCATGCTCTGTTGCCTGTGTCTATGTGCCTGTGGTTCTGTCAGTGTGATCATGTGATGTATCTGACCCCAGGAATGTGTCAATAAAGTTTCCCCTTCCTGGGATAATGAATTCACGGTGTTCTTATTTCAATTTCCAGGAGTGTAAGTAAACATTGCAACTGAGGCTGTTGTTAATTCTCTCCTGTGTCTTGGTTTGATACGGCTGCATGGAGGTTCCGGGCCTTGATTTCTGCCAGTTGCCTTTTGAGTCCCTGGCAGCTCAGTGCTTTCATATTGACTGTGGTTTCGCAAAGGCACTGTGTTATTTCGCATCAGACTTATATTCCCCTTCCGGGTGTATTTATTAAAACTACATCTGGACAAGTGGTATGGAACTGACCATTAACACACGCCTTAATGTGCTCTAGTTTTACGGCGTGAGGGCCGCGCCTTGCAGAAGTCGACGCCGGATCTGACGAGTTGGAAGAATGTTCGGGTCTGCGACAACCGAGGGACGATGGCTACGCAAACGGCTCACCAAATCAAGAACTGCATAAAGCTATTTATACGCATTTGCAACGATGCCTCTCAAATTGTTTTTTTTTTTCTTAAATGTTTAATATTTTCAGAATTTTCCTGTTTCTTTAATTGAAAGTAATTGTAAGATTTTATTAAGTACAGTGGAACCACTGAGACTTTAATCTTTTAAAGAAGTTCTACATAATAAGAATATTGCCTTGAAAGCACAGTATGGGGGTGTCTCTCAAACGGTTATTCTTTTTAAATAGTTAAAACCCTAAGAATTTTTCTGTTGTTTGTTGAAAGAGATTTAAGACTTTATTAAGCATGGTGGACTCATTGAGACTTTAATATTTTAAAGTAATTATAAGTAACGGGTAGCTTCCCTTGAAAACACATTGGGAGTGTTCTTTAAATGGTTGTTTTACTTAAATGGTTAATACCTTTTTTTAAAAAAGAAAATTTTCCTGTTGCTTCTTTATTGCTAAACATTCTGGTCTCATTGGGAGTTTTAAAGGACTTGAAAACACATTTTTGAGGAGTCTCTGAAATTGTTTTTTTCTCTTAAGTCGTTAAAACTTCCTTTAAGGATCGGGCAATTGTGAACCTTTCTCAAGAGCTTGGGTACCCCTTTAGTTTAGGCTGCGGGTTTTTTTTTATTTATACTCTTTAAACCCTGTTATTATAGTTATTAAAGCACGGCAAATGTTTTCTTATTAATAGAATTTTGGGTCTTCTTTAAATAAAGTGTGCAAACTAAAGAGTGAAAGATACTTTCCCTAGACCTTGCCTATCTCTTCCACGTTCCCTTCGCCTTGTTTCTAAAAGTCTTAACAATTTTTGATTGGCCATGTCAGGTAGGTTGTTGGGTGGAATTGCATTTGTGAATTGGTGAAGCCAAAGAATGTGAATATGAAATTGTAGATGTGACAACATACTAATTCGTAGCATAGTCTGAGATATAGTTAGGTTGGAAGGAGACAACAAATGTGAATATGAAATCACACGTGTAGTCACAGACTGATCTGTAACATAACCTGAAGCCTAGATTAGGTTAGAAGATGACATTTCGGTTATGAGTTGATGGAGACAACGAATGTGGATACAGAATCTTGGATGTGGTAACTATAAGGCTCCTGCCGCATTACGTCATACCATTGATAACTACCCTTATCTTTGTCGGTGCTGGGTTGTATGATGTATTTTTTATGACCGGCTGGGTGAAGTTTATTAAGCAAAATAGACTGAGACATCACTATAAGTTTATTGTGTCTTTTGTCGATGGGTAGTATTGAAATACTGTAACAATATAATGCCATAGAGCTCAAATGAAATTTGAAGTTTCATGTAAGCTGCAGTCTTGGACAAAATTCTCCATATGAGAATTACTGTTCAACGTTCGTCCGACACGTGACCTTAAAATTCAATACACTAATTGGCTTTCTCCGACCGGGAGTTAGTGACCGACCACATCTGAAGACAATTAACGACTGCTATGCTCGAAAACAAACCACCGTAAAACTCTTTGTTGAGCTCAGAGACGCTAAACCACACGTCATCGCACCTCACAAGTCATGTATATCCTGTTGTATCGACCGACATGCAGCAACAGTGACCTCGCAACAAGGACTAATTTGTAGCATTGCCCAAGGTCTAGGTTCGGCCGGAAGGTGACATTTTATTGTGAGTTGGTGAAGCCAATGAACCTTAGTACAAAATCTAAGGTGCTATGACATATTGATCTTTAGCGTAACCAGAGATCAAAGCTAGGCTGAATGGTGTCAGTCTGGTTGTGAATTGGCGAAGTGGTAATCAAAGAAACGTATTGTTGTGAGTAGAAATATAGCAGAAAGCCCGCCAGGTCGGCCGAGCGGTTCTAGGCGCTACAGTCTGGAACCGCGCGACCGCTGCGGTCGCAGGTTCGAATCCTGCCTCGGGCATGGATGTGTGTGATGTCCTTGGGTTAGTTAGGTATAAGTAGTTCTAACTTCTAGGGGATTGATGACCTCAGAAGTTAAGTCCCATAGTGCTCAGAGCCTTTTATAGCAGAAACTGCAGTGTTCAAGCCAAAGGTGACCACTGTTGTCAACAAAGAAGTTTTCATGCAGTATAGTGGCAAAGATTATTAAGAACCACCTTTCAACTTGTCTGTTAAATGTGGAATGCGAAGGATACAGCGTGGACAGAACTGGTGCGTCAGCCGTTAAATAATTTTCGAAAAACCATATGTACAATCAATGGAGCTAAATGATTTTGAACCAGAATTAAGTTAATCCCTTATGTATTTTAGCAGTGCAGCATCGAACTCCCTACAGCTGGCCAGAGTGATTGCTGGATCAAATTTATTCTCATTTTTCCATTAGGTTGCGTAAAGTCGTTGCAATACGGAACCACAGTATAAATTGAAAAGTGTCTGACTGGTAACGTAGTAGTTCCCTGTCTCACTGTAAAACAAACGACAGGGATGTTTTATGTGTGCTTACAATGCGGTTATCGTGGTCCTGAGATCGCATCTCTGAATAGTAATCAAAATGCCCTTATTGCCTGTTTAAAATTTGAATAAAAATCATCATCAATTGCGGCTGAAGACATCCAGTGTAAAGAGTGAGCCTCGTTCTGCCAAAGGCCTTGTCAAAGAGTGCAGTGGAGCTGACAGACTCGGCGCTCTCTCTTCCATTTTGGGTGGGAACCTGTCCCTAAAAGGCGGAAGAATCAGCAAAGATCAACGGCATAAGGATACAAAAGACAATGGAAACCACTATGTTAAAGGCATATGATGTTAATTCGTTGGACTTGTTACCTGTTATTGGAGACGAACCGTGGCTGGTCATGTCAAACCAGTCAGAAGACTGATGAATGATGAAAATGCATGCATTGAGACTGAAATCATTACTTTCAGCGGAGTAAAACTGAAGTGATATCAGGTGTTCCCCAGGAAAGCGTCCTGGGACCTCTGCTGTTCCTGATCTATATAAATGTCCTGGGTGACAATCTGAGCAGTTCTCTTAGGTTGTTCGCAGATGATGCTGTAATTTACCGTCTAGTAAGGTCATCCGAAGACCAGTATCAGTTCCAAAGCGATTTAGAAAAGATTGTTGTATGGTGTGGCAGGTGGCAGTTGACGCTAAATAACGAAAAGTGTGACGTGATAAACATGAGTTCCAAAAGAAATCCGTTGGAATTCGATTACTCGATAAATAGTACAATTCTCAAGGCTGTCAATTCAACTAAGTACCTGGGTGTTGAAATTACGAACAACTTCAGCTGAAAGACCACATAGATAATATTGTGGGGAAGGCGAGCCAAAGGTTACGTTTCATCGGCAGGACACTTAGAAGATGCAACAAGTCCACTAAAGAGACAGCTTACACTACACTCGTTCGTCCTTTGTTAGAATATTGCTGCGCGGTGTGGGATCCTTACCAGGTGGGATTGACGGAGGACATCGAAAGGGTGCAAAAAAGGGCAGCTCGTTTTGTATTATCACGTAATAGGGGAGAGAGTGTGGCAGATATGATACGCGAGTTGGGATGGAAGTCATTAAAGCAAAGACGTTTGTCGTCGCGGCGAGATCTATTTACGAAATTTCAGTCACCAACTTTCTCTTCCGAATGCGAAAATATTTTTTTGAGCCCAACCTACATAGGTAGGAATGATCATCAAAATAAAATAAGAGAAATCAGAGCTCGAACAAAAAGGTTTAGGTGTTCGTTTTTCCCGCGCGCTGTTCGGGAGTGGAATGGTAGAGAGATAGCATGATTATAGGTCGATGAACCCTCTGCCAAGCACTTAAATGTGAATTGCAGAGTAGTCATGTAGATGTAGATGCTGCTGTACGTCGCCAAGTTGTTTCTGTCAATAACTATCCACTCCCAGCGGTGAAGTCTGTACCTGAAAGTACTTAATTTAGGACTCAGTGCTATCTACTAAAGATTTCGAACAGCCTGCATATTCATGTCACATGTGAGTGAAAATATTCTTTTTTAAGAAGGTGTCCTACACTGGAAATGCAGAACTAACTTTGTATGTGCACACGGTTTTAACACAGACTTGTGCCTTTTTTTTCATTTTTACAGAGCTCAACATGTGCCGAACTAGGATTCAATGTCAAATCTCTATTTCAAGCTGTCAGTGTTTTACCAACCGTGTCATCAAAACACGCCCTTGACAGCAATAGAAAGCTTCAGTCTGTCACTAGCTCCCATTACATTCCCTAATTTCACAAACAACTACTTTTTTTAAATTTGTTGTAGGATCCACAGCTACAATCTTTGATTTGTCACGGACCTGTAGCTCTGCTTCGGGCTAGGAACTGATGTTTACCTTGCGCCAAATTAAAACTGTGCATCACATTGAGACAAGTAATTTTGTGTGACAGTATTCGCTACCAGCTCATTCTGAACTCTGTAACTGAGTGTGTACTGTTATGAAACTTCCTGTCAGATAAAAACTGAGTGGCGGTATAAAACTTGAACACGTACTTCTGTCAATCGTGAATCTCTCAGAAGCGAAGAATAGAGACTGACGAACCAAATATTTGAATCAGGGCGAGCAGTGCACACGTATTGTTCAGTAAGCACTAAAGGCAAAGGTCCGGACTCGTTCCCTGTCCAGCAGTTACTGTTAAGCTATTAATAAGTTTCAACCGAAACTTTCTACATTACCTTTCTCTTCATAAGAGACGGAGAAATTCGGTAAGTGAGATTTTTCATACTGACCAATCAGAAGACATTTGAAGTGAGCGGTACTAGATAACCGAGTGTAGTGCAGTCCTTTACTCTAGCTTACCATATCCGTTGACAGTACTGAGGGCATGATTGGAAGGAAAAAAATCTGGGCAATGGTCTATCTCTTCCCGCACCCCCTCTTTGCTAGCTAACGCCCCAGTTCAGAATATGTTTTAAGATTGAAACTGAACCTTGAATGAGATTTTCGCTCTGCAGCGGAGTGTGCGCTGATACGAAACTTCCTGACAGATTCAAACTGTAGGCCGGACCAGCTAGAACTCGGGTCCTTTGCCTTTCGTAGGCACGAGCTCTGAGCCACCCAAGCATGACTCATGACCGGTCTTCACAGCTTCAATTCTGCCTTTACCTCGTCCCCTACCTTCCAAACTTCACAGAAGTTCTTCTGCGAATAAGTAGGTCCTCTGTTGATCCTTACCTATATAAACGATTTAAAAAATAATCCGAGCGACCGTCTTAGGTTGTCAGCAGGTGATGCTGTCGTTTATCGTCTAGTAAACTAGTCAGAAGATCAAAACAAATTGCAAAACTATTTAGAGACGATACCTGAATGGTGAGAAAATTGACAGTTGATCCTATATAATGAAAAGTGTGAGGTCATCCACATGAGTGCTAAAAGGAACCCATTAAACTTCGGTTACGCAGTAAATCAATCTAACCTAAGGGACGTAAATTCAATTAAATACATGTTGTTGTGGTCTTCAGACCCGTTCGATGCAGCTCTCCGTGCTACTCTATCGTGTGCAAGCTTCTTCATCTCCGAGTAATTACTGCAACCTACATCCTCACGTATCTGCTTAGTGTATTCATCTCTTGGTCTCCCTCCACGATTTTTACCCTCCACTCTTACCACCAATATTAAATTGGTGATCCCTCAGAATGTGTACAACCAAACGATCCCTTCTTCTAGTCAAGTTGGGCCACAAATTTGTCTTCTCCCCAATTCTATTCAGTAACTCCTCATTAGTTACGTGATCTACCCATCTTATCTTCAGCATTCTTCTGTAGCACCACATTTCGAAAGGTTCTATTGTCTTCTTGTCTAAACTGTTTATCGTCCATGTTTCACTTCCATACATAGCTACACTCCATACAAATACTTTTAGAAAAGGCTTCCCCACACTTAAATCTATACTCTATGTTAAAAAAATCCTCTTATTGAGAAACGCTTTCCTTGCCATAGCCAATCTACGTTTTATATCCCCTCTACTTCGACCATCATCAGTTATTTTGATCCCCCAATAGCAAAACTCGTCTGCTACTAAATACCTAGGAATTACAATTATGACCAATTTAAATTGTAAAGAACACATATAAAGTGTATTGTGGAAGGCATACCAAAAACTGCGTTTTATTGATAGAACACTTAGGAAATGTAACAGATGTACTAAAGAGACAGCCTTCACTACGCTTGCCCGTCCTCTTTTGGAATACTGCTGCTTGGCGTGATATCCTTATCAGATAGGATTGACGGAGTATATCGAGTAAGTTCAAAGAAGGCCTGCACGTTTTGTATGGGGAGAAATAGGGGAGAGAATGTCACGGGCGTTATACAGGATTTGGGATGGTCACCATCAAATCAAAGGCGTTTTTCGTTGCGGCGGAATCCCCTCACGAGATTTCAGACACCAACATTCTCCTCCGAATGCGAAAATATTTTGTCGACACCGATCTACATAGGAAGAAACGAAAGATATAGGTGTTCGTGTTTTCTGTGCACTGTTCGACAGTGCAATAATAGAGAATTATTGTGAAGATGGTTCGATGAGCCCTCTGCCGGACACTTAAGTGTGATTTGCATAGTGTCCATGTAGATGTACGAGGTGGGGTCGGAAAGTTTCTAGCCTAAACGTAGATAAATGTAATATAATGCGCATACATAGGGGCAGAAATCCATTCCAGTACGATTATGCCATAGGTGGTAAATCATTGGAAGCGGTAACGACCGTAAAATACTTAGGAGTTACTATCCGGAGCGATCTGAAGTGGAATGATCACATAAAACAAATAGTGGGAAAAGCAGGCGCCAGGTTGAGATTCATAGGAAGAATTCTAAGAAAATGTGACTCATCGACGAAAGAAGTAGCTTACAAAACGCTTGTTCGTCCGATTCTTGAGTATTGCTCATAGTATGGGACCCTTACCAGGTTGGATTAATAGAAGAGATAGACATGATCCAGCGAAAAGCAGCGCGATTCGTCATGGGGACATTTAGTCAGCGCGAGAGCGTTACGGAGGTGCTGAACAAGCTCCAGTGGCGGACACTTCAAGAAAGGCGTTACGCAATACGGAGAGGTTTATTATCGAAATTACGAGAGAGCACATTCCGGGAAGAGACGGGCAACATATTACTACCGCCCACATATATCTCGCGTAATGATCACAACGAAAAGATCCGAGAAATTAGAGCAAATACGGAGACTTACAAGCAGTCGTTCTTCCCACGCACAATTCGTGAATGGAACAGGGAAGGGGGGATCAGATAGTGGTACAATAAGTACCCTCCGACACACACCGTAAGGTGGCTCGCGGAGTATAGATGTAGATGTAGATGTAAAGAATGACAGAATATTATTTTTCAGTATAATACCCATGTACACTAATACACTTGCGGACATGCTCAGATAACTTCTTCAGACCATTCATCTAAAAGATCTTCGATTGGGATTACAACCGAGCGTTCACAGCATCAATCGCTGCATCATATTGTCAAATCCTCAACTTTTGAGATCTTTTTTTAGGTTTGGGGAAAGAAAAAAGTCTGATGCAGCCAAATCTGGATAATATGGCGGATGACGTAACAATTCGAACCCGCAGTTACGCAGAGTTTCCAGAGTTGCGCGAGCTTCGTGCGCCGGTGCGTTGTCCTGATGCAAAAGAACTCCGCGCGCTAATTTTCCGCGCCTTTTCTTCTTTACATCTTCTCTCAAACGGCGCAGGAGGGTTCAGTAGTATGATGCATTGATAGTTACGCCATTTTGCAAGAAATCCGCCATAATCACCCCTTCTGCATTCCAGAAGACCAATGCTATCACGTTACCGGCTGATTTTTGGACCTGGAATTTTTTTGAGGTAGGGAATGAAGTATGTTCCCATTGTTGTGACTGCTGTTTTGTCTCACGATCAAATTGGCGAACCTACGTTTCCTCTATTGTCACATACCTTGCAAAAAAGCCAGTTCAGCCGCTTCAAATTGGCGGATGATTTCTTCACAACACTGCACACGCTCCCTTCTCTGCTCTGCATTCAAGTATTTGGGTACCCACCGAGATGAAACTTTGCACATTCCCAAAATATGCACAACAATGTCATGATCACGCCCATATTAGATTCCAAATGTGGTTTCATTGTGCCGCTACGTTGTTCAACGATCCTGCAAAATCGTATCGTGAATTGCGGTCACTGTTACATCAGTGGCAATGTGACAGGTCTTCCGCTCCTTGGCGCATCTTTCACACTCGTTTTTCCACGTCTGAAGTCGGACACACAGTTTTGTTTTCCACTGTTGCATAAGACGGGGCTGAGCTGTGCGTGGCTCGTGTTCCTGCTATCATGTATCTTACACCCTGTTTTTAACGTACTTCCACCTCATGACGTTAATTTAAATTACTATTGTCACTGAGTTGCTGCTTTGCCTGACCGTTAGCGGGGCTAGCAGTGTGTATCGATATATCCCCTCTCATAGTATCTTTGCCGGACTGTTATTACTTCCCGGTCGTTGTCTGTAGTAAGACGAGTTCGGGTCGCGAGTTCTGGCTGCCAGTCACTTGGAAGTGTCTGGAGCGTAGTCCGGACTTGTCAGTCGGGGAATTGCAATGCGGCGATAGAGCAGTCGGGTTGGAGCAGCAGTGAGGTCTGCGTCGACATGTCTCGCCCGACAATTGCCGCCACGCATCACTTGGTCCTACCGGACGACGCGTTTTGGCTCGCCGATCGTTCATGAGCCAGCTGTGTGTGTGTGTGTGTGTGTATGTGTGTGTGTGTGTGTGTGTGTGTGTGTGTGTGCAACGACTCCCGATTTGTCTTCGTGCGTCCTTAGTTACTGTTGGATATCGTTCAGGTCCTCGTGAAAGTGTCTGTTAGGTTGTGTGTGTAGTTGGCGTTATTTACACTGAAAACTACTTTAGATGTTGTCGGCATTCTGAGGGTAGTCGGTCGGTTGCTGCGGACCAGGGAAGTTATCTCCGCGGGGTGCAGTCGGCTGGGTCCACTGGCGGTCCCTGCGCAGTGTCGGAGCGTGTGTGGAGCTGTCCGATCGCTACGAGCTTCGTGTTTCACCGACCCAGGACGTCAAAATTGAGTAGTGGTTTCAAGTACCCAAGCCACGTCCATTCATGTTGTGTGGTTCATTTCAGTGGTTCGCTGTTGGGGAGGTTTTGTGAGCAACACCGAGTGTTTGTATTGTTGAAATTTAGTCGTCATCCGGTGGAATTAACTATATTGGTTGAGTACAATTCAAGTGCACCAGCGCAATTTTCTGCCTTGTGGCCGTTAGTGTTCCGGTTACCTGCCCTGGCCACTAACGTAATTTCAGGCAGTGTCCTTTCCTCACCTGTTGTCGCTGTCCAACACAGTGTGTAGTTTTGACAGCTTAATACATATACATATTTGATTGTGGATAATCACGCCCGTAACATTTTGTGTTTGAATACTCATGTATCGATTGGTGGCAAGCAAGTCGTTTGTTGGTCAGTCCGTGGCTGTCCTTTGGTTGGGTTCCGGCGGATCAAGGGTAGTTGGGCTCACCACCTGTCTCACCCAAGTGGACGAGGGCAGACCGACCCCCTGCAGGCTTCTGAGTGCTGTTGTCTTTGCTGTCTTTCTCACTGGTGTTTAATTGTTTGTTTATAATCTATCATAGCCAATGACCAAAAAAATTCTTGGTTTACTGTGTTTTATGTAAGTAAGTTTGAATTCCGGCAAGTGGATATTTGCTGAAAGGTTATTGCCGTTGTGTTGTCTTTTCTTTAGTCCGGTTTCAGCAACTTAAAACTTAAGGCTTATGTTTATGTTCTTTTTTTTTAAATTTTGGAAAATTAATTGAGGGCCTTCAGCCTTGGAACCTTATTCTTAAAATTACGTTTCAAGCTTAAACATTGCGACCTTCTACCTTTGAAAGGTTATGGTAATTTATTTTAAAATCTTGAAAATTTTATTGTGAGCCCTCAGCCGTTTGTATTGCATGTTTGTCTATCCACCCTTGCCAGGAGCCTTTCAGCCTAACTGTGATATATATTTTAATTATTTTATTTGTAATTGTAACTGCATGTTTTCAGTCACTTGAAAATTTACCTTGTTGGTTTTTAAGATTTCTTGTTTGGAGGCCTTCAGCCGTGAAAGTTTTGGAGTTTGAAACTCGTAGTTGAACAAGTTCGGCTATGTGCCGCTTTGGTTCTAAATGTATTATTAAATTACAATAAATTACAATTTTAAGGTGAAACTGACACCAACCTTATTTGGCCCTTTCCACGATCCTAATCACCTGTTCTGATCAGCGGGCTTAGCGGGCGTATCAGGGGCACTGTCGTTAGGCGTATTCCGCATGTCCTCCGCAATTTCCTTGGGCGTCATTCCCTTCAAATGAAGATATTCAATCACAGCACGATTCCTGATTCTCTCGATATTCGCGATTTTGCTTACACTGCGGTATGCAACGCTTCGCCGGCCGTTGTGGCCGAGCGGTTCTAGGCGCTACAGCCTGCAACTGCGCGACCGCTACGGTCGCAGGCTCGAATCCTGCCTCGGGCATGGATGTATGTGATGTCCTTAGGTTAGTTAGGTTTAAGTAGTTCTAAGTTCTAGGGGACTGATGACGTCAGCAGTTAAGTCCCACGGCGCTCACAAGGGGAAGGCCTCAGACACGGCCAACCGATTCGGCTCAGATTTGGCAGGTCGCTTGTGTACAACCTAAAACGAAGGAATCTAATATATTTTTGGTCAACACCCCCGCAATTTTGAGAAAATCTTCCCTAATGGTTATGGCGAGCAATCGACTCATAATTGGCGGGATCGATAGATAACTGTAAATAGAGCATGTTTCATCATCAGGTATGGGGTCCAAAAACGCATACTTTTCCAGAAATCGAGGTAAGAAACCTTTACAACTGGCGCTTCTATACCCACATGGTAAACGCTTTTTCGCCGACAGCATCGATGGCGCAACGGCCAAGGTAACTGGCTGGGAATCGGAGAACGTGAGTTCTAATCTCGAAGAAACCTATCGTATGTTTTTTTTCGTTTGTATTTTTCCATATCTCAATTGATAGGGATAGGAGGGTTAATAATGTAAGTAAATCAATAAGGAATGATAATAATAAGGTAGGCAAATAAATTTCTCAAACCTCCTGGGATAGTAAACAACTAAAATGATACTCCAGGTCACTTTACAATGGCTCTTCCAGTCACTGTTACATGTCCGCACTATTCTTCGAACAACTAGGTGGATGGTAATTGTCATATAAACATTGGAAACAAATATACTCACGGCACCAAGAACATCTAATGAATGCAATCTTTAGACAGCTACACTGTTCCTTCTGAAGAGTCGACGGAAAACAAACCTGCCTTCGAATAACATCCGCTAAGTTTCTACGAGATTCGAATCTGGATTTTCCGATTGCCAACCAGTTACCTCGGCCGTTGCAGCTATCGCCGCTGTCGGCGAAAAGCGTTTACCATGTGGGTACAGAAGCGGCAGTTGTAAAAGTTTTTTTCCTCGATTTCTGGAAAATGTTGCGTTTGCGGACCCCATACCTGATGATGAAAAATGCTCTATTTACAGTTATCCATTGACACCTCCAATTTCGAGTCGATTGCTCGTCATAACCTTTAGGGGTGATTTTCTCAAAATTGTGGGGATGTTGACCCAAAACATCTTAGAGTCCTTCGTTTTAGGTTGTACACAAGCGACCTGCAAAATTTTAGCCGAATCGGTTGGCCGTGTCTGAGGCCTTCCCCTTGTCAGAGCCATTTGAACCATTTCGCAACGCTTCGTAGAGGCAAAACTGACGAAGCCGAAGCTGCGACGTTTGACTTGCATAACCACAAAGGGTCACCATACAAGCAGGTGCTGGTGGTTGTTCGAGACATTACCGTAACTGTCTCGGGCTAGAAACTTCTCGACCGCTCCTCGTAGATGTAGACACCTTCCCACTATTAAGCCATTGTAATAGTTTTTCTATTGATGATACGAAAATTCAGCTCCAATAAATGAGAGTAAAGAGCCTCGCACTCTGAGCAGAAGCAGCCTGGTTGTGGTTGTGGTTGTGGTCGTGGTTGCAGAGGCGGCGGCGAGTTGGCGGCAGGAGCGATTAGCGGGTTTGCTGTCTGTTCCGGTAGTCGGCCTATCTGTTGACACGGAGGACGCCGGCAGGCAAGGGCCGCTGGGAGTAGTGGTGGGGGAGTGGGTGGGGAAGGGGAGGGGGAGGGGGACGCTAAGGGAGGGGGAGAGGAGGCAGCGGCGCCGCCGTCGCGACGCCGCACCGTGCCCCGCCAGTCGCGACACGTGGCTGCTTCCCACAGGCGGCGCAAAGCGCCCCCCAAACCTTTCAGTCTCTCCGCTCCTATCTATCTCCATGCATCTCCTGATTGAAGCCGAGTCTCACTGATTGGTCCACCCTCCATAAATCGCTCCGATGGTCACGTTATATCGGAAGCTGGCTTATCACGTTGTGTATGTGAAGCCTGCACGACTCAACTGTGTGTCTGTTCAAAGGGGCAAGGGTTAAAAATTTTGGATTTTTTTTTTTTTACTCTTTTCATTTTTAGACAGGTACAAAGTGCATCATACACTGAATTGACTAAAGCCATGGGATAGCTATATGCACGTATACAGATGGTGGTAGTATCTGTACACAAGGTATAAAAGGGCAGCGTGTTGGTGGAGCTGTCATTTGTACTCAGGTGTATAATTTTAATTAATATTGTGTTTATACTGGTTGCTGGTGAGGAGGAAAGTTAGTTATTAGTATTTTATTAATGATCTCATTCATAAGCAGGCATATCACAGTCGCTCAAGAAAGTTATAATTAAGCTTTACTTGTTTAATCAGAAGCGGACGATGACTCTCCTTGTCCGCAGTCTCGATGATTCGAAGCGATCTGCAACCCTGTGTAAATAAAATGTCTTGGTTTTCTTGCGTTGCGTAGTCAGCCTGGAAACCTCAGATCAAGCGGAAAGTTTGCTTTGATGGAGTTTAATTATCCGATGAAATAATGGAGCTCATGGATCTAATAATTGCAGGTTCGTTTCCAATTCATCGGTAGTTCCCTTCTGATTACCAACGAAACGACACCTCCGTGCAAATTTCCAATTAGAGAATTCATATACAATGAAATTCCTTACATACCTTTGATGTAAATGCTCAGTATATATTTTCTTGAGTAGCATACAATATATTTTCAATCTCTTTCTTCCAGTAATCTCGATAGCAAAATTACTATTATTCAATGCGGCTATTCGGCACGGAGAAGATCCTAGAAGTCGCCTCAACACACCAGAGAGAATATTACGAAGAGTAATTATGCGCTCATGGAAAAGTAATAATACTGTACTACTTTGCACATCGATTTTGTGAGTATATAGATGGTCAAGTAGGAAACGTAGTTCACTCATAGAATTGTGGAGGGATAATTAGTAAAATATAAAGAGATATTACAGGTGATTCATTCGAAAAGGTTTCCGGCGTGATTATGGCCGCACGACGGCAGATTTGAATTGTGGAATGGCAGTTGGAGCTAGAAGCATGGGGCACTCCATTCCGGAAATCGTGACACAACTCAATACTCCGAGATCCACAGTGTCAAGGGTTTGCCGAGAATACCAGATTTCAGGCATTGCATTTCACCCCAGACAATGCAATGGCCGACGGCCTTCACTTAACGACCGAGAGCAGAGGCGTATGTGTAGGGTTGTCAGCGCTAACAGGCAAGGATCAATACGTGAAAAAACGCAGAAATTAACGTTGGACGTGCTACGAACGTATCTGTTAGGACAGTGGGGCGAAATTTGGCGTTAATGGGCAATGACAGCAGACGACCGACGCGAGTGCCTCTGCTAACAGCACCCCCTCTCCAGGGCTTGTGACTCCCTGTTCGGCGCTCATAAGCAGCACACCGCGCCTAGTACACACGGCCCCCGGGGGCCACAGCACAGCTACGACACCTGAGGATGGGCTTATAACAGTCCGAAACCGGTCGTGTGAAAATAAAGTAATTTACAACTGAAGCGGTATTTTCAACCTCTGCCATATCGGATGGACCCTAGACAACTGGAAAACAGTGGGCTAGTGAGATGAGCCCAGACTTCAACAGGGGATAAGAGCTGATGACAACGTTCGAGTGTAGCGCAGATCCCACGAAGCCATGAATCCAAGTTGTCAATAAGGCAGTGTACAAGCTGATGGTGACTCCATAATGGTGTGGACTGTGTTTACATGGTATGGACTGAGTCCTCAGGTTATGTTCAGCTACTTGGAGACCGTTTGCAGCCATTCACAGACCTCATGTTCCCAAACAACTATGCAAAATTTATGGATGAGAATGCAGCACGTTACAGGCCATAGTTGTTCACAATTGGTTTGAAGAATATTCTGGACAATTTAAGCGTATGATTTGGCCACCAAGAGCAGGGGACGTGAATCCCATCGACCATTTGTGGGACGTAATCGAGAGATCAGTTCGGGGACACAGTCCTGCACCGGCAACATTTCCGCAATTATGGGCAGCTATAGATGCAGCATGGCTCAGTATTTCTCCAGGACACTTTCAACGACTTGTTGAGTCCATGCCACGTCGCGTTGCTGCACTTAGCCAAGCGAAAGGAAGTCTGACACAATATTAGGAGGCATCCCATGATTTTTGTCACCTTAGAGGCTTAGACTATAAGAACGTATACTATCTGAAACACAAAAACATGAAAATTTTCTTATAAATACGAAGATTCCTATTATAACTCAAAATTATCTATGCATGTTACATATCCAGTTACTTTTTACATGTCTGCCTTATCTCACTATGTCCTCACTATTATGCGATTTATGATTACTGAATTGAATTTTCGAGGAAAGAAATTTATGGCACAGCATGGCTAAAATGAGGGATCTGGTGATGGGACACTATCTGATGCTTCAAGGAATAGTCAGTTATGCAAGTGTGGAGCGTTAAAAGTGTAAAGAGAGACCTGGGTTTGACTAAAGTAAGCAAGTCGAAACGATCATAGTTATGCCGAGATGAACATGCTTGCACGGGACAGAGTTGCGTGGAGAGATGCATTAAACAAGAATTCAGACAAGACCGCAACAACAACATATACCAAACAAAGTTAGAAATATAAGTGTGTGAATGACGTGATGCTAATTTCGACAGTGTGCATCTGTTACCACTGCAACAGCTGAAACTAAGAAACAACTACAGAAACATTCCAGCGGACTGGGAAACACAAAATTCACACAGTCTTACACAATGTAGCAGATCGTTCTCTGCATGTATATGATCCTATAGATGGATGAGAAGTGTGGGGTCAATGTAATGCACGTTACTGGGCGTCTGCCTCGGACCTATCCTTAAAGTGACCGATTTGTAACAGTTCGTTGTGTCATTGTGGTACCAATTGGTTCTCAGATTGCTGCTGCAGATGCTGTATGATGCGACAGAGCCATTAGACCGGACACGATGGTCGTCCCTGTCGATATTCCCACGTGGCAGTCCGGTCTTCTTGCGATCCTACATTCTCGTGACCACCGCTGCAAGCAATCATGTACACTGGCTACATTCCTTCCAAGTATTTCTGAAATACAGCTGAAGGAACATTCAGCTTCTCGTAGCCCTGTTACACAACCTCCTTCAAACTCAGTGAGGTGTTGATAATGGTGTCTTTGTCGCCTTAAAGGCATTCTTGAGTAACATGAACACAACACGTCCAATCACAAAGCTAACTGACACTCACAACCGTTACAGCGTGCATTTAAAGCAAATTCTATTTGCATTCTGACAATGGCGCTTTTAGCGGCAAATCTGAATAGACATCATCTTTCAGATGTAGAAACACGCCTAGAAATTTTCCTTTATATCGTGCAACTCCTTCTTGGTGTCGCAATTTTTCTTCCTTCAGTGTATAATACACATTACTGATAAGAGTCGCTCATTACTAATCTGGATGTAAATCATTAAATACTTATCTGTTTAGCACTGAAAATCTCTGTGTGTGTGTGTGTGTGTGTGTGTGTATTTCGACGTATTTGAATATTGGTAAACATAATAATATTTAAATGATAATTAATTGAATCACATAGCTGCAGACATGTGTTGTTGATATACCTCGATGGAGACAGCTGAAAATGTCTGCCTCGACCGGGACTCGAACCCGGGATCCCCTGCTTATAAGGCAGACACCCTATCCATCATTTTTTTTTTTTAATCTCATTTTGTTCGCTTTTGTTCGTAGCATCTGCACGGAGCGGACGTCGTAAGACATCCATTTAAGTTCGTTGTTGATCGATTAACGCAGTTTTTATATTACAGAGGGCAGCTAACCCTCTGACCGAACACGCTGAGCTACCGTGCCGGCAATCCATCTGAGCCACCGAGGATACGGATGAATAGCGCGACTGCAGGGACTTATCTCTTGCACGCTTCCCGTGCGACCCACATTCCCAACTGTCCACAATCTACATACGTAATGTACCTAATAGATATTTGCCCATCCACTCATTACTCGCGCACACTAAGGTGACGATTCCCGCAAGAGTTCGGGCAACTTGTGCGCATTCGCACAGAAGAAGGTCAATGGCTGGGTAGCCTTAAACTATATACACTCCTGGAAATTGAAATAAGAACACCGTGAATTCATTGTCCCAGGAAGGGGAAACTTTATTGACACATCCCTGGGGTCAGATACATCACATGATCACACTGACAGAACCACAGGCACATAGACACAGGCAACAGAGCATGCACAATGTCGGCACTAGTATAGTGTATATCCACCTTTCGCAGCAATGCAGGCTGCTATTCTCCCATGGAGACGATCGTAGAGATGCTGGATGTAGTCCTGTGGAACGGCTTGCTATGCCATTTCCACCTGGCGCCTCAGTTGGACCAGCGTTCGTGCTGGACGTGCAGACCGCGTGAGACGACGCTTCATCCAGTCCCAAACATGCTCAATGGGGGACAGGTCCGGAGATCTTGCTGGCCAGGGTAGTTGACTTACACCTTCTAGAGCACGTTGGGTGGCACGGGATACACGCGGACGTGCATTGTCCTGTTGGAACAGCAAGTTCCCTTGCCGGTCTAGGAATGGTAGAACGATGGGTTCGATGACGGTTTGGATGTACCGTGCACTATTCAGTGTCCCCTCGACGATCACCAGTGGTGTACGGCCAGTGTAGGAGATCGCTCCCCACACAATGATGCCGGGTGTTGGCCCTGTGTGCCTCGGTCGTATGCAGTCCTGATTGTGGCGCTCACCTGCACGGCGCCAAACACGCATACGACCATCATTGGCACCAAGGCAGAAGCGACTCTCATCGCTGAAGACGACACGTCTCCATTCGTCCCTCCATTCACGCCTGTCGCGACACCACTGGAGGCGGGCTGCACGATGTTGGGGCGTGAGCGGAAGACGGCCTAACGGTGCGCGGGACCGTAGCCCAGCTTCATGGAGACGGTTGCGAATGGTCCTCGCCGATACCCCAGGAGCAACAGTGTCCCTAATTTGCTGGGAAGTGGCGGTGCGGTCCCCTACGGCACTGCGTAGGATCCTACGGTCTTGGCGTGCATCCGTGCGTCGCTGCGGTCCGGTCCCAGGTCGACGGGCACGTGCACCTTCCGCCGACCACTGGCGACAACATCGATGTACTGTGGAGACCTCACGCCCCACGTGTTGAGCAATTCGGCGGTACGTCCACCCGGCCTCCCGCATGCCCACTATACGCCCTCGCTCAAAGTCCGTCAACTGCACATACGGTTCACGTCCACGCTGTCGCGGCATGCTACCAGTGTTAAAGACTGCGATGGAGCTCCGTATGCCACGGCAAACTGGCTGACACTGACGGCGGCGGTGCACAAATGCTGCGCAGCTAGCGCCATTCGACGGCCAACACCGCGGTTCCTGGTGTGTCCGCTGTGCCGTGCGTGTGATCATTGCTTGTACAGCCCTCTCGCAGTGTCCGGAGCAAGTATGGTGGGTCTGACACACCGGTGTCAATATGTTCTTTTTTCCATTTCCAGGAGTGTATATGAAGTTCTCGAAAGAACAGTTTCTATATTCACACATATAGTTTAAGGCTACCCAGCCATTGACCTTCGTCTGTGCGGATGCGCACAGGTTGCCTGAACTCTTGCGGGAATCGTCACCTTAGTGTGCGCGAATAATGAGTGGATGAGCAAATATCTATTAGGTACATTACGTATGTAGATTGTGGACAGTTGGGAATGTGGGTCTCACGGGAAGCGTGCAAGGGATAAGTCGTCGTAGTGGCTCTTTTCAGGTGTGTCCTCGGTGGCTCAGGTCTGCCATATAAGCAGGAGATCCCGGGTTCGAGTACCGGTCAGGGCATACATTTTCAGCCGTCCCCATCGAGGTATATCAACAACACCTGTCTGCAGCTGAGGGTTTCAATTAATTATTATTTATTCTAGGGTAGCTGCACGGTCATCAGTGGTACCTACTCTTCCGAGAACAGCTCCTATCTTCATATAATGATATTTATTCATTATTCTGATCAGTAGTTACACATGTTATTCGAGTTCCACAGTTAATTACGCCATTTAATATTTTTATGCTACAAGATACCTCAGCGCTGCAGTCCCCTCATTCAATTCCGTTTTTAAACTCTAAGACAAAAAGACAACGCTCTACGAATGAATTATCCGACTGGGATGGAAATCGGTAGATTGGACGTACGTGTAGAGACAAACAAGCCAGTACAATTTCAGAAAAATTGACAATGCATTCAAGAGAAACAGCCTCATAAACTGAGCAAGTCAATAACGCGTTGGTCCACCTCTGGCCCTTACGCAAGCAGGCCTGGAACCTCAATGTCCAGAGTAGACGTATCTTCAGTGATGACGCCCGCTTCGAACTGAATCCCGATGACCAGTGAAGACATGTCTGAAGACGCCCCGGACAGCTGTTGTATACCAACATGACTGTCCCCCACGATACGGCCGGACAACCAGGAGCTGTTTCACGTCATAACTGGACCCCTTTGGTTGTCATCCGTCGCACCCTTGCATCACAGCGGTACGTCGACGTTATTCTGCTCCCCGTTTCGTTGGCCTTCTGTGCTTACATTTCAACAAAATCAAGTCCGACCGTACACATCGAGAAATTCTACTGACTGTATTCGTGCTTGCCAAACCCTACCTTGGACATCAAGATCGCTGGATCTTTCCCCAGTTGGTAACGTTTGGAGCATTACTGCCAGAGTCCTCCAATCAGCTCCGAATTTCGACGATCTAAGGTGCCCCTTGGACAGAATTGGTACGATATCCCTATGGGGGACTTCCAACAACTCTTTCAATCACTGCCAAGCTGAATAACTGCTTGGATAAGGGCAAGAGGTGGAGCAATGCGTTATTGACTAGCTCAATTTGTGAAGCTCTTTCTCCTGAATAAATTATCCAATTTTTCCGAAATTGTAATGAGTTGTTTGTCTCTACATATGCATTACATCTACTTATTTCCGCCCCATTCTAATAATTCCTTCGTTTTCCTCTGTCTAATGTTTATCTTCTGTTCTTATATCAGTAAGTATCAACCATAAAACTACGAGGGTGAGTTATCCTGTAGGTTGGTAAGCGTGCTACAAACAGCGTGCAGGATGTCCTGTAGGTGGCAGCACAGTGCAGATGCACACATACCGTCGCAGTATCAGTATAAAGATGGCCGCCGCACTTGCGACTTGCACCAGGGAAGAACAACGTTCTGTTATTCGGTTTTTGCGTAGTGAAGGTGTGAAACCTACTGAAATTCATCGAAGAATGAAGGTTCAGTACGGTGATGCATGTTTGTCACAGCAGCAAGTCTACGAATGGAGTAGGAAGTTCGCAAATGGTGTGACTTCAATGCAAGATGCTCGAGTGACTCTGAATGACATTGCAGCTTGTTTACAGATTAGTCACGGGTCAGCACACCACATTGTGCATTATGTGTTCCAGTTTTACAAAGTGTCTGCAAGATGGGTGCCACGGCAGCTGACTCCTGAAATGAGAGAACGACGTGTTGATGCTTATGAAGAACTTCTTCGGCGCTTTGAACGAGAAGGTGATGGCATCCTTGCAAGAATCGTTACTGGGGACGAAACTTGAGTCCACTTCCACCAACCGGAAGCGAAGAGAACGAGCAAGGAATAGCGCCATTCCTCATCACCAAAACCAAAGAAGTTTCAAACAGGACCATCAGCAGGGAAGGTCATGCTGACTCTCTTTTGGGACGAAAAAGGCGTCTATTTGGAGCATTACATGCCTAGACGGACCACTGTCACCAGTGCATCATACACAGATCTCCAAAAAAATCATCTGCAGCCTGCAATCAAATCAAAGCGACGTGGATTGCTGTCAGCAGGTGTCCTTTTGCAACATGAAAATGCAAGGCCCCACACTGCCCGTACAACAGTTGCACCAATCACATACCTGCATTTTGAGTGTCTTCCTCATCCACCATACTCACCAGACCTTGCCCCAAGTGATTTCCATATGTTTGGACCACTCAAAGACGCAATGGGAGGAAAAAAGTTCCGTTCTGATGAAGACATACGCCACGAGGTGCATGAGTGGTTGCGCGGACTACCAAAAGAATTTTTTTCTAAAGATATTTATGCACTTTGTAAGCGCTGGAGGACTTGCATTGAGGGTGGGTGATTATGTTGAAAAGTGATACAGCTTTGTACCACTTCTGCACAATAAATGATATTTTAAAAGATATTTAAGGTTTTCATTTGACTCACCCTAGTATAAACTCGAGACTACAATCCTCCGTTGTCGATGAGAAGCCAGTTTACATTGTCTTGTGCTAGTGTCAGTCTGATTAGTCCATTGCTGCCTGGTTCTTCACATACGCATCGCTACTGTAGCATTAGTTAGGAATGAAATCTGTACTGGCTGTTGACTGGCTACTAGAGAATTCTTGAGAGAAAGTTGAAATAACTAGAGTTTCCGTACGTACATGGATAACAACTAAGCAATTAAACATCTTGCGACATATTACGTTTAGAATCACTGTTTTTAAGTTGTGCCAATATACTTATATTTATGCTCTATAACCGATTTAAAATTGGAGAAGGAGGTTCGTAAAGTCTTTATTTAACAAACCGTGAAAGTTCAAAACCAATAAAAAGTCATTCGCTCGAGATGCCTGACATCGTCTTCTCATCTTTAGCATTCCTCTCGATACGGCCTACATTTTTCTGATGCAGTGGATCCCTTTCAGGACTGCTATTCAGTGCTCAGATCTCATAAAATATATATTTCTGGTCACTTGTTTATTGGTGACTTGTTTCGGTGACTACTACATTCTTTCCAGAATATTCGGCACTTCTTTAACAGCACATATGTTATGTCATATCATCAAGTATGTTCATAATGACGCTGCAGAGTGAACGTTTTATGAAGGTACATTCTACTAGATCAGGTTATGCCTTGCCTGTCCACGTAGTGGCTGTGAACTACCCTTCCATCAAAATAATTTTAAAGCTCTGTGTCCGTTTATCCATTTAACGAGAAAAATAAGGACCTTTGACAATATGCGAACACTCGAACACAGAACGGTACATATAGCAAAGTTTCAAAGAATGGGTCTTTCTGGACGAGTTACTTTGCCTCAGACCATCCCACGTTAGGGACACGATCAATGTATCTACGAGATTTCTGAACATTAAAAAGCAATTACACTAACGTTTCAATCTTTGAATGTATTTGAGCGTACTTTTTAGTGATGAGAAAGGAGTAATTGCTTGACACATCTAATTTGTAGGGTATTGGAATCAGATTCGTCCCTTCGTCTGTCTTGTGAACTTATTCCGATCACAAGGCCTTCCTGGTGCAGGTTTCAAGACAAAACAATGTCCACCACCGCCTTCGTCCGTTCCTTCGGTCCGGATGTTCCGCTATCGACCGGCCACATATTACATTTCCCGACACACGATACGGGCTTCCTTTATCGGCTGCCCTGGCCGTGCAATCTAAGCCCACAGCAAACAGGACGCAGCCCTCACACTTGGCTCAGAAGATTTTCTGCTCTCTGGGAAGATTACTGCAGTGAAATAATTCAAGATTGTCTGCAGAAACAAATCAATTGCCGTTAAATGTGTCAGGATGTCCAAGACAACAACCATCTATTGTAATACTACTATCGATTAGCCTTTAACCCTTGGCCGTGTAAATGGGTACTTTCGGAACCTGTAACCTACCATTTTATCAATAAACTGTCTTAAAAACTGTTTCTTTTAGTTTTCGTTCTGTGAAATCCTTGGAAATACAGTTGACTATCTTTGGTGCAGGTCAAATTAACTATTCTTTATTAATCTGTTAATCCTCAACCTTTGATGCATGGCACGGGTCTTTCAGACCTCTTAGCGAAAAATCCATTTTTCGAAAAGATTATCTATCAAGACAGAAAGGAGTTACAGATCTTAGCTTCCGTGGATGTTGATTTATATCAGTGGGGTAAGTCGAAAATTTGTACCAGAGTGGGATTCGAACCTGGGTCTCCCGCTCAATGGGTTGATGTACTGACCACTATACCATCTGGACGCAGTGGTCAGCGCAACCGCATGGACTAACGTAGCACGCCTACCGTCAGAACCAAATTCTCAGCACGCACTACTGATATAGTGCCCCTGCTAATTAGCCTCATAACGCGCGGCATCTCACTGGTATCCTTGACAGTTAGAGCTTGGTTTGCATCCGCACTCAAGAGATCTTTGACCGTCGTCGCTTTAGTTATATGCGTGGTGTCTGTTCTTCTGGACATGTCCGAAAGGACAGACGCCACGTATGTATTTATTTTTGGTCTGAACGGCATATCGTGTTGGCAATGTTCCTGACAACGAGTGACGCTTCCACACGCCTACATTCATTCTTGGAAAGTCAGAAGAACTGAAAGCCACCACTTTGTGTTCTTTTGGGAGGTAAGTGTGTTTCTGTACGCCAAAATTGTTACAGATTATCCAAAGTCTAGTTATATGTACGGAATAATTATGCAAGATACTTTTATCTTTTACTTACAGCATGAAAGTCCTATTACATGCTAGGAGCAAAAGTATATCATCCGAAGTCAGCACAAGTGACGGGAATTTTTAATCAAAAATTCGTGAATGGTTTTAAGACGAAGCTCTTTTTTGTTAGGAAGAGGAGAGTGATCCTGAGACTTATGCGCCTAAGGATGATGAATCCATTTCTTCTAGCACTCAACGTGACGACAGCAAGGCCGGTTTAAGCCTCAAGCGACACAAGCCGCAGCTTGGGACGCCAACCTGAGAGGAGTGCCCAATTGGAAGGTTTGTATATAATGTGTTTCACAATTAGCAGCGAAAGCTGATGCGGCCGAATGTGGACGAGGAAAGGCAGATGGAAAGGGATGACACCAAATGGTAAATCGCTCGTGTAGAAAAACGTTTTAGAAGCGGCCCTGAAAGACGAACAACAGAAGTGCTTATTTCTTTGGAATAAAACTGCGTCACCATGCGGCAGAATTCGAGTACACAGTATGATGAAAATTTTGTCTGATCCACTAACAGGTAGTGTAACTGTTACTCTAAGAACGTATGAGGCTGATTTATCTCACAAAGAACGTTCACGGAGATCGTTAATTTTACTAACTAAGCAGTTAGTTGTATTGCTGATATCGAGGAAAAAATTTGCAGAACTTTATGCCTGAATAAATGAATACGATTTTGGATCATCATCAGGCAGAACAAACCAGTGTGCCTCCTACTAAAGCAAAGATACTAGCAATGACATTAGGGGGGGGGGGGGGGAACCTTAACAAATATCACGATGGATAATTTTTTCAGAACTGTTCCATTGTTTGAAGAACTTTTGCAGGAAAAGATTACAGCAGTGGGAACTTTGAGATCAAGCAACAAGGAAATTCCACCAAAAATAAAAGCTTTCAAGTTCAGTGAAGTTTTATCCTTGTCATCTGGGACTAAAAATAAAGTTACAACTATACAGGTACGTTAAGTACCCAAAAAAGGTATTGTACTGATCAGTTCTTCTCATCACACTGCCGTAGTGGATTAAGGACATAAAAAGGAGCCAGAGATAGTTTTATTCAATAATATACACTCCTGGAAATGGAAAAAAGAACATATTGACACCGGTGTGTCAGACCCACCATACTTGCTCCGGACACTGCGAGAGGGCTGTACAAGCAATGATCACACGCACGGCACAGCGGACACACCAGGAACCGCGGTGTTGGCCGTCGAATGGCGCTAGCTGCGCAGCATTTGTGCACCGCCGCCGTCAGTGTCAGCCAGTTTGCCGTGGCATACGGAGCTCCATCGCAGTCTTTAACACTGGTAGCATGCCGCGACAGCGTGGACGTGAACCGTATGTGCAGTTGACGGACTTTGAGCGAGGGCGTATAGTGGGCATGCGGGAGGCCGGGTGGACGTACCGCCGAATTGCTCAACACGTGGGGCGTGAGGTCTCCACAGTACATCGATGTTGTCGCCAGTGGTCGGCGGAAGGTGCACGTGCCCGTCGACCTGGGACCGGACCGCAGCGACGCACGGATGCACGCCAAGACCGTAGGATCCTACGCAGTGCCGTAGGGGACCGCACCGCCACTTCCCAGCAAATTAGGGACACTGTTGCTCCTGGGGTATCGGCGAGGACCATTCGCAACCGTCTCCATGAAGCTGGGCTACGGTCCCGCGCACCGTTAGGCCGTCTTCCGCTCACGCCCCAACATCGTGCAGCCCGCCTCCAGTGGTGTCGCGACAGGCGTGAATGGAGGGACGAATGGAGACGTGTCGTCTTCAGCGATGAGAGTCGCTTCTGCCTTGGTGCCAATGATGGTCGTATGCGTGTTTGGCGCCGTGCAGGTGAGCGCCACAATCAGGACTGCATACGACCGAGGCACACAGGGCCAACACCCGGCATCATTGTGTGGGGAGCGATCTCCTACACTGGCCGTACACCACTGGTGATCGTCGAGGGGACACTGAATAGTGCACGGTACATCCAAACCGTCATCGAACCCATCGTTCTACCATTCCTAGACCGGCAAGGGAACTTGCTGTTCCAACAGGACAATGCACGTCCGCATGTATCCCGTGCCACCCAACGTGCTCTAGAAGGTGTAAGTCAACTACCCTGGCCAGCAAGATCTCCAGACCTGTCCCCCATTGAGCATGTTTGGGACTGGATGAAGCGTCGTCTCACGCGGTCTGCACGTCCAGCACGAACGCTGGTCCAACTGAGGCGCCAGGTGGAAATGGCATAGCAAGCCGTTCCACAGGACTACATCCAGCATCTCTACGATCGTCTCCATGGGAGAATAGCAGCCTGCATTGCTGCGAAAGGTGGATATACACTATACTAGTGCCGACATTGTGCATGCTCTGTTGCCTGTGTCTATGTGCCTGTGGTTCTGTCAGTGTGATCATGTGATGTATCTGACCCCAGGAATGTGTCAATAAAGTTTCCCCTTCCTGGGACAATGAATTCACGGTGTTCTTATTTCAATTTCCAGGAGTGTAATTAAATCAGGAGTTGAATCTCTTTATAAGAAGGCACGTACAAGAGACACTCAAGGGGATAGGCTTTTGACTTATGGACTAATGTAATCATTGTAGAAACCACCAATAATCTGTGTTTATTTTCACAACAGGCCAACTACCTAAAAAGTAGATCCCATAAAATAAGAATTTTCTTCAAGGAGTTAGGTAAAGAAATTATATGTCTTCATATGGAAAAGAGTCAACAACTCACTTCTGAAGAGAATGTTCCACAGGCTATGTCACACTGTGGAGTTACTCGCCATCAGCCGAAGATTGCACGCACTGGAAGATCACCAAAAATAAGATCTTCAGTGTACCCACATAGATAGAAGACATGATCAAACATTCACCAAAGACACAAATATATTTGCAAAAATATAATGTAGCTATTTAAGAAGAGGCCATTCTTCATAAATAGAAGTTCTGCTGCAAGCCCAGTGAAATGGAAAGTTTGCTGTTCGATCTCAAAACAATTGTAACATGATTTATTATACTGTATTTCAAGTACTAAAATGAAGGTCATAATATGTTTATAAACACTTCCTTATTCATTTTTTGTGACCAAAACCATCTTAATTTGTTGATATTACTTTAATAAATTTGCGTTGTTCTGACGTAGTGGTCTTAATAGACCCTTCCCATACATTTTTGCGACTCCAGCTATTACATGCACCCAAGGATTAATAAAGATCGATTTGTAGTAGAATACTATATTTTATTTCCTTAACTTCGTATTCCGCAATCACACTGCTTTAATATTAAATGGATATGGATCTATACCGACTTATTAATCTATTTACATTTTCCCATAAAATGTAACACAATTTGCAAGACAAGTCTCATTGAAACTTGACACATTAAGAAAGAAATATATGAACAACAACAAATATTTGAACTTGCATATATCAATTTTCATTGTATGCTGATTGCTTTAAGAATAATTAAGTCATATAAAAATTAATTTTGACTCATAGACTCTTCAAACCGTATCTGGAGATTTAGCTGCAAAATGAAGTCTTGGTTTTGTAACCCCATTGATGAAATAAACTTTTATAAGTTAGAAATTATTCTTTGTGCAAAAATTGTATCTAATTTCTTTGTCTGTGCTATTTGTGAATCGTCTGTAGGTTGGTATGTGGTTCCATTTCCCTACCTTCCCTATTTTCTAGGATCTTTCTTTGAGCCTTTTGAGATGCTGTTACAGTCTTATAGGATTTCTCAAAAATTTAACGTCTCCCTGACCTGTTTTTGTTCGTTGTAAACAAAAGTTGCGTTAATACATCATCATAAAACAAAAAATTCAAACTTCATAAATTCCTCTGAAAAATTATACGTTTATTTGATAACTGACCCAACACAAAACTTAATAATTACTTCTGTACTAGACTATATTGTCAGAAAAGTTACTTAGTTTTGTTGTTAACCCTCCTCACTACTTAATACATACATCTCCAGGTACAGCATATTAACATTTGAACATATGTAAATTTGCTAAAATTGATCTTTGATCAACATTTATTACTAAACAGCTGCTTCTAAGTGACCGCTAAAGTAATTTTACAAGCGATTCAAAACTGGAACACTCTTTTCGTTGGTAACATTGACAACAAATAATTTTCCGGACTATCTTAGAAAGGTTTGCACTGACTAGGTAGAAAATACTTAATGTAGAATGTATCCTGTACACCATTCGTACTGTAGCTCACGAACCGACCTTTTTTATTGTCATTTTTATCGTCTCATCGAATATTTTCTTTCATCCGTTGATATCGTCAGTACATATTAATTAGATAGGTAGTGTGAATACCACAGGAGAAGGAACACTCGGTCGTGTCTCAGACTGTCTCCTTGGTGAGAGCAGAATTGCAGATAAATTATGATTAAGAGACAGAGGTACATTAAATATAGTGCAGTATTCATACTCACACATTTCACAGTTCACAGACAATTCCACTACTTCAACTTCTTGTAGATATTTCTTCTCTAAGTACCCCAGAGATCCAATGTTTTCCTGCATCTCTCTGCTGTTGCTCTACATGTAGCCTTCTAGGAAGGACTTAAGAAGTGGAAGAAAGAAGCAGACTTGTCTCATGCATTGCTGACATGGGTTAGTACAAAGCAGGTTCCGATAGCGTGGTGATGAATCCACCTAATTTGTCTTCCAATGGCTCTGCATTCCACTGTAATTCCTTGCAAGTGAAACGTGGACCATAGCAATTCAGACATGAAGAAGATAGAAGCTTTTGAAATGTGGTGGTACAGAGGAATGTTGAAGGTTAGGTGAGACGATCAAACAATAAATGAGGAGATACTGAATCGAATGGGGGGAAACATTCATGAGACAACTCGACTAAAAGAAGAGATCATTTGATAAGACACATCCTGGGACATCAAGGAATTGTGAATTTGATAAAGAAAGGATGTGTAGGGTTAAAAACCGCAGAGGGACATCAAGGCTTGGATACACTAAACAGAGTCTAATGGATGTCGGATGCGGTAGTTATTCAGAGATGAAAGAGGCTTGCACAGTTTAGATTACCGTGGTGACCTGTATCAAACCGGTCTTCCGAGTGAAGACAACAACGAAAACATTTATGTTCCCAAAAGATGGGCAATACATCCGAAAATGTTCTCAGAAATATTATCCGGTGAGCAGTCCTCTTGGGTTAAATCAAGTCAGACTAACAGTCAAATGGCTATTATCCTTCAATCTTTAGTAATAAGCATCTCATTTGCTTTAGGTCGGATAATAAAACTTTTCTCATTCATTTTGTATTTTTATTTTGTAACTGAACTATCATTTCCGCACCAGCTTTACTTGTTTCGAACAATTGTCCTTCTGTTTTTCTACTGAGCTTGATAATTCCTTATACCGCAGTAGTCCTTTTAATGCGTAATGCGAAAAATCTGTCATTCCTTTTCTTTTCAAACTCGTTATTATCTTGCCGTCTAGCGCAACATATAGGTTAACGAATTCAAGTTTTATTCTCTATTTCCTATGCGTCTTTTAGAACTGAAAAGCATTCGTCCTGTATATGGTTTATGTCTATCTTAAGTTCCTCAACATATTTATTATATCTCTTCAACCGACGCCTATATTATCATAGATTTCATTTCTTAGATTTTCATTATTGTTAGTTATGACTTCAGAGAACTGAACTTTTAGTTTAGTAACAGCTTCTTAAAGAATAACGGTTGATAACTAATGAACATATTTCATTAAACTTTTCACTTAAGTATTGTTAGTAGTAATAAATTCAAAAACTTCGAAGATGCAGACTTATTGCACTTCACCATTAGCCGGTAACAATACAACACTACTCGTGGATGTGCAAACATGAAACATAAATGAATGGCACGAGGTTAGATTAATATTTGAGAATTAACAGTTGAATTAAAAATTATTCTTCCCATCCGTTTATTTGTAATATTCTCCTGGCAATAAATACAAATATCACATCAGCTATGATTGTGATGATACATCGAACTATAATACTCAAAATGGCCGTATCCGCGAGTAACTATCAAAGACTTCACTGCCAGTAAAGCTGTGAGGACCGGGCGTGAGTCGTGCTTCGGTGGCTCAGATGGTAGAGGACTTGCCCGTGAAATGCAAAGTCACAAGTTCGAGTCTCGGTCGGGCACACAGTTTTAATCTGCCAGGAAGTTTCATATCAGCGCACACTCCGCTGCAGAGTGAAAATCTCATTCTGGAAACTATAGGTTACTTCACAGAATATACTACGTTCTTCACTTACACCAAGTGTGTTCTGTGTATCTTTCCAGTGTGTTAATACAATTCACTTCTCGTTTATTAGTGCTAAATTCGCTTTCATTCATTAGTCTTGTACACTCATGCTCATAAATTAAGGATAATTGCAGAATGTGGTGCCACACAAACTGGCACTAGACAAAACTGGCGCTAATAGCATAGGCACATAGGGAACACACACGACACAGATCTGTAAGTCCACGGTATCGGTGATAATATGAGAAAACCGTCCCGAAACACATGTGCTACAAAACTCCACTCTTTCCTGCGCATGTACCCCGACATCAGTATGGGATATGATCACCATGCACACGTACACAGGCCGTGGTTGGCATACTCTGGATCAGGTGGTCGAGCATCTGCTGGGGTATAGCCTTCCATTCTTGCACCAGTGCCTGTCGGAGCTTCTGAAGTGTCCTACGGGTTTGAAGACGTGCAGCGATACGTCGACCGCCAGCATCCCAGAAGTGCTCGATGGAGTTTGGGTCTGCAGAACAGGCAGGCCACTCCGTTCCCTTGATATCTTCTGTTTCAAGGTACTCCTCCACGATAGCAGTTCGGTGGGGCCGTGCGTTATCATCCATCAGGAGGAAGGTGGGACCCACTGTACCCCTGAAAAGGCGGACATACTGGTGCAAAATGACGTCCCGATACACCTGACCTGTTACAGTTCCTCTGTAAAAGACATGCAGGGGTGTACGTGCACCAATCATAATCCAACCCCACACCATCAAACAACGACCTCCATACAGGTCCCTTTCAAGGACATTAAGGGGTTGGTATCTGGTTCCTGGTTCACGCCAGATGAAAACCCGGCAAGAATCACTGTTCAGACTATTCCTGGACTCGTCCGTGAACATAACCTGGGACCACTGTTCCAATGATCATGTACTGTGTTCTTGACACCGGGCTTTACGGGCTCTCCTGTGACCAGGGGCCAATGGAATGCACCTTGCAGGTCTCCGGGCGAATAAACCATGTCTGTTCAGTCGTCTGTAGACTGTGTGTCTGGGGACAACTGTTCCAGTGGCTGCGGTAAGTCCCGAGCAAGGCTACCTGCAGTACTCTGTGGGCGTCTGCAGGCACTGATGGTGATATATCGGTCTTCTTGTGGTATTGTACACTGTAGATGTCCCGTACTGTAGCGCCTGGACACATTTCCTGTCTGCTGGAATCGTTGCCATAATCGTGAGATCACACTTTGTGGCCCACGGAGGGCCCGAGCTACGACCTGCTGTGTTTGACCATCCTCCAGTCGCCCTAGTATTCTACCCCTCATAGCGTCATCAATATGTGTTCTTTGAGCCATTTTCAACACACAGTCACCATTAGCACGTCTGCACACTTACTCACTGCACCGTACTCTGCCTATGTGGACTGTGCCAATCCTTAATTTATGAGCATGAGTGTAGTTTAACTGCAAGTTTTTAAGCAATTTGTCTGCAATCACGAAATGTCTATAACAGCACTGCGGATTATAATAACTCTTGTTATAAATTGTATCATTATACTAAATGACAGGGGTGAGCCGTACCGTGTTGACAGGTCGCGGTACGTCTCCCGCATGCCATCTCTAGCCCCAGCGGAGGGTCAGCCGTTATGACGAAAACAGGTGGCAGTGTCAGGACTGAGTCGGACGGCGACAGGCGGCGGAGCAGGAAGGGTTCTTCTTGCACGGCGTGTTGTGATTTGAGCCGTGCGATTTCTCTATAGGGCGACTGGACTTCAGTATTTCGCTTGGGGCCGTGTGTTTGAGAATAAGTTTTCATCCTGGCGGCTCTGGAGGACACGAGGCGACAGAAGCTATTCCTACTTCGGAAATCCGTGGTTGCGTCTCTTTGGTTAAGAGGCAAGTGTGTCGTCTTAGAAATATGGTGAGGCACCCTACTTCTGTTGAGTGAATTTGGGGACAGCGTAAGGTTCGTAAAATGTTCCTTACTATTGTCTTTCCCAGTGCGTCGCCGTCTGCCTATGCGCCTTACCCGCCTTCTCGGCTATTAGAACTATAAAAATATCGTCTCAATCTTTCTGACTGCTTAAGCCTTGGTCATGGGTATGCTGACTGCGGGTTCAAGAGGTCTGCACATGTTTTTACCAACTGCTTATTTTACCGACGTACATTTCTGATTTTCTGTAGTTAACCCAAACTATGTTCTTACCTTTTTATACACTTAAGAGCCTAGGAAACTGGCACACCTGCCTAATATCGTGTAGGGCCCCTGCGAGCACGCAGAAGTGCCACAACACGACGTGGCATGGACTCGACTAATGTCTGAAATAGTGCTGGAGAGAACTGACACCATGAGTCCTGCAGGGCTATCCATAAAGCCATAAGAGTACGAGGGGGTGGAGATCTTTTCTGAACAGCACGTTGCAAGGCATCCCAGATATGCTCAGTAATGTCATGTCTGAGGAATTTGGTGCCCCAACGGAAGTGTTTAAACTCAGAAGAGTGTTCGTTGAGTCACTCTACAGCAATTCTGGATGTTTGGGGTGTCGCATTGTCCTGCTGGAATTGACCAAGTCCGTCAGAATACAAAACGAACGTGAATGGATGCAGGTGATCAGACATGATGCTTACGTACGTGTCACCTGTCAGAGTCGTATCTAGATATATCAGGAGTCCCATATCACTCCAATTGCACACGCTCCACACCATTACAGAGCCTCCACCAGCTTGGACGTCCGCTGCTGACATGTAGGGTCCATGGATTCATGAGATTTTCTCCATAGCCCCAAACGTCCATCCGCTCGACACAATTTGAAACGAGACTTGTCCGACCAGGCAACATGTTTCCGGTCGTCAACAGTCCAACGTCAGTGTTGACAGGCCCAGGCGAGGTGTAAAGCTTTGTGCCGCGCAGTCATCAAGGGTCGACGAGTGGACTTTGGGCTACAAAAGCCCACGTCGATGATGTTTCGTTGAATGTTTCGCACGCTGACAGTTGTTGATGGCCCAGCACTGAAATCTGCAGCGATCTGCAGAAGGGTTGCACTTGCGTCACGTTGAACGATTCTCTTCAGTCGTCGTTGTCCCATTCTTGCAGGATCTTTTCCTGGCGGCAGCGATGTCGGAGATTTGATGTTTTACCGAATTCCTGATATTCACGGTACACTCGTGAAATGGTCGTACGGGAAAATTTCCTCTTCATCGCTGCCTCGGAGATGCTTTGTCCCATCGCTCGTGCACCGGCTATAACACCAATTTCAAACTCACTTAAATGTTGATAACCTGCTATTGTAGCAGAAGTAACCGATCTAACAACTGCGCCAGACACTTTTTGTCTTATATAGGCGTTGCCGACCGCAGCGCCGTATTCTGCCTGTTCCCATATCTCTGTATTTGAATACGCATGCCTATACCAGTTTCTTTCGCGCTTCAGTGTAGCTTTGAGGACTTTTCCAACGGCCTTGCAGCAGTGAGAAAATCAGTTCCCGTCAGATCACCGTAGTTGAGCGATGTCGGGCTTGGCTAGACCAGGTATGGGTGATCCTTTAAGTCTGCCAAGTGCTGTTGGCAAGCGGTGTACATTCCTCCCTTCTTAGACCAATTGAGGAGCTACTTGATTGAGAAGTAGCGACACCGGTCTCGAAAACAGACAACGGCCAGGAGAGCTATGTGACCACCACTGCCCCTTCATACTCGTATCTGGTGATGCCTAAGGGCTGAGAATGACACGGCAGCCGGTCAGTCCCGTCGGGCCTTCAAAGCCCTTTCGGAGGGTGTTTCTTTTTTTTTTTTTTTTTTGTGGGCTTTGGTTTAAGTTACCTCATTTATCGCTGTGGGTGGCTTTGATGGTTGCTACTGAACTACCTTAATTCCGAGAGAAAATGATTTGTGCCCAATTGCTTGGCATTTCAGGTACCGTCTGCTAATGTAATCGAAGTTCGTTTGCTAACCGTGCGCATACATTCAAATCTTGTTGGTTTTCCGTCCCGCGTAGGGACCCCTTGCTACCGTTACGCCACTGAGCGTTGTTTTGATACTGAATTGGGGTTGGCGGGCAAATTTTCTTATCTCCTTGTTGAGATTGTGGTGTGTGTTCAGTAATAAGGCCCCGATTGTTATTTTGCTATTAATACGGGAGGGCTTGGTTTCTGGCCCTTTATTCGTTTGTGGGTGTGTAATTACACTCGTAGCCATATTGAGTTCAGTTCCATGATTGAGGGGTTAAGGAGCATTGTGACTTGACTATTTTTTGAACTTAAAGATTACTTTCCTTGCCAGGTAACACTAGCAGTTACTAGCGCCATGCGCAGAATTTTCTCGATCATCCGACAGGTGTTTTCATTCCGATTTACGCTGAATTATTAGCTGGGTGCAGCCGGTTGTACTCTGACGTCGCGAACTACGTTGAATCTTGATAAACAGTACTCGTGTGAGCCAAAAAAAATATATACAATAAAAATTTAAAAAATCCTTGACGCAACATTGTACCTGTCTAGGCTTTTATTAATTATGTATTCTTTTGAAATGTGTGTGTTTCTTTTTTGGGGACTGAATGTAAATTTTAAGGTCATTGTTTTAATAAGTTTTCATTCCTTTGGTCAGCAGTATTGTGGTACATTCTGTGAAACCAAGCAATTGTAAATCAGTAAACAGGCAGTCAGAAAATAAGATGAGCTGAATTGCTAAATTCTGACACAAATTCTTCTTGTTGTAGCTGTCGTTTTGAAGCTTAGATACTGTATTAGATTACTGCATTGGTCTTCTGTCACATAACTTTGTACCAAAAACAAAAATTCTGTATCCTAATTACATGGTATCTCATCACAGAAATTTAAACTTAGTGATAAGTGACTAATTCTCAAGGAACTGCAACAAATGGTTAAGTACAAAGCTCATTTGTTGTCTTTGAACAGATATTTTCATTACCATAAACAAATTTTTGGGTTTCCTATGTTTTTAACAGCACACTGTTGGTCAGTGCGACAATGTATTAAAATCTTACTTGAATGCAAAGTAAAAACTACAGGACAGGTTCGGGGACGTGCACATTTATGAAACTTTGACATCTGTTACCTGTTGTTGCTGTTTTTCTTAACGTGTTTTTAAATTGATTATTGAAAATTTACAAGTAAATTTTTGTTAATTGGTTTGACCGATCCTTTAAGCATACGTTGGTGAATAAATATAATACTGGTCACGAACATGTCCAACCCTTACTTGGGCCTAGTCCTTCCCCTCCTAGACAAACTCACGCAGTAGCTGTGTACCAAAGGGAGTTGAGTATAACTATATAATAGATTTACTCCGAACATTTAAATTAAATGCCCAGTCCATATTATGGTACGTCAATCCATTTAGAAGTTAAAAACTATAATAATTCATGTAACTGCTTCATAAATAAGTCACAATAACCAAATGAAACCGTGGCTATGACTACTCACTTCCCATCAGTTCTATTTCTACAGCACATGCTTCAAAATTCTTATCACGGCCAAATAGGCTCTATTTTGTATTATTTCTTAATATACATGGTAAGTCCGGCCTCCACTTCTCAGAATAGCCCGTGGTCCCTGAATAACTATAAAATCTAAGGTAAAGATCTAACTCAGATTGTGAAAAGCGAGCGAGACATAACAATATAACCACGCTTAATATACAAATCGCAGCCACACTGCCACACGTCGTTGCTAAGCAGCTAGGCAACGATACTGCATGCGCGATCCTCCCGATTGACCGTTATTTTCATGCGATAGCGATCAGACATAAAATATGTAAAATAGAGTACATCCAGTGGTCACAGGTTCCTTTCGCTGTCATAACACATCACATGTATGCTGTCATATTTGTAAACAAATGTGGCCTCTAGAAAATGCTGGGTGCAAGGTTCATATATCAGAAGAGAAGACATTATCGCAAAGTACAAAGAATATACATCGTAACAACATTATTACAGAATAATTTTTTAAAGGATTTGGAGGTGATTGTTTTGAGGTCTCGAATACAAAAACAAAAGGAAAATAACATCTTCCATATAATCCCGTTCTCTGGTAACATTTCATATCAGATTGCCAATGTCTTCAAACGCAAAGGGCATGAGCATGTTCTTTACAAGAGGCAACAATATTGGACAGAAGTTACCCCACAACATCGGCACACGAAACCCACTTCATCACACAGGTATATACAAAATTGAATGTTTGGACTGTGACTGCTTCCACTTAGGCCAGACAGGCATATCATTTAAGATTAGATTCAGAGAACACATGGCAGCACTAAAAAACAAAAAATACCACACATAAGCAATAGCCAACAACCTGCATGAAACAAAACACCATGTTAACAACACAAGTATCAACATCCTACACATCCAACCAAAACACAGAAAAGTAGACATCCTTGAAACACTGCAAATATACAAACACCAAACAAAACAACCTGAATCCATCTTAAATGACAGAAATGACAATATTTACAATAGTATCATCCCTGTTTTCAGCAACTGCCTACATCATTAAAATTGCACACACACACACACATACACACACACACCTTAATATTTACTATAAATATTTAGTCATGTTACCATGACAGCTGCCAATAGTACAAGAGATTGACCTCATTTACAGATATTTCATCACACCAACAGCTTTTACCCTTGTCAGCTTGAAACTATATGTACATCAACTACTGGCACAAATTGTACATCCATCTGCATATTTTAAAGCAATAACCAAAGTATTATCCCAACCTTTGGGCAGCTAATATATGTAACAGATACAATCTTAAGACCCCTTGCCATGTAAGTTTGCTCTCATACAATCGCTCTTTCCACCCTCTCTCACTCTCTCTCTCTCACTTTCTCTTTCTCTTCCTTTCCTTCTGCCTCCAGCCTTTCGTATATATCTATTAACCCCAATAAAAATAGTTATTTATGTATAATTTTACCGCTGTAGCCAATATAACTATCGTACTTAAAGTCCGTAACATTTCACCTGATTGTTATAAACAAGTATGAAGTTTAAGCCATTTTAACATATCACCTAATTGTATAAGCGGGTATGAAGTTTAAGCTGTTTTAACTTGTCAAAATCGAATTTATATGCCGCATGAAGTATTTATTCCAACACATGTATTCGACACCTTAAAAGAAACACTTCCAAATCCTTTCAGAAATTATTCTGTAATAATTTTATTACGATGTATATTCTTTGTACTTTGCGATAATGTCTTCTCTTCTGCTATACGAACGTTGCACCCAGCAGTTTCCAGACGCCATATCTGTTTACAAATATGACAGTATACATGTGGTGTGTTATGACAGCAATAGGAACCTGTGACCACTGGAGGTACTCTATTTTACTTATTTTATGTTTACCGTTAGATATAAGTTTAACTTTTTGTCAGAAGAACCCCAAAACCATGTTCTGAAATAGTGTCTTGTTTCTCCACTAGATAGTGCCACAAGTTCCTCCAAAAAATCGTAACACAACACACATACAAATGTCATACTACCTAATGTAAATCCACCTGATGATGGAGGTTTAAACCTTTGTAACGCGTCGTGAAGATAAATAAAACGGTGACTGGTAACAGTAAACTTGTTGTTTCATTTAATGTCAATCACAGTCACTGTAAAGCCTAACCTAAAATGTTCGCATTTAAGATTCCTTTTTAAATTCTTGTTTCACATTCCTACCGTAGCTCTTAATGATGAATTCTACATTCTTCAAACATTCGTGTTACTTCCGCGCCATTTTTCTTCGCTAGCTGTAATTACTTTCGTCTACCGTCAAAAGATTATTATTAGTATTGTTACTGTTGTACTAGCGTCCAAAATTAAAGCAACAAACAGCTATTTCCCCGTCCTGTATCTAATTCACGATATTATCATACAAACGGTCAACTGATGTCCGTACGATGGTGTTCTGTACGGAAGATGGTGTTGTGGTCAACGGTTAACCACGTCAATGATGACATCAGGGCACCTGTCAAATGTGATAGTGTTTGCAGGGTAGTCCCATAGCCACAGTCGCCTTGTACACAGTCAAAGACGGTGCGGTGTGGCACAGAGAAGACGCCTACAGGACTCTCTGCAGTGGAGGGCCAGAGGAAGAATGGAAGCAGGACAGTCGCTACCTGATGTGGTCCGATGGCTTAATGTGAGCCGTTCTGTTGTTTTTCGAATGCGGCGATAGTTTATAGAGACCAAAACTGTATCCCAAAGACCAGGACACAGCCGACCACGAGTGAAATCAGAAAGAGAGGACCATTATTTGGCTATCGGGGCACGAAGTTACCGCCCTGGAACTGCACGCCAACTGGCATCTGACCTAGCAGCATACGTTGGACGTGTTGTATCGAGACCTGCTGTATGTAAATCTCTGATGCGTCTTCACAGATGAGAATGTCTAGAGTGAAGTTATCTACATGCCACCTGGACGGTGCAACCTGTGGCTGTACAGGTACGAGCAGCCTATAGTGTCTCGCTTTCACACATTTCTTTTTATATATTTTGTGACTAAAGCCTTTCTGGCCTGTTAATTATTTTATATGTGAGATGTACGAGGTGCGACAATAACGTAATGAGACTGATTTTCTTTGCAAGATTTGGCAACCCTGCAGGCTTGCGTAGGCACAATATCTTTGACCTTGGTCTATAAGCTGCTTCTAGTCCAAGCGGCACATCGATGCAACTGCTCAGTCGTGAGTTGTGCTGTAATAAGTTAACACATGTTTGTGTCTCTCGTCACGGAAATGGAACTGCATAATATTGCACAACGGTAGGCCATTTCTTTTTGCATTACATTGGGTGAAAACGCGATGACAACTTACGGTTAGCTTCAGAAGGCTTTCGGAGAGGAGGTTATGTCAAGAGCTCAAGTTTTTCGTTGGCATAAAATGTTTAGTGAAGGTAGAACGAATATTGAAGATGAAGACCGCAGTGGACGACCATCAACCTCACTGAGGGATGTCATCGTGGCCAGGGTACGTGAACTCGTATGGTCTGATCGAAGATTATCCATGAAAATGATTGCAGAAGAACTGAACATCAATCGAGAAACGGTTCGTCTAATAATAACTGAAGATCTTGGTATGAGAAAGATTTGTGCAAAAATGGTCCCCAAAAGTCTCACACCACAATAGCGAGAAATACGGAAAATGTGGCAGCCGATCTGTTAGAGCAAACGGAAATAAATCCAGAATTGTTGAGCCGTGTTATCACTGGTGATTAGATTTGGTTTTTTCAGTACGATCCAGAGACAAAACGCCAAAGTTCGCAATGGTGCTCAAAGGGATCACCCAGACCAAAATAAGCTCGCATGTCAAAGTCAAAACTGAAATGCATGCTTGTGTGCTTCTTTGATTCCAAGGGAACTGTTCATAAAGAAAGGGTGCCTCCTGAACAAACAGTTAACCAATATTACTACAAAGAAATTTTAGAAAGGCTTCGTAAATGAGTTCTTCGTGTCCGTGCCAACGTTGCTGATAATTGGATTCTGCATCACGATAATGCGCCATCCCATACTGCTCTGTCAGTAGAGCACTTTTTAATCTCAAAATGGTTCTAGGCGCTGCAGTCCGGAACCGCGGGACTGCTACGGTCGCAGGTTCGAATCCTGCCTCGGGTATGGATGTATGTGATGTCATCCTTAGGTTAGTTACATTTAAGTAGTTCTAAGTTCTAGGGGACTGATGACCTAAGATGTTAAGTCCCATAGTGCTCAGAGCCATTTCAACCATTTTTAATCTCAAAACAAATTTCAGTACTACCACAGCCACCTTATTCACCAGATATCGCTCCGTGCGACGTTTTTCTATTTCTAAGAGTCAAAACGGCGGTCAAGGGACACCATTTTCAAAAAACACAAGATGTCCAAAAAGCTGTGACGAAGGTCTTGAAGGATATTACAGAAGATGAGTTCCAGAAATGTTACTATCAATGGCAGAAGCGCTGGAAAAAGTGTGTGCAATCAGAAGGGAACTACTTTGAAGGAGACAACACTAAACTTGACTAAAACGTTAAGCAACATTTTTTTCACATCAGTCTCATTACTTTACTGTCGCATCTCAGAAGTACCGCCACTGTCTTTTTTTGTTAGTCAGTACTTAACTCTTTATACAAAAAATGTCTTTCCCTATAAATTTGTAACTATGTTATAGGCCATTTTAATTGTTTCAATTCTGATGAAGGCACTCTTAGAAGTATTGAAACCTGGTCAGTAAAACTGAAAATAATTGTGACCGATGGCTCATTTGATTCAGTTTTAATTTAGAAACGGTCACTGAACCAAGCAGTCATGTTTAAAACTTTGCGATTCTTAACGTATTCACATCTGGAGGGAACATGGAACACGATATCTGAACCCAAACGCTGTAGGAAGAGACCGATATCGAGAAGGATCCCTAATCGGGTGGGAAAGATTATGTTGACCACACGAATGCCTCTTCATGAAATTGTACGGGTGAATCGGCGAGACTTGAATGCTGTCAGATATCGTAACGAGATCTTGGATACTCATGTACGGCTGTTGCGAGGTGCTGTGCGCCCAGACTTCGTACTGATGGATGATAATGCTCGACCTCTTAGAGCATGAGTAGTTGATGTTTTCTTGGAAACGGAAAATGGTTTGGATAACGTCAGCATCCACCAACCACTCTCCAAGACTTGCGAGCAGCTCTGCAGGAAGAATGGGCGTTATTGCCTCAAAATGAGATTCATGACATCATTCAGACCTGTACTACTGCCAGAGGTTGTTACACTCCATACTGAGCACATTAATCAGCTGTCGGAATGTCTGTGCAAATCCCTTAAGTTGGAAAAGACGGAGAACATATTTGTCTACCTTAGACATATTTCAGTTGTTTAAGTTCTGTATTCTTCACATTGTTTCCACTTTACTATCACCTGCTTACACTGTTTTGTGGTAAAATAAACGCTACTTTGCAAAATTTCAGTTTGTTGCTTTAGTTTTGGACGCCAGTGCAATTTCATTTCATCTTATGATGTATAGTATAATCAATATCACAGGTCATAAACACTTTTTCTTAAACTGTCACACACCAATAGGTATCATAGGCACAATATTAATCAGAAATCCGTTTCGAAAATGACTCATCGCATTTAATTCTGTGTGTGTGTTCGCAACGTGGAAGGCACTAGTACGTACCAACACTCCCTTGGCTGCTATTACGGGGTCTCCTCGACTATTGTATGCCTATGTGATGGTTTGAGCTGGACCACCGCACGTACAGCTGTTGATGCGGTGCCGGATAAATTCTGAACCTGGACAGGAAACAGAATTCCTGGTAACGTGAGGAGCTGCTCAGCATCCTCAAAAATTGGCGCGTCTCAGTCTTCTCCAGACGGTTCATTTTATTCGCTTTCCCTCCTGCTGTCTTTATCATCGTCCTGTACAAGGTCGATACGATGTAGTGTGTCTCGTAGTTTGTGCTTAGACTGCTTAATTCAGATTGTAATTCACGAACTGCACCTGGCTTTGTAAGTGTTCGAGGGAACTCCACAAATCCGAACATATTTTTCATTTCTTGTAGCAATTATACAAAATAAATCGTAATAATATTGTCTTTATTTTCATCTTTGAAGAATTTTTTCTCATTAACAGCAGGTTCTTCTAACGATTCAACGTAGAGAACAGGATGTTATTCCAAAATAAAGCAGACAGTGGCAACACTACAAGCTCTGTAACATACGTCTATGCAGCTCCGCCACCTCAGTGCGTAATTAGAAGTTCCTTCTAGCTCACAACAACAGTCTGCGGAGTTGTCCAGACGGCCTAAACTCGCTAGACCCAAACTGCTGCTGCTTGTTGCACGGACCTCAAGGCAAGTCTACATCCGTCCGTAAAAGCACATACGATTTTACGCCAATGCTGCCGATAAAAGCCGGAGTATTTACTCACATGTGGGCTTTAGGCGGTGAAGATATCGGCAGCTATGCACTTCACAGTTCCAGTGACGCTCTGAGAGAGTGCTTTTACAAAGAAAGAAGGTAGAATTGGCTACTTCGCACAAAGAACACGCGTTTTAACTGAAGAACGAGAGCCTTGTCCCTTCCTTTTTGAATCAGAGGTAAAGATGATCACAACACGAACAAGCGTGGTACAGCATTAAACGAAGCATGCTGTACTTTAAAAGAGTGACAACAGTAGAGGAAGTTAAAGGAAAAATAAAAACAGTGGGTTCACGCCACTTCCGAGAAAGATGTGTCATTGAGACTTCGAAGAAAGTTGGAGGTGACAATGAGGATTTTTACGTACCAAAAATGAAGTTTTTCAGAGACAGTTGCGTATAGGCCAAAACTGTGGATCATATTTTCGTGTTTATCTGTAATTTAACTGACTTATTCTTAATAAACTACTACGTTTATCGTGAGTGAAAAGTGCGTGACTTACCGTAGACTTGTTAGGTCGGGGCTTTGGTGTGATGGGTGCTGTAGTTTTTTCATGTGGGTGACTGTAGCGGCGTCGGAGTAGGGGAAGTAAATGAGACTTATCAGTGGTTTTATACGATATGTAGCAGAGATAGGAAGTTACTAGAACAGAAGGAGAAAATTGCCGCCCTTCAGGCTGAGTTAGACAAGGCCAGGGGAGATCTTGACAGGTTAAGGAGGGAGAAGGGTAAAGAGCGACGGCAAGTGGAAACAGCCAACAGGAGGAAAAGGCCTAGAACTTTATCGGACAGCTTCATGGTGAATGTGTAAAATAGATTTGACTTGTTGCTTCAGTTAGAAGCCGATGACCCTCAAGCAGTTTCAGGTGTAGGCAGGACCCAAGGAAATTTTCAGCAGCAAATTGAAAAGAAAGAACGTAGAGAAATCAGTAAAGAGAAAGAAAGTGTTGTTGTTAGGTAGTTCCCATGGAAGAGGTGTTGGCCAACTTTTGCAGGATGAACTAGGAGCAGAATGCCATGTCACAAATTTTTTTTAACCTAGTGCTGTTCTGGAGCAGGTGACAGAGGATTTGGGATCACTTTGCAAAGATTTCACTAAGGAAGACACTGTGGTTATAGTGGGTGAACCAGGTAATAGTATTGACAGGGATCCTGAGTACAGTATACAGTGTGACCCGGCAAAGATTCCATCAGCATCGAAGCATGCTAATGTTGAGTTTGTAATTGTTTTTTGACGCCATGACAGACCTCATTTGAACTCTTTTGTCAGGAGGGTTAATTTGGATTTGGAATGGCTGCTTATGTCGAGTGCAGGGTCACACATTGGTGTGGTTCCTGTTAATTCTCTCAATAGGTGGGATTATACTAGGCAAGGCCTTCACCTCAACGAGAAAGGGAAGCGTAAACTGGCTGGGAATATAGCAGGAAAGTTCAAGGGGGGATGAGTGATAAAATACTAGTGGTTATAGGGTTCAGAAAATACCTTTTTTTAGGGTAACGAGGATAGAAAGAAACCAAGTTTCAAGAGAGATTGGGATTGAGACAAACCTTCAGTTTGAGAAAGAACCAAAAAAACATAATTCTAGCTTATTACATCAGCATAAACAGCTGTTGGTTAAGAATCTTCACCAATCAGCAGAAATTTCAACTCTACCCAATTTTAACTCAGTCAATGTGAAATGTCAACTATCCTTATTGCATCAAAATATTCATTGACTGAGAAATAAAGTTAATGAATTAATTACCTGCATAGATGAATTAGAGTCCTCAAACCTGACATAATCTGCCTCTCTGAACATTATGTGTCCATTGGTATAGAACTTTTAAGTGTTACAGGATTTAGGTTTGCATCCCACTTTTGTAGAGCAGAAATGGAGAAAGGAGGAGTTGCTACATTCATCAGGAACTGTCATATATTTAAGAAGATACACATTCATAAATTTTGCCTAGAACTGCATATGGAAGCATGTGCAGCAGAAGTAGAATTTCATAAAAAATGTTTCATAATATTAAGTGTATATCCAGCACCTGCAGGTAACTTTAATCTGTTCATAAACCACTTTGAAGCTGTACTTGCCCATTTAACAACCAAAAACAAAGAAATAGTGGTTACTGGTGACTTCAATGTAGATTTCCTTAAAGACTCTCCCAATAAGAACTTATTTGAGTTAGTAACACTATCATTCAACTTAATTCCCACTGTAAAGTTCCCAACTAGGATAGCCAATCACTCACAAACAGCCATTGATAATATCTTTATAGAAAAGTCCAATGAACAAAATTATATTTCAAAACCAATAGTGAATGGCCTTTCAGACCATGACATGCAGTTCCTTCTGTTGAATATTAATACTGAACAGGATATAAAATCTGTTAAATCTGAAATCAAGAGGGTAATCAATATCCCAAAAATTGATTATTTTAGGACACTCCTCAGAGACATTCGCTGGAGTGATGTTTTCAGTGCTCATGGCATGAATGAAAAATATAACACTTTTGATAATAAAGTGCTTACCTTATTTGAACATTGTTTTTCCCCAAAACTAACCAAGGTTAGAGCAAAGTCTACAAAGAAGCCATGGATTACTCAAGGAATAGAAGTATCTAGTAAAACAAAAAGAAAACTGTATCTGTCAATCCGAAACAGTTCTGATGTTGATGCTATACTACATTAGAAGAAATACTGCAAAATATTAAAGACTGTAATACGAACTTCAAAGCAAATATATTAGAAGGAAAAGATAGTCATATCAGATATCAAAATAAAGACAATATGGGATATAGTGAAGGAGGAGATCAGTAGAACCAGACATGAAGAGGGGCAAATAGCATTAAGAGTAAATGATACATTGGTGACAGTGTGTATAGTGTTGCAGAACTTTCAACAAACATTTTGCAACTGTTACTGAAAAGATGGGGTTGTCAGGTTCTGTAGATGCTCGCCATGGGATACCTCAGACCAGACATTTCAAGTAACTTCCATAATATGAATTTGACCCTCACTACCGCAGCAGAAGTAATATCCATCATAAAATCTTTAAAATCAAAAACATCTGATGGGTATGATGAAATATCAACAAAGTTAATTAAAGAATGTGATTCTGAGTCAAGTAACATATTAAGCTATCTGTGTAACCAGTCGTTTATCAGTGAAATATTTCCTGAATGGTTGAAATATGCTGAAGTTAAGCCACTTTTTAAAAAGGGAGATAAAGAAATAGCGTCAAATTTCGATCCAGTTTCACTTTTGTCAGTATTCTCAACAATTTTAGAAAAGGTAATGTACAATTGGCTTTATAACCATCTTGTCACAAATAACATACTGTCAAAGTCGCAGTTCGGATTTCTAAAGGGTTCTGATATTCAGAAGGCTATCTACACTTACAGTGAAAATGTACTTAATTCATTAGACAAAAAAATTCAGGCTGCTGGTATATTTTGTGATCTGTCAAAGGTATTTGACAGTGTAAATCACAATATCCTTTTAGGTAAATTAGAATATTATGATGTAACAGGAAATGCCACAAAATGGTTCTAATCTTATATCTCTGACAGGAAACAAAGAGTGTTATTAGGAAAGAGACATATATTAAGCTACCAGGCATCATCCAACTGGGAACTAATTACATGTGGGGTCACACAAGGTTCCATCCTAGAGCCCTTACTTTTTCTTGTGTATATTATTGACCTTTCACCTGTAACATTACCACATGCCAAGTTTGTTTTGTTTGCTGATTATACAAAAATTGCAATAAATAACAAATCAAGAGTAGTCTTAGAAACATCGGCTAATATAATATTTGTGGACATTAATCACTGGTTCCTAGCCAATTCTTTGTAACTAAATTTTGAAAAAACACACTACATGCAATTCAGAACTTTTAAGGAGTGTCCCAAGAGTATGTCCCAAACATATGGTGACAAGCAGATAGACGAAGTGGACAGTGTTAAATTCTTGGGATTACAGCTTGATAATAAATTCAGCTGGGAGGATCACACCACAGAACTGCTGAAGCGTCTAAACAAATCTCTATTTGCGATGCGAATTCTGTCATACACAGGGGATATAAAAATGTACAAGCTGGCATACTATGCTTACTTTCACTCCATAACGTCATATGGGATTATTTTTTGGGCTAATTAATCAAGCCAAGCTAAAGTTTTCCGGACACAAGAACGAGCAATAACAGTTATATGTGGTGTGAACTCAAGAACATCCTGCAGAGACCTGTTTAGGGAACTAGGGATACTAACTACTGCTTCACAATACATTTATGCCTTAATGAAATTTGTCATTAAAAATATATCACTTTTTCAAACCAACAGCTCAGTTTACGAAATCAATACTAGAAATAAGAATAATCTTCACAAGGATTTAAAGTCACTTACTCTTGTACAAAAAGGTGTGCATTATTCAGGAACACACATTTTCAATAACTTGCCAGCAGCCATAAAAAGCTTAACAACCAATGAAATTCAGTTTAAGAGAAGCCTAAAGGATTTATTGGTGACCAACTTCTCCTAAACCATTGAAGAATTTCTCAGTAGAACCAACAGATTTTGTGTGTGTGTGTGTGTGTGTGTGTGTGTGTGTGTGTGTGTGTGTGTGTTTGTGTTAGTACAATCTAACTTCTGCACCATTTCAGTGCAGTAATGTGTCCATTGTAAATAAGTATTGTAGTAGTTCCATTATATGTTTATTACCTTATACATAAAAAACTTTTTTTACATTTCAAATTCAGAGTATTAATGAGATCTTAGTAAATGAGCGTTCTAAAATGATCCTTTCATATAGTGTTCATTAAAAAAATAGACGATCATTCCACTTGGGACCTGTGGAAGGTACTTTGCTTAGTTGTTTTAGTTGTCAATATTTGTCAGGTATTATTTTTTCCTGACATTTTCTACATTATTCTCACTACTGATCAATTGGGATGAAAGTAAATCTAATCTAGTAGTAGTATTTTTAATCATCGTCTACAAATGACCATTATTGAATGACGATAAGTTTAAATTAATATCCCTGATACCATTTGTGATTAAATACATTTGATGTTTTTTTTTCACTTCGACTTTTAAAGCAACTTCAGTATTACACTGTAAATTAATAAATCTATTTGAAATCAAAAGCGCTGATTCCATAATATTTACTTTCCAGTCAGTATTCTTGAGTCACAGATTTTCGAATGCACGAAACGTCTATCGACCTTTCGCTGTCCGTGTACAAGACAGTACCTTCTCTGTCGTCAAACAGATATCTCCTCGTAGTTTCTAACCATCGGCTAAAGCATCGCGGCTACAGCACTGCAGAATTGACCGTCTACAGAGAAATGCAAGGCCTGCTAAATTTTCTTGTGAAAACTATTAAACCTTTGTAAATAATCCTAAAGTTATTAACATTCTACGTCTTTATTCTTCATCTCTACATATTTATTTCTCAACATGGTCAACCTGGCGAAAACGGACTTTTCCAACGAGAGATCAGTTTGTTGACACCGTCACTGTAGAATATTTAGCTTCGTTGACGGAGACACAACCTCACCCCTCCTTGCATTGCTTCATCACTACCAAAATGAAGTCCTCGAAGGTGTACTTTAAGTTCTGGAAATAGATGAAAATAGTATGGGGCCAGGTGTTACCTGTATGGAGGATGATAGACGACAGTGAAGCCAAAACGTCATAATGTTGCAGAAGTCGCAGCCCTCGTATGTGAAATGGCACTGCTAGGATGAAGGAGATGGTGCTCCATGTGTGGAAGAACTCTTGGAATTCGTGAAACTCGAATACAGTGCGCTGTTTCTCACGTACCGACATAGTTACGTTGCACACCGCCATGTTACACGCTACAGTTCGGAGCCCTGTAAGGGCAGAGGGTCCCAACATGCGTCAGCGAAGCGGGAAAGGCGACAGAGTAACATGCATGACATGTAATACCCCAACCGATATTGATAACAGAATAAAAAAGTACATTTCAGAACGCCCTCATAAAAAGCCTCGTCACGATATCGTAAATTCCACATGAACAAGAAAAGATTCAAAGCTCCGTAACTATATTAAAATACACGGCTACAGGCACTGCGAAATTCCGCGACTGTAGATACTATACTCTGCAAACCGCCGTGAGGTGCATGGCAGACGGTACGTCCCATTGTACCAGTTATTAGAGTTTCTTCCTATTCCATTCTCGTATGGAGCGTGGGAAGAATGATTGTTTGAATGGCTCAGTGCGTGCAGTAATTATTCTAACCTTATTCTCACAATCCTTATGTGAGCGATACGTAAGGGGTTGTAGCATATTCCTAGAGTAGTCATTTAAAGTCGGTTCTTGAAACTTTGTTAATAGTGCTTCTCGGCATAGTTTGCGTCTATCTGCAAGAGTCTTCCAGTTCAGTTCCTTCAGTCTCTCTCTGACGCTCTCCCACGGGTCAAGTAGTACGATGTCGTGTGTCATGATCTTGTAAATTCCGTATAAAACAGAAAAGAAACAAAATTTTGTAAATATATTGAAATAAAGCTAATTTACATACAATGAAATACCAATCTGTAGTTGTTTAGCTCACTTCAATTAGACGGAACAAACATTAGCGTTATTGTCGATATTTGTAACACTACACACCACACTATCTTTTCAGATGAGAACCAGTTCTGCGTTTAGCATCACGAGAGACTTATCCATGAATGGAGTTAATTAACATATCTATAATCCGATAGGTTGGAAAAGAAAACTGAGGATGTGTTAGATGACTATCAGTTTGGTTTTCCGAAACGCAAACTCACCGGAGAGGGAGTTCTGACTCTGCGGTTGATATGGAAGCAAGACTAAAGAAAAATCAAGACACGTTCATAGGATTTTTTGACCTGGAAAAAGCGTTCGACAATGTCAAATGGTGCAAGATGTTGAAAATTCTGAGAAAAATAGAGATAAACTAAAAGAAAAGACTGGTAATATACCGTATGTACAAGAACCAAGAGGCAACAATAAGAGTGGACGACCAAGAACGAAGTACTCGGATTAAAAAGGGTGTAAGATAGAGATGTAGTCTTTCGCCCCTACTGTTCAGTCTGTACATTGAGGAAGCAATGATGGAAATAAATGAAAGGTTCAGGAGGCAAAGTCAAATTCAAGGTGAAATTATATACATGATATGATTCTCTGATGACACTGCTAACCTCAATAAAAGTGAAGAAGAATTACAGGATCTGCTGAACGGAATAGACAGTCTAATGAGTACAGAATATAGATTGACAGCAAATCGTAGAATGATGAATTAGCAGAATTGAGGGCAGCGAGAAAGCTGCCGTCAGGATTGGTGAACATGAAGTGGGTGAGGTTAAGAATTCTACTACCTAATCAGCTACAGACGCATGACGAACGGAGCAAGCAGGGCTTCAAAAGCAGGCCAACACTGACAAAAAGAGCATTCCTGACCAAAAGAAGTCTGCCAGTAACAAACATAGGCGATAATTTGCGGAAGAAATTTCTTAGGATGAACGTTTGGAGCGCAGCATTGTATAGCAGAGAGACATGGATTGTGGGAAAACTGAAAAAGCAGAGAATCGAAGCATTTGAGATGCAGCGCTACAGAACAATGTTGAAAATTAAGTGGACTGATAAAGTAAGGAATTAGGAGTTTCTCCAGAGAATCGGTGAAAAAAGGAATATATGGAAAACACTGACTAGAAGAAGCGACAGGATGGTAGAACATCTGTCAAGGCATCAGGGAATAGCTTCTGCGGTACTAGAGGGAGCTGTAGAGGGTAAAAGGTGTGGATGAAGACAGTGTTGGAATACATCCAGCAAATAACTGCGGACGTAGGTTGCAGTTGCTGCTCTGAGATGAAAAGGTTGGCACAGGAGTGGATTCGCGGCGGGCGGCATCAAACCAATCAGAAGACTGATGACTGAAAATCCCATAGGAAGTTAAGAAGTGTCAGGATTTAGTAGATCGTCCGGTCCCTTGGCTAATGTTATGCGACTTTATAGTTTCAGTGTTGGCTCGTCTCCATGTCCTCGTGGAGACACATGTAGACACGACGGTGTGAATGGCAGTGCTTGGGCGCGCTGACGACGGTAGCTCATGGTTGCATGTCACAGCAAACGGAAGTATTGAGCAACGCTCCTCATAACACCAGTCTCATTGCTGGTAATGTACAATTACGCAGGGAGACAATAATAGCTGCATAGCTCTGAGTTAGACAAATGTTCGAAAGCTTTTTAGCTACTGAAAATACGCTGATGTGACAAAAGTCATGGGATACATTCTGTACATCCTAATGTAGTATCGGACCTCTTTTTGACCGGCATAGTGCAGCACCTTGACGTGGCACGGTCTCTACAAGTCATTGAAAGGCCCTTGCAGAGATATGGAGCCATGCTGCCTGTTTAGCCGTCCATTACTGCAGTGCTGCGGGTGTAAGATTTTGTGCACGAACTGACGTCTCTATTATGTCTCTGTTATGTCCCATAATCGCTCAGCGAGATCCAGGTCGGGCGATCTGGGTGGCTTTAATTGTCCAGAATGTTCTTAAAAGCAATCGGGAACAATTGTGGGCCGATGATAATTAAATTGTTGTTTGGGAACGAGAGTCGATGATTGGCTGCTTACGGTCTCCGTGTAGCCAAACATAGCCATTTCCAGTCAATTACTCGTTTAGTTGGACCAGAAGATCAAGTTAATTCCCCGCAAACACAGCCCACAACGTTATGGACACGTGACCAGCTCGCAGAGTTGCCTACTTGGACCGATGACGTCGTGGGGTCTGCACCACACACGAATCCTACCATCAGATCTTACCAACTGAAACCAGGCCACGGTTTACCAGTCGTGTAGGGTTCAACCGATATGGTGACGAGCCCAGGAGAGGCGCTGCAGGCGATGTCGTTCTGTTACCAAAGGCACTCGCGTTGATCGTTTGTCCATTAACGCTGAATTTTACCGCACTGCCCAACTGACATATTTGTCGTTATCGCGTAATTTCTTTTTAATCACATTGAATACTGCTTCATACAACGATAACTGTGCCGTTATTCCTATTGTATGAAATGGTTTTGAAAGTACTCTTTTATTTTTGTTAAAGGCCACGGCTAATTCTTCTCAAGGCGCTATCGCCAGAAATATCATACGTATCCCAATGTGAAGACATCCGTCTTACTCACGATAGATTAAAAATCTTTCTTTAATATTACGTGATAATCCATTTAAACAATGCTTAATTATTTTTTCTGTGGGACTGAATGCTCCAGGATAGCTGCCTATGTGCAATGACAGCGTAAGCATTTATAGATATTACTATTAATAAAAAAAATGTACCTCTGGCCTAATATGAACTGGAAAATATTACAAGACGCCGTTTTCAGTTTATTGAGATTCTTCTTCTTAATACGTTTAGCATCAAATGATTGTTAAAGGAACTTACATAATTTTCGTCATCAATGTCGTCGCTACAATAATGAGCCTACACAAAATGGCCAAGACAACATTTAATTATTACGTACTGAATCATATGCAGGATAGGTACTCACTACTGACAAAATCACATATTACAATTATTAATTTCATACATATTCAACAAGATTCTATTACTACTACAGATAATTGTATCAGTTACAGACCATGAAAAATTAGCATCCGTCAGCTAGAACATCAGAATCGATAAGATAATGAAACAAAAAAAATTCACTCATTCTTCTTGTACAAAGGGACAAAGATAACAATAATTGCGATTCTAAGCGAGCAGATAGCGCTTTTCCATTGTTGAGTATCGACGGCTGATTTATGCTCTTTTTTACCGGAGGCTATGCTATATCGTACGTTCCACACTGATTTCTGCCGCTATTTCGAGCAGTGTTGCTTATCAGTTAGCTCTGACACCTCTATGCAAACGTCGCTCCTTTAATTCGTTAAGTGAACGCCGTCGGCCACCGCATCGTCCATGGGGAGAAGCAATGTCTGAAATGTGACATTCTCGATGCACTCTTGACACTGTGGATCTCCGAATACTGAATTCCCTAGCGATCTCCGAAATGACATGTCACACGCGTCCAGCTCTAACTACCATAGCGCGTTCTAAGCCTGTCAGTTCCCGTTGTGCGGCCATAATCATGACGGAACCCTTTTCACAGTGATCACCGAGTACAAATGACAGCTCCGTCAAAGAATTGCCCTTTTATACCTTGTGTACGCGATACTATAGTCACCTACGTGCATATCGTTAGCCCACGGCGATTGTCACGCCAATGTACATCTGCTTAAATGCACGTCAGTAACGTGTCGATTAAGTAGTAAACCTTTATCGTGAAAGAGTCTAACTTCACCTGTGCATGTGTTCAGAGCGACAGCAGTTGCAATTCCAAAATAACGAGGCTGCAAGTAAGGTGTGGGTGAGTGATTCCCGCACTTGACTTCGCATTTGGGAGCCTCCATGTTGTTTAGCTTTCGCACTCGCAGGTGGCCTATTGGCTTCGCGGTTACGTTTCCCGTTGTGATAACATTTCCAGAACACACCAGTGAGCCAAAGCTTCGTGTGAAGTGTCTGATGTGCACGTTCCGTGCTGTCGAAACGAGAGAAATTATCACGTGGCAAGCTCAGTTAAATTAAGGTATTCCATTCTTTTGCTTATGATTTTAGTTAAACTCTCGCTAACGTTAACATCCCTTCCCCGTTTTTGTGCCAGTGCGATTGGCGCCTATCTCTTTGAGAGAAGCTAGAGAGGTAGATCCCGAGATCAACGTATTCCGTGTCCTCACGCAACTCGGATGCCGAACTTGACCGTAATTACTAAATTCTTATAGCGAAGTGCTGCCGATTTCGATAGGACTACGCGCCTCATCAGTAAGAGAACCGTCTCAATTGCTAATCACAACTGCAGTATTCTGCAACTAACTTTTGTCGTAACCGAAAACTCCCGAGTGTAAATTACCATACCTCCCGACTGTGTATCACACAGTTACGTAAGTTTCCAGGTAAATTCAGCGGTATACGTAGATACCCTCTGTCAAATGTGTTGCGAGTAGAGTCAATAATACAGAAATTATAAACATTCAGTCAGGTTCAAATGGTTCAAATGGCTCTGAGCACTATGGGACTTAACATCTGAGGTCATCAGTCCCCTAGACTTAGAACTACTTAAACCTAACTAACCTAAGGACATCACACACATCGATGCCCGAGGCAAGATTCGAACCTGCGACCGTAGCAGTCACGCGGCCCCGGACTGAAGCGCCTAGAACTGCTCGGCCATAGCGGCCGGCTTCAGTCAGGTGTCGATAAGATTTCACAGTGGTGCAAAAATGGGCAACTTGCATTAAATGTTCAGAAATGTAAGATTATGCACTTCACAAAATGAAAAAATACGGTGTGCTATGATTATAATATCTACGAGTCACTGTTGGAATCGGAAACTCATACAAATACCTGGGTGTACCACTTTGTAAGGATATGAAGTGGAATGATCAAATTCGCTCAGTCGAGGGTAAAGCGGGTGGTAGACTTCGGTTTATTGGTAAAATACTGGGTAAGTGCAATCAGTTTAGAAAGGAGATTGCTTACAAATCACTCGTGCGCCCAGTTCTGGAATACTGCTCAAGTGTGTGTGACCAGTACTAAATAGGACTAACAGGGCATATTGAATGTACACAGAGAAGGGCAGCACTAATGGTCACAGGTTTGTTTGATCCGTGGGAGAGTGTCGCAGAGATACTAAAAGAATTGAAATGGAAGTATCTTGACGATAGACGTAAACTATCCTGAGGAAGTCTATTAACGAAGTTTCAAAAACCGGCTTTACACGATGGGTCTAGAAATATACTACAAACCCCCTAGATATCGCTCACATAGGGATCGTGGGGATACGATTAGGATAATTACAGCACACACAGATGCATTCAATCATTCTTGCCGATCTCCATACGTGAATGGCTGGATCAAATGGCTCTGAGCACTATGCGACTTAACATCTATGGTCATCAGTCCCCTAGAACTTAGAACTAATTAAACCTAACTAACCTAAGGACATCACACACATCCATGCCCGAGGCAGGATTCGAACCTGCGAACGTAGCGGTCACGCGGTTCCAGACTGAAGCGCCTAGAACCGCACGGCCACACCGCCATACGTGACTGGATCGGGAAGAAACGCTAATAACTAGTACAATGGGACGTACCTTCTGCCATACCTTTCGCGGTGTTTTGCAGAGTATAGATGTACATGTAGATGTAGATGTAAATGTAGATGAATTAAAACGTTATTCCTGCTGCAGCTTTACTGTATGAACAGCGAAACTCTAGTAAGCGATAGCCTTTTTTTTCTTTTCAACTGTTTGTGGGAGGACGGGGTCGAAGGACAGAGAGAAAGAGTTTCATAAAGGTTTGGAATTGTGTGTAAAGTTGCTTGGAAGTTGCTAAGTGAGATCATTCTGAAATAATGAATGAATACATCTTGGATAATTTGTGCGCTATGATTGACCAGTCTCAAGACATATACACAATTTCCAGCTGTAGTACTTACTGTGTAAGATCTTTAACATAACAGTATAACTCTTAAGGAATACACTGTGACAGCATTTTAAATTTTTTCCGGCCACCAGCCCTATGAAATACTGAAATTCAAATTTCTATTGCTCCTGAAAGTCATTAGATAGGCAACCTGCAAGTGGCACGAACACAGTGCACTGGGGTAGCTGATTCGTAGTAAAGATTATAGAATCTAAAATTTCAATCTGCCAGAAGGTTTCGTAAGAGCACACGCTCCGTCACAAGCGAGTACAGAGCTCCGAGGCCCTCTGGGTTGTCATATTAACTAACGATAAGAGCTACTCAGTTAATGTTAAAGCTTATAACGGTGTATTCCGTCTATGCAACCAAATGAAAGACAGTTTTGTTTATTGCCAGAAGCGTTTCGCTTGTTTTACTTGTGATCCATCTTTACTGACCTGTAATACACATTTCTTTTTATATTTATAATAAAAGTATTATGTAGTAGTTACAATATGTTACTGTGTTGCATTTTGTCACGGTTTTTCTCTTGCTTATTTTCAGATTAGACTCAACTTATGTAGCACCAATTTTGTGAGCTGAAATTATCGCTCGGTGTTACCTCCTATTTCTAGTGCTGTTAGCCCATATGTGTGGTCCTGTAGATGTGTTCATAAGTCTCCATGCTCCAGCTGGCCGATTTCTGGTGTTTTTTCACTTACATTTGTTAAGACACATCATTTACATCTCTTGCACTTTTCATTCTGTGGTTAACATGTGTGTGTTTACAGTGTATATTGTTGCCAACTGCCTCTGCATGTTTATATTTTGGCTTTTGTTTGCGTTCGTGTTAGTGGTTTGATATTTTTCATTTGTTGTGTAAGAGTGTGTGTGTGTGTGTGTGTGTGTGTGTGAGAGAGAGAGAGAGAGAGAGAGAGAGAGAGAGAGAGAGAGTGGGTGTGTGTGAGTGGGTGTGTGTGTGAGAGAGAGAGTGTGAGATTTTGGGTGTGAGAGTGAGGGTGTGTGTGAGAGAGAGAGAGAGAGAGAGAGTGAGTGTGTGTGTGTGTGTGTGAGAGAGAGTGTTTTTTTGTTTTGTTTTGGTTTTAGGGCGCAAAACTTCTATGGTCATTAGCGCCCGAGAGAGAGTGTGTGTGTGAGTGTGTGTGTGTGTGTGTGTGTGAGAGAGAGAGAGAGGGAGAGAGAGAGAGAGAGAGAGAAAGAGTGAGAGTGAGTGTGTGTGTGTGTGTGTGTGTGTGTGTGTGTGTGAGAGAGAGAGAGAGAGAGAGAGAGAGAGAGAGAGTGTGTGTGAGAGAGAGAGAGAGAGAGTGTGTGTGTGTGTGTGTGTGTGTGTGTGAGAGAGAGAGAGAGAGAGAGAGAGAGAGAGAGAGAGAGAGTGAGAGTGTGTGTGTGTGTGTGAGTGTGTGTGTGAGAGTGTGAGAGAGTGTGCGCACATGTGAGAGTGTGTGCGCGCATGTGTGTGAGTGAGTGAGTGACAATGGCAAAACACAAAACCGCCTCTCATTTAGCTGCATAGATGAATCATATCTCTATGAATTTTGAAGCAACTAAGGAACGACGAAAACGGAAAAAATGTTGTTAAAGTGTATGCTTGTTTATTACGGATATTTTAGAACCGATGACTGTTGTCTGAATGCAGATACATAAAACTGCAACCACTCACTGTATTGAACTGTTATTTATTATTCCATGAACCGGTTTTCGAACCTTTTCAGGTTCATTTTCACGTGGTTTTCTGGAAGTTACATCACTATTTCTAGCACAATGCTGGGTGCGGGCTCTGTGGAAGAGAGGGAGCATGCTTTAATGTATCGCCATGAGTATTGTTTCTCTGTCGATATGTTTGCAAAACTTTAGTTTTGTACTTATTGCGACTGTAAGGGCAGCTTTATTCTGTTAGCTAATGGATAAAAGCCTCTCGCACTGTCGCAGTAAATACAAAACTAAAATTTTGCTCACATACTCACACTAATGGGATCTTTTCGTCTATTTACGTGCAGTACGTTAAGTTTATTTATATTCAGTCTGCGGCCAATCCTTGTACCAGGCGCTGATCATCTGAGAGTTGAGAGCCCATCACTACCTTTTGCTTTAACTAGTGAGTTCATAAGAGACTGTGACCCTGGTCTTAATGCCCTGAAACATTCCCCTTTATATGATATCTCAATGATTTGTGAACAAATGCAGTCTGACTGATTTTGTTTCAGATTTTGTAGTGACAAGAAACTTCCTCGCAGCGCAACGGAATAACAAATAGAGTGTTGATTAACATATGCTAAACGATGACAAAACTGAAAGCGTAATCCTTAAAAGAGATCTCATGTAGCTACTCGCAATCTGTATCCAAGAATTACATCTTACAACGTAATTCACGAAAAGTAAATGTTTTGCGTTCTGTATCCTAAAAAACCTAATAAACTGAACAGATCTGAGTCTCCGTCGCTGCCGCCATGTGCTTTGAAATTCCACTGCAACACGAACTTAGACGACTAGCTCAAAATTTCATTTAAAAACAAGAACGTTCCACCTCTGCTGAAGACAGTTTATTCTCTGTATGAAATACGTTAAAGAGCACAGTTCGTAACTGAACATATGTAAAGATTTGAATAATCTGACCGTCCCCACCCTATTGCTGCCCGATGTTGAACTTGAAACGTCCCCTTAGCAAAATTATAAATGACAGTGCTTAAACTGACACACAATATTTTTAGCGCAACGCAATCTGACTTTGATTAATCCCTACAAAAGAATGGCCCTGACTAACAATAACCTATACCTTTCATGAATCACTTACCTCACAAAAATCTTCGTTATTCGAACTACTACAATACGGCGAGCGCCATTACTGCCAGCTAAATAAAAGATTTTAACTATTGAAGGCACTAACTACTGATAGGCACAGTTAGCAAATGAAAGATTTTGATAGAGAGCAAACAATATATTTACCTCTCATGACATCCAGTCTTACAAATTTACTGTCTCTGATGGACACACATCCAGATCATCCGCTCTCAAAACTCCGCCATCTCTCTCCGCACATCCACCACTGCTGGCGGCTCACCTCCAACTGTGCAACGCTTCGCGCTGTTAACAGCCAACTGCCCAACACTACAATAGCGACTATTCCAACAATGCCACCCAGCCACAGACTGCACACAGCACAGCTACTGAATTTCATACAGAGCGCTAGGGGGCATTACCAATATAAAAACCTAAACAGCCTACTTACATAGCCCCCATGCTCCTCACAAAAAATTTTACATATTGTTTTGGGCAGTGGCCAATAATGATTTGATAATTTTTTTCAAAATTCAATAACAAAGAAATCAAATTCACACACATATTGATATACTGATGGTCAAAAGCAAAGATTTTCTCACAGTTCATAAAGACAGTCCTGATCATTCATCACAGTAAAATTACAGTTTTTTCTCAAAGTCTGAGCAGTAAAAGAAAATGCACACAGAAGTAGTGGATTTCCATGCAGTCTTGACGAAGTGCTTTTGTCCTTCCAATGGGAAGACAGTGCTGACTCTTGACATGCAGAGAGGTAATGGGCCACAACAGAGCAAACCCACACCAGAGTCAGTCGAAGTTGAAGTATATTAGTAGGTACGTCATTCGTCATCACAGAGCAGACCCACTGCAGTCCTGGTAGAGATTATGGTATTGGTGGGCCACCAGAGGTGCAGACCCACTGCAGTCCTTGTAGAAATAATGGTATAGGTGGGTTATCAAAGGTGTAGACCCACTGTAGTCCTTGTAGAGATGGCCAGCAGCCATCTGTAGCGACTGTGCAGGTGCACAACCACCATCGAAGAGTCTTGCAGACAATATCGCAAGTCCATAAACCACAACTTGTGCTCTCACTGAGCTTTTGGAATTGTCCTTAGAATCATAAATGCTGTTAACCAGTCCCTTACTGAATTATTAACATACGTGCAAACACTAACAGTCCCAACTTCTCACGTAGTTGTTGTTGTGGTCTTCAGTCCTGAGACTGGTTTGATGCAGCTCTCCATGCTACTCTATCCTGTGCAAGTTTCTTCATCTCCCAGTACGCACTGCAGACTACATCCTTCTGAATCTGCTTAGTGTATTCATCTATTGGTCTCCCTCTACAATTTTTACCCTCCACTCAGCCCTCCAGTACTAAATTGGTGATCCCTTGATGCCTCAGAACATGTCCTACCAACCGATCCCTTCTTCTAGTCAAGTCGTGCCACAAACTCCTCTTCTCCCCAATTCTATTCAATACCTCCTCATTAGTTATGTGATCTATCCATCTAATCTTCAGCACTCTTCTGTAGCACCACATTTCGAAAACTTCTATTCTCTTATTGTCCAAAATACTTATCGTGCATGTTTCACTTCCATACATGGCTACACTCCATACAAATACTTTCAGAAACGACTTCCTGGCACTTAAATCTATACTTGATGTTAATAAATTTCTCTTCTTCAGAAACGCTTTCCTTACCATTGCCAGTCTACATTTTATATCCTCTCTACTTCGACCATCATCAGTTAATTTGATCTCCAAATAGCAAAACTCCTTTACTACTTTAAGTGACTCATTTCCTAATATAATTCCCTCAGCATCACCCGAATTAATTCGACTACATTCCATTATCCTCGTTTTGCTTTTGTTGATGTTCATCTTATATCCTCCTTTCATGACACTGTCCATTCCGTTCAACTGCTCTTCCAAGTCCTTTGCTGTCTCTGTCAGAATTAGTATGTCATCGGCGAACCTTACAGTTTTTATTTCTTCTCCATGGATTTTAATACCTACTCCGAATTTTTCTTTTGTTTCTCTTACTGCGTGCTCAATACACAGATTGAACAACATTGGGGAGAGGCTACAATCCTGTCTCACTCCCTTCCCAACCACTGCTTCCCTTTCATGTCCCTCGACTCTTTATAACTGCCATCTGGTTTCTGTACAAATTGTAAATAGCCTTTCGCTCCCTGTATTTTACACCTGCCGCCTTCAGAATTTGAAAGAGAGTATTCCAGCCAACATTGTCAAAAGCTTTCTCTAAGTCTACAAATGCTAGAAACGTAGGTTGCCTTTTCTTAATCTAGCTTTTAAAATAAGTCGTAGGGTCAGTATTGCCTCACATGTTCCTATATTTCTACGGAATCCAAACTGATCTTCCCCGAGGTCGGCTTCTACTAGTTTTTCCATTCGTCTGTAAAGAATTCGCGTTAGTATTTTGCAGCCGTGACTTATTAAACTGATAGTTCGGTAATTTTCACATCTGTCAACGCCTGCTTTGTTTGGGATTGGAATTATTATATTCTTCTTGAGGTCTGAGGGTATTTCGCCTGTCTCATACATTTTGCTCACCAGACGGTAGAGTTTTGTCAGGACTGGCTCTCCTAAGGCTGTCAGTAGTTCTAATGGAATGTTATCTACTCCCAGGGCCTTGTTTCGGCTTAGGTCTTTCAGTGCTCTATCAATCTCTTCACGCAGTATGATATCTCCCATTTCATCTTCATCTACATACTCTTCCATTTCTATAACATTGCCCTCAAGTACATCGCCCTTGTATAGACCCTCTATACACTCCTTCCAACTTTCTGCTTTCCCTTCTTTGCTTAGAACTGGGTTTCCATCTGAGCTCTTGATATTCATACAAGTGGTTCTCTTTTCTCCAAAGGACTCTTTAATTTTCCTGTAGCCAGTATCTATCTTACCCCTCATGAGATAAGCCTCTACATACTTACATTTGTCCTCTAGCCATCCCTGCATAGCCATTTTGCACTTACTGTCGATCTCATTTTTGAGACGTTTGTATTCCTTTTTGCCTGCTTCATTTACTGCATTTTTATATTTTCTCCTTTCATCAATTAAATTCAATATTTCTTCTCTCACCCAAGGATTTCTACTAGCCCTCATCTTTTTACCTCCTTGATCCTCTGCTGCCTTCACTACTTCATCTCTCAAAGCTACCCATTCTTCTTCTACTGTATTTCTTTCCCCCATTCCTGTCAATTGTTCCCTTATGCTCTCCCTGAAACTCTGTACAATCTCTGGTTTAGTCAGTTTATCCAGGTCCCATCTCCTTAGATTCCCACCTTTTTGCAGTTTCTTCAGTTTTAATCTACAGTTCGTAACCAATAGATTGTGGTCAGAGTCCACATCTGCCCCTGGAAATACTTACAGTTTAATACCTGGTTCCTAAACCTCTGCCTTACCATTATATAATCTATCTGATACCTTCTAGTATCTCCAGGAATCGTTCATGTATACAACCTTCTTTTATGATTCTTGAACCAAGTGTTAGCTATGATTAAGTTGTGCTCTGTGCAAAATTCCACCAGGCGGCTTCCTCTTTCATTTCTTAACCCCAATTCATATTCACCTACTACGTTTCCTTCTCTTCCTTTTCCTACTATCGAATTCCAGTCACCCATGACTATTAAATTTTCGTCTCCCTTCACTATCTGAATAATTTCATTTATCTCATCATACATTTCTTCAATTTCTTCGTCATCTGCAGAGCTAGTAGACATATAGACTTGTACTACTGTTGTAGGCGTGGGCTTTGTATCTATCTTGGCCACAACAATGCGTTCGCTGTGCTGTTTGTCACATATTGTGCATATGCTATGACCAACAGAAACGTGTTCAGTGAAATGTATTCTTACAAGTTACTTAATTTGATGAACTGGTGTCCATTACAATTTTATAACATGAGAATACAATCACAAAAATACAAAAACATCATTAAAACATAATAATACCGATAACATTTGTAGTAATACAGGCTTTCCAAAAGAATAGAAATAAACATGTACATCAGTGTTACAGGAATTATGAGATAAGTAATTATATAAAATAATGAGAATAGTTTTCGAAACATTAATTTCACACACGAGCATTAAAACAGAACAGAATAAATAGTGTCTCAACATCTTTATAAAGTAAATAACACATTATTAGAAAAATTCTACAACATAACTTATCAGATATACATATAAAGACAGGAAGAACACAAATACATAAGGGTACACAAACACCTAGCAGAATAACACAAGAGGAAAGGACAGGGTTTGTTTCACTACAGTTTTTTTTTTGCAAACAAAACTTCCTTTACTTCTTTGAGATCTCCCTTTGTTCATCATTATTCCCAAAAGTCCTATTTATACCTGGTTTCTGTACTTTTTTCATATAACTTCTCAATGCATTTCTTCCAATTCATCGCAACTTCTTCTCTTATATAGCCTACCCCCTCTTAAGCTAACTTCAATTTATTGAGCTCAGACGCATAAAGTAAGGGACGAGGCAATGCAGCAGCACAAAACAAATTAACACAAACAGCAATGACAAAAAAGTGCAAATTGGCAAAGCAAGCAGCAGTATATCTAAATTAGCAAAGCAAATGCAACATTACAGCTAATATGAGCCAATGTGCAGCAACAAGAAAAATAAATCAGTAGTAAAACTGGCTTAACAGAGTAATACAAAGTCAAATTCAGTAACACTATGCCTGGCAAACAGCACCAGCAAATGCAATAACTTATATCTAAACATGACAAAGCTCAAGCAGAAATAATAGTACACTAAAGACAACAATGCAGATAAGGGAAATGTCTATTCACATCTTAATGTCTGTATAATTAAAGAAATTACCAGGTACTTGAAAAGAAAATTATGTATGCAGTTACTGTTATTAGTCCCTTCTTATTGTTCTTTCCTTTCCAAGCGCTCCTTTTTCGAAGAATGTGGATCATAAAATTATTATTTAACAGATCTGCTGACAGAAAGATTTCACATTAGCAAATGCATTCAATTTTATTTTATAAAACCAATGCTGCAACACAGCTGGAAACCAGATATCAAATAAATTAGCAACATGTAAAGCAAAGCATAAAAACATCATTCAATAGCCATGTGGAATTTCATAAGTCAGTAGAAATTCTCTCAACTCACGTAGAAAGACACTTGTCACAATCAGGTGTGCAGATGTAAAAATATTTCCCATCAATTCATATGCACTTCAATAAGTAGCACAAAGTAGAAGTAATCATATATTTCCAAGTAATGAGCGAGTCGTATTTGCGATGCCTTCTACAAAGGAATGTCAATAGCCAGGTTAATGGCCCCTTTTTTCTCCACCTAATGGCTGTTTCTCCAGGTGGCTGGCACAGCTGGACGCGCACAACACATTACGTCAAGGTCACTTAGCTTTCTTACCGAAATATTTACGACAGCAGTTTCCACTACAGTGACAGTCTCATATAAAAAAATTTCACAGGTCGAGAATTTGCGTTACAAATGTGTAGAAACAAAATCCCATAAATATAACAGTGTCCAAAAAATTTTCGCCGGCATTGTGATACATTCACGCATATACACACATTTCATAACTCTTAAAGTACGATTCTTGGTTTCCAACATCCTTTTTCACAAACCAGGGCCCCTAACTTCTATTCATTATTCATATACATATAAACACGTAATCACATTCCTCATATACGGTAGCATCAGCTTATTGATCATAAACATACCTCAACAGCATAATACACATTGTCGTCGTAATAAAAACATCATAAAACCTCAGCCAAATCTCGAAAACGTCGTAACTTTCTGCAATAATTTCAAAACCTTCAATGAAATCATCAACCTCAAACGTACTTCAAAAATCATGATCCCATACCAAACACATCATTCTAAGCTCTCATAGTATCACAATGGTTCCGAAAAAATATGAACAGTTTACACAGTATAGACAAAATACAGTTTCATAAGTGTGAAGTTATCCAACTGTGTAATTGCATAAACATCTGTCACTGACGTAGTAAAAAAAAATGTATGTCTCTCTCAATTAAATGATCAGATAGCTGTGTAATTGTGTGTTAAAGAAATATGGTACCGATGTGTAAAGTTGTATAAGCAAATACCATATTAGCTAGGGCTCCTTGTGCTTGCCAAACACATGGTACACAAAGTAAGCATGTACCCCCCTGAGGATTAATGTAATTATACCCTCAGGTGTTACAGATTACAGCAATGGAATGAAATGTATCATGGAAAACCTTTGTACCATTGTAATTCAAAAATCTTTAAAAATAAATGTTTTAAGTACAAAATTAATCACTCAGATATGTGTACTGTAGCGCCAAACTGTGCGTCTTGTTGTAAGATAATCTCTGTCATTACTTAAGGGTAAAAAAATGTACCAAGCGTCGTAATTATCGTCGTCCGTAAGCAAAGTTATGTAGAAGTCAATGTGCTTACCTCGTAATAGACAAAAGTGAAATGCTATGCGTATAGATATCGTAGTTATTACGTACAGTTCCGTGATCAAGAAAATATTATACCATAATGTATTGTTGTGCTACGAAGAAGGATGTCTCAATTGTAGCTATGTAGCTATGTAGCAACAATGTAAATTGTGTCACTCATTAGTAGTGTCGTGATATAATCGTGTAGCTGTCAAATAAACTAACCACTGTGTCATCTGGTATCTCTCAGAAAGTAGTTTAAATCCAGAATGTATTTTCAAGTATACCAAAATGTTGCATTAAAAAGTCATTAGCAGTACCACTATATGTTCTAAGTATGTAAGCCTTGTAGTCGTTACGTAATCGTGCAACCAACAAGCAAGAGCGTACACACACAATAACACTGTTCACTATCACAATGCATTAGTAATTACTGCCTAAATAGGTTCCCTAGGTTCTAGGCTGGATATTTAACTTCAAACATTGTTGTATGTTAACAGTTTCTAAGTCTGACAATGCATACTATTAACGTGAAGTGAAAAGTTTTATGGCAAAGACTAAGTTAAAAAGCAGATTATCTTTCAATAAACGGTTTTACATGCGAAATGTGGTGCAATCCTTTACTCTTCCTAGTAAGCAGAGTTTCAACTTCAACGCAATTATCATGTGGTATACGTCGGTAAAGAATACTGGAATTTTTCTCAACGTTAGCGTCTATGTTATTTTTCTCTGAGCCAGCCGGCGCACGTGGCTGCCTGCAGTGCGAGTCATTGTCTGTCTCTTTGTTGGCGCGCGTCGTTATTGGGATTTGGGGATCTAACTTCTACAAATTCACCTTACCAAGAGTGCCCTGCTCTGTTTGAATCCCACCAGTTCTGATGAAATTCAGGTCTGTCATTACAACTATATCGTCTGCCGTGATGTCGGTAGATTCCATAGTTTCTTTCTTGCCGGTCACGTGGTGGAGAATTTCTCCCTAATCGCAACCGCGCGCTGAACTGTTGCGTCTGAAGTTATTCTGTCTCCCTTGATAATAATTGTTTTGGTTCCCATATTGTTTGTTTCTATGGTTATCCCTGTCACATTCATTACTACGGAAATGTGATCTTTCTCTGTAACTATTATTCTACCAACAGTTGTCATTTGGGTGGTGTCTGTTTTGTTCACGATTTGTGTTGTAAGAGTAGCCTTGTCGTGTCCAGTTATTATTTCTGTCTTCGCGGAATTGTGACCTGTAATTGTTTGTTCCTGTTTTCGCGTCCCGCGATTGACAGTGTCAATTTCCAATTCTGGTAAGAGTCCCTGAAAAGCTTCAATGTCGTCTTTGCAACGTCCTGCCAAAATAATATGTCGTAAATGTTCAGGCAATTTGATTAAGCAAATGCGGATGAGTTCTGAGGGGCTGTACGGGTTTGAAAGATACTGATTCTTATGTAACATGTTTTCGAAATATTTGACAAGACTGGAAAATTCAGATTGTTCGAAATGTTTCATCATTATGATGCTATGTTTTGCTCGGTCTTGCGTAGCTTGAGACCAGTATGCTGTGAGGAAGGCATGATAAAATTCTCCTTCACTGTGACAATCGTGAATGATCGATCGCATTCTTACAGCTGGTTCATTCTCTAAATAGCCACACATAAATTCTAATCAGTGCTCTAATGACCAGTTGGGAGTAAAATAACGAGAGAATTGATGAAGCCACGCTTGTGGATGAATGTCGTTGCCGGAATTCTTAAATGTTTTGAATTTATGTGTAGTAATAAACAGCTTTTAGTCAAAATCATCATGTCGGCGAGTCGCATGTCGGTCATTGTTACGTCGTTTCGGCGGTTACATCTCAAAATTCGGTGTACCTTGCCAATTTCTTTCATAACTTCCGAAGTGCCCTGTGTTATTATTTTTTGGCTGTTCCGTATTTCTATGTCCCTCTTCCCGTATTGGAGCGCGAGTGTCCACTGAAATATGTAATTTTTGTATTACCTGTGTTAACTGATCTTGTACTTCCTGGATTTCTCTTTTGTACTGTGTGTTGATTTGATTCTGATTTTGTTTGAATTTTCTAATTTGTTCATACTCTTCTGTGTCATTAAAGACTACCGGTCTTGTGTCATTCAGAGTATCATCTACCTTCGTAGATAAATTATTTAGCTGATCCGAAAGTTCGACTACTTTCTCTGATAATGAACTAATTTCCTCCATGTGTCTTTCTGAACCAATTTTCAAAGTATCTACTGTGTCCCTTAAGTATTCCTGAGTTTTTGAAAGTTGTGTAACCGAATCGGTAGACGCAACTGAGTCAATTTTAGCCCACAAGGTCTCGTGGTTTTCATGAACAATAGTCTGCAGTTCTTTTATGGCTGCTTCGTGATTCTGTAAGGCATTTTCATGCTGCGAAAAAATAGGTTGAAAATGTTCACAAATTTGTGTTTTTACGTCATTACAGACTTTTTGGCATTTCAGTTCGATGTTATGTAACTCAGTAGTTAAATCTTCACGTGTTTGTTGAAGTGTTTCGTTAATTTGTTTCTGATTTTGTTCCATTTGTTGCTGCGACTGTTTTTGATTTTGTTCCATTGCGTCTAACTTTCGAAGATTTTGTCCCATTTGTTTCTGATTTTGTTCAAGCGTTGTGACTAACTTTTGTAGCCTTTGTCCCATTTCTTGCATTAACTGTAATAGCAATGCATTGGTGTCTGAAACATGTTCCTCAGTGCTATTCGGCAGTGCATTTGAACCGGCAATATTCGCATTTTGAAAAGTAGAAAATGTGTCTTTACTTATTTGAGAAAACGGTGAGGACGCAAAACCTGAATCTACAGTATTTGCAAGACTGTACAACAATGTAAAACTACAACTACAAAGAAGATTCTCTCTAAAGTTATGCACTAGCAATAAACAATAGCTACACTAAGTACACAAACTAGAAGAAAAAATCAGAAGATTCCAGTGAGGTATCCTCGGCTAAGGGTCGACATACGAAACGTCGGCTTAGAAAAATTATAAATGACTGTGCTTAAACTGACACACAATATTTTTAGCGCAACGCAATCTGACTTTGAAAAATCCCTACAAAAGAATAGCCCTGACTAACAATACCCTATATCTTTCATGAATCACTTACCTCACAAAAGTCTTCGTTACTCGAACTACTGCAATACGGCGAGCGCCACTACTGCCAGCTAAATAAAAGTTTCTAACTACTGAAGGTACTAACTACTGATAGGCACAGTTAGCAAATGAAAGATTTTGATAGAGAGCAAACAATATATTTACCTAATAGTGTTCAAAAGTCATAATACATATATATATATATTTCATGACATCCAGTCTTACAAATTTACTGTGTCTGATGGACGCACATCCAGATCACCCGCTCTCAAAACTCCGCCATCTCTCTCCGCACATCCACCACTGCTTGCGGCTCATCTCCAACTGCGCAACGCTTCGCGCTGTTAACACCCAACTGCCCAACACTACAATAGCGACTATTTCAACAATCCCACCCAGCCACAGACTGCACACAGCACAGCCAGTGATTTTCATACAAAGCGTTACGTGGATTTACCAATATAAAAACCTAAACAGCCTACTTACAAACTTAGTGATGTGTGGAGTAAGTTAGTAATTTGGCTGCTGGTCACATTTTCACAGCACTTGCCACACTGAGATAGTGACACACTGCGCGAGTGACAGGGAAAGTCGAATTTTAATAACCAGTTTTGTTGGTAAGTATACTCATCTTTTCTGTCATTCTTCTTTATTCTATGTCGTTGGCTCGTTGCTCTCGTACTTTCTGTAGTTCATCTTTCTATAATTGTCTAGAAGATGATCGGGATACTGCTTCAACAACAGTGTGAAGTCTGGTGGACTTTCTGCAGAATTACACGTATATTTTCAGTCATTTCGCTTCACAATACGTATCAATAAAACACACTTGACTCGTTCTCCATCCTCGCACTTCAGACTCGTACAACCAACTGTCCGAAAGAACAAAGATTTTCTCTGACAACATGTAGCAAAAAAATTACTATTATATATCGATCTGTTTGTGCAAAATAACCCTTGGGACATACATTTCATAAATAAAATACGATTATTTGTCTATCTTTTTTGAGAAGTCCATAATCATCGTTGTGATTAAGTATTTATAAACATTTACATTTAAACATATACATAACACAACGAGAAACATTCTATATTCGTGTTACTGCCCATGATATTATTTAGTGAGTAGGAAAGCAATGAGACCAATCAGTCTGCGAGGTCAGATCAGTGAACAGATACGGGATTTGTTCCCACATGTTCTAATAAAACTGTGAACTGGAACAAAGAACTAATATTGCCCAGACGATATTGCAGTACCTGTGTTGTGTGGTTCATCATAGCAACACAACCACTACAATATCGTATTTATTCGCCAATACTGAGCAGCGACTTTCTATTAAACATGTCCTTCGCCTTATGGGAATTACGTAATGTGTGTACGAGTGCAGGTTGTGACGCAGGAACGACGACATACGGTAGTTTGGGTATGGTCGTGCGTCGTGCGCGGATGGCCAAAGCGCTTACGGAGCTCGCTTTCGTCAATTCGGGAAACCTGGATTCGAATCCCAGTCCGGCACAAATTTTCATTGTAATGATTCTGTTACACTGCTGACGGTTGTTCGTATTCGCAACTGCGAATATATTTCATGTTATACAGCCCAAGCTGAATAAATAAATAAATCTGATGTTCCTCAAAACACAACCACGAAAACGCAATGCAAGCTAGCAATCTCACCATAATGCACTACTATATCGCTTTAAGTGTCCCAGTTCTTCATCACGAAACATTACGAAATTAAATAGTCACGTCCTCATAGCACCAAGTGGAAGAACAGAGGGTGTTGCTTTGTCCACTGGCCGTGTAGCCCTCGTTAAATAATTCTGCCCGCCAAGCATTTCTATTGGCTGGCCCACCTAAAAGTTTAGGCGACTTGCTCAAGACATGCCTTTCAGTTCCTATCCAAGCTACTCTAGCAGAGGGATAAATAACTAAGTCTCTTTGAAACAGACAAGTGCATATCGATACGTCCACGATTACATGCTCTGAAACTTATCTAACAGCAAACGACTTCCAAAGTTTCTCTGCATTTCATAAGAGACTCTAATGATGTCAGCTTACTGTACGCGATTGTGACCGCTGCAAACAGCCCCAAAAGAGACACAAACAGTATCTACCTGCTCATTTACACTGTATGTACTGGTATATCGTGAAAAGCTGTGTCTCCAGTACGCTACCCTCAGATGCGCCGCTTATGCTTCCCCGTGAAGAATGACGTATTGAATTCTGTTTGCTTGGAGGACTTCAATCTAATTGTACAGGGGTTAGTCAAAAATATGGAAATACGGCGAGAAATACATGTATGATCATAAATCTTATCTATCCAGTCTGTCACCACCTCCCAAAGTCCCACAGTCCGGCCTCGTAACTCAGTACCATCCGGGACTGGAGCAACTGAATTACATTCTCTGCCATGGTTTCGATTACCTATCGTCGTGCCCTGAAATGAGAAATGTCCTACTCACTATCCTTCCCACCCCGCCTACCGTGGTATTCCGCCGTCCACTGAACCTACACAATATACTTGTGCATCCTTACACAACCCCTGCTCCCAATCCCTTACCGCATGGCTCATACCCCTGTAAAAGACCTAGATGCAAGATCTGCCCCATACATCCTCCTACCACCACCTACTCCAGTCCGGTCACTAACATCACCTATCCCATCAAAGGCAGGGCTCCCTGTGAAACCAGTCATGTGATTTAAGAGCTAAGCTGCAACCACTGTGCTGCATTGTAAGCATGACAACCAACAAGCTGTCTGTCCACATGAACGGCCACCGACAAACTGTGGCCAAAAAACAAGTGGACCACCCTGTAGCTGAACACGCTGCCAAACATGATACCCCTCATCTCAATGACTGCTTTACGGCCTGTGCCATAGGGATCCTTCCCACCATCACCAGCTTTTCTGAACTGTGCAGGGGGGAACTTTCCCTGCAATACATCCTATGTTCCTGTAACCCTCCTGGCCTCAACCTTCGTTAGTCACTGTCCTCACCCATCCAGCCCCCTCCCTGTTCCCATTCCAGAACTACACAACCATCATTTCACCGCCACACCCAGTCTTTTAATTTCTTTTTCGTTTATTTTTATTTCTCTCCTTTCCGCTACTTAACCATCTCCCCCCCCCCCCCCCAACCTTCTCTCCGGCCCTCCGTCTAAACTGCAACACTTCACTATCCGCCACTCCCACCATACTACCCGTCCCCCTCCCCACCCCAGCCTCCTACTTACCCCCACCAAATTGCCACTCCCATCATGCACTGGTGCTGCTGCTCGCAGTGTAGTTTCAGCTCTCTGAGACTGCAGACGTGTGTGCAAGTTGCGCTTGCGTGAGTGTGTGTGTGCGTGTGTGTATGTGTGTCTACTGCTGACAAAGGCCTTAATGGCTGAAAGCTATGATTGTGTGAATCTTTTCATTGTGCCAATCGCGACTCAGCATCTCCACTATATGGTGAGTAGCAACTTTCCTTCTCTCTTCTTGTTACATTCCATGATGGATTTTCCATTGTTTGATTGTATGAACATAAATGCAGATACTAGCCAAACCTGCAGGTGGTGCTGTTGTACTTTTCCAGGAACGACACCTGTGCAACGTCCTCAATACGTTTTAAGAGTCAGTCGTGGGCAGAACAGTGTTCTGTGTAGATGTGAATTCCAAAACGGGCAAACTGTTCGTGCTCCTAAGGTGAGTGTATCCGTAACAAAGGTGCCGAAGTGTTTGATGTTTCAGGAGGCACCCTATCGAAGATTTATACCGCATGCAGGGAAAGCGGAAAAACATCATCCGCGAAGTCACAATGTGGACGAAACTTTGTGTTGAGTGATCGTGACAGAAGACTGTTGAAGAGGATTTAGACGAAAAATAAGACGACGCCATTTGCAAAAGTCAGTGCAGAGGTGCATGTCACCATCTCATAGCCTGTCAACACCAAAACAACACGAAGGGAGCTCCATAAGCAGGAAACTCCAGGCAGAGCTGGAATTCCAAAACAACTCATCTGTGATGCAAATGCCTGTAACAGACGAACAGAAGCTTAACGATGTCAAAGTTAGCGTAAGGAGTGCTATGCGTGGAGCGTTCAGTGAATTCTAAAGTAAAATTCTATGTACCGACTTGACAGAAAATCCTAGGAAGTTCTGGTCTTACGTTAAATCAGTAAGTAGATCTAAACAGCATATCCAGACTCTCTGGGATGAAAATGGCATTGAAACAGAGGATGACACGCGTAAAGCTGAAATACTAAACACCTTTTTCCAAAGCAGTTTCACAGAGGAAGACCGCACTGCAGTTCCTTCTCTAAATCCTCGCACGAACGAAAAAATGGCTGACATCGAAATAAATGTCCTAGGAATAGAAAAGCAATTGAAATTACTCAATAGAGGGAAGTCCACTGGACCTGACGGGATACCAATTCGATTCCACACAGAGTACGCGATAGAACTTGCCCCCCTTCTAACAGCCGTGTACAGCAAGTCTCAAGAGGAACGGAAGGATCCAAATGACTGGAAAAGAGCACAGGTAGTTCCAGTTTTCAAGACTGGTCGTCAAGCCGAAGCGCAAAACTATAGGCCTATATCTCTGACATCGATCTGTTGTACAATTTTAGAACACGTTTTTTTGCTCGCGTATCATGTCATTTCTGGAAACCCAGAATCTACTCTGTAGGAATCAACATGGATTCCGGAAATAGCGATCGTATGAGACCCAACTCGCTTTATTTGTTCATGAGACCCAGAAAATATTAGATACAGGCTCCCAGGTAGATGCCATTTTCCTTGACTTCCGAAAGGAGCTCGATACAGTTCCGCACTGTCGCCTGATAAACAAAGTAAGAGCCTACGGAATATCAGACCAGCTGTGTGGCTGGATTGAAGAGTTTTTAGCAAACAGAACACAGCATGTTGTTACCAATGGAGATACGTCTACAGACGTTAAAGTAACCTCTGGCGTGTCACAGGGGAGTGTTATGGGACCATTGCTTTTTACAATATATATAAATGACCTAGTAGATAGTGTTTGAAGTTCCATGCGGCTTTTCGCGGATGATGCTGTAGTATACAGAGAAGTTGCAGCTTTAGAAAATTGCAGCGAAATGCAGCAAGATCTGCAGCGGATGGGCACTTGGTGCATGGAGTGGCAACTGACTCTTAACATAGACAGATGTAATGTATTGCGAATACATGGAAGGAAGAATCCTTTATTGTATGATTATATGATAGCGGAACAAACACTGGTAGCAGTTACTTGTGTAAAATATCTAGGAGTATGCGTACGGAACGATTTGAAGTGGAATGATCATATAAAATTAATTGTTGGCAAGGCGGGTGCCAGGTTGAGATTCATTGGGAGAGTCCTTAGACAATGTAGTCCATCAACAAAGGAGGTGGCTTACAAAACACTCATCGACCTATACTTGAGTATTGCTCATCAGTGTGGGATCCGTACCAGGTCGGGTTGACAGAGGAGATAGAGAAGATCCAAAGATTCGTCACAGGGTTATTTGGTAAGTGTGATAGCGTTACGGAGATGTTTAGTAAACTCAAGTGGCAGACTCGTCAAGAGAGGCGCTCTGCATCGCGGTGTAGCTTACTATCCAGGTTCCGAGAGGGTGCGTTTCTGGATGAGGTATCGAATATATTGCTTCCTCCTACTTATACCTCCCGAGGAGATCACGAATGTAAAATTAGAGAGATTTGAGCGCGCACGGAAGCTTTCCGGCAGTCGTTCTTCCCGCGAACCATACGCGACTGGAACAGGAAAGGGAAGTAATGACAGTGGCACGTAAAGTGCCCTCCGCCACACACCGTTGGGTGGCTTGCGGAGTATAAATGTAGATGTAGATGCAGGAGAACATGATGTCAAAGCCATAATACCTAGCTTATGAAGCAATGAAAAAAAGTCATTTCACACTGTCCCCAGTTTCTGGTCGGATTTACGTTCCAAGAGTGAAATGTGGTGGGGGTTTCGGTGATGATTTGCACAGCCATATCATAGCATTCCATGGGCCCCTTGAGTACAATTGCTATGATGCATTAGTGCCAATGATTATGTCACCATTTTGACTGATCAGCTCCAGGGCCCCTGTTCACCCAGCTCGCATCGTCCAGGAATGGTTTTGTGAGCACGATGATGAGCTGTTACATCTCCCCTGGCCACTACAGTCTCCAGATCTCTATATTATTGAGCTGTTGTGGTGTACACTGGAGAAAAGGGTGCAGAGTCCCTATCCACCTCCAACGTGGTTACCTGAACTTGCCACTATTTTGCAGGAAGAATTGTATAAGATCCCCTGAAAACCATACAGTACCTATTTCTAAATACCAACGGTTTTCCTACATAGTATTAAGGCCATGTTCTCATTTGAAATGGTCAAAAATCGATTTTTATTGCATTTCTTGAAAGGTATATGTGTCTAGAATTTTGGGACGAAAAGGTTTTTTAATCCTTGCGTTACAAATGTTTCTACAGCCCGTTGCTCGAAGCAGTGTCACGGCCCCCGTGGGACGCTCTCAGCCGGAGACTCCCGTCTCAGGTGGAAAACTTGCCATGCTGTGACGCACGCTCATAAGGTGATTTATATCGCAGTATGAAAGCACATATATTCGCCGAAAAAGCTGACGAACAACTTGTCCAGGCTGCCGAATTCAGCGTATCCAGGTCAGCCAGATCGGCTTTTCTTTCCAAGAAGAATTACGGAAGTGCTCTCCATAAACAGTCTGAGTTAGAGTAAGGATTGATACATGGTCATGGAATTGCAGACTAAATGTAGGTAACGAACACTTTTTTGAACATATTTTGGTCAAAATTGGTCAAAACATAATTTTATATCCCCCATATTGGATTAGCCATTTTGAATGTTGATCGTATAACTTCATATTTGTGTTCAGCGACATCAAAAATACGAGGCGTGTATTTTAAGTAAGTACCGTTTTTATATTTTAAAAAAAGACGTGCTAAGATATCTCAATAATTTTATTTTTACATGAAAGCCTGTAGCTTAATCTACTTTTCTACATAATTTCCGTCAATATTGAGGCATTTGTCATAACGTTGAACCAGTTTTTGAATACCCTCCTCATAGAAGTCTGCCGCCTGATTTGTTAACCAATGCATCACCACTGTTTTCACTTCGTCATCGTCTTGAAGACGCTGACCGCCCAGGTGTTTCTTCAAGTGCAGGAACAGATGGTAGTCACTGGACGCAAGATCGGGGCTGTACGGAGGATGAGCTAGAGTTTCCCATCGAAAAGATGTGATGAGATATTTGGTCTGATTCGCCACATGCGGATGGGCATTGTCTTGCAGCAAAACGATGCCCTTGCTCAAATTCCACGGACAGTTGCTTTGATTGTTGTGTTCATGTAGTTTTTATGCAAATTGAACAAACAATACATATAAAAATTTTCCCTAAGCTTTAAACAGGTTTTTCTTTAGAAATGGTTCACCTCGGACGATGACGTCCAGCTGTACGTGCGGAACTGGTTAACATCGCAGCCCTGGAAATTTTATGAGGCAGCCATTCACCGTCTTGCGTCACAGTGGGACAAGTGTCTCAACAGCGAGGGTCAATACTTCTAATATGCAGGTACTGGTTTCTGTAATTATGCCTCCGGCTCTTTTCTTTTTGAATGCCCCTTATAGTACCGACTGATTTCAGATAACGCCTGAGGGGCTACACTGCACACAGTCTGTGTACTTCAAACTCGCAGGCCCTTGATCAAACCATAATTACGGGCGGCATTTTTTTCTTTTGTTTTCATTGAAAATCTAAAATAAAGTTCAAAGTATGGTCAATCATAATCCCCTAATAGACCTCCTGTATGTCTTTTCCTTGTCTCAAAAAATTTGCAAATGTTGCCTTTTTTTTTTTTTTTTTTTTTTGGTCATTTGAATGAGAACCCGGCCTTAAACATGATAATGCGTTGCGTTTCTGGTGTATCCACATTTTTGTCCAGTCCATGCATATCTGATCAGATGCTCGATACCTTCGGATTTTGCTTACTAGGCTACGGTGCGGAACAGCGTCGAAGGATTTCTGGACGTCAAGAACGTGGCATCAGCGTGAGTTACAATGCCCGCTGCATTTTGCATCTCATGATCGAAAAGCACAAGCTGGTCTTCACACGATCAGTGCTTGCCAAAGCCTTATTGATGCCTGTCGAGGGTGATTCTAAAACCATTTTACAAACTTTTACAAAAGACTCCTTACACCAAAACCGGAAAAAAGTACATATAAACGTATGTCCGAAAATCCTCCGTTTTTGAGTTATTAGTCAAAGTCTACTTTCAACGACTTTCCACGCACATCTCAAGAACTCCAATCCACTCATCCTAAGAAGGCTCTGGCTCTGAGCACTATGGGACTTAACATCTGAGGTCATCAGTCCCCTAGACTTAGAACTACTTAAACCTAACTAACCTAAGGACATCACACACATCCATGCCCGAGGCAGGATTCGAACCTGCGACCGTAGCGGTCACGCGGTTCCAGACTGAAGCGTCTAGAACCGCTCGGGCCGGCCGCTGTGGCCGAGCGGTTCTAGTCGCTTCAGTCCGGAACCTTGCGACTGACACGTTCGCAGGTTCGAATCTTGCCTCGGGCATGGATGTGTGTGAAGTCTTTAGGTTAGTTAGGTTCAAGTAGTTCTAAGTCTAGGGGACTGATGACCTCAGATGTTAAGTCCCATAGTGCTCAGAGCCAGAAACCGCTCGGTCACCGCGGCCGGCTCAAAGAAGGCTTTGACTCATTGGATCCCATATGCTCCAGATCACGCTGTGTTGCTTTTATTCGTAGTTCAAGATTAATATCTGGACTTAAATTGTAGATGACTGTAAGATTTGTAACTGAAACAGCAACCAGCTACAAGTATCGTTTAACAAGGTTTCTTTGGATCAAATCATAACCGGTTTCGGATTGTTTTACAAATCGATCTTGACGTTTCATTTCGTTTTCTTGCTGGGGTCTCGTTTTGATTCCGTTACTGCTTTGCTGCGCTAGGATAGACAGAAGGTTTTGTGTCCTCTATTTGCTAAAGTTTACGAAGAGTTTACTACTTATCACCTCTGTCTATGCTTTGTGAATAGGTTTTAAAGTTATTAAAACGAGAAATGTGGTGAAAAGTTACATTCTAATAACTTTAAAACCTTTTCATAAATGCTTTGATAGAGGTCATAAAAATAAATCTATCGTAAACTTTACCAAATACAGAACAAAAAACTTTGTCTATCTTAGTGCAGCCAACCAGTAACGGAATCAAAACGAAGCCCCAGCAAGAAAACAAATCGAAACCTGTAACAATTATCTGATGATCGAGTTGTAAAATAAATCCGAAACCTGTCACTGTATAATCCAAATGAACTTTGTTAAACCAAACGTGTGGCTGATTGCTGTTTTAATTATAAATCTCATAATATTACAGCCACGGTACTCAGCATGTCAATTTTCGACAAAACAGCTTGTTTCAACAAAACAGCCAACACGTCTTACAGAAATTGTTTTATTCAGTGCTCTCTCCAAGTATTACTAGAAAATGTGGTCTTGCAAATAAGAAGAAATTTGCTGTTTGTGCGTGATAGGGCTCCAGTATATTTTATTCTCATTGTTCGAGGTGCACTGAGTTATGTCTAGCACGACAAACTGATAAGTAGAGGTGGGTCAGTTCCATGGCTTGTACATTCTCTTGACCTCAGGCCTTTGGACTTTTATCTCTGGTGACATCTTACGCAGAAAACGACCTGGCTGCAGACTTTTTTCGTCGACATGTCATGAAAGCCTTGCGAAGCCATTCGACACCGTCATGGAGTATTTTAAATGATGAGATAGTCCAAGATTTGAAGTGTGTATGAGTGCGTGCAAGCAAAAGACGTCCTGAACATTTATTGTAAGTTTCTGAGTGAATGACACTTTCAACCTGACAATGAGTTACTGATGAGTTACATATAAAGTTTCATTAATGAAGTAACGATATGTTTATATCGACTTTTCCTTTAGATCAGTGTCAGAAATCTGTCCCCAAAATTTGTAGAAGTACTTTCTAATCAGCCGTAACCACAAATTCGATGCTTCAAACAGAATAACGAAAAAATTCTTATTCTCTCGATTAAAATTTAGTGGAAAGGCGTCCTACGTGAAAAAGCGCTATAAGAGGCACAAGAGGTCAGAAATACCACTATTTACGCAAATTATGTCTTTGGAACGAACGGCGATGAGTTTCGCGGCATTTTTTACCAAGTAACTTCGAAAACAATATTGGGAAAAAAATTTATAAAAGTATTATTATTCGATTTTTGGGAGGTCCGTTTAATACGAGAATGTCTCGCAACAGTCAAATATTCAGCAGGGAATTTAGCGAAAGAGGGAACTTTCCTAGCAGTGCTACTCAGAATCGTTGTTCGGTGAATATTCGCGAAGTGTTGGGTTCTATCGTGGCTCGCGCGATCGCGTACTGTAATCGGCTTACGTGACCTTCCTCGTTCTCAGAATTCCAGACGAAATTTCGCTATCGGGAGGCACATTTCTGTAGAGAACAGGGCGAATTCCAGAGAATTGGAATGCCCATCGGAAATCAAACTCGAGTCTTAACACCTCCTGTACCGCGACCCATTGTCTCGATGAAAAATTACACACGTCCTTGGAAGCGAATGATTACATTTACTCTTGAGCGATGGACAGGGGATTAGCTGCTCTTTAATTCGGCTGGCTAATGTATTCGTGTTTTAGGGACATTAAAAATGAAAGTTGAGTAAGGTGGAGTAGAAAGAATGAGGAGAAATAGCCCCGTTAAAGAACAGAAGCTATATACAGGGATGGAAACACGGAAACATGATGACGCAAACGGGAACTGTTACATCATGAACACCTTGTGCAAACGCTGCGAAACCGATATCCAATTTTCTTACTCCTGAAGTATATGTTGAATAAAATTTCATCCATAATGTACCGGGTGGATATAATTTAAGTTTCCCTATTTAAAACGTTATAACACGGAAACTAGTTATCATACGAGTACCAAACTTGGTAGCAATAATGTCCAGAATATGGGGTGCATGATTTCCATGCGTCATAGCGCCACCACCCAGTTCCAACTATGGCCACCAGGTGCCGTGATCAGTCATCGTGATTCATAGTCTCACACACCTGACCAGTCGCAGTGCACTTTTTGACGTGTCAATATAAGCTTGGACAAAAGGAGCAGCGCGTTATTGGAGAAGCTCTGTTATCAAAACAACAGTAATGGTGCAGCTAAACTTCGAGAATGTCGCCTACTTTCTGCACCTGCTGTGCGGAGCTTGATGAAGTAGTTCGATTCAGCTGGAGAACTGGGCGTCGCTCCGAGAAAAAGCCGACGACCGGTTGCACCACAGGTGCAGGCTCAAACATAGTAATACGATGTCTCTGTAGGCCCCTTGGCTCAGCAGCTGTTGAGGCAGAGCACCTGAAGGAAAATTTGGAAAGTATTTCGAGTAGGTATCCCGACCATGCTATAGTTCTGGGTGGAGATTTTAATTTGCCGGATATAAACTGGGAGGCTCAAACGTTTATAACGGGTGGCAAGGACAAAAAACCCAGTGAAATTTTTTTAAGTGCATTAACTGAAAACTACCTTGAGCAGTTAAACAGAGAGCCGACTTGTTCCGATAACATATTAGACCTTCTGGTGACAAACAGACTCGAACTATTTGAAACAGTTAACGCAGAACAGGGAAATAACGATCATAAAGCGGTTACTGCATCGATGATTTCAGCCGTAAACAGAAATATTAAAGGTAGGAAGATTTTTCTGTTTAGAAAAAGTGACAAAAAGCAGATTTCAGAGTCCTTGACGGCTCAACACAAAAGTTTTGTCTCAATTACAGATAGTGTTGAGGATCAGTGGACAAAGTTCAAAACCATCGTACAATATGCGTTAGATGAGTATGCGCCAAGCAAAATCGTAAAAGATGGAAAAGAGCCACCGTGGTACAACAACCGAGTTAGAAAATTGCTGCGGAAGCAAAGGGAACTTCACAGCAAACATGAACATAGCCAAAGCCTTGCAGACAAACAAAAATTACACGTAGCGAAATGTAGTGTGAGGAGGGCTATGAGAGAGGCGTTCAATGAATTCGAAAGTAAAGTTCTGTGTACTGACTTTGCAGAAAATCCTAAGAAATTTTGGTCTTATGTCAAAGCGGTAGGTGGATCAAAACAAAATGTCCAGACACTCTGTGACCAAAATGATACTGAAACAGAGGATGACAGACTAAAGGCCGAAATACTAAATGTCTTTTTCCAAAGCTATTTCACAGAGGAAGACTGCACTGTAGTGCCTTCTCTAGATTGTCGCACAGATGACAAAATGGTAAATATCTAAATAGATGACAGAGGGATAGAAAAACAATTAAAATCGCTCAAAAGAGGAAAGGCCGCTGGACTTGATGGGATACCAGTTCGATTTTACACAGAGTACGCGGAGGAATTTGCCCCCCTGCCCCCCTTTCTTCCAGCGGCGTACCGTAGGTCTCTAGAAGAGCGTAGCGTTTCAAAGGATTGGAAAAGGGCACAGGTCATCCCCGTTTTCAAGAAGGGACGTCGAACAGCTGTGCAGAACAATAGACCTATATCTCTAACGTCGATCAGTTGTAGAATTTTGGAACACGTATTATGTTCGAGTATAATGACTTTTCTGGAGACTAGAAATCTACTCTGTAGGAATCAGCATGAGTTTCGAAAAAGACGGTCATGTGAAACCCAGCTCGCGCTATTCGTCCACGAGACTCAGAGGGCCATAGACACGGGTTCCCAGGTAGATGCCGTGTTTCTTGACTTCCGCAAGGCGTTTGATACAGTTCCCCACAGTCGTTTAATGAACAAAGTTAGAGCATATGGACTATCAGACCAATTGTGTGATTGGACTGAAGAGTTCCTAGATAACAGAACGCAGCATGTCATTCTCAATGGAGAGAAGTCTTCCGAAACAAGAGTGATTTCAGGTGTGCCGCAGGGGAGTGTCACAGGACCGTTGCTATTCACAGTATACATAAATGACGTTGTGGATGACATCGGAAGTTCACTGAGGCTTTTTGCAAATGATGCTCCGGTGTATCGAGAGGTTGAAACAATGGAAAATTGTACTGAAATGCAGGAGGATGTGCATCGAATTGACCCATGGTGCAGGGAATGGCAATTGAATCTCATTGTAGACAAGTGTAATGTGCTGCGAATACGTAGAAAGAAAGATCCTTTACCATTTAGCTACAATGTAGCAGGTCAGCAACTGGAAGCAGTTAATTCCATAAACGTATGCATTAGGAGTGATTTAAAATGGAATGACCATATAAAATTAATCGTCGGTAAAGCAATTGCCAGACTAAGATTCATTGGAAGAATCCTAAGGAAATGCAATCCGGAAACAAAGGAAGTAGGTTGCCCTGTTGTGAAATCGAAAGACACTTCGATTTTCAGTCATACGACGAAAATGGGTCATGCAACATCGATAGCCAATAAGACCAACGACAAATTTAAACTATCAATATATCATTAGCACTATCTCCTGTCCCTATTTTAGCTAATATCAACTGCTGTACATTTATTGCCCCACTTGAGCTTAGATTTAGCTTTGTTAATAAGTTCATATCTTACCTGCAGTTGAATTTAATGTAGGTGTTGCCTTTTATCGTTCTTATACTGAGTAGTTGTGATACATGTTCTGATTATGGATAAGTTTGTAACAGGAAGGAAAAAGGAAACCGATTGTGTCTCGTCGACTACCGTTAAGTTAAAAATATGAACGCTATATTATAATAACCTAATTATCTATCTACAGCAGTTTAATCTTAGCACTGGAATCGTTATTTGGAGACCTGGTAGAACTTTGGGGTTGCAGGATTTCATTATAGTGTCTCAGAAGGCAACGGAACGATAAATATCATTACAAAACTACAAATAACGTCAAATTGGGATCAGTGCACAAAAAAAACTTGGAGTTGCTCGTGTCACCAAAAAATCGCATTGATCAACAAAAATGTTGCCCAAAAGTCGATAGTTGCATTTCTTTGAAAAAATTTGCTAAATATTCCATCATTAGTAGCTAAAATGACAAAATATCGCAATTCTGGTGGCCTAGGCGGTATTCAGTTATGAAACCAATTCCGATACGAAAAGATGGCAACCGGTTTGTGGAGAGTGAAAGGGGTGAATGATGACGGCACATTCCAGTTCGTTCGTCTTTAAAAGATTTTTACATCGAGCTGCTTGAATTCGTCCGAGCCAACTGCGCCCTGCATTCCCCCCCCCCCCCTCCCCCCTTCCCACGCAACCAAAACGTATTTACGTTCATTTAATACTGTAACAACTGCACAGTTCAGTCTTAAAATACGCGTACATTCATGCACTACCAAATGACTAAACATGCACAATGAAAGGAACAACATACAGTGACAGAATTCAGTCTTTTGTTGTGATACATTTAATTTTACTTTAAAATAATGTACAGCATCCAGCTTTTTCAGATTCTCTACCGAGCGACGTGGCTCTGTGTAATGAGCTGCTTAGCTAGCAATCCCTAGATTCGGGAGGCGAAGTAGTTTGTGACCATCAGCCGGCGACCATGAAAATGGCTTTATGTGGTTTTCCATTTTCAATTTAGGCGAATTCCGGTGTCGGTTCCTTACTATAGGCCACAGCCAATTTCTTTCGAACTGCTTTCTTTTCTGAGTGATTCCAGTTCCCTTCAAGATGCAGCCCCTCAGCGTAAATGAAAAGAGCTGCATGGAAGGTGAGCGGAACACGTCTTCAGAGACGCGTGGCTTTTAAGAGCCACAAGATCAATAAATAACAATCCAGATTCTCCTCATTCAAGCTCATGCGTCTGTCTGCCGCGACATTTTATAATGCAGAAAATGATCTTTCTGCATTATAACATGTGACAGATGTATACTTCAATGAGGAAATTTAGGAAATGTAAGGTTGAATGATTCCAGACCCTTTGCAATTTATCCAGCAAAAGTTGTTCTAGGTTCTGTGTCAAGCAGACATCTCTTTATTTCAAAAGCTCTGTACATAATAATCATGGTGTCCCGGAAATACGCACTCGTCTGTTCCTGATTATTTCCTCAGCGCAAACCCAGACTGAAGGAAGAAAAGTGAAAAATGACCATTGAGATTTAAGTCAGATTGGAGGATTATGGCTTCATAGTGGTCTGTCAAAATACAGCACTCCTAAGTATCGAGATTATATCTCTATTTGGAGAAAATTCCAAAATTATCCTCGAGTGATATGATTTATCGTTCTTTATGGAAATTTTCAGAATAACTCACAAGAAATATGGTTTTTTTCTTAACGTGATTAACAAATCTGCGCCTCTCCCTTTCACGAAATCGCGGGTATGTTCTTGCTTGAAGAGAGACATTCCCGTGTTAGTGGTTTTGTAATCTCCTGTTATTATTGTATCAAGAATCACGATCGTGGTGAGTCAGTTACATAGGCTACTACGTATCATCGATAAACAGCTGTGTTGTAATCAAAGCCATTGTCACCTTTTTCCATCGGTCCTGGACGACGCTCTCAACAATGAAATATAGTTGGATACGTCACGAGCGGTTGCCTGGCAACACTGCGAGTAATTTTACAAAACCATCTGCCTTCATCCTTCATTAACCAGTACCGTACATACTGTGTAATCGTTTTAACATTAGCATGACTACGTTTTTTAAGCTATCTGTACCTTGCGATGAACTTTTTTATTGTCAAGTATATTTGAGGGCCGTCGTGCTCTTATAAACTATCATGTTACGTTTCACCTATTATGCTGATTATCAATTATTTAATAGAAACGTAAGTTTTTTTTGTTTTGTGCTATGTGACTCATCAGTAGTAGTGATAGTCGCATAATTTGAATAACTGGTAACTAGGTCTGTAAGTGTAATTTAACACATCGTTGTACTCGCTTTGTGATTGCAATTAACAGAAATTTGAATATCGTATGTAGCAATACTGATTAGTGCGTAAATTTCCGATTGTCTTTCAAGACTGAGTCTGTCACTCTGCATCCAGGTGTTTGCTGTCACAGAAACCGTGCGCAAAGCATTAACTCGAAAGTAGAGTTGTGTCTTCCACTAGCGACCCTCTTACCAGTTGAGCTGTCCGAGTACGTCCCTTAGCCAAACCTAATACTTCAGTTTCTCCCTTCCCTACTCCAACAGTTTCGTCGCTTCTATGATTTTTGCCAAGAATATATTTACTCTCCGTCGCCCCCAAAGGGTGTTCAAATATGGAATACCCAGTAACTAAATTTGATGCTTGACTTTGTAGATGTGCGTCTCTTATTGAACTGACGAATGTTAAGTTGCATTGGATTTAGTGCTGAAAAGTCGTGCGGTCTACGAGTATGTTTGGGTAACTCAGTCGTGAGAGGCAAACGTCCCGAGTTCGAGTCTCGATCCAGCACAGTTTTAGGTATATTTCCGCACCGCACGTCGGGCGAGTAGCTACTGCCTATTCTCTCCTCTATCGTAGCGCTGCGAGAGCTTCCTTGTTTGTCCTCAGTGTCGCGTGAGTCGTGTTGTGCATCACTTCATTGTTCGTCTCTCAGTGTCTCGAGTTTGCTTTTTTGGACTAAGACGCGGGGTTGTCTTGCGCCGTGATATGGTATATGACTCACAGGAACATTCCATGTACAGGTACCGCCAGTTTTAGTTCTGGAAAGTCCGCGTGTAACACCAGAGCTCAAAGGCTCTATTAATTTACTTTGCCTTTTTGTGTTTTATTTAATATTCTGTAGCTAAACTATTGTAAATATTGTTGGATTATATACAGCAGTGGTCGCTTTTTCCTTTGTGAAAACTCTGATGTCATGATTTGATTCTATGCAATGTAGTGTATCTATCATTTAAATTCTTTGTCTCATTTGGAGGGAGACAAAACTTAATATATACATTTGGAATTTGGGGGAATAATTTTTTGTAGAAATGTCAATATGTGTAAATGTTCTGTTTTATTTAATATGTTTGGTTGCTGTTATGTAATTGCTGATCCTCACTTAGGGTTATTAGTTCTTTATATGTATAAAAGGTGTTGTGGTACCCCTCGGGAACAGAATCGTGCAGCGCGCGCAAAATGTGGTTGGTATGGATAGAAAGGTGGAACAAAGAGTCAGTTGGAGACGAGCTACTGAACCGCTGACAGCTCATGTAAAGGTTGTGATTTGTGCTGGTGCCGAGAGGGGCTTTTAGTGCCATTTTAATACGCATCATTGCCTCGGATGAATGGAGTAATATGGTGGCAATACTCTGAAATTAATATCTATCTTCGCCACCAAGAACTGACAGAGTCCAGCTTGTCTATCTGTACCTCCATCCAACAAAATGCACTCGCCACCACGTTGCGCAATCACTGTAACGGAACAAAGGAATTGTAGATGTGTACAGTGAAGGATCAGCTCATGTGGATGATATATTAGTTTTCAAATATAAGGTAAACAAAAAGACTATCTCTGGAAACTTACCTTGATTTAACCTCTGGCACATATCCACTTAGGGTCCTTCCCATGCTAAAGTGCCTACCGAGCGTCCTTATTGAAAGAATATTAAAGCCCAGTGTTTTACTAATTAATGGCTCAGTAAAAAGAAAGTTAAAGTTAATGTGGCTAAAGTAAATAATGTTTGCTAAAAGTAAGTTTGCAATTGAAACTGCTAATCAAATGTTTGTGGGCTTGATAAAAAAATAAAATAAAAAAACTTAAGTGAAGAATAGAATTCAAAGTAATACAGTAGTTAAAACAGTTATTATATAATTTGCGGTTCCTTTTAAAAGTTAAAAGTTCTTAAAGCTGAGGCCTATAAAGTTTAGCTTAGTTAACGATCATAGTGCTGCCTGTTGTAAATTGCAAAAGGTGAGTCAGTATCTCATAAATATGTCAACTTTGTGTCTCATTGCAGTAAAGGTTGGGAACCGTAACTGTGGGAAGTTATATACTCATGCTTGCTAAATGTTTGTTCCTCTTGTGTAGTGAAAGTGCATGTTAGTAGTGTAACAGGATCCACACTTTGTACATTGTGCTCATGATGGATAACAATTAACAGAAAGACAACTTTCTATGAAAACAGTAACTTCTATTATTCAGAGGACAATGAGAAATAGTTTGCTGGTGAATTTTTTCCAATGTCAATTAGAAAAGTAGTTGGTAAAAGAAAGACTAAAACTATGCCCAATTTATAATTTTGTATTGAACTTTATTCACATCTCATGTCAGATAGGAAAGTGTTTGAAAAGTGAGACTAAATCTATGCTTAATTGTATATTTCTAAAGTGCACTTTAATAATAATATTATTGAAACCATTCAGTTTGACCAAGCCTTGAAGACAAAAGTGTTTGTCATTATCTGTTGTACTTATGCAAATAGCCTTGTTCTTCTATAACTGTTACCACTTTCTTTAACGTCAACATCTGCTAGTAACAGAGTTCATTGCACTCTCGTGTGATAAAGTATAGGCTGTGTCTGTCCATTAAAGTTACATATATCTGTTTCCTTGAACAAGAATGTTACTAATTAGGCTGGCGACCGTTTTTTATTGTCATTTGGACAGTGTGGATAGGTAAATTATTGTTTGTTACTGTTTAAATATTTACGTAATTCTCACTTTCACTTCCGGTAAGCCACCTCCGTTAGGTACATCACAGTCAACATAACAAAATTCCTTTCAGAGGGTAACACTGCACTGTTGCTTTATACCATAATTGCTTTAGTAAGATAGTTTCATTATACGATCTGCTTCCAACATAAAGGTTATGGTATAGCAGTAGGAGTGGTAGTGTTATACGCGGGGCGTGTGCAGTCAAGTTCGTTAGAAATTCATGATTGGCTCGTAGATACGATCAAGATAACTTCAGAGAAGGTTCACACGGATTATTTCGATTCTGAATCATATGTGTTTTATGTCAAGTTTCTAGACCTGCTCCAGGTTGGCAGGCTCCTTTTGCAGCAAGTACAGGAAGTCCCTTTCACTCATTGCGATAGCTCAGACCTTGTGTCTGGCGTATACAGAGGTGGAATAAGCGAATGTTAGGGTGTTTAACCTTCCTGTCCAAGCTGATGACCGTTTCCTCAAAACTGTCCTGCTTCTGTCCTGCTTGAATGCTGGTCCCCTCAACATCGTTTACACGTTTATAGTGGATTTCGATCCATGGAGATGGTGCTCAAACGAATATCCCCTCTCTTTTGCAGGAGTGTGGATACTGGGTACATATTATTTACAGGGTGTTTCAAAAATGACCGGTGTATTTGAAACGGCAATAAAAACTAAAAGAGCAGCTATAGAAATACACCGTTTGTTGCAATACGCTTGGGACAACAGTACATTTTCAGGCAGACAAACTTTCGAAATTACAGTAGTTACAATTTTCAACAACAGATGGCGCTGTGGTCTGGGAAACTCTATAGTACGATATTTTCCACATATCCACCATGCGTAGCAATAATATGGCGTAGTCTCTGAATGTAATTACCCGAAACCTTTGACAACGTGTCTGGTGGAATGGCTTCACATGCAGATGAGATGTACTGCTTCAGCTGTTCAATTGTTTCTGGATTCTGGCGGTACACCTAGTCTTTCAAGTGTCCCCACAGAAAGAAGTCACAGGGGTTCATGTCTGGCGAATAGGGAGGCCAATCCACGCCGCCTCCTGTATGTTTCGGATAACCCAAAGCAATCACACGATCATCGAAATATTCATTCAGGAAATTAAAGACGTCGGCCATGCGATGTGGCCAGGCACCATCTTGCATAAACCACGAGGTGTTCGCAGTATCGTCTAAGGCAGTTTGTACCGCCACAAATTCACGAAGAATGTCCAGATAGCGTGATGCAGTAATCGTTTCGGATCTGAAAAATGGGCCAATGATTCCTTTGGAAGAAATGGCGGCCCAGACCAGTACTTTTTGAGGATGCAGGGACGATGGGACTGCAACATGGGGCTTTTCGGTTCCCCATATGCGCCAGTTCTGTTTATTGACGAAGCCGTCCAGGTAAAAATAAGCTTCGTCAGTAAACCAAATGCTGCCCACATGCATATCGCCGTCATCAATCCTGTGCACTATATCGTTAGCGAATGTCTCTCGTGCAGCAATGGTAGCGGCGCTGAGGGGTTGCCGCATTTGAATTTTGTGTGGATAGAGGTGTAAACTCTGGCGCATGAGACGATACGTGGACGTTGGCGTCATTTGGACCGCAGCTGCAACACGGCGAACGGAAACCCGAGGCCGCTGTTGGATCACCTGCTGCACTAGCTGCGCGTTGCCCTCTGTGGTTGCCGTACGCGGTCGCCCTACCTTTCCAGCACGTTCATCCGTCACGTTCCCAGTCCGTTGAAATTTTTCAGACAGATCCTTTATTGTATCGCTTTTCGGTTCTTTGGTTACATTAAACCTCCGTTGAAAACTTCGTCTTGTTGCAACAACACTGTGTTCTAGGTGGTGGAGTTCCAACACCAGAAAACTCCTCTGTTCTAAGGAATGAACCATGTTGTCTACAGCACACTTGCACGTTGTGAACAGCACACACTTACAGCAGAAAGAAGACGTATAGAATGGCGCACCCACAGACTGCGTTGTCTTCTATATCTTTCACATCACTTGCAGCGCCATCTGTTGTTGAAAATTGTAACTACTGTAATTTCGAAAGTTTGTCCACCTGAAAATGTACTGTTGTCCCAAGGATATTGCAACAAACGGTGTATTTCTATCGCTGCTCGTTTAGTTTTCATTGCCGTTTCAAATATACCGGTCATTTTTGAAACACCCTGTACATGGGACGATAAGGCACCTAGTTTATATGAAATGAGAGTGGACACCTCCGCACAAATTGCTATCGTCGTGTTATGCCCTTACATTCCACCTGTGAACATGTTTGACTAACTGTAGTGGTCCTGGTTCCCCAAGTAACAGCCATTGAGCCTAACCAAGTTTCTGAGGGCAAGGCGACTCATTACATTTCCGCCGTTAACCTCACGTAGGGATTTCGCCACCGTAGCTTCCGCGCCGCGACGACCTCCGTTTCAAAACAAGCGTAGACGGAAGCAAGATGGTTAGCAGTCAGACGATTCCTCTTCCATTCTACACTCTACTCAAAACAGGAGGAGGTCTCTCCCCTCCCAGAGTCCATATCAGATAACATGTCAGCTGCTGTTCAAGATTCGAAAACGTCCAGCTCCCCTCCGATGTGTCTCCCGGAATCACCTGAGGCTGGACATGTTCCGGAGCTCCGTACTATATCGACTGACTTCCCGGGCCTCCCTGAGCTGCGACGTATTCCCACTGTTCTTCTGCGCCCCTGGAAGGGGAAAGAATGCCACAGGCCGTTGTTGATCAAATGCAAATTCGGCACGAGTGTGCCAGTGGAATACGAAGGGACGGTAAAAGACGTCCCGCCAGTTTTAGTTCCCGTTGATTCGCAGGAGTCGAACCGCCTACTTGTGGAAGAGTGGGTGTATCCTCTGCACCTGATACAGAATTTCTGCAGGAGCCCCACTCATGTCGCCCCATGTGGCAGTCGCCTTCCTGCAAAGCCGCAACAAACAGCGTTTTCAGCCTGAGCGTGCGGCCTCGCGAAAAAAAAAAAACATAGAAAAAGGATGGAAGAGATGGATCCACCTCTTTACATTGAGATTCGTCCGTTTACTCTACCATGGGCTGTTATGCGCGACTTTAAAGATCACATGCAAGTAACCAGCTGCTTTGTTTTGGTAATTAATAGGTACAGGCCTTTACCTTTCTTATCTTGAATGTGAACAGAATTAGTTACGAGCGTCGCTGCGACGATTTATTTACGATTCAAGTGCGACGTGATATTTTTTCAAAAAGGGTTAGTTTACCGCTTTTTTTTAATTTCCAGCTTTTCTACTTTCTTTAATGTAGCTGCTGAACGATCTACTGGAATTGCATTATTTTACGGGTTGGGAATACTACAGACTGATTCGTAGTTCTTGACAATGGCCGAGGAATAGGCTGCACTTCCTGTGACCTTACTTTAATTCTTTTTTATGTCCCTTCAGGATCTGGTCGTTCCACAGATCGCAAGCCGTCTTATAGGGAGGATATAGTCTTTTTATTCCATAAAACTCTGCAAAAACTTCTGTTAGTCGCAGATTTTATCTGTGTTTTGCGTCCTGTGGTCAGACTCCTAATTTTAATTACAGTAAGGAACTAGACAATTTGATGGGTTTTTTGCAAATACGCGATGCAGGGGTCCGTCAGTATCCCATTGCGTCAGGTATACGCATTTACAGCTGCTTCCAGTAGATAACTCGATCGCTTTCATCTTTCTGATTCTTTATGTGGACAACTGTTAGCCACAGAGGTGATATCCACTTGTTTCGCGGGTCACTGTGAAGTAGCTGTATACTCAAATCATGTGCCGCAAGCAATAAAACTGTATCGGCTACCCTGGATGTTGAACACATCCTTCTTAAAGCATCCTTTTCTCGACATTATCGTTCGAGAGGTCTGGGTCCGTAGCTTGCATTCACAAGACCTTTATTCTTCTCTTATGGAATGGTGGCTAGGGCATGTCAGACCTCTGCTCCGGAAAGCCTTAAGGCGTTACGGCGCTGAGAGTTCGAGGAATCTCCGTCAGACCCAGGAATTTTATTATTGCGTTTTTCGTCAATTTTATGACGGTGCCAGGCAAGCTCCGTTACGGATTACGGATGTCCGCCATGTTAAGGCGAAACTTCTTCAATTAAAAAGGCAACAACTGGACGGACTCAGAGTGCGATCAATGTCTCACTCAAACGTACAGGATGAACTGACCTCCTTACATCACCTTAACCGGTTGCGGACGCATCGCAAAAGAGCATGTATCACGTCCCTTACTCACACCGATGGTCACATACTGACATCCCAATGTGACATTTCCATAGGATCTATAATCATTTTACCGACCTTTGTGGTGAACCTGATACTGATACGATTGTCCTCGATGAGTTTTCTCATCTCCTCGATTGCGTGGTTACTCCCGCATTAAACGACGACTTTCTAAGTGACTTTACTTGTGATGATATATATCGGCTTATTTTTGATCGCTAAAATGGCCAGGACTCGACGGTATGCCCAAGGAATTTTAAGTACATTCTTTACCTCTTATAGGCCACACCGTTACACCACCGATAAATTAGGTGACCCCCAGGGGGCGGGGGTTGCTCTCTGACCCCTTCAACGATGGCAGAATCGATCTAATTTCAAATACAACCGGATGTGCACAAGACATTGACCAATTCGGCCCCATCACACTACTTCATTTCGAGTGCAAAACAGTCACTCGCGTGATTAATAACCATTTTTCGATATTGCTAGAGAAAATTCTTGCTGTTCACCAAACTTGTGTGCCTGGGCGCACGTTTGTGACTGCTGTAGTTGAATGCTTGCACGCCATCCCGGTGGCTCCAGCGACTATTCAAGCCTTTGACGTGTTGAATGGACAACCTACTCCCCAGATCACCATCCGACGGGGCTCACCGCAGGGGAGCCGCCTCTCCTGTCGCTTTTTGTCTTGTCCTTAGAACCTCAGCTTTGCCGTCTTGCTGGTCAGTTATGTGGCAGGAAGATGCTAGGAGAAACCTGCTCGGAACGATAGAACAGGAATGATTTTATGGTATTGTTACGGTGACATTTCCTTGCTCAAGGACATATTGGATTCCTTTTGTTCTCTCTCTGGGAACCACAATAATGAATGGAAAAGTACCCTGTTACCACTGTGGGATTTTCATCAAGTTCTCAGTCCATGTACAACGGTGGTTGCTCGCCACTAATCATTTGCGATTACTGTGGATCGCTGCCCGATGGAAACGGCTGCGCTCAAATGATGGGAGGTGCCTATTGCAGGCATTGGGGACCTGTCTGGTCTGTGACAGCTCGTAGCCACAGCTGTACCCCCTAAAAATTAGGGGCAGCTGTGTCACTATACCCTAGACGACCAAGATGCATTTTGGAAAGCCGGCATTTTAGCTCCTATTGGTTAGTTAAGTATACTCGCTTTTGTGCTGGCGAACGTTCATCGCTTCAAGGCAGTCAGCGGCCATCACGAGCGGCGAGGCTGTCGGCAGAGTAGCTCCCTCCCTCGGTCCATCCACCCTGTAGGTAGTGAGAACGCTTCGATTGTCGGCAGTCTGTGATTGTACGTGGAGGAGAACGCACGTTAAACCATCATCCCCTCTGCAGTCTTTTAGGCCGAAGATTTTCCCCAGTACATGTGCTGCATTGTGACCCGTTCAATATGAGCGCTGGTTTTTTCATGACAATTTCTAGGTGTAATTAGAACACGTGAGGCAATACTGAACTTACGACTTATCTTAGAAGGAAGATTAAGGAAAGGCAAACCTACGTTTCTAGCATTTGTAGACTTAGAGAAAGCTTTTGGCAATGTTGACTGGAATACTCTCTTTCAAATTCTAAAGGTGGCAGGGGTAAAATACAGGGAGCGAAAGGCTATTTACAATTTGTACAGAAACCAGATGGCAGTTATAAGAGTCGATGGGCATGAAAGGGAAGCAGTGGTTGGGAAGGGAGTGAGACAGGGTTGTAGCCTCTCCCCGATGTTATTCAATCTGTATATTGAGCAAGCAGTAAAGGAAACAAAAGAAAAATTTGGAGTAGGTATTAAAATCCAGGGAGAAGAAATAAAAACTTTGAGGTTCGCCGATGACATTGTAATTCTGTCAGAGACAGCAAAGGACTTGGAAGAGCAGTTGAACGGAATGGACAGTGTCTTGAAAGGAGGATAGAAGATGAACATCAACAAAAGCAAAACGAGGATAATGGAATGTAGTCCAATTAAGTCGGGTGATGCTTGTAACACTTCCGCCCTTATCGGACGTAGGTTAGCTCTATAAAGCCTGTACTGTAATAAGTTCACGGGCTTCACCTTATAAACAAGGATTTTTAGTACATTAGTTGACCGCGTGTACCTAATCGAAGCAAAATCGGACTTATCTTCAGTCAATAACTACAGTGACGCATCAAGCAAATGTACAGTATAATTATTCTTTCGCGTGGACAAGAAGTACACACAGTAGATGCTACCTATAAATAACAATTCGGTCGCCAGCCTACTTAGGCAATTAGTGAGTTTTTTCCTTGTACAAGCGGGTGCATGTACAAGCATAGTAACACGTAGTAACGATACGGTATATGGCAAAGTTTGGAATCCGAAAATTCCACTGAACTAAAGTTTGCTCTTTTTGTACTAATTTGGACGAACTACATTTACACAACACCACACAGTAATGATTACTACTAACTACATTTTTGTATGTTGAGCAGACTGACATCGGGCATAGATTACCCTATAATTAGCAGTTTTGAAAGCACATATACAATGTTACTATTAAAGATGGAAAAACGCTAATACACTTAGGTATAATATAGAATTTAGCTTTACTGGTCAAATCTGAGCAGTACACATCAAGGTTTTAACGAATTGATAAGAGAAAAAAAGGGGGGGGCCCTGAAACTGTTATAGTGGTTATACTGAAACTGTTAAGTACTGAAGGCAAATTAACACACAAAATTTATCAATCTCTGGATAACTACTCTTTTGTCTTACTTATGAATAATTTAACTGTCATTATTTCTGTTTCAAATTAATTAAATAACATCGCTAACTCAATTCAAAAAAAAAAAACTCTTTTGGTCTTTACCAATATTTGCAACAACATACAGAACTATAGATTCCTTTATGGCATAGATTACTCTGCTGATAATTTTCATCAACACAAACATTAAACTTTCTATTTAGGATACTCGGATTGCACAATACGAGGTAAGGATCCTGTCTAGGTCAGTGATCAGGATAAGTCATGGTTAAAGCAATTCTGGTGAAAGTCACGTTATTATTGAACCATTAGAAACAGTTTCGACACTGGTCCACACAGATACACTTCTAATGATGAAATAAATGTTTGACCTGTGCAAGTCGGTGCGGCGGTTGGCGGGCAGCGAGATAGCGGGCAGCACGGCACACATGCAAGCACGGCTAAGGCTCACACAACATCGGCACTTTCCATCTTCTTAGCGTCGTAATTTTTCCAATTTTGTGCCTCAGAATATAGCCATGCCAAGTAGTCGTCGGAATCGGTTCATCCGAGGCTCAATGGAATCCACTTTTCCTGGGTAGCCTCCTCGGTACAGTACGTGTACTTCCGACTGTTGCTCGCCTCCGACTGTGTTACTGAGCCCGTTGTGCAGAACCGCGCTAGTGTGCGTTTTCCCGCCTCGCCTGCCTCCACCTTTTCCCGCTCCCCTACAGGTAGGGTATTCACCACAGGTTTTCTACTACACATATCCTAATGCATTACCTACGTATGGACCAAGTGTATAAATTACAATTTTCACATCTTACAATAGTATTTAACATTAAATACACTTCCCTTTGATTACCACATTATTTGAAATCTAACAGAAATAATAATATTCGTTTCAAAAGTTACACACAGTTTCTTTAACATGACACGAAAAGAATCGAAAAAGAAATTCAACACATTGCTATTATTAATTTATCTAAATTCATAAAGAAAAAAATTTATTATACGTATAATTGTCGTTACACATGCCCCTGTTTCCAGAAAATTTTCTTAAGTCTAAATTTTATGGGAACACTAATAAATCTTACAATTATACAGTGGTTCCGAGTCTTTACTTAATTGTTCAAAAAGATTTACACTACATATTTCCTTTTGCTCACTGTATATAGGTTTACACTTTTTTTTTTTTTACTTCTAGAATAATTACTTGTCATTTACTCAAGTGCCTTTTGCACAGTCCAACTTCCCATCATAACCTCACTAAAATAGCAATTTACTCATTTTTTCTGAATTTCTCAAAGAAATAATTTAAAATTCTGGAATACAAACATTTAACTACAAAAACAATTGCATATTTTGTATACACTATAAAATAATTTATCGCTGCATGCTTTGAATAGCAGTCCATTTTCTTACTTACTAAACAAAACACACACACATATATTCAGAAAATTAACTACACATATTTGCTGCCTATTATGCGGATTTGGGCAGTCCTTTTCACTTCATATGGTGACATCTCCTGGATCACATTTACAATTTTCCATCGATTATTTATCTGCCCTCATTGGTATTTGGCAGTCCTTCATATTATGGTTCATACACTGCCCATTTTCATTTTGACAGTCCCATCTTTTATCTGACTGATAGCATTTATCCTTTCTTTTCAGTCCTTTTCTCCATACATTTTTACAGTTACAGTACAATTGGTAATCTGAAACTCACATAACTACATTAGCATACTTTCAAGGGTATACAGACATTTACAAAGATTAGATACATTTAGAATAATTTGGGTTCAGCATAAGATACAGCACATTTACTCGTTCCTAGGTACATACAATTTTAGGTCCATAATATTTCTTACGCCTAAAGGTCTTTTGGATTTTGGGTAGATCAGGTAGTAAGCATTGTCGTGTGGAATATTCTGTATTACATATGGTCCATTATAAATATACTTAAATTTTGAAATTTCATGGTTTAGTTCACTAGACTTTTCGTGGGTTTTTAAAAGAACATAATCTCCAATTTTAAATTTTGAAACTTTTAAATTTTTATTGTGTCTTTTAGATCTAGATTCAGCTTTTTGCTTTGCCCTTTTTATCACCAATTCTTTCTTTTGATCCAATCCCAAACTTGTACAAGGTGGAAACTCTAGTTTTTCTTCAATTAAACTTTTACTACTTCTGCCTAACAAAATTTCTTCCGGTGGAAATCCTGTAGTTTCATGATGAAGTGTGTTCATGACATTCTCAAAATCCAATATAAATCTGCCCCAGGCTCTAATTCAACAAACAATAATTCACTTTCAGATAAAACTGAGTTACAGTAATAATAAAGTCATGCATAATAATAATATATACAAATACAACATCCTGCCCCCTAATCTCTTTATTAACAAGGCAGTCTTTTCTGGTTCATAAAACAGTCACTTAAGTCTGGTGGCTTCTTAGGCTTCTGGAGTTCAAAGTCTTTGCTTACTTGAACTCTTCGCAAAATAAACACAGAGTCGTCAGGTGGCTCTTTCTTTCTTTGTTCAGTTTCAACGTCTGGATTTTGTTTTGATACGTCGTCATCGTTAGGTACAATATCGTACTTAACTGCATCCCCTTTATTTCCACTGATTTTCTCATACCCTCTTTCAGTAAAAGTATATTCATTTTCCTTTACACCTGAAAATTCATCTTCACTACAGTCATCACTACACTCTTCCTCAACATCAGATTCACTTAAGTTCGCTACTTTAGCACAATAGTGAGCGTTAGTACATTCATTTTCGTCTATATTTATGTATCTTTCATCACCCGAACTATCGTCGGAACCCGACCATTCCGGATCGCTTTCAGGTTCTAACATAAACGCTTTTCTGAGACAGGCACTAAGTTCTTCCTCTGTATTGTTGTCAGGTTTAGATTTTAATTCAATCTCCTCTTTTGGCAAAACGGCCTCATCCTCAGTTTTATTCACATCCACTGTGACTTCATATTCGGTGTAATTCTCGTGGACTTTAATTACTTTCAGGTAATCATCTACCCCTTCTACACGGTGCCTCTCGGTAGCAGCTTGTACTATTGGCGGACTGTTATCAGGAGTTATTTCTTCGTCAATGCTGAGGATTTCATCCTCCAAATCCTTCCTATCATTAACCTTCCTCCTATCGGCAGCACGCGTACTTTGCGCGGCGCTATTTATTCTCCCCTCTTCAATTTTGGGCCACGTCACTTTATGGACGTTCCTACTATCTCTCTTTCCACCAACTAATTTCTTCGCCTCATACTCCCTTTTAAAATCCTCCCACTCACATTGCTTTAGGCCCTTGTACAGATCGTCGATCTGCACACGCCAATCAGTTACTCCTGCTAGTTCATCCTCGCCTTTTATCTCATTGCAAACACTGCTAACCGCACCTCTCTGTGTACTCACAGTCTCATTTATTGTTTCCTTTGCCACGGAATTACCACTCGTAAAATTTTCCTCAGCTCTGACGGCTATGTTCGTATCTACTGCTGCCGTATTGCTAGCGGCTTCTTTCCGAACAGATGTTCGGCTAGGCTGGGCCGTTGCCCTCTGATGCTCCACTCGCCTGTTAACATGTAGCGCTCTGTGCGGCAGCGATGATTCATTCTGGCTCGCACCTGACGCTTGTTTCGCCACAACACGTCGCGGCGTTCCACGCTCGTCCCTAGCCTGTCTTATTACATTACGGTCGGTCCGGTATCTTTTCTTGAATCGGGGCCGGTATATATTGTCCGCTTCCGTTTGGCCCGCAACGTTCGCGGAAATTAGTTTCCCGCGTCGTTATTATTTTGCGCGGTATACCCTCTACCGCGACCTGGATTATTTCCTCTACCTCTTCCTCTGCCTCTTCCTCTCTGTATTACATTGACGCGAAATCCATCGCCGTCATTTCGTTCGTCATTGTGTCGGTTATTACGGTTACCAAAACTTTGATAATTGGCACGACTTTCGCGCCAATGATCTTCGTCTTCGACTCTTTCGAGAAATGCTTGGAAGCTGCGATGATTGCTTCCTACATACCTTTTTGAATCCTCCGGAAGCTTTTTATATAGCTCCCAGATAATTTCCGAATCTGATCTTCTACCTCTTAGGTGTGTCAATTTTCGGTACCAATACTCACAGAAATCTTTCAAAGAATTTCTGCCCCGGTTATCATGCTGTTTGGCCATGATAAACTCGCGCCATAAATGGTCCTGCTTTTGTTCAGACCAATATTCTTCCGTAAATCTTTGCCTAAATTCTTCGAACGTCATTCGTTCGGTATTTAAATTTATTCCCCAGCGCTTAGCATCACCCGCTAAGGCGCTAATTACTACGTTTATCTTTTCCTGATCAGACAAGTGCTCAGGAAATACTCTCTCGCAATTTTTAATAAAATCTAACGGATGCCACCCGTTATGTTTCTTGGCTGGATCGAAGCGTTCCTCGCCTTCTAACAGCTTCGTAATTGGTGTGCCATTACAGACAACACCAGGCCTATCTTTAATTTTGCTCTCCAGATCGAAAATTTTGCCCTGAATTTTCGTAGCATTTTGTTCACAATTGTGAACACATCCGGTTACTTTTTTACTTAAATCACTTTCAGTGTCTGAAACTACCTTTTTCAATTGCGATATCCCGTGTTGACATTCGTTTACGATCTCAGTTTTAAGACCGAAAACTTTTTCGTCTACCTTAGTTTCAACCAAAGGTTCTACTTTCTCTTGGATGTTGAGAATTTCAACATCAAATCTACTATTAATGTTTCCAATTTCCTCCTGCATAGTATCCATATTTTTGTTAATGGTATCAATTTCAAATTTCAGAGTATTTACCACAGAACTTAAATTACCCACTTTTTGTTCTACCTGTTCTATCTGTTTACTAATTTTAATTCCCTGTCCTTCCACCTGTGCTTTAATTTGATCCACCTGTGTTTTGAGTTGCTCGTTAACGTGTGTTTTGAGCTGTTCATTCTGCGTTTTGAGCTACTGATCAACATGTGTTTTAAGCTGATTAACCTAATTGCCGACTTGATTTTGAAGTTGCTCATTCTGTCCTGCAATTTGTTTGGTTAATTGTTCAAATAAGTCGTTCATACTTAAAATTTTTATACTGTTTTGTTCTACAGGATCGATGTGTTCCGATTCTACTTCAGAAGTTTCTTTCGGTTCTTTCTTTATCTGTGGTGAATCAAATATGTCAGTGGATTCGTTCACATACCCACTATCATCTACAAAGTCACCCTCTGCTTCCTGTTTTGTCCCTTGTTGTGTTCGAGGCGATCTCAACCTTTCAATCTGTTCATTGACATGTTCGTGGTATTGTATGTACGCCAACTGTCTTTCGCTAACGCCATCTGTTATCTGGCCGCGTAAACTCCGGCTACTGCCAGCCGCATTCTCCATTTCACTTGGCGCATCTACCCTGCCTACGTTCCTGTCCATATTGAATGCCAACTATACCACACTATTATACTTGACTCACACTGCAGTTTATTTTGCTAAACTTTATTGCAATTCGTGCCACTGAACATCCACTGTTCGGTATTTACATTAATTTGTAACCGACAACAGATGGATGTCCTGTCACCGGGAAGCCACTTGTAACACTTCCGCCCTTATCGGACGTAGGTTAGCTCTATAAAGCCTGTACTGTAATAAGTTCACGGGCTTCACCTTATAAACAAGGATTTTTAGTACATTAGTTGACCGCGTGTACCTAATCGAAGCAAAATCGGACTTATCTTCAGTCAATAACTACAGTGACGCATCAAGCAAATGTACAGTATAATTATTCTTTCGCGTGGACAAGAAGTACACACAGTAGATGCTACCTATAAATAACAATTCGGTCGCCAGCCTACTTAGGCAATTAGTGAGTTTTTTCCTTGTACAAGCGGGTGCATGTACAAGCATAGTAACACGTAGTAACGATACGGTATATGGCAAAGTTTGGAATCCGAAAATTCCACTGAACTAAAGTTTGCTCTTTTTGTACTAATTTGGACGAACTACATTTACACAACACCACACAGTAATGATTACTACTAACTACATTTTTGTATGTTGAGCAGACTGACATCGGGCATAGATTACCCTATAATTAGCAGTTTTGAAAGCACATATACAATGTTACTATTAAAGATGGAAAAACGCTAATACACTTAGGTATAATATAGAATTTAGCTTTACTGGTCAAATCTGAGCAGTACACATCAAGGTTTTAACGAATTGATAAGAGAAAAAAAGGGGGGGGGGCCTGAAACTGTTATAGTGGTTATACTGAAACTGTTAAGTACTGAAGGCAAATTAACACACAAAATTTATCAATCTCTGGATAACTACTCTTTTGTCTTACTTATGAATAATTTAACTGTCATTATTTCTGTTTCAAATTAATTAAATAACATCGCTAACTCAATTCAAAAAAAAAAACTCTTTTGGTCTTTACCAATATTTGCAACAACATACAGAACTATAGATTCCTTTATGGCATAGATTACTCTGCTGATAATTTTCATCAACACAAACATTAAACTTTCTATTTAGGATACTCGGATTGCACAATACGAGGTAAGGATCCTGTCTAGGTCAGTGATCAGGATATTTATTATACGTATAATTGTCGTTACATGCTGAGGGCATTAGATTAGGAAATGAGACACTTAAAGTAGTAAAGGAGTTTTGCTATTTGGGGAGCAAAATAACTGATGACGGTCGAAGTAGAGAGGATACAAAATGTAGACTGGCAATGGCAAGGAAAGCGTTTCTGAAGAAGAGAAATTTGTTGACATCGAGTATAGATTTACGTGTCAGGAAGTCGTTTCTGAAAGTATTTGTATGGAGTGTAACCATGTATGGAAGTGAAACATGGACAATAAATAGTTTGGACAAGAAGAGAATAGAAGCTTTTGAAATGTGGTGCTACAGAAGAATGTTGAATATTAGGTGAGTAGATCACGTAACTAATGAGGAGGTATTGAATAGGACTAGGGAGAAGAGAAGTTTGTGGCACAACTTGACCAGAAGAGGGGATCGGTTGGTAGGACATGTCCTGAGGCATCAAGGGATCACAAATTTAGCATTGGAGGGCAGTGTGGAGGGTAAAAATCGTAGAGGGAGACAAAGAGATGAATACACTAAGCAGATAAGCAGATTCAGAAGGATATAGGTTGCAGTAGGTACTGGGAGATGAAGGAGCTTGCACAGGGTAGATTAGCATGGAGAGCTGCATCAAACCAGTCTCAGGACTGAAGACCACAACAACAACAACAATTAGAACTCTGACGCATTTTTTTCCATCTGCTGTGATAGTGTGTATTGGCTTCGGTTAACTGGGCTGTAGGGACATTTTTAGTAGGCGTGTGTAGTGAGCTCTGACGTCAATCAGAGATATACGTTGTATGCTTGCAGGTAATATACTTTTTAAACTCCTTCTGTCCAACACCAGCATCTAGTCAGTTGAACGTGTTTCCCACCAAAAAGAATAAAGATAGAACCTTAAACCCCAGCCTTTTCCCCCTAGCTTGAAGGTCTAGGGTACAGTTTGAGTGTTTCTGTCGCTAGTTTCGAGTGGTATTACGGAGTTTTTTCCAAGCAGGATGACACCAGTTGTATTCTATCGTCAGTTTTTGTGTCGTATTGCGCATTTTTTGCCGTCCTTGGGTAGCGCTGTGCATATAGTTTTGTAATTAGGCTTGATATTTGTGATTAATTACGTTATTAGGATCGATATTGGCGTCAAGTTTCCGACCAAAATAAAGTACACTAACCTAACCTTCCTCTCTCGCATCCATGAGTTAGGGGGTGCACTTGAGCTTTCCATCCAGTAGAATCAGAGTTCGAGTGGTTGACATGTTGCGTTTTTATAAGCACTGAGTGTTTGTGCACTGCATTATTTTCGGGTGTTTAAGCATTGTGAGCGTGTTTGCATAGCGTGAGACATGCATAATTTCGGTGATCTATGAGTACTTTTCACATGTCTGCTGTGTACTGGATTATTTCGGTAATTTACGCGATGTTTGCGTCTCTGCACATCAGTGTACTGCATTATTTACGAGTAGTTTCCAGGTCTGTATACTGTATATTGTGACCCCAAGCATGTCAAGGTGAGTGTTTTTTATCAGTGTAATAAATAAACTAAGTGAAATCAGTCCTTAAATAAATTGCCGCAAAAATAAATAAAAGTACACTCCTTCCTCTCTCCAGCAGCCAAGAACAGGCTGATTCCTTTTCCAGCCAATTTTCCCCTCCAGACTGCTGGGAGTGGGGGGGGGGGGGGGGGGGGGGGGGGGGAAGGGGGGGGGGGGAGTGATTAGACTGGAGCACACGTGCAGCTGCGAAAAACAAGTGACATCATCATGACGCTGTGCTCCTACTGACTGAACTGCATGATCACATGAACTATTGGGGCGCCCTCTGGCAGTGAACTCCCAAACTAGCTCAGTTCTTTGGTCTGCTGGATTGGAGGCAGTTACTCTTGTGGGGTGGTAGCTTACATGTATGTTTTAGAAATGAAAGACAGTTCCAGCAGAGACAAATATTACCATGTGTTGTGTAATGCATCTTTAATGCAAAGCATTTGTTTGCATGACCATATTCTTCCTCTCCCCCCCCCCCCCCCCCAATGAACCATGGACCTTGCCGTTGGTGGGCAGGCTTGCGTGCCTCAACGATACAGATGCCCATACCGTAGGTGCAACCACAACAGAGGGGTATCTGTTGAGAGGCCAGACAAACGTGTGGTTCCTGAAGAGGGGCAGCAGCCTTTTCAGTAGTTGCAGGGACAACAGTCTGGATGATTGACTGATCTGGCCTTGTAACACTAACCAAAGTGGCCTTGCTGTTCTGGTACTGCGAACTGCTGAAAGCAAGGGGAAACTACAGCCGTAATTTTTCCCGAGGACATGCAGCTCTACTGTATGGTTAAATGATGATGGCGTCCTCTTGGGTAAAATATTCCAGAGATAAAGTAGTCCCCCATTCGGATCTCCGGGCGGGGACTACTCAAGAGGATGTCGTTATCAGGAGAAAGAAAACTGGCGTTCTACAGATCGGAGCGTGGAATGTCAGATCCCTTAATCGGGCAGGTAGGTTAGAAAACTTAAAAAGGGAAATGGATTGGTTAAAGTTAGATATAGTGGGAATTAGTGAAGTTCGGTGGAAGGAGGAACAAGACTTCTGGTCAGGTGAATACAGGGTTATAAATACAAAATCAAATAAGGGTAATGCAGGTGTAGCTTCAATAATGAATAAAACATAAGAGTACGGGTAAGCTACTACAAACAGCACAGTGAACGCATTATTGTGGCCAAGATAGATACGAAGCCCACGCCTACAACAGTGGTACAGGTTTATATGCCAATTAGCTCTGCAGATGACGAAGAAATTGATGAAATGTACGATGGGATAACAGGAATTATTCAGGTAGTGAAGGGAGACGAAAATTTAATAGTCATGGGTGACTGGAATTCGTCAGTAGGAAAAGGGAGAGGAGGAAACATAGTAGGTGAATATGGATTGGGGCTAAGAAATGAAAGTGGAAGCCGCCTGGTAGAATTTAGCGCAGAGCATAACTTAATCGTATCTAACACTTGGTTCAAGAATCATGAAAGAAGGTTGTATACATGGAAGAACCCTGGAGATACTAAAAGGTATCAGATAGATTATATAATGGTAAGACAGTAATTTAGGAACCAGGTTTTAAATTGTAAGACATTTCCAGGGGCAGATGTGGACTCTGACCACAATCTATTGGTTATGAACTGTAGATTAAAACTGAAGAAACTGCAAAAAGGTTGGAATTTAAGGAGATGGGACCTGGATAAACTGAAAGAACCAGAGGTTGTACAGAGTTTCAGGGCGACCATAAGGGAACAATTGACAGTAATGGGGGAAAGAAATACAGTAGAAGAAGAATGGGTAGCTTTGAGGGATGAAATAGTGAAGGCAGCAGAGGATCAAATAGGTAAAAAGATGAGGGCTAGTAGAAACCCTTGGATAACAGAAGAAATATTGAATTTAATTGATGAAAGGAGAAAATATAAAAATGCAGTAAATGAAGCAGGCAAAAAGGAATACAAGCGTCTCAAAAATGAGATCGACAGGAAGTGCAAAATGGCTAAGCAGGGGTGGCTAGAGGACAAATGTAAGGATGTAGAGGCTTACCACACTAGGGGTAAGATAGATACTGTTTACAGGAAAATTAAAGAGACCTTTAGAGAAAGGAGAACCACTTGCATGAATATCAAGAGCTCAGATGGAAACCCAGTTCTAAGCAAAGAAGGGAAAGCAGAAAGGTGGAAGGAGTATGTAGAGGGTCTATACAACGGCGACGTACTTGAGGACAATGTTATGGAAATGGAAGAGGATGTAGATGAAGATGAAATGGGAGATATGATACTGCGTAAAGAGTTTGACAGGACACTGAAAGACCTGAGTCGAAACAAGGCCCCCCCGAGTAGACAACATTCCATTAGAACTACTGACAGCCTTGGGAGAGCCAGTCCTGACAAAACTCTACCATCTGGTGAACAAGATTTATGAGACAGGCGAAATACCCTCAGATTTCAAGAAGAATATAATAATTCCAATCCCAAAGAAAGCAGGTGATGACAGATGTGAAAATTACTGAACTATCAGTTTAATAAGTCACAGCTGCAAAATACTAACGCGAATTCTTTACAGATGAATGGATAAACTGATAGAAGCCGACCTCGGGGAAGATCAGTTTGGATTCCGTAGAAATGTTGGAACACGTGAGGCAATACTGACCCTACGACTTATATTAGAAGAAAGATTAAGGAAAGGCAAACCTACGTTTCTAGCATTTGTAGACTTAGAGAAAGCTTTTGACAATGTTGATTGGAATACTCTCTTTCAAATTCTGAAGGTGGCAGGGGTAAAATGCAGGGAGCGAAAGGCTATTTACAATTTGTACAGAAACCAGATGGCAGTTATAAGAGTCGAGGGGTATGAAAGGGAAGCATTGGTTGGGAAAGGAGTGAGACAGGGTTGTAGCCTATTCCCGATGCTATTCAATCTGTATATTGAGCAAGCAATAAAGGAAACAAAAGAAAAGTTCGGAGTGGGTATTAAAATCCATGGAGAAGAAATAAATTCTTTGAGGTTCGCCGATGACATTATAATTCTGTCAGAGACAGCAAAGGACTTGGAAGAGCAGCTGAACGGAATGGACAGTGACTTGAAAGGAGGGTACAAGATGAACATCTACAAAAGCAAAACGAGGATAATGAAATGTAGTCGAATTAAGTCCGGAGATGCTGAGAGTATTAGATTAGGAAATGAGACACTTAAAATAGTAAAGGAGTTTTTTATTTGGGGTGCAAAATAACCGACGATGCTCGAAGTAGAGAGGATATAAAATGTAGACTGGCAATGGCAAGGAAAGATTTTCTGAAGAAGAAAAATTTGTTAACATCGAGTATAGTTTTAAATGTCAGGAAGTCGTTTCTGAAAGTATTTGTATGGAGTGTAGCCATGTATGGAAGTGAAACGTGGACGATAAATAGTTTAGACAGGAAGAGAATAGAAGCTTTCGAAATGTGGTGCTACAGAAGAATGCTGAAGATTAGATGAGTAGATCACATAACTAATGAGGAGGTATTGAATAGAATTGGGGTGAAGAGGAGCTTGTGGCACAACTTGACTAGAAGAAGGATCAGCTGGTAGGACATGTTCTGAGACATCGAGGAATCACCAATTTAGTATTGGAGGGCAGCGTGGAGGGTAAAAATCGTAGAGGGAGACCAAGAGATGAATACACTAAGCAGATTCAGAAGGATGTAGGCTGCAGTAGGTACTGGGAAGTGAAGAAGCTTGCACAGGATAGAGTAGCATGGAGAGCTGCATCAAACCAGTCTCAGGACTGAAGACCACAACAACAACAACATTCTTCCTCTTCATATGTTGAAGCATTAATGCTCACTTCCATTATTCATGCAGTGAGCTGTGGATGCACTCCTCGCCTGAATGAGTGCATGTAATACAGCTATTAAAACTCCCCCTGTCAGGCACTAACATCTCGCTAATTGAACACATGCTCCTTCCACACCGACAGCTCAACAAGCACTGATATCTCAGCGTCTTGTGGTGGTAACACCACACTAAGCCACTAGTGCTGTAGGTAAATAATAAATTTAAACAAATTACAACAAATTTATACAGATTTCAGGAAATTTTAACAAATTTATACAAATTATATTCGAATTAAATGACATCATGAGCAGTCTCTAATGGGGGCAACACCATAATAACTCCCCTCAGCTGCAGGAGTAAGCTCTTAGAGCAAAATGCCCTCAAAAATTCGAAATTTCCCCCCCCCCCCATTTTCCAAGAGGATGACACGGCATCATGTGAAAAGTCAGAAAAGGGGGGGGGGGAAGTGGGAGGACTGCCAGGTGACCTGTAGAAGCACATAATTCAATTTCCGGCCAAAATTCAAACTTTCTGGTAGGGGGCGTGTCACTTTCCCACCAAAAGCTGCCATCTTGGATAACGGTAATCGTATCATGAGCTGACGTCACAGCTGCCACCTCAGATGATGTCATGTGCTGTTGCCAAGTTTACAGGCCGCTATCTTGGATGACGTCATCGCTGCCATGTTGGATACATCTGGCAACAATGGAGAGTGGGGGTGGTGCACACTTTGTTCCACTACTTATGCCCACTATGTATTGGGGAGTGACAATGAGCCTGACCCCCATGTTTTTCACCAATACAGTGAGTTAAAAAAAACAATCCAGTATCCTAGGGGGTGATAGTATGCATCAAAACAAAACAAAATGCTTTATGACCATGGGTTCTTCAAAGCATACTGTCTGACGTATGACATATGAACACGTGTTCATAGGAGATGCTCTTGTGATGTCATCCATGACAATGCATTACTCATCCTACTACAGACATCTACCCAATAATTAATGTTAATTATAACCCTTGGCATGGAATACTGCATATTAGGAAGGCATCACAAACGTATGATTGTGGATATGAGCAACGTTGTTGTATTGGCGCTCCTTGCAATACCAGGATCAACAGCATGCTGGGGTACTGGCACACAGTGTCGATATAACCATTGACTGGCTCAGTTGTCTGCAGGGAGCTGTTCCGTTTGCGTTGTGTGATTGTACTGCAGTCTTGTTACATCTGTATACTTTTGCTTACGTTTCTCCTAATTTCGGGTGTGTACTGTGATGTTTGGCCTGCTTACAGGTCATGTTTAAACTATGAGTTTTCCTGATGCTTGTGGAGAGGTACAACATCATCTCTCTTGCAGATACTCTGACACAACCTAGCAATGGAGGCCTGTTTAGCAGATGGAGTTAACGTGAGAGCCCATAATCTGCACACTGATCGATTTACAGCATGCAGGCTTCCATCTATTAAGCTGTTCAGCAAATTCTTCCAGCGTCTTGGGGAAACAGGTTCCATAGCACCCAACAAGTAGGCTTCATTCGGTTGACACTCCTGATATGGAGCAGCGTGTTCTAATTGCAGTGAATGACAATCCTGCAACCAGTGTGCGATGAATAGCAGCAGCTGAGGGTGTTAGTCATCCTCTAATCTGGATGCTACTTCATGAGTAGTTGTTGTATCTGTACCATGTTCAGTGCATCCACGTCCTTAGAAGCTCATTCTGCCAGAGAGCAGTTCTGCCAATGGCTCTTGCGGCACTGTTATGTAGATACACAATTTACCTCCAAAATTTTGATTACTGACAGGGGAGGGTTTACACCAGATGGCATTGTAAATTTCCATAATGAGCATGTGTGAGCCGATGAAAATTCCTGTGCAGTTCAAGAAACAAGGCACCAAGATGGATTCTCAATCAGTGTATTTGGCCATGAATTATGAGTGCCATTCGTGCTACCACAGAGATTAACTCTTGGGGCTCGTTATCACTGCTTTCTGAAGAACGTTCTGCCGACCTTGTTGGAGCATTTGCCATGTCAGGACAGACTAAAGACGTGGCTCATGCATGATGGCGCACCAGCACATTCTCTGTGCATTGTTTGTCGGCACCTGACGAGGACATTTTAAAACCAGTGGATTGGCCCGGGGACGTCACATACAATTCAATAAACGGTGTGCAGGCACTACATAATCGTGCTTTACGTTCAGCTCAGGACTTTCAGAACGAATCAGAGCGATTTCAAAGAATGTGACAGTGCTTACACCGAAGGGCAGAGGCATGCATTGAGATGAATGGACATCATGTTGTGCACCTTCTCTGAACAAGTGGTCGTATGTCAGAATGTACGTCTGGGAGGCACCACGATTATAAGACATTTTTTTCTTGTTTTGATGCATGAAATCATCCCTGAAATATTGGGAAGCTTTTCTTTACACCCTATATGTGGTGGACGTTCATTGGAAGTGGCAGATGCTTCCGCGTTATCAAGCAACTTGTTCTTAGTCGTCAAGGTATTTGATAACTTTTTTTTCTTTTCCCGATTATTGTTCTGGAGCCCTCTTTTATTGTATTCATCCTAGAGCAACAACTTGTTCTCTTTTGTCACGGAACTGTGGAATTGATGTCTGTCTAGTTTTAATTTCATAAAAATTAAAAACAATACAGAAAAAATATATAAACAATAAAAGCTAAAAAATGAAATAGAAAAGCCAACCTAGTACTATGTCCATGCGGGCGACCAGTACAGGGACAGGCAGGGTAGAGACATCGTTGCCAGGCCTCGGGTTACGACTGCTGCCCACCATGTCTCCGCCCAGTCTGAAGCTGACTGTGTCTGCTCTTTCCTGTACATAAAAATAATAAAGAAAGCTGTGAGGTAACGTGTAAATTGGGGGCTAAATGGGTCCCCGGGTCCAGTCTCGTTCAAGGGTACAATTTTAGCCGTCTCATGACCAGTAATCAAAACGTCCTCGGTCACGAGTTCGAATGCTGCCACCGCTTAAATAATAATCATCAGCAGTGGTCGCCGTAGACTTCTGACTAAAGAAGCCATCCTTATTCTGCCGACACCCTTTTGAAAGTGGGCGGAGGAGCGGGCAGAGGTTCAGCGCATTGTCTTGTCCTTGGGTTCGGAAACTGCCCCTAAAGGCGGAAAAATCAGCAATGATCAACGGCAAGAGGATGCAATAGAAAGCACTGCATACACATAACGTGTATCCACAGGACTAGTGGCCTGTAACTGAAAAAGTTTCATGATGATCTCCCCATTGGCAAAATATTCCACAGGAGCCACCTATTGGAGCTTTGGGAGGGGATTGCCAAGAGGGAGGTGACCATGAGAAAAAGATTGAATAATCAAAGAAAGGATAACGCTCTACGTGTCGAGGCGTGGAATGTCAGAATTTTGGACATGGCAGGGAAGCTAGAAAATAAGAAAATGGAAATGTAAAGTCTGAATCTGGTTCAATTTGGGATCAGTGATGTGAAATGGAAAGAAGACAAGGATTTCTGTACAGTTGAGTGTAGGGTAATATCAACAGTAGCAGAAAATTGTATGACGGAAGTAAAATACGAAGGTAGGGCGAAGACGGATTTACTGTGATAGGGTTGTTCTCATAAGAATCGACAGCAAACCAACACCGATAACCATAGTTGAAGTGTACATGCTGACATCGCAAGCTGCAGATGAAGATGTAGAAATGTATATAAGGATACTGAACGGGTAAGTCAGTGTGTAAGGGGAGATGAAAATGTAATAGTCATGGGGGATTGGAATGCGGTAGTGCGGGAGATAGTAGAAGAAAGGGTTACAGGAGAATATGGGCTTGGTATTAGGAGTGCGAGAGGAGCTAACTGAGTTCTGAATGAAATTTCAGCTAGTGGTTGGGAATATTCTGCTGAAGAATCATAAGGGTAGGAGGTGTACTTAGAGAAGACGGGGAGATACGGGAATATTTCAGCTAGATTATATTATAGTCAGACACAGATTCCGAAATCAGATATTGGATTGTAAGGCGCTCCCTGTAGCAGATATAGGCTCCGACCACAATTTAGTAGTGATGAAAATTAGGGTGGAGTTTAACCCTAGTCAGTTAGAATGGATGGGCAAACAAGTGGCATACAGAAGTACTAAGAAATGAAGAGATGCGCTTGAAGTTCTCTGACGCTGTGGATACTGCGATAAAGAATAGCTCAATAGGCAATTCATTGAAGACTAATGGACATGTCTAAAAAGAGCAGCCACAGAAGTTGAAAAGAAAAAACATAGCTATAAGAAGGTAACTGCGGAGGAACCATGGGTAACAGAAGAAGTACTTTAGTCGATCAATGAAAGAAGGAAGTACAAGAATTTTCAAGGAAAGGCAGGCATACAGAATTATAAGTCATTTCAAATAAACGCGAAGTGCAGGGAAGCTAAGGCAAATTTCTCTGTCGGCCGTGACCCATCAGGGATTTTAACTTTATGGACAGGTAGTTTTTAAATTCCTGTGTCCAGAATGCTAATAAATAAATAAAAATGGAAGAAATAAGAAATAAAATGTTTTCCTGTTCACGCTTCATACCAGGATCTCCCACACAGCGTAGATTGGACAATACGTAACGGGTAAGTATTATCCTTTACTTGCCGTATTTCGACAAATTTTAATAATAATTAGTATTGTAAGGTCAGTAAAATAGTTTAGTCAGGCGAACAGCCGATGACAATCATTCCTTGTTCAATCTGAGCACTCACTAACTACCTAATGATTTCATCATCAATGGTGCCACCAATCTTCCTTCTTTCCTTTCTCTCGCAGTACTTTCAGCATAGGTACTAGAAATGATAACACAATGAACGCTGCATTTTTTTTTCATCTTAGTGTGGTGACAACTTTTAATATCTTTAGCTGACATAAAAAAAATCAACACATAATGCGTTTCAGGGCTACCAGACGTTACCGTTCTGTTACCGCTGTACAGCATGCTCTGGCTTAACGGTGAGAATGGCTGTTAGTCAACATTATCGAAGTGCGACTGTCTGCCCATGATACTGCTGTCATAGGCACTGATACGTCATCACTTGTGTAGTAAGCGAATATGTTCAGGCGTTATTGGTTCGATAATGAGTTCTCTAACTCAGGAAGAGAACGGAAATCAAACATAGTCGGTGGGAAATGAACGCTAAACTTATTCTGTAAGGCACTATTACGATTCAATTTCCAAATAAAATAATAGGTACAATTTCGTAGCTTTTCTCCGCATCCGAATAGGTGAATATCGTGCTGATACCCTCGTTCCGTCTCAGCAATACGACTGGCAAACATTTCGAAAACAGTGAGATAACTCAAGATGAAGACAGGTCGGTATGAAAGTTACGTACAGTTCTCTACCACCAATACTGCCACATTTAGATTAATATGCCGCCGTCGTAAAGACATGGAATAAGTGTAAGAAAAAGAAAAAATTAAATGTGCAGTTTGGAAGCTTCAACAACTTGACTACGAATTCAAAACGCTGCCACTTGCAATAAACACTTGCTACAGCTTTGTCTGAACTTCAGACAAATCGTGAAAGCATTCGACTGCAGTAAGGGAAACTGCGTTGAACATCACGCCGATATACAGGTTGGAGCGCGGTAAATTGCTTTTTCAGAATTCACGTTGTGGCGGCACAGCTGGTTGAATAGAGGGGAGAGTTTATAGTGACCGACAGGAGGTTCGTATTCAGTAGTTGTTCAGTTGTGGTAATGCAGTGGACACGTGAGGAGCGCTCATTTGGTGTTGAAGTGTATTTCTCGAATACCCTCTCGATCATTGCGGTGCAGCGCATTTATCGTTTGGGATTTGCCGTGCCCCCACGACGATTTGTTCCTGGACGGCAGTTAATTTTAAATTGAGTAAATGAATTCAGAACAACGTAAGTGTCATCTGTACGAAGAGGATCTGAGAGAAGTGTTACAACCCCACAAAATGTCGAACGAGTTAGAGCTGCAATACTGCAACCTCCGAAACGCTCAGCTCGGAAACACGCACTTGCTCTTGGCATTTCGGGACGTTTCCTCCAACGGATTCTTCATAATGAACTGGATTTTCACCCGTATAAAACGTGCATCGTCCAGCAATTGTCAGTATGGGATTATCTAACACGAAGAACATCTTGTGAAGACTTGCTTGCAACCATACCCCATAACGCAAATATGTTCTTTTCTGATGAGGCATATTTTCACGTCCGCAGCTCGTGGTCGTGCGGTAGCGTTCTCGCTTCCCGCGCCCGGGTTCCCGGGTTCGATTCCCGGCGGGGTCAGGGATTTTCTCTGCCTCGTGATGACTGGGTGTTGTGTGATGTCATTAGGTTAGTTAAGTTTAAGTAGTTCTAAGTTCTAGGGACTGATGACGATAGATGTTAAGTCCCATAGTGCTCAGAGCCATTTTGAACCATATTTTCACCTCAATGGATGTGTAAACAAACAGAATATGCGGTACTGGAGCGACGTAAAACCCAGGCGAATTCACCGGAGACCCCTGCACTCAAACTGGGTCACTAAGTGGTGCGCCGTTTCACGAATAGGCATCGTTGGCCCTTACTTTTTCCAGGAAAGTCGTCGTGCTGTAACTGTGCTTTCGGATCGTTACTTAATTATGGTGCAAGACTTTTTCCAGCCGGCTTTCGAGGCATTGCAATTACAGGATAACTGGTTTCAACAAGACGCCACCACCGCAGACACAGCGGGCATTACCATGAACTTTTAAGGCAAAAGTTTCCTGGAAGGCTTATCTCTCGTATGGGGGATCTCAAGTGACCCGCACGATCACCGGACTTAGCCCCACGCGACTTTTATCTTTGGAGTTACCTGAAGTCAAAGGTGTACTGAAAACGTCCCAAGACCTTGGGAGACCTACAGAACAATATTGAAGCTGAAATTGCTAGAATACCAGAATTTCGGAAAACGACAGCGGCACTATGAGGATTGTCAAGGTAGACATTTGCCAGATATATTGTTTAAACCATGTAATTAGAAACTTCCATAATTGTCCAATATGAGAAAAATAAAAATGCAAGTATCTAAGTTTTCATTATTTTTTAAAAAATTTCATTTGCAGGTCAGCAATTTACGGCGCTCCACCCTTTGCATGAAGTACTGATATCTGTCGTGAATTATCATCAGTAAACATGTAGAATACTGCTTATAAACATTGTGGCGTTGGCTAGATCTCAATCGTAGTATGTATGAGTTGATACTTAAAGTTGGTGAAAATCCAACATTACCTTAAATTTTGTAGTTTCCACTTCTTTAATTAACATGTTGACGAGCTGACGCAGTTGTCATAAGATACAGTCCCAGTAGCCATCCCAAACCTCCCATTGTGTAGCACTCCACGTCTGAGTTGCTGCCATTCTGTCAGGCTGATGTATGATTTGACGACAAAACCTTATGTAATTTTTTTCACCTTCGCAGATGTTCCGCAGAGCCCTCGCCTTTTTCTGTCTCCCTTGTGGGCGGGAGACAGACATCGAAGATCTTCGTGTCATCGCGGTCTGCGATGAGGACGCTGACCCTGTAGAATTCAGCCCACAGGTGAGCAACGTCGAGGAGTATGAAGAACGTAACCTTCAGTCCTAGTTCTATGTGTCACGGAGATTAACTGACGCGTCACATTGCAGATTACAGTGGGTTTTCGAAAGTTGTCACACTTGCTGGTAGCAGTAAGCAAGCGAGAGATAGATATCTCTTCCTACCAGGCTAGAACGAATTTTGGTTGGGTTACCGTCTTAGCACTACGTCGGCTCGGATCACCCCCGGTGGACCCTGCTCTGCTGTTAGGCCTGCAGACAGGTCCCACCTGTACACTTTCTTCCCCTCATACAATCATTTCTCATGTCTGGCATCAGTATTGCTCTCCTAACCTCGATTTTTCTATTATTACAAACAATTCAATCATATTTCCTTCTGGTGTCATTAACTCCTGATGGACTACGCCATTAACGCGAGAATAATGACCTTGCTGTTTAGGCATTTAACCGCCAACTAACCATCCGCTTTTATTTCACGCCAACTGTTTAAAGTCAGTGATAGATTCCAGTCAATTATGATGCAGATGAAGTAGTAAATGTATCCGTTATTCCTGAAACATTGTCGAAAGATGTTATTGGGTAAATGGACAAATCGCCCAGGCACGCAGCTGATTACCTGGGTCATTCCAACAATGCTCTGACCGAGTCGGGACTCTGAATGCGTTAGAGTGGATGGCCCAAAATACTGTACAATACTTGTAATCGTTTTGTTTTGTCGACGGATACATAGGAAGCTTGTTTAGAAAACTCTGAATGAAGAGATAAGACAACACACCCGCTTTCTTGAGAATGGGGGTTTTCGTTGCATCGGTCTGTGTGGTCTGAGTGGCTTCTGGATGACACGCGCATCCTGTCACGTTACCTCCCACTTTCTCACGCCATTGACCACCCAGTCCGACCTACAATGTAAATCGTGGAATGTATGGTTTGAGTTTCTGTTTCTTCAATAAGTAACTGCATATAAATAGAGATGGCTGAATCTAGCCAGGGATCCACAATTAGTATTATGAGGTCAGTGCTGTCGCATTTACACCTTTGTGTTGCCTAGGGATGCCTTGAGCTACTTCACGGACTAATCGCCACATAAATCCGTCAACATGGCGTATTAACCTGATATATAACTTGCACCGCAGCTCGCTTGAAAAACAACAATTTTAATCACAGATTAGTTCAAGGCACAAGGTAACTTACTACCTGTACTTTACTTCATGATAGTCATGAAAGTCCTCCAAAGTAGTTCAGATAATCCCTGGGACATTTGTGGAACAGATTGTGGGAATTATATGACTCTAGTTACATAAAACTATACTCAGATAGCATCTATTACAAAACGTGAATGTATTAGATCGTGGTTAAGTATTGGTAAATAACTGAAAGGAAGGCAATAAATGAAATAATGACTATGAGAAGAAAACTCTCACAGGAATACAACGTGGTGCGACTGCAGTTCCATCTGGCCCCAGGTCAAGAGGAAGACGTTCCTCCGAGGGCACACGAGCCGCAGAAGACGCTGACGTCAGTTGATGCTGCGAACATCAGTCTCGAGGAGCGTCCCAGCCTACGGGACACGGAGGAAGAGCTGGAGCGCATCAGTGGAAAGGTAGGACAACATTACGATTTCCAGGGAGGGCAATAAAGGTGAAACTACTTGAAGAGTTGGGGCAGTCAAACTCCAGTTCTAAGATTATGCATGTTTTGGAGTTGGCCGTTCGTCTATCTCATGTGTATTGGTAGTAACTTACGCTAGGGACACGGCTGTGTTATTGGAAAAGAGCACTGGTACCTTCCGATCAGATAAAAAGTTTAAAAAGATATTCGCAGAATTACAGTTCAGTGTCCATATTTGTGAATGTGAATAGTCCTGTAGGGAAGGGAAACTGGGAGCAGAACTATAATCATTGTCAACCAAAAAAATATTAATTTAATGCGAAATAGAATCTCAAACAGTATCGAAACAAAAGTTTTCAGTTTCAAAGTGTACACACTGAAATGTGAATGTGCTGCTGGGTAATACCTCTGTGTAGCTCCACCATGTGAACTCTAACTTTCTGGGAGCCTGCTACGTATGCTGTCCAGATGATGGTCGTGATACAGCAGCTCCAGCCTGCGCCAGTCTTCAACAGTGGTTGTCCAGAGGTCGTGCAGGACAGTAAACAGTACCTGTAGCGAGTAGGTGCAATTTTCGTGTTCCTCTTCATATTTTTTGAGTCGTCAGTCCTCTGATTGGTGTCTCTCCTGCGCCCGACTCTTCATCTCAGAGTAGCACTTTCACTTTACGTGCTCAATTAATTGTTGCGTGTATTCCAGTCTCTGTCGTCCCCCACAGGCTTTTACCCTCTATAGCTCGCTCTAGTATCGTGGAAGTTGCTCCCCGATGCTTTAGCGTATATCCTATCATCCTGGCCCTCCACAGTGTCAGTGTTTTCAATATAAGCCTCGATAGTGGTGAGAAGCATCCGATTTTCATCCTTAATACCGACTCAAAAAATGACTCACTCAATACATTCCTTCTGTTTTAAACAGTGCTGACAAGCGGATATGACAGGATGGTCAGTAGGACACAGAATAACTCACACTGCCTCTTACTCTGAAACATACGGTACATTTCCTTCGTGCAATTTTTTGCAGTTGTAGCCTATGTTATTAGAAACTGAATCCGCTTACAGGAAGTATGCTTAGGTCAGAAAAGCGCAATCAATCCGATCGTTGGCGCCTGTTAAGAAGTTCGTGCAGGTCGTTTGTTCAAGCGTCTCTGAATGTTAATTATGTCTTTGCTGCAGATCTACAACCTCATGGAATTTATGGTTCATGGCACGGTGATTCATTCAGAGAGTGGTTCCTTCAACGGATAATGAAGGAAATGTTGCGATTTGGACAACACTTATTTCATAGTTGTACAGAAATGTGTGTACTTTTGCTAGAAGATTTGTTTTCAGTATCCTTAGAGCAGAGACGGGTCTACAATTACACACTCACACTTACGAATTGAACTGTTTCGACTGTGTACAGATGTCCTCGCATTAGTTTAGAGCATTGCGGTGTAATGTATTTTTTATTATGAGCGCTATCTTAAACTTTAGGTTTTTTCCTCTTATTTACCTTTTCAGCATTTAACATTTCAATTTTAAGCGAATTCTGAAGAAACTCTTTATAATACCAAGGCAGTTTCGATCATAGTACACACGCGTGGGAAAAAGTAAAAGTGAAATAGACAGAAATAATAAAATCCGCTACTTGCACAAGTTTAAAAGAGATCAGAGGCGGAGCGAAATTACTTTCTTCTATCTCTTATGGAATCACGAAGGATTGAAGGTATAGACCTCGCGCTTTTGGCATAAGACACATCTTGCAAAGAGGTCAAACAGTGAACCAGTAATTCCCGTATTCATATGCGTAGATTACTGAGACGCGTTCGACAGTGTTCCACAATTTCGGCCCATAGGCACGATACCCTGGATCTACATAACTGATTAAAAACGTGGAGCGACGAGATCATGTCGGCTAATGATTCCATTCTGCACTGCTAAATAACCTCTCTGGTTAGTTGCACGGAAATACAGAAATATTTCACCTCTGTTTCATAAGAGGAACTAAATGGCAGCTCTCTTTGAGTGAAGTTAAATGCACAATAATGCACACCACCTACGCATACGACGCGATTGCTGGAAACATCTGTAGACCGTAATACAGGGTTTTCATTTATGGTTCTGAATTCAGTCTTTCCGCTTTTAGAAACATAAGGTCACCACTTTTCTGAAGAAGAACGTTCTAGGTCTTTTTCTACCTTGAACCTCTATAAAGTTTCATGTTGAGGAACAGTGAACCCGCAAGCATTTCAATGTGAGTGTTTGTTTTGTGGCGCAGGTGGACGCCGCGGTGCCCTCCTGTCCAGACGCTGGAGCCTCCAGCGGGGAGGAGGCGCCGCCCGCAGCTCGCCGCAGACGCGGCTGCCGCCGTTGCTGGGCGGAGAGGCTGGCCGGCAGAGCGGCGGTGCGCCCCCGAGGTCGCCAGGGCTACCGCCCCGGCAGGAGGTGAAACTTTTCCGCGAGGAAGAGAAAATAAAATCCGGCAGAAGCAACGAAAATTTGGGAACAGTAATAGAAATCTCCAGTGAAAGCGACAAGGATATGGTTCCAGAACAACAATGGGGTACAGAGCTGTTAAACATTTCTAAGCGATAATGTGAAATAATAATATGCGGCAGGACGCTAAGAGAAGAAAATTTCACATCGTGGTGGAGAACACAGTCCTACATGCACCTGAGATGTGGCCTCAAAAAGAAAACATAAAAAGATAATATACTTAGTATAGCAAATCAACGACTCAAAACAATTATTAAAATTGAAATCATAAAAATAAAAAAAAATTAAAAAGATAATATGCTTAGTCTAGCAAATCAAAGACATGAAACAATTATTAAAAATGAAACCAAAAGAATAAACAAATAACAACGATAAGAAGGTAAATAAACTCAACCTCTAGCAGTAATCATTAAAGAACAAATTTAAATGGACAGAAGTAGAACTACAGGAGAATCCGTCTGCAGTGACCAAGAAAGATAGAATGCGGGAAGAAGAGGTACGGAGGTAAGTGGAGATAACGTGCCCCATAACAAAATCTATGGAGAACAGTGCTCTTCCATGGTATCGGCACAAGCAGAAAATGATCAGCCTGAGGTGGTCAAGCATCATTTTAAACTAGGCGTCACCCGAAAGAAGACGTGGAGGAAGCCCAGCGCTGAGTTGGGAAAAATACGTACAGGAAGCAATGGGAGACAGAAATGTAGGACCGAAAGTCTGGAATGGCAGCAACCTGTGGAGGTCGAAAACGACCAAGTCGGAGGGTGAAACGCCGAGGGAGAAGAGCAAAATTTGTTTACTGCTCAACTTAGACTTACTGTTTAACTGTGCAGCTGGCAAAAAAGACAACTGATGGAGCTAGTGGTGATTTTCAGTATTATGTCTCACCACCGTTGCTAATGAGTTTATTATGTAAATGCTATGACGATGCTCGCAACTACTACCGTTTCTAATGAGATTGTTGTGTAAATGTCATGACGATGGTCGCATCCACGGAGGGAAAAATCTGAAGCCGAACAACAATCTAACAGAATCAGGCTGGGTACGATGTGAGCTCTTCCTGGGATAGTACTTAGCTGAGCTTGCTAGTAAGAAGTAATGAGTCTGATGAGGCTGGCTGATGCAGTGAAGCATCCAGTGTAATTGAAAAGAAACCACGTCATTTTTGTTATTATTCAATTTCGACGGAGCCATGTAAATCATTGTAACTTAAGTCAATATATTGTATGTTAATAAACCACCCGCTTAATAATTAATAAAATTTACCACAAATATAAAATTTTGTTCTTGGTTTTTGTAAAGACATTTATAGAATTGTTAATTTCTGTAAAGCTATTTATGGAGTTACATGATATTGCCCATTTATGGAAATTATTACTTCTGAATATTTTACGAATTGACACTGGATAAGAATTTATTTGCAGATAGGACCTATTAGATAGTTGATGACGCTAGCCTGCGACAAAGGGAAATATAGAAATTTGTGAAACACTACAAATTCACTATTTGGAAACGATGTAATTTGTGGTCAAGACATTCGGTGACTCTGAAATGTGCCATGGTCCACATGGAGGCATCACAAGAAAATTGTGGGATGCCGCAAGATATATTTATTTCGTGTCAAAACAAACTTGAAGAATCAGTAGGAGTAAATGAAAATAATTTAATTAATTTTTTGAAGTATGGCACTGTATGAGTAATGCATAGTTTACACATCACAGTCGCTAATATGTATGCTGGTTGATGAACAGAATCGGTAAGAGACAATGAGTACGTGTATTGTAAATTGTGGAATAGGAACGCAAATCACCCAACTCAAATACACTAGCAGTAGGGACGGTTCTCCATTATGCCTAGTGGCTCTTGATAGTTTACAGGAAGTCCTTCAATTCAAACTCAAGTAAACTACTTACCTTTCTAGTGAAATCACCTACCTACACATCCTAATAACCCGCCTCTCCCTCTTCCACATATACATGTATACACAGACACTAACACACACTATTGATAGAATTGCTGCAGCTGCAAACATATTAATTCTAGCTGCATTTATTCAAAGAGATAAGTTATTGTTCTAGGCCATTAACCTCCTGAAAAAAATGCTCTGCTATACAAGATAATGATGCGATTACGAGATTCATATAAAATCAGCCTATATGGAGGGTCAATACCTTTATGTGTATGAACCAGATGATGCAGGTCTGCGTTATTCAGACAGATAATGGGCCAACAACATAGGATAAGATACGAAAATAATCAGCAACCAGTTTCTATTACACACCAGGCTGATTACGAACCACAGAGCTGAAACGAACGTTTTGAAATGCAAGACAAGAGACATAAAATACACCCCTTACAAGGCTATAATGCACGATCTAAAAATACTCTAGCAGAGCGCCTGAAGTTTACATGGCACAAAGAAATGGAAATAGTGTGATTTCCGATCGGTGGTTCACTGCTTTATATGAGTCTCCTACTCCCAGTTATACATAAACAGCAATATCTCTTATATTAAAACTGGTTAGTTGGATTAGTGCCGTTTGACAAGGGCTCCAATGGCACTGAAATGCACGGGCGTCTAAATTGTGAGTGGACACTGCTCTTTAAGGCATAAGTTACATTCGAGTGTTATAGCGACCACTGCCAGGACAGAGAGCTCTGCCGGCCTCGGATCGAAGCCGGCTGGGGGATTAACGATAAGGGTTTGGTGTGGTGGTCCAGCCATGATGTGGTTTTTATGAGGTTTCCTACATTCCACTAGATGAATACCGAGCTGGTACCCATGTTCCGCCCGAGATACACGTTATCCAAAAGTTTAGGACACTTTCTCACACTTGCACACAAAATTTTTTCTGTGCACAGACAGACTAGGTTTGATGGTTCTGTCCTGGGGCATGAATAGGAGGCTGATGACATTAGCTGTTTGGTCTCCTTAAACACTCATCGACCATCAGCATACGAGGGTTCCCCAGAAAATGATACATCGCATTTTTTTCTCAGCCAAAAATAATACTACGACTGCGAAACGTTACGTATGTATTATTTGAATCCTCCTGAGTGAGCTTGCTAAGTTTCCGTCTGTAACATTACGAGTCAAGATAGCTGTAACGGAACTTGAATAGCGTAAAGTTATCGTTAAAAACGCACGCCGCGCGATTTGGTACGATTTGGTCGGTCATAATAATAGTAACATGCTTTTGAATACAATTAAAATATAACGGCGATACCTGTTTAGTGTTATTGGAAATAATATGTAGTAAATTAATGATTAAGGTAGCCGATCCTATAAGAAGAGATAAAATTGGGCATATTAAAGTGTTTTGCTTTATATCGACTAAGCCGATGATACGGCGTCTTTTTTTTCGTTTACTCTTTAAAAAAAAAAAAAAAAAAAAAAAAAAAAAAACAAGTAAAAAAGTGCTAATTGTGCGTTGTGAAAAATGTAGGGGCGAATTTGAAATAGCTACAGTGTATAATCAGACTAACAAATAGACATTCAGTTACGAGAAATAGCGGATAGCGAAGTGTGGTCATTAAATTGAGTACACCTACAGGGCGGTCAATTCCGGGATAAGTCTATTCGCATCTCATGAGGGACGCGGTATTGAGACCATTTTTTTTTAATTATATCGCGGAGAGCGGGCTTCAGTTTTTAAAAAGGAGAAAAGCTGTATCATTATCATTGACTGTAGGTGTCAAGCAACCAAAACTGTTCATCAAAGGGTTTCGGTGAATGAGTGGTGAATGCGAAATGAAACTGTGAACGAAGTTATGTTAAATAAAGCAGAAGAGACAAGACAGTTTGGTTGTATCTGTTATTATTCCATAAACTGCAACATTTCTTCTCGTTGTACGAAGCCTTTATAGACGATCGTTATGACAATTTGCTTTGAAGGGATCCCGTTACGAGTTAAGTTTTGTGGACCTGGTCAAAAGGGGATAGTTCGTAGATCCTAACTACTGCAGCTATTCTGGAATCAGGTGCTACCGTGACCGTTGTGTGTTGTCAATGGCTTAAGGTCATCATATCTCATGCTCTAAGATCGACGCGCCTTTCCTCTTGGTATAACGGTGTCTCACGGTAACAACGACAACGCCGACGACGAAGGAAGATACGGTAGAAGTGGCGCCACAACGTGCGGCTCGATCGAGGAGATTGCTGCATCGAGTCGAGTGTCATCCGGATTCACGAACCCTAGAGTTGGAGAATATTGTAGCAGCCAGTGAGTCTGTCCAATGAGAGAGATATTCTTCAATAATCGCTAAAAATGAGCGATACTACTAGGTATGATTAAAATAACAGTATAATTATTAAAAAAAAGGAAGTTGAGACTTATGATTTGGTAGATAAATATATATAAATACACAGTGAAAATAAGTGTATGTCTTGATAGTGAATAATCATGTCAAAACGAACAAAAAGAATACATAATAATGTGCAGTTGAGTAGAGTAATGAGTAGAGAGAGAGAGGAAAGTGAAGAGGATATGGATGATGCATCCCATGAGCTCAATGTGGGACAGGAGACATGTACAGATAATAATACAGTTATTGATTTAGAGCCGTTAGGAGATTCAAATACAATGATAAGTAAGGTAAGCAGCGTGGGAGAACATAAATATCTTGAGGTTTCGGAAGTAGAGCAGCAAGTTGATCCTCAAAATGGAAATATTAATCAAAAAATGTTTGATATGCTGGTATCAATAAATACTCAAATGGGTGTAATGAATGGAAGACTTGGTTCACTAGAAAAAGATAATAAGCAATTAAAAGAGGACAATCAAAAGTTAAATGAAAAATTTGAGGCCAGATTTGGTTCATTAGAAGTTAAAAGGGATTCTTTGGAAAGCAAACTGAACACCTTTGATTATAAACTGGAAAATACTAAGAAAGAATTAAAGGCGGACTGGGAGACTCAATTAAATGCAAAATTTGGAGAACCAGATGTAGAGTTTTCTAACACCTTAGAAAGGCAATATAATAATTTAATGGGAAAACTTCATGACGTAGAAAAGACATATGAGGTAGTTTCGAAGAATTATGATGGCCTGTACAATAGGATGGTTAAGTGTGAAAGCAGCTGTTTCAGTGCTAGCGCACAGATAGAAGAGCTTTCGAAACAAATAGTCGAGTTTGAGTCCGATGCTCGTAAGGGGATTGACAAGTATTTAGTAGATCAAACTAAAAGACTTGACGAAGATCTATCTGAATGGATACAAATAAAAGGAAATGAAATTGTAGACAAGGTTAAGACTACTATTGGATCCCACCCAAATGAAAATATCAATGAGCACCTAAGTAGAAATGATGAATTAATTAAGCTCTTCACTAGCGAAATTCAGAAAATAAAAGACAAAATAGTTGATGAGTTACCTAAATGGCAAAAGGAAACCAATCATAAATTGGCGGAGTTAGAATGAAAGTCATCACAAAATTTGTTGACAGAGGACGAACGTTCGGAGAATAGGTCGAAAAACAACCGAACATGTGATAATACGAAGTACAATTGTGGTGAAAATTTGCATTGGGAAGTTGATGATTCGGTTGGTAAAGATGATGATTTTTTTGGTCAGCGAGGATATTTGTCTTCTTTAAAGGTGGAGAACAGCATTTTTAAAAGTAGACAATTCCCAACATTCTCACTGAAAAGAACAACCTGCATCCGAAAATCTTTATCAATAATTTCAAAAGAATATTTCCATGTAGCTGGTCAGAACACGACCGACTTCAATTTATACTATCCAAAATTACCGGAGAAGCCGCATTATGGGCCGCCGAAGTAAGTGAAAGTTGCCATACTTGCGCTGAGTTTGAACAACTTTTTTGGCTAAATACTGGTCGTCGAGGAAAACAAGACAAATTAAGAAAAGAGGTTTATCAACCTGAGTATTTTAATAGTAAAAGGAGTACTTTAAGGCAATATTTTGAAAAGTACATAAATAAGACACGTTATTGGAGTGATCCGATTTCTCACAAGGAAGTGATCAGAAATTTGAAGGGAAGGTTGCCCATAAATATACGTGAAAAGTTAATAAATGGTCCTGACCACGATGTAGAACAATTCTTGTCGGTGATTGACTCTATAGATATGATTATGGAAGACGCAAGAAAAATGAGTAGTAATCAAATGTCGACTCACACTCATAGTAATACGAATAATTATAATAATAATTTAACGTATGATAATAATAATACCGAAAACCAGGTCAAACCTGCATCACAGGAGCGTGGACAATCTTCATCCTATGGTTGCAATAAAAACAGTGATTATAATAAATATAGAAGAGATACTTACTGTGCTAGAGGTAAACCTCGATATGGTGACGCGAATGTGCATAGTAGTGATATTAATAAGAGTAACAGGTACCCAAGTGATGAACTCAATTGTATTCGACCTTGGGAAGATAATTCGAAGCATAATGTTCATCCGCAAGATGGAACAAATGCCTCGAGTCCTCATCCAGCACAAGGAGTTATACCAATGGGCGAAGGAGCCTCCAATGTGCGACGGGGTGAATACCATAACTCGGATCATACTGTACTGATTGTGGAAGTTAATGAACCCTCATCGATGACTCAACGAGATAGATTAAACTAATACCAGTCACCAAATGCCTTCCTAGGATGACTGGAAAGGAGAAGGAAGGCAGGCATCAATTTGAACTGAGAGTATTAAGGTACAATAATGATCAGGATATAAGGAATGAATTAATTGAAGAAAAACCTGAAGTTTCTAATAAATGCGGACAAATTTTACAGGCAATAATTCCAACAAGTATAAATAATGTTGATGTTGAAATATTAATTGATACTGGAGCGACTATTAGTGTCATGACGCTGGACTGTTTAAAACAGATAAGCCGAGGGGTAAAAATGCCCACTTTTCCTATCACAGGATGTACCGCGTCGGGCGCGTTCAGCGCAAAAATGCAAAAAGTTGTGAAACAGGTAAGTGTTGACGTTACAATACAGGGGGCTCAAATAGAAAGTACATGCCTGGTTGTTCCTAAAATGACAGTACCATGTATCTGGGGTTTGGATTTTTTATGTGAGACCAGTGCAATCATTAATTTAGAGAAAGGTGAATGTATATTTCATTCCAATGGTAATGTTTTGACAGCCACACTTAGAAAGGGCCGAGTAATTCCAAATCAATTGTGTATGAATCTAATGGTAAAATATGTCAGTATTGATTATGAAAATGTGTATGATATCTGCCTTATTGAATGTTCTGAAGAAATGATGGATAAAATGTCTTTGCAGGAAAAGGTGTTAGAATCAGAATATTTATCTGTTATCCAAAGGGACGAATTGTACTACTTGTTGGAAGCATATCACTCGATTTTTAGTAAACGTTCGGGTATAATAAAAGACTTTGAATACCATATAAAGACGTATGCACATAAACCCTTTTGTCGTACTTCCTATTCTACCCCATGGACAAAGAAAGAAGTAGTCAGAAAGGAAATAAATAAAATGTTAGAATGGGGTATTATTGAGCCCTCAGATTCCGAATATTGTAACCCTCTTGTGGCGGTAATTAAACCCAATGGTGACATCAGATTGGTGTTGGATGCCAGAGAAATCAATAAGATCATTATACCTGTACAAACGCGACCGGAGAACCTGGAAGAGTTAGTACAAAAGAGTTATGGTGCCCGCTTCTTAACTTCTTTGGATATGCGTAGTTCATATTGGCAAACTATAATATCGAAAGAATCTCGAAAATATACTGCATTCGTTTTTCTGGGCCGAAGTTACCAGTTTGCCGTCATGCCATTTGGGTTGAAAATAAGCGGTGGTGTTTTCATATCGGCATTAAATATCGTACTGGGCAGAGACCTTTTGAATGAAGTTACTTTATATGTGGATGAATTGCTAATTGCTTCTGAAACTTGGGAGCAACATTTGGACTTATTAAGAAGAGTTTTTGCGAAATTTTTGGAATACGGAGTTACTGTAAATTTGAGCAAATCCAAGTTTGCTCATAACCAATTGAAATTTCTTGGACATATAATTACTGCTGAAGGGATAAAACCAAATCCTAAAAAGATGGATGCAATTAACAGATGTGCTTATCCAAAGAATAGAACGGAATTAAAGTCATTTATCGGCTTAGTTTCATTTTTTCGACGATTTTTATCCAATCAGTTAGGAAGCCAAGACTGTTTGTTACGGCTGTTAAGAAAAAATGTCATGTGGGAGTGGAATTCCGAATGCACGCAATCTCTTGATAACATCCGCAATGCTTTGAATAATGCTCCACAGTTACATCATCCGAGACTTGATCAAGATTTTTATATTGCTGCGGATGCTTCTGAAACAGGATTGGGTGCCACTCTTTTCCAGATGGACAATCCAGAAGATATCAGTACCATCAAAATAATTGGGTTTGGCAGCAGAACACTCTTTAGCTGTGAACGTGCGTATTGTACTACTGAATTGGAAGTACTGGCCGTGGTCTGGTCCCTTAGTAAGTTTCGCTATTTTGTATATGGAAAGAAGATCATTGTATTCTGCGACCACAAAGCTTTATCTTTTATTTTAACAGGAAGGAAGTTCCATTCACGTTTAACCCGATGGGCCTTGCTACTGCAAGAATATGATATTACGCTCAAATACATCAGAGGGGAAGACAACATCATAGCCGATGCTCTTTCAAGACTACCGACAAGAAAGAATGACGACGAGTGTGAAGAACGGACTATTGACTTTAAAGTCATGAATTTATCAAGGAAATATTGTGAGAGGCAGATTTCACAGCTATGTCGAAGTCTTCCACAACTGCAAGAAGATGATAAGTTGTGGAAAGCCATTAGACATGCTGTTGAAAGCAAAACGCTAAGTCACTCTCAAGAACAGTATCAATTAAAATCCGGAATATTGTATCGCAGGAAGGATGAAGAAGATGTTTGGAAATTTTGTGTTCCATATAAATATTTAGACTCACTAGTATGGTACACTCACTTGAATTGGGGTCATTTTGGTGCCGCTAAATGTACAGCCAACATAGCACAATACTGCTATCATCCAAATTTGGGACGTCTAGCTACAAATATTCTTAAGAAGTGCAAAATATGTCAGAAGGCAAAACCCATAAACTATTGTCGGAAGATAGAATTACATCCGATCATCCCACAACAACCTTTAATGTTGGTGTCATGCGATGTCTGTGGGCCATGTCCCATGACACGTGGACGGTTCAAATATGTTTTGGCTTTCTATGATCTCTTTTCAAAATATGTGAAATTATATCCTTTGAAAAATCTCCACGTTCAACCCATGTTACGCAGATTTATCAATAACTATATAACTAAGCTCGGCAAACCTATAATGATCTTGACAGTCAACGCTGCTTATTATACAAGCCAAGTATGGAGAGACACTGTGAAAGAACAAGGAATCCAGCATATTTACATCTCAAGATTTAACCCTTGTGGAAATCCGGTTGAGAGAATCTTCCGAGAGTTGAACCGATATTTACGGACGTACATACCTAAACAACATTATAAATGGATCGATTGGATTTATGAATTTGAGAAAGTGTATAATGACTTACCACACTTATCGACAGGTTATTCACCTAACCAAATTGTATTTGGTGAAAGTATTGTGCCAGAATGGATGAAGAAATTACCTGCAATAGAACAAAAGATTACCAAGAAAGAAGGTATGGTGAAAAAGGTCTACGAAAACCTGAAGCATCAAGCACAATTGAGAAAAACCCGTTTTGATAAAAATGTGAAGAAAGTAGTCACATATGATGTAGGGGAAGAAATTTTATTGAGAAATCACCCAAAAGCATCAACCAGGAAAAGACTGAACAAGAAATGGCAATATGTATATACAAGTCCATACAAAATAATGAAAATACCTCATGAAGGGAGCTACCTCCTGGCAGATTGTGATACTGACGTAATTAACGGCTTGTTCCCTCACATAGACCTGAAGAAGTATTATGAATAATGAGCGAAATATAGATTCAAGAAACACTGAATGATACCAAGACTACACTCAGAGTGGACTAAATAAAAGCACCAGTGGATAAATACGTACTTATACTAACTTACAAAGAAAATTAAAGAATGTACCGAAGATTTCCATGAGATACCTTCTTGGTATCAGCAGCAATGACGACGCTGAAATACGATTTATCCTCTCACTGAACAGCGAGGATGGATGATTTAAAAGTGGAATTAAGAGGAAAAGAAAAGGACCAAATCCTCTCTGGTTAAACAAGTGGCCTGATAAGGGTTTTGGCCTAGGATGCCAATCGTCGAACCCGGCTTTGATTCCTGCCTTGCACAGTTGGTTGAAGAAGAAAAAATGTGGTGTGAATATGAAGTGATTAGTGCAAAGTGTTTCTAAGACAACCTATAAACAAATGTGGAATTTAGTTAAGGACATTTTGTCTAGGCCTATTAACTCAACTTAAATATTGTAGAATGTATGTACTGACTAGTTGAGTGAATCCGGGAGTGAGTGTATTCGCCGAAACACATACCCTCTCCTGCGACAGTAAACAAAAAAAAAAAAAAAATAATAAGCCTGTTCTGTCTGGAACCCTCTTCAAGACATCAAAGTCTGGGGGGCCGTGTAACATTACGAGTCAAGATAGCTGTAACGGAACTTGAATAGCGTAAAGTTATCGTTAAAAACGCACGCCGCGCGATTTGGTACGATTTGGTCGGTCATAATAATAGTAACATGCTTTTGAATACAATTAAAATATAACGGCGATACCTGTTTAGTCCGCCCCGGTAGCTGAGTGATCAGCGTGACAGACTGTCAATCCTGAGGGCCCGAGTTCGGTTCCCGGCTGGGACGGAGATTTTCTCCGCTCACGGACTGCGTGTTGTGTTGTCCTAATCATCATCATTTCATCCCCATCGACGCGCAGGTCGCCGAAGTGGCGTCAAATCGAAAGACCTGCACCAGGCGAACGGTCTACCCGACGGGAGGCCCTAGCCACACGACATTTCCATTTCATTTACCTGTTTAGTGTTATTGGAAATAATATGTAGTAAATTAATGATTAAGGTAGCCGATCCTATAAGAAGAGGTAAAATTGGGCATATTAAAGTGTTTTGCTTTATATCGACTAAGCCGATGATACGGCGTCTTTTTTTCGTTTACTCTTAAAAAAAAAAAACTAAAGAAGTGCTGATCGTGCATTGTGAAAAATATGGGGGCGAATTTGAAATAGCTACAGTGTATAATCAGACTAACAAATAGACATTCAGTTACGAGAAATAGCGGATAGCGAAGTGTGGTCATTAAACTGAGTACACCTACAGGGCGGTCAATTCCGGGATAAGTCTATTCGCATCTCACGAGGGACGCGGTATTGAGACCGTTTTTTTTTTTTAATTATATCGCGGAGAGCGGGCTTCAGTTTTTAAAATGGAGAAAAGCTGTATCATTATCATTGACTGTTGGTGTCAAGCAACCAAAACTGTTCATCAAAGGGTTTCGGTGAATGAGTGGTGAATGCGAAATGAAACTGTGAACGAAGTTATGTTAAATAAAGCAGAAGAGACAAGACAGTTTGGTCGTATCTGTTATGTAGATCCTAACTACTGCAGCCATTCTGGAATCAGGTGCTACCGTGACCGTTGTGTGTTGTCAATGGCTTAAGGTCATCATATCTCATGCTCTAAGATCGACGCGCCTTTCCTCTTGGTATAACGGTGTCTCACGGTAACAACGACAACGCCGACGACGAAGGAAGATACGGTAGACGTCACTTCTGACAGATAGTGTAACTGCAACGCCGTTTCAAAATGGCGTCCGCAGGTGATGCACGTTACAAGCAACGTGCCGTCATTGAATTTCTCACTGGGGAGAAGAAATATTGGAGAATATACACAAAAGCTTTCCCAAAGTCTATGGAGCATCTGCTGTCGACAGAAGTAGTTAGTCGATGAGTACGGAGGGTGAGGTCAGCAGTCGGAGCTCCACGATTTGTAGCGGTCGGGGAGACCATAGACGGCTGTCACACCTGACAGATTAGAGATTAGATTAGTACTTGTTCCATAGACCATGAATGCGACACTTTGTAATGATGTGGAACGTGTCAGGCTAATAAATGGTATCTCTGCAGGATATTATATTACAAAAAATATTACATGACAATTATTTTTTTCGGTGGCTTGTGGGGAAATTACCCACTTACTATATCCAAAAATTCATTTAATGAGTAGAAGGAGTTGCCATTCAGAAATTCTTTTAATTTTCTTTTAAATGCTATATGGCTATCTGTCAGACTTTTGATGCTATTAGGTAAGTGACCAAAGACTTTTGTGACAGCATAATTTATCCCCTTCTGAGCCAAAGTTAGTTTTAACGTTGAATAGTGAAGATCATCTTTTCTCTTTGTATTGTAGCCATGTGCACTGCTGTTACTTTTGAATTCGTTCGGATTGTTAATAACAAATTTCATAAGTGAATATATATATTGTGAGGCTACAGCGAAGATCCCTAGCTCTTAAAATAAGTGTCTGCAGGATGAATTTGGATGAGCTCCAGCAATTATTCTGATTACACGCTTTTGTGGAATGAACGCTCTTTTACTGCAGGGAGCGGATGTCATTCACGAGGACAGACGCATTACGACTCAGCAGTTGGTGCTGCATCTGTCAATCAGCAGAGGAAGTTGGATGCAACTATCCGGACTCTTGAATATTCAAAAGTGTGTGCAACATGGGTCCCACGGTGTCTAACGGTGGATGACAGAATGCACAGGAAAAACATTTGTTTTGATTTGTTGCAACGTTTTGAAGCTGAGGAGAAGGCCTTCTTGTTACGGATTGTGACAGGTGATGGAATCTGGGTTCACCATTTTGAGCCCGAAACATGACAGTCGATGGAATGGCCCCATTCCCACTTCCCACGGAAGAAAAAATTCAAAGCAACTGCTTCCGCCGGTAAGACCATGATTACTGTGTTCTGGGACTGTGAAGGTGCCATTCTCATTATGTGGTGCCAAGACGCGGTACCAGTAAGTCAGAAGCACACGTCAGTACATTAAGAAAACTGAAGACGCGCTTTCGACGGTTTCGGCGCCACAGTAACCCAGGAGATGTTCTGCTGCAACACGATAACGCTCGACCCCACATCGCAAAACAGGGCTGGACAGTGTTACCGCGTAGACCTTACAGTGCTGATCTAGCCCCTCGGACTTCGACTTGTTTGGGTCATTAAAGGATGCCATTCGTGGAAGATATTTTGAGGACGACCGGGAAGTGATTTGCACAGTGAAGCACTGGCTCCGTCACCAGGACAAGGATTGGTACGCCGTTGTTCCGCTCTGGAGGAAGGCCATAGAACGGGATGGAGATTACGTGGAAAAATAGGGTGTGTAGATGAAACACCATTCTTTCGTGTGTGTAATTCTCATTACGTTCAATAAAGAATTGTCTAAAGAAACAAAAATTGGGTGCATTACTTTCTGGGCAACCCTCGTACATCACGTTATAAAGGGATTGATGATGTTTTCTGCAGTCTGACACTTGTTTGATGCAGTTCTCCACGCTAGTCTATCCTGTGCGAACGCTATCATCTCTACGTAACTGCCGCAACCTACATCCGCTAGAGAAGGGCCGGCCACGGCGTTCCGGTCTTCACACGTGCAGCGTGTGTGGGAGGCGGGCGGACCAACGCCCGGCCTGTCACTCGGCTTTGTTCGGTCCTTCTCGGGAGTAGCCGAAGCTGTGGAACATTTCAATTCGCATTGCAGTGCTGCGTTTTGCCGTCACCACAACACCTTGAGTTCTGCAGAAACGCGGTGTCAGCGCTATTTAACCTTCGCTATTTGTTCGTGGTGTGAAAGACATTCACAAGTCCAGTAACTGTTTGCAGGAAAGGAGGCAGTCTAGCGACCTATCGTCACAATCCTTTAAAATGAATGGGAATATCAGAAGAGAGGGATGAGAATTCTGAATTCGCATTAGTGACGGGTACTGCTTATTTGCTACGAAGCGAATTGTGGTATCATACAGTAAGAATTTAAACATTTAGAACACAATGAAGGAGGAAAAAATTACAACAATTGACTGATGGCATTCATTGTTTTCTACATCAAGAGGCACTTTGTGCTAAATTAGTAGGCATGGGGCACTTGAAGAAATTGGTGATCCCTACTATGTAAAATTCCTGAAGTTGTACCTATTGATCCATTCTCAGTTGAAACAGTTTTCAGTGGAAATGAACGAAGAGTATGGGGACTTGAAATATTACTGCAAAATGCGCTTGTTTAAGTTAAGAGGCATGTCTGGAATGATCTTTCGATTTAAATCCCGCAGCTGTTGAATTTATGAGGATTAAAGGATTACAAGAACGAAACTTAGAATATCCAAAATGGAATGCAGACTTCGCATTTTAAGTCCAGTTGAATGACATTGCAAGATTCTGATTTGATGGGATTGCGTTTTAGAAGAAAATCGCGTTGTAAAAGGCTCACAAAATGGTTCAAATAGCTCTGAGCGCTATGCGACTTAACTTCTGAGGTCATCAGTCACCTAGAACTTAGAAGTAATAAACCTGACTAACCTAAGGACATCACACACATCCATGCCCGAGGCAGGATTCGAACCTGAGACCGTAGCGGTCGCTCGGCTCCTGACTGCAGCGCCTAGAACCGCACGGCCACTCCGGTCGGCAAAAGGCTCACATTCTGACAAAGATAATCCAGTTCCCTAACCTCACTGGCGTTAAACATAGCGCACGGTTTGAAGAATTCATTGTGACGTTGCAAGAATTCTGATAGTTTTATAAAGGTTTTGAGGACACTGTCAGTCTTACACCGGTTTTCGAGCTGTTTTGTAGACTGTTTGCCGTTTCAGTTGAAAGCGGCCCTGTGCATCTGCAGATGTAACTGACTGGCCCGCAAGGTAATTCCACTTTTATTCACAAGTATTTTTACGTTAAACCTACTTAGAACATGTACATGGCTTTTCTCAGGTTGATTTTCCAAGTCTCCTTAATGAGGTTGCAAAAGTGCTACAATATTTCGATCGATATATCTGCGTGAAAAGCCTGTTTTCGGTTGTGAAACTAAATAAGTCAGGATTACATGGCAGCTTGGGTACGACTCTCCGTGAAATTGTCTGCGTCTGTCCGTATGCCCGCAGTTTGTATCAGATAAAACATATAATACGTCTTCAGCGCTCCAAAAACAATTATTAATACTGGAAACCTGTTTTGTTTATGATCTATGACCTGAGAAATGTGGCGCGTTCGCTATTTCCCCCTCCTCCCTCTCCTAGCTCGCAGACACTGTGATGTGGCTGTGGCAAAAATGTGAAGCGAGGCTGAACGTTCTGGAGCTCGGGCCTAGTCATGGCCCGCGAGTCGAAACTCTCCCACATCTGCACTAGAGCCTACATACTATATTCAAGCTGTGGTCTTCCTCTAGAATTCTTTTGTCAAGTTATGTTACAATATCCATTTTTCCTCAGTTCGATTCAGTACGTTCTCACTAGATATTCGAACTACCCAATTAATTTTCGACATTCTTCTGTAACACAATACTTTAACAGTTTCTATTCTCTTCTTGACTGGCCATCTTTTCTTCGACGTTTAGCTTTCGTAAAGCTGCACTATAGACTTGTACCTTCTGAATAAACTTCCTCGTCATTAAATTTATGTTAGATGACAAAAGTACGTATTTTTCAGGTATTCTTTTTTGCTATTGCCAGTCTATATTTTATGGTCTCTGTACTTCACCCATAATAATTTATTTTGATGTTAAAATGCAAACCTTAACCACTGCAATGGCGCACAAAAAAATTAAAGCACCCAGAAAAAAGGGTAAAACAAAATTAAACTTCCTCGGGTTGAGAGTCTATGTGATGTTATATTAATGATTATAAAATCGAGTTAAATTTATAAAGAACTTTTACCTACGACCCCATTTATCAATATGAAGTTAAATCTCGTCTGGCCTCAATATATGCTTTGATTGTGTGGGAAACGGTATCTTAAAGCCCTTGAATCCTCGCCTGGGGCAAGATGGCACAGAGCTGTTATAATTATCCCTTGAAATCCAAGATACTGATACTTTGAGAGAGTTGGCGTCTCAGCTGGTACCACACATGTTTTTATATCTTTGATCGGTGATCAGAGACCTCAATTCGTAATTTTATATTGTGACAATCAACCTCCATCTGTTGTACATGCACACTGTTACTCTAGATCACCAAAACACCTTAGGGAGGAAATTGGCGTATTCAAAACGTCCATAATAAAGCTTCCAGATTCAAAACGCTGTAGAAAAGGAAGCACTGCTCAGAATGAGGTCAAATTTGAACAGCAAATTATTGACGCAGGGAAACGTCATGTAGCAAAAATATTTAATGAAACTTTGACCAGTAGAGGGCACTGTAAGTGTCAGAATATATACACCAACAGACACACGGCACAATAATGTTCCTCAAGTTGTGTCCGAGATGCCCATCGTGATTGTCTCCTTTGAGGACCGCGCACTGCTGATTAAGCTCTTTTACAAGAATGCTGACTGTGAGCCAGCAGCTCTGCAGAAGTTCCGGACGTTCAAGCGTATCAAAAAAAGCCATGGTTCCGATTTCTGCTAAGGGTCTGGAGAAAATGGTTACAAAATTCAAAAAGACAGATTCTTTTGAGGTTCAGTGTCTGCCACAAGACAAGCGATCGGTTTGGAACTGCTTGCTTGTCCAGGAGTGAACAATGAAGAGCCATGTCACGTAAAATTCGAAAGATCAGCAGCCGGGAGCAATTCATTCTGCAGAGGTGTCTGTGTGGTGCGGATCGACAGCATCGTTTATCGTAGGCCCATATTTTTTCGAGGAGATGAGTCCTGCGGACCCTGTTACCTATAGCGTCACCGGCAAACGCTATGAGAGTCTTTTGCGCACCAATGTCACTCCAACGCTTCAGCGGTGCGGTGTTGGTAGGATCATTTTTATGCAAGATGGCGCTCCTCCGCTCATTGCACAGCCAGGGAAGCGGCTGCTGCAGGGGCATTTCGGAAATGCCAGAATTGTCAGACGTCATTTCCGCACAGTATCGCTGTCCAGTCATCTGATCCTAATCTGTGTGACTCCTGGCTGTGAAGTTATGTGAAAGATGTCGTGTTCAGTGCTACAATTAGGAACATAGCTGGACTGATGACACGCTTTGCTTCACGCGTTCTGATCGTGACCCCGTGACACTCCGATCTGTTGTGAAACATGCTATTTCTCGATTTCAGCTTGTGGCATAAAATGATAGAAAGCATACTGAACATGTCATGCACCAGTCTCACGACAATCATAAATCGATGTCATTTTGATTTTTATGCAGTTTTTGGTCCCAGGACAATTAAAAACCAATTTTCCCACCCGATATGTTGGATCATCTTACCTATCAGCGCCACAGCTGTTGAACGTTAGACTTATGCAGTCATTCACAATGAACACTACAGACGGTGCAATGTGCAACTCAAACCATAGCCGTCGTATGACAACTGTAACCGACCGCATTTACATCAACACGCTTACAGCGCCATCTATTGATACAATTTTCGTTAAATTTTTTTGTTCCACAACGATTCCCCCGGCGTCATCAATATACTATTCAAATTTGACCATATTCTAAACAGCAGTTCTCTTTCTTCAGTGTTTTTAAAACTGGAACGTTAGTTATGAACACCGTGTATTTATAAAAGTATCAGCCTTGATGTTTTTTTTAATGTGAGATGTGTCTTCCAAGCCAACATTATGTCTGATCCAGGTAACTGTCTACATCATGATTACAGGTTAATATAGGTTACTAGAAACGTAAATGGAGGAAGACATGCTCAAGGACAAATTCCGAGTTGGTTCACCCAAAACTTTTTCCTTCTCGTCTTGTCTTTCTGCAGTTATTAGGTTAGTCAGGTGCTTGTTCCAGCTTTTCAACTCGAAGAAACGAAATAATCAGCACCCCCCCTCAAATCCTGAAGTGTGCTTGGTGACGTAGTCGCTCGGTGGCTATGGGTACCAACATGCTGTGTGGAGTTTTGGGGCCACAGAGCTGTGTTTCCGACTGTGTAGGGCAGTTTAAAGTGTATACTGTAGAATGTCTTTTCCATAGTAGTTGCAATAAACGAAGTAAAGCATCCTCCACTTTAAAAATTTTTAAAGAGCATTGCAACCTTGCCGCTGATTACTTCGCTTATAGGAGAACTAGTGACTCCATTCTTCTTTAAAAAAAAAAAAAAGGTGAAAAAACTCATTTTTTAAAAAAGATCGAGCATTTACCAATGAGATGTACTCTCCATGCAACATACAGCGACGCAATTGTAATTTGCTGTGGGTGTAGTATGCTATTAGATACCTGTAAGGTTTACTAACCAAGATTTTACTGCCAGTAGATTAGCTTGCCACAAATTTTCTGTAACGTGGAGATTTAACGATTTTGATACGAAGTTGCTTGTTTTCGGTATAAAGTCACTGATTTCGAGCCTGATCCAACCGGAAATATTTTTTTAACGGACATCTTAATAATTAGCTGCTATCAAGTTCTGTCCTATACTTTTATAGAATACGGTGGAAATTTTTAAAGTATATTTATTAATATGTAGATGTGCATGTAGCATTGGGTACACTGTAAAAAATATTTATTAGCACCAAAAATGTCTAACACTACCATAGGGTTATAAAGAGCAGCTTAATACCATGCTATTGAGTGAGGAAGACACACATCATGGCTTTTCTAAGATGATTACCGACTTGTAAATGTATGTGTTACTTCATTTTATTGAATCACTTGCTGTGCTACAATCGCTGCGTATAGCGGTACAGGTAGGTGGGTTGGCATTTAATTCTAGTATTGGTGAGTTGTTCTATCCATCTGAATGTTTGATATGAATCACGTAACGTATGCAGGTCACTAATACATCCACAGTAGCTTAAGCAATCACCTCACCATGTGTGAGTATATATAGGTACACAATATTTTGCTATCTTCATCAAAGGATTTGCAACCATTTATCTGTAGTGCAAAGAAAGCTACGCAGAATAACCAAAACATCTATTTACCTTCCATGTGTCCCACATCCAAAGTATAATGTACACTACTGTGTATAGCTATATGCCGCAGTAGCGCTACATACATATGCTTTAAGAGTGAGCACTTCAAGTCTGTTCGAAACATTGATTCTTTTTCTTCAGATCTGCTTAATTATATAGTTTGTTGAAACCATTCCTAATTGGGTAATATCTATATTTTGTCGTTATTGTGGAGAACATTATTCTGGATTGAAAAAAATTTGTCTCTCCATTTTTTCCATAAGACTTTTGAAAAGTACTTGATATATTGTCTTTTCTGGAGTCTTTATTAACAATCTCCAACAATATAGGAGAATACTGTCCGTTGTAGGCTGTATTAGGCTTTATTAAAATCCTGCTCTTAGCTAATTTGATGGTGCTCATCATATTCTTTTATGTCACTTACATAAAACCAGAAGTCTTACTCCATCTCAACATACTCAAAGCGTGTTACGAGAGAGTATGATTTCTCTAATTATGTTACGATGGAGTACGAATTCTGGTTTTTTGTTGTAGTCTTCATTCTAAAGACTGGTTTCATGCAGCTCTCCATGTTACTCTATCGCGTTGGAGGCTCTTCATCTCCGATTTTAGTTTTAGTTTTAGTTATGTCGTGTTCCGTAGATCATTTTCACGATTATTTTATCGATATGATGTGGAACAGGTCAGATTACAAGATATATATACGCACATGAATGGTATTAATATGAACATTACTGAAATTTTTAGTTTTACACATGCAACTACATTTAGAGGTACAATTTTTTTTACATTTCTGAAACAGAAACTCGTCCATTGGAGTAGAAGGAGTTGTCCAAAAGATATGATTTTAAGCTAGATTTAAAACTTGATCTACTACCTGCAAGACACTTTACGTTGTTGGGCAAATGATCAAAGATTTTTGTTGCTGAATAACGTACTCCTTTTTGAGTAACTGACAGCTTCAATAACGGATAGGAAAGGTCATTTTTCCCTCTAGTGTTGTACGCATGAACATCACTGTTCTTCACGAATTGAGATGGATTATTTATAACGAATTTCAGTAGCGAATATATGTACTCTGATGGTGCAGTTAAAATACCTAACTCCTTGAAAAGGTGCCTACATGACGTCCTTGGGTGAACACCACTAATTAGCCTCACTGCTCTCTTTTGTGCAATCAATACTTTATGCCTAAGTGATGAGTTACCCCAGAAAACTATTACATAAGACATTATTGAGTGGAAAAATGCAAAGTACATTAGGAAGCTGATCTGTTTATTACCAAGACAAGCGATTATACAAAGAGCGAAAGAAGCTGAAATTAGTTGTTTGAGAAGTTCAGTAATATGCTTCTTCCAGTTCAAGTTGTCATCAATGTGAACACCCAAAAATTTGGGGAAATCTATCCTGTTAACTGAGCCCTGTTCATATGCTACATCAATTGTTGGTATGACTATTTTTCTGTACAGAACTGGATATAGTGAGTTTTTTCAAAATTAAGGGAGAGTCCATTTTCTGAGAACCAATTAATAATTCTTTGAAAGACATCCTTAACAATATCTTCAGCTGCTTTTTCTGGAATGGGATTTATTATAACACTTGTGTCATCTGCAAAAAGTACTAGTTCCGCTTGATGAACGTTAAGTGGGAGGTCATTCGCATGAATAAGGAACAGCAGAGGACCTAAAGTTGCACCCTGTGGGACTCACTTTGTGATAACTCCCCATTCACTAGAATTTACCGCCCTCCCAACATTATTTGTGCTATTCAGCACAACTTTTTGCTTCCTGTTCATTAAGTATGATTCAAACCAACTGTGTGTATAGCCTTCAGTTCCATAAAACCTGAGTTTTTCTAAGAGTTTGACATGATCCACACAGTCAAATGCCTCGGAGAGATCACAAAAAATACCAATGAGCGATAATTTGTTATTTAGGGCTTGTACTATTTGATTGGTAAATGTGTAGACAGCATTCTCAGTCGAGTAACCCTTCCAGAATCCGAACTGTGACATGCTGCGTAAACTATTTTCACTTAAATGTGAGACTACTCTTGAATACATAACTTTTTTGAATAATTTAGAAAATGAAGTCAGCAATGAGATTGGTCTATAATTATTTAAGTCACTCTTGTCCCCTTTATTATGAAGGGGTCTGACAATTGTGTATTTCAGTCTGTCTGGAAAAACTCCCTGTGCCAGTGAAGCATTACATATATTGCTAACGACTCCACTTATTAAATCAGAACAATGCTTCAAAATTCTGTTAGACTCCATCGACACCACATGAGCTCTTGTTTTTCAGTATATTTATAATTCCCTTAATTTCAGTAGGGGATGTTGGTGCTATTTCTAAAGGCCTAAAGTCCTGGGGAATGACATTTTTAGCATTTTTTTGCTCCTTCAACTGAACCCTTTAACCCTGTTTTTGCTGCTACCTTCAGAAAATGATTGCTAAAAATACTTGGAACTTGTGAATCATCACTCACAACATCATCATTTAGCTTTATTGCTATGGTATGCTATGCACTCTCAGACTGCCCCGTCTCCCGTTTCACAATATTCCATATAGTTTTAATCTTATTACCCGCATTATCAATTTCTCTCAGAACACACAAGCTTCTCGACTTCTTAATGACTTTCCTTAAAATATTATAGTATCTTTTGTAGTAAGCAAGTAACGTCGAATCCTGACTTATTCTGGCCTCTTCCTCTTACACGATATCTTAATTCCCATAGTGATCCATGGCTTACTTGGCTTTGTAATGGCTTTTTTGGATAATGTTTCAGGAAAGCAGCTCTCAAATATTGAGACAAATTTAAGCTGGAATAAATTGAATTTGGCATCAGCATCATTTTCTGTGTATACTTCATCCCATTCTACCTCTTCTAGGCTGCACTTAAAGCTCTGCATCCTGTTCGCATTAATAAGTCTCCCTGCCTTGTGTGATCCGTCCTGAATCCTGTAATGTACTATATGTGTTATTTCCATTAACTGTGCATCATGATCAGATAGCCCCTTAACAACTGGGTACACATTAACTGTTTCTGCCTGAGCACTGTAACTGCAGGGATGCAGAAGTTAAATTTATTAAAATTAAATTTAAGGGATTACAGATTAGCTTCTCATTCATGGAGAGTCAACATGGAAAAAGGAAGAGTTGCTACTTATATAAAAACTGGACACAAAGTCAAAAATATTGGAGGAAATAATTTTTGTGTAGATCAGATGCTTGAAGCATGTGTGTAACAATGTACAGATCCCCTCAAGGTAACTTTCAGCTATTCATGAAAAATCTTGAGGCATTATTGAGCTACCTGTCAGACAAAAAGAAGCAGTTAGTGGTCTGTGGTGATTTTAATGTGGATTTCTTAAAAGATGCGGATAGGAAAAATGAGCTAGAATCTTTGTTTGGTTGTTTCAATCTGGTATCTGTTGTAAATTTTCCAACTCGTGTGCAGCAGGATGGTACGTCACTTCTGCATCCCTGCAGTTACATGGTGTTCAGAGAGACACAAAACATCTATATCTTCAGAATTTACCCCATTTTCTAGGCATACAAGAAGCTCATCTGTCTTACTTTTCAGTGCCCTAATGTTCTGATGAAACACACAAATTTTATTTCTTTGGATACTGCTACAGATGTTGTGTCTCTGGTCTGTTTTAATCTCTTTCAGTATTCTCTGTCTGTAGCCTGACTATAACTTAAAAAATGAGCCCCTCTGACTCCAGTAATCACACGTATTTTTCTTGTGTGCATGTGGCCGCCCTTACATTTTCTGCCAGATGATCAACTAATCTATCCTTCCCCTCCTATTCTGGTGCAGGCCATGACTAATGTAACCACACCTCAGAAATTGCATCAACAGGCACAGAACAGATATGAGATGTAGTTTCTGCCAACAGTAGCCCCCCCCCCCCCAGCTCTCTGTTAACAGGGTTGACAGCCGTATTGACCCAGGGCTGGTCATGGCACTGCAAAACATCCACAAACCCCACACGAGTGTGAGCTGTTGCTGCACCCATTACATCCAGGTCACACCTAATGCTATAGTTCGAATTGTTAGCCAGGGTGCCTCATCTGGCACTATAAGAGCTTCCCTCCTACAGTCTCCCCAGTGAAACACTAACCCACAATCCTGACATTTCACTCCCGTGCTCATTAATCTACGACAATATCAACATTTGTCACACATGACGGCAGATTTAACAACACAAGTTACACTACAAACAAACAACACAAATACAAACAATACAAATTACACTACAAACAATTACGCTACACCAGTTAATAATTAGCAGAAAGTAACTTATCTTGTGGTGAGATGAGCAGAGAACCTCCGGATGTCAGGCGAATGTCGCACCAGGCGAATGTTAACAATGCGAAGTTAATTGCTGGCGTAGGTTATAGTGGTGGAAATCACGAAACGAGTAAGAAACTGAAGAGGATCGATATTTTCTAACGACAAATTTGAACAGGTGCTATCTCTGAATTATGTATAAATATTCTAATGAGAACAGAAACAGCACTTAACGACTTTACTGCACAATATGGAAAATTAACTGTACGGAAGTATAGAAACATAGAAAACATGAACCGAATGCAAACCATACACGTACCAACATATAGATCACAATAGATACCAATTTACTTATTTAAGCTACTATATTGCCTTAATAAATTGTATTTCCACGATTAAACACCTATATTTACAGGCGCATTGAGTAAACACACACATCAATGGCTTGCACTTTACAACAGTTAACTTTTCACGAGGACTACGCAAATAAAAGGACACCTTCAATATAGAGATCACAATAGATACTAATTTACTTATTTAAGCTATAATATTAACTTAATAAACTGTTTTCCACAAGAAAACGCTTATATTTACGAGCGCACTGAGTAACTACTGCGACATACATCCTTCTGAATCTGCTTTCTGCATTCATCTCTTGGTCTCCCTCTACGATTTTTACCCCACACGCTTCCCTCCAGTACTAAATTGGTGATCCACTGATGCCTCAGAATGTGTTGTCCTACCAAACTATCCAATTTTCTAGACAAGTTGTGCCATAAATACCTCTCCTCTCCAATTCTGTTCAGTACCTCCTCATTAGTTACATGATCTACTCATCCATTCCTCAGCATTTTTCTGTAGCACCGCGTTTCAAAAGCTTTTATTTCCTTCTTGTCTAAGCTATTTATCGTCCATGTTTCACTTGCATACATAGCTACACTCCATACAAATACTTTCAGAAGGGACTTCCTGACATTTAAATATATATTCGACGTTATCAAATTTCTCTTCTTTAGAAACGCTTTTGTTGCCATTGCCAGTCTGCATTTTATTTCCCCCCTACCTTGACCATCATCAGTTATTTTGGTTCGAAAGATCTAAACTCATTTACTACTTTAAGTGTCTCGCTTCCTAATCTAATTCCCTCAGCACCACCTGATTTAATTCGACTACATTCGTTTTGCTTTTTTTGATGTTCCACTTATATTCTCCTTTCAAGATTTATGTATGTGACATAAAAGAATGTGATGAGTGGAAATGTAATACGTGACGTGGTAAATGTGCTTGATATTGGCACACAGTCAAAATAAGTTAATAGCACGATTTTAAAGAAGAACAATACAGCCTACAAAGGGCAATGCTTTTGTTTATTAAACACTTAGAGGCTGAGAATGGGCACCGAAGGCAAAATCTACGATCTCCATATAGTATACAGTCAATTCACGAAAACCATAGGTGGACTGAACACAGTTCATAATCTTCTCTTGCTCTTGATTGTCTGCAAGCTTTGTTTGGATATCACTCAACTTCCATGTGTTCTTATTGCTCAAGTAGACCGATTGCAGAACCCTGTTAGAGAGACGCAAAAGTTTCTACTAGATGCATATCAGGGTATGTCATAAACCCAAAACTGTTACTGATGTATGTTCACTCAAGGGCTTGTGATTTGACATTTAAATATGGTACATATCTTTACAATTGTAGCTCGTCCACATTAAACATACTTATCGTTGATTACAATAGCAATGCTGTTTACCTGCACACAGAAGTCGTTCGATATTAAATAGTGACACATCCCGATTTTCATATAAATCGTAGTAAAATCTTGTGTTAAATCCACTTTCATAAGCTAATAGACGTCTAGCGAAAGTATTGCAATAATTTAAGCAACTGGTCCATTAGAAGATCCATTTTAGTGTTGGCCGATTCCAATTTACACGGACGGAAAACAAACGCCAAGATCGAGATGAAGTTGTACGACATAAACTAGAGTTGGTAATCGAGTTTCTACATGTGAAAAATGATGTCTATTCAGATTTAACGCCAGTCGCATGAGAGTGGCGCTACTAGCGCCACTATGTGAATGCCAATATGGTTTGCTTTGAATAACCGCTGGACGTGGTTAGTTGAGCTCGATCAAGAATGCCTTTAAGACGACGCTACGAGAAGCTGGATGTTAATTCTGCGATATTGCTGGAAGACCTGGCAGGAATATGGGTGCAGTACATGACTGTTGGCAGCAGTGGTGACGAGAATGTACGGTTGCAAGGAGAGCCAGGCTCCAGACGGCCATGTGGCACTACCGAGGAGGAAGACCATCTTGTTCGGCGTGTGGCTCTGTCGCGTCTACTGCATCTGCAGAAGGAATCTGAGCAGCGGTTGGCACCACAGTGACACAACGAACTGTTACAAGGCGGTTACTTCAAGGGCAGCTCCGAGACAACTACGCCCAGTAGCGTGCATTCCACCGACTCCAAACCACCGTCATTTGCAACTTCAGTGGTGCCAAGCGAAAGCTCAGTCTGCAATGGAGCACACATGGGACATGATAGGACGGCAACTCCAGCGTCATACACAGCCAGCATTAACCGCCCCTGTATTGATTGACCAAGTGTGACAGCCATCCCACAAACTGCCATCTGGCACCTGTACAACATAATGTATGCCCGTTTCTATGCTTCCATTCAACATTCTGGTGTTAACACCGGTTATTAATATACCACCATTTCACATTAGCAGTGCCTTACCTCGTGCCTGCATTAATCTGTGATCTTGCCGTATTAATCACATAGATATGTTGCCTAGACTGACATAGTCCCGAAACTTGGTTATTCTACACTAATTATTTTTTGTTGTATACATTTTTTCCGTTGTGTATGGTACGACAGCAAGATTTTTTTTAACTCCTCGAAAGGGTTTCTAGTGCTTCGTTGCCAATTTTTTCCAATATGTCTTTTGCTCCTTTGTAGTAGAAATCGTAGTTCAGTTTTGACGTCACGTTTCTATTGTTTCATCTTTCTTCTATTACTGTAAACATATGTGATGTCACCTCCCTCTTACATACTCAGTGCTCAGAATAAAACACAACAGCTTATGCCCCAAATTCCAGTTATTCCCACTGTATCATTCTTTGTTGCAAGGGTATTTGCAAATTCGGTGTACTGTTACTAAAGTGGTTATTGCAAATCATTCCTGGATATGGATATAAGCAACAAATTGTAATTGTTACGTAATGTAGTCGTATATTCTCCATGCAATATAGCGTTGAATCGCTGCTAGGTTAGTGGAATGCACGAACTGCCTTTCACATGCTGCTTCCATCTCACACAGCGCATGTTAACAGATGATACAGAACTATGTAATAGTGGAAGTGATAAAAATTCCCGTTCTGCAGGGTATAAACTATTTTTGACACTGTGGACGTCTGTTTACATCGGTAAATCACAGAACTGTTTGGCTATCCTACGTTTTCACACAAAAATCATGGTTCCTTAATACTGTCCAGTTGCTTTAAAGGATGTGTTAAGCTCATGACGCAATCATGTTAATAGCTGTCCTATCTACGTATTACCTGTCTCGATACAGAATTTTGATATATGGTATATCACTTTAACAAAAATAAATGTATCGTTAGGGTGTATACACTGGTGTCCAAAACTAAAGCAATAAACTGCTATTTCGCCTGCTGTGTCTAATTCACGATATAATCATACAAACTGTCAACAGATGCCGTTACACGGAAGATGGCATTCCGATCAATGGACAACAGCGTCAGCGGTGTCGACAGGGCACCTATCAAGCGGGTTAGTGTTTGCAGGATAGTCTGATATTCTCAATCGCCTTGTTCACTATCACAGACGGTACAGTGTAGCACAGAGAAGACGCCTAGAGACTCTCTGCTGTGGATGGCCATATGAAGAATGGGAGCCGGAGTATCGCAAACTCATGTGCCCTGATGGCTTAACGTGAATCGGTTTGTTGTTTCTCGGATGAGGCGACAGTTTATAGAGACCGAAACTGTATCCTAGATACCAGGACAGGGTCGACCACGTGCGATAGCAGAAAGAGTGGACCGTTATTTGGCTGTGAGGGCACGACGATTCCACATTAGTACTGCACTGCAGCTGGCATCTGACGTCACAGCATCCCCTAGATGTGTCGTATAGAGGCAAACGGTGCGCAGAAGGCTTCAGCAGATTGGCCTATATTGTCGGAGGCCTGCTGTCGGCTTACCTCTGGCATGTCTTCACAGTAGGGAACGTCTGGAGTGGAGCCGTCGACATGCCACCTGCACGGTCGAGCGGAGGGAATATATTTTTTTTTTTTTCTGATGAGTCCCGATTTGGTCTGCTTAGTGATTCTCGACGGACTCGCATCTGAAGGGCACGTGGAACACGATTTCGGGACCCGAACATTATTGAAAGAGACCGATATCGAGGAGGCTCCCTAACGATGTCGGCAGGGATTGTGTTGACCACTCGAACACCTTTTCATGAAATTGTACAAGTGAACCAACAAGATTTAAACGCTGTCAGGTACGGTGAGGAGATTTTGGCATCTCATGCACGGTTACTGCGAGGTGCTGTGGGCCCTGACTTCGTACTGATGGACGATAATGCTCGACCTCATAGAGCACGGATGGTTGATGTTTCTTGGAAACGGAAGATATTGCCCGCATGCCGTGGCCTGCTTGCTCTCCCGGTTTGAATCCCATAGAGCATGTCTGAGATGCACTAGGGAGGTGGATTGCATGACATCAGCATCCACCAACTACTCTCCAAGACTTGTGAGCAGCTCTGCAGGAAGATGGGCGTTATTGCCTCAATATGGGACCGATGACATCGTTTACAGCATGTTCTGCCGTTGTCAGGCTTTTATTGGTGCCGGAAGTGCTCACGCCCCATACTGACCACATTAAGCAGTTGTGAGAATGTGTGTGCAAATCCGTTAAAATGGAAAAAAAATAAAGAACATTTTTCTCAACAGTTATGCATGTTGCAAATGTTTACGTTCTGCATTCTTTACTTTGTTTCTACTTTCCTATCACCTGTCGATGCTGATTTGTGGCAAAATAAGCCCAACCTTGCAAAATTTCCGTTTGTTACTTTAATTTTGGTCACCAGTCCATATTTCTACAGCATTCTCTTGCTAACTCTGCCACAGGATTTGTAACTGTGAAATGTAAACTAAGTAGAATATCCAAAACGTCTACTTATCTTCCACGTCTCTCACATGCAAAACATCATGAAAGTAATTTTCTATCATGGTGAAAAGTGTCAGAACGACGTGAATTACGTTCCGCCTGATTTGTATCCAGCCCACATAACAAAAAATTCATGTAGGTCCTCTAATCCCTTCTCAGTACAGTGATTTGACTATACATAAAGGTTACCACAGCCTACCACTGGAAAACACAGATCTGTATCGCGACAAATCTATATGTAAATTAATATAAGGGACAGTAAAATGAAAACGAGACAGACAGAAAAAAGTAAGTAAGCTATTTATTATTTCAAAAGCAATCATCATAACTACACTCCTGGAAATGGAAAAAAGAACACACTGACACCGGTGTGTCAGACCCACCATAGTTGCTCCGGACACTGCGAGAGGGCTGTACAAGCAATGATCACACGCACGGCACAGCGGACACAACAGGAACCGCGGTGTTGGCCGTCGAATGGCGCTAGCTACGCAGCATTTGTGCACCGCCGCCGTCAGTGTCAGCCAGTTTGCCGTGGCATACGGAGCTCCATCGCAGTCTTTAACACTGGTAGCATGCCGCGACAGCGTGGACGTGAACCGTATGTGCAGTTGACGGACTTTGAGCGAGGGCGTATAGTGGGCATGCGGGAGGCCGGGTGGACGTACCGCCGAATTGCTCAACACGTGGGGCGTGAGGTCTCCACAGTACATCGATGTTGTCGCCAGTGGTCGGCGGAAGGTGCACGTGCCCGTCGACCTGGGACCGGACCGCAGCGACGCACGGATGCACGCCAAGACCGTAGGATCCTACGCAGTGCCGTAGGGGACCGCACCGCCACTTCCCAGCAAATTAGGGACACTGTTGCTCCTGGGGTATCGGCGAGGACCATTCGCAACCGTCTCCATGAAGCTGGACTACGGTCCCGCACACCGTTAGGCCGTCTTCCGCTCACGCCCCAACATCGTGCAGCCCGCCTCCAGTGGTGTCGCGACAGGCGTGAATGGAGGGACGAATGGAGACGTGTCGTCTTCAGCGATGAGAGTCGCTTCTGCCTTGGTGCCAATGATGGTCGTATGCGTGTTTGGCGCCGTGCAGGTGAGCGCCACAATCAGGACTGCATACGACCGAGGCACACAGGGCCAACACCCGGCATCATGGTGTGGGGAGCGATCTCCTACACTGGCCGTACACCACTGGTGATCGTCGAGGGGACACTGAATAGTGCACGGTACATCCAAACCGTCATCGAACCCATCGTTCTACCATTCCTAGACCGGCAAGGGAACTTGCTGTTCCAACAGGACAATGCACGTCCGCATGTATCCCGTGCCACCCAACGTGCTCTAGAAGGTGTAAGTCAACTACCCTGGCCAGCAAGATCTACAACTAAACAACCGAACTAGGTTAATAATTGGCTCCTTTTACCGACCTCCCGACTCAGCAGCATTAGTGGCAGAACAACTGAGAGAAAATTTGGAATACATTTCACATAAATTTTCTCAGCATGTTATAGTCTTAGGTGGAGATTTCAATTTACCAGATATTGACTGGGACACTCAGATGTTTAGGACGGGTGGTAGGGACAGAGCATCGAGTGACATTATACTGAGTGCACTATCCGAAAATTACCTCGAGCAATTAAACAGAGAACCGACTCGTGGAGATAACATATTGGACCTACTGATAACAAACAGACCCGAACTTTTCGAATCTGTATGTACAGAACAGGGAATCAGTGATCATAAGGCCGTTGCAGCATCCCTGAATATGGAAGTTAATAGGAATATAAAAAAAGGGAGGAAGGTTTATCTGTTTAGCAAGAGTAATAGAAGGCAGATTTCAGACTACCTAACAGATCAAAACGAAAATTTCTGTTCCGACACTGACAATGTTGAGTGTTTATGGAAAAAGTTCAAGGCAATCGTAAAATGCGTTTTAGACAGGTACGTGCCGAGTAAAACTGTGAGGGACGGGAAAAACCCACCGTGGTACAACAACAAAGTTAGGAAACTACTGCGAAAGCAAAGAGAGCTCCACTCCAAGTTTAAACGCAGCCAAAACCTCTCAGACAAACAGAAGCTAAACGATGTCAAAGTTAGCGTAAGGAGGGCTATGCGTGAAGCGTTCATTGAATTCGAAAGTAAAGTTCTATGTACCGACTTGACAGAAAATCCTAGGAAGTTCTGGTCTTACGTTAAATCAGTAAGTGGCTCGAAACAGCATATCCAGACACTACGGGATGATGATGGCATTGAAACAGAGGATGACACGCGTAAAGCTGAAATACTAAACACCTTTTTCCAAAGCTGTTTCACAGAGGAAGACCGCACTGCAGTTCCTTCTCTAAATCCTCGCACAAACGAAAAAATGGCTGACATCGAAATAAGTGTCCAAGGAATAGAAAAGCAACTGGAATCACTCAATAGAGGAAAGTCCACTGGACCTGACGGGATACCAATTCGATTCTACACAGAGTACGCGAAAGAACTTGCCCCCCTTCTAACAGCCGTGTACCGCAAGTCTCTAGAGGAACGGAGGGTTCCAAATGATTGGAAAAAAGCACAGATAGTCCCAGTCTTCAAGAAGGGTAATCGAGCAGATGCGCAAAACTCTAGACCTATATCTCTTACGTCGATCTCTTGTAGAATTTTAGAACATGTTTTTTGCTCGCGTATCATGTCATTTCTGGAAACCCAGAATCTACTATGTAGGAATCAACATGGATTCCGGAAACAGCGATCGTGTGAGACCCAACTCGCCTTATTTGTTCATGAGACCCAGAAAATATTAGATACAGGCTCCCAGGTAGATGCTATTTTTCTTGACTTCCGGAAGGCGTTCGATACAGTTCCGCACTGTCGCCTGATAAACAAAGTAAGAGCCTACGGAATATCAGACCAGCTGTGTGGCTGGATTGAAGAGTTTTTAGCAAACAGAACACAGCATGTTGTTATCAATGGAGAGACGTCTACAGACGTTAAAGTAACCTCTGGCGTGCCACAGGGGAGTGTTATGGGACCATTGCTTTTCACAATATATATAAATGACTTAGTAGATAGTGTCGGAAGTTCCATGCGGCTTTTCGCGGATGATGCTGTAGTATACAGAGAAGTTGCTGCATTAGAAAATTGTAGCGAAATACAGGAAGATCTGCAGCGGATAGGCACTTGGTGCAGGGAGTGGCAATTGACCCTTAACATAGACAAATGTAATGTATTGCGAATACATAGAAAGAAGGATCCTTTATTGTATGATTATATGATAGCGGAACAAACACTGGTAGCAGTTACTTCTGTAAAATATCTGGGAGTATGCGTACGGAACGATTTGAAGTGGAATGATCATATAAAATTAATTGTTGGTAAGGCGGGTACCAGGTTGAGATTCATTGGGAGAGTGCTTAGAAAATGTAGTCCATCAACAAAGGAGGTGGCTTACAAAACACTCGTTCGACCTATACTTGAGTATTGCTCATCAGTGTGGGATCCGTACCAGGTCGGGTTGACGGAGGAGATAGAGAAGATCCAAAGAAGAGCGGCGCGTTTCGTCACATGGTTATTTGGTAACCGTGATAGCGTTACGGAGATGTTTAATAAACTCAAGTGGCAGACTCTGCAAGAGAGGCGCTCTGCATTGCGGTGTAGCTTGCTCGCCAGGTTTCGAGAGGGTGCGTTTCTGGATGAGGTATCGAATATATTGCTTCCCCCTACTTATACTTCCCGAGGAGATCACGAATGTAAAATTAGAGAGATTAGAGCGCGCACGGAGGCTTTCAGACAGTCGTTCTTCCCGCGAACCATACGCGACTGGAACAGGAAAGGGAGGTAATGACAGTGGCACGTAAAGTGCCCTCCGCCACACACCGTTGGGTGGCTTGCGGAGTATCAATGTAGATGTAGATGTAGATCTCCGGATCTGTCCCCCATTGAGTATGTTTGGGACTGGATGAAGCGTCGTCTCACGCGGTCTGCACGTCCAGCACGAACGCTGGTCCAACTGAGGCGCCAGGTGGAAATGGCATGGCAAGCCGTTCCACAGGACTACATCCAGCATCTCTACGATCGTCTCCATGGGAGAATAGCAGCCTGCATTGCTGCGAAAGGTGGATATACACTGTACTAGTGCCGACATTGTGCATGCTCTGTTGCCTGCGTCTATGTGCCTGTGGTTCTGTCAGTGTGATCATGTGATGTATCTGACCCCAGGAATGTGTCAATAAAGTTTCCCCTTCCTGGGACAATGAATTCACGGTGTTCTTATTTCAATTTCCAGGAGTGTATTAATACTTCTATCCAACAGTGCGACAAGGTGATCAATGCTCTCATGGAAAAATGGTTGTAGTTCCCTATGTACTAGTGCACTTCTTCGTTCAGTGCAAATCAACGGCCACGAATTTCTCTTTTCAGGGCTCCAGAAATACGGAAATCGCACAGAGGGAGAGATAGGCACTGTACGGAGGATGTGTAAAGGCTTCCCAACGAACTATCTGCAGCGTACTATAAAAAACCTTGGTAACGTGTGGCCCCACGTACTGCCAGAGACATTTCGACTACGCTGCAGAAGTTTCGTATGAAATCCTTACACATCCTCCGTACATTACACATCTCTCCCCACACAATTTCAGTATTTTTGGAGCCCTGAAAAGAGAAATTCGTGGCCGTCGATTTGCACTGAACGAAGAAGTGCACTAGTACAATCGTGGTTCCATAGGGAACTGCAAACATTTTTCAATGAAAGCTTTGACCATCTTGTCCCACTGTTGGATAGAAGTATTGATAGTTATGCCGATTATTTTTGAAATAATAAATAGTTTACCTAATTTTTCCATCTATCTCGTCATTTAACTGCCCCTTATAGACAAGCTAATATCTTCCCGTATAATAAGTGAGTATTGTCATAAATACTGAAGGCCGAAACCGGTACTGTAAAGTGATATGACGTATTTGGATTACCTGTGTGGGGCCAGACTGAACTGTTTGTATTAATCACATTTTATATTGTAAGAAGTTATTTTGTGTGTTAAAACCCTGTTCAAGTTCATTCGGACCACGGAGAATGTTTGAGTGTACAATAGTATTTTCCATATTTTCAAACTGGTCTTTTGCGTGGTAAATAAAGTGTTAATAAAAATACTGAGCCCTGTGACTGCACAACCTCCAGCCCACATCCGCTCCATGTAAATTCCACACTACATCCTTTAACAAATAAAAATAAAATAAAATAATAATATAATAATTATTATTATTATTTGTAATAATAATAGTTTGTTTGGATAAGTAATTGAGAGATTAAAGTTTGTTTCGCCTTTAAGACTGGAATTGAATTTCTTAATGTTTCATAAAATCTTACGTAGCATTGTTCATTGAGGTCACACAATAAAGTAAATGCAATAACGCCGTGAATTTATCGAGCTTCGCACGTCCGAAGATGTACGGAACGTAGCCATGGCTCATTATATATTTTTTGTAGACAAAGTCTGATATCTGACCTCAGCTTCAATCATGACAATGGGGTGACTAAAACTACTAAAACAGAGAAAAGCATACGATTAAATAAAACATGTATTCATTTCAACATAGACATTACGATATGAATGACACGTAAAACTCTAAGTAAATAATTGCAGATAATTCACAAATGAGAGCGACTTAGTAATTCTGCGCCTCTTTTCTGCAAATAAGTATCAATATGGCTAACCTTGGAGCCACACAAAATATTACATCCTTCTAGGACAACGAATGACATAAGAGAGTGCTGATGCCTACTGGCTGCGACAAGAGAGCGGTGTTAATTGCTTTGTTTTGCTTTCTCTTGTCTTAAAAAATCGATGCATAAAATCTAAGTTCAGTAAATTAAATATCGTCTGCGCTCGAGTGCAAATGATTCCTTAAAATCCTTAAGGAATGAAATCGTTTTGCGCTTAAGGAGCCACTTTTAACAAACACGACCAGACGCTCTGGACACCTGGTAACCCCAGTGGAACATCGTAGAGTTGCAGCGTGGCTCTAAATCCACGTTAAACGTGGTGTGCCATTACTACCTGCTGGAGGAGAGTCAGTGTGGGTTGGGCCACGAGATAGGTGGACGTTGCGCCTAGTAGTTAGTCTGTCACCAGTAAACTTTCTTACACCAGAAATTTCATTCCATAAATGAACCAAGGTATGTAAGATTACAGGGCACTTATTTCTTTTTGAACGTGAGTTGTTTAATATACTGGTACTTGCCTGGGATTCACACTCAAATCTCCCCATGGCTGGAACTGATCCTTCAGGAAGGTACAGTTTCATCTTTTCGCTGTTTGCTCAAGATTCCAAGCTCCGCAAGGTCCCCACGAAAGACGTGCGTCTAGTTTTGAATCCTGGTCTGGCACAATCATTTTCATCATGTCGTTTCTCGCTGTAAGATGAGCATACCAAACTACAGGTGAAAAATAATTAAGATTTTTAACGTGTGTGCACGCATTGTCAACAATAACAATTAGAGACGGTTTCGACTCCCAGTCAGATAGAGGACTTTTCATTATATCATCAAAGTTTTAAACATAAGTCTCGTAGCAATTGGTGAAAAAAAAAACCTCGATAGTTAACGTCTCTTTGTGCGTAGTCTACAATGATGATATGAGCAGGTTCCACTCCGACTTTTGATGACGTAATAAGTTCAAACATACTCACATCTCGCCGCTGGTTAAATAAGCCGATATTTAATCTCTTTTCGTTGCTGGAAAACAATGGTGATAAGTGGGGTCCAAACCCTGCAATGTAAAATTTTTTGTCTCGTCATTTCAATCATCTGGGAACTGGTGAAAAGCGCCTAGTTAACAATCGTTTACATTCTTTTCGAGATACCGCCCAATACAAAAGTTTACGCCGAGTGATTTCAAGTTTAAACATGCTCACACTCTGTTACCTGAGAATGAAACGATATTAAAGATCTCTTGCGGTTAGTTTAGCAGGGACAACAGTTGCTGATAGGAGCCCCTGATATCACGCGGGTATAAAAAATTTTCTCATATAATTTGAAGTGCAAACTTGATTTTTGAGAAGTCATTTATTATAATAAACTTGATTTTTGAAGTTTCAAAGACTGTGTCATCTATAATGACTTGTGTCCTGATGTTTGTATTATCGAAGAATTAATTTGCATGAGGACTGATTATCGTACAGATCAATGTTACCAAGTGGTTTCCTGTGGTAACCATTTTGTATTATCAAATAAGTGTACCGACAAGATATTAGAAGACCTACAAGAAATTTACGTTATATGGTTTGCATATAAATTGGAAGAAACGCAGTTTAGGTCGTTCGGTTACTTTTGAGGATAATAGTAAATTCCTAAACAAAGCGGTGTGTTCTAATTATTGAAAAATATGATTAACAGGACACGTCTAGTTATACAGTTGTTGTGCTATAGCTGTTGAGGAAGTCCCTTAAGGAAATCTCTTTCCAAGCGAAATTTTTATTTTTTTTTTTGTATTATAGAACTTTCGAGTTATTTACTTGTTATTCAATCCTTCAGCCATCTGCATATAATTCCTAACGCTCGTATCTTCTTCCGGTTGAAAATTGTTTTTATTTCAATAAACTCACAAATTAAGACGTTCCAACTATGTCACTGAATGTTAAATTTTTACTGTAACGTTTGCACTCAATACTAACTTGTTCTGTGTTTGAAGCAAGGACGTAGTCAAAGGGGGATGGGGGGAGTGTCCAGGGGTCAGAACCACTCCCTATCACTTCAAAGAAATTACACAAGACCTAGCTGCCGTGTAATGAAATCGAAAGATACTTCGATTTTCAGTCATACAGCGAAAATGGGATATGCAACATCGATAGCCAATAAGGCCAACGACAAATTTAAACTACCAATATATCCTTAGCAGTATCGGATATCTCCTATCCCTATTTTAGCTAATATCAACTGCTGTACGTTTCTTGCCTCATTTGAGTTCAGATGTAGCTTTGTTAATAAGTTCATTTCTTACATGCACCTGAATGCAATGTAAGTCATACATGTTCTGATGGAAATGGAAATGAGCGTTTGGCGTCATTGGCCGGGAGGCCCCTCGCGGGGCAGGTCCGGCCGCCATACCGCAGGTCTTATTACAGTCGGCGCCACATTGGGCGACCTGCACGCCGGATGGGGATGAAATGATGATGAACACAACACAACACCCAGTCCCTGAGCGGAGAAAATCTCCGACCCAGCCGGGAATCGAACCCGGGCCCAGAGGACGGCAATCCGTCACGCTGACCACTCAGCTACTGGGGCGGACACATGTTCTGATTATGGATAAGTTTGTAACAAGTAGGAAAAGGAAAACCGATTATGCCTCGTCCACTAGCGTTAAGTTAAAAATATGAACGCACTAATGTAATAAGCTAATTACCTATCTACAGCAGTTTAATCTTGGCACTGAGGTCGTTTTTGCAGTCTGGTAGAACTTTGGGGTTGCAATATTTCAGTATAGTATTTCACTAGGCAGAGGAGCGGTAAATATTATTACAATGTTACAAATAACGGCAAATTAGAATCAACGCATAAAAATAAACTTGGACTTGCTTGTGTCACCCAAAAATCGCCTTGATCAGCAAAAATGCTGCCCAAAAGTCGATAGTTGCATTTCTTCGAAAAAATTTGCTAAATATGCTATCATTAGTAGCTCAAATGACAAATTATCGCCAATCTGATGACCTAGACGGTACTCAGTTATGAAACCATTTCCGATACGAAAAGATGGCAAGCGGTTTGTGGAGAGTGGAAGGTGTGAATGATGACAGCACATTCTACAGATTTTTTCATCAGGCTGCTTGAATTCGTCCGAGCCAACTGCGCATTGCTTTCCCTCCTCCTCCCTTGCGACCAAAACGTATTTACGCTCATGTAATACTATAGCAACTCCACAGTTCAGTCTTAAAATAGGCGTACATTCATGCACTACCAAATGACTAAACATGGACAATTAAAGGAACAACACACAGTGTCAGTCTTTTGTTGTGATACATTTAATTTCACATTAAAATAATGTACAGCAACCAGCTTTTCCAGATTCGCCACCGACCGAGGTAGCTCTGTGTACTGAGCTGCCGAGCTAGCAATCCCTGTATTCGGGAGGCGAAGTATACTCATGCTCATAAATTAAGGATAATTGCAGAATGTGGTGCCACACAACGTGGCACTACACAAAACTGGCGCTAATAGCATAGGCACATAAAGAACACACACGACACAGATCTGTAAGTCCACGGTAATGGGGATAAGTTGAGAAAACCGTCCCAAAACACATGTGCTACAAAACGCCACTGTTTCCTGCTCGTGTACGCCGACATCAATATGGGATATGATCACCATGAACACGTGAACAGACCGCACAACGGGCTGGCATACTCTGGATCAGAAGGTGGAGCAGCTGCTGGGGCATAGCCTCCCATTCTTGCACCAGTGCCCTTCGGAGCTCCTGAAGTGTCTTAGGGGTTTTAAGACGTGCAGCGATACGTCGACCGAGAGCATCCCAGACGTGCTCGATGGAGTTTAGGTCTGCAGAACAGGCAGGCCACTCCACTCGCCTGATATCTTCTGTTTCAAGGTACTCCGCCACGATGGCAGCTCGATGGGGCAGTGCATTATCAACCGCCAGGAGGAAGGTGGGACCCACTGCACCCCTGAAAAGTCGGACATACTGGTGCAACATGGCGTTCCGACACACCTGAGCTGTTACAGTTCCTCTGTCTAACACATGCAGGGGTGTACATGCACCAATCACAATCCCACCCCACACCATCAAACCACGACCTCGATACAGGTCCCTTTCAAGGACATTAAGGGGTTGGTATATGGTTCCACTTTCACGCCAGATGAAAACTCGGTGACAATCACTGTTCAGACTATACCTGGACTTGTCCGTGAACATAGCCCGGGACCACTGTTCCAATGACTGTGTACAGTGTTCTTGACACCAAGCTTTACGGACTCTCCTGTGACCAGGGTTCAGTGGAATGCACCTTGCAGGTCTCCAGGCGAATAAACCATGTCTGTTCAGTCGTCTGTAAACTGTGTGTCTGGAGACAACTGTTCCAGTTGCTGCAGTAAGGTCGCGAACCTGCAGTACTCCGTGGCCGTCTGCGGGCACTGATGGTGAGATATCGGTCTTCTTGCGGTATTGTACACTATGGACGTCCCGTACTGTAGCGCCTGGACACGTTTTCTGTCTGCTGGAATCGTTGCCATAATCTTGAGATCACACTTTGTGGCACACAGAGGTCCTGTGCTACGCCCTGCTGTGTTTGACTAGCCTCCAGTCGCCCTAGTATTCTACCCCTCATAAAGTCATCAATATGTATTCTTTGAGCCATTTTCAACACACAGTCACCACTAGCACGTCTACAAACGTCTGCACACTTACTCGCTGCACTGTACGCTGACATGCACCAACACACTGTTGTGTATGACGACTGCTGCCAACGCCACCGTGCGACAACCACAGATCAAATGCATCGCATGGTCATACCATTAGATGACCCACAAACTGCCCACCAGAGCGTTGTTTCACCATGTATCAGTATTATGCTTAATTTATGAGAATGAGTGTAGTTTGTGACCATCCGCTGGCAACCTTGAAAATGGCTTTCTATGGTTTGTCATTTTCAAAGTAGGCAAATGCCGGGGTCGGTTACTTACTATAGGCCACAGCCACTTTCTTTCGAATTGTTTTCTTTCTTGAGTGATCCCAGTCCCTTCAAGATGCAACCCCTCTGCGTAAATGAAAAGAGCTGCATGGAAGGCGAGCGGAACACCTCTTCAGAGACACCTGGCTTTTAAGAGCCACAAGATAAATAAATAATAATCCAGATTCTCCTCATCCAAGCTCACGCATCTGTCTGCCGCGACATTCTATAATGCAGAAAATGATATTTCTGCATTGTAAGAAGTGACAGATGTATACTTCAATGAGGAAATTTGGGAAATGTAAGGTTGAATGATTCTAGACCCTTTGCGTTTTATCAAGCAAAAGTTGTTCTAGGTTCTCTGTCAAACAGACATCTCTTTATTCCAAAAGCCCTGTAGGTAATAATCATGGTGTCCCGAAAATACGCACTCGTCCATTCCTGATCATTTCCTCAGTTCACACCCAGACTGAAAGAACAAAAGTGAAAAATGACCGCTGAGAGTTAAGCCAGATTGCAGCAAGACTACTTCTTCGTGGTTTGTCAAAATACAGCAGTCCTAAGTATCGAGATTATATCTCTCTTTGGAGAAAACTCCGAAATTATTCTCGAATAATATGTTTTATCGTCCTTTACGGAAATTTTCAGAATAACTGCAAAGAAACATGTTTTTTTTTCATGTCCTGATTAACAAATCTGAATCTCCCCCTTTGACAAAGTCGTGGACACCTTCTTGATTGAAGAGAGACATTCCCATGTTAGTGGTTTTGTAATCTTCTATTATTAATGTATCAAGAAGGACGATCGTGGTGGGTTATTTACATAGGCTACTACGTATCATCGATAAACAGCTGTGTTGCAATCAAAGCCATTGTCACCTTTTTCCATCGGTCCCGGACGACGCTCTCAACAATGAAATACAGTTGGATACGTCACGTGCAGTTGCCTGGCAACATTGCGATTCTTACTCGCGACGAGTGAACGCGTTCTGAGTGCTTACCTGTGTTGTGTTAAGTCTTGTGTGCTATTTAACTAACATCTTAAGGAGATACTTGCTTTCGAAGAGTCTCTGGACTTTTTAGAGTTCTAGGAAGAAGACAGAAAGCCAGTGTCAGACGGGATTCGGTTGAGGAACAAGTAAGTGAGCAGCCACCATCTTTTCTCAAACTTCGCACATCCTCACAACGATGCTCTGATGTTGGCATGCACTATACCCTACTACAGCTGAACGCTGTAAGGTCAGTTGTTCAGCCAGAACAATAACTTCTTTTTTCTAGAGGTTCAGTCCTTTCAACTTCATTTTACCGATGTGTTATGTCGTGTGACTAGGGCCTCCCGTCTGATAGACCGTTCGTGGGTGCAAGTCTTTCTATTTGACGCCACTTCGGCGACTTGCGAGTCGATGGGGATGAAGTGATGATGATTGGGTCAACACAACACCCAGTCCCTGAGAGGAGAAAATCTCTGACGCAGCTGGGAATCGAACCCGGGCCTTTAGGATCGACATTCTGTCGTGCTGACCACTCAGCTGCCGGGGGCGGATATTTAACCGATTAAACTGGTTCTTTCTAGTGTTCCAAGTTAAAGTAAGGGTTACAAGAGTAGTTTTACATAACCATCTGACTTCATCCTTCATTAACGGTTACCGTATGTACTGTGTGTTGTGTACATAGTTCTGCGTAGTCAGTGCGTACACAACTTTTCCACTATAGCGTGCCCCGCTAAGCACAACAGCGCAGGCACAGCGCTCGTCCGTCTCCACACTACGAGATGGCGCTGTCTTAGAGACGGATCAAATTCTGCTTCCGCCGATGCGCCTATTAATACGTAACGCAGCCAATGAGATTGCTGCTAATGTAGAACCTTTTCTCCTCATGGATCACACTCGCGCAGTGATACCTGAACGCACGAGGTATTATAACGAGTGTACAGCCCTCCGATTAGTCAGTCTGCGTTTGTCTGCACCAGTCTGTACCAGTCTGCATTAGTCTGTACCAGTCTACAGTCAAGTTTCAGTCTGCACCTAATAAGATTACCGTATTCCTGTACATAGCCATGAAGATAAATGTATAGACACTTTATCAAGTGTCAGAGATATGTGAGAATAAGATTAACGTACCGAGACGGAAGGAACTTCAGATTGTCAATTGTAAACAGCATCCAGAATCAAGTTACGTAATGTCTATGCTTTTTATTATTTTAATAAATGTGTGTGAAAGTTAATCAAGTTCTGTTTAAAGCTGGTCACCGTCAATCTGCTACTCTAAGGGTGCAAGTGGCATTTCCATCGTCTGACCTAACGGCAGAAGATAAACACGCCACAATAAGACCACAAGACACATTGCTGACACTCGCCTACTTCATTAGAGCGACAAGTCAAATAATCTGATTGTGAGTGTACCGAAGGTCTTACAGTACGCACACCACACTGTGTAATCGTTTTAACAATAGCATGACTATGTTTTTTAAGCTTTCTGTACTTTGCGATGAACTTTTTTACTGTCAAGTATATCTGGCGGCCGTCGTGCTCTTATAAACTATCATGTTACGTTTCACCTATTATGCCGATTATCAATCATTTAATAGAAACGTAAGTTTTTTTTGTTTTGTGCTACGTGATTCATCAACTGTAGTTATAGTCGCATGATTTGAATAACTGGTAACTGGCTCTGTAAATGTAATATAACACATCGTTGTACGCGCTTTGTGATTACGATTAACAGATATTTGAAAATGTTATGCAGCAATAGTCAACAGTGCGTAAATTTCCGATTCTCTTTCAAGACTGAGTCTTTCACTCTGCATCCATGTGTTTGCTGTCACAGAAACCGTGCGCAAAGCATTAGCTCGAAACCAGAGTTGTGTCTTCCGCTTGCGACGCTCTTACCAGTTGAGCTGTCCGAGTACGTCCCTTGGCCAAATTTAATACTCTGGTTTCTCCCTTCCCTGCTCCGACAGTTTCGTCGCAGCAAGAAAATTTTATTTTAGCTTCTATGATTTTGGTCAAGAATATATTTACTCTCCGTTACCCCCAAAAGGTGCTCAAATATGGAATACACAGTTTTAACATTCCTGTTAGTAACTGACTTCGTTGCTTGATTTTGTAGAGTTGCGTCTCTTACTGAACTCACGAATGTTTAGTTGCATTGGATATAGTGCATTCAAGTCATGCTGGCTACATGCGTCCTTGGGTAATTTAGTATGTGGAGCACTTACCAGTGAAAGGCAAACGTCCCGAGTTCCAGTCTCAGTCCAGCACACAGTTTTAAGCATATTCGAGCACCGCACGTCGGGAGAGTAGGTTCTGCCTAATCCCTCCCCTATCGTAGCGCTGCCAGAGCTTCCTTGTTTGTCCTCAGTGTCGCGTGATTCCTATTTTGCGCCACATCATTTTTCGTCTCTCAGCGTCTCGTGTTTGTGTCTCGATATAGACGCGGCATTGTCTTGCGCCATGATATGGCATATGACTCACAGCAACATTCCGTGTACGGATACCGCCAGTTCTAGTTTTGGCAAGTCCGCGGGGGGTTGCAGCCAAGTTCGTAAGAAATTCATGATTGGCTTCAGAACAGGTTCACATGACTTATTTCGTTTCTGAATCATATTTGTTGTACGTCAAGTTTCTAGATCTGCTTCAGGTTTTCACTCTCGTATTGCGGCTCAGACAGAAAGTTCCTTTCACTGACTGCGATAGCTCTAATAGTGTGGTTATACTGGCGAATGCAGAGGTAGAATATACGAATGTTGGTATGTTTAACCTTCCGCCTGAAGTTGATGAGTGTTTCGTCAAGGCTGCCCTGCTTCTGTCTGGGACACACAGAAAATACGACGGGAAAGCTGGTCCGCTTAACATCGTTTACAAAGTGATAGTGGAGTTCTATCCATAGAAATGATGGTCGAACGAATATCCCCTCTCTTTTGCATGTGTGTGAATACGGGGTACATGCACTACTGGCCATTAAAATTGCTACACCACGAAACTGACGTGCTACAAACGCGAAATTTAACCGACAGGAAGAAGATACTGTGATATGCAAATGATTAGCTTTTGAGAGCATTCACACAAGGTTGGCGCCGGTGGCGACACCTACAACGTGCTGACATGAGGAAAGTTTCCAACCGATTTCTCATACACAAACAGCAGTTGACCGGCGTTGCCTGGTGAAACGCTGTTGTGATGCCTCGCGTAAGGAGGAGAAATGCGTACCATCACGTTTCCGACTTTGATTGTAGCCTATCGCGATTTCGGTTTATCGTATCGCGACATTGCTGCTCGCGTTGGTCGATATCCAGTGACTGTTAGCAGAATATGTAATCGGTGGGTTCACGAGGGTAATATGGAACGCCGTGCTGGATCCCAACGGCCTCGTCATCTTATCCGCATGGCTGTAACGTATCATGCAGCCACGTCTCGATCCCTGAGTCAACACATGGGGACGTTTGCAAGACAATAACCATCTGTACGAACAGTTCGACGACGTTTGCAGCCGCATGGACTACCAGCTCGGAGACCATGGCTGCGGTTACCCTTGACGCTGCATCACAGACGGGAGGGCCTGCGATGGTGTACTCAACGACGAACATGGGTGAACGAATGGCAAAACGTCATTTTTTCGGATGAATTCACGTTCTGTTTACAGCATCATGATGGTTGCATCCGCGTTTGGCGACATCGCGGTGAACGCACATTGGAAGCGTTTATTCGTCATCGCCATACTGGCGTATCACCCGGCGTGATGGTATGAGGCGCCATTGGTTACACGTCTCGGTCACCTCTTGCTCGCATTGACGGCAGTTTGAACAGTGGACGTTGCATTTCAGATGTGTTACGACCCGTGACTCTACCCTTCATTCGGTCCCTGCGAAGACCTACACTTCAGCAGGATAATACACGACCCCATGTTGCAGGTCCTGTACGGGCCTTTCTGGATACAGAAAATGTCCGACTGCTGCCCTGGCCAGCATATTCTTCAGATCTCTCACCAATTGAAAACGTCTGGTCAATGGTGGCCGAGCAACTGGTTCGTCACAATACGCCAGTCGATACTCTTGATGAACTGTGGTATCGTGTCGAAGCTGCATGGGCAGCTGTACCTGTTCACGCAATCCAAGCTCTGTTTTACTGAATGCCCAGACTTATTAAGGCCGTTATTACGGCTAAAGGTGGTTGTTCTGGGTACTGATTTCTCAGGATCTATGCACCCAAATTGCGTGAAAATGTAATCACATGTCAGTTCTAGTATAATATATTTGTGCAATGAATACCTGTTTGTCATCTGCATTTCTTCTTGGTGTAGCAATTTTAATGGCCCTGCTTCTGTTTGGGACACATGGAAAATACGACGGGAACGCTGGTCCGCTCAACAACGTTTACAAGTTGATAGTAGAGTTCTATCTATAGACATTGTGGTCAAACGAATATCCCCTCTCTTTTTCATGTGTGTGGATACGGGATACATATAATTTACACAGGACAAAAAGACACCTGTTTTATATGTAATGAAAGTGGACACAAATTGCTCACGCCGTGTCACGGCCTTACAATCCACCTGTGAACATCTTTGAATAACTTTAGCGGAACTGGTTCCCCAAGTGACAACCATTGTGCCTAACCAAGTTTCTGAGGGCAACACGAGTCATTCCATTTCCATCGCTAATCTCACATAGCCACTTTGCCGTTATAGATTCCGCGCCGAAACCACCTCCACTTCAAAACAAGTGTAAACGGACGCAAGATGGTGAGGAATCGGACGATTTTTCTTCCCTTCACTCCTCGACTGAAAACAATCCGTTGGAGGAGGCCTCTCTCCTCCCAGAGTTCATATAAGATGATAACATGTCAGCTGCTGTTCAAGAAAGAGTCCAGCTCCCCTCCGATGCGTCTCCCTAGACCGGGACCGCCTCTTCGGAATGACATGAGGACAGACGTGTTCCACATTTCCTTGCTGTATCCACAGACTTACAGGGCCTGCCTCATTCTGTAACGTATTGCCACCCTACTTCTGCACCCCCAGATGGGGAAAGAATGCCAGAGGCCAATGTTGATCAAAACCACATCGGCACAAGTGTGCCAGTGGAATACGTGGTGACGGTAAAAGACGTTCCGCCAGTTTTCGTTTCCGTTGATTCCCAGGAACCGCACCGCCCATGTGTGGAAGAGTGGGTGTATCCTCTGCACCTGATACTGAATTTCTGCAGGAGCCCCCCCTCGTGTTGCCCCATGTGACAGTCGCCTTCCCGCAAAGCAGCAACGACGAGTGTTTTCAACATGAGGGTGCGGCCTCGCGAAAAAAAAGAAAACATTGAAAAAGGATGTAAGAGATGGATCCACCTCTTTACATTGAGATTCATCCGTTGACTCTATCATAGATTGTGATACACGACTTTAAAGGTGACATGCAAGTAACCAGCTGCTTTGTTTTCGTAATGAATAGATGCAGGCCTTTACCTATCTTACCTGGAATGTGAACATAATTAGTTTCGACCGTCGCTGCAACGATTTATTTACGATTCAAGTGCAACGTGATATTTTTGCAGGAAGTGTTATTTGACCGTTTTTCTATTTCCGAATTTTCTACTTTCCTTAATGTTGCTGCTGAACTATCTACTGGCACTGTGTTATTTTACAGGGAGGGAATACCACAAACTGATTTCGAAGTTCTTGACAATGGCCGACGAATAGGCTGTTATCTTACTTTAGTTCTTCTTTATGTCCCTTCACAGATCGAAATCGTTTTCATAGGGAGGATACAGTCTTTTATATTTCGTAAAACTCTGCAGAAACTTGTGTTAGTCGCAGATTTTAACTGTGTTTTGCATCCTGTGGATTAGACTCGTACTTTTAATTTCAGTAAATAACTGGACGATTTGGTGCGTTCTTCGCAAATACGCGATGCAGGGATCTGTCAGTATCCCACTGACGTCAGGTATACGCATTTTACAGCTGCTTCCAGCATCAGACTCGATTGCTTTTATCTTTCTGATTCTTTATGTGGACATGTGTTAGCCACAGAGGTGATATCCACTTGCTTCACTGATGACTGTGACGTACCTGTAACCTTAAATCATGTGCCGCAACCAGTGAAACTGTATCGCCTGCCTTGGATGTTGAACACATCCCTCTTAAAGGCATCCTTCCCTCGAGATTATCGTTCGAGAGGTTTGGGCCCGTAGCTTGCGTTCAGAGGACCATTAGCCCTCTCTTATGGAATGGGAGTCAGGGCATGTCAGACCTCTCCTCCGTAAAGCGTTAATGCGTTACTGCGCTGAGAGTGCGAAGGACCTCCGTCAGACCCAGGAACTTTATTATTGCGTCTAGCGTCAATTTTATGACGGTGTCAGGCAAGCTCCGTTACGGATTATGGATGTCCGCCATGTTAAGGCGAAGCTTCTTCAGTTAAAGAGGCAACAACTGGAAGGGCTCACGGTGCGATCAAAATCCCACTCATTCCTACAAGATGGACTGACCTCCTTACATCACCTTATTCAGTTGGAAACGAGCATGTATCACGTCCCTTACTCACTCTGATGGTCACATACTGACATGTGACATTTCCACAGCGATCTATAATTACTCAACCGACCTTTGCGATGACCCTGCTACTCATACGATAGTCCCTGATGGGTTTACTCCTCTCTTCGATTGCGTGGTTACTCCCACATTAAACGATGACTTTGTAAGTTACTTTACTTGTGATGATATATATCGGTTTATTTTTGATCGCTAAAATCGCAGGGACTCGACGGTATGCCCAAGGAATTTTATGTACGTACTTGTCCCCTTATAGGCCACACCGTTACACCACCGATAAATGAGATGACCCCAGGGGGCGGAGGTTGCTCTCTGACCCCTTCAACAATGGTAGCATCGTTCTATTTCCGAAGACAACCGGACATCCACCAGACACTGACCAATTCCGCCCGATCATTTCGATTGCAAAACAGTCACCCCGGCGGTTAATATCCGTTTTTCGATATTGCTAGAGAAACGTCTTGCTGTTCACCAAACCTGTGTGCCTGGGCGCACGATTATGACTGCTGTAGTCGTAGCCGTCCCGGTGACTCCAGCGACTTCTGCCTCTGGAGTCTTACTTTTTATTGATTTTTGTGAGGCACTGCACCGGATCAGTCACTGATGCGAGCGCTCAGTACGATCGGTTTCAATCATACTGTGTGTCAGATATTATCCACTCTTTTTACTGCTATTCAAGCCTCTGTCGTGTTGAGTGGACAACTTACTCCCCAGCTCACCATCCGAAGAGGCTCCACGCAGGGGAGCCGCCTCTCCATGTCGCTTTTTGTCTTGTCCTTCGAACCTCAGCTTCGTCGCATTGCTGATCAGTTACATGGCTGAAAGATGCTAGGAGAAACCTGCTCGGAACGATCGAACAGGGATAATTTTATGGTATTGCCACGCCGACATACCCTTGCTCAAGGACATATTGGATTCCTTTTGTTCTCTCTCTGGGACCCGCATTAACGAACGGAAAAGTACCCTGTTACCACTGTGGGATTTTCATCAAGTTCTCATTCCATGGAGAACGCTAGTTGCTCGCCACAAATCGTCTGGGGTTACCGTGGATCACTGCCCGATGAAAACGGTTGCGCTCAATTGGCGGGAGGTGACGAATCGAATTCAAGGGGAAATTCTTGAAAATGAACACCGTCGCATTAGCCTTCTTCACAAAATGCATATCTTACCTACCAACATTTTCAGCGGAGTGTTCTATGTTGCACAAATATTTCTGCTCCTTGCGTAATGGTGCGCAAATTGAGCCAACTATCCTGTCGTTTCCTTCGGAAAAGTTAAATCTTTCGACTTCGGCACGAAAAGGTAGACAGGCACCATCCCCTTGGAGGTTGGGGCTTTCCAATACCAAATTGAGGGCTTCAGTATTGTTTATGCGGGATAACGTTTAACATGTACTTGGGGTACTCATTCCATTACATCTCGCTCATTTACGTGTCTTCGACCGGCCAATCTGACTCTCTCTGCCGATGTTGGCCGCATCAACTCTAAACTGCGGCACAAACGTGAATTTTACGTTATAATAAGTTTTCTGGGAGCCGACAGTTTAACAGTGACACACTTTGCTGCTAACTCTTCCTTTCATCTTCGGGGAGAGTACAAGGCACCAGGATCGATTTTCAATCAGAGTATGGGTAGGCGTTTTTGGCGATAAAGTACGAGTGCCATTCGTGCTGCCACAGAGATTAACTCGTGAGGCTCGTTATCACTGCTTTCTGAGGAACTGCCTATCTTGCTGGAGCATTTGCTATGTCAGTACAGACTACAGATGTGGCTCATACATGATGGCGCACCAGCACATTCTCTGTGCATTGAACGTCGGCAATTGACGAGGACATTTGAAAACCTGTGGATAGGCCCGGGGAGGTCCCATACCTTGGGCTGCTTGTTCGCCAGACCTAAATTCACTAGACTTTCGGTTATGAGGAAACAGGAAACAATTGGTCTATGCCACTTCACTAAACGATGGGAAGACGCTACACAATCGTGCTTTCCGCTCAGCTCAGGATATTCAGAACCAACCAGGGCGATTTCTAAAAGTGTGAGAGACCTTATACTGAAAGGCAGAGGCATGCAATGAGATGAATGGACATCATGTTGTGCTCCTTCTCTGAACAAGTGATCATATGTCAGAACGTACGTCTTGGAGGCCCCACGGCTATAAGACTTTTTTGTTGTTTTGATGCGTACATTCATCTCCTAAAATATTGGAAAGCTCTTTTTTACACCCTGTATGTTGTGGACGTTCATTGGAAGTGGCAGATGCGTCCGCATTATCATACTATATTTGCAAATATGTTGCACCTTGTCTTTAGTCATCAAAGTATTTGATAGCTTTGCTTTTTTTTTTCTTTTTCTGATTATTCTTCTAGAGTCTTTTCTTATTGTGTTCTTTCTAGAGAAAAAATTAGTTCTCTTTTGAGTCCCAGAACTGTGGGATTTATGTCTGTCTAGCTTTATTTCCATAAAAATTAAAAACAATAAAGAAAAAATATAAATTATAAAAAAATTAAAAGATAAAAATGAAATAGAAAAGCCAACCTAGTAACATGTCCATGTCGGCGACCAGCACAGGGAAAAAAAGCTGTGAGGTGTAAAGTGGGGGCTAAATGGGTCCCCGATCCAGTCTCGTTCAAGGGTACAATTTTAGCCGTTTTATGACACAGAGCTAGCATCTCTGGTAAGTAATGAAAACGTCCTCGGTCCCGAGTTCGAATACTGCCACAGCCTAAATTTTAAATAATAATCAACAGCAGTGGCTGCCGAAAACTTCCGAGTTAAGAAGCCACCTTCATTCAGCAGACGGCCTTGTCAAAGTGGTCGGAGGAGCGGCATTGTCTTGTCCTTGGGTTCGGAAACTGCCCCTAAAGGCGGAAGAATCAGCAAAGATCAACGGAACGAGGATGCAGAAGGCAAAAGAAAGCACTGCATACACATAATGTGTATCCACAGGACTTGTGGCCTGTAACTGAAAAACTGTCATGATGACCTCTCCATTGGTAAAAGAATTTCGGACTAGTCACCCATTCGCATCTTCGGGACGTAGTTGCCAAGTGGGAGGTGATCATCAGAAAAAGATTGACTAATCAAAGAAACGATAAGTTTCTACGGGTCGAGGCGTGGAATGTCAGAAGTTTGAACATGGCAGGGGAGCTAGAAAATACGAAAATAGAAATGCAAAGTCTCAGTCTAGATGTACTGGGGTCAATGAAGTGAAATGAAAAGAATACAAGGATTTCTGGACAGCTGAGTGTAGGGTAATATCAACAGCAGCAGAAAATGGTATAACGGGAATAAAATACGAAGGTACGGCGAAGATGGATTTTCTGTGAACAGTTCTGTGATGTAGTTGTTCTCATAAGAATCGACAGCAAAACAACACCGACAACGATAGTTCAGATGTACATGCTGACATCGCAAGCCGCAGATGAAGAAGTAGAAATGTATATAAAGATACTGAACGGGTGATTCAGTGTGTAACTGGAGGTGAAAATCTAATAGTCATGGGGGATAGGAATACGGGTGTGCGGGAGAGAGTAGAAGAAAGGGCTACAAGAGAATATGGGCTTGGTATTAGGAGTGCGAGACGAGCTAACTTAGTTCTGCAATAAATTTCAGCTAGTGATAGGGAATACTCTGTTGAAGAGTCATAAGGGGAGAAGGTGTTCTTAGAAAAGACGGGAGATATGGGAAAATTTCAGTTAGATTATATAACAGTCAGGCAGAGATTCCGAAATGAGGTATTGGATTGTAAGGTGCACCCAGCAGCAGATATAGGCTCAGATCACAATTTAGTAGTGATAGACTCAGATCACAATTCAGTAGTGATGAAAAGTAGGGTGGATTTGAATCCTAGTCAGTTAGAATGGATGGGCAAACAAGTGGCATACAGAAGTACTAAGAAATGAAGAGATGCGCTTGAAGTTCTCTGACTTTGTGGATACTGCGATAAAGAATAGCTCAATAGGCAGTTCATTGAAGACTAATGGACATGTCTAAAAAGGGCAACCACAGATGTTGGAAAGAAAAACATATCTATAAAGAAGGCAACTGCGTGGGAACCATGGGTAACAGAAGAAATACTTTAGTCGATCTATGGAAGAAGGAAGTACAAGAATTTTCAGGGAAATCCAAGAATACAGAATTATAAGTCACTTCAAATAAATGCGAAGCGCAGGGAAGCTAAGGCGAATTTTTCTGGCTGCCGTGACCCATCAGGAATGTTAGCTGTATGGAAGGTGGTTTTTAAATTCTGTGTCGAGAATACAATACAAAAATAAAATGTTTTCCTGTTCACGCATAATACCAGGAATTCCCAGACAGCTTAGTTTGAAGAATACGTAACAGGTAAGTATTATCTTTTACTTGTCGCAATTCGACAGATTTTATATCTAATTACTATTGAAAGGTCACTAAAATAGTTTCGTCAGATACTCAGTTTTCTCTGGGAGGTGAACAGCCGTTGTAAAAATGAAAGTATTATCCTTTACTTGTCGCATTTCGAAAGATTGTATATCTAATTAGTATTGGAAGGTCACTAAAATAGTTTCGTCAGATACTCAGTTTTCTCTGGTAGGTGAACAGACGTTGTAAAACTTTCCTTGTTCAATCTGAGGACTCACTAACTACTTAATGATTTCATCATCAATGGTGCCACCAATCTTCCTTCTTTCCATTCTTTCGCAGTACTTTCGGCATAGGTACTAGAAATGATAACACAATGAATGTTGCAAATTCTTTTTCAATTTGGTGTAGTGACAGCTTTTAATAGCTTTAGCTGCTATAATAAAAGTCAGCACGTAATACGTTGCAGTGCTACCAGACATCATCGTTCCGTTACCGCTGTACAGCATGCTCTGGCTTAAAGGAGAGATTGATTGATAGTCAACTTTTTCGAAATGCGATTGTCTGCCCATGATACTGCTGTCATAGGCACTGATACGTTATCACTTGTCCAGTAAGCGACGGGTTATACACAATGCTGGTGACTGCTTTGAAGGTCAACTTTGAAAAACGTCTCTATTTTGTGCGAGCTGTGAATAAATAGTTGCCACTATTAAAGTCCCAACCCTCGTACATTACTTAACTAAAAATATGAATTTGTGAAACAGTGGCGAAGACTGGTGGCAGGCAACATGATGGCTAACTGTACTCACGCCTCTGAATGTACCAATGCTCTATAAAATCTCTCCTTGGCGCCGGATTTTCAACATATTAGAGCCATTCCATTAAGCCCTGTATACCAAATAACAGCCTGATCCACATCCGAGGCAAATCCTTTGTAATGCGGCTTCCAATTGCTTCTCTTAGCACCGTCGGTGTACCATGCTAAGGGTAGCCACATACTGCATGTCGTTCACACTAAGGAGCCGCTCAGTTCGACCACCAAATCCTCCTTTTACATCGCGCGATGCCACTTCCGTTGCGGAGGGACTTCCCTGCAACATTTATATGTTACAAATACAATTGCCCTAAGCATGAGCCAGATGTTAACAAACATTTTGTTTTTATGAACATATATTGTAATAATTTATCATTTGAACGTATTCTTTTGCTTTTTTCATATGTACGTTACAAAATTCTAATTTTCTTGCCATAGCTCAAGTAGTCTAAACAACACAGAGTACATACATCATAAACTGCAGATACACAGTTACATAACATAAACCTACTTCTAAGCTATATGTGTTACAAGTTGACACTCAAAGTTGGTGAAAATCCTATATTACCTGAAATTCTGTAGTTTCCATAGCTTTAGTTAGCTTGTTGAAGAGCCATGGAAGTTCTCATAGCCGGCCGCGGTGGTCTCGCGGTTCTAGGCGCGCAGTCCGGAACCGTGCGACTGCTACGGTCGCAGGTTCGAATCCTGCCTCGGGCATGGATGTGTGTGATATCCTTAGGTTAGTTAGGTTTAAGTAGTTCTAAGTTCTAGGGGACTAATGACCACAGCAGCTGAGTCCCATAGTGCTCAGAGCCATTTGAGCCTTTTTTTTTTAAGTTCTCATAAAATGCAGTCCTAGTAGCCATCCCAAACTTCCGATTCTGTAGCACTCCACATCTGAGCTGCTGCCATTCTGTCAGACTGATGTATGAGTTGACGACAAAACTTGATGTAATTTTTTTCACCTTCACAGATGTTCCGCAGAGCCCTCGCCTTTTTCTGTCTCCCTTGTGGGCGGGAGACAAATACCGAAGATCTTCGTGTCATAGCCGTCAGGGATGAGGACGCAGACCCTGTAGAGTTCAGCCCACAGGTGAGCAACACCGAGGACTATGAAGAACGTGACCTTCAGACAAAGGGCAGCCAGGCTAGAACGAATTTTGATTGGGTTACCGTCTTAGGACTACGTCGGCTCGGATGAACATTGGGGGACCCTCGTCAGATGTCTGGCCTGTGGACGGGTTCCAACCGTACATTTTTTTCCCCTCATACAATGATTTCCCATATCTGGCATCAATAGTGTTCCCTAGCCTCTATTTTCCTATTACTACATACTACAACAGTTCAATCAGATTTCCATCTGGTGTCATCAACTGCTGATGCACTACGCTATTAACGCGGGAATTATGACCTTGCTGTTTAGGCATCTTATCGCCAACTAACCATCCATCTTTTGTTTCACACCGACTGTTTATTGTCAATGACAGATTCCTGTCAATTACGATGCAGTTGAGGTAGAAATTATATCCGTTATTCCTGTAACATTGTCGGAAGATGTTGGCAGGTAAATGAACAAATCGCCCAGGCATGCATATGACTACCTGGGTCATCCCAACAATGCCTTGCCCGAGTAGGGACTTACACTGCATTAGACTGGCTGGCCCAAATTACAATATTTGTAATCGTTTTGTTTTGTCGACGGAATACACACGAAACATGTTTAGAAGACACTGAATCTAGAGATAAAGACAAACAGCCTCGTTTTCATGATAATGGGGGTTCTCGTTGCCTCACTGTTTGTGTTATGCATGGTGACACACACATCCTGTCACTTGACCTCCCACTCTCTCACGCCATTGACCTGCCTGTTCGACCTACATTGAAAATCATCAAATGTATGATATGAGTTTCTGTTTCCTCGATACGTAACTACATATAAATGGAGATGACTGAATCTAACCAGGGAGTGTCATCAACATCGAGACCACAACTAATATTATCAGGTCAGTGCTACCGGTATTTACACCTTCGTGTTGGCTAGGTTTGCTTTGAGCTACTTCACTGACTCATCGCCATATTAATCCGTCAACATGGCGTATTAACGTGATATATGACTGACACCGTAGCTTGCTTGAAACAATAATTTTAATCACAGCTTAGTTCAAGGCACAAGGTAACTTAATTCCTGTACCTTACATCACAGTAGTCAAGAAAGTGACCTAATGTAGTTCACATAATACCTAGGACATTTGTGGAACAGATTGTGGGAATCAAGTGACTATCTACTTGCATAAAGCTAAACTCAGATAGCTTCAATTACAAAATGTGAATGTCTTAGATTGTGGTTAAATATTGGTAAATAAATAAAAGGAAGGCAATAAATAAAAAGGTGACTATGAAAAGAAAACTCCCACAGGAATACAACGTGGTGCGACTGCAGTTCCGTCTGGGCCCAGATCAAGAGGAAGGCGTTCCTCCGAGGACACACGAGCCGCAGAAGGCGCTGACGTCAGCTGATGCTGCGAACATCGGTCTCGAGGAGCGTCCCTGCCTACGGGACAAGGAGGAGGAGCTGGAGCGCATCAGTGGAAAGGTAAGACAACATTACGGTTTCCAGGGAGGGCGGGCAGGGTGAAACTGCTTGAAGAGTTGGGGCAATCAAACTCCAATTCTAAGATTATGCACGTTTTGGAGTCGGCCATTCTTCTATGTCATATTTATTGGGAGTTCCTTCGCTAGGGACACGACCATCTTATCGGAAAAGAGAACTGGTAGCTTCTGTTCACATAAAAAATTCAAAAAGAGACTCATAAAATTACAGTTCAGTGTCCATATTTGTGAAAGTGAATAGTCTTGGTAGGGAAGGGAAGCAGAGACCACAACTATAATCATTGTGAACCTAAAAATATTAATTTAATGCGAAGTAAAATCTAAAACAGAATCGAGTGTACATACTCTAATCTGAATGTGCTGCTGGGTAATGCCTCTGTGTAGCTCCACCATGTGAACTGTAACTTTCTGGGAGCCTGCTACGTATGCTGTCCAGATGATGGTCGTGATACAGCAGCTCCAGCCTGCGCAAGTCTTCGTCAATGGTTATCCAGAGGAGGTCGTGCAGTGTGTGAGGACAATAGACAGTAGAACAGTAGCTCCAACGAGTCGGTACAGTTTTCTGGTTCTGCTTCTTCTTCTTTATTTATTTATTTATTTATTTATTTATTTATTTTTTTTTTTTTTTTTTTTTTTTTTTTTTTTTTTTTTTTTTTTTTTTTTTTTTGTCGGTCTTCTGATCGGTGTCTCCCCTGCGCCGACTCTTCATCTGAGAGTAGCACTTGCACCCTACGTCCTCCATTATTTGCTGCGTGTATTTCAATCTCTGTCTTCCCCTATAGGCTTTTACCCTCTACAGCTCGCTCTGGTTTCGTGGAGGTTGCTCCCCGATGGTTTAGCACACATCCTATCACCCTGTCCCTCCTCATTGGCAGTGTTTTCATTATAAGCCTCGACAGTGGTGAGCAACGTCTCATTTTCGTGCGTAATACCTATCCAAAATATGACTCACTCAATACGTTTCTTCTGTTGCAAACAGTGCTGAGAAGGGTATTTGAGAAAATGGTCAATAGGACACAGAGTAACCTACACTACCTGTGACTCTGAAACGTACGGTACATATTCTTCGTGTAATTTCATGCAGTTGTAGTCCGTGTTACGAGAAAGTGAATCCGCTTACAGGGAGTATGGTTCTCTCAGAAAAGCGCTGTCAAAGCGTTCTGTGACGCCTGTTAAGATGTTCGTGCAGGCCGTTTGTTCAAGCGTCTCTGAATGTTAACTATGTCATTGCTGCAGATCTACAACCTCATGGAATTTATGGTTCATGGCAGGGAGTGAGTCAATCAGAGAGTGATCCCCTTAACGAATAACGATGGAAATGTTGCGATTTGGAATACATTTCTTATCAGTTGTGCAGAAATGTGTGTACTTTTCCTAGACGATTTGTTTTCAGAATCCTTAGAGCAGAGATGGAAAAACGGGTCAACAAGTACATACTCACAGCAGTGAACTGTATGTGGAACACTGTTTAGATTGCGTACAGATATACCTCGCAGTGGTTTAGAGCCTTGCAATGTAATGTATTATTTATTAGAAACTTCATCTTAAACCTTAGATTTTTTACTTTTATTTACAATTCCAGCCCTTAAAATTTCAATTTTAAGCGACTTTTGATGTAACTCTTTATAATTCCAGGGAGGTTCCGTTCATAGTATCCCACGAAATGTGAAGAATTAAAATTGAAATAGATAACAATTAGAAATCCATAAGCTTCATGAGCTTGGAGGTGGTCAAATGGTTCAAATGGCTCTGAGCAGTATGGGAATTAGTATATGAGGTCATCAATCCCCTAGACTTAGAACTACTTAAACCTAACTAACCTAAGGACATCACACACATCCATGCTCGAGCAGGATTCGAACTTGCGACCGTAGCAGCAGCGCGGTTTCCGACTGAAGCGCGTAGAGGTGACGAAGGGCTGAGCGAAACTACATTCCTCTTTCTCTTGTAGAATCACCACGTATTCAAGCTACAACAGTCGTTTGAAACCGCCCTCGCGTTTTTAGCGTCAGACACATCTTGCAAAGGGTTGAAACGGGGAACCACTAATTTCCGTCGTCATAGACTACTGAAACAAGTTCAACAGCGCTCCACAGTTTCGACCCATAGACACGATATCCTGAATATGCATAGGAATAACCAGCTCATGTCGGCTAACGGTGCTGTTATGCAGTGTGAAATAACCTCTTTAGAAACTTACACGAAAATACAGAAGTATTTCACCACTGTTTCATCTACATCTACATCTACATCCATACTCCGCAAGCCACCTGACGGTGTGTGGCGGAGGGTACCCTGAGTACTTCTATCGGTTCTCCCTTCTATTCCAGTCTCGTATTGTTCGTGGAAAGGATTGTCGGTATCCTTCTGTGTGGGATCTAATCTCTGATTTTATCCTCATGGTCTCTTCGCGAGATATACGTAGGAGGGAGCAATATACTGCTTCACTCTTCGATGAAGGTATGTTCTCGAAACTTTAACAAAAGCCCGTACCGAGCTACTGAGCGTCTCTCCTGCAGAGTCTTCCACTGGAGTTTATCTATCATCTCCGTAAAGCTTTCGCGATTACTAAATGATCCTGTAACGAAGCGCGCTGCTCTCCGTTGGATCTTCTCTATCTCTTCTATCAACCCTATCTGGTACGGATCCCACACTGCTAAGCAGTATTCAAACAGTGGGCGAACAAGCGTACTGTAACCTACTTCCTTTGTTTTCGGATTGCATTTCCTTAGGATTCTTCCGATGAATCTCAGTCTGGCATCTGCTTTACCGACGATCAACTTTATATGATCATTCCATTTTAAATCACTCCTAATGCGTACTCCCAGATAATTTATGGAATTAACTGCTTCCAGTTGCTGACCTGCTATTTTGTAGCTAAATGATAAGGAATCTATCTTTCTATGTATTCGCAGCACATTACACTTGTCTACATTGAGATTCAATTGCCATTCCCTGCACCATGCGTCAATTCGCTGCAGATCCTCCTGCATTTCAGTACAATTTTCCATTGTTACAACCTCTCGATACACCACAGCATCATCTGCAAAAAGCTTCAGTGAACTTCCGATGTCATCCACAAGGTCATTTATGTATGTTGTGAATAGCAACGGTCCTATGACACTCCCCTGCGGCACACCTGAAATCGCTCTTACTTCCGAAGACTTCTCTCCATTGAGAATGACATAAGCGTTCTGTTATCTAGGAACTCTTCAATCCAATCACACAATTGGTCTGATAGTCCATATGCTCTTACTTTGTCCATTAAACGACTGTGGGGAACTGTATCGAACGCCTTGCGGAAGTCAAGAAACACGGCATCTACCTGTGAACCCGTGTCTATGGCCCTCTGAGTCTCGTGGACGAATAGCGCGAGCTGGGTTTCACACGACCGCCTTTTTCGAAACCCATCCTGATTCCTACAGAGTAGATTTCTAGTCTCCAGAAAAGTCATTATACTCGAACATAATACGTGTTCCAAAATTCTACAACTGATCGACGTTAGAGATATAGGTCTATAGTTCTGCACATCTGTTCGACGTCCCTTCTTGAAAACGGGGATCAGCTGTGCCCTTTTCCAATCCTTTGGAACGCTACGCTCTTCTAGAGACCTACGGTACACCGCTGCAAGAAGGGGGGCAAGTTCCTTCGCGTACTCTGTGTAAAATCGAACTGGTATCCCATCAGGTCCAGCGGCCTTTCCTCTTTTGAGCGATTTTAATTGTTTCTCTATCCCTCTGTCGTCTATTTCGATATCTACCATTTTGTCATCTGTGCGACAATCTAGAGAAGGAACTGCAGTGCAGTCTTTCTCTGTAAAACAGCTTTGGAAAAAGACATGTAGTATTTCGGCCTTTATTCTGTCTTTCATAAAAGTGAACAAAATGTCAGCCCTCTTTGAGTGAAGTTAAATGCGTGATAATGCACACAACCTACCCGAAGTATAGGGCAGCTGGGAACATATGGAGACCGGAATACAACATTTTCGATTTCTGTTCCAAATTCGATATTTACGTGCTTAGAAAAAATAGCCTATGCTCATCTGAAGAGTGACTTCAGCAGTTTACTGATGCGCAGTCAGTACTGATCCAACATTCCCTCTTTCTAGATCATTTTCTACGTTGAACCACAATAAAGTTTCATGTTGAGGAAGAGTGAACCTGCAAGCATTTCATTGTGAGTGTTTCTTTTGTGGCGCAGGTGGACGCCGCGGTGCCCTCCTGTCCAGACGCTGGAGCCTCCAGCGGGGAGGAGGCGCCGCCCGCAGCTCGCCGCAGACGCGGCTGCCGCCGTTGCTGGGCGGAGAGGCTGGCCGGCAGAGCGGCGGTGCGCCCCCGAGATCGCCAGGGCTATCGCCCAGGGAGGAGGTGAAGCTTTTCTGTGAGGAAGAGAAAATAAAATCCGGCCGAAGCAACCAAAATTTGGGAACAGTAAATGAAAACACCAGTGAAAATGACAGGGCTATGGTTCCAGAACAACAATGGGGAACAGAGCTGCTAAAGCTTTCTAAGGGATAATGTGAAATAATAATATTCAGCAGGACACTAAGAGAAGAAAATTTCACATTGTGGTGGAGAACACAGTTCAACATGGGCCTGAGATATGGCCTCAAAAAGAAAACATAAAAAATAATATACTTCGTCTACCACATCAATGACTCAAAACAATTATTAAAATTGAATCATAAAAATAAACAAAAAACAAAAAAAGATAATATGCTTAATATAGAAAATCAACGACACGAAACAATTATTAAAAATGAAATCAAAAGAATAAACACATTACAACGATAAGAAGGCAAATAAACCGAACATTTAACAGTAATCATTAAAGAACAAATTCTAAGGGGCAGAGGCAGAACTACATTAGAGCACGTCTGCAGGTGACGAGGCAAGGTAGAATACGAAATGAAGAGGTACGGAGGTGTGCGAAGATAACGTGGTCCATAACAAAAGCTATGTAGAACAGAGTTCTTCCATGGTATCGGCAGATGCAGAAAATGCACAGCCTGAGGTGGTCAAGCATCATTTTAAAATGGGAGCCGCCCGAAAGAAGACGTGGAGGAAGGCCAGCGCTGAGTTGGATAAAATACATACAGGAAGCAATGGGAAACAGAAATTTAGCACCGGAAGTCTGTAATGGAAGCAACCTGTGGAGGCCGAAAACGACCAACTACGACTGTGAAGCGCCGAGCAAGAAGAGATGAACGTTTTCAGTGCTCAACTTGGACTTACAGTTTAAATTTGCAGCTGGAAAAAGAGACACCTGATGCAGCTAATTGTGGTTTTCTGAATTATTTCTCACCAGCATTTCTAATAAGATTATTGTGTAAATGTCATGACATTGCTCACAACCAGAAACGGAACAATATGAAGCCAAAGACCACTCTAACAGAATCATGTTGGGTACGCACTAGTTCTGCCTGGATTAGTGCGTAGCTGAGATTTCTCATAACCAGCAAACAGTCCGATGACGGTAATTGGTGCAGTAGACCGTCCGGTGTAACTGAAAAGAAATCACCTCATTTTTGCTCTTATTCCAATTTCGAGGGAGCCATGTAAATCGTCGTAACTGAAGTCAATAAACTGTATGTTAATAAACCAACTGCTTAATAATCAATAAAATTTTCCACAAATATAAAAGTTTGTTCTCGGTTTTTGTGAAAACGTTTATAGAATTTATTGTTGGTTTTTGTAAAGATATTTATAGAGTTTCATACTATTGCCCATTTATGGAAGTGTGCTGCTATTGAATATTTTACGAGATGTCTGGCTATGAATCTAGATGTACCCTTGTCCGATCATTATAGTTTATTGATCGGCATCACATGGCGATTGGTTTCATGCTATGTTCATGATCATTTGCTTGTTTTGTATTTTATTGTGATCCCTCACAAGGTTCAAAAAATGGTTCAAATGGCTCTGAGCACTATGGGACTTACCATCTGAGGTCATCAGTCCCCTAGAACTTAGAACTACTTAAACCTAGCTAACTTAAGGACATCACACACATCCATGCCCGAGGCAGGATTCGAACCTGCGACCGTAGCGGTCGCGCGGCTCCAGACTGAAGCGCCTAGAACCGCTCGGCCACACTTGTCGGTATATCTCACAAGGGTCAATGAACTACCTTGACAATCTAACATATGCAAATGATCATGAACATAGCATGAAAACAATCGCCATGTGATGCTGATCAACAAACTATAATGGTCGGACAAGGGTACATGTAGAGTTGGGGGTCAAGGATGCAACAGATGGCAACATTAGATAACGGACTTAGCGTTTCTCCATCGACCGTCTGGCTAAGCGTGGTGCTACAGAGACTACAGCACGCTTCCGAGATAGCCAGACATTCAATAATTTATTTCCTAAATTTTGAAAAACTAAGACCAGCGTCTCCTAATAGAATTCCATGAATAACGCAATAACTGGATAAGAATTTATTTGCAGATAGAACCTATTAGATAGTTGATGATGCCAGACTGCAACGAAAGGGAATATAGAAATTAGTGAACCACTACCAATTCACTATTTGGAAAGTGTGTGTGGTCAAAACATTTGGTGACTTTGAAATGTTCCACAGTCCACATGGAAATATGGAAAGAAGGTATCACAACAAAATTGTGGCATGCGCCAAGATATCTTAATGTTGTGTCAAAACAAACGTGAAAAATCACTGTCAGCAAATGAAAATAGTTGAATTTTTAGAAGTATGACACGGTTAGAGTACAGTGTATTTTACACATCACTGATTACAAGATAATGACGTCATTACGATATTCATATAAAATCAGTCTATGAAGGGTCACTACCTCTGTAATGTATGTGAACAAACTAATCGATGTCTACGTTATTCAGACAGATAATGTGCCAAGAACATACACTCCTGGAAATTGAAATAAGAACACCGTGAATTCATTGTCCCAGGAAGGGGAAACTTTATTGACACATTCCTGGGGTCAGATACATCACATGATCACACTGACAGAACCACAGGCACATAGACACAGGCAACAGAGCATGCACAATGTCGGCACTAGTACAGTGTATATCCACCTTTCGCAGCAATGCAGGCTGCTATTCTCCCATGGAGACGATCGTAGAGATGCTGGATGTAGTCCTGTGGAACGGCTTGCCATGCCAATTCCACCTGGCGCCTCAGTTGGACCAGCGTTCGTGCTGGACGTGCAGACCGCGTGAGACGACGCTTCATCCAGTCCCAAACATGCTCAATGGGGGACAGATCCGGAGATCTTGCTGGCCAGGGTAGTTGACTTACACCTTCTAGAGCACGTTGGGTGGCACGGGATACATGCGGACGTGCATTGTCCTGTTGGAACAGCAAGTTCCCTTGCCGGTCTAGGAATGGTAGAACGATGGGTTCGATGACGGTTTGGATGTACCGTGCACTATTCAGTGTCCCCTCGACGATCACCAGTGGTGTACGGCCAGTGTAGGAGATCGCTCCCCACACCATGATGCCGGGTGTTGGCCCTGTGTGCCTCGGTCGTATGCAGTCCTGATTGTGGCGCTCACCTGCACGGCGCCAAACACGCATACGACCATCATTGGCACCAAGGCAGAAGCGACTCTCATCGCTGAAGACGACACGTCTCCATTCGTCCCTCCATTCACGCCTGTCGCGACACCACTGGAGGCGGGCTGCACGATGTTGGGGCGTGAGCGGAAGACGGCCTAACGGTGTGCGGGACCGTAGCCCAGCTTCATGGAGACGGTTGCGAATGGTCCTCGCCGATACCCCAGGAGCAACAGTGTCCCTAATTTGCTGGGAAGTGGCGGTGCGGTCCCCTACGGCACTGCGTAGGATCCTACGGTCTTGGCGTGCATCCGTGCGTCGCTGCGGTCCGGTCCCAGGTCGACGGGCACGTGCACCTTCCGCCGACCACTGGCGACAACATCGATGTACTGTGGAGACCTCACGCCCCACGTGTTGAGCAATTCGGCGGTACGTCCACCCGGCCTCCCGCAAGCCCACTATACGCCCTCGCTCAAAGTCCGTCAACTGCACATACGGTTCACGTCCACGCTGTCGCGGCATGCTACCAGTGTTAAAGACTGCGAGGGAGCTCCGTATGCCACGGCAAACTGGCTGACACTGACGGCGGCGGTGCACAAATGCTGCGCAGCTAGCGCCATTCGACGGCCAACACCGCGGTTCCTGATGTGTCCGCTGTGCCGTGCGTGTGATCATTGCTTGTACAGCCCTCTCGCAGTGTCCGGAGCAAGTATGGTGGGTCTGACACACCGGTGTCAATGTGTTCTTTTTTCCATTTCCAGGAGTGTAGAATACGATGCTAAAATCACCAGCAAACAGTTTAGGTTACATACCGGACTGATTACGAACCACAGCGCTAAAAAGAATATTCTGAATTGCAAGAAAAGAGACAAAAAATACACGTCACATAAAACTAAAAAGCACGATCTACACGTAGTCTTGTAGAGCGCCTGAAGTTTACATGGCACAAAGAAATGGAAATAGTGTGATTTCTGATCGGTGGTTCATTCCTTTGTAAGAGTTTCCTATATCCAGTTATACATAAACAGCAATATTTCTGATGTTGTAGCTGGTATAGCTCATTGCTAGATTAGTGGCATTTGATAAGGGCTACAGTGGCACTGAAATGCAAGGGAGCCTACATTGCGAGTGGGGACTGCTCATAAAACCATGTTTTACATGCCTCTAGGTTGCTGCTCGTGTTAACGCGACCACTTCCGTGACTGGGACGTATGCCAGCCTCGGATCGAAGCCGCCTGGTGGATTAACGACGAGAAGTCGGTGTGCTGGTCAGCCAGAATGTGTTTTTAGGCGGTTTCCTACATCCCACTAGATGAATAACAGGCTGGTTCACATGTTCTACCTCAAATACAAGTCACGCAAAAATTTAGAACACTTTTTCACACTTTCACACAAAATCTACTCTGTGCACAGACAGACTGGGCACGATAGTTCTGTTCTATCGGGTGAATTGCAGGCTGATGACCTCAGCTGTTTGGTCTCCTTAAACTCTTACCCATCATCAACATACATTACGTTATTAAGGGATTGGTGATGATGTCTGCAGTCTGACACTTTTGAAGCAGTTCTGCACGCTAGTCTACTCCGTGCGAACGTTGTCATCTCTACATAACTGCCCCAACCCATATCCACTAGACCAGAGGGTCAGCTGAGGAGCAGGATACTATTGCTAACGAAAATGAAGAAATCGACGTACGTGAAATTGGCATCCTGTACCCCAGTTCAACTACATGAAGGCTGAAAAAACGACACACACAAAATTTGTATCCCATACTTCAGTTGACCTCTATATTCAGTTGACCTATACAGGGTGTTACAAAAAGGCACGGCTAAACTTTCAGGAAACATTCCTCACACACAAATAAAGAAAAGATGTTATGTGGACACGTGTCCGGAAACGGTTAATTTCCATGTTAGATCTCATTTTAGTTTCGTCAGTATGTACTGCACTTCCTCGAGTCACCGTCATGATTTCATACGGGATACTCTACCTGTGCTGCTAGAACATGTGCCTTTACAAGTACGACACAACATGTGGTTCATGCACGATGGAGCTCCTGCACATTTCAGTCGAAGTGTTCGTACGCTTCTCAACAACAGATTCGGTGACCGATGGATTGGTAGAGCCGGACCAATTCCATGGCCTCCACGCTCTCCTGACCTCAACCCTCTTGACTTTCATTTATGGGTTCATTTGAAAGCCCTTGTCTACGCAACCTAGGTACCAAATGTAGAGACTCTTTGTGCTCGTTTTGTGGACGGCTGTGATACAATACGCCATTCTCCAGGGCTGCATCAGCGCATCAGGGATTCCATGCGACGGAGGGTGGATGCATGTATCCTCGCTAACAGAGGAGATTTTGAACATTTCCTGTAACAAAGTGTTTGAAGTCACGCTGGTACGTTCTGTTGCTGTGTGTTTCCATTCCACGATTAATGTGATTTGAAAAGAAGTAATAAAATGAGCTCTAACATGGAAAGTAAGCGTTTCCGGACACATGTCCACATAACATATTTTCTTTCTTTGTGTGTGAGGAATGTTTCCTGAAAGTTTGGCCGTACCTTTTTGTAACACCCTGTATAGGTCAACTGAAGTATGGAATACAATTTCTTTTTTGCCTTCGATACTAATATTATCGACTGAAAATTATCATAGTCTTGCTAGCGACGATAAAAAACGGACAACAGTAACATTTGTATCCCATTCTTCCGTTGACCTATATAGGTCAGCAGAAGAATAGGATACTAGTGCTAGTGAAGGTGAAATATATAACATTTGTATCCTGTTCTTCAGTTGACCTAAATAGGTAAATAACATCAATGTTACATATGTCGCTTTTTGCATCTAGCTAGCACCAATATCTCATATTCCAGTTCACTTGTATACGTCAGCTGAAGTACGGGATACAAATTTTACGTATGTAGCATTCAGTAGTGCTAGTACAGACTCGAAAAAATAGTAGTGATACTATTACTAGAAAAAATGAAAAAGAGCAACAACTGCAAAATTTGTATACCATACTGCAGCTGACGAACCCATTTTTAATGCAGAACAATATAATGTGACAAAGAAATACGACAAAATAGACAAATTCAGTACAACATAAAAATAAAAAACTAACTTACCAGAAGCGAACTCCTCCTCAAAAAACTAAACTTTGCCTTGAAAGACGTCTAGAAAATCACATACCCACATACACAAGAAACATCACGAAAAAACACACATACACACAAATATACAAACCCAGATGTTCACATCAACGAAATGAAATAATAATAAAAAATATTCACAGAAGAAAATTACCTAGCATAAGAAAATGAAGAATGATTGATCAACTCCAAAAAATCCAAATCAGTATTTTAAACATCCCGACCAAACCAAGCCTATACCTTGATTATCAGTTACTGTCCCCACTCGCCATCCCAACCTGAAGCTAGCCTACAAATTTTGGACGATACACTTGCCCAACACGTTAACAGCAACACTTAAAGAGGGCAATAAGCATCACGTACGCCGTACTTACATGAATATGCATCTGAATGGTTCTGTAGTGTTTGTAGATCGTAATTCCCTATGTAAGTTGACCCCAGCTAGCCGGCAGGAGATATGGATCGATCAATTTAACCACCTTCCTATTGATATTTGTTTAAAGTTAATATATTTCGCGAGGTGGTGGGTTTCGCCTGCGCTAGCGAAATATTGATTCCTTGCTCCATGGCGAGCGAAGAACAGGAAGAAAATCGGAATGTGACGGGATTTTCTTACGAGACAGGATATCGAGCGGACGCGTATGATGGGTGTGCAATGTAACAGTAATTGGTAGCCGCCATATTGTATAATTTGTGTTTTTTTAGATTCAAAAGCTGTATGCAATGTTAATATGGAGTTTAGTAACGGCCATTCTATAATTTGTTGCACTTCAAAGGTAATTGTGCGTAGTTAACTTTGATCAAAGGATTCTGTGATGAACAGTTATGTACTATACGTTTGTATAGGACTTCGAACATTTGGTGCCCGATGTTTGCTGTACAACCTGCTTCAATAACACCGTCAAAGCCATAGAAAAAGTTTTATTTGCTAAAAAAGGAACTCATTTCACTCGCAGACACTCATCGAATGATCAAATGCGAATGGCCGTGTGCCAATCCGAGAAGATCCTATAGAAGTTTTCTTTCTCTCACATTTTAAGAATTTTACAGGCAACCGTCGAAGTCGGCAGCTGCCTCTACACCACAAGAGTAACTTGTCTACGTGTACGAAATTACGTAGCTTTGGGAGAAGTAGACGCCTCTCGGGATATTGTCCTTCACAGACATACAAAAGAGACACTACACTTACTAGTTCATTAACAACGAGTTTAATATCACCAGCTTAAAACATTAATTTCTTCTTTTGAGCAGTAATAATAGAAAATCCCAAATCCCTACATGAAGGAATATCATCGGGAATAATTACAGAACCCTTTGCAAGATTATCTTCAAATAATTTCACCAACACTTGCTTCGTTCGATTAGGAACTACTTTAAAAACTGCATCATCACATTCTGGACCTGAAACTACAGCCGCCCAAACCCATAATCACACTGCAGGTTCCCCCTGTTGTACTTGATTTTACCAAAATGAGTTTCATCGACTTCGACTACAGCACCCAGACCCCAAAAGGCCCCCTATATATATTGCCCACAAACTTCCCTACAAAACGAATACCATTCTATAACGGTAAGTTCACTCACACGCCATTCATTCATACACACGCAACCACACAGGATATCTCAAACACCAACAGTATGTAATTTATAATATATCCCTCAAGGCTAGCATCGATTTCTCAAACCAAGTTCCTGGTCTAATTGAGCGCTATAGTCTGTCCTTGCTACACCTCCATATGAATAAATTGCGAGCACGACGAGCAGACACACTTATCAGGCGCATATGTTCGCCGCACTCACGACATCGAACGTAATCAACAAGAAGACCAGATATTTGCAAAAATCGAATGCTTGCCGTCAAGTCTACGACCAAAGCCTGCTTTAAGTCTTCCATATTCACGGGAATATATAAATCCATACCTACAAAATAAAATAAAAACTAAAAATTCTTCTAAATAAAAAACTCTTCCAAATTATCTCAAACTCAATAAGAATGAAATTAAGTACCGAATGAATAGGAAAGAATCAATTATTTAAATCAATGCAAACGAAAAAATCTTACGCAATGTCTAGCACTGTCTTTTAAAAACACATTCATTTATTTCAATTTTCAATGATGGCGCTTATCCACAGCATGCAACTGATTCATTATCTATGGCTCGAAAGTAAAGACATTGATATCTATGAGTAACCTATGACGTCATTGGTCCAAGCTGACGGGTTGTATCCCATTGTTCAGTTGTCAGACAGCGCAGTGTGGCGGTGGCAGAAACGCGAAGCGAGGCTGAGCACATTGGCTCTTGGGCCCAGGCACGGCCCATGATTCGAAAACTTGGACGCATCTACACTAGAGCCTACATACTGCATTCAAGGTCTGGTCTTCCTCTAGAATTCTTTTGTGAAGTTATGTTAGAATTTCCATTTTTCCTCAATTCGATGCAGTACATCCTGACTAGTTACTCGAATTACCACTTCATTTTCGACATTCTTCTGCAGCACATTACTTCAACAGCTGCTATTCTCTTCTTGATTGCCGTACTCATCTTCGATGTTTAACTTTCGCAAAGCTACACAATAGACGAGTAACGTCGGAATAAACTTCGTAATACTTAAATTTATGTTAGACGATAACAAATTCCTCTTTTTCCGGTATTGTTTCCTTGCTATTGCCAGTCTATATTTTATAGTCTCTCTGCTTCAGCCATAATCACTTATTATGCTCAAATAACAAAACTCGTCAATTGCATTGCCTGAATAAAAAAACTGAAGCGCCCAGGAAGGAGGGGAAAACGAAATGGAGCTTCATGGGTTGAGAGTCTGTGTGATGTGATTGATTTCAAAATCGAGTCGGATTTATAAAGAACTTGTCCCTATAACGCCATTTATCAGTATGACATTACATCTTCTCTGGCCTGGGTGCATGCTCTGATTGTGTGGGAAACGGTGTTATAAAGCCCCTGAATTCTCTCCTGGGACAAGATGGTCCACAACTATTATATCTGGTCCTTGTTATCTTAGATACTTGCACTGGGACAGAGAGATGGCGTCCCAGCTGGTCCCACACATTTTCTATTAGGGACTGACATGGGGATTTTGCTGGGCATAAGAAAAAGTATATCTGTGGCAACTCCCAGCCAGAATTCATTCTTCCGCCGCTGGTGGGCGGTGCAGTCACTGAAAGATCCAAGATGTCGGTAGCAAGAAAGTAAAACTGCAACATAGCGGCGGTGGGAAACTTAAAAGATGAAATATGGCTCAGCTAGTCCTCTTTTGATGCTGTATCCTCTCCCCCTCCATCTCCTCACATCTCCAGCAATTTTCAATACCCTCTCCCTCCCCCACCCCCTCACCTCTCCAATCGGTTTCAGTACAGTATAACAGTGTTCATTATTTTAATGAACATTAAATGAAACCACAATAACATACAAGAGCAGCATCTTGGGTATGCTTAGAAGTATCTGAATAAACTAAATTTTGCACCATGTTCAAAGTATTTAACCAAAAAATTACATGGAGAGTGTATTGTGTAGTATCTCCACGCCTAAACTATGTCAGCAATGCACAAACACACAACACACACACACACACACACACACACACACACACACACACACACACACACAACGTTATACCATAAACTTAAAGGTTATGCAGCATTAGGGAGCATGCAAAGTTCTAATTCTATACCACAGATGGTGCATGGCACAATGGAGCCTGAAATTCATTATTTCCCACATCTAAATTCTTCTATGGTGCTTATCAAGTGTCACAATGGCCTTATGAAGATTAAAAATCTGGTTAAATACATCAGCAGTACAAAAAGCACAATGCTTATGTCAAGTGTCACAACGTTTTTTCACCTTAATTAAATATTCTTGAATTGATTGATGATGTTTGTCGAGCATTGAAATTGACATTCCACATCTAAAAAGTCCGCAACAATACGATAGGAACAAAAAATTGAATGTTTGCATCAGGTGTCAGATCGTTAATTTGCAAAGACACCAACTCACCAATGAACCCGCCCATACAGACATGCTATTTTCATGTGTAAACACATATGACTAAAAATTACTTTGGTAGCATAATGTACAGTAAGCACTAGAGTGCCTGACAAAAAATGCGTGCATGAGAGATGGTGAGATGTCAATTTCTCTATGTACACATACTCACCGTCAACGAGTTTGTAAGTGATTAAAATTGAAATTCTCTGTGGCAGGCGGAACAGTCACCACAGTACATTTGCAGTCTTCATATTTAGTATTGTTAGAAGACGTGGTAGAATATATAGGAGCATGAACTGACAAATTACACCGCCTTTTAAATTGTACCATCAACATATCTAGCAAATTACGTGTATGGGGATGGCGCATGTTAGACAGAATATGTATTGGCCAGTTCGACAGGCCATTGATAATTTTGGCATGGAATAATACAAGTTTATTTTGTGCTCTGAGTATATACTTGTTTGTGAAGTTAAGGATATGTTCTCTTACACATACGAGGGCGGTTCAGAAAGTAACCTCCGATTGGTCACAGTGCGGGTTGTGGGGGGAGTAGCGACGCCATCTGTGCGTTCACGCACTCAACAGGTCAGTCGGCATCAAGCCGTGGTCGAGTGAACGTCGTACCTGCGCTAGTTTAGTTTTTGTGGCAGTTTGAAATGTGTGCTGCAATAGAAAACCCCGCCAAATGCGAAGTGCGTGCTTTCATAAGGTTTTTTACAGCCAAAGGATATTCTGCAGCAGTTATTCATCGTGAGCTTTGTGCCGTGTACGGACCAAGAGTTATGAGTGAAGGAGTTGTCCGTGAATGGGTACGTTTATTTAAAAGTGGACGAGAAAACGTTCATGATGAATAGAGGAGTGGTAGACCATCATTGGTGACTGACGAACTCGTTCAGACAGTTAATGCAAAAGTTCGTGAAAATCGACGTTTCTCAATGTCGGAGTTGTCTACTGGTTTTCCACAGATTTCTAAGACTCTCTTGTACGAGATAGTGACAGCAAGATTGGGTTACCGTAAGTTCTGTGCACGATGGGTTCCCAAAATTCTTACCGACCACCACAAAACTCAAAGAATGGCCTCTGCATTAGACTTTCTGTCACGTTATGAGGACGAAGGAGAACCATTGTTAAACAGAATCGTGACCGGTGACGAAACCTGGATTAAGTACGTGAACCCTGAGACAAAAGAACAATCAAAGATGTGGGCACATTCAAATTCGCCTACCAAACCAAGAAAAGCCTCGCAAGATTTTTCTGCCAGAAAACTGATGGCAACGGTGTTTTGGGATGAAAAGGGGTTTTGTTGGTTGAATTCATGGAACGTGGTACGACCATTAATCAAGACGTGTACTGTGAAACAATAAAAAGTTACGACGGGCTATACAGAACAAACGTCGTGGTATGCTGACTTCCGGTATCGTTTTTTTGCACGATAACGCCCGTCCTCACTCTGCTCGCAGAACAACGGCCCTTCTTGAGTCCTTCAAGTGGGACGTTATCAACCACCCACCTTACAGCCCAGACCTGGCGCCAAGTGATTATCACCTCTTCATGCATTTGAAGAAATGGCTCGGGTCACAGCGGTTTGATGACGACGAAGAGCTCAAAGATGCGGTCACAGGCTGGCTCCAGGCACAAGCGGGTGATTTTTATGCAGAGGGAATTTCAAAGCTTGTGAAGAAATACGATAAGTGCCTCAATCGCTATGGAGACTATGTAGAAAAATAGTGCAAAGATGTAGTTGTAAGATGTATATATTAAAATATTTTTATTGAACTTGGTGTATTTTTTTAAATCAACCGGAAGTTACTTTCTGAACGGCCCTCTTATAAGCATATGTACTCTTACAGATATATCAAGTCTATTTAGAATTTATATGACTTATAACTTTACTTATTCAGTGATAGTATAATGTAGAACATTTACAATCACCTTTGCCTGTGCGTAGTATAAAGCAAGTTTAGAAAGTAAGGCGCTGTCGCATAAGTTGTACCACCACTTTTTTTACATGTTGTGCTACCGCATTTTAAAATAATTCTCACTGCAGATATTTTAATAACTTATTTGATCTGATAAGTGAACAATATGTTATACTACTATATGTCTTGCGTGGTGTAACTTTAGCTAGAAATAATGCTGTAATAAGGCTTTGCTTGCCTCCACACACCACCCATAGGCTATAACCGTTAGATGTTCCAATTTTTAAGCTACTTGCAGCTTGGTACAAGAAATCACTGACTAATGTCTCTGCATAAACTCTGACAACAATATTAGTCAGTTGTAGCTCAGGAATCACAGGATAGAGCTGCAACCGTACAAGATGCTATCAATGACTTCTCCAAAACTGGACCTTTGCAACTGGAACCTCATATTTTCTGGGATTTGGACTTCAAGGCGTGTAAATGTAATCCATAATCACAAGCTAGAAATGAGAAAGTAGAAACGGGTCAACAGACAAGTCAAGAGCTCCCAGGAAAGTCGAAACAAACTAAATGAGTGAAATTATCTAGTGCTGAATCCTTCACAGCAACTAAACAAACCTGTAGTAGGAGAGTGTTAGTTAGGCACACGAAATATCTTCTTTGTCTAAACTCTACAAGAAAGAATGAGAAGCAGAGCAACATCACCTGCTGTTGAGATCACCGGTAATCTTTATAAAGAAGCGTCTCTTTGACAAAGAATCTGAGGAAAACAAGAGCACGAAAAAGAAAAAAACTGGAAAAACCAAAAGTGGTAGTGCGTCTCAAGTTACTAAGTACGAAGGAAGAAAGTATTTTACTGTGATAACTGAAAACCTGAGTGAATAGCTAATGTCGAAACTGTTCAGTGTAAGTACAAAATGTATTTTAGACAATGAATGTGCATTAAGGGTTCATATTTGTTCGATGATGTACTTAAAAAATAAATACTGGATATATTCATTAGATTTCTGCATTTCTTTCTATAGCTGAGAAAAAATTATAATATCAGTAGTACAATTTAAACAGCTGCTTATAACTTGTACAACTTTGCACCTCTCCACCTACCCTTTCAAACTGCAGAAAATTTATTTTCGAAACTTTCATTATGCAGCTAAGAGAATGAACTACTCACGGTTAGTATTATATTCAGAGAATGTAAATTAGATTTAAGTAAAATCAGAGAAATTCTGAAAGTGATACAGGTTATGAGACTTTATCCTCCTCCTCAAATTTTCGGTCGAATGCTTTTCAGATGCTGTATTTTTGTGAAACGCTTTTTCTTGGAGGTTACACTAATGCGATGGAGGTCTACTAGGCGCTGATGTAAATATAGTTATATAGATATTATTGGATTAAAATTTTTATTATTATTATTCTTAAAAATATAGGTGTTTAATGCACGTTAAAAGTGGTAGGGGCAGTAACTTACACAGGGCTCCTACAATTGATTCATTCGATTTCAGAACTTTACATTTTCCAAAATATTAAATGTACAAATATGACTGAGGGATTGATATAACTGTCAACTCGCCAAGTTTGCATTTTTCACTCCACAAATGTTCTATAAGTGCCCCTCTAGTCACACGGCATGCGTCCATCGGGAGTCACGTTTGTTTAATCATTCATGTCATCACAGCAGCATTTACGACTTCTCTGAGCTGTTACAGTATTGTTGACAATGGGGTACCTAAATACCAGCCTTAATGTATCGCTAAAGGAGAAAGTCACAAGGCGGTAGGTAAGACGCCCTGGGGAATCACGCGAACAGAGCCACATCTACATTAATATGCCCAGTTCAGCGGTGCGGAAGTTCGACGCTTAGATAGTGACGAAAAGTGGATTTCCAAAGAGGTGCCCCATCTTGTTGGAAGATAAAGTTCACATAATCAGTACTCAGTTGTGCAAGCGACCACAACTGCCACTTATCAAGGTAAGAGACACCCGTCACAGTCTTCTAACAGAAGAAAAACGGCCCATATGGTTTCGTCTGAGACATTGCAAATCCACCACCAAGTGCTTTCTGCATTGTGAAACAAAACTGAAGACGCCGGCCATAATCTTCCGGTTTGAAACATAACCGCCGCCGCAAAATCTGGCACACCGTTTGCTGCGGTGTTCCTGGACTGCAAAGTTTCGTCTGAGACATTGCAAGTCCACCACCAAGTGCTTTCTGCATTGTGAAGCAAAACTGAAGACGCCGGCCATAATCTTCCGGTTTGAAACATAACCGCCGTCGCAAAATCTGGCACACCGTTTGCTGCGCTATTCCTGGACTGCAAAGTTTTCCCTGACTCTCTCGACAGTTGCATCCGGCACACTGGTTCTTATCTGTTAACAGAGAAAACTAATGGCCCTAAATTGTCGATATCAACGCGAGGTGCCCTGTTCACATACCAGCTCTTTTCCATAATTCCTTCTGAATGCACGTTGCACTGTTGTAGCAGACAAACATCCAGGATACTTCAACACAAAAAACTCTTTTCTTGCTTTGTCGCCGGGTTCTGTTCATGCATCAGTCTTATTTATAAGACGAGTGTTCAAAAGAAAAAGTACAAAACAGCGCTGTGGGTCTAACTGAAGACTTCATTCTACAGAACCGAGAGCAGAAGTATGAAACTGGAATTTGGTTGCAGTAATTACATGTCCGTATTTAGAAACTGATAAAAAATATTGTATTCAAAATAATCTAATTGTTATTTATACATTTCTCCCATCTCTCCGGCAGGCTATGAATGCCACGCCAAAAAAACAGTTCTTTTGAAGCGAACGTGTCAGCGAGCCATTTTCGTACATTTTCATACGAATTCTACATCTACATCTACGTGATTATTCTGCTATTCACAATAAAGAGTCTGGTAGACGGTTCAATGAACCATCTTCAAGCTGTCTCTTTATCTTTCCAATCTCGAACGGCGAGCGGGAAAAACGAGCTCTTAAATTTTTCTTATGAGGCCTGATTTCTCTTATTTTATCGTGATTATAATTTCTCCCTATGTAGATGGGTGCCAACAGAATGTTTTCGCAATCGGACGAGAAAACTGGTGATTGAAATTTCATTCGAAGATCCCGTCGCAACGAGAAACGCCTTTGTTTTAATGATTGCCACTCCAATTCACGAATCATGTCTGTGGCACTGTCTCCCCTATTTCGCGATAATACAAAACAAGCTGACTTTCTTTGAACTTCTTCAGTATCATCCGTCAGTCCCACCTGATACGGATCCCACACCGCACAGCAATACTCCAGAATAGGACGCACAAGCGTGGTGTAAGCAGTGTCTTTAGTAGACCTGTTGCACCTTCTAAGTGTTCTGCCAATGAATCGCAGTCTTTGGTTTGCTCTACTCATAACACTATGTATGTGATCGCTCCAATTTAGGTTATTTGTAATTGTAATCCCTAAGTATTTAGTTGAATTTACAGCCTTCAATTTTTTGTGACTTATCGCGTAATCGAAATTTAGTGGATTTCTCTTAGTAGTCATGTGAATAACTTCACACTTTTCTTTATTCAGGTTCAAATGGCTCTGAGAACTATGGGGCTTAACATCTGAGGTCATCAGTCCCCTAGAATTAGAACTACTTAAACCTAACTAACCTAAGGACATCACACACATCCATGCCCGAGGCAGGATTCGAACCTGCGACCGTAGTGGTCACGCGGTTCCAGAATGATGCGCCTAGAACCACTCGGCCATTCCGGCCGGCTATTCAGGTTCAACTGCCACTTTTCGCACCATACAGACGTCTTATCTAAATCAATTTGCAATTATTTTTTGTCATCTGATGCCTTTACAAGACGGTAAATGACAGCATCACTGCGAACAATTTAAGACAGCTGCTCAGATTGTCTCCTATGTCGTTAATATAATGTGAGGGCCTATAACACTTCCTTGGGGAACGCCGGGTATTACTTCTGTTTTATTCGATGACTTTGCGTCTGTTACTACGAACTGTGACCTTTCTGATAGGAAATCACGAATCCAGTCGCACGACTGAGGCGATATTCCATGGGCACGCAGTTTGGTTACGAGACGCTTGTGAGGAACGATGTCTAAAGCCTTCTGGAAATCTAAAGATATGGGATCAATTTGAGATCCCCTGTCGATAGCACTCATTACTTCATGAGTATAAAGAGCTAGTTGTGTTTCACAAGAACGATATTTTCTGAATCCGTGATGACTATGTGTTAAAAAAATCGTTTTCTTCGAGGTAATTCATAATGTTCGAACGCAGTATATGTTCCAAAACCCTACTGCAAATCGACGTTTGTGATATGGGCTTGTAATTCAGCGAATTACTGCTATTTCCCTTTTTGGTATTGGTGTGTTCAACGAGGGCGTATGCCAGTGATGTAAATAGATGATATAATCGGACGGAGCCAAGTCTGGAGAATATGCCGCATGCCCTAGTATTTCCCAACTGAAAGCCTCGATCGTTTTCCTGACCCGTTTTGCTGTGCATGATATGGCATTATGGAGCAATGTAACTCTGTGTTGCCTTTTTTCATATTCCGTTCGTTTTTTTCGTAATGCTTGATTTAAATCGACTGTTGATAGTGAATAGTGTAAACTGTTTCACCAAGTTTTAGCAGCTCATAAGAGATACCCTTTTGATCCCATCAAACACAGAGCATCGTCTTCTTTCCAAAGCGATTTGGTCTTTCAGTGGATGTCGATGGTTTGCTTGGATTCACCCAGGATTTACCACGCTTAGGATTTTCAAAATATATCCATTTTTCATCACGTGTCACTATTCGGCGGAGAAACGACCTTCTTTGGCATCTGACATGCAGCATTTCACAAGTGGTCTTTCGATTTCCTTGATGCCTTTCATTCAGTTCATGCGGAAATCATTTTCCCACTTTCTGCATCTTTCCCACTGCTTTCAACCGAAGAGAAACTGCTTCCTGTGTCACATTCAATTGTTTCGCGAGTTCCTGTTGAGTCTGAATATCATCTTCATTCAATAAGGCCTGCAATTCGTTGTCTTCGAACTATTTCGGTGGCTTCCCGCGCTCGTCGTTTCTCACGTCAAAATCACCAGTTTTGAATTTTTTGAACCGCTCGAAACACTGTCTTTTTCCAAGAGCATGTTCGCCGAAAGCTTCGAGAAGCATTCGGAGCGATTCTGCATAAGTTTTCTTCAAATGATAACAGAAAACCAATGCTAGCCACAAATCGTAGTTCGTAGGCACAAAACTCGACATGTTTACGAGTTTGAAACAGATGCCGATATATGGACTTAGGTTACTGTGTCCTGACATTCGTCGTCAGCCGTTACAGGAAGCAGATGGCGTTGCAGAGGCGGCCTCATGGGTCCTACACTAACGGCTAGCGCCATCTGTAGTGAAATTCCGGTTTCACACTTCTGCACCAAGTAATCATCAGACGCCTGAGCACAATTATACCATTGCTTCACGAGCCAAAAGATACCCCGTTGTAGAATTCCTGTGGCAGTGATAGGAGGTAGTCCTCCATTGTATTCTTCAATTCATCTACCGAGTTGAAGCGCTTCCCTTTTACGTTTTTTTTTTTTTTTTTTAGCGAACCAAACACATGGAAGTCGCAGGGAGACGAGTCCGAGATGTAGGTCGAATGCTCAAGCTGCTGCCACCTGTACTTGGTCATTACACTTTGTGTGACCCTGGAGATGTGAGAACGCGCGTTATCCTGGAGCAGAATCACTCCCTCCATGAGTAGCCCAGGTCGTCTGGATTTGATGGTCTCACAGTACCAGATCGCTGTGAATGATTTTTCCGTACTCGATGAGTATCGGACCTCGGACATCGAAAAAGACAGTGAGCTTCACCTTGCCTGCTGAGGGCACAGCCTTGAATTTTTTCGGGGGAAGTGACTACGCATGGTTCCATTGTTGACACTACATTCACGTTTCTAGATGTCTCACTATGTACCGCGAAGGGGCATAGTTTTGAAGTGGTTTGGTTCTTACAATGTCTCTTACCTTTTCATTTGAACACTCCTTATACATGTAGTGAATTTCATCCGTAATGGATGGAGCTGAACTCCGTGACTTCGTTTATAGGATGTAGAATAAAACCGCTACTAATTGCTCTGAGCACTATGGGACTTAACTTCTGAGGTCATCAGTCCCATAGAACTTAAAACTACTTAAACCTAACTAACCTAAGGATATCACACACAGCCATGCCAAAGGCAGGATTCGAACCTGCGACCGTAGCGGTCGCGCGGTTCCAGACTGGAGCGCCTAGAACCGCCCGGCAACACCGGCCAGCAAAACCGCTACTAATCACAATGTTGTTGTTGTTGTTGTGGTCTTCAGTCCTGAGACTGGTTTGATGCAGCTCTCCATGCTGCTCTATCCTGTGCAAGCTTCTTCATCTCCCAGTAACTACTGCAACCTACATCCTTCTGAATCTGCTTAGTGTATTCATCTCTTGGTCTCCCTCTACGATTTTTACCCTCCACGCTGCCCTCCAACGCTAAATTTGTGATCCCTTGATGCCTCAGGACATGTCCTACCAACCGATCCCTTCTTCTAGTCAAGTTGTACCACAAACTTCTCTCTCCCCAATCCTATTCAATACCTCCTCATTAGTTACGTGATCTACCCACATAATCATTAACATTTTTCTGTAGCACCACATTTCGAAAGCTTCTATTCTTTTCTTCTCCAAACTATTTATTGTCCATGTTTCACTTCCATACATGGCTACACTCCATACAAATACTCTCAGAAACGACTTCCTGACACTTAAATCTATACTCGAAGTCAACAAATTTCTCTTCTTCAGAAACGCTTTCCTTGCCATTGCCAGTCTACATTTTATGTCCTCTCTACTTCGACCATCATCAGTTATTTTGCTACACAAATAGCAAAACTCCTTTACTACTTTAAGTGTCTCATTTCCTAATCTATTTCCCTCAGCATCGCCCGACTTAACTCGACTACATTCCATTATCCTCGCTTTGCTTTTGTTGATGTTCGTCTTATATCCTCCTTTCAAGACACTGTTCATTCCGTTCAACTGCTCTTCCAAGTCCTTTGCTGTCTCTGACAGAATTACAATGCCATCGGCGAACCTTGAAGTTTGTATTTCTTCTGCGTAGATTTTAATACCTACTCCGATTTTTTCTTTTGTTTCCTTTATTGCTTGCTCAATATACAGATTGAATAACATCGGGACGAGGCTACAACCCTGTCTCACTCCCTTCCAAACCACTGCTTCCCTTTCATGTCCCTCGACTCTTATAACTGCCATCTTGTTTCTGTACAAATTGTAAATAGCCTTTCGCTCCCTGTATTTTACCCCTGCCACCCTCAGAATTTGAAAGAGAGTTTTCCAGTCAACATTGTCAAAAGATTTCTCTAAGTCTACAAATGACAGAAACGTAGGTTTGCCTTTCCTTCACCTAGCTTCTAAGATAAGTCGTAGGGTCAGTATTGCCTCACGTCTTCCAATATTTCTACGGAATCCAAACTGTTCTTCCCCGAGGTCGACTTCTTTCAGTTTTTCCATTCGTCTGTAAAAAATTCCCGTTAGTATTTTGCAGCCGTGACTTATTAAACTGGTAGTTCGGTAATTTTCACATCTGTCAACACCTGTCTTTCTATGGTATTGGAATTATTATATTCTTCTTGAAGTCTGAGGGTATTTCGCCAGTCTCATACATTTTACTCACCAGATGGTAGAGTTTTGTCAGGACTGGCTCTCCCAAGGCTATCAGTAGTTCTAATGGAATGTTGTCTACTCCCGGGAACTTGTTTCGACTTGGGTCTTTCAGTGCCCTTTCAAACTCTTCACACAGTATCGTATCTCTCATTTGCTTAGAACTGGGTTTCCATCGGAGCTCTTGATATTCGTACAACTGGTCCTCTTTTCTCCATAGGTCTCTCTAATTTTCCTGTAGGCAGTATCTATCTTACCCCTAGTGAGATAAGCCTCTACATCCTTACATTTGTCCTCTAGCCATCCCTGCTTAGCCATTTTGCACTTCCTGTCGTTATCATTTTTGAGACGTTTGTATTCCTTTTTGCCTGCTTCATTTACTGCATTTTTGTATTTTCTCCTTTCATCAATTAAATTCAATATTTCTTCTGTCACCCAAGGATTTCTACTAGCCCTCGTCTTTTTACCTATTTGATCCTCTGCTGCCTTCACTACTTCATCCCTCAAAGCTACCCATTCTTCTTCTACTGTCTTTCTTTCCCCCGTTCTTTTCAGCTGTTCCCTTGTGCTCTCCCTGAAACTCTGTACAACCTCTGGTTCTTTCAGTTTATCCAGGTCCCATCTCCTTAAATTCCCACTTTTTTGGAGTTTCTTCAGTTTTATTCTACAATTCATAACCAATAGATTGTGGTCAGTCCACATTTGTCCCTGGAAATGTCTTACAATTTAAAACCTCGTACCTAAATCTCTGTCTTACCATTATATAATCTATCTGAAACCCGTCAGTATCTCAAGGCTTCTTCCATGTACACAACCTTCTTTTATGATTCTTGAACGAAGTATTAGCTATGATTAACTTATGCTCTGTGCAAAGTTTTACCAGGCGGCTTCCTCTTTCATCCCTTAACCCCATTCCATATTCACCTATTACGTTTCCTTCTCTTCCTTTTCCTACTCTCGAATTCCAGTCACCCATGACTATTAAATTTTCGTCTCCCTTCAGTATCTGAATAATTTCTTTTATCTCACCATACATTTCTTGAATTTCTTCGTCATCTGCAGAGCTAGTTGGCATATAAACTTGTACTATTGAAGTAGGCGTGGGCTTCGTGTCTATCTTGGCCACAATAATGCGTTCATTATGCTATTTGCAGTAGGTTACCCGCACTCCTATATTTTTATTCATTATTAAACCTACTCCTGCATTACCCCTGTTTGGTTCTGTATTTATAACCCTGTATTCATCTGACCAGTAGTCTTGTTCCTCATGCTACCGAACTTCGCTAATTCCCACTATATCTAACTTTAAACTATCCATTTCCCTTTTCTAAATTTTCTAACCTACCTGCCCGATTAAGGGATCTGACACTCCACGCTCCGATCCGTAGAACGCCAGTTTTCTTTCTCCTGATAACGATGGCCTCTTGAGTAGTCCCCGCCCGGAGATTCGAATGGGGGACTATTTTACCTCCGGATATTTTACCCAAGAGGACGTCGTCATCATTTAATCATACAGTAAAGCTGCATGCCCTCGGGAAAAATTACGACTGTAGTTTCCCCTTGCTTTCCTGTTCACAGTACCAGCACAGCAAGGCCGTTTTGGTTAGTGTTACAAGGCCTGATCAGTCAATCATCCAGACTGTTGCCCCTGCAACTACTGAAAAGGCTGCTGCCCGTCTTCAGGAACCACACGTTTGTCTGGCCTCTCAACAGATACCCCTCCGTTGTGGTTGCACCTACAGTACGGCTACCTGTATCGCTGAGGCACGCAAGCCTCCCCATCAACGGTAAGGTCTATGATTCAGGGGGGGGGGGGGGGGGTAATCACGATAGAAGATTTTATTTAACACATGGCTGGTTTCGGTGCTTGAGCCCATCTTCAGGTGATTTTACATCCAATTACTTGTTTCAGTGCTCACTGTTGGAGGCCACTGTTAAAATATGAAATAAATAATTTGATGGTGGCTGAATAGGTTCAATTGAAACAAGTGGAAGTTGCTAAGTGATTTGTATTGTCAAGAAATATAGAACGAGGGTTGCGCAGAAACTAATGCTCCGCATTTTTTTTCTCAGCCGAAAACATTGCTGCGAATGCGAAACGTTGCGTATTTATTATTTTAAGTCTCCTGAGTGTGCGTGCTAAGTTTCCGTTACTTCCGACAGATAGCGTAGCTGCGGGACAATTTCAAAATGGCGTCTGCAGGCGATGTACGTCACAAATAACGTGCCTTCATTGAATTTCTCAGTGCAGAGAAAGAAACTGTGGAGAATATTGACAAACGGTTGTGCAAAGTCTATGGAGCATCTGCTGTCGACAGAAGTACAGTTAGTCCCTGGGCACGAAGGGTAAGGTCATGAGAAGTCGGTTCCGCGGAGCTCCATAACTTGGAGCTGACGTGTTGCAGCGAGCTGATGTCACTCGCGAGGACAGACTCATTACGACTCGGCAGTTGACGCTGCATCTGTCAATCAGCAAAGGAAGTTCACGCAGTGAAGCACTGGCTCCACCACCAGGACAAGGATTGGTACCGACAGGGCATACACGCCCTCGTTTCACGCTGGAGGAAGACCATAGAACGGGACAGAGATTACGTGGACAAATAGGACGTGTAGATAAAACACCATTCTTTTGTGTTCGTATTTCTCATTATGTTCAATAAGGAATAGTTGAAGAAAAAAATGCGGTGCTTTATTTTCTGGGAAACCCTCATACTTATGTACAATTGGACTATTCATGTCGTTTCCACATTACCTTCATCACATTATGTTTCTGTCGGATGTATTTAGTCATCATCACATTTTTTTTTTTTTTTTTTTTTTTTTTTTTTTTGTAACTGGGGCCTCCAGCATTGAGCACTAAAACATGTAACTGGATGTGAAACCACCTGAAGATGCATGATGTCAAATCAAAAACTTTCAGCCGTCTAATTTCTAAACTATTATTTTACTTGGCTACCAGTTTTGGCGGCTTACTGCGCCATCTTTGAGCTCCCTGACCGATGTGTAGGAAGATTCCAACCTCGGTTCCGGTCAAAATAGGAACCAGCATGCAAATATTGGTATCTGAAGATTTCTGCTTAATACAGCGATCACTTCAGCCATCATGTGAAGATGGCGTAATAAAGCACCGAAACTGGTTGAACAGTTTGGAAATTAGGCGGCGGAAAGGTGTTTAATTTGACATCCTATACCGAAAGATGAGCACACACAGACACCTGAAGATGAGCACAAGCCCGAAACCGGTCGTGCGTTAAATGAAATCATCTTTTGTTACGACTAGTAGTGGTTATTCTACACTCCTTGTGCATGTAATACTTTGGATAATATACAATTTTAAAAACGAATGAATCTTTTATGGTAGCACTGTATTTTGTGAAGATGGTGGACCGAAACCCGTACTCACGCTTAACATGCAGGCGGTAGCGTAGTGTATGACACATTTCCCATATCATTGGCACTTTGACTACGCGGATAACGCAACTTTGATTTTATAACATTTCACTATTGTTTTGGAGGTTAGGCAGATTTTCTTTATTTCGAAAGCCTGTCTATTTCACAGTATGGCTCCGTAGACAAGAGCTGCCACTGCGCTCTAGATAATATTCGCCGCTCCCTCAGATGCGCTGAATGCAGCTTCCAAAGGAATCTATTGGTGGCGCTACTATAGATCAATCACATGCGCTCATTAATCGTAGGTTCCCCGCTCTCCTGTCATAACAGCGGCCGCAGTGCGTACATGCAGGGCAGCTGTCTGCATATCGCTGTTTCATTTTCTTCATCTCTAACCGCTGACAGATTGTGTTCCGCGGGAATTCCTCTCCAGATCTTTACTTCTTTCCGAGTGCCCTCTTTATCTGCGTGAACGGGAAGTCTCTCGTCATAAATCTTCCTCCACTTCTGAGATGACGTCCCGCCGGAGGAACTTACTGCAGCAAGAAGCATAAAGTAGCTGACAACTCTCATTACCCCTCTATGTTCCGCAGGAACATTTTTTTGTTTAATCGACATTCGAGACTTTTCGGAAGCGACCATCGTCAGTGGAGTAATGTGCCGTCGATAGGGAGGTGGTAATACTCGATCAGAACTGTCCTTATTACAAAAACACTCCATTCGTGTTTTATTCTAAAACAAAATGTTAGCCTTTTCGTGAAACAAAATTTTCTACATTCTATGAAAGGTGTAACTGGGGTACAACTGTTCTTCAAGACAGTGTAATAATTACATTTTTTCTTGTAATTTTCGTTTAGAGGATTCCTTTAAGCGCGCAAGAAGCGTATTGCGTTTCTATAATTCTCATTAAACTCGATGACGGATGCCAGTGACACGGGGATAGGGAAATATCGTATTTTCGACAACAAAATGGTACGTTTCCCATTATTGTATCACGCCAAATATGTTTTGCCTATTCTTAATGTTAATATGGTATGCGTATGGGTTAGATTTTCATCTGAATGATTTGATCATCGGACATGGTGCTGAAAGAGCTCATTCACGCAAAAAACCGAATAATATCATCGAACGAGATACTTTGTAACAAAAACTGTCTTCTATTATGATCAGTAATATACTGTCGGCACAAAAAATTTAAGTTCACCAATTTTGAAAGTAGGTGTGGTGGGACGCTTGTGGCCCACGAACCTAACTAGGTCCACGTTTTCATTTTAACCTAGAATTTTCAAAGTCAGATTTTTGTTTGTAGAGTGATTTTATTAGGTTTGCAAATATGGCAAAAGAGTAACAAATCAGTATCAAACTGTATTTATTAAAGTGATAGTGAAAAATATGAAATATCGCACACAATCTGCAACATAAAATTTCAAAATGATTTTTACATATAGCATACCTCTGTTCTCTAGCTTCTACGAAGTTTACTGTAGTGTGTAATTCCTACTAAATACGAATTACGTACAAACTAGCAGAATTACTGAGGATTTTACTAATGTTTCAAAACCATGTGCAAAGTAGCAGAAGTACTGAGGATCTTACTGATGTTTCAAAACTATGTGTTTGTATAAGAAAACAGAATTAGCTACGTTATACATTCTTAGAACGGAGAAAATGGCCGTTTGATCTGATTTTCGTTAAACAGACGCAGTGTGACAGCTGTAAACACACACCGCCGCATTTGCGCGCCCACATGTCTCTATGGACCCAACCCAATGGCACGTAGATTTTTCTCAAAAATTCGAAAGTTTCTAGCTAGATGGTAGCACTAGACAGATATGGGATATATAAATTATTTAGTGTGCATATGCCGCGCTAAACTGCATATAAAATTAAAATATTGTAATTAGTTAATACCACACCGACCACTATAATCCGTCTATAATTTTCTGGTAATTCTATAACATACACTGCCGGAAATAGAATGTGTTACACCAGTATGAAGTTATCAAACTTTCTACCGATTTTCATCATGTAACGGGTATTGAATGATCAGACTTTAATTTCGTTCGTAACTGATGAGAATTGGCAAGGAAACAAACAGCCTTCGAATGTATATCGAAGCATTTATCACTTTGTCCCTAACACGTGTTGTGTCTGTTCATGATGACTGCTGATTGGATACTAACTTGAAAGCATGCATCTTTTCGGTGCATTTCAGACATGCTCTACGAATGACAATCAGGGCTGGGCAGTCCATTCGAGGAGCCGTACATTCATCAACGCTTTTCTGGCGTGAGATATAGAGTGGGGTCCTGCATTATTCTGTTTTATTATGTTATTCGGCACGCTGGCTATGAGCAGTATCGCTAAAGGATTTACCATTCTTGCTGCATGTTGACGATGGTTTAGTCTCCTGTCAACCCCGCCTAAATCACTGAATGTAGATTTTTTGTAAAATATTTATTAGACAAGATTACATATAGGAAATTTGATAATAGCTGTGTCCTCTTATTTTAGACAACTTCAGATCAAAATATACACAGCAGTGTGCTCTTATTTTAGACACTTATTTTTAGGTGTTTACATAGATAGTAAAATGTCGTGGAAAGCCAACGTTCATGATATTGTTCAAAGACTTAATGCTGTCATTTTTACTATCCGAACGGTAGCTGAAGTAAGTGATCGCTCGACAAGAAAATTAGTCTCCGTTGCTTATTTTCATTCGCTTATGGCGTATGGTATTATATTTTGGGGTAACTCTTCCCATTCTAAAAGGATATTTTTGGCTCAGAAACGGGTGGTGTAAGTTCGCGAACCTCTTGTCGACCCTTGTTCACTTGTCTGGTTATTTTGACATTGGCCTCTCAATATGTATATTCTTTACCGTCATTTCTTGTTAGCAAAATCAGCTTATTCCCAAGAAAAAGCAGCTTTCACTCAGTTAATACTCGGCAGAAATCAAACCTGCAATTGGATTGGATTTCCTTATCACTCGTCCAGAAAGATGTGCAGTATACTGCTGCATCCACTTTCAATAAGCTACCATTCGAATTAAAAAAGCTTAGCAGTAGTTCATGCCCTTTCAAATCGAAACTGAAGAGTTTCTTCATGGGTCACTCCTTCTATTCTGTCGAGGAGTTCCTTGAAAAATTAATCTGATTCTCGTTGTATTGTTAACTGCGTTCACTTAAACTTATGGCTTGACTATTTTTGGATTCATAAACATTTAATTTTTTTCTGTTATTACTTTTATGTTGTAATTTCATGTACTGGCACGTTCCATGACCTTGGAGATTTGCTCCTCAATTTGGTACTACGGAACTTGACGTGTAAATAAAATAAAACATATTCAGATCAAAATATACGCAGCAGCGTATAAAATAAGAGGACACTACTGTGTATATTTAGATCTGAAGATGACCAGTAACGGTCGAAATTAATTATCAAACTTCCCAATGTGGTCTTGGCTACCAAAGATTCTATAAAAATCAACATTCATTAAAATAATGGATCGCTTCTCTATACTAACAGTGTCAGGCAACTATGAGGGAGTCTTGAAATGTGATTCCTCCGAATTTTTTATTCTGTTCTCAACATCGGTTGAGGTATTACGTGTCATGCAAAATATTCGGTCGATTTTACCGCTTCTTTGACGCAAGTTACAACCCTCTGCTACTAGAGGGTTCCGGATTGTAGGTGTGACATGGGGGTGTGTAATGTAGGGGAAGGCAGGGCAAGACAGGGTCGTCATGTGATGTCACGTGACACTTATTTCGTATTGTATTTTAACTTGAGATGTAGAGCATATTAGTACTGGACTAGGATTCGAATCCCATAAATGGGATTTTAACCATTTTGGGACTATATAGCTCCCTCATTTCATTGTTTCCCTAACATTCCACACTCTTCAAGGTCTCTACGAAAGGCCCATGCCTGGGTTAGAATCCTGGTCTGGCACAAAAATATTTCGTCATGCATTAGCATATCGACACCAAACTATTCGTGAAAAATAATTATGTTGTTTAATGTGTCTCCATACATTGTCAACGGTGACGATTTGTAGCAGCTTCGACTACCACTCACATACAGAACTTTTCATCATATTATTTCAGGCCACTCATAGCTACTAATGAAAAAGAATACGATTGTTAACGTTTCTTCGTGTGTTGTCTACGACAACATGTCTGGAACTGGACTCCCAGTAAGCACAGAATTTTCGTTTCATCATTTCAAGATGCGTATTACCTGGTTACTGTAAAGCAAAAACAATGCTTAATGTCTATCAGTGCCTAGAAAACAAGGACTACAGGTGCAGTTTCGAGACCTGATAAGACCAAAAATTTTCTTTTTCATTTGGGTTTCAAATAACTCACTACTCATGAAATAATTCTATATCTAACATTTTATTGCGCTTAATTAACAGTTCTATAAGATTCTGAGTTCGAATATCTGTCCAACACAAACCTTTGAATCATGTCATTTCAAGTTTAAACAGATGCACACTTTGTTATTTGCGAATAAAACCATGTTTAAGATCTTTCATGTTTAGTTAACAGGGACAACAGTTGCTGGGTAAGACTCCCATATCATGGCCCAATACAAAAATTTTCATCATTTAATTCCAAATTGAGACTCGCTTTCCGAAACATCAGTTACTTTAATAAATTTGATTTAACAAAATTTAAACACTGCCCCATCTCTGATGACGTGCTTCCTTATACTTGCAGTATCGTAGCAAGAGGGGCAGTCCAACGAAAACCAGACAGATAGAAAAAAGTAAGTAAACTGTTTATTATTTCAAAAGAAAGCGGATGATTGTTAAACCATTTATCCCACTGTGAGACAAGATGTTCAGTACCTTCCTAGGCCTCCGTTACTTAATAATTACATTTCCTTACCTACATCAATACGCAGGAATCATTTACGACCCCCACATTAGTAATAGTACACCGATTGTACAGAGACCTTCACAAAAAAGCATGATACACTGGGAGCAACTGGAATTTGCGCCAGAAGCTAGGCTGCTTTAATCTCATCCCTAGATATACAGGGTCATTCACCGAAAACTTGCACTGCAGATATTGCAGATATGAAAAGTTACGGCATTGCCTCCGGCAGAAAAAGTAGTAGAAAAAATTCCAGAGCCTTAAGAATGGAGAAGCGTTATCTGCGCTATCAGAATCACAAACATTATTATCTGTATTCTTTTGTAGAGAAAGAATGAGTGTTTTTTTTGTTTTTTGTTTCATTGTCTTATCGATTCGGATGTTCTCGCTAAGTGACGTTAATTGTTCACGGTCTGTAACTGATACAATTATTTGTAGTAGTAATATAATTTTGTTGAATATATATATATATATATATATATATATATATATATATATATATATGAGATTAATAATTGTAGTGCGTGTTTTTGTCAGTAGAGAGTACCTATCCTGTATATGACTTAGTGCGCAATAATTAAATGTTGCCCTGACCATTTTTGTGTAGGCTCATTATTGTAGCGACGCCATTAATGACAAAAATTAAATAAGTTCTTCCAACAGTCATAGAATACTAAGCGTATAAACAGAATAATCTTAATAACCTGAAAACGGTATCCTGTAGTATTTTTTATATTCATATTAGGCCAGAGGTACAGTTTTTTAGTAATACGATATCAATGAATGCTTACGCTGCCATAGCATATAGGCAGCTATCTTGGAGCATCCAGCCCCACAGAAAAAATAATTAAGCATTGTTTGTGTGTGTGTGTGTGTGTGTGTGTGTGAAATCTTATAGGACTTAACTGCTAAGGTCATCAGTCCCTAAGCTTACACACTACTTAACCTAAATTATCTTAAGGACAAACACACACACCCATGCCCGAGGGAGGACTCGAACCTGCGTCGGGACCAGCCGCACAGCCCATGACTGCAGCGGCCTAGACCGCTCAGCTAATCCTGCGCTTAAGCATTGTTTAAATATATTATCACGTAATATTAAAAATGGATCTTTAATCCATCGTTAGTAGGACATATAACACGTTGGGATATGTATGCTATGTTGGTGATAGCGCCCTGAGAAAAATTAGCCGTTGTTTTTAACAAACATAAAAGAGAAAAGGCATTTCATAAGAATAACGGCGTACCCTATCGTTGTATAAAGTAAAAAAATTTAATTATTAATTACGCTGTAAAGTGCCACTGAGGTTTTCATAGAATGGATTGGTAATCGGGAGCTCGTACTATTAGCCAATAAGTAGATTTTAATAATACTTAGAAAGCATATTTTTTGTGCGAAGTTTCTTTCTTGAATGCAACAATGTTTACTTACACTAACAAACTATAAATTAGAATGTTATTAGTGTTTGTTGCAGGATTCTAATGCGATTCGATTACGAGATACCATATTTTGACAAGTTTCCACATCGACACTTCTTTGTGCCATTCAACATGCGCAGTTGCTAGGTACAATGTTGTTATGTTTGCTTACAGTACACTTTTGTGCTCCTTGAGTCAGTTGCTACTTGCTAATCAGTATGTGAAAGTTCAAGCATTAGGTCGTAAGTGGAAGATGGGATTTACCAATGCGGAGAAAGCCGACATGCTCATAATGCATGGGGAGTGTAGGAAATAATGCAGTTCGTTCTTGTACGGTGTATGCAGCAAGATATCCCAACAGATATCAACCATCTCGGCAGTTATTTTTAACCTCTTCAAGCAGTTGCGTGAAATTGGTAATGTAACACCCAGATAACGTAACAGAACGAAACAAGTGACGACAGAAGAGGGAGAAATTAATGATCTTGCTGCTGTTGCAGTTGATCTGCACGTTAGCTCCCGCACAATCGCACGAGGAAGTGGCATAAGTCTGTCAAGTATCTTACGTATCCTCCATCGACATAGGTTCCATCGCTATCATATCTCTCTCCCTCAAGACCTGCATGGAAACGATTAAGTGTCTCATTTCCTAATCTAATTCCCTCAGCATCACCCGACTTAATTTGACTACATTCCATTATCTTCGTTTTACTTTTGTTAATCTCTGAGGGTATTTCGCCTGTCTCGTATATCTTGCTCACCAGATGGTAGAGTTTTGTCAGGACTGGCTCTCCCAAGGTCGTCAGTAGCTCTAATGGAATGTGTGATGTCCTTAGGTTAGTTAGGGTTAAGTAGTTCTAGGGGACTGATGACCATAGCTGTTAAGTCCCATAGAGCTCAGAGCCATCTAATGGAATGTTGTCTACTCCCGGGGCCTTGTTTCGACTCAGGTCTTTCAGTGCTCTCTCAAACTCTTCACGCAGTATCGTATCTCCCATTTCATCTTCATCTACATCCTCTTCCATTTCCATAATATTGCCCTCAAGTACATCGCCCTTGTATAGACCCTCTACATACTCCTTCCACCTTTCTGCTTTCCCTTCTTTGCTTACAATTGTGTTTCCATTGAACTCCTGATATTCATGGAATTGGTTCTCTTTTCTCTAAAGATCTCTTTAATTTTCCTGTAGGCAGTATCTATCTTACCCCTCGTGAGATAAGCCTCTACATCCTTACGTTTGTCCTCTAGCCATCCCTGCTTCGCCATTTTGCACTTCCTGTCGATATCATTTTTGAGACATTTGTATTCCTTTTTGCCTGCTTCACTTGTTGCATTTTTGTATTTTCTCCTTTCATCAATTAAATTCAGTATCTCTTCTGTTACCCAAGGATTTCTACCAGCCCTCGTCTTTTTACCTACTTGATCCTCTGCTTCCTTCACTACTTCATCCGTCAGAGCTAGCCATTCTTCTTCTACTGTATTTCTTTCCCCCATTCCTGTCAGTTGTTCCCTTATGCTCTCCCTGAAACTCTGTACAACCTCTGGTTCTTTCAATTTATCCAGGTCCCATCTCCTTAAATTCCCACCTTTTTGGAGTTTCCTCAGTTTTAATCTACAGTTCATCACCAATAGATTGTGGTCAGAGTCCACATCTGCCCCTGAAAATGTCCTACAATTTAAAACCTGGTTCCTAAATCTCTGATACCTTGTAGTATCTCCAGGATTCTTCCATGTATACAACCTTCTTTTATGATTCTTGAACCAAGTGTTAGCTATGATTAAGTTGTGCTCTATGCAAAATTCTACCAGGCAGCTTCCTCTTTCATTTCTTAGCCCCAATCCATATTCACCGACTATGTTTCCTTCTCTCCCTTTTCCTACTACCGAGTTCCAGTCACCCATGACTATTAAATTTTCGTCTCCCTTCACTATCTGAATAATTTCTTTTATTTCGTCATACATTTCTTCAATTTCTTCGTCATCTGCAGAGCTAGTTGGCATATAAACCTGTACTACTGTAGTAGGCGTGGGCTTCGTGACTATGTTGGCCACTATAATACGTTCACTATGCTGTTTGTACTAGCTTACCCGCACTCCAATTTTTTTATTCATTATTAAGCCTACTCCTGCATTACCCCTATTTGGTTTTTTATTTATAACCCTATATTCACCTGAACAGAAGTCTTGTTCCTCCTGCCACCGAACTTCACTAATTCCCACTATATCTAACTTTAACCTATCCATTTCCCTTTTTAAATTTTCTAACCTACCTGCCCGATTAAGGGATCTGACACTCCACGCTCCGATCCGTAGAATGCCAGTTTTCTTTCTCCTGATAACGATGGCCTCTTGAGTAGTCCCCGCCCGGAGATCCGAATGGGGGACTATTTTACCTCCGGAATATTTTACCCAAGAGGACGCCATCATCATTTAACCACACAGTAAAGCTGCATGCCCTCGGGAAAAATTACGGCTGTAGTTTCCCCTTGCTTTCAGCCGTTCGCAGTACCACAACAGCAAGGCCGTTTTGGTTAGTGTTACAAGGCCAGATCAGTCAATCATCCAGACTGTTGCCCCTGCAACTACTGAAAAGGCTGCTGCCCGTCTTCAGGAACCACACGTTTGTCTGGCCTCTCAACAGATACCCCTCCGTTGTGGTTGCACTTACGGTACGGCTATCTTTATTGTTGAGGTACGCAAGCCTCCCCACCAACGGCAAGGTCCATGGTTCATGGGGGGGTAAAGATAAATACAATATCTAAAGATAAATACCATATCTAAATGCCAAATCAGAAGCCCTTGAGTGAACATTCATCAGTAACAGTTTTAGGTTTATGATATACCCTGATATGCATCTAGCAGGAACTTCTGTGTCTCTCTAACTGGGTTCTGCAATCGGCTTACTAGAGCAATAAGAACACATGGAAGTTGAGCGATATTCAAATAAACCTTGCAGACAATCAAGAGCATGAGAAGATTATGAACTGTGATCTGTCCACCTATAGTTTCAATTGATTGCCTGTAAACTACATAGAGATAGTAGATTTTGCCTTCCATGGGGATACACAGCCCCAAAGAGTTTAGTAAAAGAAACCATTGCCCTTTGTAGGCTGTATTTTGCTTCATTAAAATCGTGCTATTAGTTTGTTTCTACCGTGAGCCATTACCAAGCACATTTCCCACGTCGCTTATTACATTTGCACTCATCTCATTCTTTTATGTCACATACATAAATCTTGAAAGGAGAATATAAGATGAACATCAACAAAACATAAACGAGGATAATGGAATGTAGTTGAATTAAATAGGAAACGAGACACTTAAAGTAGTAAATGAGTTTTGCTATTTGGGAACCAAAATAACTGACGATGATCGAGGTAGGGAGGATATAAAATGCTGACTGGAAATGGCAAGGAAATCGTTTCTGAAGAAAAGACATATGTTAACGTCGAGTATAGACTTAAGTGTCAGAAAGTCCCTTCTGAAAGTATCTGTATGGCGTGTAGCCATGTATGGAAGTGAGACATGGACGATAAATAGTTTGGATAAGAAGAGAACAAAAGCTTTTGTAATGTGGTGCCACAGAAGAATACTAAGGAATAGATAGGTAGACCACGTAACGAGGAGGTACTGAATAGAATTGGAGAGAAGAGGAATTTGTGGCACAATTTGCCTAGAAAAATGGATCGGTTGGTAGGACACATTCTGAGGCATCATGGGATCACCAATTTAGTACTGGAGGGAAGCGTGTGGGGTAAAAATCGTAGAGATAGACCGAGAGATGAATACAGAAAGCACATTCAAAAGGATGTAGGTAGCAGTAGTCACTCGGAGATCAAGAGGCTCGCACAGTCGTACTCCGTCGTAAAATAATTAAAGATATCGTTCTCCCTCGTAACACAGTTAGAGTATGTTACGATGGAATAGAACTTCTGGCTTTAAGTAAGTGACATACAAGAATGTGATGAGCACCATATGTAATACATGACATAGAAAATGTGCTTGATAATGGCTCATGGCCGAAATTAGCTAATAGCAGGATTTTAAAAAAGCCTTATACAGCCTACAACGGACAACAGTCTCTTTTATTGTTGGAGATTGTTAATATACATTATATCAATATACTTTTCAGAAGTGTTATGGTAAAGCTGCAGAGGCAATTTTTTTTCAGTCCAGAACAATGTTCTCCACAATACCGACAAATATAGATCTCACCGAATTATGAATTGTTTCAATAAACAACATAATTCAGCGGATCTGAAGAAAAAGAATCAATGTGTCGAACAGACTTGAAGTACTCACTATTAAAGGATATGTATGTAGCGCTACTGTGGCATATCACTATACACATTAGTGTACATCATACTTTGGATATGGGAGACATGGAAGATACATAGATGTTTTGGATACTCTGAATAGTTTAAATTGCATTAGAGGTACATGGTTGCAAATCCTTTGGTGAAGATAGCAAAATATTGTCTACCTATATATACTCACACATGGTGAGGTGATTGCTTAAGCTACTGTGGACGTGTTAGTGGTCTGCAGACGTTACATGATTCGGATCAACCATTCAGATAGATAAAACAACTCACCAATACTAGAATAATACGCAGCGACTGTAGCACAGCAAATGTTTCAATAAAATTAAGTAACACATACATTTACGAATCGGTAATTATCTTAGAAAACGCCATGAGGTGTGTCTTCTTCAATCAAGAGCATGGTATTAAGCTGCTCTTTATAGCCCCATGGTGGTGCTAGACATTTTTCGTACAAATAAATATTTTTTTTACGATGTACGCAATGCTACATGCATATCTGCATATTAATATATATACTTTAAAAATATTTCAAAAACTTCCTCCATATTATATAAAAGTATAGGACAGAACTTGATAGCAGCTAATTATTAAGATGTTTCACCTATCCATTAAAGAAATATTTCTCACTGGATCAGGCTCGATATCAGTGACTTTGTACCGAAAACAACCAACTTCGTATCAAAATCAGTAAATCTCCACGTTACAGAGAATTTGTTGCAAACTAATCAACTGGCAGTAAAATCTTGTTTAGTAAACCTTACAGGAATCTATTAGCACACTATACCCATTGCAAATTGCAACTGCGTCATCGAATATTGTTTCACACAACATACAGGGACACAACTGTAATTACATCCAAGTGGTAAATGCTCGATTCTTTTCTAAAAAATGAGTTTGTTTCACCTTCTTTCTTAAAAAAGAGTGGAGTTATTAGTTCTCCGCCGGCCGGTGTGGCCGAGCGGTTCTAGGCGCTACAGTCTGGAACCATGCAACCGCTACGGTCGTAGGTTCGAATCCTGCCTCGGGCATGGATGTGTGTGATGTCCTTAGGTTAGTTATGTTTAAGTAGTTCTAAGTTCTAGGGGACTGATGCCCTTAGAAGTTAAGTCCCATAGTGCTCAGAGCCATTAGTTCTCCTATAAGCGAAGTAATCAGCGGCAAAGTTGCAATGCTCTGTAAAAAAAATTTTAAGTGTGGGATGGTTTACTTCGTTTATTGCAACTACTGTGAAAAAGATATCCTGCAGTATACGCTTTAATCTGTTCTACACAGTCCGAAACACAGCTCTGTGGCCCCAAAATACCACACAGCATGTTGGCACCTACAGCAAAGGAGTGACTACGTCACCAGGCGAACTTCAGGATATCAGGAGGGTCCATTTTACTTTGTTTCTTCGAGTTGAAAAGCTGGAACAGCACCCTGACTAATCTAAAAAGAGCAGAAAGAGAAAACGAGATGGAATAAGTTTTGAGTGAACCATCTCCGAGGTTATCCTGGAGCATGTGTTCCTCCATTTACGTTTCTAGCAACCTATATTAAATGGTAATCAAGATGTTGACAGTCACGTGGATCAGACATGATGTTGGCTTGGGAGTGACATCCCACGGTAAAAAACATTGCTTAGAATATGGTCAAATTTGAACAGCATATTGTTGTCGCAGGGGGAATCATCTTGTAACAATAAAATTTAACGAAAATTTTATCAGTAGATGGTGCTGTATGCGTCTTGATGTAAATGCGGTCGGTTACAAATGACAGTTGTATTGTCATACGAGGGCTATGGTTTGAGATGCACATTACACCGTCTGTGCTGTTCATTGTGAATGACTGCATAAGTCTGGCGGTCAACAGCTGTAACGCTGATAGTTAAGATTATCCACCACATCGGATGGGAAAATCGATTTTTAACTGTCCTGGGACGAAAAGCTGCATAAAAAGCAAAATGACATCGGTTTGTAACTGTCGTGAGACTGGCGCAAGACATGTTTAGTATGCTCTCTACCGTTTTCTGCCATACGTTGAAATCGAGAAGCAGCATGTTGCACAATACATCGGAATGTCCCGGGGGTCACGTTCAGAATGCGTTGCACAAAGCGTGCCATCAGTCCAGCTATGTTCCTAATTGGAGCACTGAAGACGGCATCTTTCAGATAATTTCACAGCCTGAAGTCACACATATTTGGATCAGATGATAAAGACTGCCACGCTGTGGGAAAATGACTTCAGACAATTCTGGCATTTCCGAAATGCCCCTGCAGCAGCCGCTTCCCTGGTTGTGCAATGTGTGGAGTAGCGCCACCTTGCATAAAAATGATCCTGCCAACACCGCGCTGTTGAAGCGTGGAATGACGTTGGTACGCAAAAGACTCTCATAGCTTTTGCCGGTGACGCTATAGGTAACAGGCCCCGCAGGACTCATCTCCTCGAAAAAATATGAGCCTACGATAAACGATGCCGTCGATCCGCACTACACAGTCACCTTTGCAGCATGAATTGATACCTGGTTGATGGACTTTCGGATTTTGTGTTCCATGCCTATTCATTGTCCACTTCTTTGCAAGCAAGCAGTTCCAGAGCGAACGTTTGTTTTGCTAGTAGATGAGCAGGAAGCAATTTCTGAACATGGTGGATTTTGTATGGACAGTAATGCTGGTGCTTTGTAGAATTTTATGCACCGTACCCGCAGGCATGCCCTCCGTTCGGGCAGTTCGCCGTGAACTACATGTTAGCACACCACCGCACAACTCCTCCTGCAGTTCTGTGGCCACATCTTTGACAGATGTCGGATCAGTTGTTTCGTTCCTCTGCGACACTGCACTTCAAAAGAATCTGTCTTTTTGAATTTAGTAATCATATTCCGCAGGCTCTTAGCAGACATCGGAACAATGGCTTTTATTGATACGCTTGAACGTCCGGGACTTCTGCAGAGTTGCTGGCGCACAGTCAGCATTCTTGTAAAAGAGCTTAATCAGCAGAGCGCGGTCCTCCATGGAGACAATCAGGCTGGGCATCTCGGACACAAACTGCGGAACATTCATGTGCCGTGTGTCTGTCGGTGTACATATTCTGACATTTACAGAGCTATATATTGGTCAAAGTTTCGTTAAATATTTTTGTTGCATGACGCTTCCCAGCGTCAATAATTTTCTGTTCAAATTTTACCTCATTCTTAGCAGTGGCTCCTTTCAACGGTGTTTTGAATCTGCAAATGTAATTGTGGACATTTTGTATACACCACTAAATTTCCTCCCTAAGATGTTTTGGCGATCTAGAATAGCAGTGTGCGTGCAAAACAGACGCAGGTTGATTGTCTCAATACAAAATTAGGATTTAACGTCTCTGATCACAGAACAAAGATATCAAAACATGTGTGGAACCAGCTGGACACCAACTCTGTCAAAATGTCAGTATCTAGGATTTCAAGGACCAATTATAAGAGTGGTGGGCCATCTTGCCCAAGGGGAGGATTCAAGGGCTTTAAGACGCCATTTCCCACACAATCAAAGCATATATTCAGGCCATAGGAGATGTAATTTCATACTGGTAAATGGGGTTGTAGGTAAAAGTTCTTTATAGATTTGACTCGATTTTGTAATCATTAATATAACATCACATAGACTCTCAACCTGACGACGTTTAATTTCCTTTTACCCTCTTTTCTGGGTGCTTCAGTTTTCTTGTGACGCAATCCAGTTGATGAGTTTTACTTTTTAACCTCAAAATAAATGATTATGGGTGAAATAGAGAGAGACTATAAAATATAGATTGGCAATAGCAATACCTGAAAAAGAGGAATTCTTTATCATCTAACATAAATATAATGACTAGGAAGTTTATTCCGAAGGTACTGGTCCATAGTGCAGCTTCACGAAAGCGAAGCATCAAAGATGAGTAGGCCACTCAAGGAGAGAGCAGACGCTGGTAAAGTATTGTGCTACAGAAGAATATTGAAAATTAAATGGGTTGTTTGAATAATTAGTGAGGAAATAGTGAAACGAAATTAAGAAAACTAAATATTGTAACATAACTTGACGAAAGAATTGTAGAGGAAGACCAAAGCTTGAACACAGTATGAAGGCTCTCGTGCAGATGTGGAAGAGATTTCGGCTCGCGGGCCATGCCTAGGCCCGAGCGCCAGAAGGCTCAGCCTCGCTTCACATTTCTGCCACCGCCACATCGCAGTGTCTGAGCGTGAAGAGGGGGAGGAAGGGAAAATAGCGAACGCGCCACATTTAAATGGCAGCACTGTCGTACTGCACATGGCTTTTATATTTCACATTTCTCAGCAACATAGATCAACAACAAAACAGGTTTTCAGTATTAATAATTATATTTGGCTTGCTTAAAAGGTAATGTATTTTTTTATCTGATACAAACTGCGGGCATAAGGACAGACGCAGACAATTTCACAGAGTGTCGTACTCAAGCTTCCGTGTAACCCTGACTTATTTAGTTTCACAAACGGAACAGGTCTTCTATGCAAATATATCGATCGAAATATTGTAGCACTTTTGCGACCTCATTATGGAGACTTGGAAACCCTACCTGAGAAAAGCCATGTACAGTCGGGCTCAAAAGTATCCGAACGACCTGAATTGCATTTCGCCTGATTCGAATGCAACACACATACTGCAGCTGTCTAGCAGGTCCTCTAATCGCCCCTCGGTACAGTCGTATGACTATTGAAAATGGTTCCAACAAGTCACCACTAGAAAACACTGCTCTGTATCGCAATAACTCATGATGTAAAGTAATACCAAGGTACTACAAATATTAGGGACCATCATATCACAGATAAGATGGTTCTTCAGGCTTGTAAGTTCACATTTATTACAATAAATGACATACATGAAATGTTACAATTCTCATTATTACTTCAGACAGGTAATTCACATAGTAAGTCGTCGTATTCATGAGTTCCTCTTCAAAATAACATACCGTAATTATTATTTAACACAAAATGACTTAAAAAATTTAAGTTATTCACGAGAAGCTAGTTGAGAATATGTATGAACTTCAAATGACACGACGAACCGTCTCGTTCTGCATATGGATTCAAACCCAGGTCATGCAGACTAAGCAAAGACTTCGTGACTGACGGAAACTAACAGTCATTCCTGACTAGGCATACAGAGAGTGATATACCTCGATTTTAGACGGTATCAGTTAGTAAATATCAACTTTAAATTACATAACGTAAACAGTGTTAACGGACGCGAATTCCTACCCAGCATCTATTGTCCTTGTTAACGAACTACGAGAGATGTTAAATATTGCTTCTTCACAACTCAACTTACTTGAAATGCCGTGAGGTAAAGTTTTGTGTTGGACAGGGATTCGAGCACAGAACCTAATTGGATTGTCATCGAAGCTCAATCAACTGTGACATATCGTATTTTCTCGGCAGTAGCGAGATGTTTTAACTGAAATGACGCGACGAAACATTAATTTTTCCTTTCCTAGGACTCCAATCTGGCACCTATCGCTGTTATATTCTAGAGAAAACGAACGTTAAAAATGGGTTTGTTACACCAGCAGCGACATGTGAGCATGTTTGAACTAGAAATAACATGACAAAGAGTTCAGTGCTGACTGGGAATCGAGCCCCACACATATCGTTGTTGAGTGCACACAAAGAGACGTCAGCTACCGAATTTTTCTCCACCAGCAGCTCGGAATAACATCCTTGATTTTACAATGATTTCGCAAACAGTTCTGTGTCTCACTGAGACTCAAAAACGTCAGATACCGTTAGAGTTGACAACGAATGAAAATACATTAAAAATCAAAATTATTACCCACCAGCAGATAGGTGTTCTCATGCTAGAGCTTGATAATACATAATGAAAGCTTTAGTGACGGGCCAGGATTAGAACCCTTTCACGCGCAATTTGTGGAGATGTTGAGGATTCTGCAGTTTTGAACAAACAACAAATTGCAGTCGAGCTGTATTGTCACGAAGGGATCAAATTCCGCGTTAAGGGCGGTCTGAGTTGTATTCCCAGATCAGAACCAATTTTATCGACATACAGAAGCTCCAATAAAAGATGGAATAAGTGTCCTGTGACCCTACATAGCGTTTGTTTCGTCACTAGAAATAAATAAGTAGTATAAGAAAGGTTATTGTTGATAGAGTTTCCACGTGTCGCGACTCCTGACTTTATTGTGGTTCAACGTAACGTCTACTTGGTAGAGAAGGAATATCACGTTTAACATGAATGTCAGACCACAATGCCATTATACCTTCTTCACTTGGCGTAGCCAGAAGAGAACAGAATCTGTCTCTCCTTATCAAAAATCATCAGCAGAAGTTGGAATCGAACCCAGACCATAAATACATAAACCTAGCATCAATACAAGAGACCACCAAATGCACTTCTCTATCACTCATTTTTCTGTCATAACAATGTTGCGCCACACTGGATGAGAATTCTCACACACAGACTCCCTGTAGTGGTTTGCACCATGTTCAGTACATTCATTTACTTGGTTGACCGAATCGCCATGAACTAGCTGCCTCGGTTACCCAGTGCATACATTCGACTCTATTTTGTGATCACCGAAATAAAATCACGTAACTGACACCTACACAGAACTGCCAACAGCGTAGGATGCAGAAATTTAAACAGGAAGTGTTCCTTTCGACTTGAGCTACTCTATTGCGCTATCTGTTTGTTAGAAACGTCGTGCAGTGCAAAAGAAAAGCTGTAACTGTCTGTCTCTCAGAAGTCTGGATCCGGCCATATGCATTATCTCACAGCACTGTGCAATGCGCAAGTTCTGGAGGAATTGTTATTGAGTTCTGGAGGTAGTGTAGCTATGTGTGAGCTAGTAGCGTAACGGTAAGCGTCCCGCACTGTTGATAAGACGTCGCGAGTTTGGGTACATTCAGTGCTACATTTTTTAAAACGCCGTACTGATGTCTGCTGAAGTTATCGATCTAATGGAACTTTCAACATAATTCCCTTCACTTCCCAACCCAAAATAGTCGCATGTGGGAAAAGGGCTAACTTCTGCGGCATTTTGCTATTTTCAGGTTTAATAGATGGCCAGGCTGCAGATGCATCTCGAAACTTTTGTATTATGTATGGGGAGAGCGCATCGTGCCAAAATGCGCCAGAAAAGTGTTTTCTACATTAGCTGTCGTGTGGCTGTGGCATTTCATTCTTCATAAAACCTTGTTTGACAGCTTTAACTCAGAACAAGTTTTCTACATGCATGTAGTCAATAAACTGCATGTGCATTGTCAGACTGTTATAGATAACATCAGAGAATTCACATATATCGTTAATGATTAATTTCTCTCTCATGTTAACTAATGTTTTAACAACACTAAAAGAAACCGTACGAAAATTGTGCACTGTATTATAAGAAATGAAATAAAACTACCCACGATAAACTTACGACGAAAGTCTGTTTCAATAAAACTGAGTATCTGTACACAAGCGTGCCTCTATCGGCACGAATTAGTAAAATACTTATCACTTAGATTTCGATTGGGTCTGTGTTTGATTGGTATGCTGTGTCATACTCAAGTGGTATGCAAATGTGGCATTTCATAAATAAAGTTATGTATTCCTAGAAACCCAAAATTTGTTTGTCAGCAGCGGAATGAGGCGTTACCTGTTGTGCAGAATTGTAAGTTTTTCACCGTTGCGCTGTGACCCGAAAGTATTTTCTTGCCATTTCCTTATCGATGTGTGGTCTGACTGCTTGTAGCTCTTTCACAGAAGGGATAAAAACGTTACAGTCAGCAAGACTGGAACCGAAAACCATAACAGACGTTTTCTTTCAGGTTAGCACGTTTCCACAGAACTAGGGAAGAGGCATGCTTCTAGGCCTCCTCTAACGAGAGCAGTAGTGGCTAGAACTCGTAAACTGCTGTTTAAAGGACGAGATTAGATGGGATTTTCACGTGCAACGACTTTCCCGGGCTGGAAACCGTAAATTTACAATCTTTTGTTACAGCTCAAGCGTTAATAATGACTCAGATTATTCAATGGAAATGACAGGAAAAATCAAGTGAACTTTGAGGCTTAATTCCGTGCACATCAGGAAGTAACTCGTCGATCACAGAGTTGCCAAATATACCTTGCCTTGTTGCCAAATCTCAGTTACATTACCAGCAGGAAGAAGACGAACCGATGTGATCTTACAGTGGGCTGGGAAGTGGCCATAGCTGACGTCTCAAAGACGCGGCTGCTACGGCCTGGAATACGTAATCCGTCTGATTCACATTTCTGTAACTGGGTTTAGGGACTGGAGCGTAGTTACTAATAATACTCAGAACTAACTGCAAACTAAGCTTCATAAATCAGCAACCCTCATAGTTGTTTTTATATATCTTTGAGTCTCAGTGAGACACAGAACTGTTTGCGAAATCATTGTAAAATCAAGGATGTTATTCCGAGCTGCTGGTGGAGAAAAATTCAGTAGCTGACGTCTCCTTGTGTGCACTCAACAACGATATGTGTGGGGCTCGATTCCCAGTCAGCACTGAACTCTTCGTCATATTATTTCTAGTTCAAACATGCTCACATGTCGCTGCTGGTGTAACAAACCCATTTTTAACGTTCGTTTTCTCTAGAATATAACAGCGATAGGTGCCAGATTGGAGTCCTAGGAAAGGAAAAATTAATGTTTCGTAGCGTCATTTCAGTTAAAACATCTCGCTACTGCCGAGAAAATACGATATGTCACAGTTGATTGAGCTTCGATGACAATCCAATTAGGTTCTGTGTTCGAATCCCTGTCCAGAACAAAGCTTTACCTCACGGCATTTCAAGTAAGTTGAGTTGTGAAGAAGCAATATTTAACATCTCTCGTAGTTCGTTAACAAGGACAATAGATGCTGGGTAGGAATTCGCGTCCGTTAACACTGTTTACGTTATGTAATTTAAAGTTGATATTTACTAACTGATACCGTCTAAAATCGAGGTATATCACTCTCTGTATGCCTAGTCAGGAATGACTGTTAGTTTCCGTCAATCACGAAGTCTTTGCTTAGTCTGCATGACCTGGGTTTGAATCCATATGCAGAGCGAGACGGTTCGTCGTGTCATTTGAAGTTCATACATATTCTCAACTAGCTTCTCGTGAATAACTTACATTTTTTTAAGTCATTTTGTGTTAAATAATAAGTACGATATGTTATTTTGAAGAGGAAATCATGAATACGACGAACTTACTACGTGAATTACCTATCTGACGTAACAATGAGAGTGGTAACATTTCATGTATGTCATTTATTGTAATAAATGTGAGCTTACAAGCCTGAAGAACCGTCTTATCTGTGATAAGATGTTCCCTGATATTTGTAGTACCTTGGTATTACTTTACATCATGAGTTATTGCGATACAGAGCAGTGTTTTCTAGTGGTGACTTGTTGGAATCATTTTCAATAGTCAATCGACTGTACCGAGGGACGTTTAGAGGACCTGCTAGACAGCTGCGGTACGTGGGTTGCATTCGAATCAGGCGAAATGAAATTGAGGTTGTTCGGATACTTTTGAGCACGACTGTACATGTTCTGGATAGTTTCAACGTAAAAATATTTGTGAATAAAACTGGAGTTACCTTGCGGGCTAGTCAGTTACATCGAACATGCTTAGGGCCGCTTTCAACTGAGACGGGAAATATTCTCCAAAACAGCTCGAATACATGTGTGACCGACAGTGTCCTCAAAACCTTTATAAAACTATCGGAATTCTTGCAACATCACAATGAACTCTTGAGACCGCGACCTTTCTTTAACGCCAGTGAGCTTAGGGAACTGGATTGTCTTTGTCAGAATGTGAGAGTTTAACAACGTGATTTTCTTTATAAATGCAATCCCATCAAATCAGAAAGGAGATGCCTTGCAATGTCATTCAAGTGCACTTAAAATCCGAAGTCTGCAATCCATCTTGGATATATTCTAATTTTCGTTCTTGCACTCCTTTTTCCCTCAGAAATTCAACAGCTGAACGATAAAAATCGAAAGATCTTTATAAGCATGCCAATTGATTTAAACACGCCCATTTTACAGTAATATTTCAAGTCTCCATACTTTTCGTTCATTTCCACTGAAAACTGTTCCAACTGAAAATGGAATAATAGGTGCGACTTCAGGAGTTTTACTATTCATATCACCAATTTCTTAGAGTGCTCCATGGCTGAAAATTTAGCACAAAATGCCTCTTGATGTAGAGCACAATGAATCGTATCTGTCAACCGTTGTAATTTTATGCTTTTTCATTGTCATCTAAAAGTTTAAATTCTTTCTGTGTGGTATTATAATTCGTTTCCTAGTAAATAATCAGTACCCGTCACTGATGCGAATTGAGAAGTCTCATCCCTCTCTTCTGACATTCCCATTCATTTTAAAGGATTGTGACGATAGATAGGTAGACTGCCTCCTTTTCTGCAAACAGCTACTGGACTTGTGAATGCCTTTCACACCACGAACAAATAGAGGAGGTTAAATAGCGCTGACACCGCGTTTCTGCAAAACTCAGAGAGTTGTGCCGACGCCAAATGCCGCACCGCGATTCTAAATGAAATGTTGCACAGTTCCAACTACTCCCGAGAAGGACCGGATAAAGCCGAGTCAAAGGCTGGGTATTCGCCCATCCGCCTTCCGCATGCGTGCAGTCCGGAACGCCGTGGATGGCCCTTCTCTAGCGGATGTAGGTTGCGGCAGTTGCGTAGAGATGATAGATTTCGCACAGGATAGACTAGCGTGGAGAACTGCATCAAACAAGTGTCAGACTGTAGAAAACATCATCAATCCCTTTATAGCTTGACGTACGAGGGTTGCCCAGAAAGTTACGCACAGCATTTTTTTATGACAATTCTTTATTGAACATAATGAGAATTACACACACGAAAGAATGGTGTTTTATCTACACATCCTATTTTTCCATGTAATCTCCAATCCGTTGTATGGCTTTCCTCCAACGCGAAACAACGGCGTGTACGCCCTGCCAGTGCCAATCCATGTCCTGGTGGCGGAGCCAGTGCTTCACTGTGTAAACCACTTCCCCGTCGTCCTCAAAATATCTTTCACGAGTGGCATCTTGTAATGCCCCATACAAGTGGAGGTCCGAGCTGCTAGGTCAGGAATGTAGGGTGGACGCGGTAGCACTTTCCAACCCTCTTGCGATGTGTTCAACAGTCCACAGACTTCTGTGGGGTCGAGCGTTATCGTGTTGCAGCAAGACATCTCCTGCGTTACTGCAGCGCCGAAGTCGGCGGAAGTGCATCTTGAGTTTTGTTATTGTATTGACATATGCTTCTGACTTAATGGAACCGCATCTTGGCATCACATCAATGAGAATCACGCCTTCACAGTCCCAAATTACCGTGATCACGACCTAACTGGTGGAAGCAGTTGCTTTGAATATTTCTTCTGTGGAAAGTGGAAATGGGGCCTTTCCATCGACTGACCTTTGGCGAACCCATGTTTCACAACTGTCACAATCAGGAACAAGAAGGTCTCCCCCTCAGCTTCAAAACTTTGCAACAAGTCAAGACAAAAGTTATTTCTGTGCATTTTGTGATACACCATTAAGCACCGCGTGACCCATCTTGCAACAACTTTTGAATATTCAGGAGTCCGGATAGTTGCATCCACACTTTCTCTGCTGATTGACAGATGCAGCACCAACTGCCGAGTCGTAATGCGTCTGTCCTCGCGAATGACATCAGCTCCCTGCAACATGTCACGTGTGACAGCCGTCTGTATTCTCCCCGACCGCTGCAAATCGTGCAGCTCCGCCTGATGACCTCACCCTCCATCGTGCCCAGCGAGTAAATGTACTTCCGTCGACAGCAGATGCTCCATAGACTTTGCACAAGTTTTTGTGAATATTCTCCAATGTTTTTTTTCTTATTTTTTCAGTGGTAAATTCAATGACAGCACGTTACTTGTAACATACATCAACTGCGGATGCCATTTTAAAACTGTCCTGCAGCTACACTATCTGTCGGAAGTGACTGGAACATGGCATGCTCACTCAGGGGGATCCAAATAATACATACGTAAAGTTTCGCATTCGTACTATTGTTTTTGACCGAGAAAAAAGTGCGGTGCACCATTTTCTGGTCAACCCTCGTATGCTGATGCTGGGTAAGTGTTTAAGGAGACCAAACAGCTAATGCCATCAGCCTCCTATTCACCCCCCAGGATAGAACTATCTTACCCATTCTGTCTGTGCACAGAGTAAATTTTGTGTGCAAGTTTGAGAAAGTGTCCTAAACTTTTTGATAACGTGTATCTGAGGAGAAACATAGGCACCAGCCCGGTATTCATCTAGCTGGATGTAGGAAACAGCCTAAAAACGACATCCTGGATGACCAGCGCACCAAACCCTCGTCGTTAATCATCCAGCCTCTGAGGCCGGCAGAGCTCTCTGTCCTGGAAGTGGTGGCTACAACACGCGCAGCAACTTACGCCATTGTAACTTACGCCTTAAAGAGCAGTTTCCACTCACAGTTTAGGCGGCCTTGCAGTTCAGTGCCATTGGAGCCCTTGTGAAATGGCACTAATCTAACAGTGAACTTCACCAGTTTCAATATCAGAAATATTGCTCTTTATGTAAAACTGGGCGTAGAAGACTCATATAAAGCAGTGAACCACCGATCGGAAATCACACTATTTCCATTTCTTTGCGCCAAGTAAACATCAGGCGCTCTGCAAGACTATTTTTAGATCGTGCTTTTTAGCCTTGTGAGGAGTATATTTTGTGTCTCTTCTCTTGCATTTCAAAATGTTCGTTTCAGAGCTGTGGTTCGTAATCAGTCTGATGTGTGATAGAAACTGGTTGCTGGTGATTTTCGGTATCTTATCCTATGTTTCTTGTCCATTATCTGTCTGAATAACGCAGACCTGCAACATCTGATTCACACACATTATAAAGGTATTGACCCTCCATAGACTGATTTTATATGAATATTGCAATCGCATCATTATCTTGTATAGTTGAGCATTTTTTACAGGAGGTTAATGGCCTAGAATTATAACTTACTCTCTTAACACACGTGCAGGTAGAATTAATATCTTTGTCCGCATTTCGTGGTCGTGCGGTAGCGTTCTCGCTTCCCACGCCCGGGTTCCCGGGTTCGATTCCCGGCGGGGTCAGGGATTTTCTCTGCCTCGTGATGGCTGGGTGTTGTGTGCTGTCCTTAGGTTAGTTAGGTTTAAGTAGTTCTAAGTTCCAGGGGATGTTAAGTCCCATAGTGCTCAGAGCCATTTGAACCATATTTTGAACCATTTTGAATTAATATGTTTGCAGCTGCAGCAATTATATAAAAAAAAATGGCTCTGAGCACTATGGGACTTAACTGCTGAGGTCATTAGTCCCCTAGAACTTAGAACTAGTTAAACCTAACTAACCTAAGGACATCACAAACATCCATGCCCGAGGCAGGATTCGAAGCTGCGACCGTAGCGGTCTTGCGGTTCCAGACTGCAGCGCCTTTAACCGCACGGCCACTTCGGCCGGCAATTATATCAAGAGTGTGTGTTAGTGTCTGTGTATACATGTATATGTTGAAGAGGGAGAGGCGGGTTATTTGGATGTGTAGGTAGGTGATTTCACTAGAAAGGCAAGTAGTTTACTTGAGTACGAATTGAAGGACTTCCCGTAAACTATCAAGAGCGACTAGGCAGAATGGACAACCGTCTCTACTGCTAGTGTATTTTATTTGGGTGGTTTGCGTTCCTATTCCACAATTTACACTACACGTACTGATTGTCTCTTACCAATTCTGTCCATCTACCAGCATACATATTAGCGACTGTGAAGTGTAAACTATGCATTACTCAAACAGTGTCATACTTCGAAAAATCAATTATTTTCATTTACTCCTACTGATTCTTCAAGTTTGTTTTGACACGAAATAAAGATTTATTGCGGCATTCCACGATTTTCTTGTGATACCGTCTTTCTATACCTCCATATGGACCATGGCACATCTCAAAGTCACCGAATGTCTTGACCACAAATTACATGGTTTTCAAATAGTGAATTGGTAGTGGTTCACTAATTTCTATATTTTCCATTGTCGCAGGCTAGCGTCAGCAGCTATCTAATAGATCCTATCTGCAAATAAATTCTTATCCAGAGTCAACTCGTAAAATATTCGGTAGCAGCACATTTTCATAAATGGGCAATATCATGTAACTCCGTAAATATCTTCACATAAATTAACAATTCTATAAATGTTTAAGAAAAACTAAGAACAAAATTTTATATTTGTGGGAAATTTTATTGATTATTAAGCGGGTGGTTTATTAACATACAATATTTTGACTTTAGTTACAATGATTTCCATGGCTCCCTCGAAAATGGATAATAACAAAAATGATCTGGCTTCTTTTCAATTACACCGGACGCTCCACTGCATCAGTCAGCTTCTTCAGACTCTTTACTTGTTACTAGCAAGCACAGCTAAGTAGTATCCCAGGCAGAGCTTACTGCGTACCCAGCTTGATTCTGTTAGACTGTTGTTCGGCTTCAGATTTTTCCAGTGGTGGATGCGAGTATCGTCATGACATTTACATAATAATACGTCTCCTTTCGGGCGGCTCCCAGTTTAAAATCATGCTTGGCCACCTCAGGCTGAGCATTTTCTGCTTGTATCGATAGCATGGAAGATCTTTGTTCTCCATAGCTTTTGTTATGAAGCACGTTACCTCCACTCTCCTCCGTACCTCTTCTTTCCGTATTCTATCTTGCTTCGTCACTGCATACGTATTCTCCTGTAGTTCTACTTCTGTTCATTTGAATTTGTTCTTTAATGATTACTGCTAGAGGTTGAGTTTATTTACCTTCTTATCATTGTTATTTGTTTATTCTTTAGGTTTCGTATTTAATAATTATTTCTTGTCGTTGATTTGCTAGACTAAGCACATTATCTTTTTTATTATTTCTTTAATTTTATGATTTCAATATTTATAATTGTTATGAGTCGTTGATTTGGTAGACTAAGTATATTATCTTTTAATGTTGTCTTTTTGAGGCCACATCTCAGGTGCATATTGAAGTTTATTCTCCACCACGATGTGAAATTTTCTTTTCTTAGTGTCCTGCCGAATATTATTATTTCACATTATCGCTTAGAAAGCTTTAGCAGCTCTGTTCCCCATTGTTGTTGTGGAACCATATCCTTGTCGCTTTTACTGGAGTTTTATATTACTGTTCCCAAATTTTCGTTGCTTCGGCCGGATTTTATTTTCTCTTCCTCACGGAAAAGTTTCACCTCCTGCCGGGGCGGTAGCCCTGGCGACCTCGGGGGCGCACCGTCGCTCTGCCGGCCAGCCTCTCCGCCCAGCAACGGCGGCAGCCGCGTCTGCGGCGAGCTGCGGGCGGCGCCTCCTCCTCGCTGGAGGCTCCAGCGTCTGGACAGGAGGGCACCGCGGCGTCCACCTGCGACACAAAACAAACACTCACATTAAAATAGTTGCAGGTTCACTGTTCCTCAACATGAAGCTTTATAGAGGATCAACGTAGAAAATCACCTAGAAAAAGCGAATGTGCTATTAACACTGACTGAGTACCAGGATAATGTTACAGTTGTCTTGAGAAAAGTGTTGACCTTTTGTTTCCAAGGGCGGAAAGGCTCAATTCAGAAACACATATGAAAACCCTGTATTACGTTCTCCTTTTGTAGGTAGTGTGCATTATCGTACGTTTAAATTCACTCAAAGAGAGCTGCCATTCAGTTCCTATTAACAAATACACGTGAAATATTTCCGTACTACCATGCAACTATCCAGAGAAATTATTTCGCAGTGCAGAATGGAATCGTTAGCCGACTTGATCTCGTCGCGCCGCGTTTTTAATCAGTTATGCATATTCAAGGTATCGTGCCTATGGTCCGAAACCGTGGAACACTGTCGAACGCGTTTCAGTAATCTACACATAAGACGACGGAAATTACTGGTCCACAGTCTGACCTCTTTGCAAGATGTGTCTTATGCCAAAAGCCCGAGGTCTTTACCTTCGATCCCTGATGTTTCTATAAGAGAAAGAAGAACGTAATTTTGCCCCGCCTCTGATCTCTTCTAAAGTTGCGCAAGTAGTGGATTTTATTATTTCTATCTAATACAGTTTTAATCTTTCACATTGCGTGCATACTATGATCGAAACCTCCTTGGTATTACAAAGAGGTTATTCAAAATTCGCTTAAAATTGAAATTTTAAATGCTGAGAAGGTAAATAAAACTAAAACAGACAAAGTTTAAGATGGCGTTCGTAATAAAAAATGCATTACACAGCAAGGCTCTCAACCACTGCGAGAAACATCTGTACAAAGTCTAAACATTGTTCCACATTCATTCGATAACTGTGACTGTGTAATTGTTGACCCGTTTTTCCATCTCTACTCTAAGGATACTGAAAACAAATCCTCTAGCAAAAGTACACGCATTTATGTACAACTATTAAATAAGTGTTTTCAAAATCGCAACATTTCCTTCGTTATTCGTTGAGGGAATCACTCTCTGAATGAATCACCGTGCCATGAACCATAAATTCCATGAGGTTGTAGATCTGCAGCAATGACATAGTTAACATTCAGAGACACTTGAACAAACTACCTGCACAAACTTCTTAACAGGCGCCAAAGATCGCTTTGATTGCACTTTTCTGAGCTAAGCGTACTTCCTGTAAGCGGATTCAGTTTCTCGTAACATAGGCTATAGCTGCAGGAAATTGCGCGAAGGAAATGTACCGTATGTCTTAGAGAACGTGGCAATGTGGGTTACTCTGTCTCAAATTGACCAATTTGTCAAATCCGCTTGTCAGCACTGTTTAAAACAGAAGAAATGTATTGAGTGAGTCATACTTTAGGTCGGTATTAAGGATAAAAATCGGACGCTTCTCATCACTATCGACGCTTATATTGAAAACACTGGCAATGAGGAAGGACAGGATGATAGGATATACGTTAAAGCATTGGGGAGAAACCTCCACGATACTACAGGGAGCTGTAGAGGGTAAAAGCCTGTGGGAAACGACAGAGATTGGAATATGCGCAACAGTTAATTGAGGACGTAGAGTCAAAGGGCTACTGTGAAGTAAAGAGTCGGGCGAAGGAGAGACACCAATCAGAAGACTGGCGACTCAAAAAATATCAAGAGGAACACGAAAATTGCACCGACTCGTTACAGGTACTGTCTACTGCACGACCTCTGGACAACCACTGGAGCTGCTGTATCACGACCATCGTCTGGACAGCATACGTGGCACGCTACCAGAAAGTTACAGTTAACACGATGGAGCTACACAGAGGTATTACCCAGCAGCACATTCACATCTGAGTGTGTACACTTTGAAACAGAAAACTTTTGTTTCGGTTCTAATTTAGATTTTACTTCGCATTAAACTAATATATCTTAGGTTCACAATGATTATAGTTTTGGCCCTGTTTCCCTTCCGGACAAGACTATTCACATTCACAACTATGGACATTGAACTGTAATTCTGTGAAAATCTTTTTAAACTTTTAAGTGAATTGAAGGTACCCGTGCTCTATTCCAATAACATGGTCGTGTCCGTAGCGAAAGGAACTCCCAATACACATGAGATAGGAAAACGGCAGGCTCCAAAACGCATAATCTTAGAACTGGAGTTTGACTGCCCAAACTCTTCAAGCAGTTTCACCCTTCTTGCCCTCCCTAGAAATCGTAATGTTGTCTTACCTTTCCACTGATGCGCTCCAGCTCATCCTCCGTGTCCCGTAGGCAGGGACGCTCCTCGAGACTGATGTTCGCAGCATCAACTGACGTCAGCGTCTTCTGCGGCTCGTGTGCCCCCGGAGGAACGTCTTCCTCTTGACCTGGGCCCAGACGGAACTGCAGTCGCACCACGTTGTATTCCTGCGGGAGTTTTCTTTTCATAGTTTCCTCTTCATTTATTGCCTTCCTTTTATTTATTTACCAATATTTAACCACAATCTAAGACATTCACGTTTTGTAGTAGAAGCTACTCTGAATATATCTTTCTGTAAATAGAGAGTCATGTAACTACCACAAACCGTTCCATAAAGGTCCTAGGTATTATCTGAATTACATTAGAGGACTTCTTGACTACCAGGAAGTAAAGCTCAGGATGTCTGTTACCTTGTGCCTTGAACTAAGCTGTGATTAAAATTGTTGTTTTTCAAGCGAGCTACGGTGTCAGTCATATATCACATTAATACGCCATGTTGAAGGATTAATATGGCGATGAGTCAGTGAAGTAGCTCAAGGCTAATCTAGCCAACACGAAGGTGTAAATACCGGTAGCACTGACCTGATAATATTAATTGTGGACTCGATGTTGATGACACTCCCTGGTTATATTCAATCATCTCTATTTATATGTAGTTACTTATCGAGGAAACAGAAACTCCCACATTTGATGATTTTCAATGTAGGTCGGACAGGCAGTCAATGGCGTGAGAAAGTGGGAAGTCACGTGACAGGATGTGTCATCCAGAAGCCACTCAGAACACAAAGACTGAGGCAACGAGAACCCCCATTATCAAGAAAGCGAGGCTGTTTGTCTTTATCTCTACATTCAGTGTTTTCTAAACATGTTTCATATGTATTCCTTCGACAAAACAAAACGATTACTAATATTGTAATTTGAGCCAGCCAGTCTAATTCATTCGAGTCCCGACTCGGGCAGGGGATTGTTGGGATGACCCAGGTAGTCATACGCATGCCTGGACGATTTGTCCATTTAGTCGACATCATCTTCCGACAATGTTTCAGGAATAACGGATATAATAATTACCTCAACTGCATCATAACTGACAGGAATCTACCAATGACAATAAACAGTCTACGTGAAGCAAAAAATGTATGGTTAGTTGGCGATTAGAACCCTAAACAGCAAGGTAATTCATCCCGCGTTAATAGCGTGGCCCATTAGGAGTTAATAACACCAGAAAGAAATCTGATTGAACAATTACAGTATGTAGTAATAGGAAAATCGAGGTTAGGAGAGCAATACTGATGCCAGTGATGAGAAATGGTTGTATGAGAGGAAAGAAGTGGGCGGGTGGAACCCGTCCACAGGCCAGACAGCTGATGAGGGTCCCCCAGTGTTCATCCGAGGCGACGTAGTGCTAAGACAGTAGCCCAGTCAAAATTCTTTATAGGCTGGTAGTAAGAGAAATCTGTCTCTGGCTTGCTTACAGCTACCATTAAGTGTGACAACTTCGGAAAACCCAAAATTTCCCATGGTAATCTGCAATGGAAAACGTTGGTTAATCTCCATCATATGAAGAATCCGGCTGCCCCTAGGACTGAAGGTTACATTCATCGTACTCCTCGGCGTTGCTCACCTGTGGGCTGATCTCTACAGGGTCAGCGTCCTCATCGCAGACCGCGATGACACGAAGATCTTCGATATCTGTCTCCCGCCCACAAGGGAGACAGAAAAAGGCGAGGGCTCTGCGGAACATCTGCGAAGGTAAAAAAAATTACATCAAGTTTTGTTGACAACTCATACCAGTCTAACAGGATGATAACAGTTCAGGTGTCGAGTGCTATGCAATCGAAAAGTTTGGGATGTCAAAGAAGGTTGCATTTTAAGAGAATTTACACGACTCATCAACATGCTAACTAAAGCTATGGAAACTACAGAATTTCAGGTAATGTAGGATTTTCACCAACTTCAAGTATCAACTCACACATGCCACCCTTGAGCTCCAGCCAAAACAACAACGTTTATTAGCAGTATTATAAATGTTTACTGAAAATGATTCAAGATGTATATCAGTACTTCAGGAAAAGTAGGTCATTTTATATGGGTGAGATGTTCAACGCAGTTTCCCTTACTGCAGTCAAGTGTTTTCACGATTTGTCTGAAGTTCAAACAAAGCTCTAGCAAGTCTTTATTGCAAGCGGCAGCATTTTTAACTCGTAGTAAAGTTAGTAAAGTTGTTGAAGCTTCCAAACTGCACATTTTCCTTCTTCTTTTCCTTGCACTTACTCCATGTCTCGCAGTGGTTAGACACTGGACTCGCATTCGGGAGGACGACGGTTCAATACCGCGTCTGATCATCCTGATTTAGGTTTTCTGTGATTTCCCTAAATCACTTCAGGCAAATGCCGGCATGGTTCCTCTGAAAGGGCACGGCCGACTTCCTTCCCTATCCCTCCCTAATCCGATGAGACCGATGACCTGGCTGTCTGGTCTCCTTCCCCAAACTACCCAACCCAACCCCAACTCCATGTCTTTACGACGTCGGCATATTAATCTGAATATGGCAGTGCTAGCGGAAGAGTTCCGTGACGTAACTTGTGTACCCCACCTGCCGTCATCTAGTGTTATCTCATGTGAAGTGTGATAATAGTTCCATACGCTTGCGAATCGTATAGCTGAGACAGAAGGAGGGTAGCAGCAGGGTATTCACCCAGTCGGATGAGGAAAAAAGCTACCAAATTGTACTTAATATTTAATTTGGAAATTGATTCGCAATAATATCTCATAGAGTAAGTTTAGCGTTCATTTCTCACCGACTATGATGAATTTCCATTCTCTTCTTAAACTAGAGAACTCATTATCGAACCAATAACGCCTCAACATATTCACTTACTGCACAAGTGATAACGTATCAGTGCCTATGACGGCAGTATCATGGGCAGACAATCGCATTTCGAAAATGTTGACTAACATTCATTCTCACCGTTAAGCCAGAACACGCTGAACAGCGGTAACAGAACGATAACGTCTGGTAGCCCTGCAACCCGTTAAGTGCTGATTTTTTTATGTCAGATAAAGATATTAAAAGTTGTCACTACACTAAGACGAAAAGAAATTCAACGTTCATTGTGTCATCATTCCTAGTACCTATGCTGAAAGTACGGGGAACGAAAGGAAAGAAGGAAGATTGGTAGCACCATTGTTAATGAAATCATTAGGTAGTTAGTGAGTGCTCAGTTTGAACAAGGAATGATTGTCATCTGCTGTTCACCTCACAGAGATTACTGCGTATCTGACGAAACTATTTTACTGACCTTACAATACTAATTAGATATAAAATTTGTAAAAATACAGCAAGTAAAGGATAATACTTACCTGTTACGTATTGTTCAAGCTAAGCTGTATGGGAGTTCCTGGTATTGTTCAAGCTAAGCTGTATGGGAGTTCCTGGTATGAAGCGTGAGCAGGAAACATTTTATTTCTTGTTTCTTTCCTTATTATTTATGTATTAGTATTCTGGAAACAGGCGTTTAAAAACAAACTGTCCATTTAGTTAAAATTCCTGATGGGTCACGGCAAACAGAGGAATTTGGAACGGTGGAATTTGTGTCTGTGTAGTTTTATTTTCATAGAAATTAAAAACAATTATAGAACAATATACTCGTTACAATTTGCAGATGACCAACTGATTATAGCCCAAGACTGTGAGGACATAGAGTATATGACCATAAAATTGATTCAAGAATATAAAAAATCAGGTCTAAATGTAAACATGAATAAAACGAAGTACATGGTAATTGGTGGAGTGAATGGAGACTTAATATTAGAAGAAGGGATGGGAACAATAACAGCTACTGAGGAATATAAATATTTAGGTGTGAAAATTACAAATGATGGGAAACAGGACAAAGAAATTAGATCAAGAATAAATTCTGGAAAGACGACAATCTCTTTATTGAATGGAATTCTCTGGGACAAACACATAACAACTGATAACAAAATAAGGATTTTTAAAACAATAGTTAGGAGCATTATTACATATGGTTCAGAAGTGTGGACAACAAAATGGCAACTGAAATCAAAATTATTAGCCACAGAAATGGATTTCTGGAGACGTTCAGCAAGAATATCAAGACGAGAAAGAATAAGAAATGAAGTAATCAGAGACAAGATGAAATGTAAAAATTCAGTTATGGATTTCATCGAGCACAAACAACTTAAATGGTATGGACACATCAGACGAATGGAACAGGAAAGGCTACCAAAATGCATAATCGACTGGGTACCAATTGGAAGAAGAAAAAGGGGACGACCACCTGATACATGGATACAGGGAGTTCAGTCAGCAATGAGGAAGAACAACATTCCTGAAGATTTATGGACAAATAGAGAAGAGTGGAGAACAATAATTAGTGACTTACTGTAATCTAGAATAGGTGCTGGAAAAATGTACTCACATTGTAAATCCAGAATAATAATAATAATAATAATAAATAAAAAAATAAAATATGAAATAAAGTAGTCAACGTAGTACCACGTCCATGTTGGCGACCAGTACCATGACAGCAAGGTAGAGAAATCGTGGTCAGGCCTCTGGTTACGACCCCTGCCCACCTTATCTCCAACCAGCCTGAAGCTGACTGTATCGGTTCTTTCTCGTATACAAAAATAATTTTAAAAAAACTGTGAGGTAACGTGGTCTCCTCTTGCAAAGTGGGGCTACGTGGGTCCCCAGATCCAGTCTCGTTGAATGGCACAATTTTAGCCGTTTGATTACACAGGGGTATCGTCTTTGACTAGTAATCAAAACGTCTTAGGTCCCGGGTTCGAACACTGTCACCACTTAAATTTTAATTAAAAATCATCAGCAGTAGTGGCCGAAGACATCAGACTTGCGAAACCACCCCCAATCAGCCGATGGCCTTGTAAAAGAGGGTGGAGGAGCGGAGAGAGTTTCAGTGCACTCCCTTGTCCTTGGGTGGGAAATTGCCCCTAAATGTGGAAGAATCAGCAATGATCAAAGGCATGAGGATGCAGAAGGCATTGGAAACCACTGCATTAAAGACATGTAATGTGTATCCACAGGATATATGGTTTGTAATTGGAAAGGTGTTATGATAATCTCTCCACTGACAAAAGATTCCGGACTATAGTCCCCCATTCGGATCTCTGGGAGGGGATTGCCAAGTGGGTGGTGACCATCAGAAAAAGATTGAATAACAAAGTAAGGATAACGTTCTACGTGTCGGGGTGTGAATGTCAGAAGTTTACGCGGCAGGGAAGCTAGAAAATCTGAAAAAGGAATGCAGTGTCTCAATCTAGATGTACTGGGGGTGGGTGAAGTGAAATGGAAAGAAGACAAGGATTTCTGGACAGTTGAGTGTAGGGTAATATCAACAACGGGAGAAAATGGTATAACGGAAGTAAAATTCTTTATGAATCCGAAGGTAGGGCAAAGAGTGAGTTATTGTGAACAGTTCGGTGATAGAGTTGTTCCCATCAGACACGACAACAAACTGACACCGCCAACGTTAGTTGAGATGTGCATGGCGACATCGCAAGCCACAGGTGAAGATATAAAAATGCGTGTAATGATACTGAACGGGTAATTCAATGCGTAAGGGGAGATGAAAATCTAACCGTCATGGGAGACTGTAATGTGGATGTAGGGGAGGGAGTAGAAGAAAGGGTTGCTGGAAATATGGGCTTGGTAGTAGGAACGAGAAAGGAGAGAAACTGAGTTCTGCAATAAATTTCAACTAGTGATAGCGAATAATGTGTTCAAGAATCACAAGATTAGGAGGTGTACTTGGAAATGGCCGGGAGATACGGGAAGATTTCAGCTAGATTATACCATGGTCAGGCGGAGATACCGAAATCAGATATTGGATTGTAAGACGCACCCAGGAGCATATGTAGACGCAGATCACAGTTTAGTAGTGATGAAAATTGCCAGGGGTTTAAGAAACTAGCCAGGAAGAATCAATGGGCAAAGAAGTGGGATACGGATGTACTAAGAAGGGGCCTGAAGTTCTTTGAGGCTATAGATACTCCGACAAGGAATAGTCAGTAGGCAGTTTAGTTGAAAAAGAGTGGACATGTCTAAAAATGGGCAACCACATAAGTAAGAAAGAAAAACATAGCTACAAAGAAGTTAACTTCGAAGGAATCATGGGTAACAGAAGTAATACTTAAGTCGATCGATGAGAGAAAGAAGTTTCAGCGAAATTCGCGAATACAGAATTATAACCCACTTCAAATAAATAGGAAGTGCAGGGAAGCTGCACTGAACGCACCGAACGTGGCACGGATACAACAATTGCTCATGAAATAGTTCCCATACCAGAGGATGGGTAACACCTTTAGTTCCTGCTATTCGTCGCACACTGGTTGCAGAATGGTCGTCCACTGTACTTAAAACAGGCTCCTCCAATTCAAGAATGTGAACTGAACGAGGCCTACTTTGTTGGGTGCTACGGAACCTGTTTCCCCAAGGCGCTGGAAGAATTGCCTGGACAGCTTAACAGATGGAATCCTGTGAGCTGAAAATCGTTCAATGTACATGTTACGGGCTTTCAGATTAACTCCATCTGCTAAACCATAATAGTAAACATGTATGACATTTCCCCATTGCTAGGTTGTATCAGAGTGAGCCGTGGTAAAAATTGCTGTTTTGAAGAGCGCGCCGCAGCGCGTAGTGTGAAGCAGTCGCCCTCCGTTTTAGCGGTGACGCTGCTGTGGCAATCGCAGCTTTGGTGTCTCCCTCTAGTGGGAAAGGGGAAAGGTTGCCCGTTCACGTGCATTTAAGGGGAGCTATGAGCTCGCCAGTGGAGCAGTCTGGGTCAGTCTCTCGTCCCCAGCTTGCTAGTCTGTCTCTCGTCCGCAATTGTTAAGCAGTTAGTGTCTGTCTGTCGTTCGGAGTGCTAGTATGTCTGTCGTTTGGATCAACCTTCAAAGCGGGCAAAATGAGAGTCTTTCCACTCAGCCAGTAAGAGAACTCAACGAGTGGTCGTCCGGTCGGGGCTTAGTTCCTGCATCTGAGTCTTCGCGTTAGGCCGCCAGTCTGCTCGAGTTTGCTCAGGCAATGCTCATTGGCGGTTGGATCGATCGGTTGGTCGGTCGCGCACTGAGACACAAGATGACTTGTCCGTCTTGAGCGTCGCCGCATGTGAGGTCGCCACGTGAGTCCAGTGGGCCGCGGCGTATAGCGAGGGATAGTGACTTCGCGGTCGACACTAGAGCAACAGGAGTCAACCCACGACATCAGTCTGGCCGGTGCGAGCTGCGAGGCCGTGAGACGGGAGATCGGCGCGCCTTCCTGCGTCCGTTGAAGCGGCTGGCAGCGGACGGTTCGGGAGAGCGATTTGGGGGTGCTGCGCCAGGTCTTCTCGAGAATTCGCAGTTTATTAGAAGTTAAGTGATTGGTGATATGTTGTTTGATTTCCTCTTTTTAAATTCTACTTGTTTTCTTGGTGAGGTCATCAGCCTTTCTCCTTTGCGGTCCTCCCACCATTCTCCTCCGTTTGCGCAGCCGCGGGAAGGTGGTTGTTTATAAATTGGGTGGTCCGTTTGTCCCTTGTGGAGTAGGGGTGAGTTAGAGCAACCAGCGGTTCGGGTTATTCGGTAATCTCCCGTAATCTACCGTACATTAGTAGCTGCCTCTATCATGTTTGTCGGATTTGGTGTGTTAATGAATTTATTGCTTGGAGTGTAATGGCCTACTACCTGAAATATGTTTTAATATTTGGAAACTTTGATATTATTGCCTATGACGTTGAGAGGCGGTATCTGTGTACTGTAAAGCATCTTAACTATTGTTAGGCCAACGTTGTAGAATTTTATATAAGATTGCATTTCAAGGGCTTTTGTTTAAATTATCATTTAGTATATAAAGTTGCCACCCTTTCACCGTAAGACTTTTCTTAGAAGTTAAAATCAAGTTGCACCTTTTGTGGCAAGATTAATATTTTAATTGTTAGTGTTTTGTACCATTTCCATCCCTCCTACGGGGGGTGCATAGTTTGTGTGCTTGTGTAAATTGTTAAAACTCTTGGTTTAATCTGGTGTGTTGCAGATTTGCACCAGTGTAGTCTTTCAGAGGCTTTTGTGAGCGGTCGTAACTACGGCCGTGTCAAAAGGAAGCGGCAAGGTTCTCTGCCCGAAACCTCATACAGTCAAAACTTGTTTCTTTCTGCCTCTGAATAAATTGTACTTTGATATTTATAGGGTGCCCTCTGATTATAACTTTAAATGTTTCTTTTAACAAATGCTTTTAGGCACTATTAAAGTGAATAAAATTCCAATTTTTTAAAAGGAATTTGATTATGATTTCATCAGTTACTCCCTGGCAACTACTTCCATGCTTACATAGTGTGATTACATGTGTTAATGTTCTTGATGAATCGCTAGTAAATAAAATAAATTCTTAAGAATATTCTTTGAAAATAAATCACGGTTCACAGAGTATCTGCAAGAGAGAACACATGTTGTACCTCACCACAAGCATCAGAACAACATGTACCTTAGCATGACCTGTAAGCATTCCAACCATCACCGTAAGTACCCGGAGTTAAAAAAATGTACGCGAACGTAAACAGGTGTAACAAGACTACTGCACAATCACAAAATGTAAACTCAACAACTCACTGCAGACCAGTGAGTCAACTAATGTTTACGTCGGTATTGCATGGCGGTATCCCAGCACGCTGTTGATACGGAGCGCCACTGCAACAACGGTGCTCATATCCGCAATCACTTGTTCGGGATGCCTTCATATCTCGCAGTATTCTATGCCAGGGGTCGTAATTACCGTTAATTATCGGGTAGTCGTCTGTAGTGTCCGTAGTAGGACAAGAAATACATTGCCATGGATGACATTACAAGAGCACCTCCTATGAACACGTTCATATGTCATATGCCAGAACGTATACTTTGTAGAACCCATGGCCGTAAGACTTTTTTTCTTGTTTTGGTGCGTACTATCATCCCCTGAAATATTGGCGAAAAGACGGGGATCCGGTTCATTGCCAGACCAGATTACATAGTGATCACAGTGTCCGACGAGCCATACGATCGAGTTAGTCTTCGTCCGAGAGAAAACTAAAAAGTCCGGAGACGGAAGAAGTTCAGCCGAGAAAGCAGCTTCAGTGAATCCAATACCAGTGTTCTCGTCCTGAAGAAACAAGTCTGTGTGGTAATCTATTTGGTTGACGACATGTGTCGCAAAGACCAGTTGCACTGACACCAATGCGATGAGGCGACATCCACCGGGAGGATGGGAAGAGTAACGTGAAACCACACTGTTTTCCAGGATATCAATGGCGCGGCCATTTCAGTTGAGCGAAGTGTAGATTGTACTCCCCAACGAGAAAGGGAAGACCCAGTGGTAAGATGTGTTACTGATAAACTGTCGGCTCTCAGAAAACTTATTACAATATAAAATTCAGGTATGTGCTGCAGTTTAGAGTTGATCCGGCAAGCATCGACAGGGAGAATCAGACTGGACAGTCGAAGACGCAAAAATAAGCGAGACGTAATAGAATGAGTAGCCCGAGTATATGTTAAAACGTTACGCAGTATAAATGATATTGAAGCCTTCACTTTGGTATTGGGAAGTCCCAACCCTCCAAGGGGAGGGGACCTCGCTACCACTCCATACCGACGTCCAACTTTTCCGAAGGAAACGACCGGATCGCCAATAGAGCGCAGCCGTTTTCATCGGGCAGCGATCCACGGTAATCCCAAACGATTTGTGGTGAGCAACCACCGTTGTCCGTGGAATGACAACTTGATGAAAACCCCACAATGGTAACAGCACACGTTTCCGTTCATCAATTCACGCCGCAGAAGGAGAACAATATCAATCCAGTATGTCCTTCAGTAAGGTCATGTCATCGATATGACGTAGAAATACCATTACGTCATCCATGTGCGCCCGAGCAGGTTCCTCCTAGTGTCTTCCAGCCACGTAACTGATCAGCAATACGGCGAAGCTGAGGTTGTAGGGACAACGCAAAAAGCGACATGGAGAGGCGGAACCCCTGCGGTGAGCCCCGTCGGATGGTGACCTGGGGAGTAAGTTGTCCATTCAACACGACAGAGGCTTGAATACCAGTAAAAGGACTGGATAATATCTGACACGCAGTACGCTTGAGTCTGGTCGCTTTGAGCACTTGCATCGAGAATCTATGACTGATCCGGTCCAGTGCCTTGCTAAAATCAATAAAAAGTAAGACTCCGGAGACAGAACTCGCTGGAGCCACCGCGACGAAACCCCGGCAGTCAGAATCGTGCGCACAGGCATACTGCTTTGGTGAACAGCAAGAATTTTCTCTAGAAATATCGACAAACGGCTACTAACCGCCCGGGCGACAGTTTTGTAATCGAAATTAAGTGGTGTGATTTATCAGTGTATGGACGTGCGGTTGTCTTCGGAATTAGAACGACTGTACCATCCTTCAAGAGGTCAGGAGTAACACCCCTCGCCCTCCCGAGATCACCTCATTTACCAGTGCTGTAATGACATGACTTACAAGAGGTCAAAAATGTACATAAAATTCCTTAGACATACCGTCGACTCCCGGCGATTTTTGCTGTGGCGAACCACCAAAAAAATGTTCAAATGTGTGTGAATTCTTAAGGGACCAAGCGGCTGAGGTCCCTAGACTTACACTCTACTTAAACTAACTTACGCTACGGACTAATCACACACACACACACACACACACATGCCCGAGGTGGGAATCGAACCAGCAATGAGGTGATATATATATATACCATCCCGAGTAAAGTCACTTAAAAATTCATTATTTAATGCGGGAGTAATACGCAATACAGGAGAAGAGTAAATACATAATGGACAATCATATGAATAGCAGGGACATCATGAAGGTAGGTAAAGTAACTACAGATCGGTGTGGAAATATCATGTTGGGACGTCAGTACGTGACCATCGTTGTGAATGAGGGAGGCGATACATGCTGTTTTTCGACGCATCCGCAACCGCATAAGGTGGTATAAGGGGGTCAGTTCACCCTTTCGGAATAGCGGTATTTTGATCGCACCCTGAGTCTTTCTGTTACCTTTTTAACCGAAGAAGCTTCGCCTTAAAGTGGCGGACATATCATAACGGGTAAGGGGGCTTGTCTGGCACCTTCATAAAGTTGTCGCAAGACGTAATAATAAAATTCCTGGAACCGACGGAGATTCGTCGCTTCCTCAGCGCCGTAATGCATTAACTCTTTCCGAAGCCGCAGTTTTGCATGCCTTGGCCACCACTCCATAAGAGAAGTATAACAGTCCTGCGAACGCAATTTACGGTGCCAAACCTCCCTAACGCTAGTGTCAGGGGCAGGTGTGTTCAACAGGGCAGGCGACACAGTTTTACTGGTTGCGGCACATGATTTAAGGATACAGCTACGGCACAGTAATCAGTAAAGCAAGTGGATATCACCTCTCTAGCTAACAGTGTGGTGTCACCGCCAGACACCACCCTTGCTAGGTGGTAGCCTTTAAATCGGCCGCGGTCCGTTAGTATACGTCGGACCCGCGTGTCGCCACTGTCAGTGATTGCAGACCGAGCGCCGCCACACGGCAGGTCTAGAGAGACGTCCTAGCACTCGCCCCAGTTGTACAGCCGACTTTGCTAGCGATAGTTCACTGACAAATTACGCTCTCATTTGCTGAGACGATAGTTAGCATAGCCTTCAGCTACGTCATTTGCTACGATCTAGCAAGGCGCCATTGTCATTTGCTATTTATCTTGTGATACATGTACCGTCAGACCGATGTTCACCAATTACGAATTAAAGTTAAGTACTCCAGTAGTTACTTACGTTCTTTGCTACTATAAATTCCCTTAACTGTTCCAGACCTCACGCCAGCCTGCGTGAGCTTAAACGCATGCCTTTCGGCAACCCGTCACTGTGGATTGGCTGTCTTGCCAGTCCACAACAAACAGTCGTCCACATAAAGAATCAGAAAGAAAAAGAGATCGAGTCGGCTGCTGGAAGTAGCTGTAAAATGCATATACCAGACGTCAGTGGGATACTGACAGATCCACGCATCGTGTATTTGCGAAGAACGCTTCAAATCGTCTAGTTACTTTCTGAAATTAAATTTAGGAGTCTGATCCATAGGACGCAAAACACAGTTAAAATCCCCGCCTAACAGAAGTTTCTGCAGAGTTTTACGAAATAAATATACTATATCCTCTTTATAAAAACGCTTGCGATCTGTGGAACGACCACATCCTGAAGGGACGTAAAGAAGAATTAAAGTAAGGACACAAAAAGTGCAACCTATTCGTCGGCGGTTGTCAAGAACTTCGAAATCAATCTGTGGTATTCCCTCCCTGTAAAATATCGCAGTGCCAGTGGGTAGTTCAGCAGCTATATTAAAGAAAGTAGGAAAGCCGGAAATAGAAAAACGGTCAAATAAAACTTTTTGCAAAAACATCACGTCGTACTCGAATCGTAAATAAAATGTCGCAGCACCGCTCGAAACTAATTCTGTTCACATTCAACGTAAGAAAGTTATCGACCTGCGTCTATTAATCACAAAAGTAAAGGAGCTGATTACTTGCATGTGATCTTTAAAGTCGTGTATCACAGTCCATGCAGAGTCAACGGATGAATCTGAATGTAAAGAGGTGGATCCCTCTTTTCCGTCTCTTTTATATACGAGTATTTTCTTTTTTCGCGAGGCCTCACTCTCAGATTGAAAACACTGTTTGTTGCGGCTTTGCGGGAAGGCGACTGCCACGTGGGGAAACATGAGGAGGGTTCCTGTAGAGATCCAAAATCAGGTATAGAGTATACACCCCACTCTTCCACACGTGGGCGGTGCTCTTCCTGAGAATCAACGGAAACGAAAAGTGGCGGAACGACTTTTACCGTCACTACGTATTCCAATGGCACACTCGTGCCGAAGTGGTTTTGATCAACATTGGCCTGTGGCATGCTTTTCCCATCCGGGGGTGCAGAAGAAGGGTGGGAATACGTTACAGGCCGAGGGAGACCCCGAAAGTCCTTGGATACAGCACGGAGATCCGGAACAGGTCTGTCGTCATGTCATCCCGAAGGGGCGGTCTCGGTCTCGGGAGACACATCAGTGGGGTGCTGGACGCTTGCCGGCCGAAGTGGCCGTGCGATTAAAGGCGCTGCAGTCTGGAACCGCAAGACCGCTACGGTCGCAGGTTCGAATCCTGCCTCGGGCATGGATGTTTGTGATGTCCTTAGGCTAGTTAGGTTTAACTAGTTCTAAGTTCTAGGGGACTAATGACCTCAGCGGTTGAGTCCCATAGTGCTCAGAGCCATTTGAACCATTTTTTTGCTGGACGCTTTAGAGTCTTGAACAGCAGCTGACATGTTATCATCGGGTATGAACTCTGGGAAGAGAGAGGCCTCCTCCAACTGAATCTTTTCAGCAGAGCGTAGAAGGGATGAGAAATCATTTGACTTCTCACCGTCTTGCGCCCGTCTACGGTTGTTTTGCAGTGGAGGTGGTGGCGGCGCGGAAGCTGCAGTGGCGAAGCTCCTACTTGAGGTTAACGTCGGAAATGACATACAGCTATCGTGCAGTGACTTTGTTAGGCACAATGACTGTCACTTGTGGAACCAGTTCCACTAAAGTTAGTCAAAGATGTTCACAGGTGGATTGTAAGGGCATGACACGACGAGAGCAATTTGTGTCCACTTTCATTACATATAAATCAGGTGCCTTCTTGAAATGTGTAAATTATATGGTGGTGGTGGTGGTTAATGTTTAATGTCCCGTCGACAACGAGGTCATTAGAGACGGAGCGCAAGCTTGGGTTAGGGAAGGACTGGGAAGGAAATCGGCCGTGCCCTTTCAAAGGAACCATCCCGGCATTTGACTGAAACGATTTAGGGAAATCACGGAAAACCTAAATCAAGATGGCTGGAGACGAGATTGAACCGTCGTCCTCCCGAATGCGAGTCCAGTGTGCTAACCACTGCGCCACCTCGCTCGGTAAATTATATGTACCCAGTATCCACAGACATACAAAATACAGGAGATATTCGTTTGAGTACCATGTCTATGGATAGAACTCTACTATCAACTTGTAAACGATGTTGAGCGGACCAGCGTTCCCGTCCATATTTTCCATGTGTCCCAAACAGAAGCAGGGCAGCCTTGACGAAACAGTCATCAACTTCGGGTGGAAGGTTAAGCATCCCAACATCCGTATATTCCACGTCTGGATTCGCCGGTATAACCACACTATTAGAGCTGCCGCAATGAGTGAAAGAGACTTCCTGTCCGAGCCGCAATACGAGTCTGCCAACCTGAAGCAGGTCTAGAAACTTGACGTGAAACAAATATGATTCAGAAACGAAGGAAGCCATGTGAACCTGTTCTGAAGGTACCTTGATCGTATCTACAAGCCAGTCATGAATTTCTAACCAACTTGGCTGCACACGTGCCACGGACTTGTCAAAAGTAAAAGTGTTCCTGGGAGTCATACGCCGTATCATGGCGCAAGACAACGCTCCGTCTAAGTCGAGTCACAAACACGAGACGCTGAGAGAGAAACAACGATGTGGCGCATAATACGAGTCACACGGCACTAAGGACGAACAAGGAAGCTCTCGCAGCCCTACGATAGAGAAGGCAATAGGCAGAACCTAATCGCTCGACGTGCAGTGCGGGAATGTACTTAAAACTGTGTGCTGGACCGAGACTCGAACTCGGGACGTTTGCCTCTTTCACGGGAAAGTGCTCCACAGACTGAGCTACCCAAGCACGCCCGTAGCCCACATTACTTTACAGCGCTAAATTCAGTGCAACTAAGCATTCATGAGTTCAGTAAGAAACGTAGGTCCACATAATCAAGCAACAAATGCAGTTACTGTCAGGCATGTTAAAACTGTGTATTCCATATTTGAACACAGATTCTAGCCTTTTGGCAGCGACGGAGAGTAAAGATATCATTGGCAAAAATCATAGAAGCTAAAATAAAATTTTCTTCCTGGGACGAAACTGTTGGAGCAGGGAAGAGAGAAACTGAAGTATTAAGTTTGGCCAAAGGACGAACTCGGACAGCTCAGCTGGTAACAGCATCGACAGCGAAAGACACAACTCTGGTTTCGAGTTAATGCTTTGCTCTCGATTTCTGTGGCAGCAGATACTTGGATGCAGAGTGCAGAGTGAAATTACAATGAAATGAAAACCCTTAGCTGCTTACAGACGTTGACATACGTCAACCGGGACAGATGAAATTGTGTGCTTCGATCGGGACTCGAACCCTGGATCTCCTGCTTACGTTGCAGACGATCTATCCACCTGACCCACCGAGGACACAGAGGATAGTGCGACTGCAGGGATTTATCTCTGGCACGACTCCCGCGCAACCCACATTCTCAACGTATTGTCCCGCACTACATTCATAGTGCCCCCCACCCATTATACTCATTACTCGCGGCGCGTTGCCGATTCCCGTAAGAATTCGGGTACTGTTTGTGCATCCGCACAGAAGAAGATGGTCAAGTGGCCGGTGAGCCTTAACTATATATATATTAAGATAGTCTATATGGATGCAGAGTGACAGATTCAGTCTTAAAAGAGAATCGGAAAACTACCCTCTGTTGACTATATTTTCCACAAGTTATTCAAATTTCTGTTATTGTAATCACAAACCGTTTACAACAATGTGTTAAATTACACTTACAGAGCCAGTTACCAGTTATTCACATTATCCCCTATCACTAAAATTGATGAATCACGTAGCACAAAGTAAAAAAAATTTAAAAAATAAACTTATCATTCTATAAAATAAGTGATAACTGGTACATATGAAACATCACGCTATACAGCTTTCTAACGGCACGACGGTCGAAAAATATACTTGACATAAAAAAAGTTCATCAGAAGGTACAGAATGCTTTACACATAGTCATGCTAATGCCAGAATGATTGCACAGTACATACGGTAACTGTTAATGAAGACCCATAGAGCTCAGAGCCATTTGAACCATTTGTTAATGAAGGATGAAACCGGACAGTCTTGTAAAATTACTCTCGTAACTTGAACTTGGATCACGAAAAAGAATAAGTTCAACCGGTAAAATGAGTTTGAAAGAATTGAACATCTAGAAGAAATAGATTTATAGTTTTGAATGAACAACTGAAATCGTTGGGTTTGGCAGTGGTTGAGTATACTGCATGCCCACATCAAAAAACCGTTGCGTGGATATGCGAAGTCAGAGAAAATATGGTGGCTGGTCACTTACCTGTTCCTCAACAGAATCCCGTCTGATACTGGCTTTCTGTCTTCTTGCTAGAACTTGAGAAAGTTCAGACAACCTTCGAAAGCAAGCCTCCCTGTAAGACGTTAGTTAAACAACACGCAACACTTAATGCAGCACAAGTAAGCACTCAGAACGAGACCAATCGTCGCGAGTAAGAATCGCAATGTTGCCAGGCAACTGCTCGTGACGTATCCAGCTACAATGCATTGTTGAGAGCGTCGTCCGTGACGGAAGACAGAAAGTGTCCATCGCTTTGATAGTAACGATGATACATAATAACCTGCGTAACTGATTTACCACGATCGTAATTCTTCATTACGTTAATAATAAAAGATTCCCAAATCATTACCATGGCAATTTCTCATTTCAAGCACAGAACAAGCTAGTATTGAATCCAAACGTTGCCTTAAAACTTCCCTATTCTGTAACAAAAATGAAACGTCTTTCTTTATGAGTTTATTGAAATGAAGATAATGTTCAACAAGAAGTAGACACGTGTCTTAGTAATTACATGCAGATGCCTTAAGGTTTGAGTATTTACATATGAACAGCGACTAACAATTGTGGGTTACATAGTTTAACAAAATTTTCAAAATTTAATAAGTCTATTAATTAGTATCTAATTTGTCGATCCATTCAGGGCTGCCTCTGTCGCTGCATAGAAATCTTGCAAGTTCCCATGGTAGGCTCTTCTGCTACAGCCTGTTACAATGTGACGGATCGTCTGGTGTTCATTTCCACTGTCACATTGAGAAGATGAAGCTTTTCCCCATCGGTAGAGGTTTTCAGCACAGATACCGCGGCCTGTGCGGATCCGATTAACTTTTTTTCAAGCATCTCACGTTAGTTTCATACCGGCTGGTCTTGTGTCAGGTCTTTGGAGGGTCTGATGTTCCTCATGAGAAAGTGTTCCACATTTCTGTCCACTTTTTGTTGATACTGAAAGTAACTGCCTGTAGCGATTCTGCCAGTAGGACAGATGGCTGCCTGGATTTTAATCGGTTCATTCGTAGTGCAGGAACGTCACAGTGCATTGGAAGCGCGGGGATTTTAAGCAATTTTTGGTATTCCTTGAGGAGGGCGTCCTGTCTTCGGGGGTCTGGTGGCGCAATTTTGCTTATAAGTGGTAACCAGTATAAAGGAGTAGATTTGATGCAGCCTGTTGTAGTCCTCATTGCTGCATTTACCTCCACGTCAATTTTTCTGACATGTGTGCTATTAAACCACGCTGCGCCACTGTATTCGGCAACAGAATAGACCTGCCCTAAGGCAGCGCATCGAGTGTCGTAGCTCTTGAGCCCCACGAGGTACCACCCCGGTATGATGTTATTTCGTGATCTTAGCTTTGTTGCGGTGTTTTCTATGTGCTTCCTGTAAGAAAGTGTTCTATCAAGAGTCACTCCTAGATATTTTGGAGAGTCTTGGTGGTGAAGGACCTGCCCATTAAAGGTGACATTCAACTTCGCATTGGCCATTCTGTTGTTAAGGTGAAAGCAGCTGCTTCAGTCTTCGTTGGATTTGTTATCAGTCTCCGCTTTTTTAAGAATTCATCTATTGTGCTTACATCTACGGATAGAAGCTCCTCGCCAACTTCAAGAGTTGTCTGTTTGGCGGCCAAGACCAGATCTTCTGCATAGATGAACTTCCATGACTCTGTTTCAAGGAGGTCAGCTGTATGAAGTTGAACAGGATTCATGCCAAAACTGAGCCTTGAGGAAGACCATTATAAAGGTTCTTCTGTCTGCTAAGTTGGTTGCCAAGGACTACTTGGTAGTTACTCTCAGATAGTATGTTGTTTATGAGCCTGATTGTACTTTGGCAGTGCATAGCACTGGCGAGTTTGTACAAGAGTCCTTATCTACTACGGGTCTCTTGGCTTAAACATGAACGCGACTCTACTTCACAACGGTTCTTCTCAGAGCCAATCAACCTAAGGTTTGAGTAACAAGTGTATAGCTCGGAAATTCTATATCATAAAAGAAAATGGCTTGGAAAGAGATATCTTAAAGAGGCCTCTTTAAGAGCTGCAGCACAACATTGGTAAAATCGAGACAGGTAGCCTTAACCATATTTTTCGAAAACTACAATAGGTCACTTTGTGTAGGGATGTATTGTCACGCTCAAAAGTACCCAAACGACCTAAACTGCGGTCCGCTTGATTCCTATGCAAACCGCATAACGTAACATTCTTGCAGGGCTTCTAAACTGTTTTCAATACAGTCGTTTGACTATACAAAAATGTTACTACAAAAGATCACTAAAGAACATTCATCTGCATGGCAATCAGTTGCAGTGCTAATTAATAGTTCGATAATTCAAATATCGGGAAAAAGTTATGAGAGATGACGCAGATCTTGAAGCTTGTAAAATTTCAAAAAGCAAATGTCAGCTTACATTACAGGACGACAAATTTTGTACAGGACTTGGGTCCGGGATTCCTATTCAGCAACTATCATCCATGTTAACTAACCACTGAAGATCTTAAATATGGTTTCATTCACAAGTAACGAAGTGTACGCATGTTTAAACTTAAAATGATATGGTGTAAACTTTTGAGCTAGACAATGATTCGAACCCAGCGTCTAATAGGTCATTAGCTAAGCAGAATAAAATGTTGGACATCGAAACTTTTCACGAGTTCCTAGATGACTAAAACTGAAAAGGCAAGACAAAAAAGTTGTGCCTTACCAGGATTTGAACCCGGCACCTATCATCGTTGTTTCCTGGTCATGAACTGACGTTAAATATCTATTTATTGAATCAGTAGCGAGATGTGTGTTTGCTTGAACTCATTATGTTACGAAAAGATTTGTGCCGACTGGAAGTATCTAACATGTAGGCATCATCGTCGTTGACTACAAACGAGGAGACGTTAAGTATCGAATTCTTTTTCATCGGTATCTAGAAGTTGCATGTTGAACCTGAAATGATATGATGCAAAGTATATACCTAACTGGCACCAACAATTATTGTTGACAGCGCATAGAGAGACGTTGAAAATCATAGTTATATTTCACCTGTAGTTTCGTATGCTCATGCAGCCTGAAACGACATGAAAATGTTTGAGCCAGAGCAGGATGCTAACCTAGACACCCGCCTTTCATGGAGTCCTTGGGGAGTTTTTAGTCTTAGATAAACAGTAGATGATGAGACTGTATCTTGCTGAAGGGATCAGTTCCACCTGAGAGGAGTTCTGAGTTTGAGTCTCTTTCCAGTACCAATATTTTCAACGTTCCAAGTTCAAATGCAACAAGAAATAATAGCCCTTTGACCTTACGTAATGACTGGTTCATTTATAAAATGAAATTTCTGTTGTAAGAAAGCTTACTGGTGACAGAGTTTCTACTTGCCGCGACACCGGCCTCTGTCTTGGTCCAACCTTCACAGACTCTCCTCCAGTCGTAGTGAAAGGACACCATTTTTATGTGGATATGGAACCACGGAGCAACTCTGTGTTGTTTAATAGGCGTTGTCAGAGGTCAAAAGTGTCTGTTTATGCTTATTAAAAATGGGTGCCTGAAGTGTGAAATGTATCCATCCCTTAAGCATGCAGTGTGGGGTTTAAATGGAGTGGGTTCGGACTGGGATTTTATTTTTACTAACACTTTATTTACCATGCAAAAGACCAATTTAAACAGATGGAGAATACGATTGTGAAACCAAAGATTCTTTGTGGCCAGAATGGACCTGAACAGGGCTTGAATAACGCAAAATATCTTGAAACTTCCTGGCAGATTAAAAGTGTGTGCCGGACCGAGACTCGAACTCGGGACCTTTGCCTTACGCGGGCAAGTGCTCTACCAACTGAGCTACCCAAGCACGACTCACGCCCCGTCCGCACAGCTTTAATTCCGCCAGTACCTCGTCTCCAACCTTTCAAACTTCACAGAAGCTCTCCTGCGAACCCTGCTGAACCGAACAGAACAGAAAGGTGTGAGGACGGGGCGTGAGTCGTGCTTGGGTAGCTCAGGTGGTAGAGCACTTGCCCGCGAAAGGCAAAGGTCCCGAGTTCGAGTCTCGGTCCGGAACACGGTTTTAATCTGCCAGGAAGTTTCATATCAGCGCACACTCCGCTGTAGAGTGAAAATTTCATCCTAGAAACATCCCCCAGGTTGTGGCTAAGCTATGTCTCCGCAATATCCTTTTTTCCAGGAGTGCTAGTGGCAAGCGCGGGATAAACTACTGCAAATGTTAAATACTGATACATTGATAACCGGTGTAACCGCCAGAATGTTGAAACACGCATGTAAACGTGCATGTATTCTGTTATAGAGGTACTGGATGCCAGTTTGTGGGATGGTTTTCTGTACCTGTACAGGGGCGGTTAATGCTGTTTGTGGATGACAAAGGATTTGACGTCCGATAATGTCCCATATGTGCCTGACTGAAGACAGATCTAGTGATCAAGCAGTCCAAGGAAACATATCGATCACTAGAACACCCTGATTTACAACAGCGGTATGTGGGCGAATGTTATACCATTGAAAACACCCCCATTCATGAATGGCAGCACAAAAGGTCGAATCACCAGATTGACGAATAAATTTGCAGTCAGGTTTCGTGGGATAACCACAGGAGTGCTCCTGGATCGCACCACAGACTTTATCCCCAGATTCAATGTGTCTAGCACGCAAACAGGTTGATTGCAGGCCTAGAACTGGCCACCTTCTAACCAACACACGGCCATCACTGGCTTCCGAGGCAGAACCAACTTCTTCAGAAAAACACCGCGGATCTTCACCCTGCTCTCCAATGAGTTCTCGCTTGACAGCACTGAAATCGCAAATGGCGGTGGCTTGGGGTGAGTGGAATGCACGCTACAGGGCGTAGCTGTCTCGGAGCTGTCCTTGAAGTAAACGATTTGTAACAGTTCGTTGTCTCACTGCGGTGCTAACTGATACTCAGATTGCTGCTACAAATGCAATACGACGCGACAGAGCCGTGAGCCGAACACGATGACTTTCCCTCTCGGTAGTGCCAAGTGGCCTCTGGAGCCCGCGCTTCTTGCGACTGTTTATTCTGGTGACCACCGCTGCCAGCAATCGTACAGGTCCTATATTCCTGCCAAGTCTTCCTGCAGTATCGTAGAAGGAACATCCAGCTTCTCGTAGCCACATTACAAGACCTCGTTCAAACTCAGTGAGGTATTGATAATGGCGTCTTTGCCACATCGAGGGCATTCTTGACTGACATTAACTCACCACGTCCAATCTCAAACGTAACTAATGCTCACGACTGTTACAGCGTTTATTTAAATCACACATGATTTGTATCCACGTAGTGGCGCTACTAACACCACCCTTATGCGACTGGCGTTAAATTTGAATAGATATCATCTTTCACATGTAGAAACTCGCCAACGTTGTTGTTGTTGTGGTCTTCAGTCCTGAGACTGGTTTGATGCAGCTCTCCATGCTACTCTATCCTGTGCAAGCTGCTTCATCTCCCAGTAACTACTGCAACCTAAATCCTTCTGAATCTGCTTAGTGTATTCATCTCTTGGTCTCCCTCTACGATTTTTACCCTCCACAGTGCCCTCCAATACTAAATTGGTGATCCCTTGGTGCCTCAGAACATGTCCTACCAACCGATCCCTTCTACTAGTCAAGTTGTGCCACAAATTTCTCTTCTCCCCAGTCCTGTTCAATACCTCCTCATTAGTTATGTGATCTACCCATCTAATCTTCAGCATTCTTCTGTAGCACCAAATTTCGAAAGCTTCTATTCTCTTCTTGTCCAAACTATTTATCGTCCATGTTTCACTTCCATACATGGCTACACTCCATACAAATACTTTCAGAAACGACTTCCTGACACTTAAATCTATACTCGATGTTAACAAATTTCTCTTCTTCAGAAACGCTTTCCTTGCCATTGCCAGTCTACATTTTATATCCTCTCTACTTCGACCATCATCAGTTATTTTTCTCCCCAAATAGCAAAACTCCTTTACTACTTTAAGTGTCTCATTTCCTAATCCAATTCCCTCAGCATCATCCGACTTTATTCGACTACATTCCATTATCCTCGTTTTACTTTTGTTGATGTTCATCTTATATCCTCCTTTCAAGACACTGTCCATTCCGTTCAACTGCTCTTCCAAGTCATTTGCTGTCTCTGAGAGAATTACAATGTCATCGGCGAACCTCAATGTTTTTATTTCTTCTCCATGGATTTTAATACCTACTCCGAATTGTTCTTTTGTTTCCTTCACTGCTTGCTCAATATACAGATTGAATAACATCGGGGACAGGCTACAACCCTGTCTCACTCCCTTCCCAACCACTGCTTCCCTTTCATGCCCCTCGACTCTTATAACTGCCATCTGGTTTCTGTACAAGTTGTAAATAGCTTTTCGATCCCTGTATTTTACCCCTGCCACCTTTATATCATCTTTCACATGTAGAAACTCGCCAACGAACTTTCGTTTATGTCGCACAACTTCTTGGCGTTGCTCTTTCTTTTCCGTCAGCGTAATATGGAATTGTCCAACACTAAAATGGATCTTCTAATGGACCAGTTGTCTAAACTATCGCAACAGTTTCGCGTAGACGTCTATTAGCTTATAAATGTGGATTTAAAGCGAGATTTTGCTACGATTTTTTTTATAAAAATAGAAATGTGTGACTCCCTAATATCGGACAATGACTTCTGTGTGCAGGGAATCAGTGTTGTTATTGTAAGCAACGATAAGGATGTTTAACTTGGACGAGATACAATTGTAAAGATATATACCAAATTTGAATGTCAAATCACAAGCCCTTGATTGAACATTCATCAGCTTTATTATATTCCTTGATATGCATCTCGTAGTAACTTTTGAATCTGTCTAACAGGCTTCTGCAATCGGTGTACTAGGGCAACAACACATGGAAGTTGAGTGATGTTCAAATAAACCTTGCAGACAATCGAGAGCAAGAGAAGATTGTGAACTGTGTTCTGTCCGCCCATAGTTTTAATTGAGTGCCTGTAAACTATATGGAGAGTGAAGATTTTGCTTCCGTGGGGATCCACAGCCTCTAAGTGTTTCATAAAAGAAAACATTGCCCTCTTTGTACGCTGTAATGTGCTTCATTAAAATCTTGTTATTAGCTTATCAAGCACATTTCCCACGTCACGTATAACATTTGCATACATCACATTCTTTTGTGTCCCATACATAAATCTTGAAAGGAAAACATAAGATGAACATCAACAAAAGCAAAACGAGGATAACAGAATGTAGTGTAATATAATCAGGTTGTGTTGAGGGAATTAGATTAGGACATGAGACACTTAAAGTAGTAAATGAGTTTTGTTATTTAGGAACCAAAATAACTGATGGTCGCGGTAGGGAGGATACCAAATTCAGACTGGCAATGGCAAGGAAAGCGTTTCTGAAGAAGAGAAATTTGATAACGTCGAGTATAGATTTAAGTGTCAGAAAGTCTCTTCTGAAAGTATTTGTATGGAGTGTAGCCATGTATGGAAGTGAAACATGGACGATAAATAGTTTAGACAAGAAGAGAATAGAAGCTTTTGAAAAGTGGTCCTACAGAAGAATGCTGAGGAATGGATGGGTAGATCACGTAACTAATGTGGAGGTACTGAACAGAATTGGAGAGAAGAGGAATTTGTGGCACAATTTGCCTAGAAAAATCGATCGGTTGGTAGGACACATTCTGAGGCATCAGGGAATCACCAATTTAGTACGGGAGGGAAGCATGTGGGGAAGAAACCGTAGAGGGAGATCAAGAGATGAATACAGAAAGCAGATTCAGAAGGATGTAGGTCACAGTAGTTACTCGCAGATGAAGAGGCTCGTACGGGATAGAGTAACATTTGAAAGCTGCATCACACCAGTCTTTAGATTGAAGACCACAACAACAACAAAACCAAAAACCAGAAGTCGTACTCTATCGTAATACAATTAGAGAAATTTTACTCCCTCGTAACACACTTTAAGTATGTTACGATGGAGAAAGACTTCTGGTTTTATGTAAGTGACATAAAAGAATGCGATGAGCACCATCTGTAATACATGACATAGAAAATGTGCTTGATAATGGCCCATGGTCGAAATTAGCTAATTGCAGGATTTTAATAAAGCCTAATACAGCCTACAACAGACAATGTTCTCTTTTATTGTTGGAGATTGTTAATAATAAGGATCCAGCAAAGACAATATATGAAGTACTTTTCAGAAGTGTTATGGTAAAGCCGGAGAGAGAAATTTTTTTCAGTCCAGAATAATGTTCTCCACAATACCGTCAAATATAGGTATTACTCAATAAGGAATGGTTTCAACAAAGAATATAATTCAGTAGATCTTAAGAAAAAGAATCGATGTGTCGAACAGACTTGAAGTGCTCACTATTGAAGCATATGTAAGTAGCGCAGCTGTGACATATAGCTATACACAGTAGTGTACATTGTACTTTGGATATGGGAGACATGGAACATAAATAGATGTTTTGGATATTCTGCATAGCTTTCATTGCATTAGAGATACATGATTGCAAATACTTTGGTGAAGATAGCAAAATACCTGTGTACATATATATGCTCACATATGGTGAGGTAATTGCTTAAGCTACTGTGGACGTCTTAGTGGTCTACAGACCTTACGTGAATCAAATCAAACATTCAGATAGATAAAACTACTCACCAATATTAGAATAAAACGCCAACCCACCTACCTGTCCCACTATACGCAGCGATTGTAGCACAGCAAATGTTTCAATATAATGAAGTAACACATACATTTACGAGTTGGTAATCATTTTATAAAATGCCTTGATGTGTGTCTTCCTCACTCAACGGCAGGGTATTAAGCTGCTCTTGATAGCTCCATGGTGGTGCTAGATATTTTTTGTACTAATAAATACTTTTTTTACAATGTACCCAATGCTAGATGCACACTTTCTTATTAATAAATATACTTTAAAAATATACTTAAAAAATTTCTTGTGTATTCTATAAAAGTATAGGATAGAACTTTATATCGCAAGTTATTAAGATGTTTCAGGAATCCGTTAAAAAATATTTCTCATTGGATAAGGCTCGAAATTAGTAACTTTGTACCGAAAACAAACAACTTCGTATCAAGATCCTTAAATCTCCATGTTACAGAAAATTTGTAGGAAGCTAATCTACTGTCAATAAAGTAAACCTTGCAGGTATCTAATAGTATACTACACCCACTACAAATAACAATTGCGTCACTGCATGTTGTGTGGAGAGTTCATCTCAGTGGTAAATGCTCGATTTTTTTGAAAAAAAATGAGTTTGTTTCAACTTCTTTCTTAAAAAAGAATGGAGTCTTTATTTCTCCTATAAAAGAAGTAATCAGCGGCAAGGTTTGAAATGCTCTGTAAAAAATTTTAAAGTGGGAGATGGTTTACTTCGTTTATTGCAACTACTGTGGAAAAGATATTCTACAGCATACGCTTTAATCTCTTCTACACAGTACGAAACACAGCTCTGTGGTCCCAAAACTCCACACAGCATGTTGGCACCCATAGCAATGGAGTGACTACGTTGCCAAGCAAACTTCAGAATTTCAGGGGGGTGCTGATTACTTCGTTTCTTCGATCTGAAAAGCTGGAACAGACACCTGACTAATCTAATAAGTGCAGAAAGAGAAGACGAGATGGAAAAAGTTTTGGGTGAACCATCTCCGAGTTTATCCTTGAGCATGTCTTCCTCCATTTACGTTTCTAGCAACTTATATTAACCTGTAATCGTGATGTAGACAGTTGTCTGGATCAGACATAATGTTGGCTTGGGAGTGACATCTCACATTAAAAAAACATCAAGGCTAATACTTTAATAAACACACGGTGTCCATAATTAACGTTCCAGTTTCAAAAACCCTGAAGAAAGAGAACTACTGCTTAGAATATGGTGAAATTTGAACAGCATATTGTTGACGCAGGGGGAATCGTCATGAAACAAAAAAAATTAACGCAATTTTTATCAATTGACGTAAATGCGGTCGGTTACAAATGACAGTTGTGTTGTCATACGAGGGCTATGGTTTGAGATGCACATTACACCGTCTGTGCTGTTCATTGTGAATGACTGCATAAGTCTGGCGGCCAACAGCTGTGGCGCTGATAGTTAAGATTATCCACCACAGTGGATGGAAAAATAGGTTTTTAACTGTCCTGGGCCCTAAAACCGCATAAAAAGCAAAATGACATCGGTTTCTAATTGTCGTGAGACTGGCGCAAGACATATTCAGTATGCTGTCTAACGTTTTCTGTCACAAATTGAAATAGAGGAACAGCATGTTGCACAGTAGATCGGAGTGTCGCGGGGGTCACGTTCAGAATGTGTTGCGCAAAGCGTGCAATCAATCCAGCGACGTTCCTTATTGGAGCTCCGAACACGACGTCTTTCACATAACTTCACAGCCAGAAGTCACACACATTAGAATCAGATGATATGGACGGCCGCACTGTACGAAAATGGCGTCTGACAATGACATCACGATTTCTGAAATGCCCCTCTGGCAGCCGCTTCCCTGGGTGTGCAATGTGCGGAGGAGCGCCATCTTGCATAAAAATGATCCTACCAACAACGCACCGCTGAAGCGTTGGAATGATGTTGCTGCGCAAAAGACTCTCATAGCGTTTGCCGGTGACGGTATAAGTAACAGGACCCGCAGGACTCATCTCCTCGAAAAAATATGGGCCAACGATAAACGATGCCGTCGATCCGCACCACACAGTCACCTTTGCAGTATGAATTGCTGCCAGTTGATGGACTTTCGGATTTCATATTCCACTGCTATTCATTGTCCACTGCCATGCAAGCAAGCAGTTCCAGAGCGAACGCTTGTTTTGTTGGCAGATGAGCAGGAAGGAGCTCCTGAACATGGGTGGTTTTCTATAGACAGTAATGCAGATGCTTTGTAGAATTTTATGCACCGTGCTCGCAAGGATGTCCATTGCTGGGGCAGTTCGCCGTTCACTAGATGCTTGTACACCACCGCTCAACCCCTCCTGCAGCTCTGTGGCCACATCTTTGACACAAGCCCGATCTGTTGTTATCGTTCCTCTGCGACACTGCACTTCAATAGAATCTGTCTTTTGGATTTTGGAATCATTTTCTCCGGACCCTTAGCAGACATCGGAACAATGGCTTTCTTTGATACGCTTGAACGTCCGGTACGTCTTCAGAGCTGCTGGCGCACTGTCCCAACTAAGATGTTTTGGTGATCTAGAATAGCAGTGTGCATACAAAACAGACGCAGGTTGATTGTCACAATACAAAATTACGATTTAAGGTCACTGATCACAGATCAAAGATATAAAACCACGTGTGGAACCAGCTGGACGCCAACTCTGTCGAAGTGTCAGTATCTAGGATTTCAAGGGATAATTATAACAGCTGTGGGCCATCTTGCCCCAGGCGAGTATTCAAGGGCTTTAAGACACCGTTTCCCACACAGTCAAAGCATACATCCAGGCCAGAGGAGATGTAATTTCATACTGGTAAATGGGGTTGCAGGTACAAGTTCTTAATAGATTTAACTCGATTTTGTAATCACAAATATAACATCACACAGACTCTCAACCCGAAGAAGTTTAATTATGTTTTACCCTCTTTTCTGGGTGCTTCAGATTTTTTGTGCGGCAATGCAGTTGATGAACTTTGGTTTTTAACATCAAAATAAATGATTATGGCTGAAGTAGAGAGATTACAAAATATAGATTGGCAATAGCAAAAAAAGAATACCTGAAAAAGTGGAATTTTTTATCATCTAACATCAATTTAATGAGTAGGATGTTTATTCAGAAGGTACTCGTCTATAGAGCAGCTTTACGAAAGCCAAACTTCGAAGATGAGTAGCCCAGTGAAGAAGAGAATAGAACCTGGTAAAGTATTGTGCCACTGCAGAATGTAGAAAATTAAATGGGCAGTTCGAATGACTAGTGAGGACATACTGAATCGAATTGAGGAAAAATGGATACTGTAACAGAACTTGCCAAAAGAATTCTAGAGGAAGAGCCGAGTTTGAATATAGTATGTAGGCTCTCGTGCAGATGTGGCCGAGATTCCTGCTCGCGGGCCATGCCTAGACCAGAGCGCCTGAAGGCTCAGCCTCGCTCACATTTCTGCCACCGCCACACCAGAATGCCTGAGCGCGAAGATGGGGAAGAGGGGAAAATAGCGAACGCGTCACATTTAAATGCCAGTATTGTCGTACTGCTCATGGATTTAGTATATCACATTTCTCAGGAACATAGATTGGAGTGCTGCAGGCGTAATATATTCCTTATCTGATACAAACTGCGGGCATACGGACACACGCAGACAATTTCACAGAGTGTCGTACTCAAGCTGCCACTTACTTAGTTTCACAAGCAAAAACAAGTCTTCCACGTAGATATATCGATCGAAATATTGTAGCACTTTTGCATCCTCATTATGGAGACTAGGAAAATCTACCTGAGAAAATCAATTTACATGTTCTGGATAGTTTTAACGTAAAAATATTTGTGCATAAAACTGGAATTACCTTGCAGGCCAGTCAGTTAGGCCTACATCTGCACATGCATAGGGCCGCTTTCAACTGAAACGGTAAATATTCTTCAAAACAGCTCGAAAACATGTGTAAGACTGACGGTGTCCTCAAAACCTTCATAAAACTATCGGAATTCTTGCAAGGTAACAATGAATTCTTCAAACCTCGCTCTTTGTTTAACGGCAGCGAGTTTAGGGAACTAGATTGTCTTTGTGAGAATGTGAGCCTTCTACAACACCATTTTCTTTTTAACTGCAATCCCATCAAATCAGAGAGGAGATACCTTCCAATGTCATTCAAGTGCACTTAAAATGCGAAAACTGCAATCCATTTTCGATATTCTAATTTTCGTTCTTGCACTTCTTTTTCCCTCAAAAGTTCAACAACTGTGCGATTTAAATCGAAATATCGTTACAGGTATGCTTCTTAACTTTAAAAAACGCATTTTTGCAGCAATATTTCAAGTCTCCATACTCTTCTTTCATTTCCGCTCAAAACTGTTTCAAGTGGAAATGAAATAATAGGGTAGACTTCAGGAATTCTACTATTCGTATCACCAATTTCTTCCAGTGCTCTATGCCCGCAAATTTAGCACAAAGTTCCTCTTGATGTAGAGAACAATGGATCCCAACCGTCGATCGTTGTAATTTTTCCTCTTTCATTGTCATCTAAAAGTTTAAATTCTTACTGTATGGTACTATAATTCGTTTCGTAGCAAATAAGCAGTACCTGTCACTAATGCGAATTGAGAATTCTCATCCCCCTCTTCTGTCATTCCCATTCATTTTAAAGGATTGTGATCATAGATCGCTAGGCTGCCTCCTTTTCTGCAAACAGCTGCCGGACTTGTGAATGCCTTTCACGCCACGAACAGATAGCGAAGGTTCAATAGCGCTGACACCGGGTTTCTGCAGAACTCAGAGAGTTGTGCTGACGACAAAATGCCGCACCACGAAACTAACAAAATGTTTCAGAGCTCCGGCTACTTCCGAGGAGGACCGAACAAAGCCGAGTGACAGGCCGTGCGTTCGCCCGCCCGCCTCCCACACACGCTGCACGCGTGAGGTCCGGAACGCCGTGGATGGCCCTTCGCTAGTGGATGTAGGTTGCGGCAGCTACGTGGAGATGATAGCGTTCGCACAGGATAGACTAGCGTGGAGAATGCATCAAACAAGTGTCAGACTGCAGAAAACATCATCAATCCCTTTATAACGTGATGTACCAGGGTTGTCCTGAAAGTAATGCACCGCATTTTTTTTTTCGACAATTCTTTATTGAATATAATGTGAATTACACACACGAAAGAATGGTGTTTTATCTACACACCCTATTTTTCCGCGTAATCTCCCTCCCGTTCTACGGCCTTCCTCCAGCGGAAACAGCGGCGTGTGTGCCCTGCAAGTATCAGTCCTTGTCCTGGTGGCGGAGCCAGTGCTTCACTGTGTAAATCACTTCCCCATCGTCCTCAAAATATCTTCCACGAATGGCATCGTTTAATGGCCCAAACAAGTGGAAGTTCGAGGGGCTAGGTTAGGGCTGTAGGGTGTGTAGTGGAACAGACCCCTCCCCACTGACGCAAATGACGAAAAAGGAAAATGTTTTTTTTTATTCAAATCAAATTACGCAATTAATTATTTAAATTATCATTTTTGTAAATTAATATTAAAATAAGTAAATAAATTTTCTTGTAAACGCGCTCTTTGGTCGGAAGCAGCGAAGACAAGGCATTGCTATCTCTGACCAAAGAGGTGCGGTAGCGTTGATAGACGTCCGCCAGTCGAGAGCGGCAGCAGTTGCAATCAAATGGGTTCAAATGGCTCTGAGCACTATGGGACTCAACTGCTGAGGTCATTAGTCCCCTAGAACTTAGAACTACTTAAACCTAACTAACCTAAGGACATCACACAACACCCAGCCATCACGAGGCAGAGAAAATCCCTGACCCCGCCGGGAATCGAACCCGGGAACCCGGGCGTGGGAAGCGAGAACGCTACCGCACGACCACGAGATGCGGGCATCAAGAGTTAGAAAATAATCATTTCCATACCTACCTACTTCAAGAATCGGAGGGAGAAAATCAACGGAGACAATAGCCTGACCAGCAGCTATCAAGAGAAAACGAACATCTACACAGCCTACTGTAAAATTAGGTAAAAATGGATTCTAAAAGCAAATTCACTCTGTTAAATCTCAAAAACTATCCAAGGTTGTTATTTCTGTAGTAAATTGACCCATATTGTCCGATACGGTAGTGAAAAGTTACATTCTCAATACTTCATTAAAAACACTTTCTTTTGGCGACTTAGAAAACTTTAATAGAAATTTGTTCACATAGAAATAAATTTTCTTTTGGCAATTTTACTTCGGATCGAAAATCAGGCGTAGTCTCATTCACGAGTTCCTATCCCCCTAAACTTTAAAAAATAAACTACCTACCAAAAAACCAAATTTACTACAGAATTGACAGGACACGAATATGAGAATGTGTAAAATTTTATAAAAATTGTATACTTAAAGAAAGTATTTATTGATTCTGTCTTTGTCATTGTTAACATAACGTCAATTTCTGTTACATGTAACAACTTCAAAATTGAGTGCAACATTTATGGATGAGCAATGCACATAATATAAAAGGAAAATTGGCAATATATTAAAAAAGGAGACGGAAAAAACGGTGAAAGAAGTACATAAGTGCATTCTTATCAGCAAACAATCAGAAGACACCAATGGTGAGTGATAAAATGCAAATTCATACTGCTTCTTTACGCAAGTCGTAACATCTTGTAGTTCATACTTTGCCACCTATATCTATCGCTTACGCTGCTATTGTGTGGTTGGAGAATGCGTGTGACGTAAGCCGAATTGTCAAAGAGCATTGTCTTTACGTACCCAGTGTTAGAGCACGCTTGGATGAATACGCGAGTGCAGTGAAGTTTTGTAGCACCTACATTCACATTTTTGACAAATTTGAAAGTGAAAAACACCATTTGTAGTGCAAAATTTGTGTATTCGCAAAAAATCTTAACATCAATAATGTCGCAATTGTCGAGTAACGTTTCGGAAGCCATGTTGCGCATTAGAGGTGACGTCACAGGCCACGTCAACGAACGTGTTGCTATGGACACAGCTGACCTACATGTAAACAACATGACAGACGCGACAGTCAATATTACTGATTTGGACATACAAAGTATGGAAGTGTGTAGTGTTGACAATGATACGCAACCGATTAACACAGCTTCGGACACGTTAAGTTCTGGTAGTAGCCGTAACGGGCTTGGCCCAGAAACTTACGATAGTTCCAACACAATAAGGAAAATAATTTACGTACCGAACAGAGATCAAACACAAACACAAATTTCGAGTACATGTGAATTGCAGAACACACAACCTGTAACTTCACAACCCGACACAACACATTCTGCACAGCAATTCGGCGATGTAGCAGGAAATGGAGCGTTTGCGGCCTTGCTCACTTTCCTAGGAGACAGACTCGCACAGATCACACAAAAGATAGACGAATCGAGCGAGAAAACTAGGTATGACTTAACACAGAAAATGGATGAAACGAATAGGAACTTAACACGGTTAAATCAGAAGGTAGAAGAATCAAAGAGGGAAGACGAAGTACAGATCCTCACAGTGCAGTTAAAACACCTCACTGTGGAGCATAATGAATTTAAGAACCAGTTAGGTACACTACATCAACAACAAGAACAATTACAGTCATCACAGAACAAACTGATTACTGACGTAGGAAACATGAAAACCGAAGTAAACAGTATACAGGAGAACTACGGAAACTTTCCAGCAGAGGTTACAAAACTGTCAGATCGAATAGGATCACTAGAATTAGAGCAAAAACAGATCAAGGAAGATCTAAGCTTAGAAAAGGACAGTCTAGAAGGCACTACGATGGCACAAAAGGTGGTGCATGAATACGGCACATGCCTTATAGGTTTCGAAAGACATCTAGCTGAAAAGGAGACAGAAATGGTTGACAGAGTAACGAAACAGGTTAAGACTGCCCTAGAGCAAACCAAACAAACATCTGTAGAGACAAACACACAAACAGAAACACCTAGGACCGTCACTACTGACACTGCTATAAGCAAACCACCAAGCATTGAATTTGGTAATGAAAAGAGTATTGTACGAGTACAAGATCAGGTGCAGCAACGGTACACACCACAAGCGAAAGATAGAACTTCACCAGCTGTTAGCTGTTTACACAACATGCCGTCCAGTAGCAATTATACACCGCCTTGCTCGTGTAGTCATTCATCAACACCACATGCAATTTTCATAGACAAAAGCTTACTGAAGTACAGGCAGTTCCAGGTATTTTCTGCGGAAAATAAAAAAGTTCACCCTGTTGTCTTCCTCAAATCATTCAAAAACATTTTGCCACAGTATTGGAGTGAGGAGCAGAAAATACAGTATGTCATTGGCTGCATACAAGGAGAAGCTGCCCTATGGGCGAATGAAATTGCAGAATACTGCCACACCTATTCAGATTTCGAAAATGCATTCCTAGGCAAATTTTGGTCCCAGGGAATTCAGGAACTATTGCGGAAAGAGGTATTCCACCCTGAACCATTCAATCCAAAAAGCCGAGGATTACGTAAATATTTCGAAAAATATCTAAATAAAACTCGATATTGGGATGAAGCCATATCTTATGTTGATGTTTTGGAAATTCTTAAAGAGGAGTTACCAATTCCGATCAGAGAAAGACTCGCCACAGTACCGGCAGATAATGTTGACTTTTTTCTATCAGTACTGGACACCTTTGACCTGATTCACGAGGACGGTCAAAGGCAGAACAGCAATAACAGTAACCGCAACGGAAATAACCGTAACGGTAACTACAATCACAATAATAATAATACACCCGGCGGGCAAATACAACAACTTAACTACCCGCGGGGGCAGAATGGTCAAACATATGGAAAGAAACCGTGAAACCGCAGGGAAAACAGATACAATCCCGGGTATCAAAACGGCAGAAATAGGAAGGGGGGCAGATTTCAGCCAAATCCACATTGGCAAAATAATAACACACAGAACAATAACAGAAACAACAACACTTTCGGAAGAAACAGGCGAGCCACATATCCAGCAACTGGCAATGCGTGGCAAGCGCAAACGCCAAGTGTAAATATTATTGAATTGAATGACAACAACACAGCCAGTACACCCGTACTAGCTAACGGCAGCGTTGCCAACACCGAGGAAAACAGCACGCGACACTGCTCACCCCTGCAGCAGTAGTCGACAGCGGAGTAGGGGGCAATAACACGAAAACAATAAACCTTATCAGATATGACATAGACACGGAGATGGAGGAAGATTTGTGTTTTGATGGAACAATTTGAATACACCGACAAGAATATGAGGTACAAGCGTTGGTTGAAGGGACACTAGAAGGCGTACCTGTGAAAATTGTTATGGACACAGGCGCATCCGTGAATGTAATGTCAACCAGCTTGTTCGAACAGATTAACAAGACAACAGTATTGCCTACCTTTCCAATGCAGAATTGCAAAATATTAAGTGCTACGGGGAATAAGTCAAAGGGAGTTAAAATACAAACACTAGCACCTGTTACACTGGCGAACATAGAAATAAAACGCTCATTTTTAGTAGTTGAAAAGCTCATAGTAAACTGTATCCTAGGAATGGAATTTTTCAGACAACATCAAGTTACACTGAACATAGCGATAGGTAACTGCACATTTCAGTTTGAGGGGAAGGTATTTTCTGTGGACATGATAAGAACACCTGCATTGCATAGTAGATATTGTCATTTGGTTACTCTCGAGCTAACACTACCCAAAATTCTATTTACAAATCAACAGCAACACTATCCTGGAGGTGACACAGAACATGTGAGCACACAAGAAATTATAGAGAAGGTACATGAGTGCAACAGCTTAACACCTGAGCAACAACGTGAACTTTGTGATGTACTGTGTACACATAAACAAGTATTTAGTAAAAGACCAGGAGTAGTGAAGGATTACGTGTACAGAATGAACGTTAAACCACATGAAACCTTTTGTCATTCTTCTTACGCTATACCATTGGCCAAGAGGGAGGCAGTAAACAAAGAGATAGAACGAATGCTGAAATGGAAAATTATAGAGCCATCTCAGTCACCTTACTGCAGTCCCCTCTTGCCAGTTACCAAATCTGACGGTACAGTAAGACTTGTTTTGGATGCTAGAGCCATCAATAAAATTATTATCCCAGTAAGAACAAAACCAGGTAATTTGGACGAGCAACTACTAATGCTTTATGGTGTAAAATTTCTATCAACTATCGATCTGAAAGCATCGTACTGGCAAATAGTAATGCATGTAGATAGCCGTAAATACACAGCATTTGTATGTGATGGGAGAAGCTATCAATTTTGTGTGGTACCTTTTGGCCTGAATGTCAGCGCAGGAGTATTTATAGCAGCCTTGGATCAAGTACTTGGGCCTGAATTACGTAGTCGTGTAACAGTATATGTAGATGATTTACTCATTGCTACAGCCACTTGGAGAGAACATTTAAATTTACTAAACAAAGTGTTAACAAAATTTTCAGAGAATGGAGTTACTGTAAATCTTAAAAAGTCAAAATTTGACAGGCAGGAAATGGAATTTTTGGGCCACATCATTTCTGAGCAAGGAATAAGGCTAGAAACAAGTAAAATAGATGCAATCAGGAATTGTCGTACTCTTCAAACAAAGAAACAGCTTAAGGCATTTCTAGGATTAGCATCATTCTTTAGGAAGTTTATGCCACACCAAATTTTAAATAGTGAAGCTCTGTTAAACCTATTGAGAAATAACAACACATGGATTTGGACACAGGAATGTCAGAAAGATTTTGGTGCTATCAAACAAGCTTTAGTAAATGCAGACTTATTACATCACCCAGATATGACACAGGATTTCTGTTTATCCACTGATACAAGTTTTTAAGGCCTTGGTGCTACCTTGTTTCAGATACGTTTAATGGACAACACACCAACTGTATGTATTATAAGCTTTGCTAGCAGGACATTAACTGAATGTGAAAGGTCATACTCAGTCACTGAATTAGAAGCACTAGCTGTTGTATGGGCATTCAGGAAATTTAGATACTATCTGTGGGGTAATCGCACTAAGTCTTTTGTGACCACCAAGCTTTATCATTTCTATTGACATGCAGACTATTACATGCCAGGTTAGCTCGTTGGTGTCTTTACCTGCAAGAATTTCAATTCTAAATAGTCCATATGGATGGAAAGCAAAACGTTATAGCTGATGCTTTGTCGAGGTTACCTCAAAATTTAACAGAATTTACAGAACTTACAGAACAGACAACAGACTTTAGAATCCTATTAATGTATGATGGTACTTACAGACCATATTATCTAAAACTTTGCAAAAATATGAAATTCCTGCAAGAGAATGACCCACGGTGGAAGTCAGTAAAAGAACAACTAATTAAGGGAGAGAACAACAAGATCTCTACACACTGCTGTTTATCTGAAGGAGTTTTGTTTTATAGGCGTACACCCACTTCAAGGCATTGGTGTGTATGCATACCTGAAGACTCTGTGGAGAACTTTATACAATACACTCATCGGGTTTGGGGGCACTATGGTGTTTCCAAATGTATGAGTAAGATATCCACTTATTGCTACTTTCCAAACATGGGTAGGTGCATTCAACAAGTACTTAGATATTGCACCATTTGTCAAAAGGTAAAACATGACAACAAGGACACAAGAACGGAATTACGTCCTATAATACCAGAGAGGCCTTTATCAATAGTAGCTTTAGATGCTGCAGGACCCTTACCCACATCAAAAGGAGGAACGAAATACGTGATTGCATTATATGATGTATACACAAAATATTTGAAATTGTTTGCCACAAAAACTGTTACCTCACAACCCATCATTAAGAGAATCAAAGAAGATTACATTACACGAGTGGGAAAACCACAGGCAATTCTTACTGATAACGCAACAACTTTCGTGAGCCACAGATGGAAGAGTTTTATGACAGAACAAGACATAAGACACTACTCATTTCACGATTTCACCCAGAAGCAAATCCGATGGAACGGGTATTCAAAGAATGGAACAGGTTCATCAGAACATACATCCCACACAAACAGACTAAATGGTTAGAATACCTTACACCATTTGAAGAAATTTTTAGCAATCTACCACACACATCTACAGGCTATTGTAACGTTCCCTGGCAGCACACATACTATTAATAAAGTGAAATGATACACAGAATTGCTGAACTCGAGTGTGCACATTTGCAAATGCTTAACAACAACTGTAGCACGCGTGTTAGGAACGTGTATGGTAATGAGAACACTACGTACAGTTCATACCAACAAAAAAGCAATTCGTATGTACTGTAATTGTGTAACAAAAAATATTATTTATTTTTGTGTAAAGGACGTTGGTTATTATTGTAATATTTTCTGTAATAATATTCTCGATGTATTTACGATTGTAATATTTCTATACTCATAATGTAATTACGAAATATGTTCATACCTGCGATGAAAAAATGTAAAATATAGCCACAGAGGAAAATAATGTTGTAAGATTACAAAGAGACATTCACAATCAGCAATAATATCAATAGCAATACATAATGTGCATTCTTTGTCGTCTTCCTTGAGAGCTGAGAGAGAGAGGAACCTATGACGTAGCATTATATGAATGAGTACACTTCTTTTGTCTGTATCTATCTTTAGCCGCCATTAGAGGAGAAATTATAAAGGTGTGTAATTTTAATTATTGTTATGGTCTAAATACATTATAATTTATGAAAATTGTGTATTACTAATGTAAATTAGCGTGCCCATGTCATCTATAATATTTCTTTAAAGAATTTTCAGCACTTTTAGCGATTATCGTTGGTGTTGCTGGGCTGTGCCGCGACCAAACGATTTGCAGCGGCGGCACATTTAAAAAATTGTTCCGCTATAAAATTAACCAAACCCGTAAATTGGGAGCAGGTAAAATTAGCAGTGAATTACGAAATATTTTTCTTTACAGCGATCCTGAGGCTGACTGAATTTATTACTGGTTTTACATTTGTGCATTCATAGGCGGATAATTAACGTTGAAGTTGGTTCTTTCAATTTCTAAAGCATATAACTTAAACGTATAGTGAAGTGTGTCTTGTCAATGATAACTAAACGTTCAGGTCGGCTTGGCAATATTTAACCATTTTATGCTAACAGAGACAGTCTTGTGTTCCATAGCTAACGCCGGGAAAGAATTCAGTAAATATTTAAAAACCCACTGCATTTAGAAAATGTGTGCCAAGGCCGCAATACATAAAAAATTTAATTTAAATAGTTTTCAAAATCATAAATGTTATTAATCAGTTAGTCTGAATTTATCAGCGTGAGAGGGTTGCTAAAGTTCACGTAATTTTAAATGCGCTTAATTCTGTCTAAATGAATTTTTATTACTACACATATAAAAAGGGGTTCTACAACAAAGTTCGTACTGAAAGAGTAAATAACAAAAATATTTAAAGACATTTCTTCCCCATTTTCATACATTCATTTTTACATAATAATTTTTTTTTTCTCATCAAACTATACACCAGCTGAACTAATGTTTTCTCAACAGGAAAGAATGAATGGATCAACCCTTTACCTAAGTTAACCAATCATGAAGCTACTTTGGAAGAAAAGATCAGAGAAGCACTGGTACACTTAAAAGAACAGAGTCAAAATAGAAAGAGAGCATTTGACAAAAGACATAGAAACAGAACATAATACAAGGTAGGAGAGGAGGTACTACTTAGGACACACCCTAAGTCTACCAAGGTTAAGAAACTGAACAAAAAATGGCAGATGCTTTATGCTGGTCCATTTAAAATTAGTAAAATTCCACACCCTGGAGCATACTTGCTAAGCTACCCAAAAACTGGGAAAATAAAGGGATTATATCCACATAAAGATTTAAGGAAGTATTTAAGACACACAGAACCTAATATGAGAGAGAAAGAATAATCTGATTTATAAGCTATGACAATATCAGGTTCAAATGGCTCTGAACACTATGGGACTCAACTGCTGTGGTCATAAGTCCCCTAGAACTTAGAACTACTTAAACCTAACTAACCTAAGGACAGCACACAACACCCAGCCATCACGAGGCAGAGAAAACCCCTGACCCCGCCGAGAATCGAACCCGGGAACCCGGGCGTGGGAAGCGAGAACGCTACCGCACGACCACGAGATGCGGACAATATCAGGGAAAAGACACATGTGTAAATAGTAAACTTTACTTTAGGGAATAAGTTACATTTAAGTAAGAAAGTAGACTAAGTAAGGTATTGTAGAGAACAGGAGGAATAGTGGAGTGCTAGAGACCCACAATAAACACTTCATGTACATAACAAGTCAAGGTTAGACAGTAAGTTCACACTATGTACAGCCAAAAATAGGAATAAGGAAAGCTACGTACAAAAGATGGATGACAAATTACAAGAGAAAGGAAAACCCACCACCGTAACACTAAAGCTATAGCTATGAACATGATGTACAATATTTACAAAACCCACCTTAATTCTGTGTAAAAGGCAGGCAGTAAGAGAAGGGAAAACACTTAACACTGAAAACAAATGTCATGTCAAGCTAACATTATACACAAACACTTGCAAGGTAAAGCCTAGGTGAACCGAAGCAATATTAAGCACAGATTACAGTAAATGAGAGGAAAAAGCAGAAACTATATAGTATACACTACTTTTCTTTCAGATGGAATTGTCAAGCAAGTAAGGAACAATATAAAGACACGATAAATGCATATGAAAAGCACAAAAGGTAACATAAGTTGAAGTGTGAGCAAAAGGTAGCATTCTGAAAGCTGAATAACAAGGAGGAATATTTTGTTATAAGGAAAGGGCAAGCTGTTAAACTATTATAGACAACACTTACGTCATACACATGGTAATTGTCAGGGAGAGATATAACTTGGATTTTTGTGAGAATTTTGTATGTAAGTGAACACTGAGGCAATCCTACAGGGAGCCTTAATTTAGTTTTAAGTATTAGAGGAAGGAGGAATTTACAGTGGGACCAGAGGATAAAGCCCAGCCCACTTTAATGATGGTAGTATTGAGGAAATGGAGGTGTTGGTACCTAATGAGAGGGCCACACAAATATTGTAGATTTAAGGTGAATGAGTGTGTAATGAGAAGAGAATATGTGTGAGAGTATGAAGCCACTGTGAACCTCTGACATGATCTAGAAACCATGTATGTTTTGATAATAAGCAATGGCAAGTGTAAAGAATTTTCCATTAGAAAAGCACAGAATACACCACAAATAACCACACTTATGTTGAGAATAGCTCAAATTTGAAGCCAACTCAGTAGGGACCACCTCAAGGCACAAAATATCACAAGGAGCAATATGCATTTTTGCAACATTTCTTAAGTGTATACACACAGTTATCTGTAGTTGAGAAAACAACAAATTAACATTCTGTAGCCTAGCTAACATCATAAGATAACCTACATGAAACCTAAAGAACCACTAATATCTGAATAAGATTATTGCTCTTACTGTAAGCTAGTAACTAACCTATGAAGTTAATAAGCAAACAATACCTCAGGAATGCTAAGAGAATGTATGACATATCTGCATTTAACAGGAAGAATATGCAAAAGCAATATTTAAGCAATATTAAGCTACAAATCCTTTTACACCCAAAACTATACACATGTACACATACACATTATAATGTAAAGCACACATGCAGGACTTGTACATAGCCATAGCAGAGAATATGACATGATTTTTGAAACATATAATGGATAGCCATACACAGCATGAAGCCCTGAAAATATACCAACTTAAATATTGTTTGTTAAGAGTGTACATAATACATTAATAGAAGAAGCATGGAAAGTAAGATTAAGGTAAGTTTCAAGCTTGTAACACGAAAAAACGCTGATACACAAACGATGCTTAACGTAAAACGCAGACCTCAGATATGCTGAGAGACAAATTTTGCACTAAGTTGACACAACTTGTAGAAATCACTGGTGTACAAGTGAGAAACAAAGAGTAAATGTGGAGTGAATGTAAATATTTATGGTTAAAAGTTCTTCTTTGTAGGTATTGTAGATTGGTAGTTTTTAGCATATTTCTTCACCTTCTACTTGTAGTGTAAAAATAACACGACTTGCAGTAAGAAGTGGTGAAGACCCTTGTGAATAGCGAAGTAGCATTTGAACCTTGAGAATGGAACTTATGTACAACAGGAGTTCATCCTAAAAGAGAGAAAATAAGAAAGAAAAATCAAAGGCTGAGAAAGTTCAGCTCTTTAGGATAAGATATTTAAATTTCATTTTTAAAAATGTATGTGTAAACAATGCTACGTAACATGTATGTATTTAGTATTAAGGATAACTGATGCCTAATTTTCTGTAGACACTGAAATTTGTTGAATCTGAGTATGCCTGGTTAGGTGTAAGAGAGGGCCTGAAGGCCCTAATCTTGACAGGTAAAATAAATGCATAAATAAATAAATAATGAGAAAAGAATGAAGGATTTTTCATGTAAAACAAACGTATATATGAACTGGAATTTCAGAAGTATGATTATTTGTCCTCTTGTTTTGCATATTTTCATGACGATGTATGTCATAAAAAAATGTTGGCGTGGAAGAAGTCAAAGTGAGCCTTGTGACAAGAGTAATGGAAAAAACGTGTGTGAAAGGAAAAAGTCTTTAAGTGATTGTGAAAAATCATACCTCTCAAGGGAGGAAAGTGAAGAAAAAGGCGTGTGAGTGTTAGTGCTTGTGTTACGTACCTGTGAGGTGATACTGTGCGCTGGATGTTCGCGCTTCGACCCTGGAGCACAACAAGGGGCGTCGTAGCGGGTACTTTGGGTACTGGCGCAACCAACGCGTCTTCTAGTAGCATTTACCACCAGGAATCCCGCACTTTCGCAGCCTCCACGTGAAGGAACAACGCGGCTATGCGCGAGGACAGGAACGACAGTGTGGGATAAGACAATGCGTGCCTTAGACGCACGAGCCAAACAATGGTCCCACGGAACAAAAGCCTGCCGACCGCCAAACGTAAGGGAAACAATGGGTATCCAATCCCAACAGGACGAATCTGAGGACTCGCCAACGCGATCAAAAGGGGAAAAACGCAATTGTAAAACCAAAACATCTTTTTTGTATGTAATATATATATATGTATATATGTATGAATTTATGTAACAAAATTTTTTTTGTAGTAGTTAAGAATATCACCTAGTATAGCACTTCTTCAATTAGATTTAGAGCAGAGCTGAATTTTTTCTTAGAGATCTATATAGATACACTCCTGGAAATGGAAAAAAGAACACATTGACACCGGTGTGTCAGACCCACCATACTTGCTCCGGACACTGCGAGAGGGCTGTACAAGCAATGATCACACGCACGGCACAGCGGACACACCAGGAACCGCGGTGTTGGCCGTCGAATGGCGCTAGCTGCGCAGCATTTGTGCACCGCCGCCGTCAGTGTCAGCCAGTTTGCCATGGCATACGGAGCTCCATCGCAGTCTTTAACACTGGTAGCATGCCGCGACAGCGTGGACGTGAACCGTATGTGGAGTTGACGGACTTTGAGCGAGGGCGTATAGTGGGCATGCGGGAGGCCGGGTGGACGTACCGCCGAATTGCTCAACACGTGGGGCGTGAGGTCTCCACAGTACATCGATGTTGTCGCCAGTGGTCGGCGGAAGGTGCACGTGCCCGTCGACCTGGGACCGGACCGCACGGATGCACGCCAAGACCGTAGGATCCTACACAGTGCCGTAGGGGACCGCACCGCCACTTCCCAGCAAATTAGGGACACTGTTGCTCCTGGGGTATCGGCGAGGACCATTCGCAACCGTCTCCTTGAAGCTGGGCTACGGTCCCGCACACCGTTAGGCCGTCTTCCGCTCACGCCCCAACATCGTGCAGCCCGCCTCCAGTGGTGTCGCGACAGGCGTGAATGGAGGGACGAATGGAGACGTGTCGTCTTCAGCGATGAGAGTCGCTTCTGCCTTGGTGCCAATGATGGTCGTATGCGTGTTTGGCGCCGTGCAGGTGAGCGCCACAATCAGGACTGCATACGACCGAGGCACACAGGGCCAACACCCGGCATCATGGTGTGGTGAGCGATCTCCTACACTGGCTGTACACCACTGGTGATCGTCGAGGAGACACTGAATAGTGCACGGTTGTAATATTAGTAATTTTCGCCTCACAAACATTAATATACGCTCAATAGTAAACGCCTGATGGCCTAAAGTTATCGAACAATTGTAAAGTAAAAGAAATGAACCATCGCATAGCATCGACAGAAACTATTATTCTTTATCTTTACCGTTCTTGCGCGGTGCCAGTAAATCTCTATGTACATGTATCGATTAATGGTGTAAAAAAGAATTCTGTTGTTTCAAGACAAATGAGGCTTTTGGCGCCTCACCTTTTACTGTTTTGTGTTCCATGAGAGGCGGACGCAGACTTGCTGCGTTCCACAACTGTATTTTATATTTGATGTGAAAATATTGAGTGAATATGCTAATTGTTATTTTTTTTCAATCACAAAAGATGTAGTTTCTTGTAACTGATATCGAACAGACAGCGTCAAGAGGACATTTTGACTGTTATGTATAAAGTATTTAACCACAATGGTCATCTATTGTAATTTAATATGAAAAGGTACGTAGCATTAAAAAAAACGTGTGTTAAAGATAAGTGTGCTTATTTTCGTAAATTAACCTTGATGAGTCCATCTCCTTATTTACTTAACTTAATTATTTTGTGTTACTTCATCATCAGAAATTACGATCACGCTGATGGGCCGAACGCAGCATGAGGCAGAAGGAACATTATCGTTTTCCTATTATTTCTGAACCAACTCTTTTTAATTGTGTAGTGTTGCATTTCTTTTAAAGTCTATAAATCTTCTGGTCCCTTAGTGTTGATCCGGGTATGACTACATCGCGACTATAAAAATGCACAGAAATGATAATGTTTCTCAAATATATATATATATATCAATATGCTGCTCTTATTCAGGTATTTAATGGTCAACGTATGTT